>NC_140595.1:494103406-495342224 GCF_964204655.1 Triturus cristatus
AATGAATCATTTAGTGGGTGCGTGACTGACTGTATAACTGAGTGATTAAACGTGCCTTAGTGAAATCATGGGTCAATGATTGTTCTGTGTGAATGCCGGTATCAGTCTGTCATTTGGTGTGTGTGTGCATGGGTTGGTGAGTAGCTACATCAGTGTGTGTATGGGTTAATGATTGGTTGTCTAAGTACCTGTATGGGTGCCTGAGTGTCTGTGTGGGTGAAGGGGTGTGTGACTTACTGCATGGATGTGTGTGTGGGTGATTCACTGGGTATGTGGGTTTATTAGTGTGTGTGTTTGGGACTGTATGGGTGAGTGAGTGTACATATAGCTGTGTTGGTGAGTGAATGTATGTCTTAATGGGATATGTGTAAGTAACGACATATGTGAAAGACAGTATATGTGAGTGTTGGAGTATATAAGTGAGTATTTGTGACAGTGAGGGATTGTGACAGTGGCTGCATGGATAAGTGTGTGCTTATGTCTAATTGTTGAAGAGAGTACGTATATGGTACTATCTGTATGAATAAGTGAGGTGGTGTGTGTTTATAATTGTATAGGTGAGTAATTCTTTGGGTGATTGACTAGGTGTTTGAGTAACTCCTTGGGTCATTGGGCAGTGTGTGTGTCTATATGGGTGTATGACTGGATATATCAGTGGCTATATTGATGAATGACTGTGTGCATGAGTGACTGTATGGGTTAGTGAGTGGATGTGTGTGTAGATGTATGAATCACTGAGTGGGTATGTACTAACTGCTATTGGTCTGTCTATGGTTTCGATATTGGTAGTCTGTATTTTAGAGTGGATGCATCAAAGGTTTTATTAGGGTGTGAGGAGGTGCATCAGATGATCACGTGGATGATGTCATCAGTGATGTCATCAGTGATGTCATTTGAGATGTCATCAGTGATGTCACTGACCATGTCATGAGTGATGTAATATGTGACGTCATCAGCAGTGCATTGCGGGGGCGCGAGTTATGGTTAGCTCTACCAACTATAACGGCAGAATTTCTCTGGTGTTATATGAGTGAAATGTCCAACTAACTATAAAGTTCTTGAAATCTGTGTGTTTTTCAGTGAATTTCTAAGGTTTTCTAAATGCTAATCCCTAACTATAATGTCCCTGAAACCTGTGGTTTTTTCAGTGAATTTCTAAGATTTGTCAAATGCTAATCCCTAACTATAATGTCCCTGAAACCTCTGTTTTTTTCGGTGAATTTCTAAGGTGTTTTAGGTTTAACTTTGTTTTATTGAATTTCAGGCAACGGAATAGGCACATTACATACAGCAAATTATCCCACTTTTCGGCAACTGGGTCCCCCCATCCCCTGAGCCAGCCCCGCCACCCCACATCTTTGAGGACCAATATGTATTTCTGTAATGAAAGTACCTGCCAGAACTGGCAAAGTAGGGTATGGGTCCCATCGATATAGGCAGTATGCAAGGCCCAACATAACCAAACACCCCAACAACCCCTTCCCCGTGTCCAATACTCTCCCAAACTGGTGTGCTGTATGTATACCTTGTTAGGTTGTTGTGTGAGAGGCCTAATTCATGTCATGCCTTAGGAAGCTGCCACGGCTTACTGAGCGTCAGTGAGACGAAGAAGGCAAAGGTATTTCGGACATCCATTCCGATGATGTACCATAGCTTGTGTAACCATCACGTGTGTGTTGGTCGAGTCCGTGTGCCCCATAGAGAAAAAATGTGTTGTACTGACGCTCCCATTGCCAGGCCCATTTGTTTCCCCCTAACTGACTTCAGTGGAAAAGTAAGCGAGTTGGAAAGCCCCAGCAAAGTATAGGCAGGAAAGCAAGGTATTTCGGTCTCGAATTGGTTATCAATGTCGTCTAGAACAGTAGTCCAGTATCCTGTCAATTCCTTACAGTCCCAGAGTAAATGAGTCAGCGTACCCTCTTCGTCACACCCCCTCCAGCATGTTGGGCTATGATCAGGATTTCCTCTATGCAGTCTGGCAGGTGTCAAGTACCAGTAGGTTGCCACCTTGACCGCTGCTTCTCTACTTGATGTGTTTCTGGCCGTGTGGTTCGCCCTGAAATAAACATCATGCCACTCCTTCTCCGAAAGGTCTGTCCCCAATTCCTATGCCCATCGCCTCTGCCCGGCCGAAGGCCCTGGAGAAGCTGGAGGGCGTAGCAACCTATATAGTTCAGAGATCATCTTTTGGTCTGAGGTTTTGGTTATGAGCCATTTCTCGTAGGTTTTTAGTTTTCTACCTACCATTGGGCGCACATCCGGGTGCAGGAGCCAGTGACGAATTTGGAAGTATTGGAAACGTTTCGGTTCCTTAATATCGTGTATGTGTGATGTGTCTGAGAAGTGGAGGAACCCTTCTAGGTCAAATAAATGTGCTGCTGACTTGCACTCTGAGGCTCGCCACTGCTGGAATGCTCATTCTAGCCCTGGCAGAAATTCTGGATTGTCGAACAGGGGCGTTAATGGTGAGGGAAGGGAGGTGAGTCCACGTTTGACCGGTACCGTGTCCCACACCCGCAACACTCTGGTGTAATTGGGGAGCCGTCGAGATTCGATGGTCTATCAGACTGTTTTAGAAAGGGCACTTTCCAGAGGGATAGCTGTGCCAATGCCCTGTCTTGAAACAGCCACCTCTTCTCGGACTCTGGTCTACTCCATTCGACCAAGTATCTGAGTTGTGTCGCCCAAAAGTATTCCAAAAGGTTTGGAACCCCTAATCCTCCTTCATCTGGGGGACGGTAGGATAAATCTCTACGCATCCGCGACCGTTTCCCGGCCTATATAAAGTGTTGCACTGCCCCTTGCAGCTTATGAATGGTTCCTGTGGGGGGCCCAACCGGGATGGTCTGGAAGATATACAGCACTTTAGGCAATATGGACATTTTCACGGCAGCGATGCAGCCAAGTAGTGACAGAGGTTGCTTCTGCCACCGACGAAGATCCCTCTGCATTTGTGAGAGGAGGTTAGCGTAGTTTGTTGCCACTGTTTGCCCAGTAGAAGGTGCCAGGTATATCCCCAGGTATGGGATCGTGGCTTGGGGTTGGAGCTCTCCGTATTCCCTGTTTGCTTTCCCAGGTAGGTCCTCATTTCGCCCTAGAGGAAGGATCATCGACTTCCCCATGTTTATTTTAAACCCGGACACATTGCCAAATGTAGTCAATTCCCGAAGGAAGACTGGCACCGAGCGCTTGGGTGTTTCAAGGGTCGCCAAGATATCGTCCACGTACAGACTGATTGTGTGCCTTTCTCCTCTGAAGGGAATGCCAAGGATATCGGGGTTATCTCGTATCCTTTGTGCTAGGGGCTCCACGTATAGTGCAAAAAGGAGGGGCGACAGTGGGCATCCCTGCCTCGTGCCCCGTTGGATGTCGATGGGCTGCGAGATTGTCCCATTAACCCCCTATTGTGACTTTGGGCTTTGCAGCTCGCTACCCACACCCTGAACCGATCTCCAATACCGAAGTGTGCCAACGTTTTGTCCAAGAAGCCCCAGTCTACCCTGTCGAATGACTTTTCGGCATCTATCGACAGCAGCAGGGCATCCATCTTGGTCTCTGTCTATTTGGGATAAAGCCCGACTGGTCTGGTTTGATAATACCGGGCATACGTGGACCGAGTCTGGCCAGCAAGAACCCCTGTAAGTAATTTCAGGTCCAGATTGAGTAGGGAAATCGGCCGGTAGGAGGCGTATTGGGTTACGTCTTTCTTAGGTTTGGGAAGAACGATTATATCTGCCGCGAGCATATCTGGGGCGATGGATCTAGGGCCCTGAAAGGAATTAAAAAGGCGAGTGAGGTTCGGGGAAAGGAGTGAGCAGAACATTTTATAAAATCCAGCCGAAAATCCATCTGGCCTAGGTGATTTCAGAGGCTTAAGACGGGAAATTGCACCTACCACTTCATCAGTCCTAATCGGTGCATCCAGTGCTGCTGCCCCGTCGTCGCAGCTCGTTGAAGATATACCCCACCATCAACATCCAGTTGTGGGTCTTTACTATATAAAGAGGCATAGAACTCCCGGAGGGCATCAGCTATCTGGGTGTCGTGTTCCACCTTCTCTCCCCTGGTAGTATGAAGGGCTGCGATTTTAGAACGCTGGGTGTGGGCTCTAAGTTTACTTGCTAGGAGGCGTCCTGTTTTATCTCCCCCTATGTAATATGTATGTTTGAGCCGCAGGGCCGCGTATTCAGCTCTGTCTAGGTCCAGGCTTACCAATTGCGCTCTGGCCGCCTTCAATTGGCGCCATACCCTAGGGGCGCCCGTTCGACTGTGTACTCTCTCTAGTTCCACTACATTTGCCGTGAGTAAGTCTCTCTTTTCTTTCCATTCTCGAGCCTCCGCAGCGGAAATAGCTATTAGTTGGCCCTTCACCACCGTTTTGTGAGCCCCCCATATTGCTGCCATAGATGTGTCCGGGTTGTCATTTGTCTCGAGATAGTCAGTGATGCATTTATGTATCTGTTTGGATACCCCTTTGTGTTGAAGCAGATTCGGTCTGTGAGTCGGGGGAACGTCGAGTGTCACCGTCACCACGTCATGGTCAGAAAGCGCCAATGGGGTAATTTCCACTGAATTCACTAGTGCGTTTAACTCTGATGACCCAATCAATTGGTCTAGTCTGGCAAATGTGCAATGTGCATGGGAGTAAAAAGAGAATGGTGTGCTCTGGGGGTGAGCCTCCCACCAAATGTCTTCCAACCCCCTGTGTCCCAGCCATTCCCTCCCATCTGTCGATAGGGCCCCGTTTGTCCATAGCGTTGACCCGATCTATCTTTCTCCAGGTCCATGACCAGATTGATATCGCCTCCCACTAGTATCTGCCTTTCTTGGGGGCTAAGAATCTCTGACATGGCTCCTTTGAGGAAGTTCTCTTGACTTGAGTTGGGGGCATAGAGGGACCCCACCACCATGGAAGTCCCGCCCACCCATATCTTGTATGCCAGTAACCGGCCCTTGATCTCTGCCACTTTATCTCCCACTTTGCCCTGGAAGTGTCTGGCAAACAATATGGCTACCCCCGCCTTCTTGTCTGTTGTAGAGGAGTAAAATTGTTGGGTGAAAGTGCGGGACCTCATTCTGTGCTAATCTCTGGAGAGGAGATGTGTTTCTTGTAGAAGGCACACCGAAGCCCTGGAATTCTCTAGATAAGACAAAATAGCTAACCTTTTAACGGGGTTATTTAACCCCTTCACATTAAGTGTGAGCACATGAAGGGTATGTCGCGACATAATGCATACATAAGTAATGTCTGCTGTGTCTTTGGAGGTCTACCCTTTCTGTTTGTGTGTCTGTATCCCTGTGCCGTGGTACAGTCCCGTATTGATTCAGGCCTTCGTCCATGCTCCATCCCCATCAGCACACCGGTTCCCCCTCCCCCCTCCACCCGAGCCCCAACAACATGTGTGTTCCCCCCTCCGCCCTAACCCTTAACTAAACAACCCCAATGTTTTATCATAGTCCAATGCCCTTCAGCCACGAACGCGGGCATGTGGGAATTAAATAGTAGGGTGAACGTGTGAATCAGTCGACCCGGCCCCCCGCCCCAGCCCCCCCAGCCAGCATTAGTTCAGTGCATTTGTGTCCCCCTGTGCCAATTAAAGTCTATCCGGCGATGCGGTATCCCGTGACATCGCTTCTATGGCTGCTGTCCTTTCTTGCGTCATGGTTGCGAGATCCGGTTGTGATTCCACCTGAGGCGAACGCCTGCGGCCCACTCTCTGCCATCCTCCCCCTGAAGATTGTTGTGTGTGGCTGGGTGACACGTCCGCGCTCCGTTGTTCTAGGCCAAGGAGCGCATGTGCTTCCTGGAGGGATCGCATCTGGTGCAGTTTGCTGTTCCACTTGAAGATCAATCGGAAGGGGTGACCCCATGAATATAGCACTCCTTTTTCTTTCAAGAATGTTGTCACCTCCCTGAATGCTTTCCTCTTTTGCAGGGTAATGGAGGCCAAGTCCTGATAGAGCGCTATGGAATGACCTTGATACTGGAGGGGTTGCTTCAACCATGCTTCGTGTAGTATACGCCCCTTGAGTGGAAAGTCAGGTAGGAAGGCCAGAATGTCTGGTGGAGGGGCTGCGCCCATCTCGCTATGCCCACCTGGTGCGCTCAGTCAATGCGAATGTCGAAGTCAGATGCCTCTCCCAGGATCTCCCGAAACATTTCCTGTAGGTATCGGGTGACGTCTACCCCCTCTTCTTTCGGTGGAACCCCCCTAACGGGGACATTGTTTCACCTTGACCGATTTTTGAGGTCTTCCGCATGAGCCTGCAAGACCACCTGCTGGTCTTTTAGGCGTATGAGTTCCTGCTGTAGTTGCTCCATCTCCTCGCTTTTGGTTTGTTCACTGTCTTCTATGGCGGCTACTCGCTCCCCGATCTCGTCGACATCGTGGCGTATCTCTCTCACCTCTCCTGCCACTTCGTGTTTGAGCATATGAAAATCCTCCCGTAGAGTGTTAAAGAGCGTTTCGAGAAATGCCAGAGTGATTGGCACTTCCCCATCGCCTTGTTCTGCTTGTGATTTAGGGGCCGGGGAGGTTCAACCTCCTTTTTCCCCATCGTGGAGCCTTTGGTAAGTATTTCTTTTAGCGATCTCCCCCACTTCTTCCTCACTGTGGACATTGTGGGGCCTCCGTCTGCTGGTTGTGAGTCTCTGCTCCTGGTCTGCACATGCACCACAAGGGGACACCTCTGAGTGTGATTTGAGGCAAACGGATGCTTGACTTACTTCGATGTATTTCTACAGGATTCTTCCTCCCTTCCAGACCGTGTTGCGTGCTTAGCTGCGTCTAAGAATTCTCTGAGGTCTCCCGCTACTGTGTTCTGGGTCACTTCATGTCTTAGGGCTCAAGGGGATGTGTAAATTGCTGGCTATGCCACCTTTCCTCGTGTGTGCCCGCCTGGTACTGCTAGCATGCCTCACCGCTGGGTTGTGGAGATAGTCAGCAGGCGAGCCCCCGGGCCTGTCTCACCCTTGTCGCCGGGGTTCTTTCTCTTGTGTCGGCTGTAGCCCAGCTTCCAGTGCTTGTCGCACGGTCCTTGGTGGCTCGTAGGGTAACCCTGTGCAGGTAGTGGTGGGCCCCTTACAGTCTAAACCGTATCCCACTTATGACCATCAGATGGGTAGGATCGTCCGTTGCTTCTCCGCATAGGGGCCAGGGCGCGCCTAGGTCTGTCTTTGATCCTCGCTCTTAAAGTCCACTGCTGCCCAAGTGGGGGCCGCTCCCAGCTGTCTCTGGTCTGCTGTGGCCTTCGCAGGTGGTCGCTTTTTAGTGGACCGGACGACCCCCAGGTCCTCTGCTGCCTCCGCTGATAAGGGATGCGGCCGCTCCTGTGTGCTTCGCCGCCGTACCCCGCTCCATCTTGGTGCCTTTCCTGTCACTGCTAGACCGGGCATGTGGGCTGTGTCCTGTGTGCACCCGCTGATAGCGTGTGCTCCCCTGGGCCCCACGGCGCCTCTACTTGACTTGTTAGCACCAAGGTTGTGGCTGTATTCAGTCAGGGGGCTCGCGGGCCGCCATTGCCACCAGTCGCTCCCCTTAGTTTGCGGCCTTGGTGTTCACCGCCTACGCGCCCGGGGTCTGGGGGCTGATGAGGTGACTGTTTGCCGATGGCCGCGAGAGCCCCGGAGCCGATGGCCGCTCCTCCTATGCCTCCCGGGTGGGGGCACTATGCGCTGCTTCTTCTCCGCTTCTTGCCACAGGCGTTGGATTCATGTCCAAGAAGGCCTGCAAGCTGCGCCCTCGATTGCACGCTGCTGCCCAGGCGAGGCCCACTGTCTCCCCTCAGTGCCACTCCCTGCTGCCGCATTTCCTCCGCCTTCGCCACGGGTACTCATGCACAGCTTCACAGAGCGTCGCTTCGGTTCGCCACTGTTAGGTCAGTCAATGCCCCCGCCGACTAGGGGCCGTGTCTTTCTCTCCCGTTCCGCCGCTCTCCGGGGCTCCCAGCCCGGATGCCATATCCGCCTGCTAACTGCTGGACCGTGTAGAGTGCTGTCCGGGAGCGCCCCTTGCCGGTATTTGCTATCGGGGGATTTCGCCTCACTCCTGTTTGTCGTACCACTGTCTGCGGGGGATTTTACTTAAGAGTTTGGCTGGATAAGGGGGCCTGCAGCGGGGAGCCTCAGAGCCTTACGATTGCCATCTTGGCCATGCCCCTCTAAGGTTTTTTAAATGCTAATTTCTAAATATGCCTACATAGGTAGGACATGTGCAGAAGGTGGAAGAAAGGCGCAGAAAGAAGCAAGAGAAGTGCAGAAAGAGGCAAGCGAGGTGCAGAAAGAGGAAGAAAGGTGCAGAAAGAAGCAAGAGAAATGCATAAAGAGGCAACAGAATTCCAGAAAGAGGAAGAAAGGTGCAGAAAGAAGCAAGAGATGTTCAGAAAGAACCAACAGAGGGGCAGAAAGAGGCCTACTCTGACTGTACCTTACAACAGACTCATACAAAGTACCCTAATCTCTAATCCTTCTCCGAAGATGTCTTAAACCTCACTTTTCTCTTGAAGGTTCACTATTAATCAAATGTTAGGCCTACCAAATATAAAACAGCAATCCTAAGCATATCACTGTTGTAATTCTGACCAAGTTTGGGAAGGTATGCATGTGTGTCTATGCTTTTACCTAGTGACATGTTAAATGGAAATAAACATACAAACGCTTGAATACCTGTGTTTCAAACAGTATACTCTAAATTTGTGTAAAAGAAGGTGTATGCATTTCTTTCTGTTTACAATACAGGGCACATGAGTATTCAATAGTATATTTGAGGGGCTCTATAACACATATATACATAAGACATGTCCGCCTGTGCAACTGAATGACAGAGCAGAACTGAGAAGATTTGACCTATAGGAAAAGGTACCCGCTTTTTAAGCTACCATCTTCAGATGCATAACACATGTAAGGATACATATACAAGTAGACATATACCTCAGTCACGAGAGCACCAGACCTTTAAACTTGACAGCTTGCACTTCACATTTGAGTACAGAAAAGAGGTGAGAGAAGTTCAGAAAGAAGCAAGAGAGTTGCAGAAACAGGTAAAAGAGGTACAGAAAGAGGGAAGAGGGGTGCAGAAAGAGGCAAGAAAAGTGCAGAAATGTTCAAGAGCAGTGCAGAAAGAAGCAAGAGCAGTGCAAAAAGAACCAACAGAGGTGCAGAAGGAGGCAACAGGGGTGCAGAAAGAGGCAAGAGAAGTGCAGAAAGTACAGAAAGAAGCAACAGAGGTGCAGAAGGAGACAAGAAAACTGAAGAAAGAGGCAAGAGAGTTGCAGAAACAATCAAGAGAGGTGCACAAAAAGGGAACAGGGGTGCAGAAAGAGGCAAAAGGGGAGCAGAAAGAGGCTAGAGGAGTGCAGAAAGAAGTACCAGAAGTGCAGAAAGAAGCAAGGGAAGTGCAGAAAGAAGCAACAGGGGTGCAGGAGGAGGCAAGAGGGGTGCAGAAAGAGACAAGAGGGGTGCAGAAAGAAGCAAGAGAAATCCAGAAAGAAGCAAGAGCAGTGCAGAAAGAACCAACAGAGGTGCAAAAAGAGGCACGAGGGGTACAGAAAGGGGTAGGAGAGATGCACAAAGATTCAAGAGGGGTACTGAAAGAGGGAGGAGGGGTGCAGAAAGAAGGAAGAGAAGTGCAGAAAGAAGCAACAGAGGTGCTGAAAGAGGCACAAAGGGTGCAGGAAGAGGCAAGAGAAGTGCAGATAGAAGCAACAGAGGTTCAGAAAAAGGCAAGAATGGTGCAGAAAGAGGGAAGAGAGGTGTAGAAAGAGGCAAGAGAATTGCACAAAGAGGGAAGAGGGGTGCAGAAAGAAGCAAGTGAGGTGCAGAAAGAGGCAAGAGAGGTGCAGAAAGAGGCAAGAGAGAGAGAGGCAAAAGAGGTGCAGAAACAGGCAAGAGAAGTGAAGAAAGATGCAAGAGAATTTCTGAAAGAAGCAACAGAAGTGTAGAAAGAAGCAAGAGAAATTTAGAATTAGGCAAGTGAGGTACAGAAAGAGGCAAGAGAGATGCAGAAAGAGGGAAGACGAGTGCAGAAAGCGACAACTGGGGTGCAGAAATGTACAAGACAGGTGCAGAAAGAAGCATGAGAAGTGCAGAATGAAGCAACAGGGGTGCAGAAAGAAGCAAGAGAAGTGCAGAAAGAAGCAACAGAGGTGCAGAAGGAGGCAATAGAACTGCAGAAAGAGGCAAGAGAGTTATAGAAACAGGCAAAAGAGGTACAGAAAGAGGAACAGCGATGCAAACAAAAGCAAGAGAAGTGCAGAAAGAGGTAACAGGGGTGCAGAAAGAGGCAAGAGGGGTGCATACATTTGCTAGAGAGGTGCAGAAAGAAGAAAGAGCAGTGCAAAAGAACCAACAGAAGTGCAGAAAGCAGCAAGTGAGGTGCAGAAGAAGGCAGACAACTATAGAAAGAGGCAAGAGAGTTGCAGAAACCGGCAAAAGGGGTGCAGAAAGAGAAAACAGGTGGGCAGACTGAGGCAAGAGAGGTCCAGAAGGAGGAAATAGGGGTGCAGAAAGAAGCAAGAGAGATGCAGAACATTTAGAACAGAGGTGCAGAAAGAAACAAGTGCAGTGTAACAAGAAAGAACCAACAGAGGTGCAGAAAGAGGCAAGTGGGTACAGAAAGAGGCAAGTGAAGTGAATAACAAAGCAAAAGAGGTGCAAGAGAACTGCAGAAAAAGGCAAGTGAGTTACAGAATGAGGCAGGAGAGGTCCACAAAGAGGCAAGAGGGGTGCTGAAGGAAGCAAGAGAAGTGCAGAAAGAAGCAACAGAGGTGATGAAAGAGGCACAAGGGGTGCAGAAAGAGGCAAGATAAGTGCAGAAAGAAGCAACAGAGGTGCAGAAAGAGGCAAGACAAGTGTAGAAGCAGGCAAGTAAGGTGCAGAAAGAGGGAACAGGGGTGCAGAAAGAGGCAAGAGGGATACCGACATTTGTAAGAGATGCGCAGAAATAAGCAAGAGAAGAACAGAAATAAGCAAGAGAGGTGGACAAAGAGGGAAGAGGGGTGCAGAAAGAGGCAAGAGGGATGCAGAAAGAAGCAAGAGAGGTACATAAAGAGGCAAGAGGGGTACAGAAAGAAGCAAGAGATAGAGGCAAAAGAGGTGCAGAAACAGGCAAGAAAATTGCTGAAAGAAGCAACAGAAGTGTAGAAAGAAGCAAGAAAAGTTCAGAAAGAGGCAAGTGAGGGGCAGAAAGAGGCAAGAGAGATGCAGAAAGATGGAAGATGAGTGCAGAAACAGACAAGAGGGGTGCAGCAAGAGGCAAGGGGGATGCAGACATTTATAAAAGAGGTTTAGAAAGAACCAGGAGCAGTGTAGAAAGTACCAACAGAGATGCAAAAAGAGTTGCACAAATAGGGAAGAGGGGTGCAGAAAGAGGCAAGAGGGGTGCATAAAGAAGCAAGTGAGGTACAGAAAGAGGCAATAGAGGTACAGAAAGAGACAAGAGAAGTGTAGAAAGAGGCAAGAGATGTGCAGAAGGAGACATGAGAACTTTAGAAAGAGGCAAGAGAGTTGCAGAAGCAGGCAATAGGGGTGCAGAAAGAGGGAACAGGTGGGCAGACTTAGGCAAGAAAGGTGCAGAAAGAGGCAAGAGGGGTGCAGAAAGAAGCAACAGAGATGCAGAAAGTAGAAAAGATGAGCTGAAAGAGGCAAAAGGAGTGCAGAAAAAAAGAAAGGTGCAGAAGATGGAAAGAGGTACAGAAAGAGGCTAGAGAGGTACAGAAACAGGCATGAGAGGTGCAGAAAGAGGGAACAGGGGTACAGAAACAGGCAAGAGAGGTGCAGAAAGAGGGAAGAAGGGTGCAGAAAGAAGCAAGAGGGGTACAGGAAGAATCAAGTGAGGTGCAGAAAGAGGCCAGAAAGGTACAGAAAGAAGAACCAGAAATGCAGAAAGAGGCAAAAGAGGCTCAGGAAGAAGCAAGAGTGGTTTGCACACCATTTGAACCAATTTAATACCCACATTTAACAATAAGTGATAGGTGACCATTCTAGGTTTGCAAAGGGCCTTCCACCACGCTGTGCAGAAAGAGGCAAGAGGGATACCGACATTTGTAAGAGATGCGCAGAAATAAGCAAGAGAAGAACAGAAATAAGCAAGAGAGGTGGACAAAGAGGGAAGAGGGGTGCAGAAAGAGGCAAGAGGGATGCAGAAAGAAGCAAGAGAGGTACAGAAAGAAGCAAGAGGGGTACAGAAAGAAGCAAGAGATAGAGGCAAAAGAGGTGCAGAAACAGGCAAGAAAATTGCTGAAAGAAGCAACAGAAGTGTAGAAAGAAGCAAGAGAAGTTCAGAAAGAGGCAAGTGAGGGGCAGAAAGAGGCAAGAGAGATGCAGAAAGATGGAAGATGAGTGCAGAAACAGACAAGAGGGGTGCAGCAAGAGGCAAGGGGGATGCAGACATTTATAAAAGAGGTTTAGAAAGAACCAGGAGCAGTGTAGAAAGTACCAACAGAGATGCAAAAAGAGTTGCACAAATAGGGAAGAGGGGTGCAGAAAGAGGCAAGAGGGGTGCATAAAGAAGCAAGTGAGGTACAGAAAGAGGCAATAGAGGTACAGAAAGAGACAAGAGAAGTGTAGAAAGAGGCAAGAGATGTGCAGAAGGAGACATGAGAACTTTAGAAAGAGGCAAGAGAGTTGCAGAAGCAGGCAATAGGGGTGCAGAAAGAGGGAACAGGTGGGCAGACTTAGGCAAGAAAGGTGCAGAAAGAGGCAAGAGGGGTGCAGAAAGAAGCAACAGAGATGCAGAAAGTAGAAGAGATGAGCTGAAAGAGGCAAAAGGAGTGCAGAAAAAAAGAAAGGTGCAGAAGAGGGAAATAGGTACAGAAAGAGGCTAGAGAGGTACAGAAACAGGCATGAGAGGTGCAGAAAGAGGGAACAGGGGTGCAGAAACAGGCAAGAGAGGTGCAGAAAGAGGGAAGAAGGGTGCAGAAAGAAGCAAGAGGGGTACAGGAAGAATCAAGTGAGGTGCAGAAAGAGGCCAGAAAGGTACAGAAAGAAGAACCAGAAATGCAGAAAGAGGCAAAAGAGGCTCAGGAAGAAGCAAGAGTGGTTTGCACACCATTTGAACCAATTTAATACCCACATTTAACAATAAGTGATAGGTGACCATTCTAGGTTTGCAAAGGGCCTTCCACCACACTGTAACACTTGTCGCTGCATTTGTTATAGTGTTTGAGCAGTTTGAGCTAGAAACAAGTTTTTTTTGTTCAAATCTGCAGATTATGCAGCAGATGATGGATTATGTGGCAAATGCTGAAAATGTATAATTGTGCGAAAGTCGGTGCAGCCAAACAGTTGCATAATTCCAGTGGCCCTGCTCATACCTCCAACTAGGTCCAGAAGTGCTCCTCAGTGGTTCATTTTTTGTCTCATTGAGTTTATAGTTTAGCTTCTATGGAAACGAGGAACACTAAATCTGAGGTTACCACTCTACAACACAGAATACCATACAACATAATTACTCTCCATAACACATAATCTCACTCTCTCACTCTACATAATTCCTATACACTAAATACCACATACATTCTATCCACATAATTTCACTGCACAACATACCGCATAATTCCACTACACACAACCTACATCCACTCCACTCCAAAAAACATTAGTAAAAAACTTTTACATTTACAATGCCAATAGCTGTAACTTTCACGAATGCGAGACCTATTAGATTCCAAATGCTTCTTTAACTAGAAGTCACGTTTTCAGAGTGGTGGAGAAAGGGGGCTGGGCCTCCAACCAGCATTCAGGAATTCTGCTGCGTAAGACTTACAGGAGGTACCAGGAAGGCTTCTTGGCCCCCAAAGTCCCTCAGGAGTTAAGTGGACTTCATCCCCCAACCAGTAGTGTGCCAGGAGGTGCGTTTGTAGAGTGGTTGAGAAAGGGGGGTAACAGGAGGGGTAGTTGGCCCCCAAGGACATTCTTGGGGACCAACTACCCCTTCTGTTACCACCAGTAAGTCCCACACAGCAGGATTACTAAGTTTTTATAGCAGGCCGCACCCCTGGCCCACCTGGGGGCTGATTAAAATGAAGCACAGGAGACCGCGCTTCATTTGTTGTAATTTTTCAGAGGGATTCGCCCACCCAGTGCAAATTCTGCCAATTTGTTTTTTTAAAAAAAGGCTTTTTTGGTGCCTGGTGGTCCCTGTGGGACCCTCTGAGCATGCCTAGGGGTTCAGGGTGTTTCTACCCTGCCCCATTTTTTTGTTTTTATCTTTTTTTTACTGTTTTCCTGTGACTCGGTTCAACCAAGTCACAAGATGGCTGCCAACACTTCTTGGTTTGGAGTGTTGACAACCAATCAAAATGAAGCTCGTGCTGGGGAGGGTTTGTGAATCCTCCTCGGCCACCAGATATTGATATTTTTATTTTTTTAATTTCTCAGGAACTACTGAACGGATTTACACCACTTAAAAAAAAAAGGTCGCTCTCTGAACCAAGACCTACCTTTTTGCCAAATTTGGTGTTATTCCGTTCAGCAGTTCAGGCTGTAGCTTCGTCTAAAGTTTCCTATGCGAATTAACATGAAGAAATCGTGTTTTGGGACCCCTTTTTTTCTCGGCCCTCACTCAACGAAACTTTCAAGACAGGAGCTGACTTGAGCAAACCATTAGTTTTGAACATTTTGCGAAGATTTGTCAAACGGTGCCAAAGATAATGGCAATAGAATAAGCGCTTTTTGAATAGAAACAAGGTTCTAACTATAACTACCTACTGGCGACCGCCAGTACGTAATATATATGTATATATATATATTTATATATATATAAATACCACCAACCGTGCCTCTAATTCCTCTTCCTGATGAACATACTGGGGTCCACCGATCATGCATTTGCCATGCCATCGGAACAAACTACGGTAAATATCAGTGGCCCAGTCGACTGGTGGTGCGTGCATCGACGTTACCGCAATGCCCGAAAATCCACAAATACCCCTGCTTCCACAGAAAAACTAGGGCACGCACAGGATATCTGTAACATTTTCACCATGAATCTTTATCTCAAGGGGCCTCCCTCAACCCTGCAGTTGAAAAAGACGTGTTTCGTCAGTATTCACTGCCCTTGTCAATCTAAAATATGCCTTCTCAATGCTGCAATTAAATAAGTAAAAGTGGCAAACATGGAAGATGCACTACAATTCTGCTACTGTTCTGTTCCAATCAGTTCTTTGATTACTCCATATGCTGCCGGAGTGGGAGGAACCTTCAATTTATGGTGACAGCCTGTTTTATTGAAACTAAAACCTGCATAGGTAAATGTCACAAGCATAGTTCTTTTCCGTTTAATAACGTGAGCTGTCATCACTCATTAGTCCACCCTGCAGTATTCTTTAGGGTCTCAGACTGGGAAGTCAGAACTGACAGTAGCATGAGCTCCTCCTCAGTTAACCAAAATGATTACCATCAAAACACGGCATAACTCACTGAAAATGTTGGCTCAGTCGAGTCGCCACAGATTTTGTGGGAAGCATATAAAGCAGTGGTGAAGGGGCAAGCGTTAGCTTCGAAACTGGGCTATATTTGCAAGCAGAACCAACAACTGCTCAACCTAGAGGCAGAGCTTCGACAGCTGGAAGACCAAAACGTGCGCTCTCCCTGCGAGGCCACCACCCACCAATTAGCCATTAAACAGTTGGAATACAGATCCTTAGCTAGGGAGAAAACTCTGGCCAGGCTGTTACACACCCAGCACTTAGTGTATGAGATGGGAGACAGAGCAGGCAGGATGCTGGCTTGGTTAGAGAGACAGGACCGGGGTGGGCTCTGGGTACCCAAGCTGACCCTGCCTGCGACGGGGCCTGTTATGGACCCTCGGGGCATTGCGGAAGCCTTTGCCGATCACTTGGAGAGGGTTTATACCTCCTCCACTACACATACGACCAAAGATTCATGTCAACTGTTAACTGACATGACTTTATCTGCCTTGTCGGATGTTGATAGGGAGAGGCTGGAGGAGGACCTTACAGAGGATGAAATTTGCAGGGCCATAAACAATATTCAATCCGGGAAAGCAATGGGCCCAAAGGCGTTCCGATTGAATTCCTTAAGACTGTCGCCACACGGGTCGCCCCCCACCTCAAAAACATGATCACTGAAAGCTTCGATAAGTGTATCCTTCCACACGATCAGCGGCTTGCTTCGATTGTGGTCATCCAGAAGCCTAGGAAACCTGCAGACAGCTGCGGTTCCTATCTACCGATCTCTTTGATCAATGTCGAAGCCAAAGTCCTGGCCAAGCTCCTGGCTAATCGTCTTCTCCCACTTCTTTCATCCCTAGTTCACACCGACCAGTCTGGCTTCATGCCGGGGCGGAACACAGCTCTGAACATTCGCCGTCTCCACAATGTTTTGGGTCGACAGCATTACATACAGGAAGACACGGTGGTGCTCTCTCTGGATGCCTCAACGGCATTTGATTCCATAGAATGGCCCTACCTCTTTCAGGTGTTGGAACGTTTTGGGTTTGGCCCAAAATTCTTGGGTTGGATTAAATTGCTATATACGGACCTGCGAGCCCAAGTTAAAGTTAATAACCGACTATCTTGAATGTTTACACTGGGCAGAGGCACCCAACAGGGCTGCCCACTATCCCCTCTTATCTTCTCTTTGATCCTGGAACCATTAGCCTCCTGGGTGCAAAGAGATGTGTCCATCAGAGGCCTGAAATGGAGTGAAGATCTTGAAGATAGAATCTCGTTGTATGCCGACGACATATTGGTGTACCTGGCATCTCCCCGCGCATTTCTAAACAGCCTCCTACATATCTTTACCAACTTCAGCAAGTACTCAGGCTACACCATTAATTGGACGAAATCAGTACTATATGTTCTCCATGGCCAGACTCCCCGATTGCCCCCCGGGCTGCGACCTAGAGGTGGCCTCTGACGGTTTTTGTTATTTAGGGATTTTTACTACCCCTGACCCTCGCCTCTCTCACGACAAGAACTTAGATGCCCCTTTAGACAGACTCAGGAAAGATGTCACCCACTGGAAAACCCTTTGTTCCTACTGGGTCGAGCGGCCCTCTTTAAGACGCTGGCCCTCCCCTGGTTTTTATTAACCTTCAGAACTTCCCATATCTAATCTCTGATTCGTATTTTAAAAGTATTGATAGTGAGTTGAGATCACTATTATGGAGTGGAGGGACGCCGCCTATTGCATTACACAAATTGTCTAAGGGGTGGTACGACAGAGAGATTGCACTCCCGGACATGCAACTCTATTGTTGGGCTCCGCAATTAGTCGCGGTAAACCACTGGTTGTATCGTCCACTGGACACCGCTTACATGCTAGACAGGTACCAAATGGGTCGGGAAGGGTATTTAGGTGCCCTCTACATGAAGGTCCTGAAAATGAGGTTCGTGGGCCCCACGGCATGTACAGTGCAAATCTGGCTCCAGGCGACCAAATGCCTGGGTTGGACTGATGTACTAATGCAGTCCACTTGGTTGTAGTACAAGCAGAAGCTGGGACTCTTGTGCCATCACCAAGGGTTTGTCAAATGGGACGAGACTGGACTCTCCAATATAGCTCACCTCATGAAAAAGGGTCGAGTCCTGTTGTTCCCGGAACTACAGGAGAAGAACGAAATGGCCCAGGGGGATGCGTTTCGCTACCTGCAGATTCGTCATGCCTTAACGACTGCTCTTCCAGACATGAGTAACCTCCCGGAATCATCTGCTCTCGAGGATCGATTACTCTCTGAGTCACTCCCTGACAAGGCCATTTCCTTAACATACCGCAGGTTGTGTAATAACCTGCCTCACCCTTTCCTAGCTCTCCGTAGCCAGTGGCAAGCTGATATTGGTGACATTGATGACGACGATTGGCAAACTGCGCTAATGTCGCCAAGAGAGGCAGCCATCTCACTTCGCGTTAGGCTGATCCAATTAAAAGTCCTGTATAGAACCTACCTCACCGGCGTTACACTTGCTAAGATTGGGACGTGACGGGATTGCATCTTGTCTGAGGGGGTGTCATCAGGATGCAACCTTCTACCATACTATTTGGGATTGTCTATCCCTGTGTCCCCTATGGGAAGGGGCTACCACATATTTGCAAGATGCACTAGATAAACAGATTAACCTCACTCCATCAATGGGGCTCCTTAACATTTGGGAACCGCCCGACCTTACTGAAGTGGAACAGCAACTGGTTACCTTGGGTTATGTGTTGGTGAAGAAAGCCATTGCACTGAAGTGGGGGGTGGCAGGGCGACCGTCGATAAATGCATCGGCGACTGAGCTCGATAGATGTATGGTGGTGGAAAAAGATGTATTCAAAACTAGAGGATGCCCCAAGAAGTGGGACAGGAAGTGGACTGGGTGGGATGCTTTTCGTGGAAACCTATGTGTGTCTCCGACTGTAGAACTGGAAATGGCTAGAGGGAAGCATCTTACGTCTGACACGATAGAATGAAGGTCTAACTATGTTTCGTACTCTGTACCTAATGTTTTGAGATTGAGCTGTCTGTGATTTACACCTGTGATAATTGGAATTTTCTTATCAATAAATAAACCAGTTAAAAAAACGGCATAACACCAACAATCAATGCTGCCTTACGTCATGGATACGCTTGTTTCCATTCCACTCTGGACTTTATTGGGCAACTCCCAGGATCTAATTAAAAAATAACTTACCGTTAATACTGCAAGTCCCATAGTCCTTCAGGTGAGCACCTCTCCGGTAATTGAAATCCATGACTGGTAGCAGCATTCAAATTGTTCTTTGCAGTCTCGGGGGAGGGGGGGCTCGTGAAAGATTGTTAGAAATGGGGATCTCTGGTTGGCAAGGGCTTGCACCTTTGTCCAAATAGGGACCCTTCTTCCTAGTCAGGGTAAGGGAGTTACCCTCCTAAAATAACCCCTGCTCGCCCCCTTGGTAGCTTGGCACGAGCAGTCAGGCTTATCTTAGAGGCAGTGTGTAAAGCATTTGCACATAACCAACAGTAATACAGTGTAAGCACTACAAACGGACACCACACCAGTTTAGAAAAATATCCAATATTTTTATATACTTAAGACAAGACCAAAACGATAAAAATCCACCATACAGTACTTAAAAATCTTCAGTTATCAAAATAACCATGTAAAACAGTTCCTTGATGTCCATAGCTCCGTCTGGGCCTATCACGGCATTGTAAGCAAACAAATCCAAACAGTTCTGGCTGACCGCGGCGTCGCGGGCCAGCTACGGTGTCGGGAAGACCCGCAAACAGTACCTTTCAGAGATGCAGGGCGTCGATGACCTCTCGTTGAGCTTCTGAAAACACGGAGTCCGCAGGCGTCAGTTCCGGAGGTCGGTGCAGGAGTCATCGGGGCCCTCGAAGTCACACGCGTTGCAGATTGAACTCCTCTTTGTTGAAGTCAGGAGCGCTGGAGTCGGCCGGCGTACGGTTGCTGCAGTGCGAAGTGCAGCAGGGCGGTGCCCTCAGGTCACAGTGCGAGCAGCGGCTTGGTGGCAGCATCAGATGGCATCGTCGGTGAGACCAGGGTCGCGGTGTGAGATGAAGGCGGTGCTCGTCATGGTGCTGGCAGGACACGGTGCAAGCAGCGCCGTCGTCGTTGCTGAAGCGCTGTCGTCGGCTGACGAACTGGTGTCGATGGCACCGGCGTCGGTAGGCCAAGGCTGCGGTGGGGGATGAGGGTAGTGCGTTGTGTAAATTTACGAGCGATGCCCTTGAACCACGGTGCAAGCAGCGGTGTCAATTCCGGCGTGGAGCGGCGTCATCGGGGATACCAAGGTGTCGTCATGAAGCGAGGCAGTGCGGAGTGCGGTGCCCGCAGGGTGCAGTGCGGGCAGCAGCTCAGTGACGGCATTAGCAGGCATCATCGGTGAGACCAGGGTCGCGGTGCAGCGTTGCGGCGGTGCCCTCTGCGGTGCCGTCAGGACATGGAGTCGGCAGCATCGTCGTCGACGTTGTCGGGTTGCTTTTCTTCTGTTGCAGCACAAAACACACAGTTCCTAGTGCTGAGGGCAGAAGAGCTTGAAGTCTTTGCTGTTCCTGAGACTTCTTGAACAGGGGGCAAGCTCTACCTCCAGCCCTTGGAGAAACTCGCAAAAGTAGATTGCAGAAAGTTTAGCTCAGTCCTTTCACTGCCCAAGACAGAAGCCGCCGCTGCAAGCCAACACAGCAAAGTGGTAGGTCCTCCTCGCAGCTTCTCCAGCTCTTCTTCTTGGCAGTCTTCTAGATCCAAAAGAGTTCTTTGAAGTCTTTCCTATCCCTGAGAATTCCAACAGGAGGCAAGCTCTACTTCAAGCCCTTGGAGAAACCTCTAACAGCAGGATGATGAAAGCACAGTCCAGTCCTACCCAAGACAGAAGCAACCACTGCAGGCCAACCCCACAACACGCAGCATAGGGGCAGTACTCCTCCTCCAGCTTTCCCGGTCCTTCTTCCTGGCAGGTTCCTTAGTTCAGAAGTAATCTAAAGTTCTGGGGTCTGGTTCCGATATTTATAACACCAAATCCTTTGTCCTCTGAAGGCAGAGGGTCCTGTACCTAGTTCAAACCAGTTATGGGTGCATTCTGCCAGTGTGCACCTTCTTCTTTTGTCAGTGTAGGCCAGGGTCATCAGACGCACCACAGGAGGTGGAGCCAGCATTGTCGAAGGCAGGCACAGTCCTATTCAGACCCAGGTGCGACTCCTCCGACCCATCTATGTGCAGATAGGTCTATTCAGCCCTGTGCTGACCCACCCTGTCTCCTGGAGTCTCCCCCAGCCCCTGTCACTCACAAACCAGACAGACAATACACAAGCTAGCAGAGGCAGGCTGGATGGTTAGGTAAGAAAATACCTACTTTCTAAAAGTGGTATTTTCAAACACAGAATGTTAAAACCATCTTCAATAAAAGATGTATTTTATCATTCTGAGTTCAGGCATACTAAACTCGAATGTCTACTATGTTCCCTGGGTCAGTTAGGATTATTGTGTGTTATAACATAACTGCCCACTCTGGCCTATGGGGAACAGGTAGCCTTGCAATAGTGAAAAATAAAGTAAGCTGTAGTTCACTATCAGGACATGCCACACACACCAGGGCATGTCCTACCTTTCACATACAATGCACCCTTCCCAGGGGGGTACCTTGGGCCTACCTTAGGGGCGACTCACATGTAGAAAAGGGAAGGTTTAGGGACTGGCAAGTGTGTGCACTTGCCAAGTCGACGTGGCAGCCCCAGGCTGCGCACAGGCTCTGCAATGGCAGGCCAGAGTTACACTTTATGGGCTGTTTGCGTGGGTGGCACAATCCAGTGCTGCAGCCCACCAACAGCATTTGATTTATGGGCCCTGGCACTCACAGTGCACTTTACTAGGGACTGACACATAAATCAAATAGGCCAATCATGGAAACCAATCCATACCACATTTTACGCAGCGAGCATATGCACTTTAGCACTGATCATCAGTGGTAAAGTGCCCAGAGTCCTAAAAGCAAAAAGGGCCATTTCCAACAAAGATATACAAAGAGGGGTTCACAGAAATCACTGCTTAAGTAATACTCACGCAGTGCCCAGTCACCAGTACTCCACCACCCTTCTGAGTAAGACTTAGGTCTATGGCGTCGCAACATGGTCCCTGTGCTGAAAATCAACCGACTTCCCCGCGCCGGGTCCTTGCCTTCACCACCAACCGTGCCTCTAATTCCTCTTCCCGATAAACATACTGGGGACCACCGATCATGCACTTGCCATCAGCACAAACAACGGTAATCTATCTATCTATCTATCTATCTATCTATCTATCTATCTATCTATCTATCTATCTATCTATCTATCTATCTATCTATCTATCTATCTATCTATCTATCTATCTATCTATCTATCTATCTATCTATCTATCTATCTATCTATCTATCTATCTATCTATCTATCTATATATCTATCTATCTATCTATCTATATATATATATATATATATTCACTGAAAAAACCATAGGTTTCACACATGTTATATAGTTAGCTGGACATTTTACTGATAAAAAACCAATGAAATTCCCCCGTTATAGTTAGTGCAGGCAACTATAACTCACGCGACCGCAATCCTCTGCTGATGACATATGTGTCTTTATGAAAAAAAAATATTTGTAATATATGTATAGCTAAAATTTAATGGAAGAAGACATTGGCAAATAATTGTCTAAATACAGTATTAGCATCAGCATGACATGACAATTTCTGAATTAAGCATCATCACCCACCAGTGGGTTATATGACATACCTCTGACAGAATATGTTATTACAATATGTATATATATATAGCAAGTTGATTTTCATAATAACGGAAAAAATTGGACTATATATTTGTCAAAACACAAGAACATGGCCCAATAGAATGCAATGTGGTTAATATTCCAAGATGAGCATTGATAATTATATGTTTGTATTCACTATTTGCACTTTTATTTTGCACTGAAAATATGACACTACTATGTCCATAATGCAAAGCGCTCTGCAACAGGATATGATGTAATATTTTGTGCATGTCCCTTTAAAATGTGAGCATCTGACATTGCGCTTTGCACCTGTGATCAAGGTCTGAGGACAGACCGAAACGTGGGTTGTTGATCTGTCTATAAACGTTGTTGCCTGAATAAATCAATACAACTTCAACCTGTGAGTGCGAGTAAGCCTGTGATGAAAATCTATATATATATATATATTCAGTGAAAAAACCATAGGTTTCACACATGTTATAGTTAGCTGGACATTTTACTGATAAAAAACCAATGAAATTCCCCCGTTATAGTTAGTGCAGGCAACTATAACTCACGCGACCGCAATCCTCTGCTGATGACATATGTGTCTTTATGAAAAAAAAATATTTGTAATATATGTATAGCTAAAATTTAATGGAAGAAGACATGGGCAAATAATTGTCTAAATACAGTATTAGCATCAGCATGACATGACAATTTCTGAATTAAGCATCATCACCCACCAGTGGGTTATATGACATACCTCTGACAGAATATGTTATTACAATATGTATATATATATAGCAAGTTGATTTTCATAATAACGGAAAAAATTGGACTATATATTTGTCAAAACACAAGAACATGGCCCAATAGTATGCAATGTGGTTAATATTCCAAGATGAGCATTGATAATTATATGTTTGTATTCACTATTTGCACTTTTATTTTGCACTGAAAATATGACACTACTATGTCCATAATGCAAAGCGCTCTGCAACAGGATATGATGTAATATTTTGTGCATGTCCCTTTAAAATGTGAGCATCTGACATTGCGCTTTGCACCTGTGATCAAGGTCTGAGGACAGACCGAAACGTGGGTTGTTGATCTGTCTATAAACGTTGTTGCCTGAATAAATCAATGCAACTTCAACCTGTGAGTGCGAGTAAGCCTGTGATGAAAATATATATATATATATATATATTCAGTGAAAAAACCATAGGTTTCACACATGTTATAGTTAGCTGGACATTTTACTGATAAAAAACCAATGAAATTCCCCCGTTATAGTTAGTGCAGGCAACTATAACTCACGCGACCGCAATCCTCTGCTGATGCTAATACTGTATTTAGACAATTATTTGCCCATGTCTTCTTCCATTAAATTTTAGCTATACATATATTACCAATATTTTTTTTTCATAACGACACATATGTCATCAGCAGAGGATTGCGGTCGCGTGAGTTATAGTTGCCTGCACTAACTATAACGGGGGAATTTCATTGGTTTTTTATCAGTAAAATGTCCAGCTAACTATAACATGTGTGAAACCTATGGTTTTTTCACTGAATTTGCAAGGTTTTTTAAATGCTAATTCCTAACTATAACGTGTGTGAAACCTATGGTTTTTTCAGTGAATTTGTGCGGTTTTTTAAATGCTAAGTTACTTTACGCCATTCGTGGCGTGCGCACCCACTTAACGCAGTTCGTTCCGTGCGCGCACGGTGCGCTTCGCGCACCGTGCGCGCACAGTAAGCACGCGGTGCGCTTCGCGCACCGCGCGCCCACTTTACACAGTTAGTGCCGTGGATGGGCCATGTACGCACGATGCGCTTCGCGCACCGTGCGCACATGGAGGACATATTCAGCGCTTCGTTGTGAAAGTTAATCGTTTCGATTTCTAAAATGTTATAAGCCATGCACAAAAGGTGCCCTGCAGGCACAATTTGCAGACGGGGTGGGGAGAGTGTGGATTTTTTTTTTTGATTTTTTTTACCGTACGCGTACGGTAAGCGTAATCGGCGATTTTTCGCAAAAAAAAAAAAAAAAATGTTTTGCCTTGGGGGTACTTTGGGGACACATACATCAAATCTAGGTGGTTAGAAGCTGTCTAACCAGTCTGTTTATTTGTTTTTGGCCTTTGTTTATCCTCTCCCCGTCAGAGTGCAAGAGAGAGAAAATGGCGGACGCCGCTTCCTGGTTTCGAACGATTCGAATGTTTACTAAGATCTAACAGCCAATCAGAATCGCGCTCGCGCACGGCACCGTACGCGTACGGTAAGCTTACCGTAAGCGCACCGTAAGCTGGCTCAGATATATATATTGATTTAAATGCTATTTTCTCAGGAACTACTGAACAGATTTACACCAGACCTACAAAAGGCACTTCCTTGACCTGAGGACTACCTCTCTGCCAAATTTCATGTTACTCTGTTCCGCCGTTCGGGCTGTAGCTGTGTCTAAAGGTCCTATGGAAAAATGCATGGGAAAAACGCGTTTTGGGACCCCCCTTTTATCTCAGCCCCCGCTTGACGAATCCCCCCGAGACTTTCAGGGTAGGAGCGGAGCATAGCGCCCCATTAGTTTTGAAAATTTCGCGAGGATTCGTCAACTGGCGCAAAAGTTATTCCAAATAGAATGTTGTGGATTTCCTATGGAAACAGGGTCCTAACTATAACTACCTACTGGCGACCGCCAGTAGGTAATATAGAGAGAGAGAGAGAGAGAAAGAGAGAGAGAGAGAGAGAGAGAGAGAGAGAGAGAATGATAGAGAGAAACATTACATAAATAGTAAAATACTTTAACTACGGTGTCGGATCACATTATCAGTCCTCAGACGACCATGTCTTGACAGATGCTGCTGTTTATTTGCACCACTTGATAACTGTGCATGTGATTCGCGTACAGTGATACCCTGCTGCAGCACTAATTCCGATGTCATCAAGATACTTGCAAAATTAATCAAATACTCATTCGATTTCATGTGATTCAGACCTTTTAAAATCATCCATAACACCAGAATATAATGGAGTCTGTACAAGTGCCACAGACAGAAGGAGCTATGATCCAATTATGTGGTAACTTAAAAATCACCAACATATGTTAAAAAAGACCGTGTGCCTTACATTTTAAGGAAAAGTTAGCTCAAAACGACGTTCTTTCCTAGAAAGAATAAGCATCCCGGAAAGAGAGAACAAAGGTTTCCTTGGCTGAAAGCTCAGAATTAGATTAAGATAATGCCCCTGAATTAACTGGTGAGATTGGACATCAAAGGAGCCCGGTTCACATCCTGAAGTTTTTCTGTCGGAGCCTTAGTAAGTCTGTAATTTGTACAGCTCAATTTTAACTCAGTATTCCTGATACTCAAACTAAAATTACTTTTGCAATCACCAGCTTTTGTGGAGATGTATTCAGGTGAGTCATTGCAGTCCTACTTTTTGGTAATCCCTTAGTGATCCAATATAACATATGTTATATTGTTTCAAGTAAAGTTTGCCGATAGGTTTATTACACATCCTAGGGAGGCTATTTACTTAGGGAACACACAGGCTTTTAATAGTAATTAAATTGACGCAATGCGTTTAGATGCTCTGCACTGATTTGCACCAGTCAAGTGTCCGCAAAAGAGTTTAAATAAATCCCTCAGACGGCAGAACTGTTTTCCATGCAACAAGGAATTCAGAGTGCGGTTCTCTATTTGGCACGCTGGAAGAGATTGTAAGAAAGATTTACTGGTCATGGGAATCAAGCATCCAGTATTTGGTTATGGATTCAAGTAACATCTTAAACGCATGGAGTCCAGTTCACAAACTGCTTTTGTACCATGTAAAGTAGTACAACAGTACCATTCCATCATATTCCTTCCCATCCCATCCCATGCCATACCATACCGTACCATTCTATAGCATACCATACCATACCATACCATACTGTAATGTCACTTTAACCTTTGTTTTTTTCACTGAATTTAAGTTCTTTAGTTTAACATAAAATAATATTTTATTATTATACCTTACTATACCAACCCAGTGGCTGCAACCAGGCCCTAAGCTCAACCCCTTGCGTGTGGCCAATCATGAGCCGAGCACAACTTTTAGCCAGGCCATTCACCCAACATCCCGGTGGGTGCTCCCTCCCCCCATTGTTGACCAACTTGCATGATCGTGCAATGTCCCAAGGCACCACAATTTTTTTTTGTATTTGATCCAAGGTCACCGTCTAGGCTCCACAAGGCCCAGGGGATCATTGTATGTCCCCTCTGCCCTTTATATTTTTTTATAGTTTCCTATGGATCATAGGGACAGAATCCCCAGGTCATAATCTGGCAGCTCTAACATTTTCTTCAGGTTGCGGCCAGCCAATTGGATCACATGCTTCCTGCTCATGATACTCCACAGTAGTAACATGAAGGTACAGCGTCCCTATGTATACATAAACTGTGAACCTTGATTTCTCAAAAACTACTGAACAGATGTACATGAAATCACAAAACAATCACACTTTCTGGATTAAAATCTGCTTTTCTGCCAAATTTGGTGGAATTGCATTCAGCCGATTTAACTGTAGAGATGTTCAAAAACATTATGGAAATCGAATGGAAAAAACATGTTTTGTGACACACCCTTTTTCTTGGCCCCTCTTGCCAGATCACCCCGAAACTTTTCTTTCTAGAAGGAAGCTGAGTTGGATTAACCTTTTTAGTAGAAAGTATTTTGAAAGTTCCTCAAATGGCGCCAAAGTTATTAGCAAACCAAAAAATAAATTTCTTATGGAAACCCAATCCTAGCTGTAACTACTCAGTGGTGATAGATACAAAAACACTCAAATTCACTAGTTATGGTTTACTGAGCTAACTATAACTTGCGCCCCCTCCATGTACTGCTTATGATCGCACATATTACATCACACATGACATGTTAAACAACATAATTGATAACAACACTGGTGATATCTCAAATGACATCATTGACAAGGGTTGTAGGAGGTATCCAATCATGGTGGTCAAATGGCTGACCAATGTGTTTTTAATTTAGGGGAAGACCTGATGACATGGATGTGTCACAGTCAGGGTGGTGGCATCCATAGCACAGTGAGTTTAGACTAAGGTTCTCTTTCTGTAAAAATCTGAGCGGCCAGCCTCCAGTTATGTAATATTTTGAAGAAACTGAATTTGATTATGGTCTTCTCTCTAATGTCCTTGTCATTTGTCCTTAAAAGACTCAATAAATCAATGACCTGAATCATTCACAAGTGACTTTTGTGGGCATGAAGTAGAACATAAATGTTTAGGGAATTGTACGCAGTTTGCTTCTCAGACTGTGGACCGGGGGCCAGTTGATCCAAGCTGAAGTCATCCTGCAGCATATGAAAGCTTCAATCTGGCTGTCATTTATCAAGTCCTGGAGTCTTTTGAGGGTCATTTAACATAGTGTAAAGTCTTTCTCTTGCTATGTTATCAGTATTCCATAGGGGTGCAATGGGACAGAGTAGCCTACAGATCTTCAACTGCTTCTGAGTTGAAGTCTGCATGTCCTACATCAAATGGATGCCTGCATTAACTGACACTAGTACACACTTCTATCTGTAAAGCATGTACATGTCTTCAGAACATCCATTCAGTGATAACTTCGAGGGTGCCTATCGTCATGTTGGAAATAGGTAGGGCACTAAAGACGAGAGATGTGTATTATAGCAAAGTTCCATATTTGGGAGGCACAAATCACTAGAAAATGTGGATATTTGGCGTATTAAGGCCTTTAGGATCTGTCTCCAGTTTTCACAATTGAATTCCTTGATGCATCTGCAAATGTTCTGAAAGAGCAGTCTGTCCACTCCAAGAGGTGTCACCCTAAAGATATAATTCCATCTCGCAGCAACCCCCATATTAAACACCATCTCCCAAAGAGACAAATGTAATTTGAATACATGGACTATGTTGGCATTAATTTTATTGATCAGCAGTTTAGGTTATTCAATACCATTTTCTATAGACTTGTTGCCCCCAACATACCTAGGTATTTGAGATTATAGGGCACTCAAGTTAATCCGTAGCAAGATATGGCAGCTTGCATACTTGATCTCTTCATTGGCAATGTCTTGCTGTTCAAATACTTGATTTTGCCTTTTAAGAATTTGGAAAAATTATCTAGCAGTTTTATCAGTCCAAGAATAGAAACAGCTGAGTCAGAGGTCATGAGAAGGATGTCCTTAGCTTATAACATTATTTCCTGCTCTTCTGTGTCTATGCCTTTCAGCTATGTGGACTATTGTACAGTGGATGTGAAAGTTTCCAATGCAAGAAGGAAAATCCTTGGTGAATACACAACCTGTCCTTGTTCCTCCGTCAACGTGATACATATCAAATAAATAGCCTCCACAATCAATTTGGGCCACAAGGTTTAAGACTAGCCACTTCACCCTTGTGAGCAAGTTAAGGTACAGCCCAGCCAGAGAAACTTTTCTGAAAAGGTACTCATGCTTGACACAGTTGGAGGTCTTTTATGCGTTGAGTCTGGCAGCAATCTTCTCAGTTTAGTTTGGAACATGCCAGAGTAAGGTCAGAAGGATACGAAAGTTGTTTCTGAATGAACAGACTTTGTCCAAGCCCACCTGCAAATCATGGACCAGGCATGCTATCACTGCATGGAGCCATTCCGAAATTGCTTTGGCCAGTATTTTCCGATCCTTGTTAATAGCTGGTATTCAATGATAGCTAGCACATTACAATGGGACCTTTCCATCCTTTGGAATGAGAGAGTTTAAGGCTTTATTAATTTGAGAACAATTACATTAAAGTCTTTTGCATCTTTAAAAACCATGAAATAGTAGGAAGGATTCTTTTCCTATCAATTTCATATAGTTTTATGAAGAATCAGTCCTCTTTCGGGACTTTATCCTGTTATATGATTTTAATGAGTTTGACATTCTTTTCTTCCCACCCTATAAATGTGAAGAAGGTTTCCCCCAACTCCAAAAGACTAGTGACTAAAAACCTATGTAAATGTATCCTTCTATCAATTAATACATTAAAAAAATATTTCAATCAATGATTACAGAGCTCTCACCTTAATATTGGCACTGTCATTTTTGTCATCCCAAAACTTGTACAGCATATTATTTCCTTACAAAAGACAAAATTACAAATGGGTTCATACCATAGATTATATCTCCTTAATTTGGAAAGACCACATTCATTAGTGACGTGCCTTTCATGTATACATAATTAGCAGGTCCTGCCACTTAAGGTTCACTTCGATTTTTTTTATGAGTCAGTTGAATTTTCTCAATCTGTTTTACATTGGATTATATACAAAACCCAACTGACCACAACACACTATTACACTTTGCAAGATATCATCCAAAAACATTTAATAAATAAACTACTCTATGGACATTTGCTTCATATTCACAGCAACAACTGCACCAGAAAGAGGAAACCCTTTCTCATGAAAAGGCTAAATTAATTGAGCATGGGTATGCCAGAAGGTTAGTTTAAAAAATATTAATGACAACATGATTTACACCTTGAAAGATGTTCCTGACACCACAAGAGTGTACAGTTGACTTTCCTCTAGTGTGACTATTTTCACCCGATCATCTAACAAGATTAAACTAAGCATAAAAAGAAATTGCCATATGTTATCACAAATTAAATTAATGGAACCCTCATGTCCACCCTGTGATCAGAGATGTATAACCTGTAAGCACACTGGAATAAAAGAGTAATACTTTAAGATGTAATGATTCATAGCTTTCCATCCAATTCATAAAGTCTTGCAGTGAATTCCTGCTGCAATGCTACTGACAGCAGTTTCAATGCAAAGTGGATCAATTATAGCCCCCTTGTAGGAAAGTAGGATCTGCTTTTATGGTTTCCCCCACTTTTTGCCTGGTGCTGAGCTGTTATTGACTAGCCTGACTAGGATCCTGCTAATTAGTACCCCAGTCTATATGCTTTCTCCCTTAAATTGTCGTGTTCGGTACTTAAGTACCTCCCAGATTGGATACTGGGGTACCCTTATAAGTCCCTAGTATATTGTACTAGGGTACCCTTATAAGTCCCTAGTATCTTGCACTAAGGTCCCCAGGGCATAGGTACCCGAGAGGTCCCCCATGGGCTGAAGCATGTATTATGCCACCCAGGGGAGAACATTCAAAATGGAACTACCAGACTGCCATTGCAGCCTGTGTAAGCTGGTGCTAGCACCACTTACTAAAGATATAGGTTTCCTATATCTAAGGTCAATGCACGTAAAACCTATAAGTCACCCCTCTAGCAGGCCATTGCAATCCTGAAAATAGGGTGCGTGTTTCTAAGCGTGAGGGTACCCCTGCATGAGCAGGACACCTCTATAGCCTATGGAGTCCATTCTCCCGGGTTGTAAGTGAAGCAGCCCTGTACTATATAGAGGAGCACCACGTAATTACTTGATGACCATCTCGAAACTGGTTGCAGGGAATCCTATCATGTTTGGTATCAAACATGTTGGAATCATACCCCCACACCGTAAACAGTGTGGGAGTATGATTCCAAGCACTGCAAGAGCCCTCCATTAGACTCTCAGTGTTCCTGGTGCCAGCATTCTAGACCAGAACAGCACAAAATGGTTGCTGCCGACCAGAGACATGTTTCTGCCCTCCTGCTGCTGAGCCAAGCACGAGCAGGGGAAGGCAGAACAATAGGCATCCTGTGAAAGGGAGGTGTGACCACCTCCCAGACAGGATTTAGTGTATTGGGACCGGGTGGGTGCGCTTTCCAGCGCCACTGAGTCTGCATGAGGGGCACATTTGGTGTCCCCACGCATAGTCCAGTTCAAACCAGCTCTGGGAGCCATTGGCTCCTGCTCTGGTGTGATACTGGACAAAGGACTTTGGAGTAACCTACCCCCTGGCAGGGTCCCCTGAAACGTCAAGGCCCTTTCCTAAGGATACTTAAGGGCTTACCTGTGGGTGGGTCCCTATGTTGGTTGTGGGAGAAGATTCAGATCAGACACCACTTCGTCTGCCTTCTGGGTACTCTGGACTTCGTTTGGGTTCGATTTCGTCTCCCTTCCAGTCTGCTGCATTGTCTGTGCGCCATACAGGAAACTTCCAAGGTCTGTGGGCACCAAAGACACCTGAAGGAATCTCTCTTGAAGTGAAGGAGTCACTTCCCTACATTTGCAGGCACTGCAACTAAGTCAACCGGTCTGCTGAACCTGAGCTCCTCCAGACTCTGAAAGGTCCTGCAACACAGGTGGTGGTTTTCCACATCTCTCGAGGCCTGTCCTGCCCTCTTACCAAGTTAGAGGCCAGTATACCTCGTGGGGGCTGCAATAACTAAACCCCTGGGCACCGCATAAACTTGCAGTTGCAAAGACTTGTTGGCTTCCTTAGACCAATATCTCCAACCTCAAACACCTCCAGTGACAAAAGACTTTGTCCACATCGCATCGTGTGCACCGTGGCCTGCACCTTTTGGTGAGCTGTTGGGGGTCCTCTTGTTACTCCAGTGCCTCCAGCATGTGGGTCCTGTTGAGGGTCAACTTTGTTTCTTTTGGGCTCCCCTGATTTCTTGGGGCCTGCCCTGACTCCCCAGCTTGTGGTGAGTCCCCTGGACCTTGCTGGTCCAGACATTGCACCTTCTTTGACTTCTGCGATGGTTGCCTTTGCCAAGTCTTGTTGGTGCTCCCGCCAGACACTGACCCCTCAGCACTCAACATCCTTCATGGGACAGCTCGTGCATGGCTCTTAGTCTTCCTATGCGTTGCCTGGTCCTCACAGCTGCAAAGTCAAGGTCATCGTCTTCTCTCTTACAACACCCGACATCGGAGGGCATTCATCTCCCAAGCTCCTGGTCACTACTGAGTGACATAGACACTGTCGCCTCTGCTTGCAGGTACTTCTCAACTAGAATCCACCTTCTTATTCCACTGGACACTTTTTTCCTTGTTCAGCAGCGGCACTTTGCTGCAGTCCTTCATTGGGTTCGACAGTGGTTTCCGACACCACTTCACACCTATGCACCCAGCTTTCCTGGTGTAAGTAACATGGGTACTAGGGTATCCACGGGTGGGGTGGCTCTCCAACCTTCTGTTTTACATGGGGTTTCTTAAGGGTCCACTGGGAAGGGTCCTTAATCTTTAAAAATCCAACTTCGACTTGCATGTAGACTTGTGTGGAGCATGCGGTCGTGTTCCCACACTGCACATGCTCTCTGTGTGGTTCCTAGTCACTCAACTCAGATGGTTCCTTGGGTCCCCAGCAATTCTACGTCCTCTCAACATTGTCCCGACTCGAGTCGTGGTTCTTATACCACTTTCTTAGTTCATGGTTTAGTCCCTTCCTGGGGTCACTGTGTATTCTGTGCTATTTACTGTATTTCTTCGTAAAATATTGTGTGCATTGTGCATATCTCCGGGCAGGAGATATTTGTATGTGTCAGAGAGTATTATATAATAAATACATATTGTCATAAATACCTTGTATTGTCCTTGTTCACTTAATCTATACTATAAGATTTATTCTGGTAAAACAATCTGCTTTACACTCCTTCTGGACACAGCTACCACTTAGAGATCTTTCTAAGATTGTCTAAGATCTCTTAAATCATCATAAGGGTGTCAGGACTGGTGCAGGGGGCCCACTTAAATAAGTGGGTATCATGTACCAGGCCAGCTTCTCACACCCTCCTCTGTCAGATTTCTTTAGTGTTACCATAATTTTAGTCTTACCAATTTACCATTATAGAAGAACCAATAACTCTGGCAAAGGTATCTTGCACTCCAATCCTGTTTCGGGAAAGAGGTGACATAAATTAAGGCAAGAGCTCTAATAGACTTGAATACAACAGAATTCATTACATGCACTTTTTAATTATCCCCAGTAGCAATAAATTATATAACTGCCCCATGCCTGGTATATTTGCTCAGTCAGGCAGGGGAATTTCACATAGTAAGATGAGCCTATTCATCCTCGGTGTATCTTCTTCAGAAGAATGATATAGCAAACAAAGATGGTGAATGCATTTGCAACTTACAATGGATGTTTCTGCAGATAGTAGTTGTATATTGTTAGGAATGCTGTCATGGCTTCCAATTACCCTAGAGTTTACCTTCAGAAGGTGTGTAGGCTAAAGGGTGGGTGGCAGGAGGGAGATAAAAAGTGAGGAGACAGAGGCGATGTAGGAAAAGGCCAGAAATGAGACTTGAGAAGTAGGGATACAGTCCTACACCTGCTATAAGGTGAGGTTGTAGAGTTGACAACATCTGTAAGAGGGGATCAGAACAGCAAAATGTATACTTTATATGTCACATGACACTGTGGGGGTTTTGACAGGCAAGCTGAGCCCCCCACTTGCATACTTAGTTGCACCACACTCTACTGGGAAAGGCAATCAACATGCATTTGTGTGATACGCAAAAGAGAATTCAGATGGAGAAATCCACTACATTGATTCGAAATACATCAGAAGGTAAGGGAGAAAAAGTGTGGAACGCAAGACAAGTGTGCATAATAATGACTGCCCAAAGCCCTGTAACTAATACTGTTGTGAGGTGGCTACCTATCTTAGCTTTCACTACTGATAGTAAAACAGAAGTTCTTCACACTGTGCATGCCCACAGTCCCCCAGCTGTCATTAATGTTTACCCAACACCACAGCTAATTGAACACCCAGAAAATTATTTAAGTAGTAGTTTAAGAAAAAAGAAAAGAAATGTTTTGCTTGTTCTGTGGTGAGGGCCTCGGGTCAGCATCACTCCTGAATTCAGATTCACAGACGTTTGTCCAAAACTAGCATATCAAAATTAAGCATTTCCGAAAATAAAAACTTGGGATCAAAAAAAGAACGTCATACTGGTCATTCACACATATTAACCAGGGCTACTCCCTTGGGTTGGTCCTATCTCAGGAAAATGTGCGGTCCTTAACAAGAGAGGACTTCTGTAGAGGTGCTCATTATCACAACATACTGTTTTGCAGACCAACAAGACATAGCCACAACCCAATCAATGGCTGGCTTTTGTTTGTACTGACATAGGGCACTACATCTGGCATCGAGTACCCACCTCGCCTCATGATCGTCAGTTGCCCCACTGTGAATGATATGTCCTGGCTGTGTAGACATGAGGTTAAATTTAATATTCACTCTCCAGTCTAAGCAACAGTATGAAATGCGTTAGACTTTGGACCGGCTACATTTATTACTCCGACTCAAAGCGGTGGAACAGTAGAGAAAGTGTACTTCATATGGGTTAGATTTACTATTCCCACTCCAGTCTATGCAACAGCAGGTAAAGTGTTAGACTTTGGAAGGTTTAAATTTACTATTCTTACTCCATTCTGTGCAACTGTAGGGAAAGTGTGGGATTTTGGAGGGGTTACCTTCACAATTTCCACTCCAGACAGCACAACAGTAGGGAAAGTGGTGGACTTTTGAGGGGTTACATTCACTATTCCCACTCCAAACAGCTCAATAGTAGGAAAATGGTTGGACTTCATGGGGATAAATCCACCAACCTCCAACTCACGGAACACCTGGGGAAAAATAATCTTCTGGACACCTCCCAATCAGTATTCCGCACCGACTACAGCAGAGAAACCACCCTGATTGCCACCACTGACAACATCAGAACCCTCCTTGATAGGGGAGAAAGAGCAGCCCTGATCCTCCTCAGCCTCTCAGCAGCGTTCGATGCAGTATCCCACCACACCCTCATCAAGAGACTTCACCACATTGGAATACAAGGGGATGCCCTCAGATGGCTCACCAATTCCTCACTAGAAGAACCCAGAGGATCCACCAACCACCTTTCACCTCGGAACCGAAGAGCATTATTTGTGGCATCTCTTGAGGCTCTTCTCTCAGTCTCACCCTTTCCAACACCTCTATGACCGCACTGGCCAACATCATCAGGACTCATGGACTACACATCACATTCTACTCTGACGACACCCAGCTCATCTTTTTACTCTCAGCAGCTCCCTCCACCACAATGGCCAACTTCCACACATACATGACGAGCATCGCCAACTGGATGAAAGACAACTGTCTACTGCTCAACAGTGACAAACCAGGAGTGCTGATCTTCAGAAACAACATCTTCCAGTGGAACAACTCCTGGTGGCCTTCTGAACTAGGACCCTCACCCACCCAACTGATCATGCCTGCAACCACTGCATTATTCTGGACAGCAAGCTCACCATAAAAAGCCAGATCACCGCAGTCTCCTCTGCCTGTTTCCCCTCTCTTCACATGCTATGTAAGATCTTCAGATAGCTCCCTGTCAACACCAGACGGACCGTCACTCAAGCCCTAGTCTTGAGCCAACTGGACTATGGCAACTCATACTACGTAGGAAACTTCATGCACCTCCTGACCATACAGAATTCCACACATATTTAGAGCGAACAACAGTCCTTAGCTTAGGTGTAGATAATGAAAAACATTTCAACATAGACTACAATGAGAACTATGGACAGTCTTCCAATGTCCAGCCGGACAGAGGAAAATGTATTTAAAACAGTGCGAAAAGATTTAAACAAGGTAAAGACAACGAAACAGGTGAAACAAGGGCACAAACCTGTATCGAGCTTGGCAAAAGGGAAAAATTGAGAAGGAAAACAAAATAGCAGGCAAAGACTTCAGGAGCAAATGGTGGCTTACAATATGTTACAATCTAAAGTAAGCTCAAGCCAACAGTGACCACAATGTAATTTACACAATGGATAGATTGCGGTACTGTTATAAAAGTCGACGTTTCGATCCCTAGCTCCTAATGCAATGGGATCATCCTCAGGACAGAACAATACATAAATTGCCTGATTTAGTTTCGACGCCTGCGGGATTGAAACAGGGGTGAAAAAGGGGGGAGAGAGAAAAACACATAGTAAGGTCCAACAATTAATTCTAAAGTAGCATATCAGCATTAATACACGTAATAGAGTCTATATGATCTGTGACTAAGAGAGAATTCAAAGACAAAATGGCCATCCGTGGGCACATTGGACACATGCACGAGCAGACAAGTGCAAAGATTATAACAGTTGTTGAACAAGCTAGAAAACCGCATGGACGACATTATGTCCATAGGGCTAGAAGAGAAAATTCTCATCGGAGGCATGCGTAATTGTGGTTGCCAAGTTGTGGTTGCCAAGAGTCGTGTGCAATTTGAGGACCTGTCAGGTGAAGAATAAACAACGTTAAGTTTAGTCGCCAAGCCACGTGAAGATTAGTCGACTGTGGCTTAAGAGGCAGACGCAGAGTTTAAAGCAAGTGATGGTGGCGCTAGTATGCGGTAAGATCAGAACGATGTGAAGTGATTGAAAGATAGAACCAGCAAAGTGATCGTACAAGTGTAGGGTATGAACAAATCGATGTGATATGATTGAAGGATGCGAACAGCCGAGTGAAAGTAATGATCGGCGCAGGTGTGGGAATTGACCAAATTGGAGTCAACGTGAATATGTGGTGGAATATGGAGCAATTATTTAAGGGAAACACAGGAAAAGGGCCGTTAGCGTGATAGTAGTAGGTAAAGGCTGACCTTACGAAATGGCTTATGGTGTGCCAACCACGGGAGTAATATCCAAAAGTGATGTAAGGTCCCACCTGAGAAAAACGGAAAAAACAACAGAGAGATAAGCTCACCGAGCGCAATGACATACCGATTCGTGTCGGGTGAAGGATTGCGGGGGCGACGGGTGGATTACCTTTAATGAAGAATTAATTGAACATGGTCTAGGAGGTAGAATTCATGTTCAGAGGCCCAGATGGGCTGGCCGTCTGTTGGAGTGAAACGGGATACTAAGCAGCAGGCAATGGCTGCAAGTGCCTACGGAGCTTTGGAAATCAAAAGGGGACATTTAGTTAAGGGATACCGGTGGCAAGAATAGTGCCTGGTATTTAGTTAAGGTCTAGAGGCCTTACCTCAATGGAGTCTCAACAGGACGGGAGGTAGCGTCCGGTAGTACCTTAAAGCATGATAGCTGGAACGGGTATGGGAAAAGTGCATATGGTATAAGTAGGCGCCACAGCCTACAGCTTGTATGGAAATGGAGGAAGGACTGCACAACCAATTACTGTGTCAACGCCGGTATGGTGGCCATTTTGGAGTGGGGTGCTTGCTTAAGCCGACATGATGGAGTGGTAGGAAGAAAGCCCAGTGCTAAATTGAAAGGAAGATCAAAACGAGTGTAGTGATGTCTGTATGCTAGATTCTTCTAGTTGTTAAGGCAACAATTCAATATATAATCTTAATTATACATATTTGAAATTGGATTATGCAAGAGCAGTTCATACAGTAGAATTAATAAGTACAATTACAATTCATACATATTTTGACAGTCTCAGTATCAGTAGAAACTAACTTGACCTTAAGTGCAATATTTGTAATAATGCAGGGTTAGGTGCTAGAAAAAGGGGTTATACAACTAATTGATCTTATGCTCTTATTTGTAGATAATTAAAATTCTTAATAATACAAACAACAAAGTTATGCCATCAAAGTGAGTAACATTTGGACAATATTTTTTTTTTAAAAAGTGAATAATGGGATAGTATAAGTCTGATTCTTCAAATGCAAACAACACTAGAGTAGGGTTGTCCAATCCTCTGTTCTATTGAGCCCGTTGCGTATAGAATCAAAGAGGATCATTGATTTTAGTTCTTCTCTGTTGAGTAAATGGGCTAGGTTGCCACCTCTTTGGGGTAATTTCACAACTTTGAGAACTGTCCAGCGTATGTCGTCCTCGCTGTGGTTGGCATCAGAAAAATGGTCAAAAGGGGCGCATTTGGTGTCCTGCATCGGATGCAGCTTCTGTGTTGACAGATCCTGGTCTTGACTCTTTGCGTTGTTTGTCCGATATAGACCTTCTGGCATGGACAGTGGATAAGATAAATCACATTGGACGTATTGCAGTTGGAGAAAGATTGGCAGTGCACTGTGGTGTTGTTGAACGTAAAACTTTTACCCTCGATAGTGAAAGGACAAACATTGCAACCACCACATTTGGCATGTCCCATAATGGGGGACAGACCCCAGACAGCATCAAGAGTGACAGCATTAGGAGTGATAGGTAGTGCAGCTCTGACTAGATGGTCTTTCAAGTTTCTACTCTTTTTGAAAGCGAATAGAGGTTTGTCAATGTTAAGATTGCCAGCATTCAGAATGGGCCAATGGTGCAATATCATTTTCCTCAACTGGTTGGACAGAGGGGAGAAAGTAGTGACGCATGCAATTCTTTGCATATCATTTTTTGGTTTAGGGATCAACAGAACCTCTCTGGGGCAATACCAGGCTCGTTTAGAAGCGTTTTTCACAATTCTTTTGGGGTATCCCCTGTCTTTTAGTTTTGAGGCAAAATAGTCAGCCTTACATGAACAATTTCTCCTGATTCTCAGGAATTGGGAATAGGGCAGAGAGTCCCTAAGAGCCCTCGGATGATTGCTAGTGTAGTTGAGGAGGGTATTACGTTCAGTCGGCTTTCGATAGAGGCGTGTTAATAGCTCGCCTTCAGAGTGAAAGATCGTCAGATCCAGAAATGCGATAGAGTCAGTGTCAATGGTGATTGTGAAAGACAACCCTGAGCAATTATTATTCATCCAATGTAGGAATTGACGTAGAACATCGACGTCTGATCTCCAAATGATGAAGATGTCATCGATGTGTCTACGCCAAAACCCAATGCCTGGAAAAAAGGGGTTTGTGGGAGTCAGAATGACATTAGTTTCCAATTGGTCCATAAAGTGCACTGCTAGATTTGGGGCAAAAATAGCCCCCATAGAAGTGCCCTTGATTTGTTGATAAAAGGAATTGTTGAACATAAAGAAATTCCGAGTAAGGCATAACTCTAGGAGTTGTAGAATGAAATTACTGGGGACAGCATGTGGGCATGGGCGTGAGTCCAGTGTCTTTTGTATTACCAGGAGGGCTGCCGTCTGTGGTATGTTAGTGTACAAAGACTCAACGTCCATGGTGCAAAGAGTCTCTGACAGAGGGTTGTAAGGGTGGTGTTCAATCATATTTATCATTGACATTGAGTCTCTCACATAGCATTGAGTGGATGGAATGAAGTCTTTGATAAAGAAATCCACATAGGAGCCAAGTGGTTCCAAAATTGAGCCACATGCAGAAACAATTGGTCTGCCAGGAGGATTGGTTATATTTTTATGGATTTTTGGTAGTGTATAGATTACAGGTGTACGGGGTGTTTTTACATTTAAGAAATTAAATTCCTTTTTTGAGAGGAAGCCGGCATGGAGTCCCTCTGAGGTAGTCTTTAGGATTAGTCCCTGTATCTCTTTGGTGGGGTTTGAAGCCAACCTCAAGTAGTGATCCTTATTGTCGAGTTGGCGTTGGATTTCTGCTATATATGCTGTTTTTTCTTGGAGCACTATGCCGCCTCCTTTATCAGCACTCTTGATTACAAGTTTGTCATTTGTTTTAAGGTGATTGATTGTGTGTTTTTCTTTTAGTGTGATATTAAAAGGAATAAACCTTTTAGTACTCTGTAAACTGGATAGGTCCTTTAGAACCCTTTTTTCAAAGGTGAGTACTTCAGTGGGTATCATTCCCGCAGTGGGCAGGAAAGTTGATTGGGGCCGAAAAGGCGTGTTAGCAGGTTGGTCTGGTGTGGGATGCAGTTGGAAGAAGGCTTGCAGGCGGATGCGCCGGAAACATTTAAGGAGTTCAGTGTGCAGATCCATGAAATTTGGTGGAACTGTGGGAACAAAGGATAATCCTTTTTTAAGAAGGGAAAGTTCGTCTTTACCTAATGAGTAGGAAGAGAGGTTAAAGATGGGAATATCCTTAATGGGCTGCTCTAAGGGATGCCCTGTCGTTACCATTGGTAGAAATTGTTGCGAGTCCTGCGCTCCCCTGGTGGGTTGTACCAACGTTGGGTTTTCTTTACTCTGCCGCGTTGGGGCGGGTCTTGTGGTCCCCTGGCTAAAAAAGTGTTCTGATGTGGGCCACCCCGTCTTGCAGTACTACTGCCTTCTCCGGGGTCAGAACTATCTGATGAGTCGGCTGAGGTGTCTGAGAAGCCTACCAGATTCTGGCGTTTATTATAGCGACCCCAAGGACGGTTATTCTGGTGGGAGGAGTAGGACCTGTTGGTATAAAAATCTTTGTGTAGGTATGGGTAGGTGGTCTCCACACTATAGGTTTTTATATCTTTCTTTATTTTATTGGCCTTTTTGTTCTGCTCAATTCTGTGAAAATCTACGACCGTTTTTTTGATCTGTTCCAACAGTTTTTTGCCTTCAGTCATAGGGTTTGAGTCTTGGATTTGCTTAAGTATGTCTGCAATCTCTATTTCTAATGTTTTGAGAGTTTCTGTGGCGATGTCAATTCCTAGGACTAACCAATGACGTGAGCAAATGGTTCCAATGTAGCTAAAATTGGATATATACTTGGGATTGTAGGTGAAAATACCTGGAATATTGCGTACCTGGAGACCTAAGGGAATGACTTCCGATTTAAGATAGTCTGTGAGCATGAGAATCATTAGCTGTAAGCAAACCTGCTTTTTCTTAAGTTTCTCGAGTTGGTCTGGTATAGAAGTGTTGGATGAGGCGGGTATATCTGGAGCATCAGTCAGTAGTGTACAGAATTCAGCAGCTCAATTCTCTGATCTTCTCAATTGAACCCACATCACCACCTACCTCAAGAAGGTCCACTGGCTGCCCATTCAGAAGAGAAGTCAGTTCAAGATAATGAGCCGTGACTACAAGGCCCTTCCCAATCAAGGACCAGCATACATCAATCACTGCTTGAACTTCCACCAACCCTCCAGATACCGACGCTCCGCTTCCCTCTGCCTTGCACCCACCTTCATCTGCCAAAGCAACAGTGAAGAATGCACCTTCTCCTACCTCACCGCTAAGTCCTAGAATGACCTTCCCTTCCGAACATTTTCCTCCCTGCCGGAATTCAGAAAAGGACTCAAGACCTGGATGTTCAAATGATCACTCCCGAAGAAGCATAGTTGTCAGCATCCGGACACCCTCCAGTGTGAGTAGTCATGCTTTAAAAGTCCTGATTGATTGATAAAAATTACTGATCACACGCCACTCTGTCCAATGGAAGGGAAAGTGTTGTACTTTGGAGGGGTTACATTTTCTATTCCCACTACAGTCTAGGCAACATTAGGGAAAGTACTTCGCTTCAAACACATTACATATTATAATAACCCTATTAAATTAAAAAAACATATTAAACTTTAATATATACATTATTATTAACATTAAGGGGCCGATTCCAATCCTGGAAAAAGGCTGTACAAATCATTGTTTGGAGCGTTTTTCCCGTACAACTCGCACCCGGTAAACTTTTCTTACAACCTAGGAAGTACGATTCGTACAGAAAGCCTCTTTCCATACAAATCGTACAAAAGACCATACAGCTAAAATAAACCAACAATTCTGATCCAGAACAGCTTGCACTCGACGTCTGTATGTATTTAAGCAGCGGTTTCCAGCCCAGCAAGTACGATTCGTCCCTACGGCACTCTGTACGGCTCTTTTCTTACGGGAGCCAAAAACAGCTGTAAAAGCAGAGTCCCCAGGGGTACGAGTCATACAGGCATACACCCCCGTGCGTTGTGTATGTACGGTGCGTACCCCAACATCGCGTATGTACTGTGTGTACCCCCAACATCGCGTACCCCAACATCGCGTACCCCAACATCGCATACCCCAACATCGCGTATGTACTGTGCGTACCCCCAACATCGCATACCCCAACATCGCATACCCCAACATCGCGTATGTACGGTGCGTACATACGCGATGTTGGGGTATGCGATGTTGGGGTACGTGATGTTGGGGCACGCGATGTTGGGGGTACACACAGTACATACGCGATGTTGGGGTACGCATCACTTTCCCTTTTAACTAATTCATAATAAAAATGACATAACAATGAGATAAGGTATAGCACACGAGGGTGAGCACTTAAAGATAATCAGCAAGCATAGGTGATCAACAGACCAACATTAGCATAACATATAGGTCAATTGGCGACATTATTCCAGATATATATATTTTTTATTCTGGGAGGCAAACAGAGTAACTTGCAAAATATAACATAAGATATATAGTAGATGCAATCCACACAAACAAGACAATCTTTAGTTTTTGCATTATGCATGAATCAATGTGTATATATAAATATAGATATCAAAAAAAGGGATTGTATCTGCGATCTATTAGTATGATTTGTTAGTACTTAGCACAATTGAATGACAAATAATGTGCATACTTGAATACTTTCACTCTTGTTTGCCGCAAGTTATTAGGCTTTTATGCGTTTTTAAAAATAGGTATTTAAATTAGTTTTAATGATTTTTTTTATCAAACGCATTCCTTGCACATGTAGCCTTTTGCACAGTGACCAATGTTTACATATGTATTAACATAAATAGCTGCTAAATGTCGTTTTCAACATGAATGTCTGTTGTCTATGTTCATTGCACTAGCACTTTAAAATTGGGGAAGTGTTGTCAGCGCGTCATGTGATCAAGGTCTTGGGGGACCGAAACGCGTCATGGCGGCACAGCGCATCAAATAAAACAAATTGCACCAAATAAGAGGTGTCCGTTCCTGTTTTCGGATTTGTGTCTTACCGGAATCCATCTGGAAAAAAGGTTTTATGGAATATATATATATATATATATATACACCTATTACACAATTTACAGAAGTAATAATGAATTAAATAAATCATAATTAATGATTAATTGTTAATGAATAGTTACTTAACTCCCAACCCCAAACCCCATCAAACCTAGCAAGCCACATCTAAAATATAGCTATAATATATAAGTATTACACAATTTACATAATTACTAATCAATTGAATAATTAGTTCATTACCTTCCCACTCTATACACCCACATATCTAGCAAGCCACACTTAAAATATATCCTAAATAATTCAATATTACATTATTTACATAATTAATATCAATCTCAAATAATTAAAAAGCATTAATTAATTTATAATAAATTATTACTTAATTTGCTTTCCACCCTTTCTCCCTACAAACCCAACATCCCGCTACAACACTATTAGTTACTATTATCACTTATAGTGTAGTAGCGGATTGTTGAGTTGCTATTAACACTTTAATAAAAAAATTCTATATCACTTAAAATTACAAACTATATAAAAAAATTATACAAACAGTAGTAACACATTAAATTAATATATCAACTAAACACATTAAAGTAATTTAAAAAACGATATTTCTTGCAACTGTATTACTGAAAATTATGTTAACAACAGCGATATACTTAAAAACAATATTACATACCTAAAGAAACAATATTCTTGCCAATGATATTTTTCACAATATTTTTGTATTACAATATATTTATTTCCGATATTTCTGTCTTCCTATATTTACAACTCAGTATTTTGTCCAAACACCACTGGGAGATTACATTTTAGGTTAAAATTATTTATGTTCAGAAGTGAGATGTGCACTCTTTATATTACAAAATGAAATTAAACTAATTTGCAAAGTACATATTTTTTAAATTATTGTAGCAGTCAATTACTTTGAATATGTGAATAAAAAAGCTTTTGAACCGAACCTTCACTTATGTGCTCTGCAAGTGTGATAGTTCCTTACAAGCGATGAGATAACTATGTATTAACAATTAAAGGAGTAAATCAAGCCAACGACATAGTTCATATGCAAATATAGTCCCTATGAATTAATGCTACTTGGCCAAGTCACTACTATTTTTTTTTCATTTCTTTGTTTGTGCAGCTCTCTGTGATTTAGCTGTACTTTTTCTATATATTTTCTATGCATATAGTAGGCTGCAGAGCGTTAATTATTATGATAAGGATAACAAACGTGTAGCATAACATGCTGGGATTCAGAGTCAAAGGTCATGTGATGTCACTTCCTTTGATGTCACTGAGGTAAAAAAAAGAGTGTGTGGGGTTGATTCCAGTACCTCTAGCATTTTGGTGAATCGACGCTCAAGGTTTAATATGCAAGGACCATAAAATTACTTTTTTTAATGTCGAGTAGCGACGTGAAATGTCAGCTGCTCGTTTAAAGCCCACTGGGCCTTAAACTATAAAAAACAGCTTGGTTCTCCTCTGTTTTTTGTCTTTCAGAATTAATGCCTAATAACTAATCATCTTTCATTTAGATTATACAAAATATTTCTTTAAAAGCAGCAGCAAAAACTCCCTTTAGTACCTCATACCAAAAACACTAACAACCCCTCAAAACACCTCCCAAAGGGAAGATAGCACATCAACCTTGTTAACATCATTAGCGACCAACAAAACATCCCAGTAATGCACAATAAAACGTTCAATACACAAATGCAGACCAGCAAATTCTCACGGTTCATACCAAAAACAACCAATGACTCTGACTTACAGATATTATTTATCATCAACACCTGTCTAAAATATTCCACAGGAGATCATTAACATTTCCGATCCACAAGGTTATGGCATCATCAGATCCAATAGAAGATTGGGTTTGGAGAATAAATTGCTTTGTTTCACTACAAAAAAGTCACATTAACTATTTGGTTGATGATATGGTGTTCTGATATATAGACTAGCTGCCACTCAAAGGCTAAGGTTAGAGGTGCCTAAAATCTAGCATGGTAGGTACAAATCCTTTATTTTCTATTCCATTTGCGGCACCACAGATCACATCCAAGCAAGTGAAATGGTTATGCACTTTAATATGAAAAAGCACATGCACACATATTTTGATGGATTTTTTCATATTTTAACCCTTGGTATGGAAGATTGTATAACTCTTGTAAGTGAAATGTGATATAAAACTAATTTATCTGCTATGTGTTAGGGGCCTACTTAGTGCACAGATAGGCAACACCCGACTGGATGTGGTTGTCGTTGGTACTTTGCTCTGAACCGCGAGTGGTCCCAGCTCCTTTTCTGTATATCTTTCAGCCGCCCCCCGGCCGTCAGACTGCGTGCGTTGTTTACGGCTTACGTAGTGGCCAGGTGGCTCACTGCATTCCATCCAACCTCTGGACAAATACAAGACATTGTTCACACTAGAGATTTGAAAACATCTCACAAAGGTTCTAACTGGGTTCTAATCATAACGTCAAAAGATTCACACTATTGCAAAAGCGACAGAGAGAGAGAGAGAGAGAGAGAGAGAGAGAGAGAGAGAGAGAGACAGATGTATGTCTATACCAGATTTATAACATAACAGCATATCACCAAGTCGAGTTGGAGCCATCCCTGATGGGATACTGCATGCTCATTCGTCCGTCTTGGCCGCCAATCGCTCACAGCAGACTTAGGCTCTGAGTCTTTGATTGGGCAGGGGGTTGACCTGCGAATTGTAATGACGGCCCCGGCTACCTCTTTCTCCAGATGGTGTGGCCACGCCACTCTCGACTTGATGCTCCTCTCTGTGTCGGCAGGAATCTCTCCCACTACTTTCCTCTAGTGCAGGAGAACCAATGTCCTAAAGTCCTTGATCCACACCACTGGCATCCAGTTCGGACCAGGAGCTATTCTCTAAGGCCTCCCTCTCAACCTCCTGATTGACTATACTGACGCAAGATGTGTTTCACGTTATTTTGATGTTTCCCCTTCAGGCAGTCACCATGGTTCCTTTTACGTTTACGACCTCCCAGGGCTCTCTCTCAAACGGCATTCTGAACTTCCGCCCTAAGTGGTGATCTCTAAGCAACAGGTGGTCTCCTGTTCTTAACATCTCCTGTCTCGACTAGCCCTGTCGCTTGTTACCTTTCTTTTCTCTCAGGCTGCATTCTTGTTCATAACCGCAGGCTGCCAGGACTCACTTGCTGGTAGCAAATCCAGAGTGTGACTTTTCATTATCATGTCACTTGGTGCACTTCCCGTTGTACTATGGGGTGTCTGGAGGTAGGCCCTCAAAAACTGGTGTAAGCAACATTCAAGATCCTCTTTCTGGCCTACTCTGATCCAAACCACTTTATTAAGTGTCCGCATAAATCTATCCACCTTCCTATTTGCTAGTATTGGCCATGAGGAGTGATGCAGTGATGTCGAGCATTGAGCTGGTGGAGGTACTCTTGAAACTTTTGACCCCGAATGGGTGGCCCATATTCCGAAAATCAAGACTCAAAAATGACCAAGGCTTTGTTGGGGCATTTTGGGTGATTATTGGTGCTACTGGTGGTTCTGGACCTGTGATGATGCAGGCCCAACTGTTCTTTACCTATTCTTCCACCACCCTATTCAACCCTGGGAACCACACCTTCCTTCACAGACGTGCATTCGTTTGGCTATGCCTTGGTGCCCTTGGTGTGCTAGCTCAATCGTGTGGTTCCATAGTTTTGTCGATATAACTATTTTTTGGCCACTCAACACCAGCCCTTCCTCGCTCTGACTGAGCTCGTCTCTGCAACACCATAGGTGTGTCCAGTTGCTACACTCCTCCACCATCAGCTCTCTTGCTCCATCAAAGAAATGTTTCCACCTATGACTCTTGAGGTCTCAGCCACTCACATTACACATATCTTCCTAGATGGCTTTGACAACAATCTGCCACCGACAAAGCTTTTGGGCTTGCCTTTTCAGTGATCATTTGGATTAGACTTTCCGATCATGGATCGACTTCCCTTGAATTGCCAGGATCTTCATCCAGAGGGTGACACAACAAATAGTTGGCAGGGTTGTTCACCCCAAGCCGAGCAGCCCATCTCTCAATACTCAGCAGACTGCTGTGAGCAGACCCTGCCAATAGTGACACTAGAGGCTTGTGACCTGTTATTACTTGGAAGTGGTGTCCACACAAGTATAGCGGGAAATGCTTGCAGGCCATTTAATGGCCAATGCTTCCCTTTCAAGCTGAGCATAGCGAGTCTCCACTGCTGACTGAACTCTGCTTGCATACACAATGGGAACCCATTCACCATCGCTCTTAACCTGTAGAAGCAGAGATCCCAGCCCGACTGGTGCCAACAATTAGTTCAGTTTTCTGAGATGAGGCAAAGTTGGCCATCATGGCACTTTATAAGATCACATTCTTGACACCTTGAACGCCTCAGTTTCTTTGCTGTTCCGCTCTCAGTTGACATCTTTACGAGTTAGGGCCCTCAGTGGTTCAGCGAGCATTACCAGGTTCAGGATAAACCTCCCACAACAGTTGGCCATTCCCATGAAACTGCGAACTTCTAGGGATTGCGAGGAACCACTGCTGCCTTGATTGCTTCAATCTTTTTTGGATCCACTTGCAAACCTGCACGGGAGAACTTGTATCCAAAAAAATCTATTTCATTTGCATAAAATATATATTTCTGTCAATGAAGCGTTAACCCACTCTTGACCATCCCCTGCATGGTGGCCCTTAACCTCACATGATGTTCTTTCAGTGTCGTGGAGAAAATCAAGATGTCATCGGTGACATTGAGTCCTCTAATCAGCCCAGAGAGCACGTTCCTTATTGCTTCCTGGAACACTTTGTCCGCCGAGGACACAGTAAAAACTGATGAGGCGCTTGAACCTCCGGAGCCCCCACATGAATTAGAAAACATTGTTATATACCCTCTCGAATCCTCCAACATGAGATGGTGATATCAAAAATGAGTAAGGGCGGGCGGAGAACTCCGCTCCGCCAGCGGAGTGTGCAGAGTTGTGCCTACCTTGCGCTCTGCTGAGAACGAGGAGTTTAGCCAAAACTCCAACTACGCAGCGGAGCAGAGTTAGCCAGTCCCCCCGCTAAAATAGGCTCCCCGCCTCCAGCTCCCCTAATAAATATTTAAAAATGAATTTTAAAAGAAAAAAACACACTTACCTGTACTGCGGCGTCCTCGGGCTGCCCTTCTCCTCCTCGCCGTCTCTCTCCTGAACCACAGTAACACTGCCATAGCCACTCCTGCACCTGCCGTGAGTACTCCCGCGCAGTCACCGGGGGACCCGATCCTGCACCTGCATCCCCCATAGCACCATCAGCTGTCATCAGAAGACAACAAGACCAGATACGCGGATCATGCCATAGAAAGGGAAAAGGGACAAAGTGACAGCACAGCGCTTGCTATGGACACAGTAGAAAGACTGTAGGGACTGAGGCATTTCTGGGCGGATACTTTGCCTCATTTTGCTATAGTAATCAGAAGAATGAGTAGAAAACTAATTTGTAACTAATACGTCAGTGTATTCTCTGAAAAATATCTATCAGTTTGTAATAGCATCATTTAATGTGATAATGTATTTAATTCATGGGCACATGCTTCAATCAATAACAATACACTAACAATACACTAAAAGCAATTGAAATATATGAAAATTATATTCCACATTTTACATGTCTTTAATTGCATTGTAAGTAGTCGATTCTAAAATGGCCACAGCATTATGCGACAAGAAAAAGCTCCTTACTTGTTTCCAAACAAAATAACGTCAGGTTAATAGGTTTCTGATGCAGGGGAATAACAGCGAATAAGCCTACAGTAATAGACAATCTAGTTGTTTGCCTGCAGACCAGCTTAACTTTCAGACATGTTCTTTTTAGCATTGTAAAACTGAAACGGACACAACATTTATTAATTTTACCAAGACCCACGGGTGAGGATTATGCCTCTCTTCATTTACTTAAACACCACTGCAGCGAGTAACAGTACATCAATACCACAACTTCTATGATATTTATAAGAAAAAACTGCAAAGCAAGGTAGCCATTCAGCACAACAGCTTATGAATCCAAATAGAGATGCCACCATCTTGAGTCCCTTTTACTTTGATGTGATGATAGTTCCGGTTCAGGAGAACCAAAGCCTGTATTGGGACTGCACACAGCTCCCGCTCCTAATTTTTCTGTGCCCCATTTTAAGGTGGTATGTTCCGCTTCGACAGGAGTTAGCCAGGTCATTATCCACAAAGTTGTCCTAATCCTTTCAACTTCCTATTCAGCCTTTAGTCTTTTGATCAGAACCTGCAATGAAAAATGTATGGGGGACATGTTTGTTGTGTCCGACATAGGCGGCAAGCAAGAGGAGGGCAGCCCGGGCACGCCGCAGTACAGGTAAATGTGTTTTTTTCTTTCTAAATTTATTTTAAAATATTTTTTATTAGGGGGTGAAAGCGGGGAGCAGAATTTTTCCCCCATTCCGTGGAACTCCACGTAGTGGCACTACGCCAGCTTCGCCCGGGGTTAGAATTGACGTCCAGTTTAGAGAACCATTTGGCCCCATTCAAATTAGCCGCTATTTAGTCGATGGTTGGCGTGATGTGCCATTCTCTGTATATGGCCTTGTTTGGAAGCCTCCTGTCCACACATAGCCTTAGTGAGTCAGGCTATTTCAGATTAGGAGCAATCACAAATGGGGACATCCACGGAGTTGGCCCTGTCACTGCTCCAATCACCCCTGAGCTCTCCAGTTGTTCAAGTTCTCTTACCTCCTGGGGCATAGATGAAAAGGCACCCTCTGTGCCGCAGTGCCACAAGACTTTTTGTGTCTTCAATGTGCAGTTTAACATGGACACCTTTCAGGCACCCCAGGCCTCAAAGCAGTTCAGGAAACTCCTGTAAAATGTTATCTGTATGAGATTGATGGACTTGTTTTATGAACACCACCAGTCTCGAGTCTTCGGAAGTGTGACAGCCTGACAGTGTCCCTGTATTATCCTTGGTTACATGAAATTTGGCCTTTGTCTTGTCATCTTCACTGACAACCTCTATGAGGGGAATGGGAACTGTGCCCCCATATGTGTATATTCTGGCCTTTGTTGGGGTTATCGTGTGCCAGGGCCTCAATTTCTGAAACTGCTCCGATAACATTTACTGACGCCCGGTGTCAATAAGGGCTGAGATCTTCACACCATCAACCCCAATTTGTCACATTGGTGGTGGCTGCCATCTCTGATTGGCCCGTCCTGTGAAGGATATCGTGAAAACATAATCCTCCTCCTCCTCTTAAATCTGTCCTCCACCGACTTCAAAAGCGGGCTTGCCATCAACTTCACCGTTGCAGATTGAGAGCTGTCGGATGTTTATGGGCCATTTTGGCTTGGCTCCTGGGCCTGTACCTGCAGTTGAACTGCAACACACTTTTGAGAAGTGATTGTGTCGATCACCCTCTTGAAGAATGTCGAGCCATACTGCAATTCACACAAGCCTTGTCAGTGGATTGAGAAGTAACACTTGCCACTGTATCGCCTCCATGTGCTCCTCCTTAATCCACACACCACCTGTCCAGGAGCGGGTGTGACGGCTCATGCTTGAGCTGATTTAAAGGCTCCTGCCCTGCTGTCCGTGAGCTCATGGGACAAGGCAAGAATCATGATCTTGTTTTGGGATATGTTGGTGCAGTTGGTGCAGAATCAATTTGAGAAGATTGGACGATCGGCAGCCCTGAATCAGTTGCGCTCGAATTTCATCCTGCTTCTCGATCCCTCTGCGTGTGCTCACCAGCTTCCGAAGCCTTGCAAAATAAGTGTCCAAAGACTCCCCCTCCATCTGATATGCTTGGCGTAGTTTAAATCCCTCATAGTCAGGGTTCATTTGTGGACCAAAATGTCTATCACCGCTGCATCGAAGCTCTCAGGCACCCCTGTGTTCGGTCAGTTCTGGAACAGGTCATATAGTTTGTCCCCTCCCATATGTAGCATCAGGGAGCACTTCATTGCGCCGTCTGTTTCGTCCGTTGCACAGAAACAATTCGCAACCATCCTATTAAGTGTCACCATCTGGGCGTGGCAGTCGCCCGCTCATCCAACTGGCTGAACAGTTGCAGCGCGGCCACTGGGGCCTGAGCACTCTGACGCTGTGTATGTGGCTCAGGAGCCTTGGTGCAGCTGCTTGCCCTGGATCATACATCATTGCCCGGTATTCCAACTGTAAATGTGAGTTGAAGTTTTTGCCCCTTGCCACTTTGTACCCCTGCACGTCTTGTACACACCTGACTCTTTGCCACCTTACCATGTGTTGGTGTGTCACCTCCTGCTTGTGATCTGTTCCTCCTGTGTGGCCTCCTTTCCAACTGTGCACCCCTGGGAAGGTCGGAAGAAAATTCCTCCTGCAGGGAGAGCACGGTGGCTCACTGTGGCAGGCTCTCATCACACACGCTCATCTGCATGCGTTACTGGGCTGCCGCCCAATTTTCTTGCATGCACTTTCACAGCGCAGTGCTGCTAGGGGTTAACATCACTTCCCCGTCTTGCAGCCATGTGTTCCAGAGCAGACAGGCCGGTCCACTTCACCTGGTCGTGGGCGCTCGTTTGCAGCTTCTTGCTGGTGCTGACCTCACAGTGGCCAGAACGTCCCCTGCGAATGCTTTATGGGGTGATCCCCTGCTCGTCGCCAATGCAAGGGATCTAGTTACAGGGGTTGACGGCCCTTGCCAACGCTGTGTGGCTGCACTGATAGGCGACACCAGACCGCATGTGTTTGGTACTTTGCTCTGAACCGTCAGCAGTCCCAGCACCTTTTATTTATATCTTTCAGACGCCCGGCCATCAGATTGCGTGCGTTGTTCATTGCTCACGTAGTGGCCGGGTGGCTCACTACACTATGTGGTGTTTGGACGTGCTGCTGGTCTTGGTTGCTTTTTCCTCTCTGTGAAAAAGTGCTGTCTTATGAATTCATGACCTGTGGTACTATTTATGTCTGATATTTTGTAGTTGTTTGACGGACATTATTGTCTAAATAAACTTTTTATTGACTGGTTGACACCACAATTCCCTTAAATGCTAAAATGTATGCGTCAAAGCCCCTTTCAAAGGACATTTGGCACGCAGGGACTACTGAACCTGACTGTGGTGGTTGAGGTTTTTTACTCCTGATGTCCTGGGGCCGGACTTACTATGGATCCTGAGCAACTGGGCTAAGTACCCCTTCTGCAGTTGACTCTCAGTTGTAGCTGTTAATGAGCAGTCAAAGGCTCCCTCGGGGCAGTGTAGAGTGCAGATACTGGTTAGTGTACACTATTCTTAACTCAAAGTGCATTCAGCAATGTCAATAAATTGATGTCCAGTCAAATATATATTTTTCTATAAAAAAGAAGTGTTTTATCTCTAACTCTATGTATTCAAAGAAATCATGACATTCATAAGCAGCAGCATAACCCCATTGAGGTCAGGGCTCTAGTGTTTGTCTGGCAAATCCTTGTCTGACCCTCTTTCTTGCAAAGTGGCTGGGGTTATTACCCATACATTTGTGGCTGCAACCAAGGAATGTTCCCTAGAAAGCTTTACTCGAGTCTCCTTTGTCTCTTAGGAAGTAGTCAAATGTGTCCTTGGTGCCGCAGCACCTTCAGCAACGAGTCCACTGGGGCCCAACAGGGCTGATTCAAGTATTACCACCTCCTGCAACATGGAAGCATTCAGCATTTCTGCGGGTGCCTGACTGCGCGCATTTGTGAGTTCTGTTCCTGTTCAGAGAAGTCGAGCTGTTTGTGGTACACAGTGAAACACCCAGCAGGTGCGGGATCTCTCCTGAGCAGCGCTGCCAGCCTAACCAGTGACGGGAGATCCTCCCAGCTTCTGTAGGTGTGGTAAGTCAGTCTTCCCCACACAGAGGGAGAGGGATTCATCTTCAAGTTCCTGACTGGAGTCCAGCAATGTTACAATTTCCTCCTTGGCATCATCTAGAGTCCTCAGGGTCAGTTAGGAGCAGATCTCGAAGCACAGGCTTGACCCGCAGAGTGCAGCTTCCATTTTTCCTTGACAATGGCCCAACATGTTGGCAAACTCAGTACTGGCAGTCCCTTATGGCATATGGGGTTGCCAGGGTATTTGCGGGCAAAGCGCACACTCCTCCGGAGCAATCAGCCACACCACTGCGGCTGCTCCTGGCATACAAGGTTGCTGCTAAGACATACACAAGTCTTGATGTGCTTATAGGCACAATCACTTCAACTGTGGCTCCCTCTGGCATATGGGGTCACAGCGACAAGGCAGTACGGGCTTGGCACTCCCCGCATGGCGCTCAATGCACGGCTCACTCTACTGTGACCCTTTCCTGGCATGCAGGGGTCACTGAATCACTCCTTCACAGGGGCAATGACTTGATTGGTGCTCAACCGTATCCTCACCTCTCACAGTGAGTCCTCTCACCAATGCTTCTCACTGGACCTCGCTCCCACCAATGATCTCCTCTTCCCCACATTGCACATTGGTCTTGGCAAGCAGGCAGGCACTGGTGCTCCAGGCTCCAGGGCAGATGGTCTTAGTTTCCCTGGGCAATGTCCACTCACCCAGCAGAGAGACTAGCAGGTCTTAGACCCCAGTCTAGGTCCCAGGCAGAAGTCCTTCAGAGCTTCCCTTTCTCACACAGGCCCTCTGGCTGCTTGGCGGATAACAAATGTTGGACTCCCAACCTCCCCTTCTTATAGTCCATTTCCAGTCACGAAATGTGATTTAGGGTCTGAGTCTTTGACGTTTTAAGTTTGGGTTCTGCTCCTTTTGAAGTGTACACTTTTCTCTCCCTTCTTTCCTCTTGAAAGGCTTTCTGGCACAGCAGGAGAGACTCTAAAGTTGATAGTCCCACAATACAGGACATGGGAGTGACTAAAGTTCAGACCTGTATGTCATTCACAGAAATATATGCCTCAAAGGGTTATTCCCATGCTACCAGTCCAACTCTTCATGATTCCCTTATCATCCCCATTTCCCTCCTGAGAGGTGTCCAGGCCTCTTCCTTATGTTCTACCACTGAATCAAAGTAGTGTACAGAGGGGAGTCTCTCTCTCTCTTTCCCCCTCCAGTGTGTGTGTCCCACCAGCTCACAGGACTGCAGCAATACACAAATCTGTGTGGGGAGATTCCTCTACTCCTCATGTCTTCACAAGACAGGCCTGAAGTTTTCAAAATGGAACCAAGGGTCCGCCATGTATTGTACCATTGTAGGCACACTTGCTCTCAGTGTACTTACACAGCACACATACTGTTCAGTACTGTCACCTCCATGTAGTATGCCACACTAGATGCACATACATCAAGCACACATAATCATTCCATTCACACGATTCAGTACTGTACCCTTTCTTCTTGTGCCATGGTGTGCTATTTGCAAACACACACACTGCCAGCACACACTATCACCATGTGCTGTACAACACTTCACCCTTCATGTATTGCACTTCTCGCAGGCACACATATACCCAGCACATGCTTCTATTGAAAATGCACTGCACTGCACTACATCTCTCATGTAACATGTTACTCGCAGGCATACACACACTCAATGCGTGTACTAACTATACCTGCACTCACAGTACTGCTCTATCCCTGTACTGTACCGTCCCCAGGCACACATAGGTCCAGTGCAGAGTCACCACTCCTGTCCTGAGTAGCAATCTACATTTAGCTTATTCAGGACAAAGGTTGGGTTAAGCACACCGCAGCGAAACTTTAAAAAGGTGGGTGAGTCTGTAGGCCTCACTCCAGTGACACAGGCTCAGAAGGACCTGTTCACTCAACTGATAACTACATGGTATGCTGCCACCACCATGCTCATGCAGCTCAACTCTTGGTGAAGACAGTAGCCTTCCACCACTATGAGGGTAGCACTTTGGGTGCCCCTCCCAGTCCAACAAGACCTCAATCCGTGGGACAGGCCTATGTCATGGCGCACACACGTTATCCAATGTTTTCCATTAGATTTGTACTTTTTTGAGGCAGACCCGATGCCAAAACCTTTGTGGTTATTACAAAGAAACGCAAATGGCTATTTGCAGTGATTTCTTTTTTAAAAAGTAACCCAATGGAGTGCACTGCGTTGCCTTGTGCTACTTTGCTTAAAGTAGGCATTCCATGGGTGGTGCATGGGCGTTACCATGCATCCATCAATGGATTTTGACACAAACCCACATCTACAAAGACTTGGATACATGGCTTGAGCCAAAATAGTGCATCTGTCTATTTCAACCTCATTATTCTGTCTTTGTATGTTTGATGGATTCTTCAGCACACATCCTAGGAGGAGTTAGCCTCAAAGCCTCAAAAGTTAGTTTTTCCAAACCTTAAAGTAGACACCCTTTCACTATGGCGCAAAGGTGCCTGTCTGCACTAGGCATTCACAAGTGTGCCAGGGCTAGAGAGAGCAGAACTGCACTATTGCTTTGAAGATATGACACAGTTCTGCTCTTTCTCATTCACGCTATGCAGCACAGCAACTTCACTTGCTGTGCTGAGTTGTATGACCTCTTTGAAAAAATTCCTCACAATATCTCAAACCTCTTGCAACAGAGTGGATTAACCACTTTATCTTTATAGCAGTAGTGTGGAGTTAAACACTACCTTTGTAAATCACAATGAAGCAATTGGAACTACTATAGATATGATAATTCCACCTTTTAACTAAAAGAGTGACACAGAACATAAATAATCCCTGGTTCTCTGATGATTTTCATGAAAAGATGAGAAAGCTACTTAAATTAGAAAGCATGTGGATGTCTAACCAAAGTACGATAGTGCTATATGCCCTTTGACCATAGAGAGGATAGTGCAAAAATAATTCACCACAGTGTCCAAATTTCTTGTGGAAAGGATTCACACCACCAATATAACTAGTCCAGAGGACTATTTCATAACACACACATCAATACCAAAACCACTACGCTCTCATACTCATTCCCAAGAATTTAAAATCTTTGACGGAATCCCCTGAAATAATTAATTAATTGATAAGCTCTATAACCTCATTTCCAAAAAGCCACATTTATCCCTTTCTTACAACATAGTTTGGATATTTTTCTCTCTACTTCAGAGGTGCAACTAACAACGTTAGTTATAGAATTAAAGCTAACATTCTTATATGATAACATGATCACTGCCAGAAAGATCTGTAAGGCATGGGGACAACTATTCTGCCTCTTTCTCTGAAATGACATCATCCATGAAGCATTAAAAACAAGCCGGATCACTTTCCAAATAAAAAGCTCCAAGAAAATCCAAATTAACTAAAAAATGATCGAATAATCATAAACATCCCTTGGTTATTCAAAGAGACTGAACAATCGTCTCCGAATTACCTAATACATTAATTGAGAATAATCTAGCATGATGCCAATCTGCCTTCCACAAAACATGCAGCCCACTAAACGCCAACTTGAAAATACTTAATGATGTCCATTGCATACTGAACAATGATATCGCAAGCAGCTGGGTCATGAAGAGTTGTGCTGGCTCAGCACAGAGACGCGCCTGTGCTTTTTGCGTTTGTGGACTACAAATGTGTAAATATAACTTGGAAATTCTGTGAGTTAATGTATGAACTTTACTCAGCACAAGTCGGAAACAGAGAAAGGCAGTAACTGCTCACGGTCAGGGCCAGACTGGCCATAATGTGCACCGGGCATTTCCCCAGTAGGCCGGAGGGGTAGAGACCGGTTTGGTGCCCGTGGAGGCTGGTTTTGCAGCAATGATACAATATCAGCCTCCTGTACCAAAAGCGGGAGCAGTGCGTCTTTCTAGCATCCCATCCCCCGATCCAAGGGCCAGAGCTGATTGCTGTTCCTAGTCCAGCCCTGCTCACTGTTTCTGATTTATTATTATTATTATTATTAATTTTATAATGCTCATAGCTGCCACAGCAACGAGGCGTCCCAGCGCATCAGCGAGAGCCTGAGAACGAGAGCCAGAACAAATCAAAGGGGATTAGATGGTAGGGAGGGGGAAAAGCCACGTCTTCAGGGCCTTGCGGAAGGCCAAGTGGCTAGGAATGGTTCTAACTGAGATCGGGAGAGCGTTCCATAGTTTAGCTGCCAGGTATCGGAAAGAACACCCCCCTGCTCTGGACCTCCACACCCGGGGGACACAGACCAGAGCATGGTCAGCAGATCGCAAGGAGTGCACTGGAACATAAGCCTCCAACAGCTCCAAAAGACCCTGCGGGGCTTGCTTAGCTAAGATTTTATGTGACATACACAGTGCTTTAAATTGAATCCACTTGCTCACTGGCAACCAGTGGAGTTTCAGAAGCACCTGGGCAACTGAGCAATGTTTGGGTAGGGACACCAGAACCCGAGCTGCAGCATTCTGGACCCTCTGAAGGTGATTTACACTAGCCCTTGTCGCTCCCAAGTAAAGTCAATTCCCATAATCCAATTTAGCAAGAACAGACGATTGGATAATGGACTGCCGTACCGAGGGGGGAAAGAACCCAAGCAGTGGTCTGAGACTACGCAGGAGACCAAAACAGACCCCGGCAACAAACTTGGTCTGTTTTTCAAAGGTCATACCGCGGTCAAACCAAATGCCAAGGTTCTTTACAGAGTCCCTGGGAACTGGGGCAGGCTTCAGACGTTCCGGCCAATGAAGGTCCGTCCATAGCTCCCTATCCTTTCCGAAGAGCAGGATTTCGGATTTCCCGGAGTTCAACTGAAGGCAGTTTGCTGCCATCCAATCGTATATAGCCAACAAATCGGCCCTGAAGTTGTTTAGGTTGGCGGAACTTTTCTTAGAGAAGCTGATCATTAGTTGAGTATCATCGGCATATGAAACCAATGAGAGCCCCCTTCTCTTGGCCAGCACCGCCAGCGGGCTAACATAAAGGTTAAAAAGTAATGGGCTTAATATCGAGCCCTGGGGTACTCCCTGGTGTAATGCACATTTTTGTGAGGAGAAGGGGGGAGCCAAGACCTGAAAGGATCTCTCTGACAGGAATGATGTGATCCAGGACAAGGCCAGGTCCCTAACCCCAATATCCTGCAAGCGTTTCAAAAGTATTTTATGGGATACAGTGTCAAATGCGGCACTTAAATCCAATAGGATCAAGGCCGCAGAGTCACCTACATCTAGATGACTTTTAATGGTTTCTGACATCACCAAAAGCGCGGATTCAGTGCTATGCCGATGGCGAAAGCCATGTTGAGTGGAATCGAATAAAGTGTGTTGTTCAACAAAACCTGCCAGGATGGAGTTCACATGTGCCTCCGTCACTTTGGTCAGAAAAGGTAGTTGCGAGATAGGACGGAAATTGCCTGGGTCAGATACGGCTAGGGAGGGTTTTTTCAATAGGGGGATGACTTTAGCATGTTTCCAGGCTCTAGGGACTGACGCCGTTGATAGTGACCGATTGACCATGTCAAGGCACAGTTCGGAAATGGAAGAGTACAGCTGAAGGAAACGGGTAGGGTTGACTGGGTCCGCTGGAGAGCCGGATTTGATTTTAGAACATAAAGACGCAAACTCCAGAGACGAGATGGGAGGAAATACCCCCAAACTACAGCCATTCAGAAACTCACCCCTCGATAGATCCAACTCTTCAGACCAAGAAGAGGGATGCTGGAGTCTCTGATAAATCAGTTCCACTTTATTAATAAAGTATGTGGCTAGTACGCTACACTGATCATTAGAGGTAATTGGAGAGACCCCATTACCCCCGGAATTCTTCATATTGCCCAATAAGGAGAAAATAGTCTTAGTAGGGTTAGAGCTCTCCATAATTCTCTTGGCCACAAAATCGGCCCGAGCTTTACGGATCGCTTTATGATGAGACTTCAGGGCTGATTGGTATTCCAATTTGGCAGTCGCGTCATATGTGCGCCTCCAAGCACGCTCCAGTCTTTTGCAGCTTATTTTGGCTAAAGAGAGGGCATCATTGAACCAAGGATTAGATGGCCCGCGCCCTTTCTTACCCCATTTCGCAGGGATATAGGTGTCCAGGCCCGCTGTCAGCCAATCCTGGCAGCACTGGTTCGCTTCATCAGCGCATGCAGGTAGTGGTGGTTGGTGGCTCGATAGCCAGGCAGAGAGAATCTCAGGGTTGAACCTATGCCAGGCACGTTTTAAAGTCTTTGTAGGGCAGAAAGAGTCCACTTTACTCGGAAATAGTAGGGAAAAGGAGACCAGGAAATGGTCTGTCCAAACCTGTGGGACAGGGGAACGCACAATGATTTGGGGGAGGTTGGAGATAACTGGGTCCAGGACATGGCCGGCTACATGGGTTGCTTCAAGCACATGCTGCTTTAGTTGAAAAGATTTAAGGTCAGCAAAGAAGCTCCCAATCTCCATCTGTTCAATACTCTCAAGATGAAGGTTGAGATCGCCCAGAATGGTAAAATTGGCGGACTTACTAGCAAGATGCCCTACTTTGTTTAGTAGGTCATTCTTAAAATTGGTCGCTGGCCCGGGAGGCCTGTAGATCAAGGGACCGCCCAAAGAGATGTTATGGGTGAGCCCAATTTTAAACGACGCGCATTCACAACCCGCTATGGGTTCATTCTCCAAATTGGCTCTATATGCTACTTTGACTATCATTGCCACCCCACCCCCTCTTCCCACTTCCCTATTGACAAATTTCAATATATAGCCTGGTGGAAGGGCCAACCAGGGTATAGCTACGTCATCCTGATTAAGCCAGGTTTCAGTGAGAAAGAGAGCGTCTGGAGACTCATCAATTAGAAGGTCGAGGATCTCAGCGTGATGCTTTACCAATGAATGGCAATTGAGGCTTAGGAATTTGAATTGCTTATACCCAGGAGGGCATGAAGTCCGCTGTACTGGAGATAATTTGAACGGGCAGGACTTACAGTGAAAAGATGGCTCGGGAGGGGACCATGGGGGTGAAAGACAGGTGTAGGTACTCGCCAGGGTCAAGAGTTCTTCCCGCGAGTATACGATAGGGCCAGGCATACCAACACCCACAAACCCAGCGCCCTGCGCTGGCCCGTCGCGGACGGGCGCAGACGGGCTTGCCTTTGGTGCGTCGGCGGCGCGCCGGAGGCACACCCGCTGCGCGGACGCGGCAGCGCGTTCATTTATGTGTATATGAGAGGGTCCGGCCAGGCAACTGTACCGCCGACTTCCCCCTTTCCAAGATGGCGGAACTACTCCAGCCGTCTTAGGGAAGTCAGCACAGGAGCCCAGTCTCTCCCACCTCCGAAGAGCCACCAAACAGGTACGGGTCTATGATACGGAGGAATTTACTAAAAGAAAGACCCTGCGTCGTAGTTAAAAGGTAGCAATAAAAAGGGTTTTCACAGTGGCTAAAACAAATAAAAATATCACAAATAGTAAAATGATGCGCTATCGTCAATACCAGTCTGGCGAATCACTTGCTCCCGGCTAAAGCCTCAGGAGCTAACTGCTAGCGCGGTCGCGGCAGCGCGTTCATTTATGTGTAAATGGGAGGGTCCAGCCAGGCAACTGTACCGCCGACTTCCCCCTTTCCAAGATGGCGGAACTACTCCAGCCGTCTTAGGGAATTCAGCACAGGAGCCCAGTCTCTCCCACCTCCGAAGAACCACCAAACAGGTACGGGTCGATTAATACGGAGGAATTTACTAAAAGAAAGACCCTGCATCGTAGTTAAAAGGTAGCAATAAAAAGGGTTTTCACAGTGGCTAAAACAAATAAAAATATCACAAATAGTAAAATGATGTGCTATCGGCAATACCAGTCTTGCGAATCACTTGCTCCCGGCTCAAGCCTCAGGAGCTAACTGCTAGCGCGGTCGCAGCAGCGCGTTCATTTATGTGTAAATGGGAGGGTCCGGCCATGCAACTGTACCGCCGACTTCCCCCTTTCCAAGATGGCGGAACTACTCCAGCCGTCTTAGGGAAGTCAGCACAGGAGCCCAGTCTCTCCCACCTCCGAAGAGCCACCAAACAGGTACGGGTCGATTAATACGGAGGAATTTACTAAAAGAAAGACCCTGCGTCGTGGTTAAAAGGTAGCAATAAAAAGGGTTTTCACAGTGGCTAAAACAAATAAAAATATCACAAATAGTAAAATGATGCGCTATCGGCAATACCAGTCTGGCGAATCACTTGCTCCCGGCTCAAGCCTCAGGAGCTAACTGTGCTGCCTACATATCACAGATTAATTCAGAGAAATTACGAGTCAGATGGACCAGATGTACTAACACTATTAGTAGTGATTACAAAATAGCAATTTTTTCAGAAATGCTATTTGATAATCACTATTAGTAATGTACTAATTTTATATCTGGTCCTTATAACATAATTAGTGATTCATAGCGGGTCCCAAATAGGTCCAGCACAAGAATATTAATGAGGTAGGTCACAATTTACGACCCACTGGGATTCAAAGCCTTCACAGGGACGGTGCCCCGCTCGGTTCAGCAGATCACCATGTCTTTGATTGCTTTTCTATAATGCAATCTTTTTTTTTATATACAGACCATTTTCCAAAAGCCAAAATGGGATGCGTTTAAAAAAAAGGGAAATGTTTAATTTTTAGTTTTTATCATTCTCAAAGGGGAAGGCATTCCAAGGGGATCCCTTCCCATTTGCAAATGGGATGCCAGCAACTTTGAATTTGTCGTAAAACATTAGTACGTATTATTCAGATTCCTGTCAGGAAGGGACACCCTAAACCCCCCATGTCAAAAACCGATTCAGTTTTTGCTCACAAACCCAAATTTCAATTTGCTAGAATGGCAATTTGGTGTTTGTGCATTTGAAAAGGCTCTTTTTCAGTAGCAATCAGCCAAATTCTGAAAAACAAACGTTTTGTACATCTGGCTCTGTATGTATTATCTTTAGACACCTCAATCTTAAATTTTTAAAAATCCCCAGCTCACAGCGGCTCTTTATGATTGGGCATATGATCTTTTTTTGTGAGGTTGAAGTCAAAACAAAAGGTTTCCTATATCGTACAAAAGGCAATTGTTGCTGAGGTTAGTTTCTTAAGAATTGCTCAACACAGAGTTGTTCCTGAGCTCAATTCAATTCAAAATAACTTTATTCGGTTCCAAGGTCCATAAAAATGTTACAAACAAACATCACAATGTTTAAATTTCATAACATCTTTGTAAATCAGTGTAGTTAAAATTATTAAAAAGGGGGGGTGTGGCTTGCAGCCAAGCGCGATGGCCGCAATCTAGCCGAGCTCCGGCTCATGCGAAGAACTCCCCACACTATCCGTACAATGATCTGTATTGAACTAGACCCCAAAGATGCTGATTAGGCATCGGAGCATCAGAGGCACCCAACGATCGGGTGTAAAGCACAGACGACACTGTACCGGTGTTCTGCAGAGAGGGGACGCGTAGCAGGCTGCAGCCACGCCTGAAGCAGCGGCCTCGAGTGAACTGGCGGCCCGTGATTGCGCCGGATTCGCCGCAACCTGCCAGACACAAGACAAGGTGAGCAGCGCTGGGCGGCACAACAGATAGTGCCCCGGCACCTCACCACCTACGTCAGCTTCCCACAGAGAGGCCCATAGACGCCCGGTGACCATCGGCCAATAACCTGCATGAACGAGGGCTCCGGTGGTGTCTATGAGAGTGCCCCAATTACTCCTGCACCACGGCCTGGGCCTTCGACCAGGACCTCACGGACACCAGAGCTCCAGGAGAGGGGGGCGGTGCATACAACAGGGGCCACACGGGCGATGCCATAAGTTCGCATCTTAAGGTATGAGCTTCGGACTAATTACCCCTCACAGCTGAGAGACACAAGGCCACACGCTTTGGCCCTACTGGACCCCCCCACCCAAGCACCTACACTGCCGGGAGCTACTTTTGGTGAGACTTACAGTTACTCATAGGAGGGGCTGCCCTGCTCTTCATCGCCATTGCTAAAAGGACGACCAAAGAGCTTGAAACAAAGCATTCAGGAACCACCAGGAAGGCATTGTCCCACCCCAAAGGCCCCCGACCTCCACCAACGTCCGGCAGTATAAGACCGAGATCCCCATGTGAGGGCCTGCTGCACGTATGAGCGCGCTGTGACCAAGACGCTCCACAAGCCCCCATATTACACAACTTCCACAGTTTCAGTAGACGGTGTGAGTGGCTGGAGCTGCTCTAAGACCGGACCCACTCGGAACCCCAGCCGAACCAGACCGAGTCGAGAGCCCGGCATCACCCCACCAACGCTGTGCCAGATCTCGGTGTGGTGGCTGCAGAGGTCTTCATTACTACATTGCGGGAAACCCAACAGGCCGCCAGTGACAACCAGTCACAGGGCAGGCGGCGATGAGTACTGCCTACAACCTGGTCAGCAGGCGGATCTAGCCTGAAGACTGGAACAAATGGGGGGCCAGGGCCAACGCACGACCCAACAACTCAAGTTGGACAAATACGCATATTCCAAAGATCCCAAAAACGCTGCCGCCCAACAGACCCCTACAGTATCTAATTCAACACCTGAGGGCCAGCAAGAGGTCACACTGCAAGACATAATGACCGCTCTCATGAACGTCCAAACAACGGTGGGGTCTATCTCTGCAGACGTGTCGTTCCTCCGAGCAGACTTCCAGAAAATGGCTTCAAGGGTGACCGAAGTCGAAGAAACTGCGGCATCCCTCGCGAAAGACACTTCCTCCCTACAACGAAAGGTCCAACAACTGGAAGCTCAAAACCGGCAGTTGGCCTACAAACTGGACGACCAAGAAGGCAGGTCCTGACGCAACAACCTGCGTATTACAGGAGTTCCGGAATCCAGAGGGGGGCCTGCTATGGACCTATATGTGGAGGAACTCATCAAGACACAGCTCAACCAAGGGGGCTCTCCAGTTTCTTCTCGGTAGAAAGAGCCCACAGAGTGCTGGGTGGTAAAATCAAACCAGGAGCTCCCCCCAGACCGATCCTGGCCCGGATCTTTAATTTCAGGGATCGAGATGTCATCCTCCAAACAGCAAGAGTGACTCCGCCATTGCGCATTGATAATTCCACAATCTCATTCTTCCCAGACTACACAGCGGCAGTCACCAAACAGAGAAGAAGCTTTCTCGATGTCAAGAAAGAACTTAGGCGCAGAGAACTTGCCTACTCAATGCTATTTCCATCAAGGCTCTGAGTGGTGGCGGACGGAAAAACGTGTTTTTTCGACACACCCGAAAACGCCCATGACTGGCTGGAGGGCTGGCGCCAATTAAATGGGTCTAGAAAAGACAGTAGACAACAGCAGCGTTGCCCATCGAATGCGACACCACGCAGCCAGAGACAAGCAGGTGATTAAGAGGACCCGCTGCCTACGGACTTGGGGAAGTGACAAACCGAGAATGACAGACACCGACTTCATAACGCCGCTACTGGGATAGCCACGTGAACCCATCCCGGCAAAGCACAATTACAGCATCAATCATCTGGGGGGGCTTGGTGATGACCCATCGGGGTCACACATAACAAACTTTCTACCTCCTTTCCGATGTCATGTGTCCAGTACAACTCTTACCCTTTCCAAAGTCTTTGAATGATGGGGATGTTCGACGTGCTCTGGAGGTTCTCTCTCCCCGCACGCAAGTACTCTTTCAGGGAATAAAGCACTCTGCAATGTTGGGGTGGCGGGTAGTTGTAAATCCATCTAGCAGGGAGGCAGGGAGTGGGGTGGAGGGAGGGGTTATGTTTATGTTATTGTTTACGTTTTTAATTATTATTTTGTTTATGCTTTGCAACCGAAAACCGAAGACATGCACTCTGAGGTCCCTACGCAGGGAACTCAGCGACCCACACACACGGCTCCAATGCCCCACAAGCAATTTAATGTCCCAAGGGACATAATCCCTGACCACATACACTCATGACCAGAGGGCATACACAAGCTTTGCCCCCCCATCACCATTATATCCTGGAATGTGCATGGCCGACGCGACAAAATAAAGAGGGGGCTGATATTACAATATCTTAAGAGACATATTCCCTCAGTGGTCTTCTTACAGGAAACACACCTGATGGGGACAGCCAGCCAAGCTCTGGATAGATGGGGTTTCAAGATGATAGCGCACTCCGAATTCACATCTGGCTCCAGAGGGGTGGGAATTCTGGTAAGGAAAAGCTGCCCGTTAGTGATACGAAGTGCTCAGACGGATGACCAAGGGCGCTTTGCAGCACTTTCTTGTCAATGGGACTGGTCTCCGTATATATTCCCCTGCACTGCATGCTCTCGCTTTCCCAGCCCTGGGCACCTTTCTGCTCTCACTGCCCTTAGGGGAACTGATTATGGGGGGGGACTTCAACGCCGTACTTGCCCGTACGTACCTACCCAAGACAGATCCCCACCGAGAGACCAGGGGGCTCCACACACGCACTTACGAGATTTCTCGTGGCAATGGGACTCGTGGACGTTTAGCACATTGTTCTGCTTGGGTTTTCGGATCAGATAGAACCCGCTCATCAGAGCCTCACTAACCCAGCCAGAACGTTACCCCCTCCCTAGAACCTATTTATAATCCTGCAACCACATATATCTATCACCTAAGGACAGGGGATTCCTACTATGTATACCAAGATCTCACAATCGGCGGCCTCGCGATCCCATACGGATCCAGACCTCTCTGCCCATACGACAGTATGACAAGTGGCGGCCTCGCGGTTCCATATGAACCCAGACCTCTCTGCCCATACGACAGTATCACAAGTGGCGGCCTCGCGGTCCCATACGAACCCAGACCTCTCTACCCAGGCGGCAGTCTCAGCACAATCGGCGGCCTCGCGATCCCATACGGATCCAGACCTCTCTGCCCATACGACAGTATTACAGGTGGCGGCCTAGCGGTCCCATACAAACCCAGACCTCTCTGCCCATACGACAGTATCACAAGTGGCGGCCTCGCGGTCCCATACGAACCCAGACCTCTCTGCCCATACGACAGTATCACAAGTGGCGGCCTCGCGGTCCCATACGAACCCAGACCTCTCTACCCAGGCGGCAGTCTCACAAGTGGCGGCCTCGCGGTCCCATACGAACCCAGACCTCTCTGCCCATACGACAGTATCAGCACAATCGGCGGCCTCGCGATCCCCTACGAATCCAGACCTCTCTACCTAGACGGCAGTCTCATACGACAGTTCATCCTATGATCACCATAACATACAAAAAGGGAATCAGTCTCACTATTCATCAGATCACACAAGGATTGCCAGTTCGGGCATAGCCTGTTCTCAGATTCGAGGGGCTCCTCTTTCCTCTATTCAGTTACCACTTACCTGATCAGGGTTAACATCTGTTCATGTAGCCACAGCTGACTAGAAGAATAGGCTACCCTCTTATACAAGAACACGCATCACATGTCGGTTCACTACAAACTGGATACTTTATTACTCATTACATACACAATCACATAACATTACGATATAACACATAACCTGCAAAGAAAAGTGAAAGATTAAGTTGTACACTCTAATAAGAAAGGGTCGACATCACCTTAGTAGTATGTAGCCTGCACTCAGTGGTCATCTAGGTTCCCTTCTCATCTGTGCCTCGGCTCGCCTGGAATCACCCTTCTCCGAGTCACTGGGACCTCTTCCTTATCGGCTACTCTCTCCTCTCTGGCTATTCTGTTAGGAAAGCATCTGTCTCTCAGTTCTTCTCCGCCTTCAAGATGGCGTCTGTCTTCCCTGGAATAAGTAGTAGCTTTACTGCTAACGGCTAGATGCCGCCTACAGACTGAACATGTAACTGCCTCAGACTTTCACTAATATAGAGGTGCATTTCCCCATGGAAAATTCCGGCCCGTAACCTGCCGCCCACCAAATTCTTGTACCTCCCCGTACCAAGGACACGTTCCCAGCCGGCCGGCCTGATGTAGTGTCTTCGGCATGAAGAAAAATACAATCCTTCGATAAGGGCCGGCCTGAACCGGTTCTCTCCAAGCGAATAACACCTCATAACTAAAACATTACTCTTGGCCTAGAAGCATCCCAAGCTGCCGAAGCAGAAAGAAAGATGGAGTCTCTCCCGTTTGAGGCCTACCAGGCCTGAATTCAGCACAGCTCCATGAAATACCCTCACTACAGGACAGGTTATCCCTAATACTAATGAATCTATCCCCTAGGCTATGTGTGCAAGCCCTGATCTATGGGAAAGAGCACAGAATCATGTCGAAGTGCCTAGTAAATAGGCTCCATTCACTACTCTAACCCTTAGGCTTGAATGGTAAGAGACTGAAGTCACATTCAATCACTTGTTAACACAAGAAGGCCAGGAAAATCGAGCAGAACATTTCACCCTTGACTTCAGTCTATTATACATTCATTAAACAGAACTAACATCTGTGGAAGAATAATACGAAACAAAATTAACTGATCTATGTCTAGTACCAGGTGTGCAGAATTGAAGTAGTGAAGGAATACACTGAATAAAGCAACAGATGGAAATCAAAATGGCGATAGTAATCAGAATACCTCCTAATATTTGACGTAATAAATGTAAATCAGGTAACCAATTAAAGAGCCAGTCAAACCAGCCCTGGTCAATGTGTTTTCTAACTTCTTCTGTCAAGTCATGTAGCTTATTAATGTGAGCTCGAATGGATTGTGTATGATCAGACAAGTTAAAACAACAAAGACCCTCAAAATCAGAACAATCGTGTCCATGTTTAAGCAAAAGATAATCAATGGCTGCTCGATTTTGCAAGATAGCCCTTCGTTCACCCTGGGCGTCTAATAGCATGTCCGACAGGACTGTAGAAGTATTATTAATGGATTTCACCATCCAGCAGGCCATTTTCTCAATAGATTTGGCATTATAAACTGCCAAAGCAGGAACACCAATAATTGAAATAGCCAGGCTAAGGTATTCGGACTTAGAATATAAATGCAAAGATGAGTCACAATCCTCCTGTAACCTCACTGTATCTCGAATCACACGAGAGTTGGCATTCGGATGTGAGGAAAACATCAATAAACTCAATCTAGTAATGGCACAAGGGCCTCCAGAAATATTTGCGGGGACATATGGCCAGGAAGTATTACCACATGAGAAAAGCCATCCGGCAGGTAGTAACATCGTGCGATAATGACTGGGGGCAACTACCATACTCTTGCAAGTCATGTTATTCTGAACAGAAGTACATATTTTCGGTGTCCTTTGAAGGCACAAAGTTCGCTCATGAGCGGAGAATGAGGTGGCACCTTTCAATTTTAAACGCATACATTCCGAAATTGCACTAGGATTACACGTAAGGAAAAAACACAAATCACCTTGTGTGATATTATAGGTAACTATTTGGGACTGGATGGGGGATATCGGGTCTGACAGTTCAGTACACAAGGGGCAATACTCATGGGTAGCGAAATCACCCAGAAGAACATTGGGGCGAGCAGTTGATATATTGAAAATATGAGTCAAAGTCTCCAACGAAGCAGGGACAGCAACCAAACAAGTTGCCAAAATGTCATTCACTGATCTCATCGGTGTCAAGCAGAAATGAGGGGCGTTAGTCACCCGTTTCGCTAGTGAAGTCCAAAAGTTCGACGACGAATCCCACGCAGCGAAGGAACGCGACACTCGGGTTCTCAACTCATCCCGGGTTGATGGGATCCCTCCTCTCTCGTCGTACCAGCCCAAAAACAGTCCAACGCCGACACATCCTGCAGCAACAGTCCAAAGAATGATCTGAAAGAGAATCAAATACAGGCATTATTCATTCTCGTAAGTAACATTTGTCAGCCGGGACTGCTTCCCAGCTATCTTTCCCTGGTCTCATAACTAAAATGGTATTATCTTGACCGGTTGCAATGACCTCTGCTTGTTCAGGGGGATTCTTAGGCGACTGCACCCAAACTCTGGCCCCAGGATTATCTGTGGAGCCAAAACCTTTCTGGCCTCGTACAGTTAGCAACGTTGGGGCAGTGCCTTTTGCCATCTCACCACTGAAGACAGGCATTATTAGCAATTGAGCCACTCGGTCAGTTTTATGTATCAGTAAGTCAACCTCACTGCTATTCAGCAGGAGCACCTTAATCTCTCCCTGATAATCACTATCAATGATTCCTCCAAGCACCTGAATGCCTTTTACAGCCAGCCCCGATCTAGGGGCAATTAATCCGAAATTTCCAGGTGGTATCTGAACACCAACACCTGTTTCGATGATGACTCGATCTTTACTTTTTATAATGGTGTCATCCATGGCATGCAAGTCTAAACCTGCCGACCCTGGGGTCGCTCTGCATGGAGCCAAAGCTCCGGGAGTAATCTCCCAGTACATCACAGTCTCTCTGATCTCATTGGGTTTAGCATTAACATTCGGAGGAAATAAACGCTTAAGTGGGGATTCAGCATTTAGAAAAGGACGGTTATTCAAAATCAATAGCGCTTGATGCAAAAAATCTCGCCAATTCTTATACTTGTCATCTGTTAATTTGCGCAGTTGGTCTTTTAGCAGGCCATTCAACCTCTCCACAAGACCCGAGGCCTGTGGATAATATGGTATATGAAACACCCATTCAATATTGTTTTCCACACAGAATTCCTGTACCAATCTTCCACGAAAATGGGATGCATTATCAGATTGAATTTGGAATGGCACACCATAATACATCATAATCAATTCCAATGTTTTAATAGTATTCAATTGGGTAGCTTGCTTACAGGGAAGGGCCACCAACAGGCCACTGTATGTATCAACAATGGTGCAAACATACTGACAATTCCTACTCATAGGAAGTGGACCAATGTAATCAATCTGCCAAATTTGAGCGGGCAATTTCCCGCGATGTAAATGACCTTTAACAATTTGGGGCACTTTGCGCTGCCTGATATGCTGACAAATGGGACAATGTAGAATAACATTTTTAATTAAATCTAGGGGAATATAAATTCCTCGATCAGCAGCCCACCTGCTAGTGGCTTTCTCTCCAAAGTGTCCTGCTTTCTGGTGGGCCCATTTCGCCAATCCCGCAATATCAGAATCTTGCGTGTCCACCACTGCCTCAGCAATTTTTGATTTCTCATCTGCAATGTTATGAAAGAATTTGTCAAGAGAGTCTATCGGAGTATGAGCATCCACATGGAAGATTGTAACAGTACTCTGTGGGAGCATTTCCCAAATCTCCTGCCATAATTCTTTTCCCCACAATTCCTTGGAATGGATTTTCCAACTATGGGAATGCCAAGTCGGTAACCAAACTGCCAGTCCATTGGCAGTAGACCAAGAATCGGTGAAAATATGACATGTGCCAGGTAACTCTTGTTTCAGAACTTGATAAACAGCATAGAGTTCAGCAAATTGACTGCTCTTACCCTCACCAGTTGTACTCAGCAATTTTTGTGTGATCGGATTATAGGACACTGCCTTCCAATGCCGTTTCGTCCCTATGAACCTTGCTGAACCATCCGTAAACCAGACATGGTTTCTGTCCTCTGCGGACAAATCATCAAAAGGTTTACCCCACTTAACAGGAGATTCCTGTACTAAAGGTACGGAACATTCACTCTCAGTTTCAGTTGATGGCGCCCGTGCCACCTGCTCATGCAAAGATGCAACTCCTTTTTGTCCCACACGTGCCCTGTCTTGTATATACCATTTCCATTTAATCACACTCGCCTCTTGAGCGTGTCCAATTCGGTGAGTTTTCGGCGAACTCATAACCCACTGCATGATAGGAATTTCAGGTCGCAAAACTATATCATGTCCCAAAGTCAATTGCTCGGTATCCACCAGAGCCCAATAACAAGCAAGTAGCTGTTTCTCAAAAGGTGTATAACGCTCACCAGCATCAGGTAACTTTTTGGTCCAGAAACCTAACGGTACTCTACTCTTGCCTTGTTTCTGCCACAAACTCCAATTCACATAAAGGCCTTTTACAGACACATTCAAATCCACATCACCATCACATACAGGCCATAAATCCAGAGCATGCTGAATTGCTTCTTTTGCCAGACTGAACGCATCTTGCTGTGGTTTACCCCATTCAAATGCATTCTTTTTACGAGTGACCTGGTACAAAGGGGCCAATATTTGACTCAAATGAGGAATATGCTGGCGCCAAAATCCAAACAAACCAATGAAGCTTTGGGCTTCTTTCCTATTTCTCGGAACTGCAAAATCAAGAATTTTCTGTTTAACCTGAGGGATCACTTCTCGGTGCCCTTCATGCCAATTAATACCCAAAAATTTCACCGCCTGGGACGGACCTTGTAATTTATCCGGGTTGATTTCCCAACCTTTCTCACGCAAGCACTCAATGACTCTATCCAATTGGGTCTGAACTTCTTCTTGTGATTCACCTTGGATCAAAATATCATCAATATAGTGACATATCTGAATTTGTGGATGAACTGGTACCTCAGCCAGATGCTCTGCCACCAGCCGGTGACATATCGTAGGACTATGCACATAGCCCTGAGGAAGACTTCTAAACGTCATCTGACGCCCGTTCCACGTAAAACTGAATTGTTCCTGACACTCAGGGGCAATCGGAATCGAAAAGAAAGCATTAGCAATATCAATGGACGCATACCATGTACCTGGATGTTTCTGGATTCTTTCAATTAGGGTAATAACATCCGGTACTGCAACAGTCAAAGAGGGTGTGTGTCTATTCAATTCTCGATAATCAACAGTCATGCGCCAAGAATTATCACTCTTACGTACAGGCCAAACAGGATTATTCCAAGCAGAAGTAACTGGGGTTATAACTCCTGCATCCACCAACTCCTGAATAGTGGTACTAATCTCTTCATGACCACCTGGAATACGATACTGCTTCTGACGAACCACTTTTGTCGCCTGGGGAACTTTTATGGGGGGCATTCTTAAACGACCAACCCGTACAGGCCTGGACGATATATAATGTTTAGTTCCAAATTGGTAACATCCATCATCTAAGTGCAAAGTCATTCCTTTCAAAATATCAATTCCAATTATGAATTCTAAGAGTGGCACCACTAATACAGAGTATTCTTTTCTAGGAATTCTACCTATTCTCATTTCAAGTAAGGTTTGAACTGCGGGAGTTTCCTTTCCACCTAATCCGGTAATTGTAAAAGGCTGACCTTTAAACTTCTTTGATTTTCCATGAATAAGAGTGGCCTCCGCTCCTGTATCTACCAATGCTCGGGCCCTTTGGATATTACGATGTCTCCAATAAATATCAATATCTACATAGGGTCTATTATCTCTGTGAGCCCATCTGTGTACTGGAGCTTGACCTATTTCCTAGTCCTTTTTATTGTGTTCTGTGTACCAGGATAAATCAGGATAAAGACTCTCACGGTTCCTAGGTATCGATACCTCCTGTTCATATCCATCTCCATTACGAAATGGATTACTGTTCCCTGCATTGTACTGCGGGTTTCGATCGGCCAATATGTGTCGATCCTCTCTCCTTCTCAACTCAGGGGATTGATCCCTATCATCTCTACGTCTGCTGTTAACATAATCATCTCTCCCCCTCTCTCTTTCCCCCTCTCTCTCCCTGTCTCTCTCACGACGGGGGGACAAATCACGCGCATAACGTCGATCATCACGACGATCAGAGCGCCCACGGCGGTCGTCATCACCGCTACCGTCAGAAAAACCACGATCATACTCAGTTGTCCGAACACGCCGGGCACCCTCCTTTCGATCCAAGCTACGTTTGCGAAACATTTCCCACAAACGAGAAGTAGTCTCACCATCAATGTCCTCCTTCCGCACACCATCGGCCATAAGACCAAAAAACATATCACGTCTAGTAAGTTTATTGTCACCAGGAGTACGAGTGTCAGGCCGGGACTGCCGTTCAGGTTTAAACCACTCACCCAACTCACCGAGTTGGCGTACCGATTCCAGCACCACAAATAACATGTTACCAGTCTGATTAATCAATAAAGTCATCATGACCTGCTTATAAGCAACAGGGGAAGAACGAATAATACGATTCCGCACAGAAGATGTCAAGAAACCATCAAGCAATCTGTCAGCAGTATTTAGAAAAATTGCCGTTTTCATCACCTCCTCTTTGAGACGTTGCGCAGCATCGCGCAAAGTATACCACGGTTTGTCATTCAGAGGCCAGTCAGACTCAGTAGGATATTTTTGATTACAACCCTCAGTCGCCAATTGAAGCAAAGAAATTTGACCACCACCATTAAAGTTACGAAAATGATCCTGTACAGTAGAATCCGAACTCAAGGAACAAAACTTCAAACAATCGCCAGCATCCAGCATAATGCCAGCAGCGCCCAGTTCATAAAGGCGCACCATCCATGTGAGCAAGGGCTCACCAACTCGCTGTCGAAATCGCTGCAAAATATCACTAATTTCTTGTTGAGTAAAATCCTCCAAAGAGTCTAAAGCAATACCATTCGGAGCACCGGGAGCCTGCTGCACCTTCCGTCAAAAAACCGGATGCGCCGAGACCGCGGGATGAGCATCACAAGGAGCTCGACCAGTACACGTAGAGGAACAATCAGTGGAAGAAGCATCGACCCCGCTCGGAGGACGAGCGCAATCACGGGGTGCACCATCAGAGGCGCAAGAAGCAGATTTACAAGCACGGCCGGAGCGAGAGGACTCGCGCTTGGCAGACTCCTCACCCGAGGAAGTAGAATCACTCGAGTTCCAGATATTACCATCCCATTCATCAGGATTCCAATCCAGTCCGGCTTTCGCCACGACCAGACGCACCTTCCGCGTCGAAACCCGACCACGCCGATTCTTGTATTTATAACGAGCAATTCGCACAGCCGCCCTCTCGGCAATAGTTTGGTACGTCTCAAGTTTGTCAGCAAGCAACTTATTTTGACACCGCAACAAAGTATGAGCATTCTGAATCTCAACAAAGTTCGCTTCCACATCCTTATGCACATTCTGTAACTTCAACAACCTCTCATGCAGGATCCTGTACGCAGACAGAACAATCCAACCTCTGCGCCCCAAAACGGGAAGCTCATCACCCTTAGATACCGGCGCCTTCTGTAAACAAGTAATCACAGTAGCCGGCTCCGCCAGCTCCAAAAAAGAATTCCAATTCTCACTCAAACCAGTAGAATCAGCCCACTCACGGGCTAAGGCTTCATAAGGCGTTGAATCCCAGCCGGGAATATCAACGGGCAACTTAAAAGTAGATTTCGACTTTCTAAAAAACATCTTTGGAAAGAAAGAAAAAGAGAAAAAGAAAAAAAAGAAAGAGAAAAGAAAACTACACACAATTATATACAAATAATATACAAACGAAACCACGCACGCGCCGAAAGCAAACACGATACAACCACAACGCACACAGGTTTCGTAAACGGTTCGTGACGCCAAATGTTCTGCTTGGGTTTTCGGATCAGATAGAACCCGCTCATCAGAGCCTCACTAACCCAGCCAGAACGTTACCCCCTCCCTAGAACCTATTTATAATCCTGCAACCACATATATCTATCACCTAAGGACAGGGGATTCCTACTATGTATACCAAGATCTCACAATCGGCGGCCTCGCGATCCCATACGGATCCAGACCTCTCTGCCCATACGACAGTATCACAAGTGGCGGCCTCGCGGTTCCATATGAACCCAGACCTCTCTGCCCATACGACAGTATCACAAGTGGCGGCCTCGCGGTCCCATACGAACCCAGACCTCTCTACCCAGGCGGCAGTCTCAGCACAATCGGCGGCCTCGCGATCCCATACGGATCCAGACCTCTCTGCCCATACGACAGTATTACAGGTGGCGGCCTCGCGGTCCCATACAAACCCAGACCTCTCTGCCCATACGACAGTATCACAAGTGGCGGCCTCGCGGTCCCATACGAACCCAGACCTCTCTGCCCATACGACAGTATCACAAGTGGCGGCCTCGCGGTCCCATACGAACCCAGACCTCTCTACCCAGGCGGCAGTCTCACAAGTGGCGGCCTCGCGGTCCCATACGAACCCAGACCTCTCTGCCCATACGACAGTATCAGCACAATCGGCGGCCTCGCGATCCCCTACGAATCCAGACCTCTCTACCTAGACGGCAGTCTCATACGACAGTTCATCCTATGATCACCATAACATACAAAAAGGGAATCAGTCTCACTATTCATCAGATCACACAAGGATTGCCAGTTCGGGCATAGCCTGTTCTCAGATTCGAGGGGCTCCTCTTTCCTCTATTCAGTTACCACTTACCTGATCAGGGTTAACATCTGTTCATGTAGCCACAGCTGACTAGAAGAATAGGCTACCCTCTTATACAAGAACACGCATCACATGTCGGTTCACTACAAACTGGATACTTTATTACTCATTACATACACAATCACATAACATTACGATATAACACATAACCTGCAAAGAAAAGTGAAAGATTAAGTTGTACACTCTAATAAGAAAGGGTCGACATCACCTTAGTAGTATGTAGCCTGCACTCAGTGGTCATCTAGGTTCCCTTCTCATCTGTGCCTCGGCTCGCCTGGAATCACCCTTCTCCGAGTCACTGGGACCTCTTCCTTATCGGCTACTCTCTCCTCTCTGGCTATTCTGTTAGGAAAGCATCTGTCTCTCAGTTCTTCTCCGCCTTCAAGATGGCGTCTGTCTTCCCTGGAATAAGTAGTAGCTTTACTGCTAACGGCTAGATGCCGCCTACAGACTGAACATGTAACTGCCTCAGACTTTCACTAATATAGAGGTGCATTTCCCCATGGAAAATTCCGGCCCGTAACCTGCCGCCCACCAAATTCTTGTACCTCCCCGTACCAAGGACAGGTTCCCAGCCGGCCGGCCTGATGTAGTGTCTTCGGCATGAAGAAAAATACAATCCTTCGATAAGGGCCGGCCTGAACCGGTTCTCTCCAAGCGAATAACACCTCATAACTAAAACATTACTCTTGGCCTAGAAGCATCCCAAGCTGCCGAAGCAGAAAGAAAGATGGAGTCTCTCCCGTTTGAGGCCTACCAGGCCTGAATTCAGCACAGCTCCATGAAATACCCTCACTACAGGACAGGTTATCCCTAATACTAACGAATCTATCCCCTAGGCTATGTGTGCAAGCCCTGATCTATGGGGAAGAGCACAGAATCATGTCGAAGTGCCTAGTAAATAGGCTCCATTCACTACTCTAACCCTTAGGCTTGAATGGTAAGAGACTGAAGTCACATTCAATCACTTGTTAACACAAGAAGGCCAGGAAAATCGAGCAGAACACACATGCACCACCCCACAGAACGCCAATACACATACCACTCAGGAACACAAATTAGTATGTCCAGAATTGACTACATCTTCAACTCCCCCGCAAACCTACAGAATGTCCTGGAGATCGTACACCTCCCTAGAGGAATATCGGACCACTCCCCGGTATCTGTAACATACACCTCACATCACACTGGGCGGAGACGGATATACCCCATATACCCAGGATGCCTGAAGGCCCCATCCATAAAGAAATGTTTACACAAAACCACAAAGCACTACTTCCAAGATAACATGCACTCTGTGACTTCTCCCTCAACTCTCTGGGAAGCCTACAAGACGGTCATACGCGGACAGACCATTTCACTAATCACTTCGCACAAACGGGACAAGGCCCTGCAAGTGCAGGAGCTCGAGAGAGCGGTGAATCTGGCGGAAGAGGAACACATAAGAGACTCAACCAACGAAACAACCCACAAACTAAATCTAGCCATACAAGCCTTTAGCGATCACCTGTGGGAAGACGCTAGGACTAGAGTTAAACAAACACATCATACTATCTACGAAGCTGGGGACAAAACCGGCAAGCTTCTTGCCTGGCTTGACAAAACAGAGCGTGCCAGTTGCTGGGTGGCACGGCTACACATGGCTGCTGGGAAGGAAGTAACGGACCCACATGACATAGTTGCAGCCTTCGCACAACACTACGAGTCAGTTTACACACCTATCACGGTCGCTACTGAGGAAGAGTGCCAGGCCTTGTTAAGGACATACGTCTACCGACATTGGCAACTTTAGAGATGCACTCACTAGAAGCACTGCTCACGGTCGGATGAAATTACGGCTGCAATTAGAGGGCTCCAACCGGGCAAGGCGCTGGGCCCAAACGGTATACCCATGGAGCTTTACAAAAATGAAGCAGATCAGCTGGGGCCTTCTCTATTGAAGATGTTATGTTATGTTAAATAGTTTGTAAAGCGCCTGAATCACCCCCGAAGGGGTCTCTCAGCACTGGCAGAACTGTGCGTGGAAGGTATAAGGATGTCATTCTGTGAAAAGGGTGGTCTTTAGAATCTTTCTGAATCCGAGGTAGTCGGAGCACTGCCTAAGCGGAAGGGAAGCTGATTCCAGACCAACGGTGCTTGGTAGGAGAAAGATCTACCTCCTAACCGTGCTCTCTTTATCCTCGGAATGAGTAGCAAAGATTTGGAGCCTGATCTCAGGTCACGGTTGGGAATATATTGGAAAAGTCTCTCAGTCAAGTAGGAGGGTCCAGGGCCCCACAGTGCTTTATGCGTACGAGGACAGTCCAGGAAAGGGAATATTCTCAAGGGACCAGAGAATAGCGTCTCTTGTAGCGATCCCGAAACCGGGTAAGTCCCCGGAGGAGTGCACCTCCTACCGTCCAATTTCGCTCCTCAATGTTGAAGCAAAAATACTAGCGAAAGCGTTAGCGACCAGGCTCCAGCCCCATCTTACGTCCCTCATACATCCCCGACCAATCCGGTTTTATGCCAGGCCACACCACGGCAATGAACCTGAGACGGCTTCATGGTGTAATGGCCCGCATGTCGACTATTTGGGAAGAATCGGTGATCCTATTGTTAGACGCCAGTATGGCCTTTGATCGAGTGGAATGGCCTTTTCTGTTCGCGGTACTCCACAAATTTAGCTTCGGCCCCAAATTTCTTACCTGGTTCCGGCTCCTATATATGCAACCCATGGCCCACGTGGTGGTTAACGGACGAGTATCTGACGACTTCCCTCTGGGGCGCGGGACCAGACAGGGCTGTCCCTTGTCCCCACTTTTATTCATCAGAGGGGACCCAGTGATACAGAGACTGCGGTGGACGGAGGGGTGGGAGTGCTGGAGCAGGGTTTTCTGTCAAAACCCGAACATCAGCTTATATTTTTAAATGTCATAATTAAAATTATTAATAAATAATTACTAGATATTGATTTTGTTGAAGTTTCTGATTAATCAACCTTACTAATGAAAGAATTACACGTGGGAATGCATTTATGTTGCTTTATTAATACGTGAACTAAGTTGGTGAGCAAATTAATAAAATAAGTGTTGCTAAATTGTTATTTGTTATGTGTTTGCGCTTTAAAATAACGTGCTTTAATGCTTCTTTATGTCGCAGATGGCTAGATAATTACATACACATAAGGGTATTAGTGGGAATTAACACTGTGTAATCATTACGATGTAGTAACGTTGTTTTGTGTTTCTTTTAATTAAGATTGTCCATTCTGGCCTAGTCAAAGATGGCCGACAATTACAGCCTGCATTTGAGTTGATGAAATACGAAGAGAGGCCTCGCTGAATATGGTTGAAATCCTGACCTCGGCCTCTGTCTGTATTAAAAGTTTCCATGAGGACAGCAGCTCCGGGCTTGACGCCAGTTGTCACCAGTTATCCTTGGGAGAGTAAAAAGCCACAATGAACTTTGATAAACTTGCGGTGGCTTCACTATGATTCCGAGGAAGAGCATTCATGGATGTTACATTTTTTAGTTTGAGCTTCCTTCTTCCGTGTTTTATTTTTGAGATTTTCGAGAGCGGAAGTTTTTCTAAATGTTGCGAGTCAACATCCTTTCCTGCTCGCTCTGCTCAACGGCTCAACGGACGTTTAGAGCTTGTTTGTAACTTTTAATGTGTTAGTTTTCCTATAAATATTGTTAGACTAGAGAGGGTCTAAGGCCACTTCTTCCCGAACCTATGCTCGTGAGGATCGACGCTAATTGAGAGGACGGCGACTCGGGAAACTTTACTGAGAGACCTGTCCTGACCTAAATACGACAATTAGCTAGAATAGGTAACTATGAGAATAATGATTTTGCTATTGATTGACTTTCATTTGAACTAATTTAGATAAAAATAACCTTTTGTTTGAATCACAGTGTCGGGTGGTTATTTCTTTGTCGATTTATTGAATTTCCAAATATGTTCTTATTGTTTAAATCATGACTCGAGACATATCAATTAGGTCGCATTGACCTCAGTTTAGATGCAGATTGATTTAGGAGTTCTCTCGTATATTCAGTGTGGATAGAGTAATAGAATAAATATTAGTGTGATGGGCCCTAGCGTATGATGAGTGTGTGTGCGTATGACTGTGGAATTACTCTGTCCGTGGAAGTAGGGAGAATTTGTATGCTCCGATCTGCAGCAGTTTCCTGGTAGCAGTATGATGGTTTTGATTATTGTCTTGATCTGATAGATTGCTTGTACATAGGCTTTTGGATTTATTGGTTTATTGATTGATGTTGATTCATGTACTAACATTATATGTTGAAGTCGTCGTATTGAGTTCTATGTAGTGTGTACGGCTTCTGGAATGTAGGGAGCTGGTGACGGTTCCGTAGTAGGGCAGAGGGAAGTGAGTGCTGCTCTCGGGAAAAACGGGATTGTTGGCCCTGTACGTATGCAGGGAAAAGCGTGTGACAATTGTCTGGGTTCAGAATCAGTGACATCGCCGTGTGTTACTATTAGAGACATATTAACAGTATAAGAGGAGTGTGTATGGTAGCGAAGGTTATCTGTGAAACTCTGGTCTTAAGTCCCAGGGATCCGTAAGGTTTGCCGTTAAAGCTTACTGCTGGAGAAGTAATAGGTATTCTCTGAGCTTGTTTGAAGGACTGGGCAGAGGTAAGCGCTGCTTGGTTAACGTGTGTTATAATTCTGTAGTAGGACAGACTGTTCGCTGTTCTCGGGAAAGGCAGGATTCTGTGAGGATGTGCTACATTTTCTGGTGTAAAAGTGCGTGAATGTATGAGCATTTAGTTAATTGTGAGACTCTTTGGAGCATTCCTAGAGGAAACAGTTATTGAATGCATGTTAGAAGGGCAGAGTAGAGGGATGTGCTACTGTGTCAGCGAGAGTAATAATTCCGTAGTGGAGCAGAGGTAAGCGCTGTTCTAGAGAGAAGCGGGATTCTTGTGAGAAAGACTTTTCTTTACTATTCTATGGTTAGCGAAGCAGACAATGGAGATGTTTATATGTTGTAACTAATAGATTTTGTAGAATCTGAAACAAAGTCTACTGAGAAGGCTTTGTAAAGGAGGGGTAGACGAGTGACAGGAGACAGAGTAGAAGCGACTGCAGCGACTACTGACGTCAGACAGACCGCGCTGTGATTGGACAGTGGATTAGAACAGTGCTCGCGCTGTGATTGGTGCGTTGGTGTGAGCCGCGCAGGGATTGGAAGGAGTACAGGGTGACATAGACGCTCCAGGATTGGTGCGTTGGTGTGAGTCACGCTGTTATTGGACAAAAGATCGTACAGTTGCGGAGAAGGACTAGAGGGTTGTAGTAAACGCTAAAATGTATTACCAAACGGAGGAAAAGAGAAAGAAATCCTTGTTCGGTAAAATTAAAAAATGGTTCGATAAGGATAAGGACATAATAACTAGAGAAGGCGAATTGCTACCTCCGACAAGAACTCCTGCATCCTTCATGGTTGCGAAATATGGGTATCATACCTGTATTTGGTTAGACAATTGGGCTAAGTACACTAAAGAGGATGGTGTTTTAGCGTTCCCGGAACATGGTTCATTTAATCTGGCTGTGTTGAGAAATTTACGGGAAAAGATGATGTGTCTAGAGCCTAGACCAAGGCCGACACAGTTTGAGGCATTGGTAGAATGGGAAGCTGAGGTGCATGAGCGAGAAAAGCAGAGGAGTGGAGGCAATTATAGGTATATTTTTGGGAGGAAATATGATCGTGAAACTCATCATGATCGAATGAGGAGATGGCGAGATGCTAGTATGTCAGAGGGATTATATCCTATGAGAACTGTTGAGGAAGCAGAAGGGAGGAAAGGTACGGAAAAGGTACCTAATACAGAATTGAGGAGGTATGGGGCTAATGATTATGAGGATGAAGTCTTGGATGACATGATTTACAAGAGACCACCTCCATATAGACCAGAACCAGAAGTGAGAACACCAGTTGCTACTCCAATAAGAGATACTTTGCAGATCATTAAGACAGAAGTTGTGACACCTGATTTGAAAAGTGGTAGCTCTTTCACGGAAAGAGAGAGAGAGAGAGAGCGAGAGAGAGAGAGTGCAATTGGGGATGAGAAAACAAGAGAGTTAGCAAGAACAACATCCGAGTTGACAGAAAAGATCAGGGAATTAACAAAGAATCTAGAGGCTGTTACAGTGCCTGTAACCATAGGTCCGGTTATGCCTATTTTTGATAAACAAAGAATGGGTGAAAATGGTTTGACAGTTCCATATGTAGGAAATGGTTTGGTTAATTCCTCAGGAGAGTCAGGAATAAGGATGGAAGAAAATCATTCGAGACAGCTGAGACAAGACACATGTGGTGGAGGGTCAGATGTACAGCCTAATTCAGGATTGAATACTGGTTGTTTAGAAAGATCAATTTTAGAACCACAGAGGATGGCAGAACGAGTGACTACAGTGAAAAGATCTACAGAAATAATGGCTGAGGATTTGAATGATTGGTTGAAAGTTCTCCAAAAGAAGGATAAAGATTCACAGGCAGTGGATGTAGCTAGGTTGCGCATAGAACTGGAGGAACTCAAAGCAGGAACAATTCCTACAGAGATGTTGAAAAATCATCATGATGGAGAGTTGTTATTCATGTGCAAGAGTATTACCTGGAGGGCTAAAAGTACACATGACAGGTTGAAAGGAATAGCGAGTGAAATGGGAGTTGATATGGATAAGGTAAAAGCTTTGCAGAAGCCTTACAGGGTGGATTTCTCCGACAAAGACATTGAGAATCTAAATGATGTTGGCAGAACAGGGCAGATTAAGGAGATGATTTCCTTATTGCGAAAATGGGGTAATGTGGAAAAATGGAAGGATAGGTGGTACAAGAAAAGGGAAGATTCAGTAGACAGGACTTACTCAGCATTTCCCATGAGAGAAAAGGAAAAAACAGTGGATGCCTATCCTATGAGAGAGATTCCTGGAGGAGGATATGTACATGTCCCATGGACTAGACAGGATATTTTGTCATTTACGAATGATTTCCCTCGATTGAGAGAAAAGCCCGTCGAGTGGTATAGGCAGGTTGATAGGTTTGTGAAATTGTCAAAAGTGCTGTGGATTGACCTGAATAGTCTGTTTGATATAATTGTTCCAGCAGACTTGTGGGTGGAGTGCAAAATAGTTGTAGATTGGCCTGCTAAGGAGTATCCAAGAGATCAGAAAACAGGAGCACCAGACCCGGAGGTGATGAAGAAGTACGAGCAGGTTATTGTGTTCCTGAAGAATAAGGTGCCACCTAAGGAGACAGACTGGGTTAAGATAGATCGGACACATCAGGAAGCAAAAGAATCAGTTCATGCTTTTTATGAAAGGCTGATACTGGCTTTTAAACAGTTTAGTGGAGATGAACACCTGGGTGATAAGGATTTGAGTCATTTTGTATACAGATTTGTATATGGCTTGAGACCTGAAATCAGTGAAAGGATTCGAGAGCACACAGTTGATTGGCAGAGTAAAAAGATTGATGACATTTTGAGACATGCAAAGTACTTCAGTGATGAAATTGAGGCAAAACAAAGAAAGCTGAAAGAGAAAGCAATGTGGGCACAGGTGAAAGTTGCAGAAAGACAAGAAGCACAGATGGTGGAACAAGCAAATAATCCAGGAAATAGGCCCAGATATGGTGCAGGAAAAGGAAAGGGGAATTTAGAGGAGGCCAAAAAGAAGTTCCCATGTCACAACTGTGGACAATTGGGGCATTGGAGATCCGAGTGTACCAATCCACCATTAGTGAGTAATGAGAATAAATCATTGAATCAACAGGTGCAGAACGAGGGGTGTAATCATCAGCAGCAACAGCAGACGGTTGTCAGACAGCAGAGTCAAGAGCCAAAACCGCCCTTGCCGCAGAATAGAGGGTCCCAGAAATATAACCAGGACTCAGGATTCTACAATGATGAGCAGGTAAACAAACCGAGACGTACTAACCCAGTACAGCAGTACTGGTTAAAGAATGAGGGGAGTGAGTCTGAAGGGGACTACTGACGGTGCCGAAGAGAGGAGGAAGAGTGCATACTTGGTGCAACTCTAGAAATAGACCAGGCAGGACCATTTGTGGATGGGAAAATAAATGGGGAAAGTGTTACTTTTTTAGTAGACACAGGAGCGACGAGATCAACTGTCAGGGCAGCAGATATAAGAAATCTTCCTCTCTCGGACGAAGCAATCCAAGTGGGTTGTGTAGCTAATACACAGATTAAGACTCGACTTACTGAACCAGTAAGGGTAAGAATAGGGAAATTTTTGGATATGCACAGGTTTGTAGTCTGCGACACTAGTCCAGTGAACTTGTTAGGTAGGGACTTATTGTGTAAAATGAATTGCACAATTTTTTGTACTCCGGATGGAATAGCTTTTGAGACACCAGATGAGGATGTCTTGTACAGAATGACTCTAGATAATAGAGAAAGTGAGATTGTTGGGACATATGCTGTATTTAATCCAGACGACTTGCCTCAAGAGTTGAGGAACACAGTAAAAGCAGCAGTTTGGGATTTTACTGGAGAAGATGTGGGATTGATGAATAATGTAGATCCAGTGAAGATGTCAGTGAAAGAGGGAATCCCTTATCCTAATATCCCGCAGTACAGATTGACACCAGAGATAATTGAGGGAATAATCCCTATAATTGATAAGATGATTCAACAGGGTGTTTTGAGAGAGTTACTGAGTAGCCCATGTAATTCACCGATAATGGGGCTGAAGAAACCTAATGGGAAGTTCAGGATTGTACAAGATTTGAGAAAGATTAACAAAATTGTGGTGGCATGCTGTCCCATTGTGCCAAATCCGTCAGTGATTTTGTATCAGATTCCTCATGATGCTGAATGGTACACGGTGATTGATTTGTGTCATGCTTTCTTTTCAATTCCATTGCATCATGATAGCCAGCCGATTTTTGCATTTCGGTTTGGACAGCGTATTTTGGCATGGTGCCGTATCCCACAGGGGTATACAGAGAGTCCATCAATATTCAATCAGTTGTTAAAAAAGTCTTTGGAAAGTTTGATCATGCCTGAGAGTTCAGTACTAGTACAGTATATCGATGACCTACTTGTGGCATCAAAGACACGTGAAGCTTGTGAAGTAGATACCATAGCTTTACTGAATCATCTGGCAGATGGAGGGTTAAAGGTATCTCCAGCCAAATTGCAGTTTTGCAAGAAAGAAGTACATTATCTTGGACACAATATTGAGAAAGGTCTGAGGAAAGTGACGAATGACAGGATCAAGATTATCAGAGGAGAGGAGGAGCCTAGCGCTTGACCAAGATGGCCGCGTGAGCTTTGAGCTCCCAAGACCCTCGTGCCCTCCGTTGACTATCCTGTCTCTAATCCTGTCTGTATGCATGGCATCGTGTAGATGACTTGTCAGGGAGGCGATTGATGCTACCCGAGGTCGGATCGCCCACCGGGAACCGGAGTTATGCATGGCGGAGGATTGAGGCCTATCTCCGAGGGATGCCAGGGGCTAGAGTTGGCAGGATGCCCGACCTCTAATTGAACAACAGCGGCCAGGCGAGGTGTGAACTACCGGACGGAGGTCCCCATCCTTTCGCTTTCACTTTCTCTCCCTTTGTTTGCCCTGCCCAGGGAGTGCTCTCGGCTGCTTTATTATCATTTGGACGCTCTGCACGCTACTCTGGCGGCCCATCGCAGGACTGAGCACGCCTGATTCCTTTCGCTGAGAGAGGGCCGTCCTGTTTGAACCGACCTGCTTGAACCAACCATGTCGGGCAAAGCAGAGGTGGATCGGCTGAAGCCTAAGGCCACCAGGCGGGGAGCCTATACTCAAGCCAATAATATGGACCGCTATGCCCAGCAGAAGGGGTCACCGGGTGGATCGAGCCAGTCGCCGGATACACAGAAGACTGCCTCACCCTTGGCCTCGGAGCTCTCGCTGCAGGATGTCATGGGCGCGCTCGAAGGGCTGCAGACTTCGATTGGGAGACAGTTTGATGCCCTGGCGCACAAAGTGGATACCATCTTGGTGGACGTGAATCTGATCCGCGCGGATCTGGGCAAAACAAATGAACGAGTTAAAACCCTGGACCTCAGGACCACGGGCCTCGCTGATGAAGTCTCGGAACTACAGACCGAGGTCCGTAAGTTGCGGACCGAGAGTGATCTCGCCGCCCGTCGGCTGGAGGACTTTGAGAGCCGGGCCAGGCGCAACAACGTGCGCGTTATTGGGGTCCCAGAGTCCTCGGACGAGGCTTCTGTAGACCTGCTCGTGGAGGACTTGGTGCTTAACCATCTGCAGCCTAAGGGTCTTGGGAAGTTTTTCGCAGTTGAGAGGGCCCATAGAGTGCCGGGTGGGAGGCCCAAGGTGGGAGCCCCACCGAGGCCGATTGTCGCCCGGCTCTTTAATTTTCGAGATCGGGACGCTATCCTGCAAGCGTCGAGGGTGACGGGCCCGGTCCCCTTCCAGAACGCGTCGGTGAATTTCTACCCTGACTTCACCCAGCAGGTGCAGAGGCAGAGGCAGGGCTTCCTGGGGGTGAAGAGGCGGCTTCGGGAGAGGGAACTGAAATATGCCATGCTCTTCCCTGCCAGACTACGTGTGGTGTACGAAGACCGAACATTCTTCTTTGAGTCGCCTGTCATGGCCGATGAATGGCTGGACGCTCTGCCCCGACGACGGACGGGAGAGGTCACTGCCGCAGACGGGGACAGTGGCCGGGATGAACAAGGTTGATGTCTTCGGAACCGGACTGACTCGATTTGACTCTAGCTAATGACTTGAACAGAATGCAGTAAATACGGAGGGTTGTGGGAGGACGAGGGGAGCTCTTTCCTCCCTTAGGGTACTTTTTGTAGATTTTGGGTTTGGTAGGGCGACAGGCACACTGCAAGTTGGGGGGGCTTTGTAAGCTGCAGCAGGGTGGGGGGGATAGTTGGGATTTTGGGTTTGTTGTTGGGGGTTCGTTTCTGCAAGGCGTAGTGATTATTTTCAGGACTGTTCCATGGTGGCTCTTCGGGGGTGGGGTGGGCCTCTTCACGTGTGGGGATGGGGGGTAGGGGTTTAAGTGTTATTAGCTGGAATGTTAATGGTTTGGGGGATCGCATTAAGCGCGGGATTGTTTTGCAATTCTTGAAACGGTCATTGCCGGATGTCGCCCTATTGCATGAGACGCACCTTATAGGTAACACGTGCTATACTCTTAATAGGAAGGGTTATAAATTCATAGCTCATTCGGGATTCTCCTCTGGGTCCAGGGGTGTGGGCATCCTAGTCAGAGCCTCGTTACCATTTGAGGTGGACTCCACCATTGTTGACGATAGGGGGAGGTTTGTGGCGGTGGCGGGGCGGTGGGAGGGAAGAACTTTGGTTTTAGTTTCGGTTTATGTCCCGCCAGCCCTGCAGGCCTCCACGTTTACAGATCTGGGTAGGGCCTTGCTGGATCTCCCGGGGGGTATGCTTGTGGTGGGGGGTGACTTCAATGCTGTCGGCTCTGGGCTCCTGGATAGATACCCGCCCAGAGACACAGGGGGGGCTCAGAAGTGGCTTCCAGACTTTTTAGACACACTCGGCCTGATAGACTGCTGGAGGCTCCGGCATCCCACACAGAGCCAATACACCTTCCACTCCGGGGCGCATGGTAGCCTCTCTAGGATTGATTACCTGCTCACTCTGGCTGCGCACGCCTCATTGGTGTCCGAGGCCAGGCACATGGCGCGGGGTATATCGGACCATTCGCCAGTGTGGGTCAGGCTGGATGTCGGCCGAGAGGGAGGGGGAAGGGTGGCTCCTATTAACCCTTGGTACTTTCGAGACCCCAAGATGCGCAGCGCACTGGTGAAGACAGTTGATAATTTTTTCAAGGAAAATCAGGGATCCGTGGACTCGGCTGTGTCGCTGTGGGAAGCATTTAAGACCGTGCTGCGAGGGGAGGCTCTCTCCCTTGTAGTGGCGGCCAAGCGGCGGAGAGATGGCGAGGTTATGCAGGTTGAGGAGGAGATCGTGGCTTTGGAGGGAGCGCTAGAGGAGGAGGTTACAGAGGCCTCACTGCATGAGCTGAGCTTGAAGCAAGCCGAGTATAAGGACCTGGTGACGAATGCCGCTAAGACCCTCAGTAGGGAACAGCAGGGCCGCCTGTATGATGTTGGTGACAAGGCCGGGAAACTCCTAGCTTGGCTGGACAAAAAAGAACGGGTTAATAGAGTAGTGCCGGAGCTGACGGGAGAGGGGGGAGAGGTGATTGTGGAACCTGAGAGGATTGTACAGTGTTTCTCTGACTATTTCCGTATGGTTTATGCCTCAGTGTCGCATAGGCCGCCCGAGGACTCGCGTGACCTCTTGCGTGATATCGCTTTGCCCTGTCTCTCTGACGTAGATAGGGATGATCTTGATGGTGACATAACGGTCGATGAGGTGGCGGGAGCTATCCACGCGCTGAACTCGGGTAAGGCCTCGGGCCCGAATGGCTTGCCGGTTGACCTGTATAAGCTGTTTCCGGATAGGGTCGCCCCTCACCTGCGCGCCATGTTCGTGGAGGCGCGGGGGAGTGGGACCCTCCCGTTGGATCAGCGACTGGCGACAATTGTTGTTATACACAAAGATGGTAAACCCCGAGATAAGTGTGCCTCATATAGGCCTATCTCACTCCTTAACGCCGAGCCGAAGATTCTGGCTAAAATCCTGGCGGCCCGATTGGTCAGGGTACTTGGAGACTTGATCCACCCAGATCAATCCGGCTTTATTCCGCATCGTAACACTGCGTTAAACCTCCGGCGCCTTCATGGTGTAATCGCCAGGGCGGGCACGCTGCGTAAACCAGCTATTGTGGCGTCTCTCGATGCCACGATGGCCTTTGATACGGTGGAATGGGCATATTTGTGGGCTGTGCTGGCCAAGTTCGGCTTTGGCCGTGGTTTTGTGAGCTGGGTGAGGTTGCTGTATGAGGGACCCCTTGCGAGTGTGGTGGTAAATGGCCGGGCATCGACTCCGTTTCAGCTTGGGAGGGGTACTCGGCAAGGTTGCCCCCTGTCGCCATTGTTGTTCGCCCTCGCCCTTGAGCCGCTGGTAGCGTGGATACGCTGGCACCCGGATATACGGGGACTTAGATGGTCGCCCGAGCACGAGGACCGCATTTCGCTATATGCTGATGACATCCTGTTGTATCTTGCCTCGCCCAAGAAATCACTTATAGTGGTCTGTGACGCTCTTACATCTTTCGGTAGGAATTCTGGTCTAGTCATCAACTGGAGTAAATCGTATTTATATGTTCTGAGTGGCGAGGCTCCACCGATCCCGCGAACTTGTTCGATCCAGATCGCTCAGCAGGGCTTCGTGTATCTGGGGATCTTTATCTCCACGGACTCCGCTTTGCGGTATGAGAGGAACCTGCTCCCCCCCCTGGCGCGCCTGCGGCGGGATGTAGAGGGCTGGCGGAGGCTGCCGCTCTCCCTCGTTGGGCGCGCTGCCTTGTTCAAAATGATGTCTCTTCCCCGGTTCCTCTACGCATTGCAGAATACTCTAGATTGGGTACCGGCCAAATACTTTCGGGAGGTCGAAAGCCTCCAACGAACGTTGTTGTGGGATGGGCGGCCGCGAATAGCAATTGCTAAGTTGACGCTTCCATGGTATGATGGGGGTATTGCGCTTCCAGACATCCGACGCTACTATTGGGCCGCCCAGCTGAGCGCGATTAATCATGGTCTCTATGGCCCTGTCCTCAGCCCTGGTTATGCCATGGACAGGTGGTTGCTGCGTGGTGGAAACTATCACAGGGCGTTGTACTCGCGGTCCCTGGACTCGTCCCTCACGGGGCCCACTGGGGTGGCGGTGCGTGTGTGGAAGATGGCAACTGACTCGCTGGGCTGGAAGGATAGGCTCACCCTTGCTACCCCGTTGTTTGAATCTGAAAGACTGGGTAGGCTTTGGCATACAAAAGGTTTTGATAAATGGGACTTGATCGGCATCTCCAGGGTCGGAGATGTGCTGATTAAGGGGAGGGTGAAGTCCTTTGAAGAGTTGCAGAAGGAGTATGAGCTGGGGACATCCGAGTTTTTCCGCTATGTTCAGGTGCGTCATGCCCTCCGGTCAGTGCTCGTGGAGGGTGAGAAGGTGCCTGAGTCCTCTCCTTTGGAGGACCGGATCCTTGATGGCCATATGCCTGAGAGCACGATCTCGCTCATCTACAAGAAATTGATAAATGTCCGGGCGGATATGCTTCTGGGGCTGCGGGACCAGTGGACTAGGGATGGACTCGAGTTGGATGACGAGGATTGGCAGTCTGCTGTTTCCTCTCCCAAGGAGGTTGCGATCCCGTCGCGTCTGAGGCTGGTGCAGCTCAAAATACTGCATCGAGTGTATGTGACGGGCCAAGGCTGGTTCATATGAGATTCTCTGAGGAAGGCCTATGTAGGAGGGGATGTGGTATGGTGGGTACTTTCCTGCATATCATTGGGGAATGTGGTGTCATCACGGAATTCTGGAGGAGAGTCCATGCAGTGATGGGGGAGGTGACGGGCATTGCTATGCAGCCGGAAGCGCGGTGTTGTCTCCTGAATGTCTGGGGGCCCACTGATCACGATGAGGCACAGACCCAATGGGTGACTCTGGGTAACATGGTCGCTAAGAGAGATATCGCGCGATTGTGGGGCTCCGTGGGACCCCCCACATTGACCGCGTGGAAAGAAAATATGGACTGGAGTATGCTCAGGGAAAAGACAGTATATTGCGCTAGAGGCCGCCCTCGGAAGTGGCACGCCATCTGGGGGCGGTGGAATCAATACAGGGGGGGAATATGTCTTGCCCCTGATTTGGATCCCCCCGAGGAACAGCTTTCTTCTTGACATTCTTTCCAGCTCAGTATATAAGATGTGATGGTTAATTGACTTCTTGGGCCTCTGCTGTCCCCCTTCTTCCTCTTATCACAGTACTGCGACTGTTAGATGATTGGGGTCCGGCCTCCCCTGGGGGGCTATCACCATGGGCATTCAGTGTTCTTGCCTTGCTGGGGTTTGTTGTGTGTTTGCGTTTATTTAAAAATGGAACCTTTTCACTGCTCCTTAATGCAATGTGGACGCTTCTCTGTCCTTCTCTACCGAAGCTGCCGAACCTCCGGGTTGTCGGCTGAATAGCTGTGTCCAGACTCTTGAAGAAATAAAGGTTTAAAAAAAAAAAAAAAAAAAAAAATTATCAGAGGAATGAGAGCCCCAATGACCCAGAGAGAAGTGAGAATGTTTCTGGGAATGGTGGGTTATTGTCGTCAGTGGATAAGTAATTTCTCCCTGATAGCAAAGCCACTGATTAAATTGACCAAAAGTGAAGTGAAAGACCCATTGGAACTGAATGCAGAACAAATGGCAGCATTTGAAGAATTAAAGAGCAGAATGTGTGAAGCTCCAGCTTTGGGAATGCCAGACAATGAAAAGGAGTTTGAATTATACTGTAGTGAGAGAAATGGATGTGCACTTTCGGTGTTAATCCAGAAACATGGACGACTGAGAAGGCCAATTGCGTACTTCTCATCAACACTTGACCCAGTAGCTGTGGGTTTGCCAGGTTGCCTGAAAGCAGTTGCTGCTACATGCAGAAGCTTAGAACAGAGTGAGGGCATAATAATGGGATATCCTGTACGGGTATTCGTACCACATGATGTGGCAATTCTTTTGACAAGAAGCAGGACTCAATATATGTCACATAGTCGGCTGACTAAATATGAGAAAATCATTCTGGGAGCATCAAATGTGACTCTTGAGAGATGCGTGAATGTGAATCCAGCAACACTCTTGCCAGATGCTGAAAATGTGAGTGTGAGAGATGATGTTGATCATGATTGCTTGGATGTGCTTGATTACTGTACAAAACCGAGACCAGACATAAGAGATCTGCCACTACCTGAGAGTGATCATGTGTTGTTTGTGGATGGATCATGTCTGAGAACTGATGATGGTGTGCTGAGTGCAGCATATGCAGTGTGCAAGGTTTCAGAGGTTATGGAAGCTTCGTCTTTGAAAGGAGTAAGGTCTGCTCAAGTGGCTGAATTGGTGGCATTGACGAAAGCTTGCAAGATTGGGAAGAATTTGAGAGTGACTGTGATGACTGATAGTCAGTATGGATTTGGAGTGGTTCATGATTTTGGCCAACTTTGGCTTCAGCGAGGTTTCTTGACATCAAATGGGACTCCTATAAAGAATGCTGAAGTGATTGGAAAGTTGCTTGAGGCGATACAGCTGCCTAAAGAACTAGCAGTTGTGAAATGTGCTGCTCATGGACAAGGAGATGATTTTGTTACTCTTGGTAATCGTTTTGCAAATGACATAGCACAGTATTGTGCAAAGAATGATCATTCGATTAACAAGGGACGAGAAAGGGAAATGTCTTTTTGTTCTGTAATGTTTACTAATGTCCTGGAAACATGGGATGAGGTGAAACAGTTGCAAGATGAAGCAGGAGATGAGGAAATGAGGGATTGGATCAAGGCAGGTTGTGCACCAAGAGAGAAAGATCATGTTTGGATCTATAGAGATGGAAGACCAGTTATGCCTAACTCCATGCTGTCAACAATGGCAAGAATGTATCATGGTCAGGGACATCTGGGGAGGGACGCTATGATTAGGTCCTTTAAACAAACCTGGTACAATGCAAAGTTCAGGCTGATTGCAGAGAGCATCTGTCAGAGATGTTTGATTTGTCAGCAGTTCAATACTGGAAAGAAGACAGTGGTGAGCCTAGGAACAATAGGCAGAGAAGGTGGTCCTTTTACCAGAATGCAAATAGATTTCATTGAAATGCCTCAGGTCAATAGATTGAGGTATGTTCTAGTGGTAGTCTGTTTGTTCTCAAGATGGGTAGAAGCCTATCCGACTAGGAGAAATGATGGAATAACAGTGGCAAAGTTACTGCTAAGAGAGTTGATTCCTAGGTACGGGTTCCCAGTGACAATTGAGTCAGACAGAGGGGGACACTTCTACAATGAGCTCATGGGTTTGATTTGTGAAGCATTGAGCATACAGCAGAAGTTACATTGTGTATACAGGCCAGAGGCTTCTGGTGTTGTTGAACAGATGAACGGCACAATCAAAAACAGGATTGGTAAGATGTGTTTAGCCACTGGAATGAAATGGCCTGATGTCTTGCCTCTAGTGCTAATGACTATTAGATCTACTCCAGATAGAACTACAGGGTTGAGTCCACATGAAATATTGATGGGACGAGCAATGAGACATGCATTCGTGCCTGTCAACAAATTGATGACAATAACTGATGACATGATTTTGGATTACTGTAAAGGCCTTGCTGACGCAGTTCATTATGTGTTTCACCAGGTTGGAGGAGACGCCACCACACTTGAAAAGAAGCAAGCCCATGATCTGAGTCCAGGGGACTGGGTGAGGATAAAAGTGCACAGAAGAAGAAATTGCTTGGTTCCGAGGTGGGGAAGGCCAAGACAAGTCATTCTGACTACGACAACTGCTGTGAAGTGTGCTGGTGTGAAGAACTGGGTTCATGCGAGTCATACTCTGAGAGTTCCAAATCCAAAGGATGGGACTGGGAAAGAGTATTTTGAAGAGTCAGATTCCAGTAATGATCCAGACACTGAAACAGTGAGAAGAAAAAAGAATCCTGAAAGGGGGGAAGAGTTGGAAAGAGAGTCAGGTGATTCTTTTTTCTTACCGAGAGAAGCTTCAAGAGAAACATTGAGAGTCTCAGAGGAAAGGTCGGATTCTGTAAAAGTGCCTGAAGTTCCAACAAGCAGTGGAGAAAATAAAGGAGGAAAGAGGAAAGAAAAGAGCAATTCCACAGAGACTACACCTGAATCAGATGAGGAGATTGAGGATCCACCAGAGATTACTCCTGAAGAAGTAGGGTCAGAAGAAGATAGAGAGGGACAGATTGCGGAAAACCCCCGAGGAGGTGTAGGGAACATTCCTGATAAGCTAGGTGAAGGGACAAGTAGACAGCAAGAAGATTGCGTGTCGGAGACCCGAGGAGGGACAGTAGTAGGGAAATCTCAATCGGTGGAGAAGAAGTCTGTGGAGCAAAAGAAAATTGTTGATGAACAAGAGGCAAATGAGACAGAATCGGATGAGAGTGAGAATGGAAAATCAGAGGGTCGAGTTCTGAGAAAGAGAACTTGGATTGGAGAAAGAAATAATAAAGAAGTGAGACCGAAAAGGAGTGTAAAAGGAGATCTTTGGCCAAACAAGATTAAAAGGCTGAGGTACAGACTGACACGAGCGAATTCATCAAAAGCTGAACAGGTGAACGAGGTGTCGAGTCAGAATCAAGCAAAGGGTGAAAAACAAAAAGAATCAAAAGAACCAGAGGAGATCAAGAGAATCAGAAAGCCTAACCAGAAGTATAGGTCACCGGAATGGACGTACGTGGCACTGTCTGAAGAAGAAGAGGCAGAAAGTCAAGGAAATCCAGAGGGGACCTTACGAGAAGTGGTTGAGGAGGAGAAAACTGTTGGAATCCTGAAAGTTATCTTGACTGACATTGGAGAAGAGTCAGATGCTCAGGATATTGAAGATCTGATACAATTTGATGTTGCTGAAGAAGAAGTAAAAAGTGATGAAAATCCAAATTGAGTGAATTGAAGGAGTCACTTGGAGAAGAGTGAAAAAAAAGAAGAAGAAAATCTAAAATTAGCAGATTAAAATAATCTAGTGTTCTAGTGTTTCGGTAGTGGAGTAGAAGAGGCTAAGTCAAAAGACACTGCCAAAGTAATAAGATGGCTAACACAGAAACTAATCAAAGTAGATGTACCTTCTTGAAAAGATGGTGTAGAATGTGCTGCTGCTGTACAGGATTATTAATGCTACTGTGGAGTGTACTTGCTTTATTAGTTACTTTTAGGGTTACAATAGACACTTTTGGAATACATACTGAGAATATGACTAACATAGGGAAGAGTTCACAGAAAGTAGTGCCAACTAGAATTAGTAACATTTATATACATAAAGATAGATCGATTAATGATTTTTCTAGCACTGTTTTTTCGAAGTTGTTGTACGAATACGTAAAGACAATGGAAGTAAGGGATTGCTACGTTTGTATGCAATTGCCTGCATCCGTTTCAGAGGGAGTTACTTATCATCATCTTCCAGCTACGTATGGGATTTCATGTAGTGTGCTAAGTAGTGTTTTTTATTTGTTAGGGAAAATAGATTATGAGATGTCTAATAAAGATAACATTTTTGGGCAATTACCTATGAATAAGAAACTGAACCCTGCAAAAGAAGCTAACATTTTTGGTGAGATTTTTATTGAGACAGAAGAATTAACATTAGATTATATTTTTAGAAACAATTTAACTTGTAGTTTAAAGGAAGAAGAGAAAGCTTTCCTGGATATGGTAGAGAAAAGGAGAGTGTGCATGCATGAAAAGGCAGGAGAATATAAGATGAGTGAGACAGTGTGGGACATTGAGATGGGAAAGGAGTTGAAGAATGGGGCCAGTCCAACTTTGGCTTTAGATGCACCACAGAAGGGTAAACTATGCCTTACCAGAAGGAAATCCCAATATGATAATTATTTCATTGGGACTAGTGAGTGTCATGATACATACTTTGTTGCAACAGGATGGGGATTTAAGGGAGGAGAAGATCCAGTTTTCCCGGCAGTGTATTATATTTGTGGGAATAAGGCTTATTACAGGTTGCCTGACCATTGGTATGGCACATGTTATGTTGGCCTGGTCTTTCCAAAGATTTTTCATATAGATAAGATAGAGGATGTAGAACAAATTAATCTACTAACACGCTTTAAGAGAGAAACTTGGTCAGAAATTGTAGGAGATATTTTTGGAGCTTTGATTCCAGCAGTGGGAATTTCATTAAATGCGTATGGAATTCGGAAGCTGTCAACAGTGGTGGATCGCTTATCAACAAGCACCGCTGGAGGGTTTCTGTTGGTGAATACGGAGATGGTTGCCTTACGCGCCATGTCTATGCAAAATCGACTTGCCCTTGATATTCTATTGGCCAAAGAGGGTGGAGTCTGTGGAATGCTGAAGGTTCAACATTGTTGCACTTACATTCCTGACGAAAGCAAAGATCTAAAGATCTATATAAAAAATATTACTGATTTGCATGAAGAAGTAGTACCACTGGCAGCTGAAAGTATCTGGACTAGAATGGCTAATAAGATGATTGCTGGTAAGAACTTTATAGCTAAAATAGGTAGTACCATATTTGGTAAGATATTGTTTCCGTTGACATGTGTGATTGTTGCTTTATTGATACTTAGATTAGGGTGTTTGTGTTGTAAAAACAGGGGAGGGAAAAAGAAAATAATGAGAGGGAAAATTGAAAAGAAACAAAAGAGGTCAAAGAGAGACCCACAAGAAATAGAATTAGAAAAATTTAGGGAGAGTGGGTATCTGGAATCGAAGAAAGATGATGAAAGAGAGACTGGTGTGTAGTGTTATATAAAAGACATTTCAATTTCTCCTAAGAAATGGGGACTACATTTTTTTTTTTGGGGTTGGTTTTTGTGGTGATAATATATCACCAAAGGGGGGATTGCTGGAGCAGGGTTTTCTGTCAAAACCCGAACATCAGCTTATATTTTTAAATGTCATAATTAAAATTATTAATAAATAATTACTAGATATTGATTTTGTTGAAGTTTCTGATTAATCAACCTTACTAATGAAAGAATTACACGTGGGAATGCATTTATGTTGCTTTATTAATACGTGAACTAAGTTGGTGAGCAAATTAATAAAATAAGTGTTGCTAAATTGTTATTTGTTATGTGTTTGCGCTTTAAAATAACGTGCTTTAATGCTTCTTTATGTCGCAGATGGCTAGATAATTACATACACATAAGGGTATTAGTGGGAATTAACACTGTGTAATCATTACGATGTAGTAACGTTGTTTTGTGTTTCTTTTAATTAAGATTGTCCATTCTGGCCTAGTCAAAGATGGCCGACAATTACAGCCTGCATTTGAGTTGATGAAATACGAAGAGAGGCCTCGCTGAATATGGTTGAAATCCTGACCTCGGCCTCTGTCTGTATTAAAAGTTTCCGTGAGGACAGCAGCTCCGGGCTTGACGCCAGTTGTCACCAGTTATCCTTGGGAGAGTAAAAAGCCACAATGAACTTTGATAAACTTGCGGTGGCTTCACTATGATTCCGAGGAAGAGCATTCATGGATGTTACATTTTTTAGTTTGAGCTTCCTTCTTCCGTGTTTTATTTTTGAGATTTTCGAGAGCGGAAGTTTTTCTAAATGTTGCAAGTCAACATCCTTTCCTGCTCGCTCTGCTCAACGGCTCAACGGACGTTTAGAGCTTGTTTGTAACTTTTAATGTGTTAGTTTTCCTATAAATATTGTTAGACTAGAGAGGGTCTAAGGCCACTTCTTCCCGAACCTATGCTCGTGAGGATCGACGCTGATTGAGAGGACGGCGACTCGGGAGACTTTACTGAGAGACCTGTCCTGACCTAAATACGCCAATTAGCTAGAATAGGTAACTATGAGAATAATGATTTTGCTATTGATTGACTTTCATTTGAACTAATTTAGATAAAAATAACCTTTTGTTTGAATCACAGTGTCGGGTGGTTATTTCTTTGTCGATTTATTGAATTTCCAAATATGTTCTTATTGTTTAAATCATGACTCGAGACATATCAATTAGGTCGCATTGACCTCAGTTTAGATGCAGATTGATTTAGGAGTTCTCTCGTATATTCAGTGTGGATAGAGTAATAGAATAAATATTAGTGTGATGGGCCCTAGCGTATGATGAGTGTGTGTGTGCGTATGACTGTGGAATTACTCTGTCCGTGGAAGTAGGGAGAATTTGTATGCTCCGATCTGCAGCAGGAGGACCGCATTTCCCTCTACGCAGACGACATCTTATTGTACATGTCCTCCCCTAGTCGATCAATCAATTCCTTGCTAGACATCTGTGCGTCCTACGGTAGATTCTCTAGCTGTATGATCAATTGGGCAAAATTGGTTCTGTTCATTCATTAAGGTCCTCCCCACGCCTTCCCAGAGGTGTAACAATACAACTCGGGAGAGACGGGTTCAGATACCTGGGCATCCAAATTACACCCGATTACAACCAATTTTATGAACGTAACCTCCTGCCCCCTCTCAGGAGACTCAAAAATGATGTGAAGCATTGGCACTCACTGCCCCTGACTCTTCTGGGCCGAGCAGCCCTATTCAAAATGATGGCCCTTCTTAGGTTCTTATACACCCTCCAGATCACGCCAACCCCTGTCCCACACTCCTTTTTTAAATCTATCGAAGCAGAGGTGAGCCTCCTCTTCTGGGACAGCAAACCCCCTTGCATAGCAATGTCCAAACTCACCAGAAGCTGGTATGATGGCGGAATTGCCCTCCCCAATATACGATTGTACTATTGGGCCTCTCAACTTATAGTAGTGAACCAATGGCTGCACGCCCCACAGGAGGAACCAGCCCTACGACTGGACAGACACGCTTTTGGCGCAGACGGTCTCCTGGGCTTCCTTTATAACAGGGCCAAGCAACGTACACTGATCGGCCCCACTACACACACAGTACTTACTTGGTTCACGGTGCAACTAACACTCGGCTGGGAGGGAGTATTCACCCGACACACACCACTCTGGGACACCCCAAAATTGGGCATGCTTCGCAACAGTAAGGGCATCACTAAATGGGACATGATTGGAATCTCTAGGGTAGGGGACTTGTGGAAGAAGGGAGAGATGGTGACATTTGCCCAGCTGCGCACAACATATCAAATGGCGGACTCGGAACAGTTCTGATATCTGTAAATCAAGCACGCACTTACCACAGCCATACCATTAGGTACCGATCTTCCCAAGTCTTCGCCACTCGAAGACCACCTCCTGACTGACTGCCTTCACAAAAAAGTGATCTCTCTTACATACCGTAAACTGATAAACAACCAGAAAGATCCCACATGCACCCTGAGAGAGAAATGGCAAGCCGAGCTGGGAGACATGGACGACCAAGACTGGCAGGAGGCCTTCTCATCCCAGCGGGAAGTGGCAATTCTGTCCAGACTGCAACTTGTACAATTCAAAATATTGCACAGAACTTACTACACTAGGACGATGCTTCCCAAGATCGGACGAACGGAAACTCCCTTGTGTTTGAGGGGGTGTGGGATGCCAGGCTCTTTTACCACATGATATGGGAGTGTCCTTTTATAACACAGTACTGGGAAATGGCCATGGCTACAATCACCCGGGTCTGCAGCTTTGGGGTACCCCCGGAACCGCCGTGATGCCTTCTCAATATTTGGGAACCAACTTACCTCAACCATGGAGCACAGGCTTTGGCAAACCTGGGGGTCACACTGGCCAAGCGCAATATCGCGCAACACTGGGGAGCGCCTACCGCCCCCCTACATCAACACTGGTGTCATGACTTAGATAGAGCGATGGTGGCAGAGAGGGCGGTATTTATTCACAGAGGCTACCCCCAGAAATGGACACGGGTGTGGGACAAATGGAACACATTCAGGGGCAATATCTGTACCCCCCACCTGAGGACTCCGACTCCGACCTCAGTGACTAACTCACGCAGCTTAACACAGAACCAGGCGGGAAGCCTGGGATCCGAAAGGCGGAAACTACTGTTTGAAACGTTGAGGACTGAACTATACCTGTACCGTGTACCACCTTGCGGACTATCTTATAGAGTGTATGATACATGATTCACGAATGTACAATACTATCGGCAATGTTGTAAGCATTATTTAATAAAAAATATTTATTAAAAAAAAAATTATACAAAGAAAAGTTCATGGAAATCTGACAGTTAAAACATGTAATCCACAATACAAATGATCTAGCACGGCAAGATATGTCACTAATTATAAAATTCTAAGGGTATAAAAGTTGTACATTAAAGCTTTTTATAGCTCATAACGCTCTCTAATGGCCATTGCAACTTTAACATAGTTAATAACCTCAATACAAATAGCAGAAGTGGCCAAAGAGTACCGCAGATTACAACCTTCAATGTATGTGCAAGGCCGGATTTCCCTTAGAAGCGGAGTTAAAAAAATTCCCCTTGGCTATTTATGAAAGGGGCAAAATAAAATAAAGTGCAAAGTGCTCTGAGCTACCAAATTGTCACATCGATAGGGCACTATCCAGTTTAATACAGTTATTAATCACATCCCTTGACAATATTAATTCCTCAGACAGCCACATTTTTGCCCTTAGGAGCAAAGGGGCAATGCTTATACGGTGCTCTAAGAACTCCAACCCTAGCTCTCGATGACAAAGGAGTGTGGGGGCGTTATTTGGCACCATCAGTAGCCTTTTTTATAAAGGTATTTTCCAAAACCTGTAATTGGCGGCTTTTATGGTGACCCCACACTCCTGCATCATAAGTTGACACAGACAAGCATTTAGCTTTATAAAGGGTGACTACCTCTGTCACTGGCTTGTGTCCTAGCTTGCAAGCAAAACAAAATAACCCTTCCACAACTCTACTTGTATGTTGCACCCTTGCTTTTATGAGTGGTTCCCAATTCATCTTATTATTAAATAAGTTTCCTAAGTAGATAAAAATTTTCAATTTATCAATGCTCTTACCCTCTACAGCAAAGTTTCTAGTTTCGGTCCATTTGGGGCCACAAACCATAAGATACGATTTAATAAAGTTAACTTTCAAATCAAGAGCCGACATAAAAGCAGTTAAAGCATTAAGCGATTATTGGAGGCTATTTGCTGTCAAAGCCATTAGCACTGTGTCATCCGCATACAATAGTAGCGGGACAGGAGCGCCACGAATTCGGGGAAAATCAATTTCCTTATCTAATAAAAATACTTCTAGGCCATTAGTATAGATTATAAAATGAAAAGGAGCTAAAATACACCCCTGCCGGACACCTTCTGTGGAAATAATCGGCTTAGTCTTTTCCCCTTGGGGCCATATCTTATGAAAACAGTGGTTTTAGCATGTAACCTACGCAGGATGGAAATGAGTGCTTCCTCAACACCCATTTTCTCCATTGGTGCCCACAATTTCTCCTGAGCAGGGGTAATAGATGAGACCAGACTTAATTCACAGGAGGAACGCCATCATTATCAACAATCTTTTTGAAACTTTTTTACATTTCAAATCCTCTTGAATTATGGGTGTGCTCACTGAGTGATATTTGTCTCAAGCTCCTTCGGAGCTCCCACAATAGCAGCAGATTCAGCGCAAGTGTTTTGGAGAAGACCATCATCAATGCAGACCACACGACCACCCAACTTGATGGGCTTACCCCAGATCAGTCCCTCGTGTCACAGCCAGTGCAGGAGGAGCAATCCAGCAGACACAGAGTAGCACAAAGCCTTTAGGGTCTGCAACATATTTTCAGCCTTCTTGTGCTCCCCACTTCCTGTCTCCTAATCTCACCCTTGTGGGTTACTTTTATTTCTGCTTTCTCCCTCCTTCCTCTTCCTTCTTCTTTCTCCCTTTCCTGCCATTATCACTGAACAACTCTGAGTCCAAGACTGATGATGAAAAATAAGTCCTGACCCCCACCCCTAAATGAGCACCGGCATACACCAACTGCTACCCATGACACACATTAAGTCATGTTTTCTTTGGGTTACTGCTTGATGCTTAAGGCTGTGTTTATAGGCAATCAGGGGTATTGGCGCTGTAGTGCTTTGTCTATGTAACACATACCCTTACTGGTGTATATAAGGTAGGTGTAGGTATATCAGGAAGGTATAGGAAGAGTTTTTCGGAGACAGTCCTTCCTGCTTCCTGAGGGAGCCAGTCCGAAAAAACACAAAGCACAACTGGCAGTCCCCTTGAAGACCTGACTTACATTTCCCCTATAATCTAATTCCATCTCCGACTTCTTTGTGCACCTTTGTTCAGATGGCTAATGGCAGAGTTAGATGCAGGCCAGTGCGCTTTGAGGTTTTATTGGGATAATCAATGAAGGTGGAAAGGATATGCAAGAGGCACAAGCAGGGTCATCCCGAGGTCAGCCATACTGGCATGTGTCTCTTTTGTTCCTCGTTCTTTCTTGTTCTTCTCTGTGTGTTATTCAACCCCGTTCCCTGCCGTCCTGGTGTTGTTTTTTGTTGTTAAGCATGTCATCCAAGTTCTGCTGGTGCCAAATCCTGCAGCTGGAAAGTGAGAAATTCAGAGTTTTCTCCTGACTCGGAAGAACATCTGCTGAGGATGTTTGAGATGCTTAAGCTTCCAACTCCATGCTTCCTTTGAACATTTCAGACTTAACAAGATTCCTTTCAAGCACAGTAACAGTTCGACACAACGGACCATAAAACGTGAAGCACTCAGCAGTGGCTCCACGCCGCTATTATACTGCTTTACACACTGGATGAATAAAAAAGATTTTCAGAAGAAAAGTTATGTTCTCTCTGATTTTAAATTCTAACTTCCCTTCCCCCCTTCTACATGATATTCCTTTTTAGGGCTTTTTGTAGAATAAATGATAGAAAGAGGGACCTGACTCCCTGGGAGAGAAAGGTCATTTGGACTTGAGAAACTGTGAAATGAAAGTATACTTTAGTCAAGAAGAAACTTTTTGTACGTTTCATCAAGAAATATTGCGCTATAAACCTGTGGCCACAGCAGTTTTACTTTCTCAAAATCATAATTTTATTTTCTATAAATGCGAGTCTTGAGTTGTCATTTATTTTATAGTCTAGATTGAGGAGGACATTGTAACTCAATAGCCTTTTATTTAGGCATGCCCAATCTGCATATATTGCCCCTACTACACCCAGCGCGGGCCAGCATCATGATGAGGGCATAATGTGCCTTCTGTAATACAGAATCCAGGGGCGCACTTGATAAAACAAGGAGCAGTGTGAGGGGCGCTGCATAGTTTACACTAAGAAGGGCGCAATGCATGGTTCAGTGTTGAGGCACGTCATCTTTAAACCACCCATAGCTTTGTCTAACAAGCATTGGAGGATGCATGTTTTGTGGGCGTACCAAGAAAATGCAGTGGCTTGGACCCTGCCCACCCCTTACCATTGGTTGGCATTGCTGTCACTCTCCTTTGTCTGTTTCTTATTTGTGTTCCAGCTATATAAATCTTCTGTTTGCCCATCCCAAGGAGTATTGCCTTTTTACCCTCACTTTTGATTGACTGGCTTCTACGCTTCCACTTCTTGCTTTTCAAGCATTAATATGTATTTTTGGCTAAGCATTCCATGAAAGTGCACATTTTTTCAAGCGGTCTCTCTTTTGTACTTCTCTCCCCCTGCACTCTGTGTTGCTTTCTGTCATCCATGTGCTTCTCCTTGCCCTCTGCATGCTGCGCTCAGGGCCTGCTTTAGGGAGAGGTGACAGGTGCGGACGCACTGGGCGCAGGCCTGAGGGGGCATTAAATTGGCATGGAGTGCCATCTTTAGCAATAACTAACAATTTAAAACCACTTGCTGAAGAGTTCCTTGTGCTCCCACTCATAATTATGGTGAAAATCGCTTTATGCACTATTGTCAAATATTTGAACTCATCAGTACACTGAAGTTACCGAAAGACAACTTGTGGAAGTATGCAAAACTCCTTCACACTAATCCTAATGAATACAAAAATTAGAAAAAAAAGAAATATTGCAGCCCCTAAGTGAAAAATGTAAACCTAGCACCGGACTGGGAGGATCGTTTTTCATAACCATCTCGTGAGTGGTTTATCATCTATGTAAAATGAGTTAGTACTATTGGCAAGATTTATCACAGGTTTGCAGTATTAGGGTGTCAGAAAGAGTGACACAAACTGGTAAAAAGTCTTGAATTGGGGTTCACTTTCCAATGCAAATCTAGATTTCTGCTGGAAAGTAGCATTTTGCATTTCTCTATGTTTAGGGGCGTCCCGTGTGTGGTACAGGTGAAACCACCCAGGTTTCATAACATAAAGCCCTATCTACTAATTATGGTAGACAGGGCTTTGAACCAAAAATGTACGCATTCTTGAGGCATGAATAACATTTCAGAAACGTTTTCTTTTCTCAAAACCTTTCTAACTTTGCATGTGCCCTGTAATGCACATCACACATACAAACTTGGAAAAGTGTTTAACTGTGTCTAAGCATAGCATTTTGTACTGGAAGGATAACCATCCAGGGCAAAACCTATGCCAGACATCAGTTACACACACTTGAACTGTTGCACAAGGATGTGTGCAAAGGGAAAGGCAGCCTAAAGTATACCAGTGCAGGGAGCCATAGAAAAAGCTCTATAACTTAGTAAATATAGCTTTGTTATGTTGGCTCTCTTTTTTTACAATGCAGCTCAGCAACTTTGGTAGTTGTGCTGCGTTGTGTGAATTGTAAGTACATCTGACTCCTTATGTGCAATGGTAACGTGTGGAGCAGTTACTGTACAGTGCTACACTTCACAGAGCCAGTCTGTCTGCTTAACTTCGAATGTTCGTTTATGGTTTTTGGCAACACACATACACCAGAGAACCCTGGTTAGTGGGCCACCTTCTGAATGTTCATAAGGTGGGTGCAGCACTGTAGGCACTGTGTGCTGGCACTTCCCTACAGGGATGGAGGACCAAATGAAACATCAGACATTAGCCACTTGAGTTGCAAGGTAAAATTTCTAATATGTTAGCCTTCTTTGCAAAAAAGTCCATGCTTACGATAGCACATGCTCTTCATCCACATTCACTTGTAAGGCAGATTGTTTACAATAAAGGGCTTGAAGCCCGCCCATTGCTTACTATCAGTTAGCTTCATTGTCACTCTTCTTTGCTGCCTCCTAATTGGCAAGCACGCCAGGTGTCACTTCCTTTTCTTATTGTGGGGCATGGACAAAGCACTAATTGATTCATCTCAATTAGTGTCTGCCTGCTGCTCACATTGTGATTGAGGTTGAAGTTTTAGGACACTACCTCTGTTTCTAGTACGCATGCTGCTTTACCATTCGTAGAATGCATGTTTGGACATTGTTTATGTAACCCTGCCTCTTTTGGCATACTTGTACAACTAAAATAAAATTGCGAGGGGGCGTGGCTTACCGCCGACGGGAATGGCTGCTCGCTAGCCTTGCTCCGGAGCGCCATTCCCAAACCATCCTGCATTTCTTGATTCCCGCCGGTCCAATTTTGCCCCAGTTGCCCTTGGGGGGCCTCGGATGTGCCCAGCTTCATCCTGGCCGGGTTTGGTGCGAGTCGCTGAACCTGCAGTAAGGGAGCTCCGTGTCCCGGGTCCTCGTCGGGAGCTCCGCCACTGAGGGTGCTATCAGGCGGCGGGCTCCCACCACGCAAGGCCGCGGCTCCGGCCTATCCCGGCGGCGCCTCACAACTACTCCGTGTGAGGCTTCACGAAGGCGTCCCTTCACCCGGTGCTTGGCGGCGGCGATCGGGCTCATCTGAGCGGCCCCAGCAGGACGAGGGCCAAGTGACAAATATGGTGACTTCCAAGGCGATCCCCTTGGTTCGAGGAGGGCAGCACGAACGCCTAGGCCTGCAGATTCCCTGAAGCCGGCGCATGATCTCTGGGAGCCGGATTGCGGTGGCCCCACAGCTTTGCGGTGGTCTGCGGTGGCTGCCTCGCCCTGATGCTGTCACGCTGACACTCTGCGCTGCTCAGGAGTGGACGGTAGGGACCTAGGGGTGTGCTCCATCAGGCCGCTGCTCCCCGCTGTGACATTGCGACCAGAGGTGAGGGGACTGAAATTACGGCGGACTTTGCTATACATGAGAGTGGGCCGGGAGCAAGGGTTGGCCTGAAGAAGTGGTCCCGTCTCCGGGGTCGTGCTGCTTGCAGCCTGCGGAGCCGGGGGGGCCCTGTGTCCTCAGACCTCACTATTGCCTCCTGAGAACGACGCCGGATTAAGACCGGACTGGTGCACCCCGGAGTGGGCTCTGAAGAAGGGCTATGCGTCACTGGAGCATCCAGACCGACGGGGGGACTCTGTGGGGTCTGGGTGCTTTGTGGAGCGCCCCGCTGGGTAGGACCTCTATCGCCAGGGGGCTGTGGAGATAGTAACTGCGGCATATCATTGTTGCCCCCATCCCACCGTGTGGAAGTACTGTTGACCAGTGACTTGTGAGACCCCCGTGGGGGGGCTCGATACGTGAGACGGGCGAGTGGAGAGGTGGTCCTGACTGCCGTGGCCTGCTCCTGCGTTGGACATCCACTGCTACGAGACTAGTGGGTGAGGTCTCCATTGCTGACCTACCAGTAAAGCGACTCCCATCATCTACCCCTCTGGGTGGGGTGCTCTCTGCGAAATCTGACAGGCCGGGTGAAATTCTTCACTGCAGGCGGCGGGGAGTAGCAGTTGCGCCCTGACTCCGGGTGGTGCCACCTAGATAGGAAGCATGGCCACGGGATGCACGAACCGAGCGATGGCCCAGTCCAAGCTGGAGAAATTCGCTTGGCAGAAACAACAGAACGAGGACCGGACGGAGACAGCAGCCCCTGGGGATGCAAAAGAACCCTCGAATGGGGATCTCCTCGAGGCAATTACGGTGATACGGACCTCCCTCGGGGTTAGAATCGACACAGTCGCCACGGATGTATCACTGATCCGGGAAGACATGAAGAAAGTGGTGGAGAGGGTGGCCACGGTCGAGAACACTGCTAGGGACCTGGTCAGTGACACTGCCCTTCTCAAGAGCCAGGTAACTGAACTGCGAGCCTCCCATGAGGCGATGGCCCTGCAGCTGGACGACTACGAAGGGAGAATGCGGCGCAACAACATCCGCATTATTGGGGTGCCGGAAAGGGCAAAGGGACAAGCGGAAGACCTTTTTGTTGAGGAACTGGTCCTCACACACCTCCAACCTAGGGGCCTCTCTAAATGCTTTACGATTGAAAGAGCTCATCAGGTGCCGGGGGGCTGTCCAAAGCCGGGTGCACCCCCTCGTCCCCTCCTGGCTCGAGTATTTAACTTTAGAGACCGTGATGTTATACTTCAAACGGCTAGAGCTGCCCCACAGCTGAACCTGGAGAATAGCAAGATCATGTTCTTTCCGGATTTCACTCCTGCGAGTACAGAAACAGCACCGTAGCTTCCTGGACTTGAAACGGGCCCTCCAAGATTAAGAAGTTAAATACGCCATGATGTTTCCCACCAAGTTGAGGGTGGAAGCCCATGGGAAAACATGGTTCTTCACTCGCCCAGAGGATGATTGGGACTGGCTGGAGGGCTGGCGCATGGTCGAGAGGAAGACGAAGAAAGGGTTCTCGGCAGCTGATGATGCAGCAGACTGGCACCAGCAGAGACACTCTCCTCCACACTCTGACTCTGATTCCCAGGGACATACAGGCGGGCGATAAGCTGCGGTACGGTAAGATTGTGTGGGGTTGGCCCTTGCCCCTCGGGGTCCTCTGGAACTCTTCTACATGTGGACTTTGGGACATGGCCTCCAGAAATAGAGATTGCTGAGGCGCTGCTTTGGGTGGGGAATGAGGGTGAATCCTGAGCCATAAGGGATGTTACTGACCCTGATCCGAGGTATTGACTCTGGCGACTGATTGGCCTACCTGTGATTTCGATTGACATGCTCGCCCACTATGTTTTTGCAATATGTTGCTTGTTGTTTTCTTCCAAGGTTTGCTGCCTCGCTGCTCCAGACCATGAGCACATTGAAATGACTGTTTTGGGGCCCCTTTGAGCCTCAATAATTCATAAAATGTTGGGGGTGGAGATCGGGCCGAGGGAAGACTCATCACCTGATTGATTGTGGATGGATGGGGAGGGGAGTGGCGCACGTTCCCTGAAGTTGTGTATGGGTGGGCGACAGGCACTCTGCATGTTGGGGGTGGCAGAGGTTCTAGTCCCGCTGAGCAGGGAGGCAGAAAGGGGGTGTGTTCTTCTGGGTTTTGGCATGTTTTTTTTTTGGTGGTGGTGTTTACTGGGCAGTCTAATTTTCTTGCTTACTAATTTCTTAATGTGGCAATGGTGTGATGGTCATTGGTATTATATCCCAAGTCGGTAACAGAGTGGAGGATCGCCTTGGGTCACCCCTCGTGGGTGGCTGCGGTGTTGGGGTGCAGTTTTCTGGTCTATCTTGTGTAAGGGACATTTTCTGTCTCTTGATGGCTCCTAGACAGAGACTTAGAGCGTCCACCTGGAATGTGAATGGCCTGGGGGACAAAATTAAACGAGGTATAGGCCTGCAATATATTCACCGCCAGGCCTTCGACATAGTGCTGTTGCAAGAGACCCACTTGATCGGAAATACGTGCATGGCACTGAATAGGAAAGGATATCGTATGATCGTGCATTCGGGGTTCACTTCGGGCTCCAGGGGAGTGGGGATACTCCTGCATAGAGGGTGTCCATACAAGATACAAAACACCTGGACGGATGTGCAGGGTAGGTATGCAGCAGCTACGGGTCTCTGGGAAGGGAGAGTAGTCAATGTTGTGTCAGTTTTTACGCCTCCCGGATTGCAGCGCCCAACCTTGCAGGAGTTAGGGACGTTGGTATTGGCCCTGCCGGTGGGCTCTTTGATATTAGGGGGGACTTTAACCTTACTATGGATGGCCTTCGAGATCGACTTCCACCCAGACCAGACCCACCACAGGGCTCTCAACTCCATGGGTTTGCCGACGCTCTTGGGGTCGTAGACGTGTGGCGATGGTCGAACCCTCAGCACATGCACTATACACACCAGTCGGGAGTCCATGGAAGCCAATCCCAGCTCGACTATTTGTTCACGCATGCACAAGACATACGAGATTTCACGGAGCCTACGACTCTGGCACGTGGCATATCTGATCACTCCCCGGTAATGGCAGTCTTTGGCGCGCGGCTGATCAGGCATCTTGGTTCAATTAGAATACAACCATGGGCATTGAAGGTTCCCCACATCAGAGAAGGTCTCCGGCAAGACACGGACTTCTATTTTGAAGAAAACGTGGGGTTGGTCGGTTCGGCGATCACACTTTGGGGGGCATAGGGCACGGTGATTAAAGGGAGGGCGTTGTCGCTTATGGTAGGCCACAAAACTGAGCGCAACAAGAGAGTGGTCGAATTGGAAATGGATATTCTGCACCTGGAGAGGGCCCTCGCCCAATACCTGAATCCTGATACACAACACCGTATCGGTCTTAAGAGGCATGACTATAAACAACTCCTGCTAAAGGATGCTACTCTGCGTTCCCTGGCCACGTGACACCATATATATGAGCAAGGCGAACGCACAGGTAAGCTCCTGGCATGGCTGGAACGTAAGGAACAGGCAGCAAGATGGGTCAGAGCGATAGCAGGCCCAAATGGCGCGTTGATCACGGACCCCCAGGGGATCGCAGACGCGTTTGCTGCTCATTTTGAAGACGTCTATCGGGTCCCACAGCCCTCGCAGTCCGAGTGGGTGTCAGATCTTCTGGCCACTATCGAAGTGGTGAGTATTTTGCCACAAGATAGGGAAGCACTCGACGCTGATCTCTCGGTGGAAGAAGTCCAAAAAGCTATATCGGACGTTCGGTCGGGTAAAGCGATGGGTCCAAATGGAATGCCCATCAAACTCCTTAAACCCATGGCTGTGAAATTGGCGCCCCACCTGTTGAATTTATATAACAAGTGCTATGAATTGGGCCTCCTACCAACTGATATTCGTAATGCTGCTATCGTGGGGATCCACAAGCCTGGCAAACCAGCTGAAGAGTGCAAATCGTACCGCCCTAGCTCGCTGTTGCCGGTGGAAGCGAAAATCCTTGCCAAACTTGTGGCCAACCGTTTGCTTCCTTATCTACCCGATTTGATTCATCCGGATCAATCGGGCTTTATGCCTGGTAGGAATACCTCTAGGAATCTCCGTTGCGTCCATGGGGTGCTGGGGCGGATCGACACGGTCGAGGAGGAAGCAGCCTTATTGTCGCTCGACGCCACCATGGCAGTTGATACAGTTGAATGGGAATACCTATTGGCGGTGCTGGCCCGTATGGGGATGGGTCCCAAACTAATTGGCTGGATCCGGTTGCTATACGAGCATCCCACGGCGCATGTCCTGGTCAATAACCACTCCTCTGCCTCTTTCCCTCTCCAACGGGGCACACGACAAGGTTGCCTGATATCGCCACTCCTCTTTGCCATGGTGTTGGAACCCTTGGCAGTCTGAGTGGGGGGTGGCCCCGAAATCAGGTGCCTCAAGTGGACCCACGACCATGAGGACCGCATATCGCTCTATGCGGATGATATTTTATTGTATTTGGCCTCACCGGCACGATCTCTGCGCCGGGCCCTTCACATTTTTCATATATTTGGGGCTCACTCGGGGTATCGGATCACCTGGTCCAAATCGCAAATGTATGCCCTCTGGGGTGAACCCCCATCCAGCCCTAGAGGCTTTGACACCCCGGTGGTACATCAGGGCTTTAGTTACTTGGGCATATTTCTCACTCCCGACGTGCATCTTTTCTATGAACGGAATCTTCAGAAGCCCCTGCAACGATTGAGATCGGACGTCACACATTGGAGGTCATTGCCCCTGACTCTACTGGGACGCAGATGGGCATTCGGTCCACACGACGACCCCAACTTACGGACAGATCGCTGGCTGATGGGGAAGGGGGGATACAACAAGGCACTCTACACGAATCATCGTCGACTGCGGTTGACCGGCCCCACGGCTCGCACGGTTGAGGTATGGCACACAGTCCATCGTAAGCTGGGGTGGCATAACCGTCTTACTAAGGCGACTGCGCTGCGGTAATCAGATCTCTTAGGTCATCTTAGTACGTGTCCGGGGTTTGACAAGTGGGACTTGATCGGGATTTCCAGGGTTGGGGACCTTTGGGTCAAGGGAAAAAAGGCCATGTTTGCTGAAATACAAGCAAAATATCACCTCGCCCCCTCGGAGACCTTTAGATATTTACAAATCAGCCACGCTATGGACTTGGCCCTCCCCCGGGATGCTCCCCTTCCAGACTCCTCCCCCTTGGAAGACCGACTGCTGCTAGATCCCATGGAACACAAAGCTATATCCCTTCCGTACAAAAAAATAGTTAACAACCGGTCGGACCCCATGCTGAAACTAAGAGTGAGCTGGGAGCGAGACCTGGGAGTGATGGAAGACGATGACTGGCGGGAGGCGCTCGCTTCCCCTAGGGAGGTGGCGATTCCACTGAGACTGCGACTGGTTCAGCTGAAGGTGCTCCACAGGGTCTATTTCGATGCACCACTATTGTTCTGGTTGGGTAGGAGACCAGACGCACTATGTCTACGACGATGCAACCAGACTGGCACATTCACACACATACTCTGGGACTGCCGCACATCCAACTCTAATGGACGAATGTCACTCGGCAACTAACCAGGGCCTGCGGTAAACCTATTCATCCTTCCCCCAAGGCTTGCCTCCTTAACATTTGGGACACAACAGACCTCACCCAGTCGGAACAATCGTGGGCGACTATCGGGTGGACCATGGCCAAACGTAATATTGCCCTGAAGTGGGGATCTGATGTGCTGCCATGGGTGAGAGACTGGGCGACAGATATGGACTATGCTATGATGGCTGAAAAGACGGTGTTCAAGGGACGAGGGTGCCCCCAGAAATGGGACAGTAAATGGGGAAAGTGGAATAAATATTGGGGGGCCATATGCATCTCTCTCACGGTGGAACTGAGAAGGGAGAGGCGGACACTAATGGACCTGAGGGATGGGGCAGAGGGGACCTTATCACCGGGCAGCCACCACTAGCACCCCGCAGTGTGAATGGAGCATGCCTGTCCTCCATTGTTTCTTACCGCTGTTAAGATGTAACCACTGTTCTGACTACTTTGGTACCGTCCGAGATACTGTGTTAAGTATCCTCTTACTCTGTATGATTAGTAGTTTAGCCTATCGGTTTCTCTGCCTTGCCACCTATGACTTTGTAATGCCTGGAAGGTTGTTGTTTATTATCAATAAAAATTGTTTAAATTTTTTTTTAAAATAGCATTTTACGTGGGTTTGATTAAACTGTATTAATGTTTAAATGCCACATTAACAACACATTTACACATTCATGGAGCATACCACTGCACACCTATTTTAGTTGCCATTTAGCCAGCCATCCATGCCCTTTAACCTTTGCTTTGATTTTAAGTGTGGTTCCTTGTTTAAGTTACTTACACCCACAACTGTTCAACTCTATGTCACTCTTTGCAACTTTATGCCACGGGACTCTATGCCACTCCACTCTACACCATTTTCTTCCGGACCATGCCTCTCCGCGCCACTCTATGCCACTCCATGCCACTCTACTTTACGCCACTCCACTCCACTCTACCCCATTCTATGCTACTCCACTTCACTCCACCCCACGCCCTCCACTCCACATGAGGCCACTCAACTTCACACAATGTAATTTTTACAACACTCTACTCTGCTCTGTGTCATTCTATGTAACTCTGCACAACTCTACTCCACTCTATGCCACTCCACTCTATGCCACTGCACTCTCCATTATGCCACTCCACTCTACACCACTCTACTCTATTCCAGTCCACTCTACCTCACTCTACTCTCCACTCTGCACCACTCCACTCTACACCATTCTACTATGCTCTTTGCCACTCCACTCTATGCCACTTCACTCTATGCCACTCTCCTCTTTGCCACTCTAGGTCACTCAACTCTATGTCACTCTACTCCACTCCACTGTATGCCACTCTACAGCACTCCATGTCACTCTACACCATTCTACCTTAATCCATTCTGCTCTACTGTTCCTCACTTCACTCCACTGTACACCAATCCACTCTACTCTACACCATTCGACTCTAATCTATGCCACTTCACTCCACACTACTCTATGCCACTCCATACCACTCAACACCACTCTACTCTATGCCACTCCATGCTACTCTACATAACAATATGCCATGCCACTTCGCTCTACGGCACCTTACACCACTTTACTCTATGCCACTCCATACTCCACCACTCTACTTTATGCCACTCCACTCTATGCCACCCTACACCTCTCAACTATATACCACTCCACTCTAGGCCACTCCACTCCATGCCACTCCACTTTACTCTATGCCACTCTATACTACACCACTCTACTCTATGACACTCTATTCAACACTTCTCTATTTTACGCCACTCTACTCTCTGCCACTTCATGCCACTCCACTTCACTGTTCCCCAGTCTTTGTCACTCCACTCTACTCTACTTCACTCTACTCTATACCACTGTACTCTATGCCACGCTACTATACATTCCACTTTACTCTGTGCTACTCTACTCTATGTCACTCCACTCTATGCTACTCAACTGGAATTCACTCAACTGTACGCTACTCTATACCACTTCAGTCTACATCACTCTGCACTACTCTCCTCTTCACCACTCTCCTCTCTGCCATTATCCTCTGTTCCACTCCACTCTACACCACTCCACTCTATGCCACTCCACTCTATGCCACTCTATACCACTCAATCCTTCACCACTCCACTCTATGCCACTCCACTACACTCTTTGCAATTCCACTCTACTCTATGCCACTCTACTCAACTCTACATCACTCTGCTATACTCTATGCCACCCCACTCTACTCTACACCCCTCCATGCCACTCCACTCAATGCCACTCCACTCTATGCCAATCCACTCTATACCGCTTTACAGTACACCACTCTACGCCATTACATGCCACTGCACTCTACTCTATGCCACTCTACACTATGCCACTCCGTGCCATTGTAGGCCACTCCCCTCCACACTCCACTACTCTACGCAACTCCACTCTACGCCACTCTCCTTTACGCCACTCCATGGCACTCCGCTCTACTCTTTGCCACTCTAGGCCTTTCTCCTCTACACCACTCTATTCTAACGCCACTCAATGCCACTCCATGCCATGCCACTCCACTCCACACCACTCCACTCCACACAATGTCACTCTACTCTACTCTAGACAACTGTATGCCGCTCCACTCCACTCTATGCCACTCTACTTTATTCCACTTCACCCTACTCTACACCAGTCTACTCAACACCGCTCCACTGTACGCTACTCTAATAGTCTTCACTATATATCACTCAAGTCTATGCCACTCTATGCCACTCTCCTCTGTGCCAATCTACTCTATGCCACTTTATGCCACTCCACTCTATTCTATTCCACTCTATGTCACTCCTCTCCACTCTGTGCCTCTCCACTGTTCTCTACACCATTCCACTCTACTCTACACCACTCCACACTACTTTACTCCACTATACACCATTCTACTGTACTCATCTCTATGCCACTCTGCTTTATGCCACTCCACTCCACTCCAGTCTATACTATTCTACTCCATGCTATTCCTCTCCACTCCACTCTATGCTACTCTCCTCTATGCCACTCCCCTCTATGTCAGTCTCGGCTGTGCCTCTCTGCTCTACAGCACTCTTCATCACACCACTAACTTTGAACCATTCTGAACAACAGCCACTCTACTGTACAACATGGCTAAAAGACATTGGAAACTCCAATAGTTCTTGTATAGGTGAGACCTATTGACAATGCCAATGCCTGTTACATGTTTACATTCAAGAAACAACAGGATCCCTGAGAAAAAACAAGCTAGCGATAAAATCTTTGGGAGTAGCATCTTCAAAGACGAGTTTTCATCATTAATTGAGTGCATGAGTTTTCAACATTAGTTGAACACATTTTTCTAAGCACCAATAGTAATATCATGTCATATAAATGGGATAAAGTAACGACTGTGCACCTTATAAAGATCTCGTAAGTCACAAAGAAGCTTTGTGACTATACAGAATAAGAGCATGCAACACCGATGTGGCTTGCAATATTTGTTTTAAATACACTTTGGTTCTTTATTCCACTAAATGAACAGATTTGGCAGGGTATAGGGACCACTGGCATAAAGTAACATTAGCTCTAGGTAGTGGTTAGGCTGCCTAATGTTCTTCATTTTCACAATCCTTTGTGCAAGCATCTTATTCACGTTGGTCGTTGCCTTTGCATTTTGGTACATGTAGTCCAGATTTTATGAAAGGATAACCAGGTCTACAAGTCCCAAAATGTAAAATATAAAAACTCAGACTGGGGGAAATACTCATGTGCAGACCACGTGCCTTAAGAGGTCTGCAGGTGTCGGTTGGCTCTCCCTGGGGCCTGCGTTTGCCTTCAAACACTGCTGTGACAGTTATGACCGACACTTTGTATTGTTTCACACGTAAAACAGACCCCAAGGTCAGGAAGTGGTAACAGTCATATTTAAGCCCTGCCCCCCCCCCCCCTTGCTCAGTCTTCCCTTTGAATATTAAAGGGAGTGGAGGTGTGAGCTGCATTGCAAGTGGAACGCACCTGTGTTTTTGCTCACCGCCCGCCCGGATGCAGAGAGGTTCAGGAAGTGTGGGGGCGTTGCATGAGGCCGGTCACACCCTGCGTGTAGTCTTCTCCTCAGCATCACAAGCATTTAATCTGAAGAACACTGGCAACAGCGTTTGACAGACCTCAGCCGGTGATGCCTTCGCCTCTTCATCGTCCCTCCGTGTTCCAGGTGTGACAGACGGTCTGTGTAAGCAAAGGGTGTGTGATGCTACCGTCTGCCATTCTTGACACTAAGGTGAATGAATGAACGCTCATGAAGGCCGTAAGTCTGTCTCTTCTTTCAGACGCTTTTGTGAAGTTTGTGTATCAGTATGAGGTGATTCTCTACCTGAGCTATGGCGGGATTTATTTTCTATGTTGTATTTCATAGAAAGATCACACGGAACACAAGCTCCATAAATACATTGACGTAATTCATTGGTTGTCCTTCTTGGGATGCGCTAGTAGCCCGTTTTACATTGGGTTTGTTCAATGTCCAACGCAAAACCCATGGCTAATAGTGTAATGGTTTAGCACAGTGTTAACCCTATACGTGGGGTTCATGGACAGGTAAATCAAGTGTAACTTGTATCATATTGTTAGGATAAATTTTTTTGCATTTATTTTCAGACTGTTTCCACCGGGTGTATGCTGGTGACACCCACTCACATAATTCCTATAGTGTGATGTGGCATTACTAAAACATACACAATCTGAATCTGTGTTAAGGACAAGGTCTAAAGTAACCAAAGTGCCACACCTTTCTCTAAATACCACATGGCTCTGAATAACCACATTGGGCAGTGCAGAGCCGCGTTGTTATGGCTGTTTCCCGACATTGTAACAACAAGCAGGATTTCTTAGCATTTTCAGCACCGCTCATAAAAGATTATTGTTGCCATACAAAAGCCTTTTTTTATCAAACACACAAAAGTGGTGAGAGGAATGCTTGCACTAAGTCTAACCACTGGCAAAAACCCGGTGTAGCATTCCAACCCACCGCACTTTTGCCCACCTTGCCATCTCAGTCTGGACCCAGCCACACACTCATCAGTCTTGATCCTGCTCCAATAGGAACAGTCCAACCCGAACTGCCAGGACAGAACCCTCCTGAACGAGAGCACAAGCACCCCAAGACCAGTTTTGCCTTGATTAGGGCTCTTCAGTCGGGTGAAGCTTCATTGCAATGGCACAGTGAGCATGGGTCACACGTCTGGGCATCCTATTGGCCACTTAGACATTAGCATCAAACATACAAAGGTGATAGGTGGAATGCTTGCAATATGTCCAACCACTGGCAAAAACTCGGTAGAGCATTCCAACCCATCACCCGTTTGCCCACCATGCCATTTCAGTCTGGACCCAGCCACACGCTCATCAGTCTTGACCGTGCTCCAATAGGAACAGTCCAACCTGAACTGCCAGGACAGAACCCTCCTGAACGAGAGCACAAGCACCCCAAGACCAGTTTTGCCTTGATTAGGGCTCTTCAGTCGGGTGAAGCTTCATTGCAATGGCACAGTGAGCATGGGTCACACGTCTGGGCATCCTATTGGCCACTTAGACATTAGCATCAAACATACAAAGGTGATAGGTGGAATGTTTGCAATATGTCCAACCACTGGCAAAAACTCGGTATAGCATTCCAACCCCTCGCCCTTTTGCCCACCATGCCATCTCAGTCTGGACCCAGCCACACGCTCATCAGTCTGGACCCTGCTCCAATAGGAACAGTCCAACCTGAACTGCCAGGACATGTCCTGCCTGAACCAGAACACAAGCACCCCAAGACCAGTTTTGCCTTGATTAGGGCTCTTAAGTCGGGTGGAGCTTGAGTCCAACGGCACAGTGAGCATGGGTCACACGTCTGGGCATCCTATTGGCCACTTAGACATTAGCATCAAACATACAAAAGGTGATCGGAGGAATGCTTGCAATACGTCCAACCACTGGCAATAGCTCGGGGTAGCATCCAACCCATTGTTCTTTTGCCCACAACGCCACCTCAGTTGTTGAATACTTCATTGTAAGGGGCAAGACAGTAAGATGGCTGTATGATGTTACATGCCTGCTGTTTAGCCCTGGTGAGATCTGTAGATCACAGAACTGAGATCCAGGAAAAACAATTCTGCCTTTCATGAGTGTGAGGTTGATACATTGAGCTCAATTACTTTGTATAATAGTAACACCTGTTCGGGTGTGGTATTAAACTCAATCTAAAACAAGTAATTGTCCTGACTGACACTCCTTAGATAGACAACAGCAAACACACATATACTAAATAAAAACCACTCTCACACATACTTAGAAATAGACTCTCCCAGCAGCAGTTTGGATACATTCGAAAAGTATTTTTAAATTATCTCCCTCAATTGCTGTAGTAAATCCAGAGATAAGTAGCAGGTTTCATTTCACAGCACTTTTCAACATAACAGTGAGTAAATCACACACATATTCATTTAAAAAAAGTTTCAGATGGAGTGTTTATCAAAAGTGCTTTAGATCTAGTACAGGTCTTATCTTTCTGGGAGTGGTGAAGGCACTCCCTGGCAAAGAGTCCATTTTCAGAATGTGCCGGTTATTCCCTGGAGGAACCAGCGGCCTGTGTTTACACCTTTCCAACAAATAGTAGCGAATAGTTACAATGGATGACAACAATTCTATGGACATAGGAATATTTTTGTCCTAACTTTTCATTAGTGATATGGGATTATTTTTTCCTTTACTCCAGTCGCTTGGAAATGGAATACAAGGAGCCATGTTAGCCATAGGGCTCACCGTCTTGGTCAGTTTCCTCGTGCACTCTCATTTGGGTTTCCCCAGGCAAGGACCCTTGACTCTTTTGTTTTGGAAATGTGGAGTCTTGGGCCTTGGCACAATCTCTGACAGACACTGTCAGCATTTGTTTCGACAGTGGGCAGTGATCCCATGCTAGCAGATGCAATGACATTCCCAGGGACACCATTAGGCCACTTTCAAGGGGCGCCTTAGAGGGTGCAATAACTGTGCATAACTTGTTAAGTGGCGTTCAATCAATTCAAAATCTGCATGCTCTGTTTGCCCATCTGCCACATCATCTCTATTGTGCTAGGGCAGGGGCAAAGGCCCCATAATTTGTAAGGAGTCAGACCCAACATTATTGTATTTATAAACATTTTCATATTGATATTTTAGTAGGTTTTCTTTTTCAAATAACATTATTTTTTTATATTTTTATCTTTAATAGGTAATCCATTTTGGATTTTTTACAATTTGTTTTTCCCCCTTTTTTCGTTTAATTATAAATTTGACCCCTCCAGAATCCAATATTTTACCCAATGTTGCTTAATTTCTAGAGTAGGAATAGGGTCCAACACTTTTCTTTACTGTCGCTTAGTGTGTGGTGGGACTAGTAAATCTGACCCCCAGAGTCCAACACTTTCCCCAAAGTTATTTAATGCGGATTGGGAATAGCAAATATGCCCCTGCCCAATTCCAATGCGTTTACTGATGTTGCTAAATTTGGAGTGAAAATAGCATATTTTACCCTCTCAGAGTCTAACATTTTCGTCAGTGTTGCTTACTTTGGAGTGGGAATACTACATTTAATGCCTCCAGAACCAAAGTTTTACCCATTTTTGTATCGTTTGGAGTAGAAATAGTAAGACTAACACCTCCAGACTCAATGCTATCCCCAATTTGCTTAGATTAGAGAGAGAAGAGTAAATCTCTCCCACTCCCACCAAGTGCCTAACAACTTCCTAAATGTTGCTTATTTTTATGTGGAAAAAGTAAATCTGGCCCCGCCTCCCCACTAGTCCAGTGCTTTCCCCGATGTTGCTTAGTTTGGAGAAGGAATAATAAATGTTACCCTCTCCAGCGTCCAACATTTTTCCAGTTGCAGTAAATCTGACCCCATTGAGGTCCAAAGTTTCTCCAATGTTATTTAGTTTTGAGTAGTACATATGCCTTTCCTACAAATATAAGTACATTTTTCAACATTTAAATATAAAATATTTGTTTTTTATGTCGGTAAATTTATATGTGATTATTTTAAATTCATAACAACAAAAAATATTGTATGTGTCTAGGTATTTAATTTTAACGTCATTTTCAGATGAATTTATTTTTATAAAATATGTTTTAATTCATTTAAATAGATTTTTGATTTTTGCATTACATTTTTGAACCTAGAAGTAAAATAATTTTTCTTTAATTGCAAATTAAAGTATATTTTCAAAGATTAATTACAATATACATTTATATCAATTACATACAATATATTTTCATAAACATATTTCAACTTCTAACATTTTGCAAATAATTGTAATTAAATACTTTTAGCATTTTGACAATTTATATATTCAATATGTTTTAACTCTATGTCTTGATTTTCAATATTTTTGTTATTTTTAATGTTAATTTTAAAATTCAATTGTAGGGAGGTGGAGTATTATGTGGTGACGCTAGTTAGGCTTCATCATGCAATACTTTCACAAACCCTAAAGATGGTCCTTGGATTCACACTGATAAATCCTTAGCTCAGTCCTGGTAGTGTAACAAAGAGAAGTCAGGCTTTAGTAGAGGGACATGTGTTAAGCATTTCAGAGTGCCCACATGGACAATGAGTAATTGACATGACTCAATAAAAATCTGACACCAATTTATCAAATAAAATGTATTTTTATCTTAATTTAGACACCAAAATGAATGGATTAGCAGGCATATAACCAGAGTTATAGATTTTTGAAGCAATCTAAAATCAGTGCAAAATAATACAGTCAAACTTTATCATTGTGGATAATGGGAAAAATCACTAGTGACAATCGGTCATTTTGCAGAGTAAAGGGGCTGCAGGTTCCAGGACCAGACCACAACCATCAGTTACATTTTTCCTAGCTCGTGGAGCCCAGGTGCAGTGTTGTCCTGGCTGTCCCTGGTGCGGAATGGGAGTCACGGGGAAGCAGCTTTTCAATCAGGGGTTGTATAGCGCGCTACTCACCCTTGAGGGTCTCAAGGCGCTGGGGGGGAGCGGCTCTGGATCAGTCAAAGAGCCAGGTCTTGAGGTCCTTCCTGAATGTGTGCAGGGTTAGGGAGAGTCTGATGTTCACAGGGAGCTCGTTCCAGGTCTTGGCTGCGATGTAGGAGAAAGCTCTCCCGCCAGTTCTGTCTCTGCGGATGCGGGGGACCTCTGCCAGGGCGAGGTCGGCGGAGCGGAGGTTCCTCTTGGGTACGTTGAAGGATAACCTCTCATTGAGGTATTTGGGTCCGATGTTGTTTAGGGATTTGTAGGTGTAGGTGAGGAGTTTGAAGGTGACCCTCTTCTTGATGGGGAGCCAGTGGAGGCCTCGTAGGTGTTGGGTGATGTGCTTGTGACGCGTGTCCCGAGGACGAGTCTGGCTGCGGTGTTCTTGATGGTTTGGAGCTTGTGTAGAAGAGTTCTGTTGATTCCAGCGTAGAGGGCGTAGCCGTAGTCCAGTCTGCTGGTTATGAGTGCATGGGTGACGGTCCTTCTGCAGTCGGGGGGATTCATTTGAAGGTCTTACGGAGGATGCAAAGGCAGTTGAAACTAGTGGAAGCGACGGCGTTGATCTGGCGCTTCATGGAGAGGGAGGAGTCAAGGATGATTACCACTTACACAGTGCTGAGGGAGAACAGGGAGCAAAATGTTGACAACCGTGTTGCTGCTGAAAGTTGGATGAAGGTTTTACAGAGTGTCTTCTAGATGTAGAGTCTAGAGAAGGGGTCAATTGCAAGACAGGCGACCGACAAGCTGTGTCAGCAGTAAACTCAGCAGGGAGCTTCTTCGACATCCAGAGGTCTGGGGGTACATGGTTGTGGCCTGAATGTTCATGGGAGACAGGACTACAGTTCCCAAAATGACCTGGACCATCTGCTTCTGGGTGATTCCTCGGTGGGACAAATGGCCAGAGATTCTTTGGATTTGGAGCATTGATTTACCTGCAGAATGCAGGGGACTAGACCCACTAGTCCAAAGGAGTCTGAGGATGCCTCTGGTTCTCACAGTGGTCTCTCTGTGTGAGGTAACCAACCTTTAGCCTAAGGCAAGTCTTATATAAGCAGAGCATCTCTCTTTTGCTTTGTGAAAATCCTGTTGTCACAGACACAAAGCTCTTCTTTGTCCTCTTTGATGCAAGTTGGATCAGAACTGAGGTTCTGGTATCAGGGGCGACCCTTAAATGCTAGATTTAGGGGTGTTAGAGGTGAGGGAGCAAGTATCCATAAGCTGATGTCCCTGCAGTTAATCCGCCCCTGAGGTGACCACATTTGGGGGTGTAGGTCACTTTTGCTATCCTGGACCCACTATTTCTACCACTTTTAAAAATGGCAGATGTCTACAGGTGTGGCAAGCCTTCTGGGGAGTTAGAACTCCGATTACCTAATTTTCCCACCTGCCTAGGAGCAAATGTGCAAAGGGCAGGATGAGGGCTGTTTATTCCCCTGGGAGGCAGGCTGTATGCATATCAGAGATGGTACAGCCTTTCAAGCTCACTGCCTTGATGTGCCACTTCACTAGCCTTCCTGGTAGGGAGGAGGTGTGACCTTAGTCCTGCCCAGGCCTTTGTTCCTGCCTTCTGGGAGTGATTACACTGCCTGGCAGTAGGTCAGAATCCTGTCTTGGTGGCAGAAAGCGCGGGCTTTAAGCCAGAACACAGGAAATCTGGGGCAACCAGGTGGGCAACCTCTAAGGTAGTCACCTGAGAGCATGCCACATTGCTCCTGTCAGGGATGAAAAGGCTTGGTGTTTGAAACCAAACATGACATATTTATGCCGTACCATAATAGAGCTGCCAACCACAGGTTTGCCCAGGTGCCAGCCCATGTTATGCTATGTACCGTCTATCACATATAGTGTCCTTTAATGATAAAGGCCACTATAGGAACATATAAGGGATATATTGGGGAGAGGAGTTGGCCAAACGGCTACAGCGGTTGACCTAAAATCTGGGGAACCGGGTTCGAGTCTCAGCAAGGACGCACAACATCCTGTGATTCTGGGCAAATCACTTAATCTCCCCGTGCCTAACAAAAATGAATGTGTGCTCATGTAAATGCAACCGGTGCTTGTGTAGAGCACTCTGATACCCGATACCTTTGTGGCAAGTTCGCGCTATATAAAACTCCATTAAAAAAAATATATATAAGCTATAACTTACATGTCCACACCTTTAGTATACTGCACTCTGCCTCCTGGGCTTTAGGAGTCTTTCCTTAGGAGTGACTGACATATATAAGAGCTAGTGCATTGACTTTGCCACACATGGTGAGGGCAAAGATGAGTTTGAGCGTTTGCACTGCTCCTGCAGTCTTCCATTGCAGGCCTGCTGTCAGTAGTTTACTTGGGTCACTCAGGGTGCCACAAACAGTGTTGCAAGCCTTGGGGACCCCCTTTCTACCCATGCAATGGGTACCACTGGTACCATATACTAGGAACTTATAAGGGGAGTGCCAGTTGGGGTTGGCAATTTACATATAACAGTTTTGGGGAAAGAGCACCTGCATTGGAGCCTGGTTAGAGTAAAAAACCAGCACCTAGTAATTCAACTGGAGGCAAAAAGAGGGGGGCATCTGCAACAAGCTCTGTTTTCTTACATCAATTTTGCTGTGATCTATAATTTCGCCTCAGGCATTCGTTGATATAGATGTGTTTTTAGGGTGATCTTTTGGATTCAATATTTTTGTTTTAATTGAAAGTATAGGGTTGTCGTTGTTATATTTTTCTATATGTTGACTAAAATATTCTTGTTAGGTTGATATGCTTTTATTCAGTATTCAATACTGCAATCGTAGACCAAACGGTTGTAATATCGCCTGTGTGAAGGGCGTTGGTGTTTTGTATGAAGCCCTGAGCAGTGTTCCAAACCTGTTGAGTTGTCTTGATGGTACTCACATGCAAGCTTGCAACATGAAACAAGTATGGTGAAGACAAACATACAATGGTTCCAGCCTTGTATTTTATGATGCACTGTGTAGCATTTGTCCAATCTGGTGCCCGTCAGAGGATGCAATCATGGATCTCTTGTCTGATGCAGTACAAGCCAGCATTTTAGTGTGTGGTTTCTTTGTCTAATTTGAGGGAACCTGGAGTTTGCACATGAGAAGACTGTGTATTATTTGCTGCTAGCAGAACCTATGAGCACCGTTTTGTCCTTAGTAAGGCAGAATGCTCCAGAGAGTGCCGAGCATTAAAAATCAAGCAGATTGTATCACTGTGTCTCCTGAGTCATTCTGTATGTCAAGGGGTCCACTGAAAAACTCCAATTGGTCATATTCCAACTAACTACAGTGTGTTGCCCAGCATAGTGTGAAGTGAGTGAAAACCAAATCTCGGAAATTCAACCATAGCAATGAAGATTGTGCACAGTAGACATGACAAATACCAATAATAGGTATAACAATACATATTTACTGTTTCTCGATCTGATGAATGCAATAGAGAAAGAATAAAGCCTCAATTACGAGTCTGTTGCCTGACGGACTGCCAGCCTCGTGTGTGTGGCGGTTTACTGATTGCCCTAATACGAGTTGGGCGGTCTGACTGACACAGCCCTACTGCAGCTGCAATATGCTTGGCTGGAACGCCACAGTCCCGCCAACTTTATTACAAGTTTCCTCTCCACCAGCAGTGTCATGGATTATCCTCTTCCATGAACACCATTGTGGAGAGAAAACAAAGGGCCCCCTGTGCCTCCTCCACATGGGGATGCATGCAGAGGGGCACCGCATGTGCCCCCTGTGTGCATGCACCTCAGTTCATGGATGGCATGGACTTTAAAGTCCATGCCGTGCAGGAGCTGTTGTTGGTGTCCCCATTGCTGCTCCCATATTATGATGCACCACCATGGGAACGTCAAAAACCAGCCCATCCAGACAGGAGGAAACTCACCACTTGCTTTGGCGGCGTGGCGGCGGGTGGGTTGTAATTGGGCCCTAAGTGTGTGCCCAGGTGCACATCAATGCCATAGTCTAACTAGGATAGCACAAAGGTAAAGGCTGTCTGTAACACTGTGGGCACCAGAGGAAGATGGATTCACACTTTAGGATCCTTAGCGAGTGTAAAGAAGACTTGACTAACTGGTTAACTCACTATCAGTGATGGCTCGGTGTTAATGATGACTGCAAGTTTCCTGATGTTGCTAGCCTTGGACGATGGGCCTCTAATTTGATTCAGCAATTGGGCATGTGGCAGGACCGTTGACCAGCCCTATCTTGTAAAAATTTCAATTTTATGTATTGCTAAGTTAGATTACGTTGTTTGTATTTAAAAAGCACAATATCACCCATTAGGGTATCCTGGCGCTGAGCAGGTGTATGTATCTAGCCCTACAAAGGGTGCAAGCTGATGTGCATCAGGGATTAATTGAGTTGGAGGTGGTTATCTTTCATCCACTTTTTAACTAAGTTTGAGGTGGTTCTCTTTCATTCACTTTTCAATTACCAGTAGACTGGGGCAATGGGTGCCATGCTCCAAGTAGGTTGGTTTTTCCAGCTTCGGAGGAACCATGGTACCTTTTAGCGTGGCAGGGTCTCATATTTTTCTGCAGGAAATACATGTTCTTCTTGTTGATTGCCCAGTGCAAGATGCATATTTCTTTGAATGAGATACATACATTTAGAAGGCCCTCAAGGATAAATGTTTGCCTTGAATGTATGAATGTCCCTACTGAAATATTAGTAAAGAATTCAAGAAAAAAGCATTTAACACTAAACTATTTCTCATCTTGAGAGAAACTGAGCTTTGAAATGGGCAATGTTAGAGTGTTTTTCATGAAGAAACTGTGTTACTCACGCTTACTAAATCTGAGTCTTGTTTAAGTCTGACCTGTTAAGTATTTTGTTTTTGCAGTTTAATATAGTGTGAACTCAGCCCAAAGGTATCAGAGCGCTTTACATGAGCACCAGTTGCATTACAGAGAGACATATTCATTTTTAGGCATGGGGAGATTAAGTGATTTGTCCAGAATCACAGAAGGTTTGAGCCTCCCGCCAGACTTGAACATGGTTCCCCAGCGTCAAAGTTGGCTGCTCTAGCCGTTAATCTTTAGTTAAGCATTGGTTTGAAAGAGTGCTTAACTTTGAGCACAGAGCTAGATTAAGCATTTCATTGTCCCACAGTGGGGCAGTGTTTCAGTAGTAGTGATAATTAGACCTGGGCAGAAGCTCTGTCTCGACCTAAGTTAAATTGAGGTCAGAGCTCTAAAAAATCAAGTGTTTACTTAGGTATTATTATAATTAAAACATGAGCTGTATGGGAGGTGGTCAGGGTGGTCTTAATGAGATAGAACTCTGATTTACATTCAAAGCAAGAACAAGGAACATTTTCGTCGCTTTTTTTGGTGGAAGGCATGATTCAAATGTGGAAAGGAGAGAAAATAATTCCACATAGTATTATCCATGACACGCAATTCTTTCCATCACCTTTGTTTAATATAGATTTTTACATAACATTTCTATCTTGGTTGGTAATAGGTGCTTGTTGTCCATAATGACTTTGAAGTCTCCTTTCCAATAACCACTACTTCGGTATTGTCTGTGTTGAGTTTGAAGCTGTTGCACTTCATCCAGGCCACCACTTTGGTCATGGAGATGGAGAAGTTGATTTTTGTTCTGGGTGTCTAGTCCAAGAAGCACTGAATCAGTTGTGTGTCACCTGCGTTTGTGATTATGTTGATGCCATGTGTACAGGTGACAACGGCCAGTGGGGTCATGTATCTGGTTGAAGAAGGCCAGGCTGACTGAAGATCTCTGAGGAACTCCACAGATCTTGGCTGCTGACGTGTACAGGGCATGAAAACTGCCTGGGTTCTTGCAGTAGAAAAGGAGCATCCATTGGAAGGTGGGTCCTTGAAAGTTTGTCTTGTGCAGTCTTATGATCAGGGTGGAGTGGGAGACTGTGGGAGATTGTGTTAAATGCCTTTAAGAGGCCATGCAGGATGAGGATAGCGGTTTATCTTTAGTCAAGGATCATCTGGGTGTTATTGTTTACTGTGATGAGGGTAGTCCAAGTGCTGTGATTAGGTCAAAAGACTGAACGCGTGGCTTCTATAAGTTGGTGTTCAGCGAGACTCTTGTTGATGGCTTTTTCCATGACCTTGGATGCTAAATTGCGAGTTGGGTTGGCTCTGCAGAGGGTTTCTTTAGGAGCACGTTGACTGCTGCATGCGTCCAGGTTTCTAGGAATGTGGCTTTGACAATGGAGGTGTTGAGGAGGTCAGAGCTCTGCTGATTGGGAAAGATTCCTTGTTGTAGACATGGGGCAAGGGTCCACTGGGGCACCAGAGTATATGGTCTTCATGATGGTTGCTGTCTCCTTCGCGGTATGGCTTTCCATGTGGTCAGGGAGTTTCCTGTGTTCTCAATCTGCAGGCTGGCGACAAGGCTACTGGGGTCTCACTAAGAGTCAAAATTGTTGTATATGGTTGTAATTTTCATGCAGAAGAAGTCTGAATGGTTGTTGCATTGGACTTGAGTGGGGGTGGTGCTGTTGTGGTGGCTATGGTTGCGATGAAGTTCTTGAAGATTGTGAAAATATCCTTGATGCTGTCGGAGTGAGCTCTCTTCTATGATCTCAGCCTTGCCTGCTTCTTGCTATGTCTGATTTGTTGGTGGTAGCGTGTCAGAGCGGATTTGTACATGTTGGCCTGCTTTGTTTTCATGTTTTTGCCGGCTGGTTTTGTTTGTGTGAGGGAGCCAGCGCAATCTGAGATCCAGTTGTTGAAGTGGGCAATGCCTCTTACTAGGTTTCCTGTGCCTTTTTCTTGTGGAGGATGTGGGTCCAGGCTGTTTTCATTATGTTGTTCCAGCTGGGGTGGTCTGGTTCTGTTGTGGTGTCTCTTTGTAGTGGGAGATGTTAATTTTAAAGCCGCCGCCTACGTGGTCGGTCCAGATGATTTATGCTGATGCATCAACCGAAATGTCCTTAAACGAGGCAAAGATGGAGTCCAGGGTATGTCTGGCAGCGTGGGTAGTTCTGGTGACTTGTGGGTTCAGCCCGAGATTCCCGAGGCAGTTCAGGAATGCGGCTGAGTTGGGGTCCATCTGGGTTTGTAGGTGGAAGATGACGTCTCCAAGGAGGAGGTAGGCTTAGGAGTCGATGGCAAGTGGGGGGATGAAGTCTACAATGTTGTTGGTATTTTGCTCACGGTCCAGATGGGTGGTAGATCAGGGATCCATCCATTGTGAAAATTCACTGATATTTGTTGTTTGAAGTATAGGTGCTCCATGTAGATGGTTTTGGTATCAGTGGTTGTTGAGCAGCTGATGGTTTCTTTGAAGATTATAGCAATTCTCCCTCTGGGTTTGTGTTAGCAGTCTTGCCTGGAGCTCTTGTATCCAGTTGGGATGGCCATGGTGATGTTTGGTGTTGAGGCTGGGGTCATACATGTCTCTTTGAGGACGAAGAGGTCTGGATGTTGTCGTCCAGTACGTCCCATATGTTTGTGATCTGTTTGCTGAACGAGCAGGTGTTGAGGAGCATGCATGGCAGTATGTCATAGGATGTGTGTTGTTTGGGAGAGTGGGTGGTGTGCTGGGTAATGTTGGGGGTTGTTGAGGGTGCCGGTGTAGTGGGGGAGTTGCTGCATGTGAAGCAGCAGTGGTTGCAGGAGAAGGCTCCTTCTGTGTTATGTGGTGCAGTGAGGTGCAGCAGTAGTGTGCTGTCTGGAGCTGGGGCTGAAGGCCAGGCGGACCTCTGCTGAGCAAATCTGGGGACTGGTAGGACCAGTGTTTCTGGCCTAAGGAATGGTCCAGGAATGGATGGACAAAGACAGGCTTGCCTTTGGCAGACCTTCTGCACACCATGTCACACCCTATGTGTGCGTTCACTGTGCATCCAGGCTGCAGCTGCAATTAAGCCGATCTAGGGAGGGGTAGACACGGAAAGTGGCCCAGGAGCAAAACAAGGTGGCACAAAAGAGGTTGACAACAGATAGTGGTACAGAAACAGGATTGAGGTGGCACAGGAGGGACCAACAACAGAGGGTGGCACAGGAGACACAGTTGGAGATGAACAGAGGTGCAAGGATAGAGAGATGAGGTGACAGAAAGGTAGTAGAGAGAGGGAGAGAGAAGGTGAGAGATAGTGCAGGAGAGACAGCAAGAGATTCAGATGAGAGGAGCAAGGAAGGGCCTCTAGGTGATGAAGCTGGACCAGGAGAGCATTGACTGGTCTAAGGACTGGTCACGGGTAAGTCCATGGGGGCTGGGCTGTCACCTGCATAAACTGACATTTTTATCAATTTAGCATGTCCAATCACTGCCCTGGTAAAATGTTCTGGCTTTCAAACAGATGTTTCATTTCCGGCAGTGAACACATACGTTTCAAATCAAATACCATATTCACATTCCAGTAATTTGAGGTCCATCATATCGAATTGCCCCCACTGACAAGCCCTCCACAATTCCAGGTCAATACATCCATGTTAAAATGAAACAAGTTAGTTTCAGGCTTGCTGATAATCTTACACCCCCAATTTATCAATATTTCCGTATCATTTCAAGGGCAAATTCAAAGTGTGTATGGATCATCACTAAGAACAAGTTGGTGTTCTCCGTGTGTAGTTCAAAATTTGCCAAGCATGGTACCAAAGGATCAATACAAAATGCAGAAGGCATGCATATTGATGATGTGTCAATTACTAATGGAAAATAAGCATTTCCAATACCAATATGTCATGCCATAGCAAGAACTATTGGCTGTGCCAATGTTTTTTTAGCCATGTAGTACACCAGTGTGGCTGCTATTCAGCATGGCTATGTTAGTGGTGCAGAGTGGTGCAGAGTGGAATGGAGTGGCAAAAAGTTGAGTAGAATGTTATATGGAGGAGTGGAGTATCGTTGAGTGTCGTGGACTATTATGGACTTCCATTTTTTTGTGGAGTGTCATCGAGTGGAGTACTGAAGAGGGGCATAGAGTGGAGGAGCATAGAGTGGAGGAGTATAAAGTGGAATAAAGTGCCATAGAGTGGAGTGTCATAGAGTGGAGTGTCATAGAATGGAGTGGCTTAGAGCGGCACAGAGTAGAGTATCATGCAGTGGAGTACAGTGGAGTAGACTGATAGAGTGGATGTTGCGTAGAGGGGAGTAGAGTCATAGAGAGGAGTGGCATAGAGTGGAGTAGAGTCGTAGAGTGGAGTGGCATAGAGTGGAGTAGCATAGAATGGAGTGGCTTATAGTGGGTTAGAGTGAAGTGATATAGAGTGGAGTGGCATATAGTGGCATAGAGTCGGGTAAAGTGGAGTGGAGTAGAGTGTTGTAGAGTGGAGTGGAGTAAAGTAGAGTGGTGTAGAGTGGAGGGTCATAGATTTGAGGGGAGTAGAGTGGTGCAGAGTGTAATGGAGTAGTGCTGAGTGGAGTGGCACAGTGTAGAGTCCAGTAAAGTGTCATAGAGTGGAGTGGCGTAGAGTGGACTAAAGTGGCATGGAGTGTCATAGAAGGCAGTTGCAGGAAGTATCGTAGAGAGGAGTGTCATAGAATGGCCTAGAGTAAAGTGGCATAGAGTGGCATGAGTGTAGTGGAGTGTGGTGGGGTAGAGTTATGTTGTATTGTGGCGTAGAGTGTCATGAAGTAGTGTTGTGTTGTGGAGTAGCGTGCCATAGAGTGTAGTGGCTTAGAGTGGAGTGGTGTATTGTGGGGTATGCATGGTGTGGTAGTGCACTGCCATTGAAGACACATTTTCAATTGAAATGACTATAACATTTGCACATACAGTTTTACTGATAAACCTATACAAACAATTTGTGTGGAAATGGCATCACTTAATGTACTGATTTGTTGTTCCTCCATTTCTTCTCTAGTCATCTGCAGGTGCGTCTGGACTCATGGAGGGTGTTGCTTGCTGGGTGCCTTCTTGAGGGGTGCCAGAGTTTCAGAGCAGTTGGAGATCCATTGGTGGAGGTTGCATGCTGCGATATTGGCATCGGCGGCTGTCAGCGGTTTGGTAGTGCTGAGGGAGGCGGTGAGCTGTTCTTCAGTGACCTTGTTCCAGCTGCGGCCAGGGGGATGGTGAGGGCGTTGATGTACAGTGGGTTTGGTGAAGGCGAAGTGCACGCAGTGGTGGTCTGTCCAGAAGGGTTTGGTGGTGTGACTGTAGGTGACGTTCCCACTGGCTGAGAAGACAGGGTCGAGCGAGGATTGGAGCGGTGATGAGCTGCTTGAGTTCTACATTGGCAAGGTTCTCCAGAAGAGATGGGTGTTCTAGTGGTTGTGGTTGTCCAGGTGCAAGTTGAGGTCACCGAGTAGGATGTACTCAGTGGATATGAGAACCTGGATGCAATGACGTAGATGGTGGCTTTGATGAAGGGCCAGCGGGGGCCAGTGGGTCTGTGATGAGGGTGCCGCGGAGGGTGGTGTTGAGGTTGGTCTGTATCTGTGGAGGTGTTCCATAGTTGTCGTTGGGTTTCCTCCTCCTAGTCGGTTGGCACGGTCATTTTGGGTAATCTTGTATCCATCAGGGATGGCGGTGGCAATGTCTGGACCAGAGCTGGGAATTGTTCAGGTTTCCGTGAGGAAGGCAATGTTGGGAGAGAGGGAGTCGATGAGGTCCCAGATTTCTGTGGCTTGTTTATAAAGGGAGCACATGTTGAGGAGGATGCAACTTAGCCTGTAGGGTCTGCTGTTGGTCGGTTGGGTGGCGGGAGGAGCTGGTGTGTGGAGGTAGGACAGGGTGCAGCTGCAGTTTTGACAGGAGAAGGGTTCCTTCGGTGTCCTTCGGTGATGCGAGGCAGCAGGCGGCGTGGCGTCCGAAGTTGAGGGTGTGCATGGTGCTCTTGTCGTAACGGTGGAAGGTCTGAAAACCAGGGTCCATGGTGCTGGGTGCAGTCCAGGCACGGAAGGGCACAGACGGGCACAGACGGGCTTGTATTTGGCGCACTTGCTGCTCGTGGCCGCACAGTGGCCTCATTAAGTAGTGTGCGGGGGCTGGACAGCTGGGAGGAGGGAAACCCGGGAGCAGAAAAGTGGCACTGGAGGGGACGGGATGGCTGGGAATTGCAGCAGCAGGGGTAAGCACGGCAAAGAGCACAAAGAACAAAATGAGGAAAAAGTGCAAAGAAGGGCGAAAAGGACGGAAAGAAATGAGAGAAAAAGCCAAAAAATGCTGAAAAATGAGAGACAGAGGGCAGTCCAGCAGCAGAGCAGTGACGCTCTTTCACTAGACAACCAGGGATGAGGGGGAAAAAGCAGAAAAGGTGGATGAAAGCAGAGTGAAAGGCAGAAAGAAAAGCAGAAGAAAAGAGACAGAGGGCAGTCCAGCAGCAGACCAGTGACGCTTTACCACTAGACCACCAGGGATGAGGTTCAGGCAGGTGCCTGCGGGTGAAGGAGGGCCTCGAATAATTAACCCGAGGATCAGTATATCAGCAGCAGGGAGCTCGGGGCAGCAGCTACAGGCGGAGCTGTGCAACGAAGGGATCAATCCACTAAAGGTCAGTGGCTTGCCATTAGCATTAGCAAAGCCAATAGGTTTTGTCTATGCAAGACCAATTGGCGATTTCAAATTTTCTTTAAGATGTTGCACAGGAGCGAGAGTTGCTGTGCAACATGACTCAAAGTAGATAAAAACAAAGCGATATGGTGCGGCCAGCGTTGACCATGTCATTGGGCTTTTTTATTTACTTTAAGTCATGTTGCACTGTAGACTGTGCCACTGTGCAACATCTTTACAAAACAATTACCAAAGCCAAATAGCTCTGAACAAGCTATTTGGCTTTGTTTATGTCTGTGGAACTGGTGAACCAGGTTCAAGTCTTGTCTTGACATCCTGTGATTCTGGACAAATCACTGAAACTTCCCAGGCCAAAAAAACCAAAAATGAGTGTGTCCTTGTGTAAAGTAAATGGTGCTCAAGAAAAGCATTTCATTAACTATAGGTCTAGTTGTCACTATAAACCTGGGCATTTTTTTTTACATTTTTTAAAAAGATATAAGAGAGAGGAGAGTGGTAAACAAAGGGGGTGGCTGAGTGGGTTATGAAGAATGACAGGGTGCCAACAAGTAAATAAATACAAAAACAAGCACATTAAGGAGCCTATGGCCATTGGAAGGACATTGACTACAGGATGTAGTACTTGGTCCATGCTCCATGGCAAGGACACAAAGGGATAAAGACTGCAGCCCAATAGGAAGCCAGAGGTGAAATAAGAGTGGGTGGGAGCCAACCAATGTTAGGTAAAGGTATGTAATTGGCAGGCACTAAGCCCTTTTAATCTTTTTTTATTTTTAGAACAATAGCTTTTGCTTGCAGCACAAGTGCGCTGTAAGAAAACCTAAAAACGAGAATTAGTAATCAGGAGATTTGGCCTAAGGGACTGATCTGCTGACTTAAGAAATGGGGATACAGGTTTGAGTGCTGGCATTGGCTCAACATCCTGTGATTCTAGACCAAATCTCTTAATCTCCCCAGGCCTAAAAGATGAATCTGGCCTTGTGTAACGTAATCAAATGCCCCATGCTCTCAGGTCAAGGGAACACTTTATAAAACTACAATAAAAAAATAATAAGCACAGTATCGTTTGCTTGGCTGCTTGTTTATTCCCTTCACTTCCTGTCCATTTCCTTTTGCAAAAAGTGTTCTGAGTGTACTGGGAAGGATGCGTGACATCAGTGGCCTTATCAGAGAATGGCTGTATCCTAAACATCAGACTAAATTGGATGCACAGAGTACTTCACAAAGAGCTTGTTTAGAATGTCTAAATAAGTATGAGCACTTTGCACAAAATAATAGAAAGTTGCGGACTGACAACAAAGACTGCGTTTAATAAAAGTATTGGAAAATATCTTAAAGTGGACAAGTCAGCATCCAGTTTTGGGAAAGACACAGCTGCTTTGCATCGTGACTCCTCAAAACAGTAATCTGATGAGATTTATTTTAGGTCAAAGTCTACTAGACAGTGCAGGTGTCTGGTTTTCTTATGACTTCTTGTGGGCATTATGAAAGCTTCCCTGGGAATGCATTGCACCCATTTCTTACTATTGGCATTGTGGTTTATAACTCACATTTGTTTGATGGCTGTCCAGCTCGAGTTTGTGCCTCCCGTGAGCATCCCTTGTTTACTGTATCCTTCTGAGTACCCACTTTCTGTAAACAGGCCTTTAAATCTTGTTCTTATCTTCAGGGGCAGCTCCTCCATTTGAGTGGAGGAGCTTTGCCCCACAAAGAAAATAACAGGCTGGAGCTGAAAAATAAAATGGTAATAGAGTTTTTTATTTATTGCCATTTTATTTTTCAGCAACCGACCTGTCCTGAACTGAGTGTCAGGATGGGGCGTGCCATTGCTGCTGAGCGGCAGCAGCGAGTTGTGTGCTTAAGTTTAAAATGCGGATGTCTCTCTGGCCGACCGTCTTGTGAATGCCAGCCAGACATGCGCATTTGAAAGGTCTCTAACTCAGTTGTCTAAGACAGCTGGGTTAGAGATAGTGCAGGCCTCCAGGGATCTTAAGCGCGCTGAGATAGCCTGCTCCCTCCAATCCTGGCACTTCTTTCATGCTGGTGAGAGCAGCACAAGGATTGGTTAGGGGAGTTTGCTGGGTCGCTGGAGCCTTCCTCGAACCGAGAAGACCAATCGATGAGGACGTTGTGTCAAGTAGGAAGGTAAGTGTATTTCATTATTTTTTTCTGTGACACATGCCACACCACCCTTGGTGTATGCCAGCCGCCACTGCTTATCTTGTGAAATCTGCTGTGCATTCAAAGACAGAGAAGAAATGTCAGGCTCTGTGTTCTGAGGGAGCTTGGTGTTCACTTTTCATTTGCTGAGTTCAAAGTGAGTGATTTTATGTGACAATCCATCCAGCTGAGAGAGGACAAGCTGTAGGATGTTATTTTTTCTAGCACACAACAAAAATGAACTGTGCTGATATTTCAGAATACATCAGTATTATGAAAGCAGCAGCGAAGCATTTGTTTTTGTAATTCTGAAGCATAGTGGAAACAAATATTTTAATATGATCAAAACATGTCAATACACAAGGTGATGACACATTATCGTTTGTGGGCAGCAACACAGTATGTCTGTGCAAATGTAATGATCATTTCAATTGGAAATGTGTTGCTTGCAACGGTACTGTGATACCACACCATGCATACTCCACTATACACTACCACTTCACTCTAGTCTACACCACTCTACTCTATGCCATTTCACTCTTTGACATGCCATTCCATTGCACAACACTCAACTCTACTCTACGACATGCCATCCCACTCTACGCCCCTCCGCTCTAAGACAATCTAGGAAATGTCACATCACTCCTCTCATCCACTCTATGCCCATCCTTCCTATGTCTTGCCACTCTTGGCCCTTCTACTCTATGCCACTTACCAACTCACTACAATCTGCCCCAACCAAATCTACCCACTCCACTCCAATCTACCCCAATCCACTCCACTCCACTCCAATCTACCCCACTCCACTCCACCTAATCTGCCCCACTCCACTCCAATCTACTCCACTCCACCTCACTCAGCCTACCCCAGGCCACTCTACCCCAATCTACCCTACTCCACTCCAATCTACCCCATGCCACTCTACCCCATCTTCCCACTCCACTCCAATCTACACCACCCTACTCCAATCTACCCACCCCATCCCAATCTACCAACCCACCCCAATCTACCCCACCCCAATCTACCCCACTCCAAACTACCCAGTCCAATCTTTCCCACTCCAATCTACCCCACCCCAATCTACCATACTCCAATCTACTCCACTCCAATCTACCCCACTCCAAACTACCTCAGTCCAATCTATCCCACTCCAATCTACCCCACTCCACTCCAATTTACCCCATTCAACACCAGTCTAATCCACTCCATTCCAATCTACCCTACATTAATCTACCCCACTCCAATCTACCCACTCCAATATACCCTACTCTATTCCAATATACACAATCCATCGACTCCACTCTTCCCCATTATAACCCACTCCACTACACTCAGATCATTACAACTCCACTCCAATCTACCCCACTCCACTCTACTATAATCTACCCCACTCCAATCTACCACAATCCACCCAAATCTACCCCACTCCACTCCACTCTACTCTACCCCAGTCTACCACACTCCATTCTCCCCAATCTACCACATTCCCCTCCATCTACCACATTCCCCTCAAATCTACCCCACTCCACTGCAATTCACCCCCACTCCATCCACTCAAATCTAGCCCATCCCTAGCTACACTTCTCCAATCTACCCTATTCCAATCTACCCCACTCCAATCTACCCAAATCTTCACCACTCCAATCTACCACAATCTACCCCACTCCTATCTACTTCATTGCAATCTATCCCACTCCTACCTACTCCACTCCAATCTACCCCACTCTACCCCAATCTACCCTACTCCAATGTACTCCACCCCAATCTACTCTAATGTACCTGACTCCAATCTACCCTACGCCAATCTACCACACTCCCTCACTCCACACTACTCCACTCCAATCTACCCCATCCACTCCAATCGACCCCACTCAATTCAACTCCAATTTATCTCACTCTATTCCACTGCAATCTACCCCTCCAGTCTACTCACTCTACCCCAATCTGCCCCACTACAATCTACCTCAATCCCACCACACTCCATGCTACTCCAATCGACCCCATTCCACTCTAGCCCAATCTACCCCACTCCAATGTACTTCAATCAACCCCACACCACTCCAATAACATTTAGACATGCTGAACAGCAGCAGCATCGGTGTACAACATGGCTAAAACACATTGTGAAAGCCAATAGCTCTTGCATAGGCAAAGACCTATTGGCTTTGCCAATGCTTGCTCTAGTAGCAGTTGAAAGGCAATGGTGAGGGGAGGACCAACACTTTACAGACAAAACTTATAGTTCTTAAAACGAGAAAGCAATAGAAATGTGCTACTGTTATTAGTCTTTTGGGTGAGTGTGTGTGCATGTGTGGCATTCTCTTTTTAAAAAATAAATCTTTATTTATAGTTTTCAAAGAGATACAAATGCAGGCAATCTCCAATACCATCTCAACCACGTGGCAGGGCCACATACTAAAACATCAGACAAGTACTATTCTAAATAACAAATAATAAACCCCCTGTACCAGGTGGAAGGGAGGTGAAAGTGGCTCAGGTTGAACCTGTCACCTATGAACCTCACTAATTATCGACCGATTTCATTGTTTCCCTTATTGGGTAAGCTGTTATAAGGTCAAATTAATAAGCACCTCAAGGATTACCTTGAGGTAATAAGATTTCATTACAAGACCGGAGGCTACCATTATGCATATGACTTTTAATGCTGTCCCCAAGCAGCCGCATACATCATAAAGCAAAGGTTCCATAAAGAACGTTAAGAGTAAATAAAAGGCATGAGACCATAAAATTCAGCCTCTTTTAAATGCGGCTCCAAGCAGATAAGTTCTTTTTCATTACTTCTCTACCTTTGAAATAACAATGTTTATTTGTTTGTTGATGACGGTATTTGCCTGTTTTGCCTTGCTGACGTTATTTGAGCTTATATTGCCACTTTAATTTCTGCGCCTTTTCTCTGGGCTCTTATCTCCCGGCTTTTTTCACTCTTCTCTTTGCCGGTCATTGCGGTCTCCAATTTACGGAGGTCGACTTCTGACCTTGTCTATTGCTTATCTTTCATTGTCAACAGTGTTTGTTCTACCTGCCTTTTCTCGCTTTGTTACAGCAGCGCTAAGCGATGTTTTAGTATTTTGCTTCATTTTCTTACCCTGGTCTCGCCCGGACTCCTCCGATGGCGCGCTATCCCCCCCGGACCGGAATAAAGAGGATTTCGCTCCAGAAACTTCAGATCTCGTGGAGCATCCAACGACAACAACACCCAAAGTGAGTACAACTCCTACCTTCCCTCCTCCTTCCCATCCTTTTTCCCCAAAAGTGGGAGGCAGACTCAAACTTTTCTTTCACAATTGGAAATTAATAACTCAAGACCCATGGGTTCTGAATACTGTGAGAGGGTTTATGATAGATTTTATGGAAACTCCTTACCAGTCTTCTTTCCCCAGAGACATTCCTCTTACTTTAGATCAGGAAAAAATAATAGAGGAGGAAATCTCCTCTATGCTTCAGAAGGGCGCTATTGTAGAAGTCCCACTAGAGATGTTAAGATTTATAAGCACTCCCTTCCTCGTCAAGAAAAAAGAGAAAGGTTGGAGAACCGTCATAGATTTAAGGGATATCAACAAATACCATGTTTACAGACACTTCAAAATGGAGGGCATTCACCTCCTCAGGGACTTACTCCTAGAGGGAGATTGGCTTGTCAAATTAGATCTGAAGGACGCTTACTTTACCATCCCTATGGCCAAAGATCACCAACCCTTTCTTCAATTCTTGTAGAAAAACCATCTCTTTCAATTCCAAGCCCTCCCTTTCGGTCTCTCCTCGGCTCCTTGGTGTTTCACCAAAGTCATGAGATCAATCGCCTCCTTCCTAAGAGAAAAAGGTATGATATTATACCTGGGCGATATCCTCATTCTATCTCAAGACCACCCTCAAATCATTTAGGACCTGAAGACTGTTATGGACCTATTAGAAAACCTAGGGTTCATCATAAACAGAGAAAAGTCAATTCTCTCTCCTTCCAGAAACGTAGAATTCTTGGGATTTACCATAGATACCATGAAATGCCTTCTTCTACTCCCTCCAAAGAAAATATCAAAAATCAAGAAAGAAATAAGACACATTTTAAAAATAAATATTTTTTCTTTAAGGGAATTAGCCAGGTTACTAGGCCTCCTTCATCTTCCATCCAAGCTATTTTTCCAGGTCCCTTAAATTATCGTGCCCTTCAAAGATTAAAATCCAGGGCCCTTCAATCCGGGCTATGGTACGGGGATCTCATCTCACTAGACCAAGAAGCCAAAATAGAACTGAACTGGTGGTTAGAGAACCTAGATGCCTGGAATGGGAAAGCGATTTTTGGTTCAGCACCAGAGTTTACATTAGTATCCGATGCGAGCCTTCATGGCTGGGGAGCTTGCTTCAAAGACCAGAACACTGGCGGAGTCTGGTCTCAAGAAGAATCGTCACACCACATAAACTTCTTGGAATTGACAGCTGGCCTCTATGCCTTGATGAGTTTCAAACAATCCATTCAGGGAAGATCTGTCATTCTAAAGATGGACAACATGTCCGCAGTTTCGTATATAAATCGCCTAGGTGGAACAAAATCTGTAGACCGCTCGAATCTAGCCAAGAAACTTTGGATGTTCTGTCTGGAACACAAAATCTCTCTAAGAGCCGAATATCTCCCAGGAAAAACAAACGTATCTGCAGATTGGAACTCAAGGTTCCTCTTAGACTACAGCGACTGGAAACTCAACGTCTCTGTATTCAACTCTCTCAACAACTCATGGGGCCCTCTGGGAATAGATCTCTTTGCCAGCAGGTTGACATTCCAACTCCAGAGTTACTACAGTTGGATGCCAGACCCGGGTGCTCTGGCAGTGAACACCTTCCTCCAATCTTGGGAAGGCACCAACGGTTATGCTTTCCCTCCCTTTTCAATGATCCAAAGGGTCCTTCAGAAAGTCAGACAGCAACGCTGCTTGATTGTCCTGATCACTCCCTTCTGGCCTTTTCAGGATTGGTTTCCAACTACCCTGGAAATGACTTTCAACCTCCCCTTCCTAATTCCTTCCCTAGTGGATCTTCTTACAGACATAGACGGACGTCATCACCCCATGGTTCAAACAGGGAAGCTCAACCTTTTTGCCTGGAGAGTGTCAGGAGATCCAACGATCTCGCAAGACTTTCGTCAACAGCTTCAACTCTCCTCGGAGAGTCATGGGCCCCCGGCACACACTACCGGTATAACAACATATGGAAATCATGGTTTCGTGGGTGCTTGGAAAGGAATTCCGTGGAAGCACCAATGGTTGACATAGTCAATTTCCTTGTAGAACAATTAGAACTGAGTGTAAGTTATAGATCTATAAATTGTTATAGATCTGCTATCTCCACGGGTCATTCCCTCGTTAATGGTAAGACAATTGGTAAAAATGCCATTATTTGCAGAGTTCTCAAAAGCATCAGACTCAGGAGACCTCCTAGACCTAGATACCAATCCCTCTGGGATGTCAACTTGATTCTTGATCTTTTTTCAAACTGGCCTAATAATACCCATCTAAATAGGAAAAACCTTTCTATCAAACTCGCGACTTTACTTTGCCTAATATCCTGTCGTAGAGTTTCTGACGTTAAAGATCTTGAAATCTCTAATAGATCCTACAACATGTTTGGAGTCAATTTTGATCTTTTTAGAAGAACAAAGACTATGTCCGATTCTATCTTTTACCCTTGTTTTGATTCTTGCCCAAAACTTTGTGTCGTTGATTGTATGAAAGAATATGACTGTAGAATGAATTCTCTTCGCCCTTTAGGTGTGAATCAGTTACTTATTTCCTTTGTCAAACCTCACAGAGCTATCACCTCTACTTCTATTTCTAGGTGGGTTAAAATTGTTATGAATTTAGCAGGAATTGATCTAAATATGCTCAAAGCTCACTCTATCAGAGGTGCAATGGCCAGTAAGTCATTCTGGTCCGGAGGTAAGTTGGACAATATCCTTAAGGCTGCTGATTGGTCTAATGCTAGAACTTTTGCTCAACATTATTGCAAACCAATTACTCATATGTCCGATGTAGTCTTACAAAGCTACCAACATGCATAATGGTAGCCTCCGGTCTTGTAATGAAATTGCGATTCTCCTATTACCATGACTAGAGAATCTGGATTTCATTAAAGACACGGAGGCTAACATTATCACTCCCTCCTCTTTTCCCACAAAATCTTATCTCTACAGTATAAGAAATCATACTTAAGTGTTATTTATAATGTTCTATACATTTAATTTTAGATGAATTTTATTAATGTTTTTTCTCTTTGTATGCTTCTTTTAATCACATTGCATGCTCACCTAATTTATCCTTTTATTAAACCAGAATTACTTGCATTTGTTTCTGTTTCAGATAATCTCTCATAACTTCAGGATTCTGACTTTCTATGCTTCATCATCTTTGGTTTCCTGCGTTGCCTGATGGTTTATCGAAGATGTTTGCAGTTCTTTAAGGAACTTTATTCTGTTTCTACACATAAAACGTTTCAAGTTTTGGAGGAACGTTATCCTGTTTTACACCTTATTTAAAAGAGGCTGAATGTTATGGTCTCATGCCTTTTATTTACTCTTAACGTTCTTTATGGAACCTTTGCTTTATGGTGTATGTGGCTGCTTGGGGACTGCATTAAAAGTCATATGCATAATGTTAGCCTCCATGTCTTTAATGAAATCCAGATTCTCTAGTCATGGTAATAGGAGAATCGCAATTCTGGACCGTCACTATTTGGATTTCGACATTTCCACAGCACAACCTTGGCAGCTGTCACTGACCTTATCAGATGTTCATGTGATGCCAACATTCCTTCCCTGCTTGTGCTGCTGGATTTACTGGTAGAATTTGATAATGTTTAATATCCCAGGATGATCCATAGGTTTCAGGAGATCGGAATCCAGGGCTTAGCATTACAATGGCTCAATGATTTTCTCACCTACAGAACCCAAACAATTACTTTGGCCTCTTATAAATCCTGCACCATGCTATTGTATATTGGGCTGCCACAGAGCTCCTCTCTTAGCCTTACCTTATTCAACATCTATGTGGTCCCCCTTGCCAAGATGATTAAAGCCTTTGGATTTGAGGTAATACCTTATGCTGATGATACACAACTAAGGATCTCCTTTGAAGAAGATCTGGCCAAAGCTAAATAATGTTTTTCAGCCAGGATGAAAGCAATTACTGACTAGATGACAAAAATCTGTCTTCAGTTGAAAGCTGATAATACTAAAATCTTGTTGTTTGGCAAGGCCCAAGAACTTGACACAGCTCAGAATGCCAAGCAAGTTGTCAAAAACCTTGGTGTTCATTTGGACCAAACTCTCTGTACGAAGGAACAGGTCTTGTCTACTATTGGCATTTGCTTCTACACTATGCACCTGTTGAGGAGAGTTTTCACCTTTCTCCCTCTTTCTGCAAGGATAATTCTGGTACAGGCACTGGTTATCAGTCATTTGGATTACGGCAATGCCTTATTGTCCTCTGCAAATGAGACATTATTATCAAAAATCCAAGTGCAACAAAACACTGCCGCCTGTCTGATCTGCGGTCTTCAATCTGGAGCGGCATCCTCATCTCTTTTGCATTCTCTGCATTGATTACCAGTCGAAAAAGGATTATTTTACAAATCTGTTGCTCAACACATAACTCCCTGAATGGGAAAGGCCCAAGCTACTTATCTTCTAGGCTCTTTCTCCATGGCCTAGAGTTGCACAGGTCAGAAGGACCTGTAAGGGGGCAGATCTCTCTTATCTAGCCGCTCTGTATTGAAATAGGTTACCACTGCTTATAAGAATGTGTATTGAACATCTCCAATTTTGAAAATTTCTCAAAACAGGGCTCTTCTGATGTAGCCATATCCGCTTTGCCGGTGTTTTTGCTTGGTGCTGAGACACCCCTCCTGAGGTGATTCGTGCATGTTGTAAATTATACTAACATAACATAACAAAGGAGGGGGGCACCATGACGAAGAAACAAAGGCATGGGTAACATCCACTGAGTATGTTAGTGTGGAATGGTTCAAACTACTTAAACAATGTGAGATCAAACAACTGGAATGAGCATAAGAAAGGAAATAAGAGGGGAAAATAGAAATTGAAATTGGAGAAAATGGGGGTGGAAGAGTACGCAAACTCTTACAAAGTCACAGTTCGTTTTGCGGAGCCTCCAGGAGGGCATTTCCATTACTATAGATCCAGGTATCTATACCAAACAGGGTGGAGAAGGAGGATCAGTCTGGGTGATAGGGTCATGCCAGGATACAGTTTGATACAGATCAATTGGTCCCAACAGGAGTTCTATAGATATGGCAGCACTACTGGCCAGGCTAGACTCCAAAAAGGTAGCCAATGAACCCCTAATTCAAAATTCAGGAGGATAATGCATTAATCAACAATGCATTGAGTGTACCCAAAAAGACCAAAACAAAGAAAAACAAGTCAAGTTGAAATAAATTCAAAGAATGTAATGACATATGAACATATACAGATATTATACTTTTTACATATATCAGTCGTTCCAAAAAAGTGAATAGCAAGTGCTCGAAAAAGTGCTTGTGTATAAGTGAGGGAAGATGAAGGAATATAGTACATTATATATAATCAGGTGGTATTCATGCGTGTCTGAATTTATTTTTCAAATATTTTCACATCCATAATGCATTGGTACAGTATGCAATTCAATGTTATCCTTCTATAGAGAGCGATATCAGTACAGGCCACAGGAAAAAAGATTGTCGGCGTTTCAACCCCAAAAAGGAGGAAGGGCCACTTAAGCCTTATTGTAAGGTCTTCATCATGACAGTTAGGAGCAACCTAAAAGATAGGGAGGAGAACACCAATCAGAACACTAATGAGGGATTTTGTGATATGGGTAAACTCATGCACGGTGGTTAAGCTCACCTGAATTCCACTGTATTCCAGTTACTAAGACTGGATATCACCAATGTGGGCCAACCAGCTCCTTATCTATGGACACATGTAATTACCCCTTCTTAATGGTCTGGATAGATCCAGTATGTGATTGTGCTGAAATGAATAGCATGGAGATCTAGGGGCATATGTATCAACATCTCCATTTGCGATTCTCAAATAGAGATTTTTTGAGAATCGCTATTTGAGAATTGCAAAACGGGATGTATCTAAAAATTCGCACAAATTTTGCGAATTCTTAAAATTCCTTAATTGCGATTAGCAAATTGCAAAATTGCAATTAAGGAATACCTTCCCATTCATTCCTATGGGCCAGGAGGCCCATAGCAATGAATGGGAAGTCCTTCTCAATTTGCGAATCGCTATTTGCTAATCGCAAATTGAGAGTATTTTCAAAGGTGCAAGGGTGTCATGATGACACCCTGATGCACCCCTGAAATCAGCATGTGTGCACATATGGCGCATATACATGCCCTAAGGGCATGTATGTGCGCCACATAGCACTTTGAAATATGCAAAAAAGTGCATATTTCAAAGAAATCGCAAATTACCACCAACTTGAAGTTGGTGGTAATTTGCGATTTCTTAAGGAGAATTCGCACAACTTGGGTGCGTGTTACATTGCATTTTAGAAATCGCAATTTGCGATTTCTTAAATGCTTACGCAATCTTAAGAAATCGCAAAATTAGCGATTCCTTAAGATTGCAAGGGTGAAATGCCTCATACATCTCATTTTGCGATTTTGTATTCGCAAACGCTGTTTTTTTGCGATTCGCAGCGTTTGCGAATACAAAACCGTTTGATACATATGCCCCCTAGTTACTACAATCTAACAAACAACAGCAGTAACACTGACTGCCTACAAGCACTAATACTCACCCTAGATGTGAGGGGCTTCTTAATGTGAAAAGTGCCTCCCAATTGCAGTTAATTGTAAATATGTATGTATATAGGGATGTATGACGTTACAACGCGTGCTGTTACAACGCATGCTGTTACAACGAAACTGTTACAACGCAAGTGGATTTACAACGCATGCCATTACAACGCAAGTCTTTACATCGACTTGCGCTAGATGGCGTGCTAACATTAGAAAAGTGTAATTTACTATTCCAACTCCAGTCCACTTAACAGTAGGGAAGGTGTTGGGATAGTAAACTACACTATTTGTAATGTTAGCACACCATCTAGCGCAAGTCGATGTAAAGACTTGCGTTGTAATGGCCTGCGTTGTAAATCCACTTGCGTTGTAACAGTTTTGTTGTAATGGTAGTGCTTTGTAAAAGTTGCGTTGTAAAGGTTGTTCCCCGTATATAGAGTCATCCAGATTGAACAGGGTATGGACTCTGAAAAAAGAGAATTGAGCATATGTTAAAACCAGCTCAAAGTCATTCTTTTGCAAGCTGAAATAGGGAAAGAAAAGTCATCCGACAGCCTGGCAGTCTGACCCGGTATATTACCTTGGGATACAATGTATCCAGGGAACATCCCGCACCCATGCGAGCACTCCGAGACTCAACTCTTGAAATACACTTTCAGTGAGGTCAGCGTGCACGCGGCTGGCCTCACGTCAAGAATGCAGTCGCTAGCTGCGTACTGGGATGCGTCACGGTGTGATCCACGTCAATGGACCTGCAGAGGAGATCAGTCTGTTCAGTAGAATTCAAAGGGTGCACACGTCCCATCTGGGTGTACGGCCTAATTAAAATCCTGTGTACGGGGAGCTAAGGAGGGGGACCTGGCCATTACCGCAATATGATAAGTTGTCAAGTACAATGTATTATTAAATGTCAACAGATGTGAAGCAATTAAGTGTATTCAAGAGTTCAGTCTCGGAGTGCTCCCGTAGATGTGAGACATTCCCCGGATACATTGTATCCCAAGGAAATAGACGGGGCCAAGCTAAGTTGAGCATCTAAAAGTCTGTTCATAATGCCACTCACACAATTTAAAGAGCATGTAGTTTGCCTTGAATGTTTACAGGTGTTTGATTTCTGCCTTAGTAACCTCTAACTGCCACCTGAGAGGTGGTGTGGGATGACTTGTGTAGGCTTGTGATTTGGATTTCTTGTCTGCCTCTAAAAGGGCCTACCATTCTCTCCACCTTTTGTTAGCAAGAGATGTGTTGCACATAATCTAGCCATGAACATTGGCCTTAGCCACTGCCCACAGGCTTTGTATGGGGGTTACAGATCACCTATTCTCCTCATAGTATGTGCTTACATGGGATTTCGGAAGGCGTTTTCCATTGGGCATTTTTTAATATGAGGTGTTAAGGTGCCAAGGTTTATGGATCCGTTTTGTTAGGACCCACTCTATATCAAGCCCAACTGGTGCAAGGTCGGAGAGAGATTCCTCCAATATCTCGCAACTCATCACCAACAGCGTCACCTGGTGGGAGGATAGAAAATAGTCCAGCTGTGATTGCCTCTTATGGACCGGTGACATGTATGATAATTCATTGTCGGACGGCTGAAGCAGATGCCACATGTCAAGCAACCACTGGTCTCCCATGACGTCCTGGAGGGTTGCTCTGTTCCCATTATTGGGTACATCAACTGGACTGGTGTGGTCCAGAAAGGCATCCGGGGCTAAACTGAAGTCACCGCCCAGAATACTGTGTGGAGCCCAATTCTGAGAAGAGTCTGTTGAGTATCATAAACAAACTGTATTGATCCCATAGGGGCATAGATAGAACCCAAACCAAGAACCCTGTCTCCTATGTGTAGTTCAGCGAACACATACCTACCCTCATCATCAGTCCAAGTTTGCAGCACCGTGCAAAATAGTGTTGTTCATAAGAGGAGCGTTTCTCCAACATTTCCTAGGGCACTCGGTGGACTGGGTGCCAGTAGAGCCTGAGCGAACTGCCACAGTGGATAACTGTGCTCACCCAGTCTCGCTTCAGTTTGTCCACTTCAAGGTTGGAAAGGTGAGTTTCCTGCAAAAGGGCTATATCAGTGTGCATGGATGCCAAATATGAAAGGATTTTCTTCCTCTTCACACAGTGCATTAGTCCATTACCTTCTGGGATGTGATCCGAAGGGTTGCATTCACCATCGTGAAGAAGGCCAAGAAGCAGTCATGGGCAACCTTGGGGAAATAATTGCCGCTCTATGCCCCTAAATCAGTGACAACAAATGGCCAGCTAAGGGTGACTGAAATGAACAGGAATAGAGTAAGAAAAGAAATTGGCTCGAAGCCATGCAAAGGAAAAGAGATTCCAAGATGCTCCAAGACATCAAGACGGGATCAGCCTGCGGGCTCTCGTGGCAGATGTGGAGATAGGTGGAATGGGCAACAGGTTAAGATGGGGAAACAGGCGGCGGTGGTTGGCCAGTAGAGATGGGAGGATTAGGTTGGGGAGGGGAGGGGATCAAACAGATGGCTTATGGAGACAAAAACAAGTGCTGTGCAGGGGTGCAGTATGCGGACCCGCAATTGTGTGGAGAGTGTGCAAGCTTTCATCGGGGGGTCCAATACCTCCTTCGCTTACACCAGAGTCAGCAGTTGCACAAAAGACAACGGAATGACAAGAGATACAAAGGAGATGGGCGGGAGGGGGAGGCCAATGAAGAGGTCAAACGTGCAGGAATAAGAGCGCACGAATGCCTTATTGAGGGTTGTGCATTGTTAAAGTAATTTTAAGTGGCATCATTTGTGTTATTATTATTATTATTGCTTTTTCTTTTATTTGGCCCCAGAGAGGGTAGGAAGGGGTTGGTGGCAGGGGCAGGGAAAGGGGTAGTGCGGCAGTGTGCAAGGATGGAAATAAGGTACAATCACCCATCAGAGGGTCTCCTATTTGGGAGGGAGAGAGTGGCATGCCGCTTACGGTGGTGCTCAATGGAGGGCAGGCCGAGGGAACACCGGGGGACCTACACAAGGCAGGGGAGAGGGGGAAGAGGGGACGGGCATAGGGGTGAGGGAGAAAATTGCATGACAACCAGCGGCACAGTGTCAGAAAGACAGGTAGCATGGGGGCTTCCGGGGCAATGCAACGAATGCCACTGAGGACAGCCAGGTTATGGCTACAAAAACGTGTCCTATGTTCCATGGGGGTGGAGGGAGAATGGGGGTGTGGGGGAAGTGAGGGTTGGGGACCCCACAGCACAGGGGATAAGACACATAAGAAACATCGAACATCAGAATCCAAAATGCAATACAGGGCAGCAAAGTTGTGACAAGACAATAAGAACTTTTGGAACTATGATAAAATATAGGGCCAATCCCAGAATACACACAACATCATGTACAATCTCCTGCATAATGAAACGAAATACTGGCAGTTGAGGCATTGCCGGATATAAAAGAATAGTACCTGTTGAGAAAAGAGAGTAACAGAGCATACCAGAGACGATAATACCAGTAATATCATTAACATCTGCTCCTAGTCCCTCGAAGTGCTGGTGGCAGGGGCAGTGGTCGGGGATAGGGATAGGATCAGTGCAAATATTCCCTGGGTAGTGTTGAGGGACAACATGACAGGCAGGGATTTGAGCACCCACAAACCGTTGTATGCCCCGAAGGGGCAGATCCAGGGAGAGGAGGGAGGGGGAGAAGTGGAATGGGGGACGTTTGGGGGAGCCAGGGATGGGCAGGGGTGGTGGAGATGGGGGGAAACCAAGGGATGGGGACTACTGGGAGATGGCAGCTACCCCATAGGACCCTTTTTGGCAATTTCCAGGGGCGAGTACGTGTCAAAGACATATAGTGGGCAAAATGGCACTGGGACAGTGAGCTGATAACGGGGAAGTGGAAGAAAATGAAAGGTGAGTCTTGGGTGAGTTCAGCAACTTTCTGGATTACTTTCTCTGAGTTCGATTGTTTCTTGAAGAGGCTATCCTACATCTTGCCCTGCCAGGCATGTTTGTCGTGGTTCTTGGAAGAAAGATGAGGGGATCTCTAGGACGGGCGAATCAGTGCCCAGACTAGCTTCACTGAAGCCCTCCAGGAAGCACTGCAGGTCACTGTGCTCATGGAAAGTTTTTGAGTATCCGTCTTTGGTGATCTACATTCTAGCGGGATCGAGCAGGCCATATATTAGATGTCCAGTTTCCATAGTTGTGGTCTCATGAGCAGGAAGACCTTGCATTTTATGCTGGTTTCCTTTGAAAAATCTGAGGTCTTTTGGGTTTTGTGAGAATCCCAGTCATAAGGTCTGTGTCGACACTCTGCCAGCAGAATCTGCCGGGTATGCTCATGGCTAAGGAGGCAAGCGATTATTGGTTGGGCCCTGCTCTTGGCGGTAGATGATGGGTTCTGAATGAGTGAACTCTCTGGAATTCCACAGGTGGGTCAAAGGTGAGACCGGTAAGACAGGGTATCAGGTCCGAGAGGAATTGTTTCATGTCTCCCCCCTCCATGTTCTCGGGATACTGTAAAAGCGGGTGTTGTCCTATCGAGCCCTGTCCTCCAGATCCATCACTTTGAATTGGAGGTACTATATATCGGTGTCCCAGTAGTCAGAGTATTCTAACCTACCCTCCAAAGCGGCACCCATTTTTTTTTCCAAGCCCTCCATACGCCATGGAAAAGTTCAGTCTCGGCGCCAATGGTCTTCTTTGACCTCAGCTGAGAGGTCTGAGATTTTAGAGTGCATGGTTCCCAGCATTTTTCCCACTGGTGTAATTTTTTACTGGAAGGTTTTTATGGTGGGGTCAGGGGGTATCGCTGGCACTGTAGGCTTGCTCCCTCCCACCTCTTCCATAAAGAGTAGTTGGCACGTTGCCTTTCCAGAGACCATCTCCCGGTGTTTGTCGAAGTGGGGGGGGGGGGTGAGGTGCCAGGTTCTGTTTGTGTAGGACAGATAGGTACAAGGGAGATAAGATGGAGTAGGTGCTGCACAAGGTTGTGCTTGTCAGCCTGTGGAGATCAGTGGTTAACCCCCATAGCTCAGGCACTGTACCCCTTCGGTCGCCGTCCACCTGCTCTTTGAGATGTAGGGTGATGCGGGTGGCTCCAGCTCAACAGTAGATACAAGTGACAGAATCACCCCAGGTGCCGATGGGGGAGTTTTCTAGAGGTAAGGTTCACGATGGAGGGAAGAGAGAGCAAGGGCAAGAAGTGCAAGGAACCTGCATCCTGGGTGCAGGAGAACAACATGGGCCCTGTGTGAAGCCGGGAGATGGGTGCAGCACCGTATGAGGTAATAAGTCTGCAGACATGCCATTCGGCACAGGAACCAAGGGCGAGTGTCCAACAGGGCAGCAGAGCATCCCGTCAGTGCAGGCCCAATGACCAAGTCTTCTTCACTCATACTCTGAGGCCCATTCGGGGAAGTGATGCTCACAGTAAGAGGGTCGCACATTCCACATAACACTACGATGGCCAATGCAGCTAGTCAATGGTGAGGCAATGCAGGCTGGAAGTCTGGATATGCAGGAGGTATGTGTAGTATCTTCATATAAGGTTAACTGTTCTCCTGTATCTTGTAACTAGCTGCTCAGCCAGTGTGAGTGTTCCATGTGGAATGATGACGTGACTGGAATGTTGGTGTGGTGTGAGACAGTTGAGAGGATGGGCTGAGCAGCTAGCAGGCTGCTCCTGGTGGGGCTATTCTATGGACTTTACTATCTTAATAAATAACCTAAAGATATATACTGGCTATGTCTGCTGTGTCACATCATCCTATGGAACCAGGTCACTTCAATTGGCGACGAGTTGGACTAAAGAAACCGTGCGTGTAACCTAAAAAGTCTGGTATGTAACTAAACTGATGTGACTTGAAGAAATTTTACTTAAAGAAAATAAAATCCTCATTTGGCGATTCTATCTGGCAAGGTGAGCCCCACCAGTGACCACAACACCGGTCGCCCAGACCTCTGTGTGCCAGGTGGAGTGAGGAGTGGAGCTGCATGTTGTTCCTGAATGCAGCACTGTGTCTATTTCAAGGTGTTGTGTCCCAGAGCCTTTTTGTGGATGTCTCCGCGACCAAGTTTGGTGTCTTTTGAAGGCTGCTGGCCCCCTGTGACAGTCGTGTAGCAGTGGTACCGGCAATCTCTTTGTGTTGGACTGTTGAGGGCCACTTGAGGATCGTGAAGTGAGTGTTTGGGGAGCTGTCACCGGAAGAGGTGTTTCTGATGAGAAGTGCTACTAACCCCAGATCCCTGTGTTGTACTGTGAATCCTGCTTACACCTTGGAGAAGAAATTATTCCACAACAAATGTCTGCAGTACCACAATAATGTTTACTGTGCCACAACCAATGATTTTGTGCAACTTGAACCAAGGATTTGAGTGACTGACTGTGTTTATGCTTCAGTGCGGAGTGAAGTAACTCTATTTGGTGAAAGGCTTAATTTGTACAAGGTTCTCATTGGTGACTCTGTACAAACTCAAGACTTGTCTTTGCCTGGGATTTGATGGAGGTTTGCTATTCAGCGTGTCGCCGTGTCAGCACACCACCGCTGGGAACTCCGCTTATGCCATTTTACTTGTAACTACTGGCTTTTGTATCGTTGCACGGCCGGATGATACTTTTATGGCCTGTTCTCCCTGCTTGCTGCAAGAAGAGGCCATCAGCGTGAGTAATGTTCAATGTTTTCTTTAGAGCATACTGTCTTCCCTACATTGAGGCCGGTAGAAACTGTCGCGCAGCATTTAAAAATTTAAAAGTGAGCGCGCGCTCTCACCTCTTGCACTTCTGACTATCGTAGTCTGTGACGGACCTGGCCTTCGTGTCTTCGTCATACACATTCCTCTTTGTGCAAGACCGTGGGCGCATGCACACGCCATGAGCCATCCTGTGCTGGAATGCTCAGCGTGCCGCCATCTTGAAGTTGGATGTTACAGTTGCCTGTTACGGCCGGGATCTGTTTGTCCTGCTGTAATCTGCCAACCACGGTGTTATGTTTAAATAAAGTTATTCCCTTGTCAAGTCAGCACCATCATCGCAGTTTGAGGATCGTTTCTCTCCACATCGCTGCAATGTTCTACAAGCAGGCGCATTGGCTGATTCTATGTATGGGCGGTGTGTGCAGGTTTTAAAGGGTCTTGGGACATTCCGAACAGACTGGACTGTACCTGTACTTCCGTGGTGAGCCCATGCTTTTTGTTGGTACAGTTTTTTGTCACGAAGTTTTGCCGACATACTGTCTGGAGAGCCTCAAGTCCTCTTGCTAGGAACACCTGTCCTTCATCTTTGCGGTGACAGGCACACCATTGACCTTTTGAAATATGAGTTTGTGGTGCATGTTTAAAGATTTTATGCAAAATGTCTTATTTCACAGGGGAATGAGTTATTTTACGCATGATAACATATTATTGAAATGGTTTTTTTTCTTTAATTTTTTTTAGCTGAAATTTCCACACTATTGGTTATAGTTGGGGTGCACTATGTGAGAGTGTACCCAGTATCTCACTACTCGGGTGAGAGATCGCTCACCGGTGGGTCACAGTTTATTTTTGCATTACTAGTGTGAATGTGTGTGCATATTTATATATTAACGTTCTGATTTAGTACCACTTTCATTCTGGCATTGGTCGTGTAGCGTGCATCAGTCATTTTGTGCTTCACGTTGTTTTTTTGTGGGTTGGTCATGCTGTGATTCACTTGCTGTATAGGGGGTGTTAGTTCCACCTATTAGATTAGTAATGGGTGTTAGTCCCATATACTTAGAGTTTAGGGGGTGTTAGTCCCACCTAGCTTATGGTTAATGGGTGTTAGTCCCATATACTTCGTGTTTAGGGGGTGTCAGTCCCACCTAGGTCATTCCTAATGGGTGTTACTCCCATATTCTTTATGTTTATGGGTGTTAGTCCCGTGTACTTAGTGTTTAGGGGGTGTTAGTCCCACCTAGGTCATTGTTAATGGGTGTTAGTCCCATTTACTCAGTTTGTAAGGGGTGGTAGTCCCATCTACGTTTTCGGTAATGGGTGTTAGTCCCATCTACTCTGTGTACAGGGGGTCCTAGTCCCTCCTATGTATTAGTAATGGGTATTAGTCCTTTTAACTAAATTTTAAGGGGGTGTGAGTTCCACCTTTTTCATGTTTGTGTTGGGTTTTAGTCCCTTCATTTAAATATTAGCTGTTTGGGTGTGTGGGTATCTGTTTTGTGATGCCTCACTGTGCTGCAATTCTGTTATGCTTGCTGCACTAGTCTGTGGGTTTTAGTCCCATTTCTGTATTCTGTACATTTGGGGTGTTAGTCCTTCATTCTCATAGTTTTCTATTGTGATTCTCTGTGTTTTTCTTCACATTTATCTTATGTGGTGTCTTTGCAATCTCCGTTTGGTAGTTTATTGTTTTTTGTGTCTCATTGAAGGAGGAGGTTGGTGATAGTGTGTGAGTTTAATGTTCTCTTTTGTGTCTTAATATAAGAGGGGGATGGTGAGAGTTCATTCTTATTTTTCATCCTTTTCTTATCCTTTTCTTCCGTTTTATAGTCTGGTTCCCTTTCGTGGTATATTTTATTCATTTTACCCTTGGGATTTGGACTATTTATCTCTTGTTTATATTTTGTGTCTAGTTGCTATGTACTTTTTGTATTCCTTGTTTTATTGTCAATTGGAAAGAAGGGAGATATTGTAGTATCTTCATATAAGGTTAACTGTTCTCCTGTATCTTGTAACTAGCTGCTCAGCCAGTGTGAGTGTTCCATGTGGAATGATGACGTGACTGGAATGTTGGTGTGGTGTGAGACAGTTGAGAGGATGGGCTGAGCAGCTAGCAGGCTGCTCCTGGTGGGGCTATTCTATGGACTTTACTATCTTAATAAATAACCTAAAGATATATACTGGCTACGTCTGCTGTGTCACATCATCCTATGGAACCAGGTCACTTCAGTATGTCCCCATTCTGCGATGGGCAAAGAGTGGCAGCTCAGTAGGGGCCACTCCGGGCTGAGTGGCAAAGATATGGGCATACAATTTTGCTCTCTGCTACATACTTGAGGTGCGGTCACCCACAACAAGGCTTGGTCAGGAGGCAGCAAGTGCATATAGAAGCCTACGCCCCTTCTACAGGCTCAACAGCCTTCTGTGCGGCCGATGCCACCGAGATCATCCATTGCAGGCTCAACAGTATCAGTCCTTGGGTGATGGGGTGAGAGATCTGCGGTGATTAAACAAGGGATCTGTCATTGCGAAGCTCAGCAGCGCAGGCTATTGCAGCAGCCCCGGGATGGGGACATGCGGGCTCCAAGTACTGTCTGTGGGTCAGAACAAGGTCCCACCGCCCTTCCGACAGCAACCCCGTGGTCCTCATGCCCTCCTCTCATTGGTGCACGGTTTAGCAGATGGAGTGTGCTATAGGGACTTAGGGGTACCTCCAGAAGGCCTACGTTCCTGCAGCTTTTACACAGAGGCAACCATCTTTGTCAGTGGCCAGATCATGCCCTCCTAATTGGGCAATCTCGTCTGTGTGTGTCTCAGTGTGACTGTCTGTGTGTATATCTGTGTATGGTTCCCTGCACAGCTACTTTTATAGTAATTTTCAGAATAAAAAGCGGTAGAGAAACAGTGAATGTGTGTTCATGTCTGTGCTTTCATGTGCATGCGTGCCTGTTCATGTATGTTGGGCATTCTCATCTCTGTGTGCCTGAGTGTGCCTGTGTATATATCTGTGCGTTTCTAGGTTTGTGTACTTGCACGACTACTTTTATGTTACTATTTCAGAAGATAAAACTGCAGAGAAAGGTTGAGTGAGTGTTCCTGTGCTCTCATGTGTATGCGTGCCTGTTCATGTTTGAATATATGTAGTAGTCTCGAAAGCACACTCATGCCACCTTAGCAGCTCTGGAATTGGATGTGACTTCATTTGCTGACATTTTCTCCTCCATGTCACGGTTCCCTCTCTCCCAATTGCCTCAGAATTAAGGAGTTCGCTCTCTCCCAACCTATCAATCTTAGAAGCCCACCTGGGTAAGTAGGACTTCTTCGCCTTATAACTTCAGTCTTTCAGCTTCATTGCCTTTTGTACTGGAAAATTCAGTTGATCCGTTACAAATGGTTCCTACTTCATATAGATGATAATATATGTTTTTATGTACATTGAATAATCTAATATATAGTTGCACACTTTCGTTCTGCCTCCACATGCTTCTAGAGCAGATTGGGACCGAATCTTTTAGACACTATCTTTCTTTGGTGATGGCTATAGAATGCATCAACAGGATTTTGTGGCCTATTCAATTGCGATGAATCAACAAGAGGACTGTAGCTGAGGAAGCCCAGAGCTGCTTGCAAGGGGGGCCTTTGCAGTACATTCATAAGGTGGCTATTTTGTTTTCCCCTCACAGGGATGTGAAGCATCATTGTGTGGAAACTGGTCATTAAACTTCGGGTAGATTTTTGGTGGACCTTATTTTTAGGCGGCATCTGTTTTTTCTTTATGATTCAAAGTACTACCATCGAAATTGTTAGGTGGCTCGAGAGAATCTTTAAAAGGTAATTCATCGGCAATAATTAATCAGCAAAATTGTTTGAAATAAAGGGTCTGAACAAGGACGTGCTATTTATGTGCCTAGATGCTGTCATGACAGCAAACACTGTAGCCATCACAATCAACATTACCAAAACATGTACATTTACACATCTGTTTGTCCTATTCTACTCAATAGAAACTAAAAGTATTTTACGAGTTACTGTTCTCACAAGAAACACTGTAAAAAGAAAAACGTGGCACTAGCAATAATATTTATGGAAATAATACAATGTGTGATGCTGCAGCAGCTTGTCATCTAAGTTAATGTACTTACATTATAGCCCTGTCTACACATTTGTCCATTACTAGTTTCCGCAGCACTTTGAATTTTCTCTCCCTGAACAGTCTTGGCAGTGGTCCAAGCACCTGCGGCAATACTAGCTGTCTTTTGAATCTGTGATCAAAAAGACTCAACCGATTCCCTCCAGTTTATTAATATAGATGTTTGCTTCCCTGTTGGTGATGAATACAGGCCCCAGCTAGGCCCGCAGGACACAAGGGTTCGCTCTCCTGTAAAGGAATCTATAAGGAAGTTGGCACGGAAACTGCAAAGTACAAAGACAGAGTTTATTAACCCTTAAGGGTGGTCCTACAATCCATACAATACCCTTCAGTATTGCATAGAGTAGCACAAAGAACTTGCATACACGGTCCCCTTTTATACACAACAGAGGGGCTCATAAGTGGGAGGATACGACATGAGACGAAGAATGTTACCTTTTATGGACATTTGCAATACAAGATCGATATGTGGGCGGAGCTGACATACTCCTTAAGCCCGCGAAAACATGGTCAAGCAAGGACTAACTGATAACAGATGTGGTCAAGTCTGGGCATGCGCCAGACGGACAAAGGAACTATTTATAGACTGTTACTAGGCAGATTACAAGAGCAACTAACACAAAGATAAGACTCTCCTCGTGTTGCACACGTGGAGACATGACAATACAAAATGGAGTCCAGACTTCAGTCAACATAACAAAAGAGACATGTGTAAGGCAGGAGAATTCATGTCTTTAGTAAATGCTTAATCACATCGAAGTTGCAATTTACAACAGACGACCCTTTCAGCATTTACTGAAGACATCCGGCTTGTTAGAATAATCATCATATATATCAATTATCATCATCTCTTCTACTTCCTTAGCTAAACGTTTCTGATAAGTGACATTGGCAATAGCTTTCTTATCGGGGATACAGAATGATACACATAAGGAACAGAGCAAGGGACCACATTGAACACAGATGCAACAAGAAAACAGAACTGCTATAATTATACAGAGACCAGTTAAAACCTTCCAACCCCAAGCAGTGATCAATGCCCAGAACCATCCAGAAAAGGACCAAGTGCCGTTTTCTGTATGGATTTCAGCTGCAATTTTATGCAACCTGTTAATTGCATTATAGACTGAAGGTGTGTGGTCAGGAATAAACACACAGCAACTGCTTCCGATAATTTTACAAGCTCCACCTCGATCAGCTAACATAACATCTAACACCATACGATTCTGCAATGCAACAATTCTGGTAATCTGTAATTCTTCCGTAAGATTCCCAAGAGCAGCAGCGGTTTGGTTTGTCACAGCCTCTACCACTCGTGTTAATCTTCGAACTTTCCTACTATTTAGGGCAGCTCCAACGAAGAAAAACAATCCTAAATTGAAGTCGATATACTGCTGCAAACTGGTGTCAGTCTGGTCCACGTCATCAATTGATAGAGTACGTTTATACCTATTTACAGTCACATTATTTAACAACTTTAAATCCTTATGATAGGATGCAGGTGCCAGAAATACAGGAGGTAACAAAAATGATACATAACATACTCCGGACCAACCGGCTGGCAAACGGTAATAACCTTTATTTCCGCATACAAAGTACGTATTATGGGATGCTAAGAAAGTACTGTTATTCAATCCATCGATGTTTAATATGGTAGTACAATCGCTAACACCAACAGGAATATAACCCACACTTTGGACACACAGGTCCGCTTGAGCTTGTGCCACTTGAATCACAAATTTGTCTTTTCCCACAGTGTCTCTGGTGTTCGTGAAAACATATGGAATCGATTCATTGTCTGGTCGATACTCTTCCCATTCCCAAATTGTCCCATTCGCTTGCGGATATCCATCTTTATCCTGATGACATTCTTTATTGAGTCTGAAGAGTAATCGTCCCACTGTGGGTTTCCGAGTGGCAAAAAGCAAAGTGTACCATGCTCTACAAGAGCCATTATGAGAGAAAGGAAGAGGTATGAATGGCGTTCCTCCTTTCTTCTGATGAGATGGCATCATACCACATATCCAACAGTTCGTAGCATTGGTGGCAACATGGGTATGATGTAACATCTGGATGAAAGTGTTATTCAAATAGGACTGACGATGCTTCAATTCTTGATACGGAAGGGTATAGAAATAGTGCTCAGCAGGCACTGGAGTGGTCAACACAAGCAACTCTCGAGCAGGAGTCACATCCTCCACAAACCATGTGGTTATCCCAACAATAGCTACTGTGAGCATAAAACCTGTTGCACAAAGGATCTTCTTTTTCTCCATGTCAGAATAGAGAATCAATATCTTCCTGAAACTAAAGGTTTGTCAGAACTCTTCCCCTTGGGCAGCGGTCGATTTCTTCACCAACGGGCCAAGACGGGTGTCGCTACACTAATGCAGGGCTGATCCCCCCCCCTTGCCTCATTGGCTCTCCATTTCACTAACCCAAGGGCCGTTCTGACAACATGTCCCGATACTGAAGGATTCACTTTCTTGGCCTCAGATGATATCGCCTTCCTCCAGGAGTCGCGTGGTCCGGAAAGAGCTCCTCAGCGTCGTTCGATTCCACAGCCCGGCCTTTCTCTGTGGTCAGAATCTCTCGTTGATCGGTCAATACAGCGGGCTCCACCAATCCGGGCGGTACTTTGCGGCAGTGCAGGGAATGGATCCAATTCTTTCTGTTGGAAACTCGCACAGCCGTCCTCGTTGCCAGTAAGACTTGCTCAGGGCCAACCCATCTCGGCTCCAGGCTGTTCGTCCTGTCAAAGATTTTCAGCATGACATAGTCTCCAGGCCGGAGACTATGTCCTTCGCCGGTGGACCGATCAGGGAGTGCCTCCCGGACCTGTTGATGAATGGAAACCAAGTTATCCGTTAACTGTGCCAGATAATCATTCATCATTACACAAGGTACATCATACACAGTCTTAGGTTTTGGTGGACCCCAAATATTCATTGGACGTCCAAAGACAATCTCATACGGTGTAAGACCGATTCGAGAGTGCGGTACCGACCTAATTGACAACAATGCCAGCGGTAAAGCATCTGGCCAAGTCAAAGACGTCGAAGCCTGAATTTTAGCGATCTTGAGCTTCAGTGTACCATTATATTTCTCGACTAGCCCTGCGGATTGAGGGTGGAATACTGCGTGGAACTTCTGGGTGATGCCTAGGCCCTTCAAAACATACTTTATAACATCCGCTATAAAGTGGGGTCCGTTATCACTCCACAGAAGTCTACAAACGCCATATCGAGGGAAGAACTCCTTCAACAGCATCTTAGCGGTAGTCATTGCAGTATTGTCCTTCGTAGGGTATGCCTCAACCCATTTGCTAAAGGCACACACCACTACTAGAACATACTTCAAATTGTTACAACGCTCAAGCTGGATGTAATCCATCTGCGAAACCTCAAAGGGTGCAGTAGGTGTTACAAACCCTCCTGCTGGGGTCCGAGTACCCTTTCCTGGGTTGTACCTCAGGCAAATCATACAGGTCTGCACCACCCTCTTTGCCGTGCTAGCAATCTCTGGATGCTCCCAAACTTGGGTAAGCAATTTTACAATTGCGGAAGCTCCAACATGTGCTAGCCCATGTGCCATCTGAACCATAGGTTGTACAAAAGCCGTGGGTAATTTCCATCTATCCATCTGCTTATTTCTCCAGCAACCCTCATCATCCAGTTCTCCCTCACTGGACCATTGCTCCCGTTCTTTGTCAGAAGCGGTCCTCTGTATTTCTCGCACTTCTTCCTTCGCATCATGCCATCTTTCTACTTGTGACTTCACTACATACATGGCAGTAGCACCGGGCTGCATCGCAGTCTCCCGTGCCACCCGGTCTGCTAACGCATTCCCTTCTCCAATTTTATCGACTACCTTCCTATGGGCGCTACATTTAACAATGGCAATTTTCTTCGGATATGTCAATGCAGTTAAAAGATTATGAACTAACTCCCCATGCATTATTTGTACTCCATGTGACGTTAAGAACCCTCTTTCCTTCCAGAGCAGGCCGAAATCGTGCGCTACTCCGAAGGCATAGCGGCTATCTGTATAAACATTCACACACAATCCTGTACTGAGCTCACACGCTCGTGTTAATGCTATCAGTTCCGCTGCTTGAGCTGATTTCTGTGGTATGCGCGCTGTCTCCACTATTGTTTGCAATGTGGTAATCGCATACGCTGCTGAAGTCGTACCATCTGGTAGCTTCAGGCATGACCCATCCACCCACAGTTCTCCATCTACATCTGAAAAGGGCGTATCCTGGAGATCAATACGACCCTTTGTTTGTTCCTCGGTCACAAGGATACAATCATGTGCTTCTCGTGCCTCAGACCGAGTCTCGGGGTATGGCAACAATGTGGCAGGATTTAACGTCACGCACCTCTTCAACGTAATATGAGGAGCCAAAAGCGTCAGCTCATATCCCGTTAAACGGGCACTGGTCAAATGCTGCGTCTTTGTCTGATTAAGCAGGGCATCAACAGCATGGGGGACTAATACCAACAGCTTATGAGATAACACAATTCCCTCGCTCTGGCGTATTGACACCGCTGTCGCCGCGACCGAGCGAAAACAACCAGGCAATGCTCGGGCAACAGGATCAAGTACAGCCGAAAAATATGCACAAGGGCGCTGCTTGTCGCCGTGCATCTGCACTAAAACCGATAATGCACATCCATCTTTCTCATGCACATACAGCGAAAAAGGCTTGGTATAATCAGGAGTCCCTAACACTGGTGCTGAACAGAGGGCCTGTCGCAGTTTCTGAAAGGCAGTGTCACACTCATTCGTCCAAGGAAGCGGGATAGGTGTATCTTTTGTCAAAAGGGCTAACAATGGCTTGGCTATGTACGAAAACCCTAATATCCACTGCCTACAAAAAGAAACAAGACCCAAAAATGCGCGCACGTCCTTCTGCGTGGACGGCGTCGGTGTATCCAGAATCACTTGGACACGATCTGGTGTGAGTGCACGTCCCTCCTTAGACAAAAGGTGACCCAGATAAGTCACCTTTGGTCTACAGAATTGCAACTTTTTCCGAGAGACTTTGTGATTGTGGGATGCCAAAAAGGAAAGCAAAGACAACGTACTCGTTTCACACAACTCCGGAGTGTCAGCCGCCAGCAAGATGTCATCGACATATTGAATGAGGGCGACACCCTCGGGCAGAACAAAGGAGTCCAATTGTCTTTTCAAGGCTTGACTGTAGATGCTAGGGCTTTCCGTATAGCCCTGAGGGATTCTACAAAATCGGTAAGACCTATTATTTAGAGTGAAACCAAAAAGGTATCGACTATCGGGATGAATGGGAATTGAAAAGAAGGCATTTTTCAAATCAATAACTGAAAACATGGTCGCCGTAGGCGGGACCAAAGTAAGCAACGTCGTGATATCCGAAACCACTGGGTACTGAGGTATCACGATCTTGTTTACTTCTCTCAAATCAATGATAAACCGATAGACTTTGGCATCCGTATCCTTTTTCAGAATGGGTAGAATCGGGCTATTACAAACATTATAGGGAACTTCTTCCACCACTCCCACCTTAATCAAATCCTGCACAATCTGTATAAGAGCCTCTTCCCCCTCCTGCGAAATACGATACTGGGGAAGGCGTGGTAACACCGCCCCCTCCTGGACACTAATGTGAACAGGCGGAATCACCATCTGTCCCACATCAGTATCCGAGGTGGCCCACAGAGCACGAGGGAGGGCAGCTAACACAGCATCTTCTGTAACCACACACATCCGTTCAGAAAGGGGGTAATTGTCATTCAATATCACCCGCACTCCAGCAGGGGAACACCGGATCGTAGCTCTGAAGTGCTTCAGCATATCAAGGCCCATAATATTATCCGGCGTGTTCGGGGCTAACAAAAACGGACAGGGTGCAGAAAAGGAATTAACCTGAAATGTGAGGGGCTGCGAAAGAGGGCTTCGGGAGAGCGTTCCATCAAACCCTACCGATGTAACCATTAAGCCAGATGGGGGAGCCCTCGGAACCAATTGTTTAGACAGCGCACTACGAGTCGCTCCTGTATCCACTAGGAACTGATCAGTAGAGCCCAAAACCTCAGCTGATACGTAAGGACCCTTCTGATCAACTGGCACCTCAACTGATTCTAACCCCCATCCAACGCATTCCTATGCATGCTGAGAATCATGGTACCCAGAACGGTCAATCCCCGACACTTGATACTGATTTTGTCGATCGAAAACATTAGACCTATCTCGTTGCTGCCCGGCAAGGTCAAAACGAGCGTGATCATTAGAATTCCCTCTAAAATTCGAGAAACCCCCTCTACCTCTCGGGCCACCCTGATTGTGTCCCTGACTGTGTCCCTGACGCGAAGCATGCAACGCTGGGCAATCTCTGGCCCAGTGTCCCGATTGCTTACAATACGCACATTGATTCCTATTCAGATCAGATCGGCCCGAGGGAGGACCATAAAATCCTCCCCTACCTCTATTTACACCCCGTCGGGGCGGACCATATACTTGTGCTAACATCACCTTTGTTTTTAAATCCTTTGATTTCTTCTCCTCCTGCCCCTTCGCTTCTTGCTCCTGGCGCTCATAGTACTGAGCTATAGTCAGGAGGGCTGTCGGGGTCGTAGTGGACCAAGAACTTTCACTCGCTTTGAGGCGAGCTGCAATTGCCGGTAATAAATTCGCCACATATTTGTCAGCAAAAAGGTGCCGACCCGTATCATCCGTAAGAGACTGACCACTAAAATCATGAAACGTCTCCTCAAAGCGCGTAAAGAAATCTGCAACTGATTCATCGGCTTTCTGCTTGCACGAGGCTAGCATATTCCAGTCAATCTTTTTAGGAGGAATGATTGTCTTCAACTTAGTCAGAATAGCAGCGGGGAGATCTAAGATAATCTGAGGTGGTTTCTGCGCGGGCTTTCTCTCCCTATCCTCATCCTCAAGCTCAGACCATCGAGCCTTAAAAGTGGCAGCATCATCCACCTTCCGCACAGATCGCCACATATCTGGTGGTAGAATAAGCCCAAAGAACAAATCTATATCTGCTAAGGTCATAATACAAGAATTCAAGGCCCCCTCGACTTCTTCGTAAAAGGCCGCTGGATTCTTGCGAGGATCAGGCAACGCATTCTTTAAGGCCATGACGTCAGCCCTGTGCCAGGGAGTATAAACCCAATTATACACAAAATATCCCTTAGCATCGGCGGAGGTAATATCCGAGCTAGTCCCTGCTCCTTTAGGAGGAACATACAAAGGCGCCGCCTCGCGCATTGGTTTAGCATGCACTAGATCTCTCTTATCTGATTGAGAGGTGGATGAATGGCCGCCTCCGGTACGCGAATCCGACCGCTTTTCCTCCTCAAGGTGTTGGCGCGTTTTCTCTTTAAGATCTGCCGCCGCATCCCGCAACGCAAACAGTCGCCGAGCCGCCTCAGGCGCCTTAGAGGGAGAGAAAACACCATTACGCAATGCTTTAGAATCTAATACCACATCGTCAGGTTCAAAGACACTGGAATATTTCCGAAAGGCAGCAATCACTTCATCAGAAAAGTGTCCCAAGAAATACAACCTTTCTCTATCCTGCCACGACTCCCAAGAAGCCAACAGCTCATCAAGGGATAACTTGCCCTTACATGCACGATAGGAAAACTGTCGAAGCTCACCCATTCGCTCAGCCGATAACATGGACCGCGTGTCTACCTTACTCGAACCCGATCCAGAATCTTGTGGCTTCGGGGCAGACGCGCCAACATAAGGAGGCGGAGAACGATCTAATAAATAAAAATCATCGTCATGATTATTAAGGACAGGATAGAGTGGCTGACGAACAGCATATTGACCCGAGACTTGTAACCTGCGTTCTTTCTCTTGTTTCTCCGTCTGTTCTCTTTCCTCCCGACGCTTTGCTTCCTGCGCTCTCACATGATCATTCTTTCGTTGCTCTTTATCAAACAGCGCTTTCTCGCGTTTCTCTCGCTCACGCACTTCCTTCACCCATAATCGCACACATTCAAACATGTCTTGACGAGCACGCCGTTTACACATACACTGTTCCACATACTCAATCTTACGTATATCAAACGACCCATACAACGGCCACCGTAACTCAGGATCCTTTTTGGTATATTTCCTCCATACTGTGCTGTACATTATGGAGGAAAGACCATGCTTCACATACATATCCCTATTAGGAGTCCCCTCTGGGGGAGCTGGAGCAGATTCCTCGAGGTTTAACCGGTTTCCAAAGCAGCAGCACCACTTACGGAGTGCGCTAAAAGCAGGCATGCTCAAAAATAATGCAGAATATGCAGTATTATCAAAAAATGGCACTTAAACGTTGTGCTGTTCAAAGTTACACAGTTCCGGAGAAATATCTCCACATTACCTGCCTATATGTGTTGCAATGCATATATTCTCACAATAATCAATACAAGATATGACCGGTCATCACAAATCAAACTCAAATAGCCAACCCAGGCTTCAAAAACTCGGAGCAAGTACCGTACAACGGTTCTTACCAACCAAGAGTCCAGATTTCAACTGCCAAGCTCCGAAATTCGCCAAAACGGCTGTCACGGCAGGACCGACAGAAGAGGTCTCAGTCGAGGACCGGCGCCACCCAGATGGTCAGGTCGGAAGGGAAGGAAGAAAAACCTCGGGATGCCAGGACTAAAAACGCCTCTGGCAGTGATCACATCCCCGGCCAAATTCCTCACCTTCGTTGCGACCAATCCTTCGAGCATCCGAGTCGCCGATGAGCCCCACGTTGGGCGCCAATTGATGAATACAGGCCCCAGCTAGGCCCGCAGGACACAAGGGTTCGCTCTCCTGTAAAGGAATCTATAAGGAAGTTGGCACGGAAACTGCAAAGTACAAAGACAGAGTTTATTAACCCTTAAGGGTGGTCCTACAATCCATACAATACCCTTCAGTATTGCATAGAGTAGCACAAAGAACTTGCATACACGGTCCCCTTTTATACACAACAGAGGGGCTCATAAGTGGGAGGATACGACATGAGACGAAGAATGTTACCTTTTATGGACATTTGCAATACAAGATCGATATGTGGGCGGAGCTGACATACTCCTTAAGCCCGCGAAAACATGGTCAAGCAAGGACTAACTGATAACAGATGTGGTCAAGTCTGGGCATGCGCCAGACGGACAAAGGAACTATTTATAGACTGTTACTAGGCAGATTACAAGAGCAACTAACACAAAGATAAGACTCTCCTCGTGTTGCACACGTGGAGACATGACAATACAAAATGGAGTCCAGACTTCAGTCAACATAACAAAAGAGACATGTGTAAGGCAGGAGAATTCATGTCTTTAGTAAATGCTTAATCACATCGAAGTTGCAATTTACAACATTGGTGTCACCATTTTCCCACCGACCAGTGTAGACTTTATGCTTTTTCATAGGGGTTTCACTCTTTGGAAGATTCTCCAGAATGTACCAGCTCCTCTCATTTCCGGACATCCCCGTAGACATCATATCCATCTTATCATTCAATCTCTCCTTTGGTTACTAGTCCGCTTACAAAATCTGTTTATGCCACTCGCCATTGTACACCAAGCCAGTTACCAATATTCTTCCGATTGACTGTAAAATTCAACCGCAGATGCAACAACACTCTTTGTTCTGCTGACCCAGTCCTACAGAATGTGCCCACTAGTCACAACAGTCACATTTGGCAACAGAGCATTCTCGGTGGCCTCAGCTAGTGACTGGAATGCCTGACCCAATACTCTTTCTACTAATATACCCCCTCTCTTCAATCTGTGTGAACAGCTTAAGACATGACCTTCTTACCGTCAATCCTCCCTCTGTGTTCCTCTCCGCGTTATTCTAGTATTGTAGTTTGTTTTTAGGTCTCGGCTAGCGAAGGCTGCGCTTGCGCAGTCTCGCTCGCGAGATTTAATGTTTCAGAAGAGGGGCTTGAACCCGCCCCTCTTCTCCCCTCTTCTCCATTGGCTGGCCTCTTAAATGCTGGTCAGCCATTGGAGAAGAGTTTTGTCTCTCCAAACAAGCCCCGTCTTTTTCGGATTCGGGGGCGTGTTTTTTACTTTCTTTCTCTCCTCTGGAATGTAAATATTCCAGCCAATGGCAAGAGGAGAGAAAGAAAAACACGCCCCCGAATCTGAAAATGCCGCTGCGTTTCTCCGAGGCATTTCTGCTTGACCTCGGAGAAAGGCGGTGGTGTCCAGGGCGATTCCTGCCTGAATCGGGAGGGTTGGCATGTCTGCTATAAGAACGGAACCCTCCAAGTTTTCCTCTCTGCTCAGCGTGTTCCCGCCCCCATCTCCGAGTAGGGACCTTCCTCTCTGGCTCTCCTCCTCCCCGCCGCAGCCTCGTTCTCTTGCCCAGCGTGGACTCACTTGTTTGCTAACCTTGTCCATCACAAGCCCCCGTACTACCCGCGTCTTCCCTCTGCCTCTCACCACGTTCGGCCATCCCCTGCCGGCCTCCCCCTGCCTCTCCGCCCCCCAGTAGGAACCTTCCTGTGCGGCTTCTGTTTCCCCCGGAAGTTGTCGAGGTGGCACCAGAGCGGCGAGCACAGACTCTGAGGGGCCGAGAGGCTACAAACTAGCGGAGACCCGAGTGGAGCAGCAAGAGGGGCGGCCAGGAGGGGTTCAGGGATCTGGCGGTACTCCAGGGTGGTGGGGTCTTAAGACCCAGGAAGCGAGGACGGGGACAGACAGGGAGACACAAGACGAGGGCTGCAGTATTCCAATGAGATGGTGCTGATGTGAACCCAGACAGGATGGTTCTTAGAAGGAGATCCTTTTTAAGGGGGGGGGACGATGACTCCCTGGCCTCTTCGACCCCAGTGATTTTGCACCCACAAGAGGAAGACGAGGATGTACCCGTCCAGGAGAAAGTCTGCTCTGCATTACCAGGAGCCCGCAAGGTGAGTGGTTTCATAGCGAAGGGTAGAAGGTGTGGACAGACACTGGGCGTTGGGGCAGTAAGGAGGGAAGCAAAGGGAGTGGAAGAATACCGTGGTCGGGAGACATTCGGAGGTGGCGGGAGAGATGCTTGTAAGTTGTAATCCATTTGCTATGTTGCTCTCACTGCATAACGGAATTGCTGTAGTGGGATGGAAAAACGGGGGGGTCGCTCAAAGGGGCGTGGCAAATATAATTAAGGGCGTGGCTTAAACACGTAAATTAAAAATCTGTGCTTAGCATAGTATGCCGCCCGGCTTGTATTTTGCTGTTTCTGTCATTTTATCCAGATATATGATACAACAAGTAGCATCAGACCTACAACAAGTAAGGACTATTGGCTTTGTCAGTGGTTTAGTTGCACAAGATAAATAAGCAGCAACTATGTGTGGAAATTTAGCTTGCAAACTGAACATTATCTGCGCCATCTTGCCTCTCCCCAGCGCCACGCACAGCGAATGCACGGCCGCCATTTTAAGCACCCCACTCTCTCCCCGCTCATTCTCGACCGCCAGCGCTTTCCCCTGGCGCTGCGAGCATCCCCCGCGCGCCGGCCGCCCCCGCTCTCTCATACACGGGCCATAAACCCTCTCATTCAGCGCGACCCTGCCATGGGACCACATCCCACACCTGACCGACATCCCATACATGGTCATGCCCCTCTTTGATAAACCCCCTTCCTCTGCGCCCCATTGTCCGAACCGATCCCAGGCCATCACCTAGCCCTGCGGATGCAGTTTATTGCCCCTACTGTAAGGGAAACACCCCACATCAAAGGGATTACAGTAGATCAAAGCCCCTACCCCCTGAGACCCGGCCGGTTGCACACACCCCCGGGAATTGGCGGAATATCCAGCTGCGTGATAGCCATCTCCTACTGTGGGTGGGGTGGGGACTTCTACTGTAGATATGTGTGGGAACGAGCTTGAAGTGGGGGTTCCAAGAAATGTCTTTCCGTACATCAAAGCCTCAACAAGAATGTACCATATGTAATAAAGCAATAAACCTGTGTATAAGAGACCAGGTCTCAGAGATGCAGTTAGAGCACCTCGTGACGATACCTTGCTGTCTGATCTGATGTGTTCTGCTCCGACGGAATAAAACTTTGTTTCCTGCCTTCCAGTCTCCGGCGCCTGCCTCTTTCATTGGTAAATTATCGAGTGGTATGAGAGGCGATTACCACCGGGCAAATACTTGAAAGGTTATCGATTGAAACTGCTGCTACCATTTAACAATTGGCGTCCCAAACGTGGGGTCCATCAGCGACACGTGGATCCAGTGGGAGAGGTCCCGACGACAGAGTGAACGACTGCAACGATCGGGAGAGCTCCTGCCCAATAGACCCTCGTCTGGCAGCCGATCATTCGAACTTCACTGGTTCCGAGCAGACCTCTCTCGAGTGATCTACGGTCCTGACTGGGAACCATCAGGAGTGCCGCGGCAAATACGGAAAGTAGAGGACGATCGGGCGCTGGAGGTGGAAGACGAGAAACTGTCCACGCGGTCCGGGTAAGGTCGTGATACACGACAAATTGCGAAATAATTGATTGATTGTTTGAAGCTTTGGAATACTAGTATTGCTCATTGATTGTGCTCATTGATTGTTCTCTTTGAGATATTCGCTGTCTACAAACGGGGAGGAGTAGAAATACTCTCTCTCTCTCCCTTTGCAGATAGTGAAGGGTAGGTAACGCAGACTTTTGTCCCCGTTGAAACCCGTCGTGCCTATCTTTATCTCCCCACTGATTGATTGTCCGAACATTGATTGTTTTGAAGAATAGTGCTCTTTGAGATATTCTCTGTTTGCAAACAACGTAGAATAGAAATATTCTGTCTAGTCTTTGCAAATAGTGAAGGGTAGGTAACGCAGACTTTTGTCCCCGTTGAAACCCGTCGTGCCTATCTTTATCTCCCCATTGATTGATTGATTGATTGTCCGAACACTAGTTGTTCGATATTGGTTCTTTGGAGGTATTCTCTGCTTACAAATAACGAGGAATAGAGATATTCTGTCTAGTCTTTGCAAGCAGTGAAAAGATAGGTAGTGCTGACTTTTGTCCCCGTTGAAACCCGTCATGCCTATCTTCTCCCCACTGATTGGTAGTTGGTTCTGCCCGGACCGCTTATTAGAGGTGAACCATCCGGCTCCACTGGAGGGCACCCCTAATAAGGACATGTTCACTAAATATGGACTAGTCGCCGTAGCTTATACCAAGCTATGGCATAAATATACAAAGAAGGACCCCGAGAGTCAGTGGCCACTGATGGGATCCTTCGACGACCATAAGATAGAAGCGCTAGAAATAGCTCTGCGTAGCAATAAGACGACGCCTACTATGCTTGACAGTATCGGCATGTGGCGCAAAGAAGCAACGCAACGGAAAAAGAGGGAAGAAGTAAAAGCAGGAAAGGAATTACGAAAGGCAGCCCACCTTGCCGCTAGAAGGTTAGAAGAAGAAATAAAGGAGAGAAGGGAAACTAAACTAAGGCAGGAGCCCGAAACATCAGGCCAGTACGCTGTTAGGACCCCTTCTTTGCTCTACCCTGAGTTGTCCTCCAAGCAGCGAACGAATGACGAATTACTGTTAGGTCCCCCGATCATTTACATGCCCCCTCCATATGCACCCTCCCAGTCAGTAGTGCAACACCCACCACCCCCAAACACGAGCGAAAGCAGTACAGGGGCCTCGGTCCTCACGGCCTCCGCGCCGGCCGAGCCTCCCGTACTGAGCACAACGTCGGCAATGACGTTGGATGACCCTGAGATGAGAAAGAAAGAGTCCACCAGAATGAATCGGCTAACGAAGGATGAACGAACAGGAATCGACAAAATAGTAAAAGCACTGGTGGGATCCTTTTTGACCTTACAAAAACTAAAGTAACGCTAGGAGTTAGCCCTTTGTGGGACATATGAAACCAAGGGAGGGAGCCAAGCTCACGGTCGAGACGGCCACGAGGTAGCCCGACTCCATTACTCTCGCTACCTAAACATGTCTGCCCTACTGCCCACCCCGCCCAATAAGCATGACAAAATCCTGCACAAACGGAAGCCTGCTGACACCCACCATCGACGTCACCAAACTAGGGCTAGATCGCGCACAATTGGGCTATGTTATTTTTCCGATTGCACAGTAACCTCCTTGTGCTCGTCACCAGATTGCAAATTTGTACAAACACTCCAACAAAGTAGTATAGTTATAACATTTTAATAACTTATAAGATATAACAAACACACCAACAGGGTAAACAGGTTAAAACATGTTTTAAAACAACTATTTACATGACAGTCTGCTGCAACCTCCATCCCAAAGTCTTAACGTCCACGTGACACCGTCCTCGCCTCTCCTTCCTCGAAATTGCAACATTGGCCTGTTTTGGGCGGTCCTTTTAGTCGACTTTGGGCTATAAAAGCCATGCAAAAATCCATTGACATCAGTGGCGGACGACTGTGCGAATAGGCCGGAGGCTATACGAAGCGCCGAAGTTCTGGCAGCGCCAAGGCGGAGTCTGCCACGCTGTGCGGATCTTCCCATTTTCTTCTTCTTTCTTCAATAACGGTGGGTGCCCTGGTGGGGGGGGAAGCGACGCGGACGGGCCTCCCCCACCTCCCCAGGTGGAGGCTCACCAGCAGATGAGGGCACCCCAACCGTCTTTTTCATCGGTCTGCTGAATTGCACCCTGGCACGCTGTGCGGATCTTCCCATTCTCTTCTTCCTTCAATAACGGAGGGTGCCCTGGCGGGGGGAGGCGACACGGACGGGCCTCCCCCACCTCCCCAGGTGGAGGCTCGCCAGCAGATGAGGGCACCCCTACCGTCTTTGACTCACCGGCCAGCTGAGCTGCACCCTGCCGCTGCACGCGACCACCGGACAACCGCCCAAGCACGGGTTCACCAGGATCGCCACTAGCTCCCGACGCGAGGAGTGGGCCCCCGCAGCCAAGTAATCGGGGACCCACCCCGGTGGCGATACCATCCAAACTGCTGTCGTTGCTGCTACTGGAATCATCCCGGTGGCGATACCATCCGAACTTCTGCTGTCGCTGCTACTGGACCCACCCGGTGGCTGTACCGAAGAGCTGCTACTGCTGCTGCCTTTTGACTCCGGCGGTCGGCTCCTCCGGATCCAGGCCTAAGCCCACCGTGAGACAATTCTGGACTCGAAAGCTTGTCTGCTTGGGCGTGGGCCCCACCCTTGACAAAATGCTCCCCTCAGCTTTGCAGAATCGGCTGGAGTCATTTGACACTCGACTCCCACGGACTTCCGGTAAGGACAAACCGCCGCCATTGCTCTTTGCCCCAGACGGCAGCCACCTTTCCTCCGCTTGGTGCAGTGAGAAAGACTGGTTCGAAGCGTCGGCGGAAGAACCCGCCTGCTGCCCCGCCCCAAGAACGAACCATGGCATTTCTACGGGGTCGCAGTGACGCCATGCTGACGCAAAGTTGACGCTAACGAAAGTTCTCGAACTACTGAAAGGAATTCTGGTCCAACAGCTAATTCATGGAAAGACTTAGACTGTACTCTGGCCCGACCTCGCCCCAAGATGGCGCCGATGTAGGAGAGACCTACAAACCCTTGTGGCGTTCCAGTCACGTGACATTTGTGTTAAAAAGAGATGTATATATATATATATATATATATATATATGCGATGCTTCCACACATGATGGTCGGGGAGGGGCGGGGAGGGAACCGATTTTATGCCGTAGTAGCGTTGCTCATGACACTCGACGCCTCTCACACCGTGGCCGGCCTGAACGGTTGTAGGCCCGTATCTTGTATACTGACATTTTTTTTAAATAAAGGGCCTCTTGAAAGAATTACGGAATCAGTGTCATGACTAACCACATAGGTTGATAAAGATTTCTTCTTTTGAATAAATGATTGTTACTCCCAAGCAATAGAAAACAGAAAATGCAGTCCCCATTTGCCTGAATCTTTTTGATTAACGGAATTTGTACCCATCACACCTATCTTTTTCCAAGAGTTGTTAAACAATGGTCAACCATAGCTCAGGGTATATGCCGAACGCAAGGTATGGTATCTTGCACCTTAATACACGACCGATTGAGAAATGCATGTATGACAAGGGAACCCGAATTTAGGAAATGAAATAAATTAGAGCATCTTTGTCTCGGACAAAAAGAATAATAGGTCTGTGGTATCACCCATTCCTGCGACTAGCCTGGTACGTGGTAAGTAGAACTTTTTCGTGTCTGCGCGCGCTAGGGTACTTTGAATACTGCACATCCCCCCCCCCCTCTTTTTCCCCTCTATAGGTCACGGCGAAGCTCCGACTGAAGAATGAAGTGGACATGGACCGCACCGAGTTCAATATCAGGGAAAATTTAGACAAACGTTGTGAGATAGTGCGTGAAGTGCAGACCACCATTGAGAACATGAGAAACTGTATGGCATGATTGTGCGTGTGTGCTATGATTACACGGTATGAATGTGTATGCATCTCATGCTTAGGTCACTTGAAGAGAGCGTCACTGTATGATTGAAGTGCTCGCCCACCGATCAAAGGGAGGAGAATAAAGGGTCCGACACCCCCTAGGATAAACTACAAAATACTGAAAGTACGCAGCATGCATAGGAAAGGAGGACAGGAAAGGAGAGGTCCCCATACTCAACGTAGCCCTGAGTCTCCGTCTTAAGTTTCTGCGCTTGATGCATGTACTGTCACACCCTATCCGGCATTTGTGTGTACGTGATCACCGAATTTATGTCTTTTCCCCGCTTGTGTTTTCTTACATGGAACAGACCCATGCTACTCCATGTTGTGTGTGCACCAAGTGGCCTATTATCTTACCCATGTCTCCCTCGTTTTGTGTCGTATGTATGCCAAATAGCCTACTTGATGCACACCTATCTCTCTCTCTCTCTCTCTCTCTCTCTCTCTCTCTCTCTCTCTCTCTCTCTCTCTCTCTCTCTCTCTCTCTCTCTCTCTCACTCCCTCCCTCACTAAAAAGCCTTCTTACCCTCTTTCTTTTTGAATAAATTAACGACACATACCTCCTCGGTAAGTGTATAATTGGCCTGGAGCACGGTGGTGTTCGAACAAATTGACTGAAACAAAACGACCGTACTTTGCCACGTTACTACCTCTCCTTTCTACAAATATTGAGCTTCATTGGCTGAGAAAAGAAAGGACAGGTAAGACGACTGATGTCTCCCAATTTGGCCCTCATCACGGGGACTATATGTCAGTGGTTTCCGTTTTTTCAGAGCTTTAACAACACCATCTCCCCCGCCCAATTACCCCGAAATAGAATGTCTAAAGCACCCCGTTCCCCCAAGATAACCCCAGCCCTATACTAGCCGCCTCAGAGTATTTCGAACGAAACAGCTGATGACCTTATTCACTAATAATACATCGCCTAAACTGATAAAGGGTTACCTATTGTCGCCAGCAAAAATAATGCTTAGCTTATGTTCCTCCCCGAAATGGATACTCGTGAACCCGTGACAGTAGCACCTCGCACTTTCTTTTCATAAACTTAGCAGTCCTCGGAAGGAAATATGTATTAACAAAACTTGTGTTGAGACGAACGAGTCTCTGCCGGAGAAGCCGGTTCGAATTTTTAATAGACTAGAAGGTTGACAGATGTCAGGCTTCCTGCAACCAGTATCGGGCGCAGGAATCGGCACCTAGAGGGCCAGACGATGGACAGGGATACCCACAGAAACTTGCACCACAGCAATGATTAATAGATTAGTAACGCACACACTAACATCAGAGTTAATAGGCACCAATCATACAGCAACCGATAAAAGCATGTCCGCAACTACTCGGTGGTTGGGAGAGAGGATGAAGTATGTAAATGTCTTCCCTGCCAACTCTCTAAGATTTTTTGTTTCTTGTACTCATTTAAAGATAACGTGCAGCCATCGGAAGGGAGGGGTCGAACGTGACGCACAGCCTGGCTGCAGACCATGGAACATCTATGACATCGACCAAGGGGGAAGCTACGAAGCAAAAAGGGCGTGAGACGAGACACCATTTTCAGGATGATAAGCGCGAAGGGCTACATCGAGGCCCCCCTGCTCACTGACCAGCGTGCCTGAAGTCTCAACCCATCGGGCCCGATTGATGGGCCCAGTGCTGGAAGATTCTGCTCCCCTTGGTCCACATTTTTGATCCGACCCCACTCCACCCCCTCTTCCCTCGGCATCCCGAAGCACGTCACACCCTTCTCTCTCTCACCCTCTTTTATATGGATTATGAATCTGGCTTACCTACAGAAGAACAAAAAGCAGGTACCCTGTCTCAAAGTACCTATGGTGAACTGTGTTAAGGAACAGGGCTGTGATCGGAGAACAAGTGAATGATCACACCCTGCAACGTGAGAAATTGGACTTGAGCTGGACCTTAGCTCCACCGCCGGTGCTCAACAGTGCCAACGAAAGAAGAACAACAATAAGAGCTTACCAGTGATGGCTCTTTATAAAAAAGGACACTGGAAAGAAGAACCCATGTCAAAGTTGAAAACCCTCTCCCAACCACCTTTTTATATTAACTATCTTCCTATCAAGTTTTCATGATGTTGCATCAATCACTTTCGACTGTACACTGAGAAGTTAAGAAAATGTAACTTTGTATAGTGACATTCATACAACACCAGCCATGTACACGACTATACTGACTATTTTCGATCCACACGAAGTCTGGACCTTAAGTAGTGTATGAAATATCCCTTGTTTTGCCAGAAACATCCTGTTTGCTTTACAGTATCCTATTTGTGCTCAAACAAACTCCCCTCCTCCTGTCCCTGGGCCTGACATGCGGCCCAGCTGATGTAACTGTATGTACTACCTCCTCACCTACTTTATCACCTGTATGTAACTATAAGCGAATGTGTCAGATTACTCCTGCCTGCCCTAAAAACTCTGTATCTTTAAGGAATGTACGAAGGACATTAACAATATTCTAGCTGAAGGTTAACGAAGATAAATGTCGGCCAGGCAAGCTGGCGAGATATGTTAAAAGGGAGGACTGTGGAAATTTAGATTGCAAACTGAACATTATCTGCGCCATCTTGCCTCTCCCCAGCGCCACGCACAGCGAATGTACAGCCGCCATTTTAAGCACCCCACTCTCTCCCCGCTCATTCTCGACCGCCAGCGCTTTCCCCTGGCGCTGCGAGCATCCCCCGCGCGCCGGCCGCCCGCGCTCTCTCATACACGGGCCATAAACCCTCTCATTCAGCGCGACCCTGCCATGGGACCACATCCCACACCTGACCGACATCCCATACATGGTCATGCCCCTCTTTGATAAACCCCCTTCCTCTGCGCCCCATTGTCCGAACCGATCCCAGGCCATCACCTAGCCCTGCGGATGCAGTTTATTGCCCCTACTGTAAGGGAAACACCCCACATCAAAGGGATTACAGTAGATCAAAGCCCCTACCCCCTGAGACCCGGCCGGTTGCACACACCCCCGGGAATTGGCGGAATATCCAGCTGCGTGATAGCCATCTCCTACTGTGGGTGGGGTGGGGACTTCTACTGTAGATATGTGTGGGAACGAGATTGAAGTGGGGGTTCCAAGAAATGTCTTTCCGTACATCAAAGCCTCAACAAGAATGTACCATATGTAATAAAGCAATAAACCTGTGTATAAGAGACCAGGTCTCAGAGATGCAGTTAGAGCACCTCGTGACGATACCTTGCTGTCTGATCTGATGTGTTCTGCTCCGACGGAATAAAACTTTGTTTCCTGCCTTCCAGTCTCCGGCGCCTGCCTCTTTCATTGGTAAATTATCGAGTGGTATGAGAGGCGATTACCGCCGGGCAAATACTTGAAAGGTTATCGATTGAAACTGCCGCTACCATTTAACATATGGCTTATTATATGTAATATTGAAAAAGCTTCCACTTTAAGCCCTGGTGACAAGTTCAACACGGCGATGTTGCTGCTCCTGAGTTTCAAGAGAAGGGAAATCTTTAAAGGATACAACGCTAAAGCTAATTTCTCCACTAGAGAGAAGTGAGCACGTACGTCAATGTGCCTGCTGTGCCACAAAACGGACAAAAAACGGACCGCTGGTGCCAGTGCACAAAACAGAGCCCCGTTTTGAGGCCCCATTTAAAAAACTGCCGATGCTCTTCACTGGTGAGACCCGGCCCTCTTAAAGCCCTGGCTGTAGCGTATATGTGTGTGGGAGGCTCTGTGTGTGTGGGCGGGAGGCTCTGTGTGCATGTCTGGGAGGCTCTGTGTGTGTGTGTGCGAGGCTCTGTGTGTGTGTGTGGGAGGCTCTGTGTGTGTGGGAGGCTCTGTGTGGGGGTAACTCTGTGTAGAATGCTCTATGTGAGTGGTGGGGGTAACTCTGTGTGTAGGTTGCTCTATGTGAGTGGCTCTGTATGTGTAGGTGACTGTGTGTAGGTGGCTCTGTGTGTAGGTGGCTCTGTGTGTGTAGGTGGCTCTGTGTGTGTAGGTGGCTCTGTGTGTGTGGCTCTGTATGTGTGGGTGGCTCTGTGTGTGTGGCTCTGTGTGTGGGTGCAAATGCAATAGATCTCGCATTGGAGAGTGATTAAGCTATTGACATTGTAAATAACAATGCCGTTTCTTTAAATGTTTTAAAAACAAAAACATACAAGAATGTCATGAGCAATGCCAACAGCTCTAACTTTAACAATGCCGAGACCATTGCATTGTAAATGCTTGTTGCTTGTTCTGTTTGAGCTGCACTGCTCTTGAATGGTTTATCCGATGTGATGTCGTGTAGTTTTAACCGTAAAACCAGGAGAAATGCATTTCCTCTGCATAGGTCAGGGGCACTGGAATTATGCCATTTTAAAGCAGCTGTGTTTCTCACATAATAATGGATCAGCCTGATAAAGCCATGTAATTCATCAGCTGTGGCAAAATCTGTAGATTTTAACAAAAAACGAATTTGCAAAGGTTAACTGTCCACCTTTCTGATGCTTGTTGGTATATTTAGGTGTATACTAGTACTAATGGGGTGCAACCAATGCTTAGACAGTGCTCACAAGTTTAACAAGCATTGGCATAGCCAATAGGTCTCGCTTTTGGGACCTTATAAGTGTTTAGCCATGCAACAGTTGATGTTGTTGCACCAAGGATATTGTGCTGCATAACTAAATACTTATAGGGCCCTAAAAGCGAGACCTATTGGCTATGCCAATGCTTGTTAAAGATATGGCTCTCTCCTCCCCTTTCCCTTGCATCGGCACTGATTTCAGATGCTGTGCGCCATGCACCACCTTAGCGCCATAGTGGTAGGGTGTGTTGAATCTACCATAGGTTTTGTACAGGAAGGGTACCAGACACGAGGGAAAGCTTTTCCCACTTTGCATGCGCGCTGCACAGTCCAGCACACATGCAAAGTCAGAAAAGGAAGGAGAAATGCTTTCATTTCTCCTTCCTTGCGCATAGTTTAAAAGGGCGCAGTTTTCTCACGCTAAACCTAATCTACTGTATTTAGTAAATTGGGTTTAGCGTGATAAACCTCGGGTGGTTGAATGGGAACGGCCATGCATCACCCTTGGTACGCCCCATAGCGCAAAGCATACTTTTACGTTATTTCCAGCGCAAAAACGTTTTGCGCTGGAAAGTAAATTAGGAAAAAAGCTTAGTAAATCTCGCCCTGTGAGTCTGCATTTATATATGTGCTCTCGCGTATGCGGGCCTGTTCATGAGCGTGTGTGTGTTTGTGTGCACGTGGGGACATTCTCGTCTGTGTGTTTATGTCTGAACATACCTGAGTGTGTATATCTGTGTATTTCCGTGTATGTATCGCTGCACGGTTGATTGTATACTAATATCTCCGGATATAAAACTGTAGATGTGGTGAATGCTTACTTCAGATTGTTTTTTTTAATTTTCCTTCAGATATCAAATGTATTATACTTGTTTATATGAAAGTATTTTTGGGTAACTTTGCTAATGGAATAAAGATAAGATAAAACTGCGTATTGAAGGATAGATGCAGGCTCATGAAAGGAATACAATTCCTTTGATGTGTCAATGTATGCGAGACCCAGTTCTTGCTTAGCATGTGTCCAAGACGACCGTTATCAGCTCCTACAACACACTGCCACTAATCATTGTGTCCCTCTTCCTGTTTCCTTCCTGCATTAGGGCAATCCTACATATTTCGATTTTGCAAGAGGATAGCATTAGATTACTGTATTTTATTTTGATATATACGAGCAAAGTATTTCATTTAGATTTTAGACACGTTTTTTATGGGTAACCACAACCAATAAAGTATGTTGTGATTTAAGGGCATCTAAGAGGTTCCAACATATTTAAATAGAACATTAAAATGACGTATTGTTTTTGTTGTCACTTTAAACTACTTGTTTTTAGTTTATAAATACATTGTTTAACGTTATAAAAAATCAAAAATGGTTAAAAGTTCTAAAGATCTTCAGAACATTCTTATTTGTCCAGGCGTGCTGCTGCAAACCTCCTTTCAAGAGTTTCTGGAGGGGTGACCCCTTACTGCAACAACAGAAACACTGAAAAGCAGTTCTAATCCCACACAGGCAGGAATACAAGAGTGGCGCTAAGTGTTGCTGCATAATAAATCGCGCAGCAGTTTTATTGTGCTAAAGTTACTGCAATTTTTTATATCTGCTGTGCACATTTTCCCCTTGCTAATTAGCAGATGTGCAGTAGGTGCACCTAAACCGTTTGCAAAGGTGATTTTGTGCATTGCAAAAGGGGATGCAGTTTGGCAAACAAATACCAAACTGTATCCCCAAATGTGGCTGTTTTTGGAAAATACAGAGCAAAAAGTATAGTAGAAAAAAGTAACATATTTGAAAGGTATTATAATTTATTTGTGCAAAATATATTGGCACTAACAAATTATGCAGTACACTTCAATATCTTACAAGTGCAACACATGCAAATTTGGGACTGCAAAAAGTAACTAGAAGCATTCCCATTACCTGTCCCTTTAGAGGAAAAGGAAAACAGCAAAAGAAGGTACCAGAATATCATTGTCAAAATATTATCTGATATAAATATTGTGTACTAAATGTCATCTGCAAAAATAGAAATATATGTATAAATACAGAACTTCTACACCCAATGGAACTACATGTTTGTAAACGATATTAAGACCACTATCAGGCAATAGTTCTGTATATGATTTTCTGAAATTCAACCCATAAAAACCTTGCAGATGATTGACCAATAGCAAAAATTGAAGACAGATCTTCAGGAACATAATTTGTACCTGTAGATACTAAATTGGATATCACAAAGGTGTAGTAATGATGACTATATCTTCCAGAACTCAGTCTAAAGAACTGGAGCTTGCCGAAGTGCACAATTTTAGCTATAGGGTCCGGTTTACAGAACGGAAGATGGCATTCCAAGGGCTTCCTGCACCTGAGCTTGCAGGCTTGCAAAGGACTGAATAACCTGATCATTCAAGAAGCACGCTGGGCGACATGCAACACAATGGAGCAGAGATCCAGGAAAGCCGGAAGCAGTTGTAGCAAGCATAGGTCCTGCTTTTGTGACCGATTGGCTTTGCCACTTGCTGTAATTATACTGGGAGGCTCCAGAGAGCACGGCCGTTAGATGGCTGCAACTCTGTGAGGCTCTGCCGACTGGAGCGCTTTCCAACAATTTATCCAGCACATATCGAGGCATCTCGGTGAAAACATCTATGGACTGCATCTCTGATGTCCCGCTGTGCAAATGAGCTTGGTTTGGCCCTGACTGCATGTGAGGAGAGTAAAATCTGCTGAGCTGCACAGTGGGGCCTGGACGTGTGACCACACTGCTGCCGCTGGGCCTTCTGGGGGACTGGCGGCCTGGCTCACTCACCTCAATTGAAGCAAAACTGTTCCTAACTGTTCCCCAGATGTAATCCCGCTGTAGTCGTGGGGTGAGCCAGGTGACACCCGACTGCCTTGCCGTCCTGGGGCCGCCAGCCTGGGGGACTGCAGAGCCGGCCAGAGATGTGTTGGAGGTGGGCTTGGGCGGGATCTGCCTGAGGTGCATTGCCGCGCCTAAAAGTGGCCGCCCTGCTGATGCGGAGCGGAGCAGGCTTTGGCCACTGATGCTGCTGAAGCAGGTGAGGGGCACAGCTTGTGACTGGGGCCATGTGATTGAGACCGGGCCTGGTGAAATCGCTAGCTGTGGAGCTGGAGGCCATCCATTTGGGGCCTCTGCTCTTAGAGAGATCTCACGGACGAGGCGGTGAGCAGGGTGGGGAGCTCAGTCACCCAGCTGTGAGCTGGACTACGAGCTGGGCCCCAGCAGCCCTGGCAGGGAACTGTGGGCCGGCCTGGAGAAGGCGAATCGCTGTGAGTACATGTGCGGCCCATAAAATGTAGATGGATCAGGACTAGACTTCATGTAATGTTCACATCAGCGGCACCAAATTTGTTTTTCAACCCTTGAGGAGTGCAGACAACCGCTTGCAGGGTATGCAGATGAACCTACCTGATTGACTGCCTTTATGGATCAGCCAGGCAATGCTGTCTCGCCCACATTCCTGAGCCATACCTGAGTTCTGGATTGTTACACTATTAGAAACAGGAGGCACAGAAGATGCACTTTGCGACTGCGGATGTGCTCTGGTCAGCACATGCCCTGGTGCCACAGAGAGCTTAAGAGCTGCAATGCGGGCGATCCCGACTCATGCCCATGCTGATGGGAACATGCAGCTGTTGTCATTGAAGGCTGCCCACCCACTGCAGTCGACCCTTGTGCCAGCTCCAGTTGGAATTTGATACCGTTGCACCCCTGACAAAGTGAACTACGGCACTGCCTGTTATTGCAGAGGCCGCCCCCGCAGGGGGCTCGAGGGCCGGCGCCATAATGGCCGCCAGAGCCCGACAGGGAACCAAGCTGGTTTTTCACCAGCGGGAAGCGCCGCAGGGCGGAATGCCCTGAGGTCCCCGCCCTCTCCCTTCCAAGAACAATGGGAAGGAAAGGGGAGATATAAGACGACGCTCCCCCCTCGTGGCAGCCCGCTTGCAGATCAGGGGAGCTGGGGGAGCGGCGCCAACAACTTTCGTATCCCACCCACCCACACCTAGGGAGCAGCAGCGTCGCAGTGCTGACGAAAACCAAAGGAACTACGGGTACAAGGGTTGGATATGGAGACACACCGATGGACGGCGTGTGTGAATAGGGCCACTCACTTTGGGATGCCGCACGGCAGGGTGAGTTGGCCAACAACTGGGGCAGGTAACGGAGACGGCGATCGCAGCCCAGCCCCTGCCAGGCAGCAGGGCACAAAACGGTCCGAAAATGGTAGCGATTTGAGGCCTAACTCCGGGTAGGAACTGCCCCCGCGCAACAAGAGCGCACAGAGATTGCAAATCTAAACGGCGGAAACAACAAGTGTATTGGTATTGTATGGGAGCGCACCAACAGGGCGGTGTGTAGAAGGAGGGCCACTCACTTTGGGATGCCGCACGGCAGGGTGAGTGCGCCTGACGAAATCGGGGTAGCAAACGGAGACGGCGCTCGCAGCCCAGCCCCCGCCAGAAGGTGGGGCACAAAAGAGACTAACAAGGTAGCGAGTTGGGGCCTAACTCCAGGGAAAAGGCTACCCCCCACACGCAAAGGGGCGTGGTAAACAACAAAGAACAATCTATGAGCTGTCAGGGTGATTTACGACCCTAGGAGGTGCAAATGAGCAAAAGACAAACCAGTGATTTATGGCCAGGCGATGATTTATGGCTGATGATTTATGATGCTCATGCAGAATGATTTATGACAGCCAAATGATGACAGATTGTGACAGAATGATTTATGGCCTACCGATGATTTATGACCCATGATTTATGATGCTCAGGCAAAAATGATTTATGACAACGAAATTATGATGGGTTGTGACGGAATGATTTATGACGTGCCAATGATTTATGACCCATGATTTAGGGACTGCTGATTTGTGGGGATCAGACAGAGTGATTTATGGCAACAAAGTAAGGGCCGATTGTGGCAGAATGATTTATGACGCACAATGATTTATGGCCCATGATTTATGATGTCCAGCTGACAAGGCGTGACATCCCATTTGTAATAATGTCTGACAACGATTTATGACCCCGGCCTCCAAGGGGATGTCAGGGGGAGTTGTACAAGTGTGATTATGTGATAAGTAATAAAAAACTGCGGCCAACAATTACCACCACATACAACGATTGTTGGCTGTTTTTTAGTAGTGCAGATGCACAAATATGGTACGGTTCCTGGAATGGGCGCAGTGCGGCCGTTATCACATGCCATAGAGTGTGCACTGCATGCGGTGTTCGTTCTGCACTATACCCAGAGACTTACCCATATTCATCCATAGGGCCCTCGACCTGCTTGTGCCGCCCGATTGACAGGGTGAGGCGGGGTCACCTGGTTGGAGGCGCTTCCCCCCAGCAGACATAATTTACTAGAGACACATCAAGGGTGGTAGACTGACCCAGTCTAGGTGTGAATGCAGCCATTGTGGCGCCAAGGGTCTTCTCATTCCCCCCTAAAGATTAGCGGCTGGGTAGTGGTGAGACCCAAGTGGCGGCTGGAGCTGACCAGTGTTTGGGCTTCACACCCAGCAGGCGACCCGGAACAGCGCCTACATCGTTTGCTTGACTGAACGATGGGAAAAGCTGATGCAAAACAAGCTAAGCTCACATTTGAGAAGCGGAGGCAGACTCGCACAATGGATCCCCCTGCAGTTGACCTGTCACAGAGTCTAGGGAGTGAGTCCCTCCTAGCTCCGGAGTCAGATATACGATCCATGTTCCTGGAGTGAAAACAAAGCATCCTGACTATCGACACAAAAATTGACCTGTTAGCGACAGGTTTTATCACCTGAAAGAAAAAGTGGACAAGCACAATGACTGGATCCAGCAGCTGGAGCATTGTGCCTCTGAAGTTGAAGACGGTCAATGAGTGGACCGCGAGAAACTGCTCCGCATGGAAAAGGTGTTAGAAGTAATGCGTAAAAAAATGAAGATCTTGAAGCGAGATTCGGATTCTCAGAGAGCCCGAATCCACTGCAATGGGCAAAATGGAGGACTATGATGTGGAGTGTATGCCACGAGCTCTATTTGGAGAGGGACTCTCTGCTATGTTCTCAGTGGAGTGTGCACACCACTCCCTTGGGCAGAGTCCCCAACCTTGGACACCTGCCTGGTCCATCATTGCCCACTTGTTAAATTACAGGGATCGCAATGTGGTCTTACGCCTAGCTGGTGAATGACGCCCACTGCAGTACCACGGAAAACAAGTTTCAATCTACTCAAACCTTTCTATGATAGTGCAGGCCGTTAGAAGGGACGTCTTGCCAGTGAAACTCATCCTTCAGCGCAGTGACGCTAAATAGTCCTTGCTACATCACGCCAAGCTGAGAGTTCTCCACCAGGGCAAGACCCACTATTTCACTTATTCCAAGATGGCGGCAAGTTTGTCAAGACTATCCCGATAAAGGTGGTGAGTGCCTCGCAGGTTTCTCGAGAGGCAAATACAGATCACCTCAGCGAAAACAACTAACCCCATGATTCCTAAAAGAGTTCTGAGCTGATGCTGATATCCAGACAATGTTCGCACATGGATTTTTTTAATTTATTTTTTAATTTATTTATTGCGATTTTCTATAGCGCGAACATTACCCGAAGGTGTCAGAGCGCTTTACAAAAGAACCAGTTGCGTTACATAAGGACTTTGGATTACATGAGTTACATAAGAGATATAAACAGGAAAATAATTGCAAATGTACAAGTTGGGCAAAAGGAGGGAACAAATTCCAAATGTATAAGTTGTAAAGTTTCACGTAGTTCTACCAGTGTCTCGGAGACTGCTGTCCTTAAAGTCACTCAAGGAAGAGATACAAACAGATAAACTCTAAAATCACATAGAAATGGTAGTAAGTACAAAGGTCTACTACTTATACTAGTGGTTAGAGATAAATATATATACAAATTGCAAATTCACTCAGGATTACATTTTAACAGCGATTAGGCTTGGACAATTATATATTACATATTTACAGAGCAGGAAATTCTTGCCATCGTTCAGCCAGATGTTCAGGTGGTGTTGTACTCAAGGGTGGTACAAGCAAAGCTCGCCGGAATGAGAAAGATACTGTATATCATATATATAGTTCATACCCTACAAAAACAGGCACCACAGCTGAGACAGTTGCCCAGGACCATAGGATTCCAGCACGTAGACCGGGAAGGAGAAGCGCTCCCCGCACGTCACAAAAGGACGCCATCTTAGGGTCAGGTCATACAAGCAGTGCTCACCGGAGCGAAGATCATACTGTATAACAGCGGCAGAAAATTGTACCTTAGGAAAGAGAAGTGAGGATGCCATGAACATCCGGCAACGGACACTCGGAATGGAAATTAGGCCCATATCTGTTTCCACAGCGATGCAGCCTGCACTGTTGTTGTTCGTCAGACAATTAAGTCCATCGCGTTTTTGAGCAGTCGTCATTTTAGGGTCAGGCTGAGTTGAAAACTGGAGCGAGCCTCTGAAACATACAGGGCTCAGAGAAATCAAAATAGCAGAGTACCTTGTTTGGTGCATGCCCCGTTGAGTCCCGCTTTGAACTCCGGTCGAGATTCGCGCTCCAGGAGGGAAACCAGAGCCTCGGTCTGCAGCAAGCTCCGCCGAAGAGCACTCAGTCATCTTGTGCTCAGTGGGAACTCCTCTGACTCGGGTAATTCAAGGAAGTTCCACTCGACCACAGATCCTCACAACCGATGCCAAACGGCTCCGGAGAATGCCCCACAGCATGTGGTCATGTGAATGGGGCTTGCTCGTGGGTAGTAGCAGGCCCTCACTCAGGCGTGAGTGCCTATGAAGGAGATGCACCTGTGGACCGCTCATCTGGTTAGACTACTATTGGTAAGAGGGTATAAACCCAAGATAAATATTGCCCTGCTGGTAGCAGATTATGCTTGAACAGAGGGGGGCATGGCTGTGTAACTCCCATTAAGAACCTGCTATTATTTACTGGTGCACTTATGCCTCCTTGACTCTCTTTGTTCTAACCCCAGCTCATTGTAGCTGGGAGTTTGCTGTACCTTTGGAACGCCACCGCGGGATGATCCCCAGGACATTTACTACACTGCATTGTTGGGTGTTGCAGAGAGGGTGAGTTAGCAGCATTTGGCCAGATTGGGGGGTTAATGCATGTGGGTTAATGATGGCTGCAGCCTGTTGGCTGCCCTATGCTCTTTCATTTCCCCTCTTTCCCTTTAGTCTACCCAGTACAGTTGTACTATATGTGACATGGTGAGTGCTGCCTATGCGGTTGCGACACCAGATCAGCCATGAGGTACTCTATATGCAGTCAGTTAGGATTATCACCAAGGAAATCTGTGGTCTCAATGACCGCCATAAAGCACGACAAGTGTTGGCGTATTTTCAGGGACACTCAGCGGATAGCTGTTTTTTACAGTTACTACACTTTACGGCGGGTATCCAGGTGCGATTATGGGTAGGCTGGGTGGGTGAGCAGCATGTGGCATACTATTCAAGCTATGCTTGTGGTGAAGCCATACTTATCCGCAAGGGAGTTTCAAGGCAGTTGCAATGCACAATTTGCAACAAGCACTGGAGATGCTCTATGCTGGCTGGAGTTTTGTATGGGCACCCTATTAAGCTCAGTGCTGTTTATGGGCCAAACACATATGATCCCCAGTTCGTTGCTAAGGTGCGGCAGAGAGGCTCTCTTGGCCTTAGCACGAAACTGTGGGGTTGGGATTTTAATGTTATACTCGATTCGGAGGCAGACACATCCAGTGACTCCAGGCATCCGCACCTGAGGGCAGCACCCCAGTTGTGCTTAATAATTGCTAACTTTGATCGCTGGGATCTTTGGTGCACTAGACACCTAAATGACACAGAGGGAACTTGCTTTACAGCGGCACATGCTACATGGTCACGGATTGATTATTGGTTAGCATCATGTGATGTAGATGCATGGACTAGGGATATTTCACACCTGCCACGGACACTGTCCGATCATGCCCCAGTTCTATTTGAACTTGGACTTCCTGGTGGTCCCCCGTGAGCATTCATATGGAAACTGCAGGCACTTCGTGACCAAGTATATTGTGAAGAAATTAGATCTGCGGCTGCAGAATACTTAGAACACAATGTTAGGCCACAAATGTTGTGATGCACATTATGAGAGGCCTTTAAAGTTGTCATCAGAGACGCATACATTGCAAAACAGGCTTGGGTGCTGCACTTGGTGAGAGGTGGCACATTTGGAGAGGGAGATCAGAGTGCTGGAACTTCAATAATATAACAATAGTAGCACAGCAGTGATGGCATCCATTAGAAGCAAGTCTAGATGGCTTAACAGCCGCTTTGTATAAAGAATATGCTCACTTGTTAGCGCCTCACTTCATTGCAATGTAAGAGGAATCCCTCTCTGCAGGTGTCCTGCTGCCTTCATTGCATGAAACACTTGTCGTGACAATTCTTAAGCCGGGCAAGAATTCACAACGGTGTGAATCTTATCGATCGCAATCCATGATTAACATGGGTGATAACATTTTCGCCAAGCTCATCGCTTTGTGACTGCTGCCACTTCTGCTGACCACTGTGATGCCTGACCAATCAGGATTTGTGCTGGGTCGATCTACCTCACACAACCTGCGCACCTTTTTCCCCCTTCTCCATACAATTGAGTGTGGCGGTGGTTTTTGTTGACATCACCAAGATGTTTGATTCACTTGATTGGTCATATCTCGTTGCCCTGTTTTTGCACGTGAGTATTACCCAACGCTTCATATGCTTAATTAGATTTTTTATAGCCAAACTGTTGTTCGCCTATGGGCCAGCTGTAGGATCACAGCCCCTTTTGAAGTGACACGGGGGACCCATCAGGGGTTCTCCCGCTACCCCATTTTGGTTGCTTTCGCTATGGAACCACTTGCGGTCCAGCTGCTGCAGCACCAAGAGCATGGAGGCATGGCATTGCGACCACGCAGTATCGTAGTGTCAATGTATGCAGATGATGTCACTTTGTATGTGAGGGATCCCCAGACCCATCTCGACCGCCTGATAAGGGAATTCACCCATTTTGGGGGCCTCAATAGGATTTGCATCAGTTGGGCTAAATCTGTTTTGTCCCGCTGACAGAAGTGATGTCAGTGTTGACTTCAGAACACCAACTTGAATGGGTGGGTGGACCGGTTACATTCCTCGAGGTTTGGCTGAGTAAAGATGTCGATGCTCTATGGAGAGACAACTATGGGCGGCTGATGATGTGGCTAGATGAGCATGGGGAGAGCTGGCAGAGGCTCTCACTCTCTTTGACTGCCTTTGACTGGCAGGATTGCCATAACGAAGATGGTGGTCCTCCCTACATTTCTTCACCTGTTCATAAACCTGTCGATCCAGCTGTCGATGCACTTCTGTCGCAGGATTCGCTCAGGCCTGGTATCCCTTGCATGGGTGGGTAAGCAGCCCATAGTCGCCTGGGAAATACTCATGCTCCCCTTCAAGCAGGGGGGACTTGGGACTCCATATATGGACCTCCATTATTATAGCGCTCATGAGCAATTTACGCACCATTGGCTTTTCCAGACACAGAATGAGGTCCACACTGTGACAAGCATGACTATGCATGGCATTTCCCTCTTCAAACAGTGCCCTTCTGCCCCAATGATGTCCACGAGCACAATTAGACACGGTGGATTGTACCGTGTGGGCGTGGGAGAATCTTTGGCAGCGTGCCTTCCGGGTCACCTGTACGCCCCATTGGTGCCACTTATTGGACACACAGACTACCCCATCACCGCCGATGCCGGCACCCGAGCCAGATTGCGGTCTTTGGGGTTGACCTCAATGTGCTCAATATACCTGGATGGCCACTTCAAAGTGGCTCAGCAGGCCTTGCACGGCCCTGACATCACCCTCCTAGACACCTTCACATAATACCAACTCCGAGCTGCTTTTATAGTGACACAACACTTCTTCCTGAGTACTCCGCCCTCCCTCCCTGTCCTAGAGGAAATTTTGACCTTCCTTCAACACCTAATTACATGGATATACACAGGAATGCAGTATGCTGTACTGATTCACACACCTTGAGGCCAAAGAGTACGAGATAGCGACCTTGATCCTCCTTTATCAGATGAATAATGGCAGTACTGCTGCACTCAGTCATGTGTGCTCTCCCCTAACTATAGACTGCGACTGGTGCACTTTATGTACCTACAAAGGTGTCACCGACCTGACGGGTCCAACGCGCTGGAGATCGAGGCCGGTTCATTTTTTCTTCCCTGTCCTAGAAGTCAGGCAGAGAGGAGGAGTCACTTCTCTCCATGTGACCCGGAAGAAAGAAGTGCTTGAGAATGACGTCTTGAAGGACATGTACAAGAACAGCGTCTCGGCGGGTGTGCGTGAGGAAAAGACGGAGAAGGCGAAGAAGTGGTGGAACAAGGAGTGAGCTGCGAGCCAGTTCCTGGAGAACCTGACATTCCGAGGGTGGAGCTGAAAGGACCGGCAGAAGTGGAGTCTCCTTCCCGCCGGCTGTCTCCAGAGCCCCGCCGCGTCCCAGCAGGGACGTGGCTTCAACAGGTGCATGCCCTGTTAGGAGGCAAAAGGTCTCAAAGGAGCAGGAACAGGAGGGAACAGGACTAGGAATAAAAAGAGAAGGCAGGAGGGAAGGAAATTTTTAAAAAGAAAATAGAAAAGAAAACCTTAACAGTGTAAAGAAACAAGGCGCTAGGACCCGGAATCAGATAGGTTCATCTTCACACTACTGGTGCACTCAATATTTCTTTTAGGCTATATAATGTTCTTTGTATCCCTTATTTTTAACTTTGCTAACAATCACTCTTCTTACCAGAAGGTATAAAAAAGAAAGCACCCCACTAATCCAATTCATATTGAGTGAATTATAACGGCAGACTCTTACAGGTGACTTCTGGATTAGCGAATGATAAAGTGATCCCATCTAGTGCCCCTATGTTGACTTTATAAAAACGACTACCTGGGGATGACCTTGATGCTTTTCTAACAAACTTCGAATGCATGGCAAGGGCATGTGCATGGCCCCTCGAGAGATGGCCCTTTTATTTAGCCCCTTTGTGGTCCGGGGACGCCCAAGCAGCATATCAAACCGCAAATTTCCAAGGGAATGCCACCTATGAAGAAGTGAAAAAGGTGATATTGGATAGGGCGGGTTTAGATGAGAAAGCCTACAGCCTACTATTCAGACAAGAAAGGGGTAGACCAGGTGACAAACCAAAGGTACTGTACTTTAAGTTCAAAACAGCGGATGAAAAATGTCTGAAACCCTACGACCATAGTAAAGTAGAGATAGTGGAAAAAAAGTGTATAGCACAGTTCATAGAGGATCTTCCACACCAAACCCAACATTCGGGAATCAGTAGCGCACAGGCTGTCAAAATGGCCACTACCTTTTCATGGGTCCAGCCTTGGTTTTCCTCTCAAGAGACGGACAGACACACCAAGAATTCCTCCAATGCTGTTAATCTTCATACTGATCGAAAACAAAAAAAAGCAACCAGTGACAGTAGGAAAACCATCCAAACTAAACCTGAATTTCAGGTCCCCTCTGGTCCTCAATGTTTTGAATGAGGCGAATTAGGTCACATTGCCTGTTTTTGCAAAAACAAGAAAGTCACAGACAAACCAATGGAGGATAATTATTCCCAAAGCTCCTTTTACTTCACCCAAGAGATGGGACCTGTATTTCTTGTAAGTGTGCAGATCAATAAAAAATGGACAATTGTCTTCTTGGACTCTGGCTGTAAACAATCAGTTGTACGAGCAGAACTTGTTTTACCCTCCCAAGTCATACCCAAGAAATTTGTACAAATTAGTCAAGAAGTACCCCGTTGCCAGACTGGTTCTTTCCACGTTCAACAGAACAACGGTTATAGAAGTAGGGGTTCTTCCTAATTTACCTGAAGATATCATCCAAGGAACTGACAATCCACATTTTATAGAGATGGTTTATGCGATGCTTACTCGAATAAAGGAAATTCAAGACTCCACTCCTAAAAACGACTTACTAGCTCCCGAACCATGGATGATAGACCATAGTTTCTGTTTCACTCAGATGAACGATGTGCTCCGAGAACCCATTTGGGAGAAGGCCGGACAGAATAACACCCAAGTTTTTCTCAATTTCCAAATAAAAAACAGACTTCTATACAGGATACCAGGGCCCACCGACAACCCAACTATTGGTAACAAAGGATTTTCAGGACCAGATTATGTTTTATGCTCACTCACATTTGTTAGTCAGACACTTAGGACCTGAGAAAACGACTAAAGAAACCCTTGCAAATTTCTATTGGCCTGGTATCTTCGCCCCATTGGGACCAAATGCTTCCACTGGCCCTCTTCTTGTTGAGAAGTCAGGTCCAAAGTAGTTTGTGGTGTTCCTCTTTGAATTACTCTATGGACGAAAACCCCAAACCCTCCTAGAAATAACTCGAGAGGCATGAGAGAAAGACATAAAGCCCGAAGCAGATAACCTCTTAGAGTACACCCAAAAATTAAAAGCCCCTATTGGAAAACTGCGGGAATTAGCTACTAAAAACTTTAGAGAAAAGCCAAAACAAACAAAAACAAATAAACAAAAAGTGGAGACATTAAGAGTATACCAACCAGGCGATTGGGTTCTGGTGATGCTACCAAGCTCTTCTCACAAGATGAAATCTGAATGGAGGGGCCCCTTTAAAGTTATAGCAAGGATTGGTAATCTTTCGTATAAACTAAAAATGGAGAGATATAGAGAACAGACCTTTCATATAAATCGCTTAAAAAATGGCTAGGACCCTTACCGCAAGACGTACATACGGTACGTCTTGAAAATAATATTCCAACCACTGTAGAACAGCTATATATCAACAAAGAATTGTCTGGTGAGCAAAAGAAAGAACTAAAGAGAATAGTACAACCCTTCGCTTCAGTTTTTCCGACATCCCAGGGAAAACAAACATAGTCCAACACTCTATTCCCACTCCTGAAGGAAGTGTGATAAAGCAGAGACCACATCGAATTCCCGCAGCAAGAAGGAAAGCAGTGCTTGTAGAAATAAAGCAAATGTTGAAGATGAATTTTATAGAACCCTCATGAAGTAACTGATCTTCTCCCATAGTGTTAGTTCCCAATCCCAATGGGAGCATAAGAGTTTGTATAGACTTCCGTGCAGTAAACAAGATTTCTAAATTAGATGCATACCCTCATCCTAGGGTTGATGATTTAATAGAAAGAATAAGAGACACCAAATATATCACCACAAAAGATCTCATGAAGGGATACTGCCAGGTCCCCTTAAAAACTGAAGGCAGAGAAAAAACTGCTTTTTGCACACATTTTGGCCTATTGCACTTCACAGTGCTCCATGGAGCCCCTGCTACTTTTCAAAGATTAATGAATATTGTTCTCAAAAACCATATTGAATACACTTCTGCCTGCTTAGATGATATCATTATATTTAGTCATTCATGGGATGATCATTTAAAACATTTACACTCAATCCTGAATGGCTTGGCTAAAGCCGACCTTCACATAAAGGCAAAAAAAGCTTAAACAAAGTTAAACACCTAGGGTATTTGTTAGGTAATGGACTGATTGAGTCCCAAACTGAGAAAGTCAGAGCAATCACTAAAATTCCCTTTCCAACCAATAAAAAAGCACTACGGTCTTTCCTTGCATTGGTAGGGTATTATTGTAAGTTAATTCCTGGCTACTCTATCATAGCTGCACCCCTGATCTGTTAAAGAAAAGAACACCTACTGCCAGGTTCCAAAATCCCACAAAAGAAGTAATAAAAGCATTCCAGACTCTAATAGAGAGTATCACCTCTGCCCCGATTCTCACCGCCCCAGACTTTACGAAAGTCTTAAGCCGACAAAACAGACACTTCAGACATTGACATAGAAGCTGTCCTCACTCAGAAGGACGACGAAGGTGTTGAAAAACCTATCTCATATATTAGCAGAAAATGATTTCCCCTTGAGACTGCTTATTCCACAATAGAAAAAGAATGCTTTGCCATTGAGTGGGCAATTGAGAAATTCCGTTATTATATTGAGGGTAAACCTTTTGTCACGCACCCTTAACCTGGTTAAGCAGAAATAAAGGGAACAATCCCAGGGTTCTTAGATGGTTCCTTTCACTGCAACCCTTTCGATTTGATATGTTCCATAAATCAGGTAAAGACCTAACAGTACCAGACTTCCTAAAACGTTTTCCCCTTTTTCCCGAACAGGAAAATCCAGGGATGGGGATATGTCACCGACCTGACGGGTCCAATGTGCCAGAGATTGAAACCGGTTCATTTTTTCTTGCCTATCCCTGAAGTCAGGCAGAGAGGAGGAGTCACTTCTCTCCACGCAACACGGAAAAAGGAAGTGCTGGAGAACGGCATCCTGAAGAACGCCTACAAGAACAAGAAGAACAACGTCCCGGCGGGTGTGCGCGAGGAAAAGACGGAGAAGGAGTGGCAGAACAATGAGTGAGCGGCGAGCCAGTTCCTGTGGAACCTGACATCCCGAGGGAGGCGCTGAAAGGACCGGCAGCAATGGAGTCTCCTACCCACCGGCTGTTTCCAGAGCCCCACCGTGTCCCAGGAGGAACGTAGCTTCACCAGGTGCATGCCCGGCTCTTAGTTAGGAGCCAAAAGATCTCAAAAGAGCGGGAAGAGGAGGTACAGGACTATAAAATTCAACAAAAAAAAAAATAGAAAAGAATACCATAATAGTGTAAAGAAAAAAGGTGCTAGGAGCCGTAATCAGATGGGTTCATCTTCACACTACTGGTGCACTCAATATTTCTAGGGGGGCTATATAATTTTCTTTGTATCCCTTATTTTTAACTTTGCTAACAATCACTCTTCTTACCAGAAGGTATAAAAAAGAAAACACCCCACTAATCCAATTCATATTGAGCGAATTGTAAGGACAGACTCTTACCTGCTTCTTTATTTCTGTAGAGGGTGCTGGCGGAAAGGAACTCCGAAGGACCTGGAAAAGTAGAAGACGCTATGAAGTACAACAGAGTGACTTTTGTTTCATTTCATCACTCAAGCTGTTCTTTTTGAAATAAAGGATAAGGAATTAACGCTTACCCTGAGTGGTTGATTAAACGCTAAGACCTATGGATGGTCACAATAGGCTATATCGCACTTCTGCTAAATTACATAGAATGGGCCTCTTGAGGATGAGCGCTGCATGTGCTGTGCAGCGTTATGTGCTACTATCTTCTTACATCTGACCTGGGAGTGCACTGGAGTGCAGCAATATTGGAGTGAAGTGTTTGCTGTGCTCGGGTTGAGCTAATGGGATATGACAGGGATGCACCTTTAGGGGACCACAGGTTAGCGGAACTCCTGCTCTTGCTTGCTAAACTTCGTATTGCAAAGAACAATTGAATGCCTACAGGGAACTAATGCAGATCAGCACCCATCCCAAAGACATCTGGCACCCATTAGAGATGTATCTTTCTGCTCTCCTGCAACCGCGAGGCCTGGGGGTGGCGGAGGTAGTGTCGGCCACGTCTCAGCTTGGTACCACGGAGCATTCGTCCACATGAGGAAACATGCTGGCGGTGTACATCATATATCTGGCTGCCATATGATAGTCCATGTCTTGCACATTATTATGGCAACAGTTTGCGTGACTGCTCACTGGGTATCCCTTCTTCCCTACTCGTGTTCCCCTTGTTTTACTATGTTTTTTTCTTCATGTACGGATCAGTACAGCACCTCTTGTTTGTAACAACAATAAATGCAGACCTGTACTCATGCTGACTTGAAATTACTGTGTACCGTACATATCTGTTCTATTTGAAAACCAATTAAAAGTTGTTTTTTTTTAATAACAAAAAAGCTATACTGTACAGTATCCCTGATGCTGTGCAGCATGGCTAAGAAAGAGGAAAAAAAAGGTCTATTATGTGGCCAGCCAAGTAATTTTATATGCACGTGCAAAAAGCGTGCACGCACCTACAAAATGATGCAAGTACTATTTTTATTTTTGTTTACTGATACAAGTTTGATCAGTAATAAAAATAAAAAAGAGCACAAGTGGGAGGGTGGAACAAATGTGTGTAGGGAGAAGCAACATGGAGGACTCAGGGACAAGCAGCACGGGGACGGGGAGGTAAAGCAACACAGAGGATGTGGTGGGATGAAGAAACATAAAGGGCACCTGTGGAGAGAAGCAACACAGGGCCACGAGTAGGGGATGCAAATGAAGAGTAAGCAATGTGGAGCAGGGAAAGCAAATAGATGGAAAGAGCTCCATGAAGCAGGGGAGTGGAAGACAAAATAGATGATAGAGCAACATGTAAGTGGGGGAGATGCACATGGGTGAGAAAACAAGGTGGAGTGGGGAGAAGAACCCAAATGTAAGTGCATTCTGGATGAGTGGGAAGAAGTACAAAGACAGAGAAAAATAAACATGAGCACAGTGGACAGGCAAAAGTACACATGGGAGACAGCTGGAAAACACATGCACTCTCATGGAGTGGTTAATTAAAAAGAAAAAAGTATTACCTGAAATTTGAGCCGTGGAAGTATACAAGTAATATGCACATGCTGTAGGGGAGGGACAAGTACAAGAAGATGAAGTAAAGCCCATGCAAGCTAGTGGATGAAAAGCAAGCAAATGAGAGTGACAATAAAGCCAAACAATGAAATGTAAAGGATGGATTCTGTACAGTCCTCCCCAGCCTGGGTATTCGTCAATGACTACACCACACATGGAGCTTAGTATAACATGTCATTATTTATCTGTGTGTAACTCTGAACTCAAGATTCTAAACCTGCATTCACTTCACTATGCTCAAATGCTTACTTCACAGTTCTACAGGGTCCATCAGGGTTCCGTCATTGCTAACTCACACGACACTACAGGTTCATATGCAAGTTTTAAAAATGGGACAGTCTTGTATTGGCCATGATGGGATGGTGAAAAGCAAAGCCTTCTTTGGCAGAGATCACCTACAGGTCACCAATCACTAATTTACGGGCCTATATGTTGTTGAATAACTTTATTCGGTATAAAATATCATAAAAGTATGTACATAGACAAATCATCATCCTAAAAAAACCTTTGTGATCCAGCATATGGTATTAAAAAGATGATAAAAAGATGGAATATATACAGATAAAAAGCCATTAAAAGAACACGTCATGTTGTAATAAAAAACAAATGCTCATAAATCTCCAGTGACCGAACTCTTTTGAGGTTTTAGCAATTTAGTTCGTAACAGCCAGGCACACCCCAGAAATGTGGCTACCCCACAGACCACCACCAGGGAAGAAGCATTGGTTAAAAGAAAACGAAGCGCCACCCTGTAATTCGTGAAGCCCAAATTTCTACAAATGGGGCTGAGCCACTTCCTCCTTACCGCCTTGTAGGCCGGACAAGCAAAGAGGAAGTGGGTAACAGATTCGCTTGGGGCAAAATACCCGGGATAGTTGGCAGATGTTGGAGTCTGGCAATTCCAGCCTGCCACCAAAGCATTAAGCTGGAGGGTCCCAAACCTGAGCTTCATATATAGTGTTCTGTCTCATGGACATTGTATGTAATCCAAGTATTGCTTTAATTTAGCCACCATTTTATGCTCCAGAAACTGGTTTATAAGGCTACCTCGGTTGGGATTTCTAGCTTCCTCTCCCTTCACCCAGTCCCAGTAGGCTTTTTTAATGATTTGCTTTTCAGGTGGGGTCTGATTGAGCCATGCCTCCCCGTAACCAATGTCTGTAACCAACCGCTTTAATTGGAAGATCCATTTGATCTTATTACCAGTGTTTAAATTAATAATCTCAGTCAGGGCAACAGCATAACTAGCCAATTCAGGGGTGCATCTCAAGCGAACCCAGAAGAGCAGTGGGCGTAATCTTGCTATGTCCCTGATAGAGCGTTTACCCAGGTCCAAGCGAAGTGGTAACAAGTGGGTGGAAGGGGGGAGGGAAACCAGTCCTCTTAGAAAATGGTTCTCAGATTTCTCCAAGTCGCTGGTATTCTCGAACCCCCATAACTCCGCCCCATATAGTGCTGAGGGTAGAGCCTTCCCATCGTATACCTCGAGGGCTGCCACTACTGGTCTTCTAAAAGAGAGCCGCTGTTTTCTTAGTATAGCGCCATTGAGTGAGAAGCCATTCCTAAATCGTTTAGATGGTGCAAGAGTCATTAGTTTTGTTTTAGATGTATTAATTACTAGGCCCCGTACATCACAAAACTGACTAAACCTGACAAGCAACTTTTGGAGGCCACTTGGGCTTTTTGACATCAAAAGGGTGTCGTCGGCAAAAAGGAGGGTGGGAGTTTTCTCCCCTGCCAGGGCTGGGGCGTCTGTTGGATCCTCTCTCAAATGGTCAACCACCCCATTTATAAAGAGGGAGAACAAAGTATGAGCAAGCACACAGCCCTGGCGGACTCCCCTGTCAACCGCCACCCTGTCTGTCAGATGACCCTGATTGCCCCACCTGATTTTTGCGTAGTTCCCCTCATGGAGGCTCCTGACAATGTCAAGGATCAGAGGTGGAAAGCCCAGATCGGACAGCACCGACCAGAGTTTGGAACGAGGGACCAGGTCAAACGCGGTCTTGAGGTCGATAAAGGCCAGATATAAACTGCCTTTCCCAATGACAACTACTTTCCAGTAGATCATAAAAAACCGGAAGACCTGGTCCATCGTGCCCACCCTATGTCTAAAGCCTGCCTGGATGTGTGAAAGCACATTAGCTTCATCCATCCAAGCCCTGACCCTTATAAGGAGGACCCTACCAACCACCTTCTGTATTACGTCGATTAGACATATCGGCCTGTAGTTGGCAGGATCCTCCCTACTCCCCTTCTTGAATATGGCTACCACTTCGGCGCCTTTCCAGGAATCCGGGACTGGATGGCCTCTAGCAATTAAATTCAAAATGAGCAGAATAAGATCAGCCCATAGTTTTGGATTGTGGAGAAGGAGATCACCGGGAATGCCATCAGGGCCTGCCGCCTTCCCAGATGATAGCCCTTTAATGGCAGAAGAGACCTCGTTGAGCTTGAAGGGATCGAGTGCACTATCAGATGCGGGGGACACATCTAAAGAGGGGTCCTCAAAAAGTAGGGGGGCTTATCGCCATTGGATTGAGAATGACTGTTAACCTCACTGTACAGGCCAGAAAAGTGTGTATGCCACTGTTGTGCCGAGATGTGATTGGGGATCGGATCGTCACCCATACGGCTGCCTTTATCGATGAGTCCCCAAAACAGCGTGGCGTCTTTCAGGAGGGCAGCAGATTTAAGCTCCTGCCAGTGCGCTTCTTCCCAGATAAGCTTAGCTAGCTCGATTGTCCTTGCGTACTCTTTCCTAGCGTGTCTAACAAGAGACATATTATTACTTTGAAGGGCTACAGTTAACATACGTCTCTTCGCCCTGCATGCCCTCGAATACCACAAATTAGAGGCCCTAGGGAATATTTTGTACGTACGGGGCTCCGGTAAGGAAAAGAGTAAGCCCATTTTTCCAATAAAATCTGGATAGTGTTTTGTGAGGAGAGAATTCTGCACACCCATACGGGGCTCTTGAGGTAAATCGAGCTCCAAAGACATCTGCTCTACCAAGACTCTTGTTTTGCACAGTATATCCTCATCCTGTGAGACCCTGTGCCACTTTAGGCGTCGATTACAGTAAGAAGGCACTACCTCTTTTGTAGACAGTTTTGTTACATTAGCGGGATTGGAAGCTGACCAGATGTTGCTCATGTGCATGCAAAGCGGATTATGGTCGCTATCCTGAGATGGTAGAATTTCCATATCCTCTAAAACATGCCAGAGTCGTATATCCAACAGAATGTAGTCTATCCTTGACGGGCAGCTGGGTCTGTTATATGTATTGACCCCGCACAAGTCGGAGCATGATCTGCCATTTACAGCTCTGAGGTTATGCTCCAGTGTAAGGGCGCTCAGTTGTATAGCCCTTTGTGTCCACTTCTTGATAGGGGTTAGACTAAGGGGGGATAGCGAATTTAGTGTCCTGATCACCAGTACCCAGAACATCCACAGTGCAAAGAGGTTTGTAAGTACAATTAAAGTCCCCAGCCACAAGGGCTACTGAATTGGGGTTAATGTTGGACAACTCTCTCTCTAAAATTGCAATGGTTGATGAGAGTTGTACCCCGGGGGACCCTCTGGCATAGACGTTAAATATTTCCAAATTGAAACCTTTTTTAGGGCTTTTCACCGACAAATGTAAAATGTCGTTTGAGGGGGTGGTGTGGATGGCTGTAGACCAGTTTAGAGAGATATTTAACCAGATATGAAGCCCCCCACTGGTCGGCCTTTCCCTGATCCTAAAGCTGGGATAAAATAGGTGGTAAACCCGGGCTTGTAAAGGGGTACCAAACTCCAAGTTTCTTGAAACAAGCAGATATCTTGGCCATCTATGAATGTGTTCCACTCTGGGAGCCACAGTTTTTTGTGCAGTCCGGCGATATTCCAAGAGAGGAAACGTAATGACCCTTGGGAATTGGCCACAGTTCCACTACCTCCCGTGCTTATATGTCTATTATAGTCAATCAGTAAGCTCCCCCGCTCCGCTTGCTCTTCCCCCCTGAAGTTTGGGCTGAAGGCTATATCGTCTTTTCTCCCCCTCTTTATTTTGTCACCGGGGGCTGAAAATAGACTGTTATCCAGTCAGTCTACTATGCTTAGACCGGACTCTATTCCTTCCCCATCTTGTGACCATAGTGGAAAATTACGAAATTGAATTGCCGAAGTTCCTGGCGGGGAAGTACGTAGTTCGAGTGACACCAGATTTTCGGCTATTTCAGCGTTAAATACCTTGATCTCAATACAGTCTGTCCTCGAGCCAACTTTTTTAATCCTTGTTACTTTTGCCACGTCCTCCCTTATAACCGACCTGCAGCCCCTCACGTGTCTTGTCCAATGAATTACTTTGTTGTGTAGCGATTCTTGGCTTTCGTAGCAGTGGGGGCTCGTAAGCTTAGGGACCTTAGTCATATAAATTGTAGAAATGGGGCCCCTTGAAGATATGTTGCCCCTATTGGGCCCCAAATTAAACCGAACGGACTGCTCTTCCCTAATCATAGCAGTACTAACTAGTTTAGCTCCACAAAGGGACCGGTCAGGTACACTGCTTCTGCTACCCATTCCAAGACCCAAGTCAAGATGTGAGTTAGATTTCCTGTGGGGGATAGGAGTGGCGGTGGAAAACCAGGCTTGGGACACTTGACCTTGTGCTAGTCCACGCCCAGCCTCCTCTAAACTCTTGCCCCTCAATTCCCGGCTTAAGCTGGTACTAGTCGGTTTGGGGGGGGGGAGGACTGGGCCGGAAGGCCTATTCCCAAGCAAATCCACCTTCTCCCTTAACGAGGCCAATTCCCTTTCAAGAAGTTCCACTCTCTGTCGGAGGGCATCATTCTGAGGGCCACATAAACTGCATGGGAATAGACTGGCAGGGGGCTTGGCCGTCCATGCTTTGCTAGGGGTGGAAATTAAACTATACTCTACACAGGGATCTTAAACAGCATACCTATTTGAAGAGGGTAATTGGACAGACATATAATCACAAGTAGCTTTTGTAGAGACACTTAGAGCTACCTTTTTTTGTGGGGATGAGGGCCCTGGAATGCTCTCCACAAGGCTATGTGTCTCGTAAGAGGTAGAATTTTTGGGTGGTTTCTTATTAAACATTGCTGGGACAACTCTGTCATATGGATAGGGAGATACTGGCACTTCCACAGGCCGGTTCCCATCAGCGACTAAACAAGTGTCAATAGGGGTACCCAAAATGTCCTCGCAATCATTCACAATGCCCTCAATCCTTGTTAGGACACAGTTGTTGACGGCGTGGGAAGCTTTTTTAGATTTTCTCCCTCTTTTACATAGGAGTGGGCCCCCACCCTCAGTTAGCTTCCTCTTTCCCATTATAGTTAGTCCACTGTTCCACAGGGTATCTACAAGTCACAAAAAACAGCAAAAGTGGTCTAGCTGTATGCCTGGACCAGGGTAAGATGACAGTACTTACAGGCGAGTGCTCGTAAATCAGGTGACGGAGAAATAGCCCAGCCCGGCCTCCTTCGGCCTCTGACGGGCAAGGACAGGCCCGCCCTTGGCCCGGGCATTGCCCGGGCACGGCCCGCACGCGGCCTGCGCGCGTCCCACGCCGCGGTAACTGTTGGCACGTTTTGAGCGCTGGAATGCTGCTGGCACCTCCCTCCTGGGAGTGGAGTATTCTTGGGGATGGAGTCCCCGCAACGAAGTTCAGGCAGGGCAAAGGCAAGGCACGTCCCGCGCCGCGGTAACCGTTGGCGCGTTTTGAGCGCTGGAATGCTGCTGGCAAATCCCTCCTGGGAGCGGAGTATTCTGGGGGATGGAGTCCCCGCAACGAATTTCAGGCAGGGCAAAGGCAAGGCGTGCCGCGCCGCGGTAACCGTTGGCGCGTTTTGAGCGCTGGAATGCTGCTGGCACCTCCCTCCTGGGAGCGGAGTATTCTGGGGGATGGAGTCCCCGCAACGAAGTTCAGGCAGGGCAAAGGCAATTTGCGTCCTGCGCCGCGGTAACCGTTGGCGCGTTTTGAGCGCTGGAATGCTGCTGCACCTCCCTCCTGGGTGCGGAGTACTCTGGGGGATGGAGTCCCCGCAACGAAGTTCAGGCAGGGCAAAGGCAAGGCGCGTCCCCTTACGGGCCTATATGTAAGCCGACAATTATTCTCCAAGTGCCATGAATCAGACTAAGTAACCCAAATCACTATGCCACTAAATGCATGCAAAAGAAATGCAACCAGAAAATAGTACTGTTTGGACCTAACCATAGCTGCTCCTGGTGAAACAGAGGGAACTCTGTGCCAAAGCACAAGTGCTCTGTGCATCAGTGTCAGGTCTCTGGGTTTAACCAGTAGTGCTTTAAGTAGAAACCTGATAGTAAAGAATTACAGTGTAGTGAAAGTGAGCATACAAACTTTCTGCAACTGCAAGACTAAAGATTGAGACAGAGAGGTGGAAAAAGCAAAGATAAATTCTAGAAAAGATAGGTAGGTGGTCATAAGGTGGAAGGGGTTAGTGAAGTCTCCACTCTTGAAAGTTAAAAAGAAAAGAAAAGAAACAATGATGGCAGCAAAGAAAGGGTGTGAGGAGTGAAAGGAACAGGGGATATTGGATAGGGGATTTTCCCTCTTGGAGAATAGAAGAAAGAAAAAATATGACAATAGAAAAGATGATGAGGGATTGGGAACAAAGACATAAAAGCTATATTTGATCCTTTATGAAAAGCAATTTCTTCCTTTTAATTATTTTATTTATAAAGAACAAGAATTGAAATAACACAAGAGGACCAATATAGTGTCAAACTAAATATATATATATATATAGTTCGTATCCTTTTCTGTATTAAAGTACTAAAATGATATACTAGTATATGAAAGCATATCATATTAATTACAGAAAGAAATCATTTTAAAAACCTCTGCCTCACCACCTACAAAGCATTACCTTTTCTTAAATTTAAAGTAGGAGGAAACCTACAACTACACATAGGACACAGGAAAAGAGTGGAAGGGAAGGAGAAAATAAAGATTGAGAGACAAAATAAATAACAAAGTACATTTAGAATATATAACAATACACCAGGAACATAGTAAAAACTTTTAATAATCATATGTAAAAGTCTTCAAAATCATTCTGGGTGGATTCATATTTGCTTGCAATGTTCCTGCTGAGAATCATAGATTTCTTTACGGTTGCTGATTTAAATAAGTCTTGGATTCAGTCCTCCACTAAATATTAATTGGGAAGTATCCAAAGGCTCAACAACCCTCTTTTGGCCTCAAGGAGAATACAGGAAAGAACTGCACTAAAGGCATCCTAATTTAAAGAAACTGGTGAAGGTAATTACTGGAAGACATACTTGTAACTGACACAATCCACATGCGGTAATTCCCCACACCTATCTTTGCAGGCAATCCTTGAATTACCAGACAACATAATGCCAAACACTGAATGGACTCCTTAATGCGGGTTCTGGGAGATGTCTATCTACACAACACATTGTTAGTGATTTTCACCAAGATGCCGGTCACTTCCTCTGATGCACAGGCAGTGGGAAGCTTGGGAGCCGGTCCACCCCAGTGGCACTGTTTTTGGGGGCGGCGGAGGTGAGCAAGTTATGTCTGTCAACTACTACCATCCCCCCGATAACAAGTCATCTGTCGGCCGGCAGACCCCCCCCCCCCCCCCAGAAATAAGTCGTCCGTCAGCCGCCCCTCCCCCACCACCCCCGCCTTACCAGCAGAGTGGAGCAAACTTAGGGTCCGGCTCAGGTGGCAGTAGGTCTAGCTATGCCACTGTACGCAGGTGCCAGAATTCGGGCCATGAAACCCGTAGTAATGTTCATTCACTGAAATAGTAATCCAAGGCACTTCTTCAGGGTGGAATATCTAGTTTATTCACAATTTCGGCGTCAACGTGTACACAAAACATTGTACACTTTTGAAGACATCAGAGAGGAATATTTGATTGTTCCAGGACATTTTGTGACGTACACTACTCTGACAAATGCACTGAGGCTATTTAGGGCCAAGAGCAGGGTGAGCGACAGCACTCCGAGGCATTGCAACGGAATCTCTGCCATGGCCAAAGAAGCAAGGCAGTCAGTCACTATTCTAAAATGATGACGTGGACAGATGTGCTCCTTTATCTTGGTTTTTGATAATTATCTCAGATGGTTTGCGGGTACCCCAATTTTATCCATAAATATATTCAACAATGTAAGAGAAGAATTTAGTGGTAAATTTGGGAGGCCTGGGCTGAAGAAAGTGCCATTGATCCACCAAAGAAACAATGTCTTGTACTTTCGAACATTTGCGATTCCTATTCTTTACACTTGAGGTGGAAGATTTCTCAACACGTTATTGTTTCTAAAAATCATAATCCAATTAATTTACATCACTTGGGCCTAAATAAAATGGTATTTGATGGGTCTTCTGAAGATTGCATGACACTTTTAAAAAAAGTTCCTTTTGACATCAAATCATACATAGATAGCGTTTTTCCTGAGAATTGGCCTACTCTTAAAATAACATTAAAACATACAATCACATATAGTTATCAACCAAGATGACTCCAGGCAGAGTCTCAGAGGGGGCAAAAGGAATGTCTTACTTGTATTCTCCTTTTTCCAAGTTTTTTTTATTCGTTTTTTCAAAACTTGAAAGTCTTGTACATGAATTTATGATGTTACAACACAGACAATTACAACCCACGCCTTTACAACGTGCTTTTTACATCCCAACTACCATTACAACGCACGATTTACAACGCATTTTTTTAAATTAACATTACAATGCATACCATTACAATGCATTCCATTGCAACGCATAATACTTTTGGGGAAACAGTGGGGTAAGTGTTGGATAGTGTAGGGGTAAAAATTACTATTCCCACTCCAGTGAGTGCAACAGTAGGGTAAGTGTTGGATAGTGTAGGGATAAAAATACTATCCCCATGTACCCCAAAACCCATACCCACCCTAAAACTAGAAAGTCCCCATTACTTACTTTATAATGCATTGTAATGGCATGTGTTGTAGTGACATGAGTTGTAAAAACATGCGATGTAAAGGCAGCTGCATTGTAACAGCTGCGTTGTAAAGATAGTGCGTTGTAATTACTGCATTGTAATGGTTGTTTACCCTTGTACACATACATATAAACTTTGCAGCAGTGTGGTTTCATATTCAGAGACATATGAACCCAGGGTACAATTGCATCTGTGTTGTGATGCGTATAATGCTAATGTCTTCGATAGCATTTTAGGAAATAATTGGTGCTTATAAAGTTCAACATTTTACAACCCTTGCAACATTCAAGACTGTGTGGCAGTGTCACAGCCTTTCTCCTAAATTCTTCCTGGGTGTACCTGACTCCAGCGATGCCCTCACTTTTTCAGTTCCAATATAGCCAAATCGGTAAGGGGGGTATGACAATAGAGTGACTGTGCACAGAGAGGGAGATACAGTTGAAATAGGGCACATAGAATGTGTATGAGTACCCTCAATACCATTGGGTTTATATTCTTGGTTAAGATACCTAGCTCGTCCCTCTTTCCCAAAGTCCCTTCATGTGTTGTCTATACCTAGGCTTTCCTGTTTTCAGTTTCTATTTTTGGTAAATTCTGGTGGGGTTTTTCAGTGTTTTCAAGTGATTTCAATACCTTAAAAAACTGTTGTTATCAGTGGTTACACATTTGTGCGCTACTAAAAACAACAGAAAAAGTGTTTTTCTTGTGTTTATGGAACGGTTTGCTTTTATTATTGCTTGCTTTCTGCACTGATAGAACATGATATATAGACAGTGTACATATAGTGTATATGAGGTCCAAATGGATTTTTGCAAATTAAACTTATTGTAGTACACCATACAATACTTCTTCATTGAGTCTCTGGTCATGGATGTGCGCTCGATCTTTCCTTCCCACATAAACTTCTGTGAAAAGGCCCTCTCAACATTGGAACTTGAGAAGGGCAACACCAAAACAGCCAGTACACAATTTGTTAACTCTGGCCACTGAGATAGCTTTCCATGCCAATACTGGTGCACTTGAAGATCGCGATTCTCAGGGCAGGTTCTGCAACATTGAGCTGGGCGCTTATGCCCTAAGAGTTATTGAAGCAGTCAAAAATAAAGCAGCACTTTTGAAACTACGGAGGAAATTCCCCTTTACTGAAGGGATCTAGAACTAGTACAGAGTACCACAGTGAGTTTTCATTGACTTCAAATGCCATTGGTGGTGAAGGGACATTTCTATGCATCATTGCAAGCCATTTCTCATACATTGTAAAATAAACGTTCCTGAATTGATCCCTAACATTGCTTTGCTTACCAAGTGGCAAGCACTCTAACATGGAACATGTTGCAGTGCCAAAGTCATTAAAGGTGTCGCCCAGCCTACTCTCAAGGAGATGTTTCACATATACACCAATCATGCTGAACACTTGGCAGACAAGGGTTTTTTCAGAGTCCAGTTTTTTTATTATGTCTGCTACAGCAGTTATGTTTTCCTGTAAAAATCTAATAATGCAGTAGAGTGCAGTTTTTTTCACATCACTATCAATATGCGACCAAAGATCCTCACATTTCTTGCCTTTGGCATCATCACTCAACAAAAAGTCTGTAAACGGTTGCCACATGGATAATATAGCATTCATAGTCCCTTGGACTGAGAACCATCAGCTAAGGGACACAGTTGGGATGACTCTTTCTTTGACACACAAAGCACAAAATGATAAATATTTGCGTTTTAGTTCCAGTGCATAAGAAAACAGTGCACCAGAATGGACTAAAAAGTCAATAGCATCCTTCATTAACTCTGAAGATTGTAAAGAAGCTTTCAGCATACCATCTAACAAGTGACAAGGATCTCCTACAAGGAATCACTTCAGCTCGGGAATCAATTTTGACAGGTCATCACACATTTTGTTTCATATACGTAGCTGAATCACTGCAAATACAAACAATATCACTCCAATCTTTGTTGAACTTGGAAAGAACCTTTTTTGCAGAGCATTCCAAGTGAAACTGCATTCCATTTCTTCCAAAAGTCTGGTGTCATGTTTTCACCACTATCCCAGATGCTTGGTGATAGCGCTCTTTATACATATACTTGTCACTATATCTTACATTGAATCTTTAAAGCCTGAGGTGTTGGCAATTCACCTACTATCAATACTGACCTACTAGAAACTGTGGGCTGATGTATTAAGGGTTTGTACCCATTCTCTGTGGGTAAATGTGATGACACATATTAGGAAAGATTTTAATGAAACCAGCCATTTTACCTATCAGTGAAAAATCAAACACAGCTAAAATATCAAATATGATTTTGATATTTCCTGATTCTCTTCAGTTTATAAAATAATTAAACAAGACCTAAAACATGCTTCTAAACCCTGCATCTTTAGACCAAAGATCACAAAACTGAAAAAAGCAAAAGGAAGAAGAAACAATATTTTAGTGGAATCCCTAAATAACAAAACTCAAGCAGAACAATGTTAGCCCAGTTGTTCTTACTGCTAGCTTGTGTAGCAAAGTTACATTGAATTGCCCCTTCAGGAAGAAAAAAAATGACTTTTCATTCTCTTTTTTCTTTTCTTTGAATGGCATTTAGTTTGTGGTTGTGCAGGTGTTTTTTCAGTGTTTATATGTTTTCACTAGTGAGGGCTAGTTCTCTTTCAGTGGGGTTTTATCAGTTATTATAGGTTTAAACCTAAAACCCCACAGCCTATCTATACCTCAGAGGGGCCTGACCTCAGACTTGGCCTCAACTGCTGCAATGTGTTTTTCCCATGCTCCCACCGGTGGACCCTACACACCTTTAGCGAATAGCACTGACACACTTATGTCTCCGCAACTGCCCATTTCTCGAGATCACATGTCCAGGCATGGTCTGAGGAGCAGCTGCTGATTTCCATACCATTGCTATCCGTCTTTTTAACAAGACATAGGCAAAACAGAGAAGGTTTGCTATATATATACATTTTTTGTTTGTGGCATGTAGTGGGTTCCATTATGAGCGGTATATCCATTCGTTCAGCCAGTACTGCAGTCACTGTTTGCCCAAAATTTGCTATTTTGGGGCGCTTTCATACCATGTGCTAAAAGTCAGCCTTGGGACACACATATCTGGGGCATGTCTTTGATGCACTGGGAAGATACAGCCAATACGACATGGTGCGAGATATGTTTGATGCAAATAATTAAACAGTGTGAACTTAAGCTGTGGGTTCCTCCACACCCTTCAACGTGTTCCAGAGAGGACATCCATTGCTTTTCTGACTGATATTAACTGACTATTTACCCATAAGTGCCGGGTAGTGTGTCACAGTCTGTGTCAACAAGGCCCCGTACACTATATAGACACAGACAAAGCCCTTCCTAAAATCTACCTGCTATTCTCTTACTGTCTGAGTCCTATAAGCCCATTTTTGATAATGCCCAGTAGATCTTTATAAACAAGTTTAGTATGCCACCCACCAAGGTAATCAACGTCTAGAATAATGGCACATTAACGACCAAATCCAATCTTCAGATTGGTGTAGATATGCTACCCTTTCAGGAATTTAAGATATGACCTATATGAAGTTGTTGAAGCTTAAATCCCATGCAACACATCATTTCCACATTGTGTTTGATACTCTACCCTTCTCCTTTGTTTTAAAGCTTAGTTAATTGTTTTTTTTGCATGCGATTTCAAGAAACTTCAAAATGAATGGTACCTTTAATGGTACTATCTCTCTTCTATTGCTGATTCAAAATGGTCAACTGGGTTTTGGAAGTTGAAAACTCTTTCCAGGCAATTGCCGACAGGGGCCATGCTATGAAGAGGATGCATCGTCTTCATCTATGTAGGGTGCACATTTAAATATGTGCTTCACAGACACGGTGAATGCAACCTATTACAATTAAATTGCTTCCCCCGGGGCAACTTCAAACCTGTGTCTTCCCTAGGAGCAGCATGTTAGTGAAAGGTGGATCAGCTGTTTGTGATGCAATGAGGGCTGCCTTTCAAAGGGTGACAGAGGTCCACCTGCAGGCAGATGCAGTCACACTCTACACACTGGGAGACCTGAGGGGTCCATGGGACCCATTTTCCCTCCTTTCAAGGGGTATCCTCAGGGAACGCACTGGCTGTGCACAGTCAGTGTGCCCTCTGGCAGCTTCTTTGCCTCATTGTCCACATCTGCAAGAGAGTGCTGGCACAGAAGCAAAGTGTTCACTCATTTGCAATGGGGCCACTGCCCCAGCCACACAAGCGGAACTCTTCCTTGAGATCAGACCAACGCACATGCAGTGCCAAGGCAATCTGTACTGCTGAAGGGGCTGCACAGACATCTTCAGCCCCTTCTTTAATCTCTAAGTGCCCTGGAAGGGCAGAAATTGGAGCACCTGCCCATTGTACCCAATGGTACACTCCGTAATACGGGCAAGGACCTACATGCACCCTCTTACAGAACTGAGCTAGGCCTTTATTATGCCTGCAATAGCTGAAATTCTTTTCAGTAAATTATTGCATAGTCATGCATTTATCTTATTGTAAATTGGAAATGTATCGATATAAATACAATTTACAATTTATCTTGTCAAGTAATGTTTTGGATCAAGTAATGAGCAGTTTATATCTGGTACACCGTAAGCATGATTACAAAACTTTATTTTTATATTTTCTACTTAATCTGCTCTCATACTTCTCCTCCAACCGTACTGGACCATTTACAATTAGACAATCAATTCATTTCATTTACCAAAGAGACAATGATCCTCTGGTGAATCTTTCTCCACCAATAGGAAGGGTTGAAATTTGGATGACTAAAACTTTCCATTAGCTGTCCAATGAGGCAATTAATTGACAGCCAACTCAAAGGTTAGATATCAATCAATCAATGAAAACTTTATTCGGATCATTACAATCCATAAAAGTACAGGAGAAAGACAAAACATTTATAAAATCATACAATTAAACAAAAATGCTGTTTTGCACATGAGGAGTAAACCATATTACTTTAGGACATTGTTAACCGGGCACGAACCACAGTTTTTAGAAAAGAGCTCACGCGAAAGACAAGTTCATCGTCATCCAGGGACAAAATCATTGAAAATGCAAGTTCCAGGCTGAGGGGTTTTAGTTTTTTAAAATACGGAGATAAAAACCATTTAATATACTTCATGTAAAATTTACAAAAAAATAAGAAATGTAAAATTGTTTGCCTACTCTGAGAGTCACAAGGGCATGGCTCAACACATTGGTCATTAAAATTCCATAAAGGAAAGCTAAGTGCATATTTAATAGTGCCTGCCCTAAGGCGAAATATAAGGCCACGCTCCCAATGGCTCAACGGGAGAGTTAAATAACTGGGTGTCGGATAAATTGTAAGATTACGGGCTAGGTATCCACGGACACTAGGTTTCAAAGACTCCCTTGCTACCCTTTCAGCGTCAAATAACATATAGAGTGCTTTTTTAAGTTCACATTTAGTGGGGAGCACAGTGGTAGTTGGTTTTAGGAAGGTATTTTCAAGGTTCACGCTGCGGAATACGCTAGACACCCCTGATAACCAGGGGATGGCCTGGCCCCTATCGCAGCGTAGACAATCCTCGATGATATCCCTAGTCAAAATGGCGGCAGGGTTTTTCCAAATCGCCAGCCAAAATGGCTGGACGTGCACGAATAAAATCCCCTATAAAGTGCAACCCCAATTCCCTATGACATATAAAATGTGGGGAAGTGATGGGAACACAGAGAAGTTTCCTACAAAATCTATGTTCCTCGGTAGTTAAATCGGAACAACTAGCAGTTCCCCAAACCTCAGCACCATAAGTAGCAACCGGGACACATTGAGTTTTGTATATTTTTAGGATAGCAGGCAATGCCCCGGTTAATTTTGGACGGGGGAGGCTCAAAATGGAGTTAATGGACTTTGAGAACTTACTCCTGGCGTGGGCTATATGCCCACTCTAGGAGTTGTTCGCAGCAAAGACCACACCCAAATACGGGAAACTGCTAGTAGAGCCCAATCTTTCAGCCCCCACAACTATACTGCCAATATGACGCCTCTTCGGGCCACAAGACATTACAAAAGACTTTTTAAAATTAGTCTTCAAGTCTAGGGAATCCATATGTGCAACAAAGCCATTCACTAAGATACGTAAAGCGTTTGGGGTGCGCCCCATAAGGACCGCATCATCTGCGTAAAGCAGAGCGGGGAGATGATTACCTTTTATGGTCGGGACATTGGTAGTTAGAGAAACCAGGTGTTTGTGAAGGCCGTTGATATATATTATAAAAAAGAGGGGAGCAAGGACGCAGCCCTGTCTAACCCCTCTATTAACTCTAACTAGCTCAGAGACCTCGCCCCCAATACCAATCCTGACACAGGCCTTCAGATCTCTGTGCAAATAGGCCAGGAAATGTACCAAGGATTCGTCCAGACCGTAATCCAATAAGGCCTTCCATAGTAATGACCTATTGACAAGGTCAAAAGCGGTGGATAGGTCCATAAAGGCCAGATAAATTGGGCAATTACGTGCTACGGTGTATTTGCCCAAAATAAGGTTCAGATTAAGGCACTGCTCCGCGGTTCCGACTTTATTGCGGAAACCCAACTGGCAGCTCTCTAAAATTCAGTTATCCTCGGCCCATAATAAAATTTTATTGTACAATACTCTCCCTAAAATCTTTAAAGTGTTATCAATAAGGGAGATAGGCCTGTAACATGCCGGTTGGGAACGGTCGCCCTTCTTAAAGATAGGAACTATTATACTAGATGACCAGGTTGATGGTGGTGGAGAAGTAAAAATTAAGTTCTTAAAAACATTCAGCAAAAGTGGGGCCCATAAGTCAGGGTGAGCCTTAATAATATCAATTGGGAGGCCATCTGGGCCAGGGGCTTTATTCCCCGCGCTCTGTGCGATGGCCTCTTCCACCTCAGATAATAATATATCGACCCCTAGATATCAAATTTAGATGAACCACTCTCAAGACCATACCATAAATATAAAGAATAGGAACTGAAATCCCAGCTTTCTAAGGAAGTTAAGACATGTAAGGATTATACAAACTAATAACTGCAGTCACTGCACAAAGCAAGAGAAGCAAAACCTGATGCTCAGTCAGGGCTTGCTGATTCTTCCTACAATGCATTTCACCCATTAATCACAATCCATTGACGAATAAACAAGACTCAATAATAGGCTCAGACAAATTTGAATTAATTGATTATTGTAGTAGAGGGCCAAAGTCATCATAATCAGCAATTGCTTAAGAAGTTCAGTTAGAATTATAACAGTTGTAATAATAGTGGCAAGCATTTAAGCAGGCATTCAAATCAGTAATATGCAACACAAAAATATAATGGACAGAATGTTGAACATTGTCCAACATTCACTCCCAGTCACAGATTTAGGTTTAATTTATCATTATTTTACTCACATGCAAATCAGTCTTGCCCCTTCTCCCCCTGGGACCTGTCCAGCCCGAACTGCCATGCCAGGTCCTCCCAGACCCAGAAAACAAGCTTATTAGGACCGGTTTCGGGGTATCAACCCTCATCAGAGAAGCTAGCTTGAAACCGATGGCATAGCGAGCAAGGGATCCACGCCTGGGCATACCCTTCCCACCTAGGGCGAAAATGCAACATATAAAATAATGGACGGAATGTTGAACATTGTCACACATTCACCCCTAGTCACAGATCTGGGTTTAATCCATTGTTATTTTGCTCACCCCACCATTCCAGTTTGGACCAAGCCATATGCAAATCAGCCTTGACCCTGATCCCCCTGGGAACAGTCCAGCCTGAACTGCCAGGCCAGGTATTCCCTGGACTGGAAAACAAGCATTATAGGACTGGTTTGGGGGTATAACCCCTCATCAGCCAGACTAGCTTGAAAGTGGTGGTGTAGCAAGCAAGGGACCCATGTCTAGGCATACCCTTCCCACTTAGGGCAAAAATGCAACACAAAAAGATAATGGACAGGATATTGAACATTGTCAAACATTTACCCCCGTCACAGACCTGGGTTTAATACATTGTTATTTTGCTCACCACGTCATTCCAACTTGAACCCAGCAATATGCAAATCAACCTTGACCCTGCTACCTCTGGTAACACTCCAGCCCAAACTGCCAGGCCAGGTCCTCTCTGGACCGGAAAACAAGCATCCTAGGACTGGGTTTGGGGTATCATCCCACATCAGCTTGAAACCGGTGGGGAAGCGAGCAAGTGACCTACGTCAGGGCATAACCTTCCCAATTAGGGTGAAAATGCAACACAAAAGATAATGAATGGAATGTTGAACAATGGCAAACATTGTCACACATTCACCCCACTCACAGATCTGGGTTTAATCCATTGTTATTTTGCTCACCACGCCATTCCTGTTTGGACCCAGCCACATGCAAATCAGCCTTTACCCTGCTCCTCCTGGGAACAGTCCAGCCCAAACTGCCAGGCCAGGTCCTCCCTGGCCCGGAAACAAGCATCCTAGGACCGGTTTCAAGGTATCACCCCTCATCAGCCTGGCTAGCTTGAAACCAGTGGCACAATCAGTAATAGCCACAGAATTACAGAGTCCAACCACCTAATAGGCAGAAGAATAGTTTGTAGACTAACAGCTCAAATTCTAAGGGGATAAAAAGGTTCAATTAGAGTCCATTAAGGGTGAATCCATTCGCATAATCAGAATAAGAAATAAGAAATGTTTAGCAAAGAGGCTCAGTCTATATGCTACTGATGGTAGCATGGGCCAGGCAGTCCAAAGTTAATAAAGAGTTCAGAAATTGAATAGCATCCAAGTCCGTAATGCAATGTGGTGCACTTCAAAAAGCATCTCAAAGAATGTGAGATTGCAAGTGCACATCTTACCTGTGCTGTGTGCATCTGTGTTGAGCCCTGTGTCAATCTGTGTACGTCTTGTAAAGTCCTAGTGGCGTAGCACCATACCACCATTGACAGTCCATCACATGGCTATGGTCACATCATGCCACCTATGATAACTGAAACAATGAGCTGGTTTCCCATACCTGTAATGAGAAGCAAAACTTTGCTTCTCCACACAGGCCTAACATTACTAGAAAAGAAATTCAAAGTTGCACCTTCTGGTCATAGCTAGAATTCACAGGAACATTTGGCTGTGAACATTTGAAAAAGTAATGAAATATATCAAGAGACAGTAGTGTTCAGCACAAACAAGTTACATTACAGTTTGCAACTAGCTATCCATTGTATTAAATCTGGGGAAAGGTCAACACCGGAGAAAAAGCATCTAGAAAAGAAGGTCTTAAGTTAGCATTGCACAGTTAAATGAAATTACCCATTTAACTCTACCCCAATTGGGGAACAACCTTTACAACGCAACTTTTACAACGCACTACACTTACAACGCATTTTTTACAACGCAACATCCACTACAACGCATTCCATTACATCGCAGGACACTACAACGCATTTTTAAAAACTACCTTTACAACGCATTCCATTACATCGCATACTACCTTTACAACGCATACCATTACAACGCATAATATTATATTAAAACCCCTACACTATCCAACACTTACCCTACTGTTGCACCCCCTGGAGTTAGAATAGTAATTTTTACCCATATACTATCCAACACTTACCCTACTGTTGCACCCCCTGGAGTTAGAATAGTAATTTTTACCCCTATACTATCCAACACTTACCCTACTGTTGCACCCCCTGGAGTTAGAATAGTAATTTTTACCCCTATACTATCCAACACTTGCCCTACTGTTGCACCCCCTGGAGTTAGAATAGTAATTTTTACCCCTATACTATCCAACACTTACCCTACTGTTGCACCCCCTGGAGTAAGAATAGTAATTTTTGCCCCTATACTATCCAACACTTACCATACTGTTGCACCCCCTGGAGTTAGAATAGTAATTTTTACCCCTATACTATCCAACACTTGCCCTACTGTTGCACCCCCTGGAGTTAGAATAGTAATTTTTACCCCTATACTATCCAACACTTACCCTACTGTTGCACCCCCTGGAGTAAGAATAGTAATTTTTACCCCTATACTATCCAATACTTACCCTACTGTTGCACCCCCTGGAGTAAGAATAGTAATTTTTACCCCTATACAATCCAACACTTACCCTACTATTGCACCCCCTGGAGTAAGAATAGTAATTTTTACCCCTATACTATCCAACACTTACCCTACTGTTGCACCCCCTGGAGTTAGAATAGTAATTTTTACCCCTATACTATCCAACACTTACCCTACTGTTGCACCCCCTGGAGTTAGAATAGTAATTTTTACCCCTACACTATCCAACACTTACCCTACTGTTGCACCCCCTGGAGTAAGAATAGTAATTTTTACCCCTATACTATCCAACAATTACCCTACTGTTGCACCCCCTGGAGTAAGAATAGTAATTTTTACCCCTATACTATCCAATACTTACCTTAAATGCAATGTAATATTATGCGTTGTAATGGTATGCGTTGTAAAGGTAGTATGCGATGTAATGGAATGCGTTGTAAAGGTAGTTTTTAAAAATGCGTTGTAGTGTCCTGCGATGTAATGGAATGTGTTGTAGTGGATGTTGCGTTGTAAAAAATGCGTTGTAAGTGCATGCATTGTAAAAGTGTGCGTTGTAACGACGTACATCCCCCTCAATTATAATGAAATTTAATAACTTCACATAAAAATGTATAAACTTCACAAAATTGTTTCATGGAAATAACTAACATTAGAATTATCGTACTACCACCAATTTTCGCATTAGTCATATGAGTGCGTGTTTTTCAAAAAACATATTTCTAATATTGTTTGAAAGTTTTCATAAACTATAATATCTCTAATATCATTCTGTAAAATATTGAGTTTATACATCGTTGTTTACACATTTTTGCACTTCATCAAAACACTAGCCCACTTTATTTAGTATAAACTCCATTAATATGCATAAGTATCATTAGTGCGTCTTCTTTTATATGTATTAAGATTACCCTAAGTATGTTTTCTTCATCTCACATTTTAAAGCATACTTTTATGGTGCTTCTACTACATTTGTCTTGTGTTTCATATATCACTACATCTGTTGTGTGCAACGTCACTTTCAACTTTTCATGTTCTCTATTTATAAATGTGTCATGTATTATGATTTTCAAAATCTCACTGGATCACTATGCATATGCTAAAGGCATGTTTGCCAGACAGTGCAATAGCTTTCATTCAATATTGACCCAAGCTGGTACACCCTGCGAGTCTGGTGAGGCACAGGCGAGTTGTGGCAAGTAATGGAGCAGATAGTACGAGGCCATATGAGTAGGTCAGAGTCCCCCTGTGGTAGAATGCACAAATAGATTTTATATTTTCGGAGTCCCCCTGTGGTAGAATGCGCCAATAGAGTTTGTATTTTTTAAGTTTATACCCAATATGTATGTTTTAATTTCTTTGAGATATTGGCATTTTGTACATATAGGTATTTTGACTATTTGTAAGCTGACCCAAAGGGACATATTCAGATGTAACCACTTTGCACAGTTGGTTTCAGTTTGGGACATCAGAGGCAATAAGTTATCCTCCACCATTTCTTTGAGTCTTCCATTTATATGAAAAACAAAAAATGTTCTTTAGGTATCCACCACATATTGGTGCCCCATATTCTGTGTTTGTTGGTGATGCAGGACAGCAGAAGTACATCATAATTGGCCCAGTTAATCTTATATCCAGAGAATTTGGAAAAGAATGAATGAGTGACTTGACAGCAGAGAATGAGGATTCATGTTTAGTTATGGTTAATAGGACATCATCTGTACCTAAAAAGCATTGACCTGGCCTGCCTGTGTACTTATACCCTGGATGTCCTCTAAGCAATTGATCATAGTGAACAGAGGCAACCAGTAGGTTTATCTCCACATTATGTACCAGAGAGATGGTTGCCCTGTTGGAAATGGGATGCACCGTCCCCTTTGTTTCTGCCTGTTTAAACAATTCATGTCAGAGAGGTATGATAAGTGACTTAATTCCTTCATAAAAATCACACAGGAAACAATTGTCACTGAATGATTATCAGATGCCTTCTGCTACTTCCCCAACAGTCATTTCCCACTGCAGAAGTGCACTGCCCTTGTCTCCGAGGGCGGGCAAATGGAAAGTATGGATGAAGTCTTCCTCCCTTGCAAGGGTATCAGGACTCTCTGAACTATATAGGTTCTCATAAAAAGAGGTGAAGAGCTATGGCTATGCAACATCCAGGGGGTGGGTAAGAAAAAGTTTATTGTTACTGTAGATAGTGGCTAAGACATCTGGAATTTGCTTTGCTGAAGTCGGGCCTCCAAGAGCATGTCTGCCTTCTCCCTGTGTTCATGGTGCCTTTATTCCAGTTTTACATGTGCTCATTCTGCCTGTTGTGCAAAGAGGGAGTTAATATTAAATGTGGACATTTCTAGTCTTCTATGGGTGTGGGAATAGAGTGGTGCAAAGTGCATTGGTGTAGAGTAGAGTGGTACAGAGTGGAATGGTGCAGGGTAGATTGAAGTGGTGGAGAGTGGAGTAGCATAGAGTGGAATGGCACAAAGTGGAATAGGATGGCGGACAGTGCAGTGGCGTAGAGTAGCTTTTTTCAGAGTAGCGTGCAGTGGCCTAGAGTGCAGTGGCATAGAGTAGAGTGCCATAGAGTGCAGTCATGCAGAGTAGATTAGAGTGACTTAGAGTGGAGCGATGCAGAGTTGAATGGTGTAGAGTGTAGTGGTGTACAGTGCATTGGCATGGAGTGTAGTAGAGTGGCATTGAGTGGTGCAGACTAGAGCGCAGTGGCATAGAGTGCAGTAATACAAAGTAGAGTGGCATAGAGTTCAGTGGTGGAGAGTGCAGTGTTACATAGTTCAGTTGCGCAGATTATAGTGCCATAGAGTGGAGCGGTGCAGAGTAGAGTGTAGTAGTGTAGAGTGATAGTGGGGTGGTAGTGGTGTTGAGAGTAGTGATTCCGAGTAGAGTGTAGTGGCATATAGTGGATTGGTACAGAGTGGCGTATAGTAGAGTGGTGCAGAGTAGAGTGCAGTGGTGTAGAGTTCAGTGGCAGAGAGTGCAGTGTTGCAGAGTAGACTATCGTAGAGTGCAGTGGTGTAGAGTAGAGTGGTGCAGAACAGAGTGGCACAGAGAGCAATAGTGAAGAGTGCATTGGCATAGAATGCAGTGGCGTAGAGTGTTGCAGAGTAGAGTATAGTGGCGTAGAGTGCAGTGGTGAAGAGTAGATTGGCGCAGAGTGCAGTGATGTAGAGTGCATTGGTTTTGAATAAAGTGGTGTAGAGTGCAGTGGTTAGTGTAGCATGCAGGGGTTAGAATAGAGTGGTGCACAGTTGAGTGGTGTAGAGTGGAGTGGTTCAGCATAGATTGCAGTTCTGTAGAGCCAATGCACTGCACTCTGTACTACTTTACTCTATGAAAGTGCACTCTATTCCTATCCACTCTAAGCCACTCTTATCTACTCTGCACCATCTCACTCTATGCCACTGTACTCTACACCACTGCACTCTATGCTAGTGCAATCTATCCAAGATAAGGATACTTATTCTACGCGTAGCGCTTGTCATTGGGCGCTTTCATTCCTTCAATATTGCCGTGCTATACTCGTACATTTGAGCATTTTAAAACCTCCTGTCTTATTACATTTGTGTTGTATTGTGTTAGTTTCCCCGGATTTTAGCTCACCCCCGCATACCTGCTCTATAAAATCTTCAGAATCACCGCGGCTTCAGCGGATCTCCCTTAGCGCGGTCTACCGGCTATCTCACGCCATCTTGGGGGTAGGAAGGGACGCATTGCGGTGCCATTTTGTTTAGTGCTCCAGTTGTCCTGACACTCTAGACCTCTATATTTACCCACTATGCACGCGTGCAGCGTTTGCGCGCAGCGGGCTCGCCGTATTCGTGCCGGAGTCACGCCAGAGTCCAGCCCGTCCACGCTAAGGACGGGCTAGGAACTGGGAAAGGTAAGAAGTTACTAGGAGAGAGTGGTGATAGAGTTGGTAGTTTCAAATACTCCTACCCTGAGTTAATTGCCCTCAGACCCCCACGGTTATCGTGTCATTTCTCTTGTCCCCCGGAGGCTCTTCCTGATGCCCCCTTTTGCTGCTGTTTTCTTAGAAATGGTATGCCGCTGACAGAGTGCGCCCCTAATATATGCCCCCCTACAGACTCTGTCCCCCCTTCTATCCCTGCAAGCGAAACCGGCTTTCTTATTAATGCTAGATCGCTGGTGAAGAATAACATCGCATTTAGGGAGTTTGTGGCTGTAAGAAAGCCTTCCTGGGTTTTCATTACTGAAATGTGGGCCTCTGACTCCTCTGGGCCTGACCTGGTGGAAGCTATTCCGGAGGGTTATGCGTTAGTCAGGTCAGAGCGAGTGGGACGTAGGGGAGGAGGTCTGGGGATCCTTTATAAGAACTCCCACACCTGTCGTATTTCCATTCTATCTGCCCCTTTAGATACCCTTCAGGCCTTACATTTTTTGATAATTTCCCCTTCTTCTGCTCCTTTTACGGGCATATTGATCTATAGACCGCCGGGACCTAGAGGGGATTTTAGCCATTCTCTGTTTAATCTCCTAGAGCCCTATTTTGGCTGCGCCCAATTTACTGTTCTGGGAGATTTAAATTTCCATCTCAAAAACCTAGATTCCAGGGAAACCCTTTCCCTCTTGCGGTCACTGTCCGCTTGTGGCTTTCAGCAATTGGTTACCAGTGCTACCCACTGGGCAGGTCACATTCTGGATGGGGTGTTTTCCAATGATTCAGGCTGACGACAGACGTGCCCATACCGTTGGTTTGGTCTGATCATCTAGCGGTCCCTTTGAAGCTTCAGGCCTCCTCGGCATATATTAAACTGAGGGGCCCTAGCAAGAGAGAACCCAAGCGCAACTATGGGAATATTTCTAATGACACTCTTGCTCCGTTAATCTCCAATTTATCCACTGTCACAGCAAAGGATGTCAGCACAGAGGAGCTCGAACTGACTGCTTCTATCACTCTGGCGGTGGATCTGTTGGCCCCTGTCTCTTTACGTTACACTGCTAGGAAGAGACCCTCGGCCCCCTGGTTCTCAGAGTCTCTGAGAGCGTTAAGACAAGGCTGTAGGAGGCAGGAAAGGCTGTGGAGGGTGAGCTGGGACTATCAGGAGAGGGAAAAACATAAGCTCCTCCTTAAGGGATATAAAGTGGAGGTTATTAAAGAAAAGCAGGAGTATTTTCTAATTTGACTACCTATCTTACCTCCCCCAGAGAACTCTTTAAAATCGCAGACTCTCTGTGCACCCTGCAAGTGCCCGATCCTATCTCCAGCTCCCAGGATCTTTGTGATAAGATCGCCCAATTTTTCCATTCCAAAATAGTCGACATCTACTCTGCCCTTGAATTGCAAAGGGCTGCGCTGTCTCCCCTCCCTTTGGTCTCACCTGGAGTGGGTGATGGAACGGTGGCCCCCTCTGCGTATCTGTCTAATTTTCCATTGCTCTCCTTTCAACAGCTAGACCTGCTTTTAAGCAAGACCAGGTCAGGGTCCCCTTTGGACCGTTGTCCTCTTAAAGTTTTTAAGGAATGTCGGGAAACTCTTATGCCCCCGCTTCTGAGTATATATGAACCGGGCAATACAGGAGGGCTCTTTTCCCTCTTCGTGGAAAAGTGCGGTGGTTAAGCCTCTCCTAAAGAAGCCATCTCTAGACCCTGAAACCCTTAAATAAATTTGCCCGATCTCACTGCTTCCTGCTCCTGCAAAGATGCTCGAAATCCATTTTAATGAGCATCTGACGGCATTTTTGGACAATTCGGGCTGTCTTGATCACTCCCAGCATGGCTTCCGGAGACATCACAGTACGGAGTCGGCTCTTACGGTAGTACTCAATAACATCCATAAGGAGGTTGACCAGGGCCATACCGCTCTTCTGGTCTTGTTGGACTTGACAGCCGCCTTCGATACCCTATCTCCCTTGGTCCTAATATCTCGTCTTAGGGAGATGGGGGTGGAGGGTTTGGTCTTGAGCCTTCTAGCCTCCTTCCTTGACCAAAGGGAACAGAGGGTCAAATTGGGTGAATACCTATCTCCATCCCTACCTGTTCAATGTGGGGTCCCTCAGGGGTCGGCCCTAAGTCCTACCCTTTTTAACGTCTATGTGGCCCCACTTGCCAAGCTAATAAGATCTTATGGGATGGAGGTGGTATCATATGCCGATGACACCCAGATTATGGTGTCCCTTTCCCACTCGCGCAGTACCTCCGCTCTCAGCTTTAGGAACTGCATGGAGGCAGTTTCTCAGTGGATGATTTATAATTCACTAAAGCTGAACGGGGAAAAAACCAAGGTCCTTATTTTTGGTGGAAATAGGGACATTTGGTCCTCCGAGTGGTGGCCCCCTTCTTTGTGAGTGTGCCCTGTGCCCACAGACTTGGCCCGTAATCTGGGAGTTTTGATCGATCCCGCCCTCTCCATGTCGCAGCAGGTTAATAGGACCGTTGCTACCTGTTGGGGTATCATTAGGATCCTTAGGAAAATCAGACATTATTTGGCTCCGCATGCCCGCAAACAGATTGTTGTTGCATTGGTCGCCTCACGGCTTGATTACTGCAATGCTCTCTATGCCGGCATAAATAAGGGCCTTGTGGCACGTTTGCAAACAGCTCAGAATGCGGCAGCCAAATTTGTGCTTAATGCTCCTAGGATTTCTTCGGCTTCCGCTGCCAGGAAGAGTCTGCATTGGCTCCCGATCCAAGATAGGATCGATTTTAAGATCCTGTGCATGACCTACGGGGCTTTATCTGGCATGGGGGCCAAGGGGGTGAAGGACTTGCTTGTACCTTATGTCCCGGGCAGAAACCTTCGCTCTTTGAGAAAGAATCTGTTCTCAGTTCCCCGTTTTCGAAGAGTCAAATGGGGAGGGAGGGCCTTTTCGTCTTTAGCCCCAAAACTGTGGAATACTTGCCCCTCTGAAATTAAATCTCAATATCCTGTCCCTACGTTTAGGAAGGCATTAAAAACGTGGCTCTTTGCCAAGGCCTACCGGTAGTTTTGGTTCCTGGTCTGTTTGATGATTTTGTTGTTGTTAGGCGCCTTGATGCCTTTGGGCTTAGTTGCACATTATAAGTTTTCCTTCATTCATTCATTCATTCATCCTGCACCACTCCACTGTACCGTGCACCACTTCACTCTACATCACTTAACTCTACTCTAAAACAATCTACTCAATGACACTGCACTCAGCGCCACTATACTCTGTGCCACTGCACTCTGCGCCACTCTACTCTAGTGGAGTAGTATACAGTCAATGGTAGAGAGCCTTAGTTGGCTCTTTTCACTGATGATATCCTCTATTTTATTACTGACCCAGACACTACTATTCCGGCATTGATGATGGAGTTAGACTCCTTCTCTTAGGCACAGGGCTTCAAGACTAACTTCTCCAAATGGCGGGCATGAGAGTGGCGGACCCACTACATAGCTAAGAGGGCACCATCCAGACAAAGTGGTTTCTAATGCGAGGCATCAGCTGTTACCCACCTGAGGAATCATCTCCCACCTTATTCTAGAGACATCTACACTAGCAAATCACCTTCTCTTTACTTCACTCTTTAAGGACCTCTAACACTGGGGTAAGCTAGACATCTCTTGAATAGGCAGGCTTAATAGCTAGAAGGCAAATGGTATGCCTCATCTTTTATACGTCCTATAGATCCTCCCTCTAGTCATTCCCCAAGTGACAAACTTACAAACTCACGCTAAAATGCTCAACTTTTTGTGGGGTGGTGAGCCTCGGAGAGTAACAAAAGTGTTCCTGTGCAAACCAGTAATGGAGGGTGGCTTGGGTTTCGCAGATGTTTCAACTTAGATTTTAGCTGTACAATTCCATCCTTTCCTTATTTGGAATCAGGACCCAATGGCAAACCCTAGGTCCAGGTGGAGTGAGCTTTCTCCCCCTCACCTCTATCGGGGCTATTATGGCTCCCAATCTCTGCAAGGACTGATGCTCCCCAACTACTGCAGTGGAAAGCTACACTGCCAGCTTACAGGAGAGAGATGTGACAGGGCAGCACATTTCCATGCTATCCATTCCAGTTAACCCCCCTAACACACAACCCGGACTTTCTCCAAGGTGTGGCCAATCCAGGCTCCTTTAATTAGCTACAGGATCGATTTCCTGCACTACATGATTTTTATGATTTTTATGATGATGACGACCTACGTTCACGGGGTGACTTGGCCACTAAGTTTACATTGACCACGCAAGACACCTTTAGGTTGAGCCAGGCTCTTCACTGGGCAGGAAGACCCCCGACACGACTGGCTCTCCAGAAAGAGGCTACACCTATTGAGTCCCTCTATCTTAATAATGTTTGTCATAGAGGCATATTGTGTGGCTATACCAATACATCTTACAATTGATTGCTCCACAAGAACACCAATATGTCCTACAATGGGAAAAGGAACTTGATACCAAGATTTCTGATGATACATGGAGTGCCACATGGTATAGAGCTGCTAAAACCTCGATTTTCATTCGTTAGAAGGAATATGCTTATAAGATACTAACTCGTTCTTACCTCACACCCGTCAGACTTGCACAGATGTTTGGAGGCTCTGATCTATATTGGAAGAGGTGTGGTGAACGAGGTACATTTCTGCAGAATTGGTGGTCCTACCACTGATCCACTTTTTGGGTGGAGATCCAAAACATAATACAGGCCATCACAAATGTCTTACTATGCTTGATCCACTCATGAGCCTTTTAGGGGACTCTGGTCCAGATAGATTAATTCCTTTAACAACCCCAAAAAGCTGCCTGTTTACCCATTTACTGTTGGCAGAGCAATTGTGTGTGGCCCAGATGTGGAAACAGCCCCTGCCCCCCTCTCTGACTATGTGGTGGGGAAAGAAATGGTCACTTTATGCCATAGAAAAATTAAATTCCATTACAAGAGATCGAGTGGCCAAGTTTGATGTCATATGGCGCCCCTTCACTACTTACATACGACACATGCAACAGGCAAGAGGGCTCTACATGACCATGTCTAAAACACTAAGGGTGTCTGATATACACATTATGTTCCCTTTTGACATCGAAGAGGGCTCGTCGGGAACAGACCTTCCAAATGGCTGGCAATGTCTTATTTGGGTTTTCTGAAGGGAGCAATATTTTTCTATATACACCCTGTGTGAGAATGTAATTCATAAGTTGAAACTGCCTTAGGTGGGAGGCTCAGGCCATGCTTTCCATTTCATGTAATTCACACAGCTTTTTGCACTACTGCAAGGCCTATATCTCCCATAGGTTAACATTGGGATTACCTTATTACACTTTATAAATGTAATTTCCAATTGGGAAAAGATAAACTTGTCAAGTTTGGTGTCTCTGGACTCACAATTTAAAATCACAACTTACAGTGAACTTGGATTTTAAACTGTAAGTCTGAAAATCCCACTTTTGGAAAGTTGTTGTCTTCTTACATTAACCATTCTGTGTCTTCTGCCTGTCTATGAATAGACATCTGGGGTGAATGACAGCTGGGCTTTGTGCATTCCCTCCAGACAGCCACAGCCAAAGGGAGCTTAGGTGTGACTGACGGAACATCCACATCCTGATGGGTCGTTCTTGGCAGGATGGGAAGGAGGAGCTGACAATTACACCTGCATAGGCTGTGCCTGTCCTCGCACAAAGGGCTGCATACCCCCTATAGTGAGTCTGGACTCTGGAGCCAGGGCAGGAAGGGCAAGGACCCTGAGCACTTGAAAGGCCTCTCTTTGAAGTCTACCCCACTTCAAAGCACAATTGAGTATCAGTACTGGACCTCAGACACCACCACCTCAGCGCACTTCTGGACCTGAGGATACTCTTCCAAGAAGAAGGACTGATGTGCTGCTGCAAGGACTGTCATTCTGCTGGACTCTGCTAGACTTTGCTGGACTCCTGGCTTGCTGTGCCTGCCCTGCTGCCCTCCTTGCCTGGGAGTCAGAAGGACCAGATCTGCATCTCTACACCCCAGAATCAAAGTGACTCCAAGGGCTTGCTGGCTTGCTTCCTGTTCTGAAGTCTCAGGGACATCAAAGACATCCAGCAACCCTGCTACAGCACCTGGACTCTCCCATCCATGGATCTTGCCCTGTCAAGTGGTGCAAATCCATTCCTGGGCCCTTGGATGTTGGTTTTCTGTGCTGTTTTCATCAAAATTCATGCATCGCCGTCATTGTACTGGTCGGAACTGACGCGTCTCACCTCGACATGTCACCGCTGCCACAGAGGACGAAGACATCGCATCTCCGGGTGCGCGGCTTGACAATGTTGGATCACCTAAATATGAAGAAGTCAACGATTAGGCATCTCGATTTGTCCAGTTCAGAACCAACTCATCGCTTACATCCAGAGGGATTGACGCACACACATGGCCTCCTCTGCTCCATGCATTGGGCCCCGTTGAAGGATCAACAAGGTACTCTTTCAGTGAGACCAGGTTGGGGTCTGTATCCAAGCCATGCTCCATCGCGGTCGGTTTGAACCTTTGGATTTGATCAGGTCAAGCGCGGCCAGATAGCCCCGGTTGGCGTGCTATGCTTTTAAGCTTTAAATATTCAGAACTCCTGTTCTACTTATTGGACTTTTGTCATTTTGGTCTTGTTTTTTTCATTAAATTACGCTGTACATTTTTCTACCCTGTTATGGATTATTTTTGGGTGGTGTTTTCTCTGTTTCACTGTTTAAGTGTTGAACAAATACTTTACACATTGCCTCTTAAGTTAAGCCTGAATGCTCTGTGTCAAGCTACCAGAGGGTGAGCACAGGTTAATTTAGGTGTGTATCTGGCTTACCCTGACTAGGATTGTGGTCCCCACTTGGACAAGGTGTATACCTCTGCCAACTAGAGACCCAATTTCTGAAAGTGCCCAAAGGATAATGTGTGGAAATGTCAACACCTAATGTATTTATTTGTTTTGATTGTTCTAAAATATTTCTTTCCACCACACTTCTGAATTACCAAAAATGTGCTTCATTTGTGCTTTTCTAATTCTGATATATTCTGAAATAACTGGAAAGTTCAATTACAAACATTTTTTTTGCATGCTAGGTAAAAAATAACATTGTACAGCCTTACCCCAGCACACCCCCTGGAGCCAGCATGATTATCACAGCACTTCACTTTGAAGTCAGAGAAAGAAAGGTAAACACCAAGCTCTCTTGGAAGACACAGTCTGACATTTGACCCCTGTTTGAATGCACAGCAAATGTGACAAGATTTAAAGGACTGTTTACAGAAATCGAGCCCTGATAAAAGAACACTGCAAATAGGGTATGAGCCGTGGATGGGAAGACCTCAAGCTGGACAGCCTAAAACAAATAAAGCCAGAAAGTAGAAAACAAGGAAATGTGAGTTGCAAACCATAACGCCAATAGTAAGCAATGGATGGAAGGCATTCCCAGGGAAGCTTTGAGAATGTCCCCAAGATATTGTTAACAAACCAGACAGCTGTGCTGTATGGTAGGCTCCAGCCTAAAAATGCTGCCTGATAATATTATATTATTGTTCCAGAGAGAAACGCATTTTTAGAGACAGTCATTACTAGTGACCGCGTAATAATTGCCCTAGCGAAATTCTTAGGCTGGATGTGGGCTATCCGCAGCAAAGTTGCTAATACTCGGAACGTAGCCAACATGTAAAGGGATAATTCCCTTATAATCAAACTATTGTAGGTACATTTAAATACATGTTAGTTTTTAGGACGATTTTAATAATTTTTTTATGTAATTGATTTTACAAATTTACACCTTCTGAACGGGAAATATGAATGCATAGCAGGATGGATCAACTTATGGTTTTATGTGAAATTTTCATACTGGTTTTATTAATTTTAAAATATTTGTATGATTGGGCTGCTATAATTTTTAGTTTGTGATGAAATTTAACGGTCCATAACATGAGTTTATTGATGTATCGTTGTCTTTAAATGATTTGATAATCGAAATAAAGACTAAATAAACGGTAAAAAAAAAAGTAATTGATATGAAATTTATTGCACATGATAAAATCTAACTCTGCTGAGTCAGAATTTGTTGAGTCACAATGTATTGGGTGCAATAATACTACACAATTATAAATACAGGTTTTGGGGGAATAACATGCACATTTTGTTGCTTACTGCATCAAAATACTCATATTCTTGTAAATACCGGGCATTTTTCGTCTGATAAATATTGGTAGGGCTGACCCAATTGCTGCACATATCGCAATTAAACAACTCACTCGTAATGAGGACCTTAGAGGGCCGTCTCATAGCCTCTTTATGAGTACCCCGGGTGTCATCTCCAATAATTATCCTACATAATAAAATCCGACACCGATGTTATCTTGCATGGAAATGATGGCGTATTACAGGATTTGCCTGCAAAATGGGGTATAACTTGCAGATTTTGGTGCTTACTTCTCCAAAATCCGGTTGTCCTGGTGTTTTCTGAGTTATTTTCCACACATACATTTTGACAGACTTAACCTGCTGAAATGTATGCGTGAATGCGGATGTTATCACGCCCAGCATTTACCCAGTGCAATACAATTTCCACGACTCATAATTCCGATATGTGCGGTAGAGGAGTTACTGCAGATATGAAAATTATATACAGTGCTTAATATGTGCTGGTAGGTTCCGGTGCTCAGCACCGGCACTTAATTGTCAACACAGGCACTTATGGCTGTCTGTCACATGGTGGCGCTGTGTGCCTGATTTAGAGATGAGAATAACAACAGTTGTTTATTAATTCAAAATAAATTACAAGTGACTAATACCTGCCGTCCAAGCTGTTCTCATAGCTTTGGGGCCTGAAAGTGTGAATTGTCACACTTGTAGGGGTGTGATTGTTATAAATTGTGTTGGTACTGTAATTGGCGACACTACCAGGGGCAACGGTAATGCAAGCTGCGTCAGCCTCCTATGGGGGCCCTGGCACTTATTGTTTTACAAATTAAGCACTGTATACGCGTCTCTCGTGATGAGGCCCTTATGTCCTAACTAGAAGCCTTCCTGTAAATCGCGCTGCAAAGACGTGCAGTGGTAATACAAAAATTACGTTCAGGCAATTCTAAGCATATTGAAAATGTTCAGTAAACATAAGGAAAGCGTGTGGTAAAAAGGTTTCGCCTTTGTTTGCATTATGGATTTGTATTTGCTTATTCTGGCTACCTGTAACTGCTAATGATCGCTGGAGATTACGTAACGTGTCACAGTAATTTATTGACAATGTCAAAATGCAGCAATGTGATAAGGCTGTCTGGTTGCCTGATTTAGGGCACCGAAAAGGTTCTGGCACGTCACCTTCAGGATATAAAAGAGAGGGTTCATCTGACTATTGGAAGGGGTAAAGAAAGAAAGGTTTTTTTGGTCAGTATATTCCAAAAATAGTTTATATACGCAAAACGTAAAAGATATTCTTAAATCACATTCCTGTAAAAGCTCTACCATGAAAATGCTTGTAGAAAAATGTTCTCACGAACCAGCATATGAGCCACGTATTGTTTGAACACTCTGTTTACTCGAGTATCTATTTTGCACCTACATCTTGGAGAGGATTTTACAGTTCACACTAAAGCAAATAAATGCAATGGGCTCGTGCCACAATCTCACACACGGCGGAATAATGATGCAGACGCATTTTTTTACGGTTTTGATTTTACCACCTTATAGAAAACTTTGGGGCAGATTTACAAGCCCCTTGCGCCACTTTTGCGTCACTTTTCCCATGTTAAAAGTGACGCAAAAGTGGCGCAACGGGCTGGTAAATCTGCCCCTTTATTCCCCGCTGAGTGCTTAGGAAATATTTTGAATTGTGTTTTTCAACCATGCAAACCTCTTCCACTGGCACCACCATCAAATACATTACATTTAGCTTCAAAGCCTCGTAGAATCATAGCAGAATAAACCAAAGCCGTATGAGTGCAGTCTTGCAAAGGAAAATGTAACTGCGCAGAGGCCACCATGCAGAGACGCTGAAGAGCGCATGCGCGGGGGCAGCATCGGGGACCCGCAACAGCACGGGCTGCGTGACGGCTCCCTCCTGTTCATTTTGTACTGGTAGTGCAGTGCGGTTTGTGGAAGACAGCTCGCGGGGGAGGGTGCGGGGGTGGGTGGTAGTCCTTTGAAGTCCTTTGTGGTGGCTGTCTAATCTAGGGAAGAGGATTACTTTCATTCTGCCAGAAGCACATGACAGTTTGATAATTAATGAGCGTCATAAAATTCTCTTTTCCTATTAGATACCCATTAGTAAACCTGGGACGGCTGTCATCCTAGACAAAACCATGCCTGGCGTCATTTTATCCCCACTTCAAAGGGGATCTCCCACTGTCTCCCCTTGAATGCTCTAATTGTGTTGCATTCAGTCGTTGCCACGGATCTGCATCTGTAACAAGGCCCTCTGTAAGTACAGCCTCGCTGATTGGGCGAAATGCCAGAGCGAGCAAAGGATGAAACAGGTTGAATTAGTAATGGGTATTGAAATGTCATTTTAAATGCTCTTCTGTTCCTCTGCTGTCTCTTCTTCGGGGTTCCTTGTAATTCTGTTGTGTTTTGTTCCCGTGGCGGTGAACAGGACCAGAGGAGTGTGAAGGCCGTTGTAAACTTTATGTGAGGGTTTTCAACAGGTACTCGGCAATCATAAACGAGAAACGAGTAAAGAGTTGGCGTCGCTGCCTTGCAATCTTCTCACTCGCAATTTCTGAAAGAAATAAGAGACGATTTCATTGGTCCATGCGTATTGAACGTTTATTCGGTAGGTGATGGTATGAGGGGAAAATTCCTTTTAACATTCCCTTCCAACTATCTCTTTAATTGTGGCTGACAATGTATCCATAACATATATGTTCCACTGTGTGCCACCAAGCTAACAGTGATGGCGGGTCCCGTTGAGCAACCTGGTCGCCAAAAGATGTGGAATTAGTTTACTCATCGTAAAGTACCAGGTTATCGATTGGAAATATTCTGTATTGTCTTGCACCCCATGAACATGCTATCATCCTACTACATTTGTGAAAGGGATTGCAATGGCAGAAGGATCTCTGACCTTGTCTTTATAAACGTTGGAGATTGGAGCCTGTTTGTTTTTTATTTTGAGGCTTTGAGGATCTTTCTACACGTACCGTTGGAACGCTTAGGTGCTTCTTCGTTCTGCTGAGAAAAGACCTCTGACATCTACCTGTACATTTCTAAAGTTGATACAAACAATTTAGTTGCATCTTGTCTCATTTCAAAAGAAGGACAATAGTTTGTAAGTGCTGTACTTCAAATGTTCACAGAACCTGCATGAATTTCAAATAGGAAACGCCCAAAAAGTAAAGATAGGATTTTAGTCTATCTAGATCATTCACTGCAAAGTTTACTGGTAGTGCCAAAATACATCGTTCATATATCAATAGGCCACAAAAACTCCTACTGAGTTATCAACAATTATATAATGTTGCCTACGATAGGAATGGAAATAATTGTGATGCAATCTTCCACTTTGTACTTAGACATTACCATGTCCAATGAAAAATAGATACATTTACTAGGACATTTAAAGTCCATGCCAAGCAGTAGCAGCACTGGTAGAGCACCATACGGTACAGACCTGTGCAAAGAATAGGGGTGGGTGGAATTCTCGGAGTGTGGGGTGTTTCACAAAAACTTTACAAGATTCCAGAGAATTTCATGAGCGGGCGGAGTTTGGCACATCGCGCTGATTTTTAGCGCCGGGACCTTATCCAGCGCAAAACATCAATGTGGCTGGCACCAGGTGGCGCACTAGAAGGCGCTGTTATTTTCTGCTGCTCAAGCGAATGGTCGCTACATCCCTTGTTGAGAAAATCTTGCTGGGGGGATATTCGCTCGCCAGCCTATCCCTTAACACCACACCACCTGTACTCCTCATTAGAGCCCCGGTTCACTCAGACCGACGTAACAGATCTCCGAAGCCGCGGATTCCAGCACCTCGCCCAACACTGCATTGTCAGTTTTGAGACCGTAATTATTCCCGACACCTCGGGCCTCCTTTCAGGCCCGCCACATTGACCAATTCCCGAATTCAACTCCTGCGCCATTGCCTGCGCCGTTGGGAACCATACGGAATTCCGACTTCCTACTGGTCGCGACACCTGGCCCCATCCTGATCTCGCTTGTGAGCCCCTACAGGCTTCTCCGCCTCGGTCCATCACACGTCCTACCCTGGTGGCTTCCAGGTGACGCGCTCTAACTGTCCTCATTGGCAACTTCTCAGGCACTTCCCAGGCACTTGTTTTATTCTTTTAGTCCTGATGAGATTCCTACTGGGATTGAAACGTCGTCGACTCACATCTTTTACTCTATACTGATTGTAAATTGTGGAGTATAAGATGTAACTTTTGTGACTTTCTGTTCACCTATATTCACGTATATTGCAAAGTCACATTTTAAGTCACTTGCCTGTGGTAAGGAAATCGGCTGATTTCCCTTTACCCTGTCACGGTTTTGCTCACTCACCATTTGCATATTAATTGTACGTTCTACCTGTTTGTTTATTAAAACCCCATCTTTAACTTGCCATAATTATAAGTCCAATGTTTGATTCCTTACATTGTGATATTGCTTTATTTAAACTGTTTGGGACCCTTGTTCTTTAAATCAGGCATTCTAGCAGCCAAAATTCATGTTAGGGGATGCAAATTCTCACTCATGCTCACCAACTTAAAGTTGGCGAGCCACGCTTGAGAAAAAACTCTGCCATACGGCAGTTGGCTGAATTTTGCCAAAACTCCTCGTTACAAGCGTAACGCAGAGTGGGCAAAACTCAGCCAACTTCTCCAGTCGAGCGGAGTTTATTGCCCACCCCTAGTGAAGACCAAGGTGGCTAAGCGTTGCCAGAAACAGTGCTCAATGCCATACTGAGAAGGATTAACAGGACATGCCTTCTCCTCTTTTGCATTCAAAGTAAATCCATACACCACGAACCAGGAAAGCATGCAAAGTAATATGGGTTTAAAAAACATACACTGTACACATTGAACAAAATTCACCATAATTTGTTTGCATATTAACAGCAACTTATTACTAACATAACTTTCAACATAACTTCCAAGACAACAATATTGAATTCAGTCAGAAATTCAGAATTCTCCCTTTGTATGACTACATTGTCAGTTATCTTCACAAAAATCTGATCCTGTTACATACACATCAATCACAGCAGTAAACATTGTATTCATCCAATTGGAATTTTGCATTGTGTAAACAGTAATCTTGAGAAAATTTATCTATGCACCGTTTTGATAGTATTGTTCTATCCTCTCCACTTTCCTCATGACTAACCATTTCATGGATTTATGATAACAAATCTCCAGTCATATTTTAGAAGTAGATTTTGTAACAGTCAAAAACACATAAAATATTTTGACCATAAAATAAAGTGACAAGTGTGCAATGGACAAGTAGAGGTACCTAGAAATCTTATATCTAGTTGTATAGCAACCTATTTAGCAAAACCTACATTATATTGTAATAAAAAATAAAAATGACAGGTGTATTGTGGAAGTAACTTCAAATTTCATATTTTCATATATTTGAAAAAGAGAATTCTTGTGTAAAATTCATTTATGTTTTGATTTTTACGAAGGCTTTTTGAGTTATTAATATCCCAAGGTGATAAAACCCTCACCAACCTCAGGATACTCAGAGCCAACAAAAACTCATACTACTAGCACCTACTTACTAAAATATTCAGAACAAACAAAGGAATACGTTGTAAATGCAAGCACAACCTAGGGGTATATTCACAAGAACGTGTGCTAAACATCTCCAAAAAATGTTAACGCAACTTTACACATCTCAGCCTATCGCGGGAAAATAACCCAGTACCAACGTGGAATTCACAACACGGCGGTACCATGCGATAGTCCGTCGAAAACGCGGCCAATGTCCGCGATACAACCACCTCGACGGAGATAAAAACACAAACCTCAATGCAAAAAAACATGCGATGTGTCAAAGCACAATGAGGAAATCAGTGATAAGCAGAGCCAGGCCTGCAATACACACATGGCAGGCGGGAAAAATCACTATAAAAGTAGAAAAAACACTCAAACACAAACTGACCAACACCCAAGCACCATGGAGGCAGCCGGAGCATGCGCAGAGGACGAGCGCAACCCCACAAGCACCCCAGACGGCCACCCTGGGACCTCGGGGACAGGGAAGGGCAAGGACAAGAAGAAGAGAAAGAAGAAGTTCAGCCCGCAGGAAAACAGGATCTTAGTCACGGAGGTGATGGAACACCATCAACAACTGTTCGTCACCTTCAACGTGTCATTTGGCACCAAAAATGGAATATGGCGGGACATCGTGGACAAGATGAATGCCGTCGGAGAGCACAAAAGATCAATAAATAAGGTCAAGAGGTGATGGACTGACATCAAGCGCTAGACCAAGGATAAACTCGCAGCCAACCAGAAGGCAGCAATGCAGACTGGAGGTGGGAGCCCAGCGCCTCAGCTCGTGCTGGATGAAATGCAGGAGCTGGTGTCATCAGTGTGGAGCCTGTGGCCAGAGTCGGGAGACCGGACACTGCTCGACAGGACACAACACAACCGCAACAGGGTGAGTAACCACCAGATACTGGGGGGACGGGTGGAGATGGCCACAATGGTACACATGCACAATCAAGAAGAGCACAGTGCACACCCACAATGACTCCGGGTCATGGCCCTGATCTACAGACTGTCACAATGAACAATGCCATGCTGTCTGAATGTCAACATGTACCATGCGGCTACATATATGTGGACACATTGTAATACACCATCTCCCCTTCACATTGCAGGGGCACCGTCAACAGCTCCTGCAGAGCAGTCCCAGCCACTCTTCACTGATGACAAGGAGGACACCCCCAGCATCGACACCCAAGCCCTCCAAGACATCATTGACATCATCTGCAACTCATTTCCAGGATCAGGGCAGCCCAGTTGCATCGAGGAGACCCCACCCACTACCCAAACCACCCAGCACGAGGCACCCACAGCCCCAGCAGTCTCCCAAGACCCCCAGGAACAACACATGGCCTTCCAACACCGTGTGCCGGAGGGCCAGAGGGAGATGGCTGAGCAGGTGCGGGTGGGGTTCGATATCATGGCTACCAAACTGGACGCCATCCATGGGTGTATAGGCCCGCTCCATGGTCTCCAACGAGCCCTGACTGACATCACTGGAGTCATGACGCGAAGAGAAGAACACCTGTCCGCTTAGAGTGGCTCCAGCGATCTAAGTCATGAGCTGGCACACATGCGGAGGCTCATGGAGGACATGGTGCGGATGGAGGCGGAAAGGATGGCAGCCACCGCTGCACATCAGTGAAACGTAGCTGGGATCTACCATGCCCTGCAGATCCTCATCATGGCATTGCTGCCACAAGGTGTGGCGCTGATGAATGCTGCTGCCCCCACACATCCACATCTCTGCCCCCTGATGTGTCAGTGCCTCACAGTGAGGCAGGCGTATCCACTCCGGCACCTGATGTGTCAGTGGCACACAGTGCCGCAGCCGGTACTGCAACACCCACAGGTGGGGAAGAGCACACATCCGAGGATGAGGACGTTGATGGGTTTGAGTTCAGAAGGAGGCACTAGCATTCATTTCCGCACATGGCCCCATGACCTTCCACTGACCCCTGATACACTCCGCTGCACTTACCTTGGACCGCAACATGGACTGCCATTTCCTGTTCGATGACCAATGACACGGCAACCAGACTATGGACTGTATCCTTCCTCTTCTGCAGTACTTGTCATCCCCAGATGGACTCTGGCTGGCCCTCCACGGGTCCATATTGTGTGGTGTTCTTGGCATGGCCCTGTACTGCTCTAGATGCAAAACTCCACTGGATGTGCAATAAACATCCAGTAACGCACTGCTGTGTCATGTTTTTCATCATTCATGTTTGAATGCTTGGATGGATGTAGGGACAGTGTTTTCCCTTACGTCAATGATACTCATCTAGTGGGATGCCAGTCACAGTGTGCTACATTGCCTATTGTGTTCCGGGTGCCGTGGACACTACAACAGGGACACACGCATTAGTCATTTCCTTGTCCGGACATGGACTGAACCACGCCCAGAGCCCCCGAGTCATTGTTGCAAGCCCTGCGCTGGTCCGGCGTATGCCAGGCCAGCCCACTCCGCTTACGCTCCGAGGGGGGCCCACATAGCTACTTGTCTCAGGCGTACTCGCTGGTGGTGTGCAGGTCACTGGTCTAGTTGTCAGCATCACACGGCCACTCCCTGAGGGCAGGTATGCACACACACTGCACCCATCCGGCACAGACATCACAGGCCATGTGACCCCGCAAATATAATGGGCCGACAACGTCACATTCCCCTCTGCTGGTGGTGACTGGATGATGGACGCTCCACGGTTCTCAATCATAATGGGCCCATGAGTTGTTGCGCACAGGTTCAGTGGCACCCGAAGCATTGCGGCCGTCACAGGCCTACCACCATGTGGCGCTGACTGGGGTTGCACAGGGTTAGTGGCACCCGAAGCCTTGCAGCTTTCACGGGCCTACCACCATGTGGCGCTAACTGGCGTTGCACAGGGTTAGTGGCACCGAAATAGCTGAGCGGGTGTGCAGCCTGCGATGATGACCTGTGCACTGATGTGGTCTCCGCCATTGATGACTCAGGACTCAGCATCATATGTGGGACCTGCTGGGCCGGTCCGCATGGTGTTGACCATGCCATGGTGGTGGGACGGGGCCTGGAGCTTGCACAGGCACATGGTGTGCCCACTGATGGACATACCAGTGGCAGCAGGTGAGCAGTGGGGCATGGGTGCGCAGGGGCGGCGGTGTCTCTGTCTCTCCCTTCCTGTCCTTCCCTCTCTTTCTCTCTCTGGCTTTCTTTCCTTCTCTGTTTCTCTGTGTCTCACTCCTTTGATGTGTGCATGACACACATCCTGATTTTGTGCTTTGTATTCCAGGCTGTGACGTCGAGATTGTCCCTGACAGACCCGACAGGAGTCTTCCGCATTGGTGTTTTGTGTTGTATTTCAATAAAGTTTTTTGTTGTTACTTCAGTGCTGTATGACTGTTTCTCGTTCTTCTGGCCACACATGTGTGTTTTTTGTTTGCAATGTGCGTCATCATGCGCTTTTTGTGGCTCTTGTGTCATGCACGGTATGTGTATGTCGGGGGTGGAGGGGGGGCTGGGGGTGGTGGCGGTTGGTGTTGTGACCCTTATGAGTATCGGAGCTGCATGATCATTGTCTCCATGGCATCTGTGGGTCTTCAGGTCTGGCTCTCAGCTGGGCTCCCTTTCATGCTGTGGGTAGTTGCCCTGCTTAGCACCAGCAAAAGGCAGGTGTTAAATCCCTGGTGCTACCACAGCTTAACGCCTGTTTTTGGTTCGCTTTGCAGATCTGGCAGTTCATTGTGAAAGTGGGGTTGTGTTTTTTTCATGTGTTTTTGCATGGGAACGCCTACTCTGCATCTCATTAGCGTTAGTTGGTGGTGTCCGCCTTGGAGTTAAATTTTGGGGCAGTTATCGCCAGAATACTGGCGTTGTCTGCAGTTTACACCAGCTAGTGAATGGGGTGTTAAATCTATCTCCACTTTTGATGTGTTAAGGTGGAGATAAATCGGAGATAGGTCCTTGTGAATAAACCCCACGAGTCTTTAAATGGACAGATCACTTAAAAATGGTCCCTCCATGGAAGGAGGTGGGATCTCATGAAGCAGGCCCACTTGAGGGTGGCAGAGGCTATGGAAAAGATGAACCAGCTAACAGATGAAGTAACAGGCCCAAGTTTAACAATAAAAATGCATGAGGATCTGTTTGCTGGGTTGAGAGACTTGCTCTCTAGAGAGCCAAGGAGAGGTGGGAGGGATCGCCCCAGCCAACACCCAAGAACAGTTCAGGTTTGCCAAATCACAACTGTTATGCCTGATAAAAGGCACAGACCATGACAACAACCCTTAGGCCTGCAAGAAATATAAAGAAGTGCTAGCATGAGCCAACGCTGATGGGTTAGTGGTGGCCTGGCCTGAACTCACTCAAGCAGCCAAAGCAGTGGACTCCAAGGCACTGTGGCATATTTTTGCACATGGCAAGTCAGAGCAAACAGCTATGTCCCAGGGTGGGCACCCTGGGACATAGCAGGAGCCGGCCTTGGAGGATGGCATTCCCAGGACCATGTCTGTGCCGAAAGAAGGAGGGATTTTTAATTGACTTTCCATAACCTGGGGTCATGTTTGTATGGGTACGTTGAGAGTACTATACCTGACCCACCTGTTTCATCCACACACTGGCAAAAGGAGGGAAGAGATGATTGTATAATTTCTTGCTTTTATAAAGGACTCCCACATATCCCAAGTAGGGATTTGCTTTCCCACTTTTGGAAGCTCAGGTGATCTATCTGACTCGCTGGGCAGGCATCCAACAGAGTAAGAAGGTAGGACAAGTAGGGGTCTGTTATTGCACATATATCACGTGGCATGAGTTCTCGCTAAGTTAGTTATATACCAGCACCTTCACTGTTTTTCTTCTTTGATATTGAGTTAAGTGTATCCTCACTCCTCCTGGAGAATGGTAGGAATCGACACAACAGATCCCTTGCCCAAAATGCATGAGTTAAATGGGTCACTCTTCCATTGCATACTGGGAAGTCGCGCAAACACGTGATATATATTCACATCTTAAAATTTGAACGTGTACAAATACATGTGCTAGTTTTAACAATAACTGCATACTCTGAAAGAGTATTTTATTTTATTTTATTCTATCCCAATTTATGCTTTCAAATGAATATTTCACTCACCTTGTACAGTCTTGAGGAGGCCGGAAGCAACCAAGCCAAAATGCATCAACTTTTTCATAATAGGAGTTCACAATAGATGGAATGAAAAAGTTTGACAAGGAACACTAGTAGGAGTCCACCATATACATATAAATCTATGAATATGAGACTAGCGTGTAGATTGGATACATTAGTTGACTACTTAAAAGGCGGACCCTGTACAGAAAACAATACATGGGCCACCCCCTTGTTTGACAAAAAGAGCAAATGCAGAATGAAAGTGGAATTCTGAAATGTATCACATATTGTATATTTTTGTATTATATGCAATATTGGAATCACATTGAAAGACTGAAATGAAGAACTTATCTACAGGTATCTTGGGTAGTGTTTGACAGCAATCGAGTGTACCACTAGCTCAAACAAAGTCCAAAACGTAGTAATAGACTATTGTTGATAAAGAAATATGATAGAATGTATTCCTCAAAGGCTAGTTGTGTTGTTACAAGTAATTAATTGGTCTAAAGCCTAGAGGGTTAGTTAGAATACCCCCAGTTTTTCACTCTCAATAAATCGACGAGAGGATGCACAAGAATTCTGTATAGCTATTCTTGGAATTATAGCGAATGAGACTTTGCCACACACAGATCTTTTTGGTACTATTGGCAACATGAATGTTTCCAATGCTGTAATGCTTTCTCAACAGTTACAGAATTTGAAAGATTTGTATACCTTACTATTCCTGATTGTGAATCCATATAATTTAAAATTTCTATATATCAAGCTGTGCACTTTTGTTCAACTTGTGCATCGAAGGTTGTGTCAACACTTTGGCTAATTAAGGGGTCTATTATGATGTCTGGCGGATCGCCACTACCCGCATGGCAGTGGCGATCCACCCAACATCATCCCATGGCCGCTTCCCATTTTCCCCACCATATTATGATGGCGGAGGGTACCGTGGCGGATGGGAAGACTGTCCGCTGCTTTTCTGCCCGGTCGACGAGCCGACCGGGCGTAAAAGGGTTGAATATGGTGGCGGTGTCTGCTAGACACCCCCATCTATATTACGATGGGAGCGGGAAGCAGCTAATGCCGCCATGGAAAGGCATGCAGATTTTGCAGTTGGGGGCCTGTTGCGGGCCCCTAGGATGTTGGGGGGGCACATGGCCCCCCTGCATTGGCACGGCCAAAGTGGCAGGCACCGTGCGGTGCCTGTCACCTTGTGCATGGCAATGCAAAACGTGCATTCACAGCATTGTGTCGGGCGGTGCTGTGAGCACCGCCCGCCACAATGCTGGAAATAGAGGATGCCACCGCCACGGTGGTGGTGGCATCCTAATTGCCGGTGCCGGACTGCCGCACCGCTGGCGGCCGGTCCCAGCACCGCTAGGGTGGCAGGCGGATGAAAGTCCGACCGCCATCCTAATAGGCCCCTAAGTATTAGGAGCCTGATTACGATGCAGGCTAGAAGTCGACGGTCCCGCTGCTCTTATTACGATGCCACCGCCTTTACGGCAGTCACAATGTGTATATTTTTTATTGCGGTTTGTGCTGCAGGCTACAGCACACGCCCCAATAGAAAAAAAACACATGAAACACATCCCTGCACCATGTGGCAAGCACCATGCGGTGCCTGCCACATGGTGCAGGGATGTTTAGTGTGGCAACATAGGTGCCCACCAGGCCCCATAGTGGAGGGCCAGAGGGAAGGGAGCCTCCAAAGTCACTTTCCACCTGCCTTTTCATGGAGGGTGAACTACCAAAAAACAGGGCAGGCAGATAGGGACATTGCAATCCCTACAGCGGTACCTGAGAAAGCACCGCCCTCATTGTAGAGATTACTGATCCTCCGATGCACTGAAGGGCTCCTTGAGCCAGGCGCAAGTGTAGCGGATGGTCCCTCCGCAAGATGCCTTCACCCACCGCATCGTAATGTGGCGGCTGGACAGCAGGGGCAGATGTCGGTGATTCTGACACTGACGAGCCGTTGGTGCCGGACCCACCGACATCATAATCAGGCCCTTAGTTTTAATGATACAAAAAATCGCTCCAGATAATATCAAAATTAATACCATAATTACTGATTTCATTGCTACCCAAATTCCCATTTCTGGATGGCCTTTCACTTGTATTGCCATTGTTTTCCATTATGGAGAAACCACTTTTTCGGAACATTATACTATATATTAAAGGAACAATGCCGGATAGACCGAATGTGATGACACTAAGTTAACCTTTAAACACAGATTACCAAAAAAATTGCAAAACTCTCACCTGCTTAGTCTAACTCCAAAGTTTAAATTTAAGGTGCAACTGTATAACAAACCAGGAATATTGACTGGACGTGGTAGATAATAGCAATCAGTAGATATGTCATTATGTGTCCTATCATGGTTGATGACTTCAAAAGAAATCTACAAGCTTAGTAAGAAATTGTGTTACTTACTATTTTAATTTGTTTTGTACTTTTTCAAAAAATGCCAATTGTACTAGCACAGCATTTATACAGGCTTTTTCACAATCCATTTGATTTGTGTTTTTACCCAGTTTTTCATGACGAGCACAATATAATGCTTATCTGCACCTTATTAGGTTCTGAGTGATTTCATATGTTTATAACAGTATTGTTACACCTATCAGAGAAACACTAAATAAAACTACTTGCATTTATACAGTATATATTTTAAAAAATGGGAGCATGATATTTCACATTTTTTTTTAAAGTTTCAATAAAATATTACCTACAAAATACATAATCCATTTAATTTTGCTTACTTATACGTACTTACGTAATAAAACTTACCATTCACCTACCTTTTCTTTTACTGTTTATTCACATAAAGAGTTTACTGCACCTGTGTGGGAAAATGTTACGATTGCAACTAGCTGTTGTTTAAATAAAAATGAAAATAATTCTGAACAGATTTTTTTTTTCTTTTCGTTTTTAACATTTTTCAGTAATTTTTTTTCCAAACTACTGGCCAACCAGAACAGCAATAACAAAATGTGCAACACACAAAACTGTACAGAACGAAAGATCCTGCCAACCCAATAAGCACCCTATGGATTTTGGGAAGGGCATCAGTGAGAAATTATTAGCTCTCTATGAATGTTTAAATCACTTTCCCCTGTAACTATCACTGTCTGGCAGAATAAACCGTACATCGGTGGACTGGCATACGGCTCGACTACATGGAAGCCTTTCCTTAGCAGATCCACTGGGACCACTGAGCTAGGTGGTGGAATAGAGGGTGCTGAAGAGCCAGTAGATTTGCCTGCAAATGAAGTCTGGACGGCCAAAGTGGATAGTGCTACATTGGTGTCTTCAGCAGTTGGTGCGGATGCAGCGTCTTGAAGTCCTGCCAAATCTAACTGTCTTTTGCGCTTAACCTGGGCCAAAGGTTTTGAGTACATAGGTTTAAGATGCTTCCGTATGTCTGTAGTACCCAGGGAGTACTGCTGACCACTCCCCTGCATAATCACCATGTGACATAAGGTGCATGTCACGTGCTGTTTATTCACTTTGTTTTGACCAGCAAGTAAGGTAAAAACATTCCACACTACAAACTCCTGAAGGCACTTTCTTCTTTCCACCTCCTGCTCCTTGTGGGCAATGACCTCCTCTTCCTCCTTCATTGCAGCCCCATGGACACCCAGGAGCCGCTGGTGCAGGTAAGCATGGTGGGGTGGAGGCAGGGTGGGGAAGAGGTTGACAGACGACAATGAGGGGAAATAACATAAAAAAAAGAAAAACACTTACCTTGTGCTCGCTGCATCACCCAGTCGGTGATGCGGCGAGTGCAAGGTAAGTGTTTTTCTTTTTTTTATGTTATTTTCCCTCGTCATCGTCTGTCGACACCTTCCACCCGGCCCCACTACTCTTATCTGCACTTTTTGCTCCTGCGGACACCAGAAGCCTCTCCTGCTTCTGCCATGTCTTTAGAATAAGATGTAACTCATCTAAAGAATCCCAAGCAGAAAGCAAAATCAGCACCCAAACTGTTATGCTTCTGCTCCCAACACAGCTGCAAGAAAGATAACCAAACATAAATTAGAGTTTTCTATTGGTCCAAAACAAAAGTGTTTCTAGCCTATGAGATGTTTTCTTACAATCGCAAATACAGCGGTACTGCTGATAACCCCCCAAAAGAAAACACATACAAGAAAACACTTTCACTACTGACATCCTCCCCACACTAACAAATATAGTTTTATAGTTATATTCACGTTTACACTTGCACAAGAGTGACCAGCACACTCAATTTTACTTCCATGTACATATGGTATACATCTTTTTAAGAACAGAAAATTACTCAACCAGCGAGGTCATGGACACTACTCACTGTTCCTAAGGGGTAACAACCCTTTTACAATGTACATAAACATACAAATTATTTCATGAAAAATTAGGACACAAAATTATAATTCAAACATAGCAGTTTAGTGGTGTTAACATATTTAAGCATATGTAACAATCCAATGTAAATACATATCTGGTTTATACAGACATCAATGGTGTAGTCGTAACATAACATAACAATATGATGGTAGCGTAAAAAACAACTTTTGCGGTCACAGTTGAAATTTTTAAGATCATGCCCGATGCATTTCGGGACTGGTGTGTCCCTTCTTCAGGGGAAACCTATGAACTAGAAATATCACATTTACTGAAACGTATGTGTAAATGTCTACCAGACACCAAGAGGGCACCATAGTGTGAAAAAATCAAAAGTAACATGTGGTCATGGTTAGCCATTAGAGTAACATAAATGTCCAGTGTTCAATGTAACAACATCTATTGTGATAAATGAACCAGTATAAAAATGAGGTAAAAAGTGATACCCTGCTGGGACCGGAAATAGAGGTTGTGCATGAGTTACTGGTGCTTACAGTGGTGGTAAGTCAAGTATCAAAAAAATGGTGGTAAGTGTATAGCAAACAGAGGGTGGACTGAAAAGCATATAGGATTAAAAGAAAATTGAAAAAGCAAACGTTACGCTGTGCTGGCACGTGTCAAAAGAAGGAAACACGAAATAAGGGCTCACCGATCGTGAGGATAAAAAATGTCAACCTTCTGATGAGATGTTAGATGAAAGCAGTGGAAATAATGAACAATAAACGGTCTTAATAAAACCCAATTGTTTAAAAAAAGGAGTGTGACTCACTCACGTCGACGCGGTGTATGCTCACCGGTGGAATAAAGATGACCGGGCTGATAAAAAGACTGCTTGCGGGCATAAAGTATTCTGTGGAAATACAGAAAGGCACCGATGATTACAGGGCCATCATGAACTCGACGTTCAGGAAATTGAGATTAAGGGTGGGCGTAGTGGGCGTAGTGGGGCTACGTGAAGCAGTGCGTAGTTTGCCCAAATCTACGCACACTCGCACGCTCCGCGTAGCCCCACTACACGCCGCCCGCCTCCCGCCCACCCTCCTTTTAAATAATACCCTGCATGTTAAATAATTAAAAGTAAAGAGACTTACCTGAAGCGCGGCGTCTCCGGAGCTCCCTCTTCCTCGTTTCCAACTTCTTGTGACAAATGCGCATGCGCGGACGCCTGCGCATGCACATTTCTTGCAAAAAATGCGCATGCGCGGGCGTCCGCACATGCGCATTTGTCACAAGAAGTTTAAAACGAGGAAGAGGGAGCCCCGGAGACGCCGCGCTTCAGGGAAGTCTCTTTACTTTTAATTATTTAACATGCAAGATATATTTTAAAAGGAGGCCGGGCGGGAGGCGGGTGGCGGGCGGCAGGCAGCTATGCTTCACCCTGGCGTGTGCGTAGCGCTTGCCTGCTTCGCCTACTTCGAAAACTGTGAAGCAGGCAGCACTACGTACACTACGTGGGCGAAGCGTAGTGTAACACCAAGGGTTAATTGAGATGTAAGATTAATGATGGGGCATGGAAAAAGCCGCCTACCTGGAAAAATACGGAGAGAGAGACCAAACGCTTTGCCATTGCTACAAACAGGGATACCGCTATCCCTGTGCCGGATGATTTAATTAAAGCGTGAAGAGAATAGACATAGAAGGAGGACTGAGGCGTAACGTCGAATGTCGGACATCGTGAACTGGTGTAACTTATGGTAACTCACAGACTATATGAGTGAACTGTCACTGATGACAAAAATGACATAAAGCTGCAAAACAAAAAATATTAATAGAAAAATATGTGAAAAAATCGTACGGGTACCGGGAAAATAAAAAGATTGTGCTGAAGCACTTGATGATAAGAAAGATAACAACTTGGCTTAAAAACGTGAATGAAGAGATATGTAAGTGTGATGAAAGGTGTAAGAATCAGCAAAAGGTGGAAGCGAAAACAATGTGACTCGGGGCAAAAAGGAATGGGGGGATGAAAAGGAATCATAGATTGACCAACAGAGAGGTCGCAAGAAACTGGTAGGGAGAGGGGATGTAAAAACAATGTGAGTAGCTGAGTGATGTCATAATGTGTGGTGATAAAGAAAGAGCCCGCCACCCAAAAAGTATGTATATTTGAGAAACAACTTTCAAATAAATGCCATATGAACAATGCAGTACATCACAGAAAACAACTCATGTCATAACGATCATTGAGCCCCAAAGGAAACATGGTTTGCAAAGGTTTAATCCAATAAACCTCTCTTTGAAGCAACCGTTTCGTGGTGTCTAAACCTGGTCTGACTGTGAGTTTTTCAACAATTTGAAAACGTAATTGCGCTATAGTGTGTTGGGCGTTGTCCCAATGATTGGCAAGACTAGAGGTAGTGGATTTGGTTCGAATTTTACTCTTGTGTTCAGAAATGCGAATCTTAAGCTTGCGTTCAGTTTTACCAGCATAGGCTTTACCACAAGGACATTTGATACAATAGATAACATGCAAGGAATTGCAGTCACTGGGGTGGAGTAATCTGATTTTTTTGCCTGTGACTGGATGAGTGAGACTGTCTCCTACAATAACATTATTACAGTGAATGCAGTTATTGCATTTTTTGGTGCCTAATTGGTTTTCCAGTGTAAGGGAGACATGCGGGGTTGAAAGCAATGATCTTAAGTTTTTCCCTTTTGTATATGCGAAAAGTGTTTTTTCACGAAAGAGGCAGTTGAATTCATCCTCGTTTTGAAGTAATTCCCACCGGTTAATAATGATCTTTTTAATAGCTTGTGACACCGTGGAGTATGAGGAGACAAAAACCATTCTGGAGGCGGACGTAGATTGTTGTTTTTGCTGTAGTAGTGCAGACCGAGGCTTAGACTGTGCCTTCATGAGGCATTCATGTAGGATTTCCTCGGGATAGCCCCGTGCATGAAATCTTTGTATGGATTCAGATATTTTATGGGAACTCACAGCTGGGTCTGAACAGATCCGCCGTATGCGGATGAATTGAGAAAGAGGAAGGTTGTTGATAAGGCTTCTAGTATGGAAGCTGGAGAAAGCCAAAATGCTATTACGATCTGTGGGTTTAGTGTAAACTGATGTGTCAAAGGTATTGTTGACTGATTTGTGGATTTGGACGTCCAAAAAGTGAAAAGTATCCGTCTGGATGTTGTGAGTTAGGCGGATGTGAGGATTGAGGCCATTCAAGGAATTAATCATTGATATGAGAGCTTGCTCAATGTCAGACCATAATAGAAAGATGTCATCAATGTACCGGCAGTACAAAGGTATATTTTTCCACCAGTTGGAATGCGACATAATATTATCGTGCTCGTATTGTGACATATAGATGTTGGCATACGAAGGTGCCCCCGAAAAGCCCATCGATGTACCATTTAACTGAACATAGAACTGATTTTTCCATTCAAAGTAGCTGTTGTAGAGACAGAATTTAAGTAATTGGAGAATAAAAATTCTCTCAATGTCCATGTGTTCAAGTTGAAGAATTGCATATTCTACTGCCTCCAAGCCAGCTGAATGCTGAATAGATTTATATAAGGCAGTGACGTCGATGGTACATAGAAGAATAGGTGTATGCTGATCAATATCCAAAGCCAAAAGTTTTTGAAGAAAATGTGTGGTGTCTTTAAGATAAGTTTGCCAATTTTGTTCAAAATCTTGTAAATAAAAATCCAAAAACTTTCCAATGGGATCAAAAATAGAGCCGCATGCGGACACTATCGGGCGAAAGGGAGGATCTTGAGCATCTTTATGCATTTTTGGTATCATGTAAAGTCTGGGACGTCGTGGATTTTTTGTAATGAGGAATGCTTTGAGTTGCTCGTTAATCCAGTTATTTTCATATGCTTCCAATAATAACTTAGACAGCAGGTAGGTAAGCAACATGTATGTGTTGGTATCTGCAACATGCGCTTGGACTTTGTTTTGGTAATACTCTGTATCCATGACAACAATAGCTCCCCCTTTATCAGCAGGTTGCATGGTGATAGAGGCCTCATTAGCTAGAGATTTGATGGTATTTCTCTCATGTTTAGTGAGGTTGTCAAGTTTCTTAGATTTATATTGCAGAGGATGGATGTCTTTGTTGATCGGGGTTTCAAAGGTAGCTAACAATTTGTGAGACACCGGAGGTATAAATGTGCTTTTGGGTTTGAATTTTGTGGATATGGTATCCTCAGGATTTTGGTTAGGAGGAATAACATTGGTAAAGTAATGACGCAGCCTGAGAGTTCTCATGAACCTAAATAGTTCAGCTTGTACTCGAAGAGAAGTGGTAGTTCCAGTGGGCACAAATGACATGCCTCGTGCCAAAATGGCAATTTCTTGGGGACTTAGTTGTCTGGTTGAAATATTCATTACTAGGTCACTGTTTTTCCACTGCGTAACGCTTTTCCACCTTTTTCTTTGTCCTCTCCTTGTTTTTCGGGCTGTGTTATTACATTTCGAGACGGTTGCGGTGGTGCACGCCCTTGGTCCGAAGCTTGTGACAAATAAGACACAGAGGCAGAAGTTTGAGGTGTTTTATGTGGTATAGTTGAGGGGCCTGCGGCTTGTGACTGAGCTATTACATGTGCTGGTGTTCTATTCATGGTGGTATCTTTCTCCGATGCCAGACTTTCATCAGATGATGTGGTAGTTTTGCGATGTTCAGAACGGCGTTTTGTGTAGATGTCTGCCCATGTGTAAACCTCATTGAGTTTGTAGTCAATGGTATGCCTCTTGTATTTACGGAGTTTACCTTCTTGTAATTCTTTTTCATATTTTTCCAATTTTTGATTCAAAACTTCTAATTGAAGTTTCCATGCATTGGATTCCATGCAAATTTCCAGTTCGCTCTTTAAGGTATAGATTTCCTCATCTAAGTCCTTGATGGTTTTAGATAATTCCTCAATGATGAGAAGAATTAAGTCAAGAGAACATTTGTTTAGGATGGCATACCATTTATCCATGAAGTTAGAGTTTAAATGGAACCGGAATAACAAAGGTTTGATGTCTAGTCGGAGACCACGTGGTATGCGTTTAGCCTTATGGTATTAAACCAGTGTGGATGCATGGAGTTTTTGATTCAGTTGTCTTCTGGTGATGTACTCCAATTGGCGCAATTGTTGTGTGATGGTGCCTCCATGGGTGTCTGAATTTTTTACTTCCTGAATGAGAGCATACATTTCACTGACTTCATCCGTAGTGTATACTTTAGTTGTTGCTTTGTTGTCTGTAAGGTTAGTTACTGAATGAAAGGACATTGTGAATTTGGGTGCTGCGTCCTGGGACAGTCAAGAACTAGATAAATGTGTAAGGAGGCGCACACCTCCTACATTTATATACATCTTTTTAAGACATGGGTTGCACAAAATTCGTCCACAAGTTCTTTGTATTTAAAAAAATCTTCTCTATTCAAATCTTCATAAAATCAAAATTTTCAAGTAGCCAACTGCTTGAAAACTACTTCAAAAATTAGATTTTATGGAAATTTAAATAAAGATTTTTTTTAAATACAAAGGATTTGTGGACGTATTTTGTGCAACCCATGTCTTAAAAAGATGTACACCATATGTACATGGAAGTAAAATTGTGTGTGCTAGTCACTCTTGTGCAATATTATTAGGAGGAATACTCCTGTGAGGAAGAATAGGAGACTCTTCTTCCTGATCAGAGCAACACATCAGTTTAACTAAAGTCATTATATGTGATAGGTGCAATTTCTCGTGCTTTGGTCTCACTATTTGTAAATCATTCACGTTTACACTTGTAGATGTTTACATATTCTATATGTACTTATGTTAAACTAGGCTACAATATTGTAGCCGAATATTACTAAAAAAAAATCCAACAATTTTTATAACAATATAAAATATTAATAAAATATTTCCAATATATTAGTAAACATAGTCCTATGTTATCATTTTAAGTTGTATACAGTACATAGATTTTTACACATATTTCCTTTCTTACATCTTAATTGTATATATCGCTTTTATATTACAAAAAAAATATTCCCGAATACCTTCCTCTTCTATTACATCTACATAAGTAATATCTAATACTTATAAACAAATACAAATTTGTATGCAATATTTGTTACTTTATCTTAACTAATACTTTAAACAAAACTCATAATCTATTTTAATCTAATTATTATAAAAACTCTTGAAATTCCACAAAAAACTAAAGTTTACAAGTGAGTTATAGTTAGGACTTATTATATTCCTATATCACAACCCACAAATAAACTACGCAAACATCAGAAATACAATGTTTCTAGTAATTCCTTTATATTCTTATACAACACCTGACAGCGTCCTATCTCTTGTGAACTCATAAAGGCATTTATTCGAGTACAAACGTGCACTGCCTCAAGAAACGGGTCTCAGTTGCCCCATCCATCAATGCCGACGCGTTTCGAAGGAATCTCCTTCTTCTTCAAAGGCTGGATGGCTTTATGAGGAATGCTGGTGTGGAGTGCTGCTTTTGCGAGGGCAAGTTTGGAGCGTTGATATTGGGTGGCGGCCCTGCCGCCAAGCGTGCACCACCCCATTATCAGTGGGGGCCGCAGGTTTTGGTATTCAAGAGAACCGTGTTGCGGAACACCAGCGAGGGATTAAAATGGACATTGCCAAACGAGGCCCCTCTGTGGGCTTGTAAATCTGAAGGGACAGTACTATCTTGGTTTGAAAAGACTACGTCTCCCATAGTGCGCCACAGGCCATGTGACCTCCCATCCAGGGGACAGTGGAAACACGCAAAAAGTGAAATGGGAGGCAGGCACACAATTTTCCATCCAGCCTTTGAAGAAGAAGGAGATTCCTTTGAAACGTGTCGGCATTGATGGATGGGGCGACTGAGACCTGTTCGTGAGGCAGTGCACGTTTTACTCGAATAAATGCCTTTATGAGGAACGCTGGTGTGGAGTGCTGCTTTTGCGAGGGCAAGTTTGGAGCGTTGATAAAAAAAAAATATATATATATATATATATATATATATATATTTTATATATTATATATATATTACCTACTGGCGGTCGCCAGTAGGTAGTTATAGTTAGGACCCCTTTTCCATAGGAAATCCGCAACATTCTATTTTGAATAACTTTGGCGCCGGTCGACGAATCCTCGCGAATTTTTCAAAATAGGTGGGGCGCTACGCTCCGCTCCTACCCTGAAAGTCTCGGGGGGATTCATCAAGCGGGGGCTGAGATAAAAGGGGGGTCCCAAAACGCGTTTTTCCCATGCATTTTTCCATAGGACCTTTAGACAGGGCTACAGCCCGAACGGCTGAACAGAATTACTTGAAATTTGGCAGAGAGGTAGTCCCTAGGTCAAGGAAGTGCCTTTTGTAGGTTTGGTGTAAATCTGTTCAGTAGAATCTGAGAAAATAGCCTTTTAATCAATATATATATATCTGTGGCAGCTTACCGTGCGCTTACGGTGCGCTTACCGTACGCGTACGGTGGCGTGCGCAAGCGCGATTCTGATTGGCCCTTAGATCTTAGTAAACATTCGAATCGGTCGAAACCAGGAAGCGGCGGCCGCCATTTCGTGTTTTTCACTCAGAAAAAAAAGAGTGATATCTTGAAAAGGGGGCAAGGTGGAGAGTTACAGACCCCCTAACATTTGTAAGGGGGTCAAAGAAGGACAGAAAAGTTCAAAGAAAACATTTATTGATTTTATAAAAAATCACGGGGTACGCATACGGTAAGCTTACGGTAAGCTTACCGTACGCGTACGGTAGAAAAAATAAATAAAAAGAGAAATAAAATTCAGATTTAAGTGTTTAGATATTAGGGGGCTCTAAAAAGAGCCGTTGTGTTTATGAAGTGATTTTTTAGTGGTACCTACAAGTAAGTACCGATGCAGAGTCTAAGGTTCAAGAGGAAGACTCTGTTCCCTTCATCATTGAAGTGTACACCATCTCCTCTATAAATGTCTTGCATGTCGTAACGCAAGTTGTTGTGGTAAATGGAACCCATACCATAGTCACGGAGGAAAGCAGAAACAGATTTGTTGACGTGCTTTCTTGCTTTGTCAATCTGCGGACAGAAATGATTGGACCAGTTCCATTTTTGCCTTTGGCATATGTTAGAAAACACAAAGGCAGTTTTAGGGAAAAGTGAAAACAGTTGTGCAAAGGTGTCCTTCATAAGCATTTCCAGACCTACCCCAGTCAAAGTGCCTAGGTCATTGCCACCACAGTGCACTATTATGAGGTCAGGGTGTTGGATTTGCATGAAGGATTTCACCAATGGCATCAATTGGTGCCACTTTAACCCTCTCTGACCAATCCATTTAATGTCTACATTTGGCAAAGCAAGGTCTCTCACCATACCTGTTTTCTCTGCATACTTTTCACTCCAGAAGACATAGCTGTGCCCAACAATCCACACTGTGAACATCTTCCAAGGAGATCTGGATGCACTCAGGAGGTGTAATTCAGTAGAATGGGAAAATGAAATGAAAGACAGTTTGGAAATGGAGGCATACATATTTTTTTCATAAAAAAAAGAACTGATTGGCTGTTTCATACCATTCTAGAATAAAAACTAGGCTGCATGTGTAAATTAATAGAAGCATGTTTTGTATTGGTACAGAAAAATGTGTTACCAAAGAACAGTACTTTGGATTTGCTGTTAGGTTTGAAAAGTCAAGCACTCTTGCTCTGTGGAATTGAAACATTGTTTGGCGCACTTCTGACCTAACTCCACACAGCAGTGTTCCATGAGCTGTTGCTATGGTAGCAGGCAGAAGTCAAGTTGGGGGAAGGGTACTAGGCAGAAGTCAAGTTGGGGGAAGGGTACTTTTGGAAAAGGGTTGGTTTTCAACCAATAGAAAGAGAATAGGAGAGAGGTGTAAAGAAAAGAGATCCCGGCTCTGATAATCTGCTGTTTGAGTGCCACATTTCTTTCACAGCTAACTAATTTTAAAGGTGAGTTTAGAGTTTGAGAGGGCATGTATATGGTAAATTAAGAAATGAATAATAGAAATGGAATTCCTTTTGTTGAAGTTGTGTTTATCATTTTCTGTTTTGGGAGAAATTTAAATGTGAGGAACATGTAAAATAATATGGACTATGTTTTCACGATAAATTAAGGTGTACTGGTATATAAAAAGAATAGTTTAAGGGTTTGAGGTTGGACTCAGTAATGCAAATACATTCAGCATCACTAAGGCTGGTTGCCCTTGCTGGAATGTAGGCAGTCACCCAGGTTACACATGGTGGTGGTCTGAAAAAGCAGTTTGGACATGTGCAATTAAAAAAATCTGAAAAGTGGATTCATAATGTGTCAGTCTGTAAAAGTGATTATCACTTGTCAAAAAAAAGAGCAGTAAGTGTGCTTTCAAATTGGCAAAGAAATTTCGTTTTGTGACTAATGTCAAAATATGACTCTGTGTGCATATAGGAATTACAGGCAGAGATTTATTGTGTACTGCTCTGGTGATTTCATTGTTGCATTAGTAGTAAAAAGGGGGAGTCATTTTTTGGTGCAGAAGCAGACTCTTAGCACACACCCAGCTGCTTACCATGTGGAATCATGCACAGTATTTACAAGCAAGTGGGGTTTGAGGTTTCAGCCAGTAATGCAAATACATTCAGCATCACTAAGGCTGGTTGCCCTTGCTGGGATGTAGGCAGCCACCCAGGTTACACATGGTGGTGGTCTGAAAAAGCAGTTTGGACATGTGCTGTTTTCAGAATCTGAAAAGTGGATTCATAATGTATTTTTCTTTTCCAGAGGGGGAGAAAAAGGTGAATGCTCAATTGGTCACTTGCATACTTTGTGGTCTGGTCCACTTTATCTGTAAAAGATTTAAAAAAATTAGTTATTAATTTCTCAAGGATCTTGAGATGTGGTAATTGATTTTTAGTGTTTTTTTTATAAAAAATAAAAAAATACGCTTACCGTACGCGTACGGTAAAAAAAAAATAAAAAAAAAGTTTCAAAGAAAAAATAAAAAAAAAGTTGAGAGGTAAGGTTGGCTCTTATAAGAGCCGTTGGGTTCATACAGGGATGGAGGAAAGAAAGAATGGGAGTATTATGAGCGTCTACAAACATGCTGGTCTATCTTATTGTTAATAAGGGGAAGACTGATCTCCCCAAAAACAATAAGACCACCACATCTTGTACACCTCATTTCAACCCTCCCAAATCGAGGGTTGATGTCCACATGAAAAGAAGAAGGTGATGCTCCCACATCAGAGGAAAGGCTCAGCTGAGCTGCCGATGATGTACTCGGCTGAGCATCTGAGGCTGGGCTCTGGTGACTTACTGAAGGGTTTTCTTCAGCATGTCGAGCAAAGGTCCTTGGGTGTCTGTCCTGGAGGTGTCTCTTCATAGAGTGATTTCCAAAGGAGTATTTCCTCCTTGGATTTCCTCTTGATAAAACACGACCACAAAGTTTGCAAGTGACCAATGGAGCATTCACCTTTTTCTCCCCCTCTGGAAAAGTGAAATACTCCCATACAAAATAAGTCTTTTGTTTCCTCCTTCTCTGGATCATGGTGGTGCTGCTGGCCTCACTCTCAGAAGAGGTCTGCTGTTCTGCCATTGTATCCCAATGTCAATCCAGCTCTGCTCCTAGAGAATCACAAGCAGAAATGAGGGGAATGGGTGTGGTGTGGGAAGAATCTGGAACTGAAAGTAGTTTCAACCAATGAAAAGTGTTCTTTCAAGCAGTAATGAGGGGAATGGGTGTGGTGTGGGAAGTTTCTGGAAGTGAAAGTAATTCAAACCAATAAAAAGTGTTCTTTGTAAGTCACATGACCTGCCGTGCGCGCACGTGACGCTTACAGTGCGCTTACGCAGCGCGTATGTCACAATCGCGCATGCGCATTACACGCCCCTGTGTACCCGCAACGTTGCTTCCGGGTGTACGCGTACGTCACTCACGTACACGCACCGTACTTATGACGTACGAAGCGCGTACCGTCAGCTTACCGTACGCGCACGGAAAAAAATGCATAAATAAAAAAAAAAAAACCTTTCCATAATGCAGGATATAGTACATATATTATTTTATACAAAGGGTTACAAAAAATGACAAAAATAAATTTGCATTTAAAGTACCGTACAAATTCACTGAAAAAAACATGGGTATCACACACGTTATAGTTAGAAATTAGCATTTTAAAAACCTTGCAAATTCACTGAAAAAACGATGGGTTTCACACATGTTATAGTTAGGGATTAGCATTTAAAAAACCTTGCAAATTCACTGAAAAAACCATAGGTTTCACACACGTTATAGTTAGGAATTAGCATTTAAAAAACCTTAGAAATTCAATGAAAAAACCAAAGGTTTCACACATGTTATAGTTAGCTGGACATTTCACTCGTAAAAAACCAATGAAATTTCCCCGTTATAGTTAGTTCAGCTAACTATAACTTGCGCGCCCGCAATGCACTACTGATGACGTCGCATATTACATCACTCATGACATGGTCACTGACATCACTCATGACATCACTGATGACATCTCAAATGACATCACTGATGACATCACTGATGACATCATCCTTGTGAAATAGTAGCAGACCTCTTCTTCCCCTAATATAACCTTTAATACACACATTTAAAAAAATGAAACTAAAATGTTCGAAATAATGAACATATTAATATCAGTTACAACAACCTATTCAGTAATTCTAAGAACCACATACACATCCACTCATTCACCAACAGTCCTATACAGTCACTCATACATGTAGTCACTCATCATATGTATTCATACACCTGTACATCCTGTTACACAACGCCACTCATCCATAGAGTTACTCACACACAAAGTCACTCATGCTAATAAAGAATCAAACATCCATTTACTTGCATATACAGTTATACACACACCACCACACCTACTTCTACAGAAACTTACACATACTTAGTCTTTTAAACAATCACTTATAGAAACACATACTTATTCATACAGGAACTCTTTCAATCTCTTACTCTCACATATACTCAGTTATATACACCAAAAGACACATATAACAGTTAAAAACATATGTAGTTACTCATGGAGGACACTATTGAGACAGTCTTTCACTCACTAACACACCTTTACACATACTCATCCACCCATATAGTCATGCACACATGCTGTCTTCAACACATACAGTGAGTCACTCATTCATGCACCTATGCACTACGTAATACCCCCCCGAACCATGCAGACACTCACACTGATACTCAAAAAACCAACTAATAACCTATATTGACTCCCATGTAGCTACTCACCAACCCATGCAGCCACTTATACACAAAGTGAGAGACTGATACAGATATTTACATATTTAAACATTACTCACTAAGCCATGTATTCACTATGATACATTTTAACAATCAGTTACACAATACATTTTTCAAAAAAAATCATCCATTTAGACACTTATATACCCATTTAATCTTCCATCGAGCTTGAGATATACTTATATAAAACCTATTTAATTTTCAGAAAAACACACATTCACTGGATGATGTCATCAGTGATGTCATCAGTGATGTCATTTGAGATGTCATCAGTGATGTCATGAGTGATGTCAGTGACCATGTCATGAGTGATGTAATATGTGACGTCATCAGTAGTGCATTGCGGGCGCGCGAGTTATAGTTAGCTGAACTAACTATAACGGGGAAATTTCATTGGTTTTTTACGAGTGAAATGTCCAGCTAACTATAACATGTGTGAAACCTTTGGTTTTTTCATTGAATATATATATATATATATCTCCAATCCGCCAGTAATATGCACACTCGGAGTCACAGGTATTTCAAATAGGCAGTAGTTTAATGTTCGTAACGCGTTTCAACCGAAGTCTTGTTCACACGAACGTACATACACTTTTACATCATTATAAATAAAGTATCTTGAGGTGAATTCACCCAAAAAGTGACAGCAACATAGGACTATACTTTCAGGTAATCTGTTTTGATGTTAAGTAGCGGCAGACATGTTGGAATGGGCAAATCCACATTTTCCAGGTATAGTTTATCAAGTTAGTTTTATACCAGCATTCGTTAAATACTGAATTATAGACACCACAAACATTTTTCTGATTCTGAAACATAAGGGTTATACAAATCGCCATATTTTTTATAAATTTGGCTTGATGTAATCTTCTATTGATACATTCATTACTAATTCATGTATTTTTGCAGTATCAGAAAACACCCGTTTCATGATCTATAAACACGCTCTAGTGGCTTCTTAATACACATTGAGTGTCCATAGTCAGGAGAAATTTCATCGGTCTAGTGCCTGAAATGCTTGTATTCTATCCTCTCTACACTGGTTTTGCACTAGTCAATACTTATTGCTGCATATAGATATACCAAGATCATATTCTTAATTAATACCCTTGTCCCAAATCGTGATATAACAAAGTGTAAAAAATTATAAAAGAATTTTTTATGGAAAAATGAAATCAATTGTTTCATTGAAACTAATAGACATTTCAATATACAAAATTCTCTTATCTGAGTTTTAATGTTGCCCCGAGCCCGGGGAAGAAAAGGTTAGGGAACCCGTGAGATGATAAACCCTTGACTGGGCCCCTTCCTTTCCTCCTGTAGAAAACACAAATAACAGATATACAGTCATTACTTTCTGTCTTCAGAGGCAACATAATTTCCATATAAGCAAAATACATACTATTCATTCCTGTAAAAGTATAACACCTCTTCCCAGAATTTCCAAACGATTTTTACTCAATATGGAGATGTGAAGCTAGTTCCTCGTCAAGGTTGTGTCCCCCAGGGAATCTAGTTTCCAAATCTAATATCCATTTCGATTGCCGTTGTCTGAATCTAAGATCTCTATTGCCACCTCTTGGCCCTAGAGCTATTTGTTCAATGGCAAAGTAACGGAGCAGAGAATTATTAGATTGATGGAATTCAAGAAAATGTCTCGCAATTGGGTACTGTACATTCACATTCGTAATTGCCCTCAGATGTTCCATAACTCTTTTCTTTACCATGCAGGTCGTGCTTCCTACATACCTGCGTTTCTCCTGACTATGGACACTCAATATGTATTAAGAAGCCACTAGAGCGTGCTTATAAATGATGAAACGGGTGTTTTCTGATACTGCAAAAATACATGAATTAGTAATGAATGTATCAATAGAAGATTACATCAAGCCAAATTTATAAAAAATATGGCGATTTGTATAACCCTTATGTTTCAGAATCAGAAAAATGTTTGTGGTGTCTATAATTCAGTATTTAACAAATGCTGGTATAAAACTAACTTGATAAACTATACCTGGAAAATGTGGATTTGCCCATTCCAACATGTCTGCCGCTACGTAACATCAAAACAGATTACCTGAAAGTATAGTCCTATTTTGCTGTCACTTTTTGGGTGAATTCACCTCAAGATACTTTATTTATAATGATGTAAAAGTGTATGTACGTTCGTGTGAACAAGACTTCGGTTGAAACGCGTTACGAACATTAAACTACTGCCTATTTGAAATACCTGTGACTCCGAGTGTGCATATTACTGGCGGATTGGAGATATAATATTGCCGGCTTTGGGCGTACCGGCACTTTGCACCAACTGACAACGGGCTCGGCCGCCTAATGACCCGCTTTAGGAACTGAACACAATTGAGGAACCTTGAGCCGGCCGCAACCTACGAATTGGTGATACATAGCAGCCAAAGGATTGTCGGGGGAGTCCTACTCAGAGGTAAGCTCGGCCCTGGGGTTGTCACTCGGTAGGGGAACATCGCCCATAATTCTAGGGGCAGGAGGTTCCCTCACGAGTGGCAGCATGTACGGGGGTATACTTACGTCTCTGAAAGTAAGACGAGTAAAGTGGGAACCTACGTAGTACACACTGTTGTGACTTAAAAAAGTACAACGCTTATCCAGCGTGAAACTGGTGACTGAAATTCGGAGTAGAGTCACAAACACTCATCCCCTTTACAACCCCTGTTGACAACGAAACGAAACTAAATTTGTAGCGGCATCAAGAACCGCCCATTTGTGGCGGGGAGTCCAGGTACGACAAGGCAGTAGTTTTCAAGTGAATAGTACGAGAAAAAAAGAATAAATAGAACAAAATGAAATGAAGAAAACGAGTAGACGTCAATATTGAATATCAGCGAATTACAAAGGACACAGACGATAGCTGTACATTACATTCCCCTGGGATCTAGGGCAATAGAGTGATCAAGCAAGGGATACATATGCTCCTGTAAAACGAAACATCTCTGGAATATGGAGGAAGAAAAGGAAAGACGAGCTGCAGCACAATCCCTCTTTGCACGTGCTCCTGGAAAAGGAAAATCAACACCAATACCAGATACTAATAAAAAAGACAATGAGCTGAATGATTTACTACGCAAATACGAGAAACTTAAAAAACAAGAAAGCTCCAAGTGGTGGGAGGCAATATCTCTCCAAGATTATGTGGACAAACAGATGATACCGAGAGGCTTAAGAATATACGTCACGCCCTCACATGAATCTCCTAATCCGCGAATGCTCGATGAATGGGCAAAGAACTCTGCTGAAAGTTCAAAGAATATGATGTTAATATTGATCAAATATGCCTGGGAAGATCGAGATAAAATCATCAAAGAATTAATTGAGATTGAAGATAATTTAAAAAAATATGGAGATCAATCATATATCCAGAAATTCAAGGATGAACTCAAAGGAAGACTAATAAAGTATGAAGAGGATATAAAGCAAAGGAAACAAAGAAAATTACACAGAGACTGCGTGGACTACGAAACAGGACGAATCCTGACGTATAGCCACAAGTACGATCATCTGTATAACCAAACAATTGAAATTCAAGAGAGAGCTACCACAGATGAAAATGTGATAATTCAACCAGATATGAATGACTCGGATACAGATGTGTCAATACGTACGGCGAGTTCCTTGTCAGATGTAGAGATTATAACACATCAAGCTACTTTTTTAGACGAGTTTAGGGTAATGAAGAGGAGCCGACAATCGGGGAAGACAACAGCAACGCCCACTCCACCACTGAGAGGACGGGGAAGAGGCCGAGGGAGAGGAAGAGGCAGAGGCAGGGGCGCAGCAAGCAGAGACGCCTCAAGCGGAAACACAGAACGAAGAATAGAGCCCATGGGAACAAGGCAAAGAGGTTCGAAACCAATGCAATAATGGATGCCCGAATGGTAAACAAAACTATTGTTAATCTTTCTGCTCGCACCTTATCCCAATTTGAAAAATCCACTCTTTGTCTTGGGTTAACATTTTGTCCAACAGAACTGTTCAATTATGCCAATACACGCATAGACATTTTTAAATTTGTAAGAAAAGTAAAACTAAAGAAGTGGCATATATTAAATGACAGGGGAGGACAATCCTGTATGGCCCAATTGTACGACACTTCTACCCAACCAGGATTGACGGTGCAGGACGCAGATATATTGGATACTGTAATTGATTTAGGAGCACCCTACTCTATTGGTGTAGAGGATTTGGTAACTGATAAGGCAGCATGTACTCAATTCAAACCTCGCTCAATATTTTATCCTAATTTACCCCATGATGCAATTGACACTTTTCACGATGTTATTACCAAGGAACTTGTAAAACATAAACACAACTCTAGTAATTATAGCAAGGAAACTCAGAATTTGTCAAACAAACAATGCAAATTTATTCTATCACTATCCAAGGATAAGAGTTTGGTCATTCGACCATCCGACAAAGGTGGCATAATTGTTCGCTGGGGTAAGGAAATGTATATTAATGAAGCAAAAGACCAACTGAATAATAATGAATATTACTGCATATGTGATACCGCAGCGTACAATGCTAGTATAACTGCAACATGGCAAAAATTGTCAGAATGGCAGGAACTTGGCATCATTTCTTGGCAAGAATACTGTTTCCTAAAACGTGATTTTCCTAAATTACCTATCTTATATCTCCTTCCCAAACTCCACAAACACCCCACTATTCCACCAGGGAGACCAATTGTGTCTTCTATGGGCAATGTGAATGAAAATGTATCTAAATACGTGGATCATTTTCTTAAGGAGCATGTTATGAAATTACCATCTTTTGTAAAAGATACAAAGGACTTCCTGAACACACTTGAGGGTCTTATCTGGGATGAAAATTACCATCTCATCACCCTGGACGTGAATTCGCTATATACTATAATAGATCACGTCCAGGGGTTGGAGGCATGCATGCATTTCTTAGGTTCAAGAAACATTATGTACCTTGAACATACACGCATGCTAGCTGACATGATGATGTTATGTTTAAAAAACAACATCTTCATGTTTGATGGGGTACTCTACAGGCAGGTGCGAGGCACGGCAATGGGAACGTGCTTCGCACCTAGCTTTGCAAACCTTTTCCTGGGAAAATGGGAGGAGGAAATCAGATCCAACTTGAATTTCGTCAAATACTTTGAGTCAGTGATTTTATGGCTCAGGTATATTGACGACCTGTTAATTGTGTGGAACGGTGCAAAGGAAGAAGCAGTTGAGTTCATCAGTGAACTCAACAACAACACATATAACATCAAACTTACATCTAACATCAGTAAGAAGGAGGTAGAGTTCCTAGATACCCACATAGAAGTCCAAGATGTGAAACTCATTACAAGTCTGTATAGGAAGGAAACGGCTGGGAACAGCTTACTTCATGCCCTTAGTGGTCACCCAGAACCTTTGAAATGGAGTATTCCGTACGGGGAACTACTGAGGGCAAGAAGGAACTGCAGTACAGATGAAAACTTCTTAGAAGAACAAAATAACATGCTCGAAAGGTTCCGTCAGAGAGGGTACCCCAAATGGGTCCTTAAAAATGCAGTGACGAAAATTACCGGTGTCACTAGAACAAAGGCACTAGAGCATAGACAGAAGGATCAGGATGATGCAGACAGTGGCATTAGACTAATAACTACGTACAACAACAAATCACAGAAAATAAGCAAACTGCTAGCAGATAATTGGAAGATTCTCCAAACAGATGCTACTATAGGGAAAGAAATAGGAGAAAGACCCCTAATTACCTATAAGAAAGGTAGAAGCCTTAAAGACATACTGGTAAGAGGCGATATAACCGAACTGAAAAACAACAGCTTTCATGATTTAAAAGGGTTCTTCCCCTGTGGGCACTGTAGAGCGTGCAAATTCAGCCACTCTGTCAAAGGTTTTAATATCCCGAGGAGAAACAAAGAATGGAAAATTAACCAATTTCTGACATGCAGTAGCAATTTTATTGTATACGTACTTGAATGTCCCTGCAAACGCAGGTATGTAGGAAGCACGACCTGCATGGTAAAGAAAAGAGTTATGGAACATCTGAGAGCAATTACGAATGTGAATGTACAGTACCCAATTGCGAAACATTTTCTTGAATTCCATCAATCTAATAATTCTCTGCTCCGTTACTTTGCCATTGAACAAATAGCTCTAGGGCCAAGACGTGGCAATAGAGATCTTAGATTAAGACAACGGGAATCGAAATGGATATTAGATTTGGAAACTAGATTCCCTGGGGGACACAACCTTGACGAGGAACTAGCTACACATCTCCATATTGAGTAAAAATCGTTTGGAAATTCTGGGAAGAGGTGTTATACTTTTACAGGAATGAATAGTATGTATTTTGCTTATATGGAAATTATGTTGCCTCTGAAGACAGAAAGTAATGACTGTATATCTGTTATTTGTGTTTTCTACAGGAGGAAAGGAAGGGGCCCAGTCAAGGGTTGATCATCTCACGGGTTCCGTAACCTTTTCTTCCCCGGGCCCGGGACAACATTAAAACTCAGATAAGAGAATTTTGTATATTGAAATGTCTATTAGTTTCAATGAAACAATTGATTTCATTTTTCCATAAAACATTCTTTTATAATTTTTTACACTTTGTTATATCACGATTTGGGACAAGGGTATTAATTAAGAATATGATCTTGGTATATCTATATGCAGCAATAAGTATTGACTAGTGCAAAACCAGTGTAGAGAGGATAGAATACAAGCATTTCAGGCACTAGACCGATGAAATTTCTCCTGACTATGGACACTCAATGTGTATTAAGAAGCCACTAGAGCATGTTTATAGATCATGAAACGGGTGTTTTCTGATACTGCAAAAATACATGAATTAGTAATGAATGTATCAATAGAAGATTACATCAAGTCAAATTTATAAAAAATATGGCGATTTGTATAACCCTTATGTTTCAGAATCAGAAAAATGTTTGTGGTGTCTATAATTCAGTATTTAACGAATGCTGGTATAAAACTAACTTGATAAACTATACCTGGAAAATGTGGATTTGCCCATTCCAAAATGTCTGCCGCTACGTAACATCAAAACAGATTACCTGAAAGTATAGTCCTATTTTGCTGTCACTTTGTGGGTGAATTCACCTCAAGATACTTTATTTATAATGATGTAAAAGTGTATGTACGTTCGTGTGAACAAGACTTCGGTTGAAACACGTTACAAACATTAAACTACTGTCTAATTGAAATACCTGTGACTCCGAGTGTGCATATTACTGGTGGATTGGAGATATAATATTGCCGGCTTTGGGCGTACCGGCACTTTGCACCAACTGACAACGGGCTCGGCCTCCTAATGACCCGCTTTAGGAACTGAATATATATATATATATATATATATATATATATATATATATAGTAATGTTTTAAACAAAAAAAATTTGAAATCCATCATTTGCCTCTAGTTAGTATAACTCATGGGCTAAAGGGAACTATAACATGTGATGGCCCCACCATGAACAGTCTAGTCATCAATTATCTTACTCCTAATGTTTCAGTGATGTTATCAATGATGTTATAGAACATGCCATGAGTGATGCATGGCAAGAGCGCTAGTTATAGTTACCGTAAGGCAAAAGTTATAGTTATTAGAGATAACTATAACTGCCATTAAAAATGCTCTATCCAGGTGAGAGAAGACGTATGTTTCCCCACCCGTTCTTTTGTGGGTAGGGCAACTACTGTGTCCCGGGTGGGGGCTTACAGAGCCACAGTGATTGAGCTGGCCCCAGAGGATGGGGTCCTAGGGGCTTTCCCGGCTCAGGGATGGGAGCCATGCACCCCTCCTCTTTCATTTATGATCAGGGCCTGGGGATAGGGTCCCTGGGGCCTATTGAGGATCTGGGAGTAGTGCTGCACACCACTTCCTTTTTATTGGTATTCAGCCTCGGGGGAAGGGATGCCTGGGGTATCCTCAGGCTTGGGGAGGTGGGGGGTACACCCCACTCCTATTTATATCCATGTCCACCTTAGGAGTGGGGTCCCTAATGTCCCTCAGAGGCTCAGAGAGGGGTTCACGTGCTCCTCTGCCCTAAATAAAGTATTGTGCTGGCCCTGGCCTATCCTGGAATGGAGTTTATTAGAATGTGAGTCAGTTTTTTTTTTAAAACAATTTGCTGCAGATTCGCAGGTACACAGAAGTCTACACAGTGCCTTCCCTGCCCACGCTCCTGCATTAAAATATCAGCCCTCGGGGATGGGGTCCCCAGGGCCTCTTAGAGGTTTGGGGAGGGGGGGCCATGTGATTCCACCCTAAATTATATATTCGGCTCCCCAGGCTGAATCCTGAGTCTTAAGATGGCTGCCACCACATCGTTGTTGATATTATGGCAGCAAATCAGATCACTTCAAGAGATATGTAGGCCCACAGATCCTCAGTGGCATGATATATACAAAGCATTTGAGCATTAGTTGCTCAATAACTACTGAACAGATTCACACCAAAATCACAAAAAGGCACTTTATGGACCAAGATCTATCTCTCTTCCAAATTTGGTGTAAATCCATTCAGCGGTTTGGGCTTTAGCTGTGTTCAAAGTTCCTATGGGTAAATTAAACATATTTTGGGACCCCCCCTTTTCACAACTCCCATTTGACAAATACCCCTAAAATATTCCCAATGCAAAATAATGAAAAAGTAGCACTTTTTGGAAAGTTTGTAAATTGCTAAGTAGTTTTCATCTTGTGATTTGATAGTTATTAGAAAATAACTATCATTTTTTGATCATATATATATAAAATATATATGTATATATATATATATTCACTGAAAAAACCATAGGTTTCACACATGTTATAGTTAGCGGAAATTTTACTGATAAAAAACCAATGAAATTCCCCCGTTATAGTTAGTGCAGGAAACTATAACTCACGAGACCGCAATCCTCTGCTGATGCTAATACTGTATTTAGACACTTATTTGCCCATGTCTTCTTCCATAAATTTTTAGCTATACATATATAACAAATATTTTTTTTTCATAAAGACACATATGTCATCAGCAGAAGATTGCGGTTGTGTGAGTTATAGTTTCCTGCACTAACTATAACGGGGGAATTTCATTGGTGTTTTATCAGTAAAATTTCAGCTAACTATAACATGTGTGAAACCTATGGTTTTTTCAGTGAATTTGCAAGGTTTTTTAAATGCTAGTTCCTAACTATAACGTGTGTGAAACCTATGGTTTTTTCAGTGAATTTGTACGGTTTTTTAAATGCTAAGTTACTTTACGCCATTCGTGGCGTGCGCGCCCACTTAACGCAGTTCGTTCCGTGCGCGCACAGTGAGCACGCGGTGCGCTTCGCGCACCGCGTGCCCACTTTACGCAGTTAGTGCCGTGCACGCACGGTGGGCACGCGGTGCGCTACGCGCACCGCGTGCCCACGTTACGCTAGATGGGCCATGTACGCACGATGCGCTTCGCGCACCGTGCGCACATGGAGGACATATTATGCGCTTCCTTGTGGTAGGTAATCTGTTGAAATTTTTTGGGGAAATGCTGTGCTCTCATATGCCATGCACAAATGGTGGCCTTCGGCCACCATTTGCACACGGGGTGGAGAGAGTGTTTTTTTTTTTTTTTAAATAATTATTTACCGTACGCGTACGGTAAGCGTACAGTAAGCGTAATCGGCGAAATTTTCGAAAAATAAAAAATTACCGTTTTTTGCCTTGGGGGATCTTTGAAGACTCAACTAACATGGTTATGTGCATGGGCGCTGTCTAAACAGCCCCTTTATATGTTTTTGGCATTTGTTTATCAGCTCCCCCCTCAGAGTGCGAGAGAGAAAATGGCGGCCGCCGCTTCCTGGTTTCGACCGATTCGAATGTTTACTAAGATCTAAGGGCCAATCAGAATCGCGCTCGCGCACGCCACCGTACGCGTACGGTAAGCGCACCGTAAGCGCACCGTAAGCGCACCGTAAGCTGGCTCAGATATATATATTGATTTAAAGGCTATTTTCTCAGAATCTACTGAACAGATTTACACCAAACCTACAAAAGGCACTTCCTTGACCTGAGGACTACCTCTCTGCCAAAGTTCAAGTAATTCTGTTCAGCCGTTCGGGCTGTAGCTGTGTCTAAAGGTCCTATGGAAAAATGCATGGGAAAAACGCGTTTTGGGACCCCCCTTTTATCTCAGCCCCCGCTTGACGAATCCCCCCGAGACTTTCAGGGTAGGAGCGGAGCGTAGTGCCCCACCTATTTTGAAAAATTCGCAAGGATTCGTCGACCGGCGCAAAAGTTATTCAAAATAGAATGTTGCGGATTTCCTATGGAAACGTGGTCCTAACTATAACTACCTACTGGCGACCGCCAGTAGGTAATATATATATATATATATATATATATATATATATATATATATATCTATATATATATCTATACACACGTAGGCAGCACCAAACTCCAGGTGCACATACGCATTTTGCAGCACCTGAGAGCAATAGTCAATTCAGATATGACTTATCCAGTGGCTAGACATTTCAAGGCAGTTCTCATGAACAAATTAGAAGATCTTAAATACTATGTCATAGCTGAGGTTCCACCTATGAGAAGGGGGGGAAACAGGGAAAAAGTCCTTAGACAACTGGAGTCGAAGTTTATACTCGAACTGAACACCCGTACTCCTAATGGACTTAATAATGGGGAAGAGTTGTACAACTTTTTATAACGCCTTATTAGATCTGGTAGTTTGTTTTTTAGAATACAGGAAGGGAACATTACATATTTTGTTTTAGATTGGTTCTAGAAATATTTATATATTTCTATATTTATATATTTATATATATATATATATATTTTATATGGATTTTTAGAGGCTATTTATAAAGTTGTCATGATATTTTAACTATGGCAATTGGAACAGTTTCCTGTGGAACAGAAGAAATGTCCATACACCAAATACAGATCTTCCCTCTTCTTGAAAATTGATGTTGATATTTTTTTATCCATATATTCTAAGGCCGATATTCTTAAAACGTCCTTATTGTACCCGTCAAGGCCCCCATTTAATTATATCTGGCGAATATAATCTCTCAACTGTTTTTTTTCTATAATCATTTCTGTCCCTTCACCCAAAATGTGAATAAATGATTACTATATCAGACCCATAACAACAACCTAAAACCCATCTATGCATACTTATATATATTTTTCCAATCAACTACAATGCTTGAAAAGTTTAAACTGTTTTCGACCAATATCTGAATCAGCAGTCTGCTTTTAAACTTCCCTTTAACTCCCTAAAATCTGGATTATTAAGCCAATTCGTATTTTTTGTTAGATTTTTTTAATCACAATAAATACAATTGTGATTATTTATTTATTAATTGTAAGCACTAAACACACTTTAGACAACACTTTTTAGAAATATTTTTATATGGTGTTTACATTTAGATCTATGGCTAACTAAGTAAAACAGTAGCAATTAAGTTGAATCAAGGGTCGAGAGCAAGTACAAGGGAAATTCCCATAAATTATTGCGGTCCACTGTCTGTCCCCCAGAACACAAATATGATTCAGGATAGTGCTGTCATTTCAGCATAAAATACAGAAGGTAACTATACATCATAAGATTGTAAGATTTCCCTTGGGCAGCTGCAGGCATATTAACTCATACAGTCATTAGACTAGTATGACTCTCTTGACAATGATATATATATATTTTGTATCTACAAGAATGTATTTTTTTTAACTATTTTTTAACATGCCTATTTTGCACTTGATCTGCTGTGGTATTTAAACCAATATTATTCAATTGCTCATGACCATATATTTGCACGTTGCACTTTGTAATTTATACAATTATTCTGGGATTCATCCAGCAATTTTTAGAGCCATGAAAGAAAATTATATTGCATTGTCATAGAATATCAAAATGATTCACCTAAAAAACAGAATTTCTTCTATCTTCACTAAATCACGTGACGCAATGAGTGGTAAAAAAATGTGTTTAAATACTGTGGGAGGCGAGAGTCTCGTCATGTGAACGAGCCCATCTGCTGGGAAATCCGCAACATTCTATTCCCAATAAGTCTGGCGCCGGTTGATGAATCTTTGCGAAATTTTCCAAACTTTTGGCCAGCTCCTGTCCGCTCCTATCCTGAAAGTCTCGGGTGATTCGTCAAGCGGGGGCCGAGAAAAAAGGGGGGTCCCAAAACGCGTTTTCCCCATGCATTTTCCCATAGGACCTTTAGCCACAGCTACAGCCCGAACTGCCTAACAGAATTACACCAAATTTGGCAAACAGGTAGTCCTCAGTTCAGACTCGTGCCTTTTGCTTAAATGGTGTTAATCTGTTGAGTAGTTTCTGAGAAAATGACAGTTAAAAGTACATATATATCTATGGCCTCGGAGGATCCGTGCACCCTATGCGCACCCTGAGCGCAACCTCTGCGCACCGTGCACGCACCCTCCCAATCACGCGCTGAATGCTAATTGGCTGTCAAGTGGTTGTCAACATTCGAAACCAGGAACTGTTGGCAGTCATTTTGTGACTTGGTAGAAGCGAGGCTGAAGAAGTAAGGGAAATAAGTGTGTAAAACATATAAAGGGGGCAGGGTAGAAATACTTGCTTAGGGGGTACCAAAAGGACTCCCAGGACCCCCTTTTTTTAATTTGTTTTTAAACGGCAAAATGCGCACAGGGTGTGCGGATCCGGACATAAAAAAAAACAAAATGAAGCGCGATCTTCCGCGTTTCCTTAATAATTAGCCCCCGGGGGGGGCCAAATCCCAGGGGCAAACACTGTACCATTTATTGGGGGGCCAAGGGGGGCCCCCCAGTCCTGGGGACCGCTACCCCCCGGGGCTAGAAAATAATTAGGGTGGGGAGGCTGAACGGCCACCCCAAGCCCCGGGGACCACCACCCCCTGGGGCTTTATTTATTGAGGGAGGGGGGCTGCATGGCCCCCCTCATGGAGCCCTCGAAGACCCTGAGGACCGCCACCCCCCAGGGCCGGCTCCTGCAGTGTCCTGAGGTGCCCACCCCCAGGACACTGTTGTTTGCTATGAGAGGGCGGTAGTCTCCCGCCCTCCCATAGCAAACTTCGTTTGGATTTTGAAAGAGAGAGCAGGGAAACCTGCTCTCTCTTTCAAAATCCAAACCATATTGCTTTTCCACACGGGTAGCTGCATGTCAGCAGCTCCCCATGTGGAAAAGCAATGTCGGCTCCCAAAGGACGCGGGGAGCCGGCTGGGACCGGGGGGGGCATTGGGGCTCCTCCCACGGTCCCGTATGTTTTTTTATAAGTCCCGGGGGATGGGGTCTCCGGGGATAATAAAAATTAGTGATAGGGGCTATTTATTTTTTTACGGTAAAATTAGGAGTCGCGCATCCCATGGCGTTGGGTGCATGATTTCTCTCGCGTAGGGTGCGCGGTTCCTAACGCGTTGGGTGCACGACTCCAAGCACCTAAAAACTTACATTTTTTGGAGATAAACATCAAGCTTATGTGTTTCGTTCTTGAGTGGCTCTAAAAAGAGCTGTTGTGTTCATTGAGAGTTTTTGGTACTTATAAGTAAGTACCTAAACAGAGTCTAAAGTTGTTGAGGAAGACTCTGTTTCCTTCATCAGTAAAGTGTACTCCATCTCTCCTATACCTCTCTTGCATATGAAAATGCAGATTGTTATTGTAAATGGACCCCATTCTATAGTCTCGGAGAAAAGCAGAAACAGATTTATTCACATGTTTCCTAGCTTTCTCAATCTGTGGACAAAAATGATTGGACCAGTTCCATTTCTGCCTTTTGCATATGTTAGAATAGACAAAGGCAGTTTTGGGAATAAGTGAAATCAATTATGCAAAGGTGTCCTTGATAAGCATTTCCAGACCTACCCCAGTCAAAGTGCCTAGGTCATTGCCACCACAGTGCACTATTATGAGGTCAGGGTGTTGGAGATGCATAAAGGATTTTACCAAGGGCATCAATTGGTGCCACTTTAACCCTCTCTGTCCAATCCATTTAATGTCTACATTTGGCAAACCTAGGTCTTTGTGAATGCCTTTGTTTTCTGCATACCTTTGGCTCCAGAAAATATAGCTGTGTCCCACAATCCACACTCTAAGCATCTTGAAGGGAGGTCTGGATGCACTCAGATGGTCTCTGTAAATGAAATGGCAGTGTGAAAAGTAAGATTTTTCTAAAATGGTGGATAAGATGCAGTTTTGAAAAAAGAAAAGAAATGATTGGTTGTTTGACAACCTTCTACACTGAAAACTAGGGTGCATGTTTCTGTTTTTTAAACGCATGATTCTTATTGGTTAACAACAACTGATTGAAAGGAACATTATATATGATAAGCTGATATGTTGAAAAGTCAAGCACACTTGCTGTTTTGATTAGCAACATTGTGTGCTGACCTTGTGACCTGTGTGCTCAGTTAAATGTTCCATGACCTGTTTCTATGGTAATAGGCAGAAGGCAGATTGGGGAAGGGTTACAATGTATGTAATTTGGAAAGGGTTGAAATGTTTAACCAATAGAAATGTGTGTTAGCTTTTGAATTTATGTGGGAAGGAATGTGATTTGATGTTTACATGTATATGTGTGCAAAATGAGAGGGAAACTTTGCCATTCTTTGGTTTTGCTGACATTTGCACAGTGCAGAGATTCTGTATAAGAAAATCTGGTGTGTGACTGATTTCTGGTGTGTGACTGATATACTTCTTAATCTACAAAACAACTTGAAAGGTGAGTTATTTAATTGTGAGGGGATGTATGTAGACTATTTTGATTTTAATCAGACTATCGTATTTCTCCTGCTAAAGTGTAGGGAGTACTTTTTTTCTCTACAATCTTATTGACAGTGTGTGTGCATGTAGAAACCATTCTGTGATAAGCATTTGTGTTTTGCATGTGTTTGCAGACAGATAAGTGTGCTGTTTTTATATTTTGGTAGAATTAGAAACCAGTCATTGTTTATGAATTTGTGAAATGAGTTATGTTTCTACACTAAAATGTAGTACTCCTTCTAGATGAATACAGGTGTTTTGGTATAGTGCAAGGGATAGTGTTGTTTGTCTAGAATCACACAGTGAGTCTGTGTGTATTTGGGAATCACTGTGAGAGAAGCATTTGGTAACATCGTGTATTTCCTGACAGAAAACTGTTTTAAAACCTGTCTTGTTGTCAAGTTTTAGTAGCATTAGAAGGCAGTTTTTGCTTATGCTTTGATTAAATGAGTCAGGCTTTGACACAAGAGTGCAGTCCTGAAATGTGTAGATTGTGTGCAGTTCCCTTACCACTTCCACTGTAGTGAATGAGTTTTGGTAAATTCCTAGGGATAGTGGTGCTTGTCTAGGATCACACTGTGAGTGTGTGTGCATTTGGGAACCACTGTGAGAGAAGCATTTGGTAACATAATGTATTTTCTGACAGATAACTCTTTTAAAACCTGTCATGTTGTCAAGTTTTAGTAGCATTAGAAGCATGTCTTTGCTTATGCGTTGATTAAATGAGTTAGGCTTTGACACAAAAGTGCAGTCCTGAAATATGTAGATTGTGTGCAGTTCCCTTACCACTTCCACAGTAGTGAATGAGTTTTGGTAAACTCCTAGGGATAGTGGTTGTTGTCTAGAATCACACTGTGAGTCTGTGTCCATTTGGGAACCACTGTGAGAGAAGCATTTGGTAACATTGTGTATTTGCTGACAAATAACTGTTTTAAAACCTGTCATGTTGTCGAGTTTTAGTAGCATTAGAAGCCAGTCTTTTCTTATGCATTGATAAAATGAGTCATGCTTTGACACTAATGTGCTATACTTTAATATGTAGATTGTGTGTAGTCTCCTTACCCCTTGCACAGTAGTGAATGAGTTTTGGTAAGCTGCTAGGGATAGTGTTGCTTGTCTAGAATCCCACTGTGAGTCTGTGTGCATTTGGGAACCACTGTGAGAGAAGCATTTGGTAACATCGGGTATTTGCTGACAGATAACTGTTTTAAAACCTGTCTTGTTGTCAAGTTTTAGTAGCATTAGAAGGCAGTTTTTGCTTATGCTTTGATTAAATGAGTCAGGCTTTGACACAAAAGTGTAGTCCTGAAATATGTAGATTGTGAGCAGTTCCCTTACCACTTCCACTGTAGTGAATGAGTTTTGGTAAACTCCTAGGGATAGTGGTGCTTGTCTAGAATCACACTGCGAGTCTGTGTGCATTTGGGAACCACTGTGAGAGAAGCATTTGGTAACATTGTGTATTTTCTGACAGATAACTCTTTTAAAACCTGTCATGTTGTCAAGTTTTAGTAGCATTAGAAGCCAGTCTTTGCTTATTCGTTGATTAAATGAGTTAGGCTTTGACACAAAAGTGCAGTCCTGAAATATGTAGATTGTGTGCAGTTCCCTTACCACTTCCACAGTAGTGAATGAGTATTGGTAAACTCCTAGGGATAGTGGTGCTTGTCTAGAATCACACTGTGAGTCTGTGTGCATTTGGGAACCACTGTGAGAGAAACATTTGGTAACATTGTGTATTTTCTGACAGATAACTCTTTTAAAACCTGTCATGTTGTCAAGTTTTAGTAGCATTAGAAGCCAGTCTTTGCTTATGCGTTGATTAAATGAGTTAGGCTTTGACACAAAAGTGCAGTCCTGAAATATGTAGATTGTGTGCAGTTCCCTTACCACTTCCACAGTAGTGAATGCGTTTTGGTAAACTCCTAGTGATAGTGGTTGTTGTCTAGAATCACACTGTGAGACTGTGTGCATTTGGGAACCACTGTGAGAGAAACATTTGGTAACATTGTGTATTTTCTGACAGATAACTCTTTTAAAACCTGTCATGTTGTCAAGTTTTAGTAGCATTAGAAGCCAGTCTTTGCTTATGCGTTGATTAAATGAGTTAGGCTTTGACACAAAAGTGCAGTCCTGAAATATGTAGATTGTGTGCAGTTCCCTTACCACTTCCACAGTAGTGAATGCGTTTTGGTAAACTCCTAGTGATAGTGGCTGTTGTCTAGAATCACACTGTGAGACTGTGTGCATTTGGGAACCACTGTGAGAGAAGCATTTGGTAACATTGTGTATTTGCTGACAGATAACTGTTTTAAAACCTGTCATGTTGTCAAGTTCTAGTAGCATTAGAAGCAAGTCTTTGCTTATGCATTGATAAAATGAGTCATGCTTTGACACTAATTTGCTGTACTTTAATATGTAGATTGTGTGTAGTCTCCTTACCCCTTGCACAGTAGTGAATGAGTTTTGGTAAGCTGCTAGGGATAGTGTTGCTTGTCTAGAATCACGCTGTGAGTCTGTGTGCATTTGGGAACCACTGTGTGAGAAGCAATTGGTAACATCGTGTATTTGCTGACAGTTAACTGTTTTAAAACCTGTCTTGTTGTCAAGTTTTAGTAGCATTAGAAGGCAGTTTTTGCTTATGCTTTGATTAAATGAGTCCGGCTTTGGCACAAAAGTGCAGTCCTGAAATATGTAGATTGTGTGCAGTTCCCTTACCTCTTCCACTGTAGTGAATGAGTTTTGGTAAACTCCTAGGGATAGTGGTGCTTGTCTAGAATTACACTGTGAGTGTGTGAGTGCTTTTGGGAACCACTGTGAGAGAAGCATTTGGTAACATCATGTATTTTCTGACAGATAACTCTTTTAAAACCTGTCATGTTGTCAAGTTTTAGTAGCATTAGAAGCCAGTCTTTGCTTATGCATTGATAAAATTAGTCATGCTTTGACACTAATGTGCTGTACTTTAATATGTTGATTGTGTGTCGTCTCCTTACCCCTTGCACAGTAGTGAATGAGTTTTGGTAAGCTGCTAGGGATAGTGTTGCTTGTCTAGAATCACACTGTGAGTCTGTGTGCATTTGGGAACCACTGTGAGAGAAGCATTTGGTAACATTGGGTATTTGCTGACAGATAACTGTTTTAAAACCTGTCTTGTTGTCAAGTTTTAGTAGCATTAGAAGGCAGTTTTTGCTTATGCTTTGATTAAATGAGTCAGGCTTTGACACAAGAGTGCAGTCCTGAAATGTGTAGATTGTGTGCAGTTCCCTTACCACTTCCACTGTAGTGAATGAGTTTTGGTAAATTCCTAGGGATAGTGGTGCTTGTCTAGAATCACACTGTGAGTGTGTGTGCATTAGGGAACCACTGTGAGAGAAGCATTTGGTAACATAATGTATTTTCTGACAGATAGCTCTTTTAAAACCTGTTATGTTGTCAAGTTTTAGTAGCATTAGAAGCATGTCTTTGCTTATGCATTGATTAAATGAGTTCGGCTTTGACACAAAAGTGCAGTCCTGAAATATGTAGATTGTGTGCAGTTCCCCTACCACTTCCACAGTAGTGAATGAGTTTTGGTAAACTCCTAGTGATAGTGGTTGTTGCCTAGAATCACACTGTGAGACTGTGTGCATTTGGGAACCACTGTGAGAGAAGCATTTGGTAACATTGTGTATTTGCTGACAGATAACTGTTTTAAAACCTGTCATGTTGTCAAGTTCTAGTAGCATTAGAAGCAAGTCTTTGCTTATGCATTGATAAAATGAGTCATGCTTTGACACTAATGTGCTGTACTTTAATATGTAGATTGTGTGTAGTCTCCTTACCCCTTGCACAGTAGTGAATGAGTTTTGGTAAGCTGCTAGGGATAGTGTTGCTTGTCTAGAATCACGCTGTGAGTCTGTGTGCATTTGGGAACCACTGTGTGAGAAGCATTTGGTAACATCGTGTATTTGCTGACAGATAACTGTTTTAAAACCTGTCTTGTTGCCAAGTGTTAGTAGCATTAGAAGGCAGTTTTTGCTTATGCTTTGATTAAATGAGTCAGGCTTTGGCACAAAAGTGCAGTCCTGAAATATGTAGATTGTGTGCAGTTCCCTTACCACTTCCACTGTAGTGAATGAGTTTTGGTAAACTCCTAGGGATAGTGGTGCTTGTCTAGAATCACGCTGTGAGTGTGTGTGCATTTGGGAACCACTGTGAGAGAAGCATTTGGTAACATCGTGTATTTGCTGACAGATAACTGTTTTAAAACCTGTCATGTTGTCAAGTTTTAGTAGCATTAGAAGCCAGTCTTTGCTTATGCATTGATAAAATGAGTCATGCTTTGACACTAATGTGCTGTACGTTAATGTGGAGATTGTGTGTAGTCTCCTTACCCCTTGCACAGTAGTGAATGAGTTTTGGTAAGCTGCTAGGGATAGTGTTGCTTGTCTAGAATCACACTGTGAGTCTCTGTGCATTTGGGAACCACTGTGAGAGAAGCATTTGGTAACATTGTGTATTTGTTGACAGATAACTGTTTTAAAACCTGTCTTGTTGTCAAGTTTTAGTAGCATTAGAAGGCAGTTTTTGCTTATGCTTTGATTAAATGAGTCAGACTTTGACACAAAAGTGCAGTCCTGAGATATGTAGATTGTGTGCAGTTCCCTTACCACTTCCACTGTAGTGAATGAGTTTTAGTAAACTCCTAGGGATAGTGGTGCTTGTCTAGAATCACACTGTGAGTCTGTGTGCATTTGGGAACAACTGTGAGAGAAGCATTTGGTAACATCATGTATTTGCTGACAGATAACTGTTTTAAAACCTGTCATGTTGTCAAGTTTTAGTAGCATTAGAAGCCAGTCTTTGCTTATGCATTGATAAAATGAGTCAGGCTTTGACACTAAAGTGCAGTACCTAAATATGTAGATTGTGTGCAGTACCCTTACCTCTTCTAGACTAGTGAATGAGTTTTGGTAAACTTCTAGGATAGTGTTGCTTGTCTAAAACCACACTGTGAGTCTGTGTGCATTTGGGTAAGGATTGTCAGAGAAGCATTTGGTAACATCGTGTATTTGCTGACAGATAACTGTTTTAAAAGCGGTCATGTTGTCAAGTTTTAGTATCATTAGAAGCTAGTCTTTGCTTATGCATTGATAAAATGAGTCAGGGTTTGACACTAAAGTGCAGTACCATGTACTATTCTCTTCACTGCGCCAGAACTGAAAATTTAAAAGTTTTACCCAGGCACTGTCCTAGCAGTAGTCTGATGATTTAGTCAGTTTCCAAGTACTCATGTTGTGAACCATAGATTACCACATAGACTGCTTCAAATGTCTATGCAGTATGCATGCAGTCTTCTAATATACTATACACATGTCTTTCACACCTTCAATTCCCTAGTCAGTATCCATACACTCCCTTTGCACTCCTCTAGTGGCCCATTCAGTACCAAGTACTAATCCATTCACTGTGCCAAAAGCCAACTACTTATAAATTCACCCAGGCTCTGTCCTTGCTGTACTCTAATCATTCAGTCAGTACCCAAGTACTCATACAGTGAGCCAGGCCTTAGCACATATACTGCTTCAAACGCCTATTCACTATGCATGCAGTCCTCTAACCACCTACACAGTTGTTTTTCACACCTTCAATTCCCCAGTCAGTATTCATTCACTTCCAGCAAACACCCTGTCACTCCTTTTGTACTCCTCTAGTGACCCATTCAGCACCATGTATTAATCCATTCACTGTGCCAAAACCCAAACACTTATAAATTCACCAAGGCACTCTCCTTGCAGTACTCTAATCATTCAGTCAGTGCCTAAGTATTCATGCACTGAGCCAGGCCTTAGCACATGGACTGCTTCAAACGTCTATCCACTGTGCATGCAGTCCTCTATCCACCTACATACTTGTTTTTCATACCTTCAGTTCCCCAGTCAGTATATATACACTCCAGCAAACATCCTGTCACTCCCTTTTCACTCCTCTAGTGACCCATTCAGCACCATGTACTAATCCATTCACTGTGCCAAAACCCAAACACTTATAAATTCACCAAGGCACTCTCCTTGCAGTACTCTAATCATTCAGTCAGTACCCAAGTACTCATCCAGCGACTCAGGTCTTAGCACATGGTCTGCTTCAAACCCCTATCCACTATGCATGCAGTCTTCTAACCACCTACACACTTGTCTTTCACACCTTCAGTTCCCTAGTCAGTATCCATACAGTTCAGCAAACATCCTGTCACTCCCTTGCACTCCTCTAGTGACCCATTCAATACCAAGTACTAATCCATTCACTGCGCCAAAAGCCAACCACTTATAAATTCACCCAGGCACTCTCCTTGCTGTACTCTAATCATTTTGTCAGTACCCAAGTACTCATGCAGTGAGCCAGGCCTTAGCACATGGACTGCTTCAAATGCCTATTCAGTATGCACGCAGTCCTCTAACCACCTACACAGTTGTCTTTCACACCTTCAATTCCCCAGTCAGTATTCATACACTTCTAGCAAACACCCTGTTACTCACCAAGTGTGTCTCCTGATAGTACTGCAATCATTCAGTCACTTAGCATGTAGTCTTTTAGTGAGGTAGGCTTTAGGGCATGAACTGCTTCAAAGTAGTATGCACTATGCATGTAGTGTTTTAACCATCGTCACACTTGTGGTTCAGGGCTATAGTTTCTTAGTCAGTTTTTATATAAAATGTGTTTGTACAGTAATGGAATAGTATACATTTGAAAGTTATTAATATACATTTATTTGTGTTTCTTTTTTACAGATACTGTTTTTCAACGTTAAAATAGAGAAATCATGCCAGAAAAAAAAAGAAAAAGAAAAGAACAGAGACAGGAGGATTATTTGAAGAAACATCAACCACAAGTATTGAATGTACAAGATAATGAGGCTAAAAGGAAAAAATCTTCTGGTAAGATCACAAAGCAATTCATAAAAAATGTTTGTAGGAGCAAACGGAATGTAGATAATGCTGGAACTACTGAGAATTCCTCAAGTAAGAAAAAAATTCAAAATAAGAGGAAAAGTAAAAAAGCAAATGATCAGTCAAAGGAGATAAAGTATGGTAAAAGAAGGCAAAATCAGTATAAGGAATTACGCAAAAAATATTTTACAAGAGAGTAGTGCATAACTTGCTGAATGATGTGAAGAAATATAAAAAGAGAGCTTTCATTTATAAAAAGAAGAAGCATATTGAAAACATTGTGGAAAAGGCTTTTGAAGTAAAAAGGAAACTGTTTATTTTAGTATTAAACAGAATTCGATCACTAGATAAACCATATATAAACACAAGTGGTTCAGCACTATACACTATACACTTCTCATATAATCAGAGCATGTGACACAAATTGTAGAGTTTTTCTTCTTTATTTATCTTGATCGCAGATATCTTATAATTCATATATTCACATAACCGTAGCCAACGCGTTTCGTCTCACACGAGACTTCTTCAGGGCTACCAAAGAAAACATATATAAAAAATATATATAAAAACAATCTCAGACCTATAATAATCCTTCCAAACATATTATAAAAATATATAGACTATTTCATTAAAAATCCAAAGTCAAAGCACCACTAATAATTCAATTCATTTGCTGACAAACAGACAAGAAGGCCTAAATATAATACGATAGAAACATTGTTCTCAATGCATCATATATATCCTGCATCATATATTCGTCACATTGTTCACTTCACAATTGTGTGTATAGCTTTCCATATGTATCCGTACATTACATCATTCCAATAAAGTTCAGCACAACCGTTTAGTTAATGTTAATGAACCATCAAAGATGTAGTCATGAGAGGCATGCATTTTGTTTCAATTGTGACAGGACTGTTCTGATTTATCCCGTAATGTCAAATAAGTTAGAGAGAGAATCCCATTATATATAAACACTGTCAGTTGAACATTTCCCCTTATAGCCATGTCATATTGCTACAGTTTTCCCAACTACACGAGTCATCACTATATATTAGTTCATGTACATAACATATATATAACTTGCATACCTCATGTATATATAGAATAATCTCCTTATGTGATGGCGAATTCCTATGATATGGAGTTCTGCAATGAATACTTCTCAAGGTCACATGTTATTCTAGAAAAAAGAGGTTTTTTTACATGTATGGGCATTCAGTCATGATATGGGCCATGATATTTTCACTAACTAAACGCCATAACTGAACTAAAGTATAAACGAGCAGTTACTGCTGTTCAATCAATTATTCGAAATTTGGTTGTCATTTCCACTTTATGTATCGTATATTGTGTTACAAATTATTATTTACGTGATTTCTCCTCTATTCAGCTCATACGAGCTCTAACATCCTGACATAAATGGATACGGTATGAGATAAAGTCTGGACCAGTTACATAGGGCACATTCATTATGTTCATCTTTAAGAGAACTGCTTAGTTCTAACAATGTCCATAAATATTCAATATATTATTGTGAATACGTGAATCTGAATATGATAATCAGAGATAACGACATATTTGGCTCATAGGACCGCCCTTTATCCATTTATGTGCCGTTAATGCATATACATGGATTGCCGATTTCAGTTTAACCTTATTACAAACCTATGAAGTATCGTCAAGGTTTTTAAATTACTAAACTTTGTTTCACCATTTACTTCCTGCTCTGTAACCGCCCCGAACCCATCGTAAACATGGTTCTGCGTGACAGCGTACTTCTCTCTTCCGTACGCTCGCACTAAAAGACCTTTATAGTGTATAAGTTCCTACAGCTAGTTCTTTGAATCACTTACTTCTAGTCGACTCTTAGTCAGCGTGATCACTTCATAGTAGCGGCGAAACCGTACAAGCGTATTTCGCGGTTTCTTATAGTGCCGCCCCCGGAAATGTCAAGATCATGTGTCCAATAAGATGTGCCGGTATAGTCAGTCGACATCGTGACGGGATAACGTGGCGGCCATCTTAAAGTGGCCAAGTATTCTTACATTTCAATATCTATCCATACCATATTTTATGCGCAACGAAATACGATAACATTGTTTCGTCAATGTACTATCAGATGTGTACCAAATTCTTTGGCCAAGTATTCTTGTATATAAATATATATCTGTGCCATATTTTATAGGCAACGAAAAATGATAACATAGTGATGTCATTATGATATCAGATACATAACAAGTTCTTTCGCAATCGGATTGTTAACAAGCATGGTTACTCATATCTTATTCCATGATGTGTATTTCGTAACCTAGAGGTGTGTGATCCAAAGACTCGTCGTACTTTATAATTTGAGGTAGCTACACACCTCGAAATAATAAATACAATATTGGCTATTCAGTTACATCAATATTATGCAAAGTTGTGTCCATCAATTGCAACACACTAAACATTATCGCGACATTATACCAATTATGCGGCCATCTTTGAGTGGCCAGAAAAACTGTACATGTCGCAAATATCTATTGATCGTGATTCCCAGAGTGAAAATGACAACAATACAATTTTAAACCGAAATTGTCTTATATAATTCATAATGTATTTCACACGATGACATCCATATAATGCACTGTGCATATACCAAGCCAAATTTAACAACTATGTCGGCCACCATTGAGTGGCCCATCAGCTTTTCATGACATTGTCAATACTGTAATGATTGCACATAAATTACAATTATGTGGTAACTGACCTAACCAATCAGTAATTATGTGGTATCATGATTGTAACAGGGCTAAAAACGGAATCCATATCGTGATTTCCACATGATATGTTTGTGTGTAAACCCTATATATGTCCAATATCAGTTGAAGATGTGCTTTCCAAATTATTATGTAGTTTCTAAGCCTTGTACAGTAATATGATATGCCAACAGAGATGTTCGATTATGCGATTAATTGCCAAGTCCATCCTTAACTACATTGACAGTTTAGTTAGATTATCAACTGAACGGACAGAATTATAGACATGTCCATAACTCTTCTATGGTTAAAGGTCATTCCTAGGTGGTTAAAGGAAATAATGCATTTCATCATTGGCATTAAGACCAAACTGTACGGTCCTGAGACGGCATATCCATGACGCCTCTCGCTGTCTCAATATCAGCTCTCTATTGCCCCCCCGTTCTGGCATTCTGACATGATCGATGCCATAAAATTTGAAATTCTTTTCACTAGGATGTTCACTTTGTATGTGCACAGAAACCGGGTATTTATCATTCCCATTTTTTATGGCTCTGGCATGTTCTTGTATGCGCAGCTTTAAACTGCGTATGCTGCTACCAATGTATTTCTTTTGACATGCACATACAATCATGTATATCGTGAATTCCGTGTTACAATTAATAAAGCAATTTGTGGTATATTCCCTCGAACCATTGCTGAATATTTTGTTCTTATTAATGCCGAATTGGCATATACAGCAGTTACCACAGGTATAGAATCCGGGTGGTTTGTCAGGTAGCCATGTGGGCCTCAAAACAGGAGAGTCCCTGATATAACTCGGGCTAAGTACCTCCTTAAATGTCTTACTTCTACGGTATATTACTTTGGTTTTTTTTGATGTTAGCATACTTATCGAGCCATCCTTTGAAAGATAATGCCAATTTTTCTTTAAGATGTTATATACATGATTATTAAGGGCATTGTATTCTGTGATAAAGTACAACCCAAATTCCCCGCTTTCTTTATCTGTTTTTTTCTTTCTTTTGGTAGTTAGTAGCTCTTTCCTCTTGAGGGACATTGCCCTTTTCTCGGCCTTGTTCAGACATGCTTGATTATAGCCTCTCTGTGTGAATCTACTTTTGATTTTCTTGATGTTAGTTTTAAAGTCAGATTCTAGACTGCAATTTCGTCTAGCGCGAACCATTTCTCCAAATGGAATCGCTTCTATGGTAGAGCGCGGGTGTGCACTAGTGGCATGCAAATAACTGTTGCAAGCAGTTTTTTTCCTGTACATATCACTATGTATGTTACCATTTAAGGTAAACAGTCTCAGGTCTAGGAACTCTATGTTGGTTTCAGAGTACTGTATGGTGAGTTTTACATTAAAATTGTTGGTATTCAAGTAACTGTGATATTCATTGAGTTGTTTGTAGGAGCAAACGGAATGTAGATAATGCTGGAACTACTGAGAATTCCTCAAGTAAGAAAAAAATTCAAATAAGAGGAAAAGTAAAAAAGCAAATGATCAGTCAAAGGAGATAAAGTATGGTAAAAGAAGGCAAAATCAGTATAAGGAATTACGCAAAAAATATTTTACAAGAGAGTAGTGCATAATTTGCTGAATGATGTGAAGAAATATAAAAAGAGAGCTTTCATTTATAAAAAGAAGAAGCATATTGAAAACATTGTGGAAAAGGCTTTTGAAGTAAAAAGGAAACTGTTTATTTTAGTATTAAACAGAATTCGATCACTAGATAAACCAATCCATGTAATGAAGGCCAAAAGTAGGAGGAAAAGAGTTATTAATAAAAAAACATTTTGTGATTTTTTTGGGGAGAATGGAAACACAGTTCCAGTTCAGAGCCTTTTTTTAATGAAGAGAGTTATTCACTGAGTGAAAAATTATTGTATGCAGTTGACACCACTGGTAGAGATTATGAGGTTACCGACGGTTGTCCAATTGAGAAAGAGAAAATGGTTGAAAGAAATGCAGAAGAAGTGATAGCTGATGAAGTTTTATGGAGACGTGCTAAAAACCCTGTGTACACTTTGGATTGCAGTAGTGTTTGCAGTGTACGACAGGAATCTATTGAAAAATTATGTAGTTTTTTACGAGTTTTACGAGCCTATACTAAAAAAAGTGTAAAACAAAAGATTAAGCTGTTGCAAGGACTAGACCCTTGCAGAGTGAGAAAACATACTGGTTTGCAAGGTTATTCTCTGGCTTGTCTTTCTAGGAAAGTTTGTCAAAGTGTTTTTCACCATTTCAGAATGCTGGCAGTACATCATACTCAAATGCGGAAGTTAGTGAGAAGGTTGTATTATGCAAAAAGTCCAGCACTAAAGTTAAGTGAGTTGAACAGTGCTCTTTTGCGTGGGTCAGTATCAGATGTGAAGCAGGTCTGTGATGATATTGAGTTTTGTTACTTTGGTCCTCAGCAAGAGAGTGAAGAAACTGACACATTACTAGAACAAAATGTTGAAGACAATTTACAACCCGTAATTACAGAAAAATTTGCGGATGAAATCACAAAGTTGAAGGTAATTTCAGGTGAAAGACCAAATGTTTCTTGTATTTGTTGTCGGCGAAGTCACTATAAAAATCAGACTAGGGGTGTCAATCTGTATTTAAAAAGTGAAATAGAAGATAATGATAAGTGGATGGAATTTGCAACTTATTTGCTGGTAGAGGATTGTTTTGATTTGGGATGTGAGCAGCGTATTTGCAAATATTGTTATAACAAATTAGATGAGAATAAAATGCCTGCTAGAGCTGTTCATAATAATCTAGAGTTGGTTGCTATTCCTCCAGAGCTGATAGATTTAAATACGTATGAGTCTATTCTCATACAATGTGTTCAACCGTTTCAGGCTATTGTTCGTATGGAGCCCAAAACAGGCAAATTACCTCCATCAGAGTTGCAAAGAGGATTGAAAGGAAGAGTTGTGTATTTACCGTTAGATTTAAGGAAAAATATTGAAATTATTGGTGTAGACCATGCAGAAAATGAGCCACTAGTCATTCTAGTTAATGGTGTTCCTACTAAGAATAAGAAAATCTGGCAAGAGTTAGTGGATGTTAGAAAAGTGCAAAAGGCATCATTGTATCTGTTAAAAAATAATGAGTACTATAGAAATGTGTTTGTAGGAGAAGAAGAAATAGATTTAGCAGAAGATACTGAAACATTAAGTGGACAAATAGAAAAAGTGGACATGTCCAGATGTGAAGAAATCTACGAACATTACAGTGTACATCCACTTAATTCCAAAGAGGTGATGGGGAATACAGTTGAGTTGTTTCAAATGAAAAAAGCAACAGGAAGTCCCATGAGTGTATGGGAAGAGAGCTTGGAAGCTCGTTGTTTCCCGCAGTTGTTTCCAACAGGAAAAGGTGGACGATATGATGAACGTCCTGTGCAGATTCCTGCATATGAATATCGGACAAAAAGATTATATGCAGAAGATCCAAGATTTCGACAATGTATCCCTTATATGTTTCATCTTCTGTTTGAAAGTGACTTGTCTGGACTTTCATCTGCAGTAAATCACATTTTAAAAACTGGAATGCATCTTCAAAATGTAACTGCAAAGGATTTTATGGATAAAGTGCATCAGAGAGATGATCATTTAGAATCTCAGTTGATTAATCTGATGGCATGTCAGCGTGGGACTAATGAATATTGGTACCGTCGACATGGAGAACTGAAATGTATGCTACGGAACTTGGGAACTCCTACATGGTTTGTTACACTAAGCTGTGCTGAGTATGCTTGGGATGATTTACTTGAATTTCTTCGAGAGGCTAATTCCAATATAAAAAATATTGAATACAAGACACCTGGAGAATTGTGCTCTTTGGATCCTGTTAATGTATGCAGATATTTCAATCATAGATTTGAAGCTATGATGTCTTTCATCTGCAATAAAAAGAATCCTCCTCTTGGAGAAGTTGTGGATTTCTTTTGGAGAAAACAGTATCAAGCAAGAGGTGCTCCTCACATACATATGTTGTTATGGATCAAGGACGCCCCCAAATTTAGAACAGATTCAGATGAAACTGTTTTGTCTTTCATTGAAGATTATGCTACATGTACTATTCCCAATAGCAGCGAAGATAAAAACTTAAAACAACAAGTCTTACGATTTCAAAGCCACAGGTGTGGAAAATACTGTCGACGAAAGTACAAGTCAAAGGATAAGTTCTATACCAAATGTTGTTTTGGATTTCCACATCCTGTATTATCCAAAGGAAGAGTGAACAGTTTTATGTCAGCTATGCAACATACCATCACAAGAAAGTCTCGGAAAAACATCTACAACTTAAGAAGAAGCGAAGAATCGAAATACATAAATGACTACAATCCAGTTATTTTATCGATGTGGAACGCTAACATGGATATTCAGTATGTTGCGGACAATTCCATTGCTATTGCTCGATATGTAACGTCTTACATTACTAAATCAGAAATGACTGAATTGAAAGAAATGTGGGAAGAGATTTCTCACGAGAAGATTCTAAGTAAGAAATTATACAGTTTCAATTTGAAGATGTTATCGCATCGTGAAATTTGAGCATATGAATGTTCAGATCGGTCATCATCTGCAAGTCTATATTCCAAAAGTAGAAGAATCATTTGGGTGAGTCTAGGTCTTGCAGGAATGCGAAATCGGGTACTGAAATCTGTTCAAGAAATTGAATATTTAGCAGAAAATGAACCAGAAAGTACATATATTTTGAAAACGAATATGTTGGACACATACTACCCAAATAGAAGTCATCATCTTGAGAACATGTGTCTCTATGAAGTGCTGCAAAACTACACTTTTAAACGGAATACTACAGAGAACATCAACAATGGAAAATATAGAGTGATTGGTTCCGAAGGATGTCTGGTGAAACAAAGGAAAGGAAATGTAATTAATCACAGGAAACTGAGTTGCGACACTGCTGACAAAAGGGAATTTTACTGTTTAGCCCTTTTGCAAATGTTGAAACCATGGCGTTCAGAAGTGGAATTACTTGGAGATTTTCCCAGCTATGAAGATTCATTTAATGCTTCTAAAGATAGCATACAATGCAGTGCTTTCGCAAATTATGTCAAAATGTTGAATGATTAAATTGATCAAGAAGCTACAATTGCAGCTGAGATTGCTAGATGTTATGTCATCGTTCACATACAAAGGAACAGAGCACATGCTAGAAGCATAATGTGCGCGTGTAATACAGTGACGGGAGCCTGTGTGCATGTACACTTAGTAAGGAGTTCACTACAGTGTCCTAAAAGCCAACGCCATGTGTCTGTAGGGCAGCGCTGCCCGCTGGCTCAGGTCTACAGTACGGTCCAACAGGTCCTTGAAATTAGACCGATGAGACTGAATGAGGTCAAAGATCACATCATTACGCACGGCAACATCGCTTTTTCGCACGTGCGCACTCAGGGTGATGCACCCCACCCCTCCCGCAGAACCGCCCTCAACAGGTGTCTGTAGGGCAGCGCTGCCCATAGGTTCAGGCCTAGCTTATGGTATAGCAGGTCCTTAAAATGAGACAGAGATGTGACTGAATGAGGTCAAGGATCACATCATAACACATGGCAATATCGCTTATTCGCACGTGCGCAGTCTGGCTGATGAATCCCATCCCTCCCGCAGCACCGCACTGAAGAGGTGTCTGTAGGGCAGCACTGCCCGCTGGCTCAGGCCTACAGCACAGTCCAGCAGGTCTTTAAAATGAGACAGAGATGTGACTGGATGAGGTCAAAGATCACATCATAACATATGGCAATAACGTTTGTTCGGACCTGCGCAGCTAGGCTGAAGTACCCCACCCCTCTCGCTGCAGCACGCTCAATTTGAGGACCTGTGAACACAGGCCGCTCTGCTTACCAGCTGTCATTGTTGTGTGAGCAAACACTACAGGCAGCAGTGCTCACAATTCAGAGTGTTGATTGCAGGAGAGTGTACACCTCATGGATCCCTTTCGTAGACAACGGGCAGTAGGGCTCACAATGTAGAGCCCGTGTTGATTGCCAGGATGGAGTACACCTCATGGATCCATATCTTTTATTTATTGGGCATTGTGATATGCGAGGTGGATGCAGCAAATCATTTAAGGTAGTGTGGAAGAAGAGGGACGTGTGGCCTCGTGGTTATCCTATTTATACGTACGCAAAGTGGACTGGGCTTGCGTACGCCAGGCCAGCGTAGGGGTGTGAATAATTATTACGGGGACTTGGGCGTTGTTCAGTTCCTGCCTGGCAAGGAAGTCTACTTATATGTGTTACTTTTGTAGTTTTGACCTCGCAGTGTGTGCAATTTAGATTAGTGTAGCATGTGTCGGGAGGGCGAAAACTATTGTTAATGAGATGGCATGTGATCTAGGATGTGCAGTCTGCCCGTGGCTGATGATGCTCCTTAGAGCCAGCAATACCCAGGCCAAAAGGCAGCACAATAATGTGCAGACACACACACCAGGGGCATCGTGTAACACATATTTGTTTTTTGATGGAACGTTTGAGATGCATGGCAATCACACGTGGAAGGCTAATGTACAGAGCATGAATATTGATCAAGATGATCGTTGCATGGTGTGTGTAGTATAAGATATGTGTATACAGGAAAACACTTTTCAAAAAAGCTTTCTAAGCAGAAGAGGTGTCTCTCATCAAACGCTGTAGAGAGAATGAGTAAAATGGGTGGGGTCGTACAACTGTTACAATGGGAAATATTATGAACCAATCAAATGCTTTTTTTAAGGTCACATGGTAATCGCGCACCGAGCACGCAAGGAGGCCGCACCTGACGCGATTTTGACAAAATATATTTATCATAATCTAAGGTTATTACAGTTAGAAATATATAAATGTTTAAAATAATTTAGATATTCGCGTGCTCTCGCCTACTGTTTAAAGTTATTTAGATATACTTTTGAGACAAAAAAAAACCAAGGGAATGGCGTACCCGGTACGATACTATACGTCTGTGACGTAACACAGGGCCTGGCAGCGTGTACTCGTCGAATACGCAACTCGCAGCAGGAGCGACCACATACGTATATGACGTAACCTGTGGCTTGGTACTGCGTACCCGTCGGATACCAAAGTAGTACCTGGGGTGACTTCATGCGTTTACGATGTTACGCGGGACGCGGTGCCACAAACGCGTCGGATACGAAATGCGCATCATTTACGAGTTTAGCAATATGGCGGATAGGATTCGTGTGGTGATGGATTTTGGTACACTACCGGTATTGGAGTGCAGTTTTCTTCCTCCCAAAAAAGAAATATATACATATTTTTTTGGGAAGATATAAAACATTACATGATTTTTAAAGTTAAAAACAATAAGTATAATAGTTCCAAATATTTAAAAATATAATAGAAAAAATATAGGTTTTATAAACATTAAAATATGAAATTAACATTTAAAAAACCTTCGAAATTCACTGAAAAAACCATAGGTTTTACAGACGTTATAGTTAGGAATTAGCATTTAACAAACCTCAGAAATTCACAAAAAAAAACATAGGTTTCAGGGACGTTATAGTTAGTTGAACATTTGACTCACATAAAACCAGAGAAATTCAACTGTTATAGTTAGTTGAGCTAACTATAACTCGCGCGCCCGCAATGCACTGCTGATGATGTCACATATTACATCACCCATGACATGGTAAGTGACATCACTGATGACATCACTGATGACATCTCAAATGACATCACTGATGACATCACTCATGACATCATCCACGTGACAATCTGATGCACATTCTGATGCTCTAATATAAACTTTGATACACCCATTCTAAAATGCTGACTACTATTTCTGAAACCATACACAGAAGAATGCCATATACTACATAGCACTCACTATTTCCTAGGTCTACACACACATCCAGTCACTTATACATGTAGTTACTCATCAATAGAGGACTATAATATGCACTCATACATCTATACATGCAGTCACATGCTGCCACTCATCCATAGAGTTACTCACACACCTAATCAGTAATGCAAAGAATGAATCACATACCCGTTTAATCATGTATACAGTTATACACACCAAGTTCGCCACATCACTTATTTATACAGATACTACACATATTTACTGTCTTATACAATCACTGATAGAAGCAGACACTTATTTATACACCCACTCTTGAAATAACTTCGTCTCATGTATACTCATTTATATACTCCAACACTCACATATAGTGGCTTAAACATATGTAGTTAGTCACAGATATACCACTGATACATTTATTCACTCACCAGCACACCCATAGACACACTAACTCACCCATACAGCCCTTTCCAGATGCACTTTTTAATCCATACAGCCACTGAATCACCCACTCAGACATCTATGCACAGACTCATACACCCACCCACCCACACAGACACTCAGGGACCCATACAGATACTCAGACAACAAATCAATAACCTATATAGACACTTGTGTAGGTATTCAGCAACCCATGCAGTTGCTTACACACCAATGGAGAGACTAATACAGACTTTTACACAGTTTAGTCACTAACCCATGCATTCACTTATACAGTCAGTCACATACATACAAAATAATTCCTTTAGGCACTTGTAAATGCATTCATTCTTCAATACACCTTGGCATATATATATAAAACATATTTACATTTTATAGAAACACACATTCACTGGATGATGTCATGAGTGATGTCATGAGTGATGTAATTTGAGATGTCATCAGTGATGTCATCAGTGATGTCACTGACCATGTCATTAGTGATGTAATATGTGACATCATCAGCAGTGCATTGCGGGCGCGCAAGTTATAGTTAGCTCAACTAACTATAACAGGCAAATTTCTCTGGTTTTAAATGAGTCAAATGTTCAACTAACTATAACGTCCCTGAAACCCATGTTTTCTTTAGAGAATATATATATATATCCAAACAATCTTCTGAAATCCCAGAAAAAAAGCAAGGACAGCTTGGAAGTTGCAGGGTTTGGTTTTTACTGACAGCACAAGCAACGCGTTTCAGCTTTCGCCTTGATCACGCTAAAGGCTAAGCAGTATCCAACACATATTTAAAGTGTTCAAGACATAGTAGAAGGACAAGTGATTACACCAAAAGTGAACAATTAATACAAAAATGTGGCGGCCATCTTAACAATGTCATTCACTATGTATCAGCAATCCTAAATGACTTGATTACATTTAGCATAAGTCATAATATTTAGGTAACAACAGTGATATATATATTTTTCTGTGATGATAAAATATACATAAAAGAATCAAAATGATTAAATTGAATGTGATGTCAATATTATAACAATCAATCCACTAATGCAACCTCTGTAAGAGTTGGAAAACTGGGCATCCAGATTACAATTTACCATCGATCCGACTTTTGAAATAAAACAAATATACAGTTGGTATACGATTCGATAAGTATTTATTTCGATTTAACAAAAATCATAAAAGACATTTACATTTAAAATATTAAAACATACCATTACGACAAGTAATATAAAACTGATACAATAGGAAAATACATCAACTAGTAGTTCCATCCAAAAATACAATCTATACTCAATAAAAACCCATGCCTATTTACAATAGGTGCCACATGTATATGAGTGACTATATAAAAAGACCAGGTGTCTACTTTAAAAAGCAAGTTAGTGCAATCTCATCTTATTGGCACGAATGGCCCACATCCAGTTTAAAAATGTGGCAACCGCAATTACTATAGGTTCCGTTGTGTCTGTTTTTAGCATCCTAAATGCTTTGCTGCCAGTGTTAACACCCTTTGACAAACAGCTTGCTTTAATCCATTTGTGCCTCGGTTTTTTGTAGGCTGGGCAAATGAATAAGATATGCACTATAGATTCAGTTTGAGTCGGGCAGAATGGACATTTTGTGCAGGTCGTAGAACACCTCTTACCAACAAATGAATTAACTGGGAGTGTGCCCACCCGAAATTGGTGGTAACGTTTCCTGTCTATAGAAAGCGTAATAAAATCCCAGTATCCTTCATATTCGGTAACATGTTTAATCTCCATAAACTCCCTCGTTAGAGACGGCCTGGATAGAGACGAATAACGCTTCATGGTGACCATACTCCAGTAGGTCTCCTTAAAATCCTTTCTAGAAGGAAAGACATTGTCTACAGGATTTTCCCACAATCGACTCAGCCCCATCGCACTAAAAATAAACTTTGCCTGCCTCAGCCAGGGAATTTTGCACGCACTGTCAGCATCCCTTGCTTCGAGGAGAGCCTGTGCATACTGGGAAAGCTCAGGGGTAACCCAGAGCCTTCTCCAGTAAGCCACTGGTCTATAACGTGCCACATCCTCGAAAAGATGACAACCCAAATCTAAGTAAAGGGGCAAAAGTGGTGAAGATTGTGGAAGTCCAGTTAAACTCCTCAAAAATTTATTTGGGAAAATTGTCAGTGGTGCTATGTTGCTAAAACCCCATAATTCGGCCCCATACAGGACAGAAGCACTAATTTTTTAATTGTAAATTTTTAACGCGGGGCGAGAGGCTTATTGTGTGAGAGACGCTGTTTCTTTAATAATGCACCAGACAGTTGTGCGTGTTTAAGGACCAACTGATCTATATGCGGTTTCCAATTAAGTTTACTACCTAATGTTATACCCAGGTATGTAAAAACTTGAGTCTGCTCTAAAGTGGCTTCATTCATGGCTACTCTCCCTTGTACGATCTTATGTTTATGTAGCACCATGAACTTGGTCTTATCCACATTGACTATAAGACCATTGTCCCGGCAGAACTCCTCAAATCTATTGATCGCCGTCTGCAAACCTTTCTGGGTTTTGGAAATTAACAGAGTATCATCTGCGAACATAAGCAGGGGGATCTTCATGCCAGCAAGAGTGGGGGCCCTTTATATAGGGGCACCTGACTACCTGATCAGAAAGCTACAGGTAGTCCAGAATGCAACGGTGAGACTCATTTTTAACATCTCAAGGAGACTCAGCGTTTGCAAACAGTTGAAGGAGCTTCACTGGCTTCCTGTGGCCCAAAGAGTGCGCTTTAAAACTTTGGTCCTCGTTTATAAGGCCCTCAGTGGACCGTGCCCTTCCTATCTAGCCAAAAGATTCACTCTCTACCTCCCGACCCGTCAGCTGCGATCTACCTCCAGAAAGCAGGTGGTCTTCCCCAGATTTAAAAGAATTCGCCTGGGTGGACAATCTCTGACGGTAAAGGGAGCTCAAATGTGGAACGCCCTGCCAGACGCTCTCAGACACTCTCCCAATCTGATCAATTTTAAAAAACTGCTTAAAACTCACCTCTTTCAAATCCATGAATAGCTGACTCCTTTTACCACTCTGATTCAGTTTCGTCCCCGCGCCAGGACAGTCTTGACTATCGGAGCACGTTATAAATCCACATATAACATATAACATAACATAACATAAAATACAGAATCCCTCTGGCAATCGGAAACCTATCTGTCACCCTCCCCTGCAGACCCCAACAAACCTGTGCAAAATTAGAAGTGTGAAGTTTGATTAAAAAGGCCAGAAGATCCTAAGGCATGCCCTGTTCCGCAAATACTCTCCACATCTTTGCACGTGGAACTAGGTCAAAAGCCGCCTTTAGATCTACAAAAGCAGCATATAGTGTACCGCCTCTTAAGATCACCACGCGCCAGTAAATTAAAACAAACCTAAAAACCTGGTCGATAGTGCTCGTATGTGAGCGGAACCCAGCCTGCAATGGAGAGAGGATATCATAATCATCTATCCAGACCTGGATACGACTCAACACGAGCCTGGCAGTCACTTTCTGTAGGCACTCAATTAAGCTAATAGGCCTATAATTACCAGGATTTGAACGATCCCCCTTTTTAAATAACAATCAATCCACTAATGCAACCTCTGTAAGAGTTGGACAACTGGGCATCCAGATTACAATTTACCATTGATCCGACTTTTGAAATAAAACAAACATACAGTTGGTATACATAATCAATGTGATCAATGCAATATGAGCCAGTCAATAGTCCCAGTGCCAGATGCATCTGCACATAATGCTGCCCAAGTGGACGTAGGGATCCAAATATGATATGTTAATACACGGCCTTAATTAAACATGTCCTTAAACATGAAATGTGAAAAAATAGAAATTAAAATTCATATTTAAAAACAATGATACAGTGGATACATATCTCAAATACCAAGCACCTAAGATTCAACAAATTTTAATGGTGTATGTGTACTGATAACTCCACACTTGAGATTAACCCCAAGGGAGTCATAGTGTCTAAGTCGATAATGTATCTCGACTCCAATTGGCGCAATGTGAGTTGCCTGTTCCCCCCTTGTACAGTAACAGGAACGGCATCAATGACAATCATTCTCAAGAGTTTCTCATCTTGGTAGTTCTGATCAAAAAAGTGTCGGGCTACCGGACACTGTCTGTTGTTGTGGCGTATAGCCCTAATATGTTCCAGCATACGTTTTTTTGCACGATGGATAGTGCTACCTATATATGCTTTATTGCAAGGGCAAATAAGCGCATATATACAGTATACCGTGTTGCAAGTAAGGGCTTTCTTAATCACCATTTCCCTGGCTATACTTGCTATAGCAAGTGCTGTACAGCCAAAGCTGTTACTACACGCTTTACAGATCTTACAGCAACGAAAGCCAGGATGGCTTTGGCTCCTAGATCCGGTGTTCTGAGTCACAAGATTAGGACTTAGTTCATCTCTAAGTACATGTATAAGTGACTGGATGTGTGTGTAGACCTAGGAAATAGTGAGTGCTATGAGTGCTATGTAGTATATGGCATTCTTCTGTGTATGGTTTCAAAAATAGTAGTCGGCATTTTAGAATGGGTGTATCAAAGTTTATATTAGAGCATCAGAATGTGCATCAGATTGTCACATGGATGATGTTATGAGTGATGTCATTTGAGATGTCATCAGTGATGTCATCAGTGAGGTCAGTGACCATGTCATGAGTGATGTAATATGTGACATCATCAGCAGTGCATTGCGGGCGCGCGAGTTATAGTTAGCTCAACTAACTATAACAGTTGAATTTCTCTGGTTTTATATGAGTCAAATGTTCAACTAACTATAACGTCCCTATAACCTATTACCTAAACCGGATTACGTCATGTACGTATGGGGTCGCGCCTGCTGCGCATTGCGTATTCGACGAGTACACGCTGCCAGGCCCTGTGGTACGTCACAGACATATAGTATCACGCTGGGTACACCATTACCTTTTTTTTTGTCTCAAAAGTATATCTAAATAACGTTAAACAGTATATGAGAGCACGCGAAAATCTAAATTATTTTAAACATTTATATATTTCTAACTGTAATAAACTTAGATTATGACAAATATATTTTGTCAAAATCGCGTTGGGTGCGGCCTACTTGAGCGCTCGGTGCGCGATTGCCATGTGCACTTAAAAAAAAGCATTTGATTGGTTCATAACATTTCCCATTGTAACAGTTGTATGACCCCACGCATTTTACTCATTCTCTCTACAGCGTTTGATGAGAGACACCTCTTCTGCTTAGAAAGCTTTTTTGAAAAGTGTTTTCCGGTATACACATATCTTATACTACACACAACATGCAACAATCATCTTGATCAATATTCATGCTCTGTACATTTGCCTTCCACGTGTGATTGCCATGCATCTCAAACGTTCCATCAAAAAACAAATATGTGTTACACGATGCCCCTGGTGTGTGTGTCTGCACATTATTGTGCTGCCTTTCGGCCTGGGTACTGCTGGCTGTAAGGAGCATCATCAGCCATGGGCAGACTGCACATCCTAGATCACATGCCATCTAATTAACAATAGTTTCCGCCCTCCCGACACATGCTACACTAATCTAAATTGCACACTCTGTGAGGTCAAAACTACAAAAGAAACACACATAAGTACACTTCCTGGCCAGGCAGGAACTGAACAACGCCCAAGTCCCCGTAATAATTATTCACACCCCGACGCTAGCCTGGCGTACGCAAGCCCAGCCCACTTTGTGTACGTATAAATAGGATAACCACGACACCACACATTCCTCTTCTTCCACACTACCTCAAATGATTTGCCGCATCCACCTCGCATATCACAATGCGCAATAAAAAAAAGGGTGGGGTGCTTCAGCCTAGCTGCGCAGGTCCAAACAAACGATATTGCCATGTGTTATGATGTGATCTTTGACCTCATTCAGTCACATCTCTGTCTCATTTTAAAGACCTGCTGTACTGTACTGTAGGTCTGAGCCAGTGGGCAGCGCTGCCCTACAGGCACCTCTTCAACGCGGTGCTGCGGGAGGAATGGGATGCATCAGCCAGACTGCGCACGTGCGAATAAGCGATATTGCCATGTTTTATGATGTGATCTTTGACCTCATTCAGTCACATTTCTGCCTCATTTTAAATACCTGCTATACCATAAGGGAGGCCTGAACCTACGGGCAGCGCTTCCCTACAGACACCTATTGAGGGCGGTTCTGCTGGAGGGGAGGGGTGGGGTGCATCACCCTGAGTGCGCATGTGCGAAAAAGCGATGTTGCCGTGTGTAATGATGTGATCGCTAACCTCATTCAGTCACATCGGTCTAATTTTAGGGACCTGCTGGACCGTGCTGTAGGCCTGAGCGAGTGGGCAGCACAGCGCAGCCCTACAGACACGTGGCGTTGGCTTTTAGGACACTGTAGTGAGCTCCTTCCTAAGTGTACATGCATACAGGCTCCCGCCACTGCATTACATGCGCACAGTATGCTTCTAGCATGCACTCTGTTCCTTTGTATGTGAACGTTGGCATAACATATTATGATTTAACCTTGTGTACTCTCATGCACTCCAACTCCTCTTTGAACCACGATTACCACTAACAGTTGGTAGATCGTACTTCAAAAACGAAGGATGCACTCAACTCCAACTCTTTCTATCAAGCTTGAAATAAACCTTCATTTACCCCCCAGACGTTTCCACCATAAAATGATTGCCTTATTGCCCTTCCTTCATAATATGGCCCATAATCTCTGGCCTCATGTATTTAATTTTAAGGACTTGCTGAACCACACTCTTTCTCGCAGACCCCAGCGTCCTAGACAAACGGGTGACGGAGGGTAAACACTAAGGGATGGGTGCAATAGGTCGACGTTCTGTCTCCTCCTCCCTCTCTTCTTTTGACTCTCCCTCCCCTTCTCCCTTCCACCCACTCCCCCTCCCTTCCATTCTCACTATGGTCCTTTCATTCGGACTACGTTTCTTTATCTCTTCCACATAGCACACATACTTATGTTTCATTTTTGTCTTGCAGGTTTCCTACGCTGCGTCCACTGGAGTCAAACCCACGTTTTTTTTATCATACTGTTCTATTAAAGTTACATTTATATTTATTTCTGTTTTAATAAAGGTTACTTATTTTTTCAAATAAATAACTGAGTGTATAGGTCTTCTTTTTCTGACGACACTTGTCTATTGTTTATTGTGAAAATCATCTGTTTATAGGAGATTTTAAGGACAACATTATTTAATATTAGAGTGCGCCTACCAAACATAATCTAACTTACTATTAGACAAATGAACCCAGGGTAATTGTACAACTGCAAGAGTTCTATGACTGTATCACTTTATAACACCATAAGTACTGCCCGTGTGCTTACAGAACAAATAAGGCACTGCCTGGACCACCGAGGCTTCAGGGACTGCCGAGGCCCACCCTGCATATTTAAATAAAGACCCAGAGTGTGGCGATGCCCGGAATTCAGTTGGCCTTGAACCTCTCGAACAATTAGTAAACAATACCCGGGAAGGTGGCGCTCCCCTATGCTGTAAAACGTCTCTGTGCCCTTCTGCACCTATATTACATGTGACATTAAGATCCCCAGTCCTACAGAGACCCCACAATATAATAATTGGATTGGCCACGAAACATTACCCACCCACCAGGGGCCTCATTTAAAAGAATGGGTGAGACCCCGCTTTTTTTTTTGTTTTGTTCTTTCCTCTCCATTTTTACCATCCCCTCTATTACAGCGATACGAGGTTTTCCTCCTCTCGCTTCAAGTAGTCGAACAAGTATTTGCTATCACAGGGTGAAAGCCATGCGTCACCCTCTAATAGCAAACACAAATGTCCAGTGAATGCACACCCCGGGACATTGTATGAGCTGTGCCTGAGAGGTCGCCCTCCCTACTACCATGATGCATTTGTTAGTATAAACGCATACTAACCCTACTTACACACGTGTAGTACAGCGACCAGAATGTAGTGAAGAAGCAGAGGAAGCGCAAAATCTAAAAATTTAAATCCTACCAGAAGTCGGATGGCATAGTTCAATGAGCCGATGACCCTGGCATGAGTAGAAACAGCTACACGAACAAAACGGGTCTTCAGCACAACGCAAGCAATTTCGAAATATTGCTGAGTGGTGCCTTCTTTTTGCCTTCTCCCACTCATGGCCAAATTTATGTAGTGAAGAGGCAGACAGCAGTGAATACAATAAATAGATTTATTACAAGAAAACAAGACACCTGAAACAACCACCAACAGGAGCAGACAGCAGAGCAGCCGTCTAATCCATCACTGTGTACAAACTCCGCATGGTTCCCCTCATGACAGCCCTACATTCTAACATTACAAACTGAGGGCCATATTATCAAGGAACGGCGTTAAAATTATCGCTGCTTTAGCAGCTTGAAACTGCCGCTAAAACGGCGATAATGGGCTTGATAATATGCCGTAGAGAATTCCAATAGAAGCCCATGTTCTCGTGTTAACATGGGCTTCTATTGGAATTCTCTACGGCATATTATCAAGCCCATTATCGCCGTTTTAGCGGCAGTTTCCTGCTGCTAAAGCGGCGATAATTTTAACGCTGTTCCTTGATAATATGCCCCTTAGATTCTAGCAGAATTACATACTAACATTCTACTATGACTTACAATGGAATGCTAGCAGGCACCGCCACCCATATTAGGATGTTGCGATTTCAAGGCCTTTCCATGGCGGCGATGCCGCCTTGGAAAGACTGGCAGGGATTGGCTTTGGGGGCCCGTTGGGGGCCCCTGGGGGGTGGGGGGTGCCCTATTGTTCCCCCCTACAGTGTTTCCCCTACGGTGCCTGCCACGTTGTGCATAGAAATGCACAACATGGCAGTTTACCATTGCGGTGGGTGCTGCAGCCAGCAGCACCCGCTGCAATGTTAAAATGCCAGATGCGACCGCCGCGGTGGCGGTCACATCATGATCAGGGGTGCGGGACCACCACCTGGCAGGCGGGCGGTCCCATTCCCGCTAAGATGGCAGGCGGACTCAGGTCTGCCCTCCATCCTAATAGGCCCCAAAGTCTCAGATTCTCAGACCATGTAATTTCATTCACTATGTTAAACAATCTCATTTCCTTTTCTCCAGGGAAGTTCAAACAAAGTATTTCTAACTCTATAAGAAATCTCACTAAATCTTGGTCTTATGAGTTTTTTGTCTTTTGAGAAAACATGTTTTTCTTTAATAGAGGCTTACGTTGATCCCTTTAAATCTTGAGTCTCTTCTTTTGAGGAGTGTGGCTGCTTTGTTGTACAGAGATTCAATAATTGGCAGTTGAAGCAGAGTGTGGGCCCCTTCAACTGCTGAGCCATGCCCAGATGCACTGGCAGCTGAAGCAGGACGTGTTCTTCTTTTATTGTGGGGCCACTCCCAGATCCAAAATGACTGCCAGTGTTCCTATAGGCAGGACAAAGTTTAAACAGGCCTCTTCAATGTGCCCAAAAATGGTGTAATCTGCATGTGGCCTACAGCAGGGATGGTGGGTCAGAGCCCCAGTCTTCATTACGACTCTTTCTCGAGCCATGTCACTGGCTATAGCATGACACAGGGAGGAATGAGGGTGGGTCTTGACAATCAGCGATGTAATATGTGCAGTCATAAGCAATACCTCATAGCAGTGCAAGTTACGTATAAGTGGTGAATTTCAGTGTTCTTTTGTTGTTTTAAAACAGTAGTTTTTTTAGCAGACCTACGTATAACTCCACTTTAACTAGTGTTTTTTCTGTGAATTTCCAAGGTTTTCTTAGAATAAATCAAAATCTTACCAGCTTACTTGCGTATAACTCCATTTTAACCTTTTATTGTTCAGTGAATTTCTATATTTTCTGAAGGTAAAGTAATATCTTATGAGGATACGTTTGTGGCCAGGCCCTGCCACCAATCCCCATGGATGGCCACCCACCCTCTGCCCATGGCTTTCACCATGCCTGCCATGGGGTTGGCCACAGTGCCTGTGCCCAACCCTTGTGGGTGGCCACCCCAGTGCAGGCAAACGTTGTTCGCAGGCCCTGTTCCTGAACCCCCCACAGGTAGTCAACACTGCCACAAGCAACCAATCCAACCTAAGACTCCACTCCTCATTTTCTTTTTTTGTTATGTTGTATGTTGGTCCCGCAAGACTCCTGCGGTTGTCCCATGACACCCCAACAGGGCTGCTGCTCTGAGTACACTACAAAGAACTCCAAAGTAATTTTTTTGTATTTTGACCCTACCTTGCCCCTTATGTCATTTAAAATTTTATTTTTCACCAAGGTGGATGAAGTTTTGTTTGGAAAGTTTCAGAAAGATATGTCAAATAGGACCAAAGTTATTAGCAAAATAAACACCAGCTCTTCCTATGAAAACTCTGACTCAAGTATAACTACGACTACCATTATGTAATATATATCAATATATATATGTGTATGTGTGTATCTATATACACACACACACACACACTCCCACATACATACAGAGAGAGAAGGGAGATACATAACGGGTGGCTGTGTAATATGGGTCAAAATTGCCATTGAGGGGTTCTGATGACATCATAAACCAAAAGGTCTAAAGCTGAATATTTTGTAAATGCCACCAGAAGTGCGAGATAGCAATACAGTGTCATATTGCACTTTAGACTATAATGTATTTTTTAAATTACATATTTATTTAACTAGTTTGCTTAGTTAGCTTTCATAAGCTTTTTCCTTCAAAGTGCAGTTAACAATGGACACTGACAGTGTCTAGATTTTATTTACCTTTCTTGAAAACTTGTTAATAAAACTATGGAATGTGGTGAGGATAAATAGATTTAGCTGATTCAGAAGCATCAGCATATACCATATGATTATGGATTTACTACATTTCCCACATAATTTGCTATGTAATTTGCAGATTTCACTAGAATGTTGTTTCTCTTTGAAAAGGATGAAAATAATAGTGTCAGAAAATGTTCAGCATATTTCCATTCTTGCAGCATATTTTGGATTACCTTGCTGCATATTTTGGTCCTCCATGCATCATAATTTTAGTAGCTGTGTCAATGTTAAATCTCTGAAGAGTAGTTTGGGGCCTGTCATTATGATGATGAAATGTATATTTCCACAAGTAACCATGATATATTTTCTAAACTTCACAGTTCCCGTGAAATATGGGTTTTCATATCTGGTGGTGTCTGGTGGTGGTCACCAATCCCTAAAAACCGACACATTTCGGAAAGGGAAAAGAGGGATAGCTCTTCACATAGGTACCATTCACTAAATGTTATAAAAGTGCGGTTGCCCTCATCATGTTGAAATATATTTGCTTGTTGTTTTGCACCTGCAGTGATATCATCAATGATGCAATTTGAGACATCATGAATGATGTAATCAGTGATGTCATTCAACATGTCATAAGTGAAGTAATATGTTAGGTCTTAAGCAGAGCATGACCAGGGTGCAAGTCATAGTTAGTTTATTGAAATGTAACAGGCGAATTCAATGATTTTTTAGGTTTGGTGTGATCTTGTAACCATAACTGCACTTTAACTGTGTTTTTTCAGAAAACTTTACAGACTTTTAAATGTGCATTATGGTGTTATAAGCAATACTAACCATAACATCACTTGAAATTCTATTTGTTTTCAGTGAATTTCCAGGGGTTTTAGACAATATTCCACATGAAATGTTTTTTGGACCTTGCGTCTGTTTGCAGTTACCCCCCAGCCAGGCCCTGCATCCCATCCTCTGAAGGAGGCCAACATCCATGGGGCACGGCGATGGGCAGTGGTGGTGGATCACTAGGCCTAGCCAGCATCCAATCCTCCAATGGAGTCCTACCCCTCTACATGCGCAGCCTTCGGTCGTGTGCAGTGAATGTAAGCTGCACAGCCTGACAGATGGCCAGACCTTGTGCGCCACCCTCCATGGTCATCAAAGTCCCTCTGTACAAGGCTTTTCAGACACATGCATTGCGAGTAGACTGCAGGGCCTTGCTTCTAGCAAGACCCTGTGCCCCACCCTCTGAGGTCACCTATGCACATTGCGAGTGGGGTGTCTGACCTTTTCTGTGCACAGTTTTCACCATTTCCCAGCAGGGGTGGGATGCAGGGGCTGGCCTCCAGCCATTTTCTGTGAACTCTCAAGCAGGGGTTTCCAAAATGTTGATTGGGGTTGGCCACAGGGCCTGGCCTCCAGCAAGGCCTTGCTCCATACTCCCCAGAGAGTAGCCAATCCCCCTATGCTGGAGTGCCACAGTACTGGTGAAAAAAGACAACGCATCCGAACGTGGGTTTGATGTTTGTAGGGGGATGGCTGCATGTGGGTGATGGGATCAAGGCCTGGCCAGAGGCATGCCCTGCTTCTAACACTCTGCTGCACACAGCTGAAAGCAATGCGCAGTGGCGGGTTGGCCACCCATAGAGAGGTTGGATGTAGACCTGACAAGAGGCCGGACCCTGTGGCAAACCCCCCACTGTGCACAACCAAAGGACGCACAGTGTGGGATTAGCCTCCATTTGGGGTTGAGTCAACATCTTGCTGCACACTGCTAAAGGTTGTGTGCATAGGGGGATTGGCTACTCTCGGGGGAGTATGGAGCAAGGCCTTGCTGGAGGCCAGACCATGTGGCCAACCCCCCTCTACACAAGGTTATGGATGAAATTGAAGGGGGAACTCTACTTAACTCCTTTATCCCTCAGATCTGCCAAATTCTAAAACAGTTTTGCAGAGACCAAGGTGAAACAGACTGACTGGTGCCCAGTTTCAGAACTCTTGCTATGTGTGCACATGCTAGTAACTGCCAGGCACACACAGCAAGAGATGTGAAAGGCATTCAAATCTCAGAGGCTTGAGGTGTTGTAAAACCTTTAATTTCCCTAGAGGTTTGGAGGCTGTTTTTATTTAAATGAAGACATTCAGTCCTGATGAGAAAGAAGGTTCAAATAACTTTATAGTGTGCTATGGGGGGCTATACCTGCCATAAAAGTCCAATTTCCTTGTTATTGACCTTGTGATTTAGCTCCGGCCTATAACACTAGAGTGTGTCCTTAATGGCAAGTATATTCTACTATTGCAGGCTGTGAGGCTATATTTATATTAAGAGAAAGACAAGACAAATTGTATAACTTTTATCCAAAAAAGGTGGGTCTAAGAAAAACAACATCACAACCTGAACATATTTTTTGCAAATGGCTTCATGGACAGCCACCTGCTTGTCAGAACCTTCAACACTTTGTTCACCCACAGAGAGTAGTTTTCGACAGTGCATGCACAATAGTGAAATCTCTGTTTAGGAGCAGTATATATCCCTCTGTTGTGCATCAAGAACATCCGCAGGCACAGCTTAGAGACTCTGGAGATCCGTAGAAGATATGGAAGGACCCTCCTCTTCATCACACCTCTGATTTGCTGAGTTCAACTCGTGGGAATGCCAATCTCTTAGATGTTTGAGCATTTCAGAGGAGCCAAATTAATATTTCTGATGGTTGTATGTTTAAAGTCTCATTTGCACACGTTGCAAGTCATGATTTTCATGGATACCTGCTACTCATGGATACCTGCTGCTCTCCGCAGGGGTGGAGAAGAACGTCCACAACATAGGCTGAGGAACAGTCCTCCCCTCTACTTTTTTCTGAGGCTCTTGATGTTTGCCTTGGTATCCTCCTGATGCCATAATAAATTCTGAATAAAGTTAATCCCACCAAAAATGAGAAAGTCATAGAATACATAAATCAGAGTGCACTAAATGTGAACTGTCCCAAGTTCAGATCCAGGCTGAATATTCCTTGAAAATTCACTGGATAGAACGAAAGTTATGTATAAGTAGGTGTGGTATAAGATCTTAGCTAAGGTTAAACCCTGGAAATTCAATGTGACTTTATAGTTAGGTGTTGCAGTAAGGTACAAAATCTTGTTTAAAAATTAAAAGGCCACTGAAATTCATGTTATTGCCTACTGAGCTAACTGTAACGTGTGCCCCCACCCTGCACTGCTTATGACCTCACATATTATATCACTTGTGACATATTAAATGACATTATTAATGACATCATTGATGACACCTAAAAGACGTAAGCAGTGCATGGCGAGGGCGCAAGTTGCGTCTCGTCAGTGGTAGTAAGCACTACATTAATGCAATTACGAAATAATGCAACTAGTGTGAAAAGTAAAAAAAAATTCTAATGGAAGATTCTAGAAGACCCTGCTATGAATTAATCAGCAGTGCAATATGTCTTGGAAACGTTCTGTAAATATTGCGAAACTATAGAGCATACCTATTTTTTTCCTTTGGGCCATCAATCACTATTTGCACTGCAAAGGTTACAATTTAAGATTTCAAAGCTTTTTCTATTTCTTTATGTTTAGTTTGTATTTCCATCGAATGTCACCTTTATTAGCAGTGATAAGTGAACGCGTGCCATGCACATTCTTTGTGTGTCTGTAAAAGACTGTTTTATTAGCTGTTTATATGTGATTTTTTTGTTAGGTACAAAAAATATGAATTTGTGATTGCGTTCCCAGTGAAAAAATGAGTGTCTTCTGAGGTTTTGTTTATTATTTTGTTTGTTCAGGCAGATTCCTCCTTTAATGAGGCAATAAGACTGTGTCTTGAATGTTTGAATCCACAAATGCTTTCTGTGTTCACTCAATGCCAAATGCAAAAACCCACAAGGGCACTGAAGTGCAAGATTACTCAATTTATGACCAACTGCTGTTTCTGCTGCAGACATGCATTATTTAGTTGAATTGTGTTTATTTTAAGGAGTGATTGGCCTAGCACAGGTAGGCGAGGTTGCAGGGAATTGGGTCCATGTGTGATAGTTAACAATGATTTATGTATTCTTCCTTAGTTACATAAATTACTATAAGTAGGTTCAATCTTGGTTGTCATGAGCTCGACACATAATAAGGAAACTATTCTGGTCTTATTTGTTGTTTTGTGTTTGATCTCCTGGAGCACACGTTTCTGCTCCACTTACTATTGTTGACATTTAAGGTCTAGTTGTACTAAGGGCCATATTTACAGAAAATAGCAATTGCGATTTCCTGATTGCGATTCTTACAGAATCCCTATTTCTAAATCATAATTCCTAATATACAACATGAAGATTTCAAAACTTGCGTTTCCAATGGGTTCGCAAATAGAACTACCTCGTGAATATTAACCCCTTCCCCGCTCAACGGTTCCGTCATGAGCCACGGTTGAGCTGTGCTCATGACGGAACGGTTCCGTCATGACACGCCCGTTGGCGGCTGCTCCGCCTGTGCGGCGCTGTTTCCCCGCCTGTGCGGGGGGACAACGCAAATGGGCGGAGTCATGACGGAACCGTTCCGTCATGAGCACAGCTCAACTGTGGCTCATGACGGAGGGGCTCCGTCATGAGCACAGGCCAACCGCGCTGCCCCCCTGCCCCCCCCAGCGCTGCAGCGGAATGTCCGCAGCAGCGAAGGGGTTAATGAGGCAGGTCGCAATTTGCAATCCATGGCAGTCATCACAGGGATGGTGGCCTGTTGAAGTCAGCAGATCACAATGTCTGTGATTGCTTTTTTAATAAGACAATCTTTTTTTAAAAAATTAAATGCAGCCGGTTTACCTTAAAGAAAAACGGGATGCATTTAAAAAAAGAAAATTAAACTTTTAAGTTTCATTTTTTAAGAGTAGGCAGTGGTCCATGGGATCACTGCCTGCTCTTAAAAAATATTTGTTTCAACATTCACAAAGGGGAAGAGGTCGTTTGGGGGGCCTCTTCCCATTTGCAACTGGTTACCACCTCCATTGATGTGTTGATTAATTAATGGTTTGCGACTAAATTCGGTTGCAAAACATTCATATATATCACTGCAATTCTGTATTTGGAAGGGACGCCTTTAACATATCCCTTCCAAAACCCAAATCGCAAACACAAATTGCGATTCGGTAACATGTAACTGAATCAAAATTTTTGATTTGTGCATATGTAAAAGCATTTTCGCAGTCAGAAAATGCCTGATTTTGTAAATCATACCGTTTTTGCCCGAAAACATTATGTGTACTTATGGACCAACATTTCTGCTTGCAAAAAGTGGTCGCAATTTGCGATCAGTCTTTATGTGAACATCAGCTTATTTTGCGAACCAACCCATGTACAAAGAGGTCTAATAGTAAAATAAGGAATCAAAGCAGGTTGCAATCTGACCTACCAAATTTATATTCATTTGGTAGGTCGCAAATAGCAACTCACTCCAATTGGTGACAATCACAGGCATAGTGGCTTGCAATGGCCAGCAGACCACTATGTCTGTGAGTGTCTGTAAATAAGAAATCTTTTTTTTAAACAACCCAGGGAGACAGGATTGCTTGACTTAAAACAAAAAACTTTTTATTCAAATTTCACTTAGAACTGGTAGTGATCCCCTGGAACATTGCCTATTCCCTGGAAACTTTAATAAAATGCATAAAAGGGAAGGGGCCCAAAGGGGACCCTTTACTCTCTGCAAATCAGTTATTACTCCAGTTCAGGACCCGGTAGATTTTAAATGATTTTCAGCCTGAGTTAAGGTCACAAACCACTGAAACACTAAATACATATTCAGTGTAGGAAAGGACACCCACAAAATGCCGTTCCCAAATACCGAATCAGTATCCAGTCGCAATTCAATTTTAGGAGTGAATAAAAGTTGACAGGCAAGTAAAATAAAATTGGTACATAAGAAATCTTTTTTTTGCAGTAGCAAAATTCCAATTCACACCTTTTGAAAGCATAAAGAAGGTTTCTGCAGATGGTCCATAGTCTGCCTCTAAATGATAATGTCTACTACAAAAATGTTAATAAACAAAAATGTTGACTTTGATCATCTCTAGCCATACTCGGAATAGACCTAGCAAAATATCTACTCTTGAAAATGTATAAATCTCAGTAAAAATGATCTCCTTCTGGTTGTCTTGGGGTTAATTACTATTCCAGCTTAAGTACAGCATAATTGATTAGTTATTTTCATGCCATAAAGGCAGGTCTAAATTGAAAGAATGCAGATATTATTTCAATGGTTATCTCTGTTGTTGAGATGTGTGTTGTATGCCATGCTATGGTATTGACATTTGAATAGTGCACAGTCTATAATTATTATGGTCTCATAGCATTTTCATTTGTTCACTAGTGCCATTCCACATCAGTTTAATTATCCCACTGATATGTTTCAGATACTATGCTCTGGTCTAGCTATGGATTTGTAGTTTAACCAGCCATATGAAAATGCAGAGCTGCAGATGTGTGGCACTGGTGTCAGATGAGGCTGGAGGGGTGATCTGAATCTCTTAAGTTAATAAGTGCCCTATCCCTAAAGATAGCAAGTGGTATTTGCTGTTTACATGGAATGCCAGAGCTGTGCTTTAATGGTCTGACTAGTGTGTTCTTGTGTTCATGATACAGATATTTTCTTAGTGATTAGTGTCTAAGATATAGTCTGTCTAATATGTTTGTGAGTGGTATAGCTTGTTTGTAAGTGTGGTAGAGACACAATGACAGCACCCTTAGGTGTCTTTTATAACATGCCCTGTTGCATGTTTGTGTGTAATGTGTCTAGACTTGGGTACCGGGCTCACTGTGCCACTGAATTCAAGCTGGCCTGGCTGATGAGAGGTGATGCCACGAAACCAGTCCCAGGTTGCTTGTTTCCGGTCCAGGGAGGACCTGACTTGGCAGTTCGGGCTGGACTGTTCCCATGAGGCACAAGTTCAAGACTGATTTGCATATGGCTGGATGAAAACTGGGGTGGCATAGTGAGCAAAGGAACAATGGCTTTAACCCAGATCTTTTGACTGGGGGTGAATGTTTGATTTGGTCTGCATTACGTCCATCATCTGTGTGTCATCTGCTTTCTCACCCTAAGTGCGTCAGGTATGCCCAGACATGGGTTCTGGGCTCACTGTGCCACTGGATTCAAGCTAGCCTGGTTGATGGGGGGTGATGCACCAAAACCGGTCCCAGGTTGCTTGTTTTCGGTCCAGGGATGACCTGGCTTGGCAGTTCGGGCTGGACTGTTCCCATGAGGCACAGGGTCAAGACAGATTTCCAAATGGCCAGGTCTAAAGTGGGGTGGCACAATGAGCAAAATAATGATGGATTTAACCCAGATCTTTTGCCTGGGGGTGGGTGTTTGATTTGCTCTGCATTCCGTCCATCATCTGTGTGTCTTTTGCCCTGGTAATTATGGCACAGAGCAGACTGGAATAACTTAGAGCAATTTGGAAAGTATGTATGCAGTACCAAAACAGTAATAAAGTCAAAATGCAAAACAAAATCTCAAATCAAATTAGAAAAAAAAACAGTGTAAAATGTAATAAACAAAATGACACCAAAATAACAAAAATCCAAAAAGGGGAAGTGAAAATATGGATTTTTTACATTTTATGTAGGACTAGTGCCAAGAAGCATGACGTGCCACTAATAGTCAATTGTCATGCTAGTCCAAACCTAGGCAGAATTTGTCATGGAATGCTGTTTTGATACACCAACCCGTTTCGTCCTAATCAAACATTTCACCTTCTGAATTTTGGCCTTTAAGTCCCTATTCACCACAAGTGTGCATTTCCAATGCCCCCCAGGACCTGAGGGGAAGCACTAAGGGACTCATGGAGACTCATTCAGGTCAGCCACTTGTTTTCTCTTGGGGTGCTTTTCACACCATTTTCACAATGATAATTACTGGCTGGCACATTTTACCTCCAAGAACTTCAGCCAGGGAAAAGGTAACTTTCTAAAGTTTACTTTTCCTTCATATATATTACAAATCAAACTATGATTTAGATTTAAATAACTTTTAAAAATAGATGCTTAATTATTTTTCTAGCAACTTCCATTATTGAGATACAGTCTTAGAATTTTTCAATCTGTATTCTAGTTTTCTACATAGGATAGCTAGGCCTTCCACATTGAAACATAGCTTTTGGGCTCTAGTCACCAAAGGTCATGTTAATATTAAGTTTCTACATATCCTACTTTTAAGTCCCATGCACCCTGCCTTGTGGGCATCAAGGTTTAGACAGGGTGACTCATTCATATTTAAAAACTAGAATATGACCTGCCAAAAGAATTTATTTTGACAGGTTGAATTGCAGTGTTTAGACTGCCACTGTCAAGCTAAAATAGGAGTATTGAAGCTATGTTTAACATGGTCACTTTAGCAGATGGCACCATAGGTCCTGCAGTCCCTTTGCGAAATTGAAGGAACAAGCCCTGTGTACATTTTATATCACATACAGGGGCTACAGGTAAGTTAAACATATCAGTTAGTATTATAACAATTCAACCATATTTAAAGGGGGAGCACACTCACTTTACTACTGGTTAGCAGGGATCAAATGCACAGAGTTGTAAGCAACAAAAATATACAGTCTAACACAGGTGAAAAATCTGAGATGAGCAAGCAGAAAAGGCGAACTTCCTACACTGTGGATAACTCAGTCCAGTCCATATGATGAGTCATCATAGGAGAAGAAAATGAAAGTTAAGCTGGATGAGTGCAATGGTAAAGGGATTCACATGGGTGGTTTTGGTGAATCCTTCCGACTCGATTTACCTTGATACGTATCATGTCCCTCCTTGGGCGGGCTGCAACGAGCAAAAGCGTATGCCCATCCTTACTGCCCCTGGCTATCTTAGAATAGAAAGTTTTCAAAACTATCACTGGCTATAACAAAACAGTTTTGTTCTATATTGCAAACATTGTGGCCCATTGGGAGTTTGTGAGGTACACATCAGCCTTCTCATAAAATGATTGCCTACAAACCTATCGTGAGAGATTATGGTTTTGACTACAGTGAAATGCTTGCCACAATCTCATGTAAGCATGCTTGTTTTCAAGGTAGTCTATTTATTGTTGCTATTGCAAATTCACCATGTGATTTTGGGGTGGCTTTAAAGAAAAGTTTATATTAAAAAAAAATCTAAAACATTCCAGGTCGTCATATCTATCATTAAACTGTCTAAACATAAAATGAAACAATGGTACAATGCATTAGCTTTTGCCACCCACCACCTCTTTTATAATTATTACTGCTATCTGAAAAAATATCACCATTTTTAATGCATTATACCATGGTTTCATTGTAGTCTTACTTAGTAGAACAAAAGTTATTACAGCATTCAATGCCTTATTTAGATTGTAGGACATCCACCATGAACCTCTAGATGCTGTGCTCCTCCAGGCTTGACGTTTCACCGGACTATACTATCAGAAACTCTTCACTGTAAGCAAAGAGAATGAGAACAGGAAAAAGCTGAAATAACCCTGATGCACAGGGTCAGAGACTCAGGGTATTATTTTCAAACAGAAATGGACAGGCAGAAATATCAATACAATTGGAATTCTGGCTACACTTGAGCATAAATTGTCACCTCATTGCAATTCAGTACATCTTTGCAGATATGGACGCATGGAGCTTGGGTTACATGTCCCTCCCCCCTTACATTAGGAGGTGGAGACAGGGAAGATTAAAAATGCAACCATAAAGTTGCTAAAAGTTACTTTACATCCATATTTTGGAGTTATGCCTGTAAAAGGTTGTTCTACAGATCTTAGACGGAAATCCCCATTCACGCTATGTAGAACTATGCATTAAAAATAGAAATAAAGTGCCTGAGAAAAACACACACCTAACAAGCATTATCATTTAAAATACATAAATATAGCCCATGCCTCTTCCCTGTGTGCTGCAAGAACGGAAGCCACACTTCAACCAGCAGCCACCTTGGTGGGGTCCTCACATTCAAAAGGGAAAACATCATTAAGGAAGAGACAGAATGTGTAGTTGTGAATCACTACAAGGGACTACATAGTCTGTTTGCTTCCACAAGCCTTCAGGAAAGCATATGACAGCCATGTGTCGGGAGCTCACAAGCAATGTGGGGATATCAATATAACTGCAGGATGAGAGGAGGCAGGTGAGGGATATACCTTTGCCAGGATAGAAGTGGCAACTGGCTCTGTCTGGTAATGAACTTACATCCCACCTGGATCTCACGGCCGACATGCAGCCTGAATTGCTGATGTTTTCCCTGTCCCATGGAATCCCAACACCAGGAGGCCATGAAAGAATAATACACCGCCACATCTCAATCAGCTCCTTATTTCAAAATGATGTCTTCACATAAAGGCATGCATGCCACACATGATTCACACACAGCCTGCTCCCATTAAGCAAAGACTGAATATATTGTTGTTGGCAAGGGTGTGTCTGTGATGTCAACATGGGTTTTGTACTGTGAGATTACCTTTCAGTATATAATACCATGCTGATAGATAGTGTAACACTTTTCCCACGCTGCATATGTGTGGCAAAGCACCTGTTTTATAAGGTCGACTAGTTAAAAGCCATTTTCTGGATGCAAACAAAAGTCAGGATTGGCTTGCTGCTTTTCAGGGTGGACTTGTGGAATGCAAAACATGTGGAGATTTCAAGATTTCTAAAACATCAAAGAAGTACGAGATAAAAGCAATCAGAAGAATCCAATTAACAAAACAAACATCTGTACCTCGCAGTATGTGGTATACATTCAGGGATGCAGTCGTGGGCTAAAATATGTGGGAAGCATGAACACGACCAAACCTATGCCATGGCCAGGCATTACATGAAACATCAGAGTGTAAACGAAGGCATAGATATGATAGTAAAACGATGAAAGAAAAGGTGACAGTATACATCTACTACTTGAACTGGAGTCAAAATAAATTAGGTTACATACAAGGGTGCCCTTTAGACTAAATAAGGACAAGGAATTGTATATTCACCTATGCTTCTACTAACAGTAGTAAACCATATAAATGAACTGACAAATTGATCATAAAACCCATATAACAAAATTAATCTCACTCAAGGAAAGCACAAGGGTGGTGCAAAAGTGATTGAGCATAGCAAGCGATGAAAAATTGTGGCATGCATGAAGAACTAACAGCTGAATTATAATTGTAAAGTTGTGACACTAACCATGATATCTTCAAAATTAAAAGACAAAGTGTTATATTATATAATCAAAGTTGCTACAATCAAGGATTTACCAATTCGACCCACATTGGATAGAAATACAGAGATGAACTGCAAAGCCTAGAATACATTACTCTGGTGAAAAAAGCAATATTGAGCCAATTGTAAAACCTCATGACCCTCACACAAAGATAGATGAAAACCGGCAAAAAAAGAAAAGAAAGAATCTTTGGAATTAAATCAAGCACATTAACATGGTTTATATTATCTGTGAGAGTTTCTGCTCACAAAGGGATTCTTTCTATTGTAACACAATAGAGGAAACAAAAGCACATGAAATTACATTATTATATTGAAATCGTGTTGGCAACATGTACAATTCCTTGCAGGACATTTGCACGTACATATGGGCTCACACGACGTAAACTTTATGATTCTTGTATAATGCACGTACAGCGCAAATTATGACAGTTGTGATTTGTATTACCAAACTCCATTTCCTGGAATACCACTTAGTTGCAGATTGGGAAAAGATATGTATTAAAACAATAGTAGGACTAATCAGCCCTGACGAAGACCTGCTCCTGCCAAAATGCATCAGCAGTTTTTTCCCTCTCTGTCATGAATTGAAGTAAAGTTAAGTTTGCCTTCAACACTAACTCTTGGAGTGTAACTTTCATTGTTCTTTCTGGATAATAGAGGTTGTGGTCTGGCTTGTGCGAGTACCAACTGCCAGCACACCACACACCATAAGATGAATATATAGGCCCATACAAGGCAGTTACCCATTATGATGTACATATATTTTATTGAAGTAGAAAAGAATAGATGCATGTATATTCATTTATGGGAACCCGGTGTCTCGCTGACCTGTTGAGGCATCTTAAGAACAAAATAAGCCCCACAACGGCAAGAGTTAAAGTCATCTCTGAATCACAGCGTATCCTGTACAGGCAAAATTTATCCAGAGTTAAAACTGCACCCGATGAGGACACGGAGCCTCAGACAACTGCTCTGAAATCTAGCATCCGGAGCCGATGTTTTTGGAAAATGATATTTCCAAAATTCTGAAGGTTAGAACAACTGGGGCTCCTGGCCCAAATGGCATACCTGCACAGGTCCTGACAGGAGATTCTGACCTGTGGTCTGCAATATTGTTTCCCCTCTATCAATCCTGTGTACTGACCGTGCAGGTTCCAGAGAACTGGAGAGTTTCCCTTTTGAACCCCATATATAAGAAGGGTAACTGGAGAGAACCTTCCAACTATCGCCTGATTGCCCTCTTGGACATTGAAGCCAAGGCCTATGCGTTTGTCCTCTTGAAACAACTGGAGTGCTGGGCGGCAGCAAATGACATAATTCCATTCACCAAAACAGGTTTTAGGGCAAACTCTTCTACACAAGATAACATCGTGGCCCTTTCTGAACTAACCCACCGGGCAAAGAGCAAGAAGCAACTGCCACTCTTTGCCTGTTTTGAAGAATATTCAGCAGCCTTTGACCTGGTAGACAGTAATAGCTTATGGAGGAATCTTAGAGGATGGATCATTCCGAATAACCTGCTCTTAGCCATCATATCTCTACATACCTAAACCTGGGTAGGAGTCAAGCTAACTCCAAAAACGCTATCTAGGAAGATCAAGACAGACAACATCGTCAAGTAAGGATGTGTGCTTGCACCCCTGCCAACCAATCTGTTCACTGCCGACATAAGCTCAGCGCTGAAACAAGCGAACCTCATCCCCCCAAAAATTGGAAGGACTGAGGTTACAATACTACAATAAGCCAATTATATTGTCCTCTTGGACCATTCTAGAATAGGCCTATAGAGAGATATTAATGCCCTGCACAACTTGGTCAACAAAATGGTGGTAAACGGTTCCAAGACCTAAGTTCTAGTCTTATGTAACCAAATGAAACAAAACAACTTCAGCTTGAGTCTGGGGCCTCTACAAATAGAAATTGCCAACACTTACAATTACTTGGGCGTCTGCATAACACCAAAAGGAGGACCCAAAAAGCAACTTAGGCAGGCCACTACAAAGGGCGAGTTAATAATAATCAGTGGGTGCAAATTGAAGAACTCTCTGGAAAGCCCATCTACTGGCCCAATAAGGTGTGTACTGGCCGCAACTTCCATCGTACCTTATGGGCTGCCTGATAAGGCTGGAAGAAAAAGTGGAGGCCCAAACATGGGCAAGCATGGCGTCATTAGTAAATTATTACTATTGGGTAATTAAATTGCCCCCTAACACCATGAAAGCTGCCCTCCAGCCCATCTTCGCTCAAGAAGGGAATCCCTAGTCACAATATTTACAGTGCTCAAATGATACCCTTCAAATCGATCAGATTGTATTAAATAAAAAACTGATCACTTGTGTCATGCTCAAAACTACACGGAAAAAAAAAGAAATGTTATCAAAGGCAAGCAACAGGGACAAGCATAAAAGATGGGGCTATCATATGTTAGTGCACAGCTAAATTGCCTTAGACCACAACTGTATCTCAGGTGTGCTTTGTAAAGACTGCCTTAAACAAATCATGTTTGCAAGGCTAATGGGCTTACAAACTAAGGAAATTCGTTTGAGATGGCTGTCATTCACAAAAGCTGTAAACTGGAATTCACACTTCGTGAACTTGCAGAACAGACGATGTTTCCGTAGGGCCTGTAATACCAGGCGTACATGCCTGACGTGTTCTTCTTCTGTCGTGGAATATATAAGGATGTCGTCTATATATACCACGACAAAAAGATCCAGGTATTTCTGTAGGACGTCGTTCAGAAAGAATTGGAACGCCGCCGGGGCATTGCAAAGCCCAAAGGGCATTACCAAGTATTCAAAAAGCCCATACCTCGTTTTGAAGGCGGTCTTCCATTCATCTCCATGGTGGATTCGGACAAGATGATAAGCCCCTCTCAGGTCTAGTTTCGTGTAGATGACCGCCGATCTCACCTGCTCTAAGAGTATGGGAATCAGAGGAAGCGGGTACTGATTCCTTATGGTGATAGCATTAAGAGCTCTGTAATCGATACAACACCGCAGATCGCCATTTGCCTTCGGGATAAAAAAAAGAGGAGAGGCTGCAGGGGATCTGGACGGACAAATAAAACCCAGTTCCAGGTACTTATCCAAGTATTCTCTTAGGTGCTTGTTCTCTGGCATAGTAAGCGCATATATCCTCCCACAGGGAACTACTGACCCCGGAATCAGGTCGATGCGACAGTCGTAGTCTCTGTGCGGCGGTAACGTCTCTGCCTCTGTATCGCTGAAGACGTCACAATACTCGTCGTAACATTTGGGCAAGACCACTTCCTTTTCCGCCGTCGTTGCAATTTGGTATAGTATGGTTAGGACGCTCGATGGTCTGATCGCCCCTTTATTGCAATGGGTCTGACAATACGAGGAGGTCATTTGTAACGTTTGGTTGGTCCACCGTATGGTGGGTTCATGTTTCTGTAGCCAGGGAAGGCCTAGGATAACACCATACTGGGGAGCTCGTATGACATTGAAAGACAGCCTTTCCCGGTGAATCCCCTGGTATATAAGCTCATACTCTGGAGTGTTATACCGAATAGGACCCGACTCGAGGACTTTGCCGTCCACAGCATACACCAGCTCAGGGGTAGGTTTCTGGATCAGCTGTGCTCCTATACGGATGGCCTCTTCCTGATCCATAAAGCAGCTGTTAGCTCCTGAGTCAACCATCGCATGAATGTGTATGAATTCCTGGTTGACTACTATAACCAGCGGTAAAAAAAAGCATTCTGTTCCTCCGCTGTCGAAGGTGTTGACCGAAGGGATTGCACACCCGCTTGAGGCCATTCCTTCCTGAGCCTTCAAGCGTGGTAGTTTTCCTCCTTCCTTTCAGGTGTTGTGGCGGTGGCTAACCCCGAATGGGGACGACTGTATTTAGGTTTGACCTGACACTCCCGAAGAAAGTGGCCTTTCTTTCCGCAGTACAGGCAGAGGCCTTGTTTGCGTCGATGATCCCTTTCGCTGAGTGTCAAGGACGCCCGCACTGTCCCTATCTCCATCGGTTCCGGTCTGTTTTTCTCTGAGCTCATCGCGCGCTCGCAGTAGGTACTCCCTTTCTCTTTCCTTTTGCGCTCTCTTTTGCGCTCACGCATTCGGTGGTCCAGTCGAAGGGTGAGTTCTACGAGAGCTGCGCAGGTGCTGGGTTGTGGGTCGATCTGTGCCAATACGTCATTGTGGTCGTCTGTGAGCCCTTGATAAAAAATAGCCGATTGTTTGGCCTCTGGCCAGTTGGTTTCTGCCACCAGTCTCCGGAAGTTGTTCAGGTAGTGTTCTGCTTGGGTTTTCGGATCAGATAGAACTCGCTCATCAGAGCCTCACTAACCCAGCCAGAACGTTACCCCCTCCCTAGAACCTATTTACAATCCTACAACCACATAAATCTATCACCTAAGGACAGGGGATTCCTACTATGCATACCAAGATCTCACAATCGGCGGCCTCGCGATCCCATACGGATCCAGACCTTTCTGCCCATACGACAGTATCACAAGTGGCGGCCTCACGGTCCCATACGAACCCAGACCTCTCTACCCAGACGGCAGTCTCAGCACAATCGGCGGCCTCGCGATCCCATACGGATCCAGACCTCTCTGCCCATACGACAGTATCACAGGTGGCGGCCTCGCGGTCCCATACGAACCCAGACCTCTCTGCCCATACGACAGTATCAGCACAATCGGCGGCCTCGCGATCCCCTACGAATCCAGACCTCTCTGCCCATACGACAGTATCACAAGTGGCGGCCTCGCGGTCCCATACGAACCCAGACCTCTCTGCCCATACGACAGTATCAGCACAATCGGCGGCCTCGCGATCCCCTACGAATCCAGACCTCTCTGCCCATACGACAGTATCACAAGTGGCGGCCTCGCGGTCCCATACGAACCCAGACCTCTCTGCCCATACGACAGTATCAGCACAATCGGCGGCCTCGCGATCCCCTACGAATCCAGACCTCTCTGCCCATACGACAGTATCACAAGTGGCGGCCTCGCGGTCCCATACGAACCCAGACCTCTCTGCCCATACGACAGTATCACAAGTGGCGGCCTCGCGGTCCCATACGAACCCAGACCTCTCTGCCCATACGACAGTATCACAAGTGGCGGCCTCGCGCTCCCATACGAACCCAGACCTCTCTGCCCGTACGACAGTATCACAAGTGGCGGCCTCGCGGTCCCATACGAACCCAGACCTCTCTACCCAGACGGCAGTCTCATACGACAGTTCATCCTATGATCACCATAACATACAAAAAGGGAATCAGTCTCACTATTCATCAGATCACACAAGGATTGCCAGTTCGGGCATAGCCTGTTCTCAGGTTTGAGGGGCTCCTCTTTCCCTTATTCAGTTACCACTTACCTGATCAGGGTTAACATCTGTTCATGTAGCCGCAGCTGACTAGAAGAATAGGCTACCCTCTTATACAAGAACACACAGCACATGTTGGTTCACTACAAACTGGATACTTTATTACTTATTGCATACACAATCACATAACATTACAATATAACACATAACCTGCAAAGAAAAGTGGAAGATTAAGTTGTACACTCTAATAAGAAAGGGTCGACATCACCTTAGTAGTATGTAGCCTGCACTCAGTGGTCATCTAGGCTCCCTTCTCGTCTGTGCCTCGGCTCGCCTGGAATCACCCATCTCCGAGTCACTGGGACCTCTTCCTTATCGGCTACTCTCTCCTCTCTGGCTATTCTGTTAGGAAAGCATCTGTCTCTCAGTTCTTCTCCGCCTTCAAGATGGCGTCTGTCTTCCCTGGAATAAGTAGTAGCTTTACTGCTAACGGCTAGATGCCGCCTACGGACTGAACATGTAACTGCCTCCGACTTTCACTAATATAGAGGTGCATTTCCTCATGGAAAATTCCGGCCCGTAACCTGCCGCCCACCAAATTCTTGTACCTCCCCGTACCAAGGACACGTTCCCAGCCGGCCGGCCTGATGTAGTGTCTTCGGCATGAAGAAAAATACAATCCTTCGATAAGGGCCGGCCTGAACCGGTTCTCTCCAAGCGAATAACACCTCATAACTAAAACATTACTCTTGACCTAGAAGAATCCCAAGCTGCCGGAGCAGAAAGAAAGATGGAGTCTCTCCCGTTTGAGGCCTACCAGGCCTGAATTCAGCACAGCTCCATGAAATACCCTCACTACCGGACAGGTTATCCCTAATACTAACGAATCTATCCCCTAGGCTATGTGTGCAAGCCCTGATGTATGGGGAAGAGCACAGAATCATGTCGAAGTGCCTAGTTAATAGGCTCCATTCACTACTCTAACCCTTAGGCTTGAATGGTAAGAGACTGAAGTCACATTCAATCACTTGTTAACACAAGAAGGCCAGGAAAATCGAGCAGAACATTTCACCCTTGACTTCAGTCTATTATACATTCATTAAACAGAACTAACATCTGTGGAAGAATAATATGAAACAAAACTAACAGATCTATGTCTAGTACCAGGTGTGCAGAATTGAAGTAGTGAAGGAATACGCTGAATAAAGCAACAGATGGAAATCAAAATGGCGATAGTAATCAGAATACCTCCTAATATTTGACGTAATAAATGCAAATCAGGTAACCAATTAAAGAGCCAGTCAAACCAGCCCTGGTCAATGTGTTTTCTAACTTCTTCTGTCAAGTCATGTAGCTTATTAATGTGAGCTCGAATGGATTGTGTATGATCAGACAAGTTAAAACAACAAAGACCCTCAAATTCAGAACAATCGTGTCCATGTTTAAGCAAAAGATAATCAATGGCCGCTCGATTTTGCAAGATAGCCCTTCGTTCACCCTGGGCGTCTAATAGCATGTCCGACAGGACTGTAGAAGTATTATTAATGGATTTCACCATCCAGCAGGCCATTTTCTCAATAGATTTGGCATTATAAACTGCCAAAGCAGGAACACCAATAATTGAAATAGCCAGGCTAAGGTATTCGGACTTAGAATATAAATGCAAAGATGAGTCACAATCCTCCTGTAACCTCACTGTATCTCGAATCACACGAGAGTTGGCATTCGGATGTGAGGAAAACATCAATAAACTCAATCTAGTAATGGCGCAAGGGCCTCCAGAAATATTTGCGGGGACATATGGCCAGGAAGTATTACCACACGAGAAAAGCCATCCGGCAGGTAGTAACATCGTGCGATAATGACTGGGGGCAACTACCATACTCTTGCAAGTCATGTTATTCTGAACAGAAGTACATATTTTCGGCGTCCTTTGAAGGCACAAAGTTCGTTCATGAGCGGTGAATGAGGTGGCCCCTTTCAATTTTAAACGCATACATTCCGAAATTGCACTAGGATTACACGTAAGGAAAAAACACAGATCACCTTGTGTGATATTATAGGTAACTATTTGGGACTGGATGGGGGGTATCGGGTCTGACAGTTCAGTACACAAGGGGCAATACTCGTGGGTAGCGAAATCGCCCAGAAGAACATTGGGGCGAGCAGTTGATATATTGAAAATATGAGTCAAAGTCTCCAACGAAGCAGGGACAGCAACCAAACAAGTTGCCAAAATGTCATTCACTGATCTCATCGGTGTCAAGCAGAAATGAGGGGCGTTAGTCACCCGTTTCGCTAGTGAAGTCCAAAAGTTCGACGACGAATCCCACGCAGCGAAGGAACGCGACACTCGGGTTCTCAACTCATCCCGGGTTGATGGGATCCCTCCTCTCTCGTCGTACCAGCCCAAAAACAGTCCAACGCCGACACATCCTGCAGCAACAGTCCAAAGAATGATCTGAAAGAGAATCAAATACAGGCATTATTCATTCTCGTAAGTAACATTTGTCAGCCGGGACTGCTTCCCAGCTATCTTTCCCTGGTCTCATAACTAAAATGGTATTATCTTGACCGGTTGCAATGACCTCTGCTTGTTCAGGGGGATTCTTAGGCGACTGCACCCAAACACTGGCCCCAGGATTATCTGTGGAGCCAAAACCTTTCTGGCCTCGTACAGTTAGCAACGTTGGGGCAGTGCCTTTTGCCATCTCACCACTGAAGACAGGTATTATTAGCAATTGAGCCACTCGGTCAGTTTTATGTATCAGTAAGTCAACCTCACTGCTATTCAGCAGGAGCACCTTAATCTCTCCCTGATAATCACTATCAATGATTCCTCCAAGCACCTGAATATCTTTTACAGCCAGCCCCGATCCAGGGGCAATTAATCCGAAATTTCCAGGTGGTATCTGAACACCAACACCTGTTTCAATGATGACTCGGTCTTTACTTTTTATAATGGTGTCATCCATGGCATGCAAGTCTAAACCTGCCGACCCTGGGGTCGCTCTGCATGGAGCCAAAGCTCCGGGAGTAATCTCCCAGTACATCACAGTCTCTCTGATCTCATTAGGCTTAGCATCAACATTCGGAGGAAACAAACGCATAAGTGGGGATTCAGCATTTAGAAAAGGACGGTTATTCAAAATCAATAGCGCTTGAGGCAAAAAATCTCGCCAATTCTTATACTTGTCATCTGTCAATTTGCGCAGTTGGTCTTTTAGCAGTCCATTCAACCTCTCCACAAGACCCGAGGCCTGTGGATAATATGGTATATGAAACACCCATTCAACATTGTTTTCCACACAGAATTCCTGTACCAATCTTCCACGAAAATGGGATGCATTATCAGATTGAATTTGGAATGGCACACCATAATACATCATAATCAATTCCAATGTTTTAATAGTATTCAATTGGGTAGCTTGCTTACAGGGAAGGGCCACCAACAGGCCACTGTATGTATCAACAATAGTGCAAACATATTGACAATTCCTACTCATAGGAAGTGGACCAATATAATCAATCTGCCAAATTTGAGCGGGCAATTTCCCGCAATGTAAATGACCTTTAACAATTTGGGGCACTTTGCGCTGCCTGATATGCTGACAAATGGGACAATGTAGAATAACATTTTTAATTAAATCTAGGGGAATATAAATTCCTCGATCAGCAGCCCACCTGCTAGTGGCTTTTTCTCCAAAGTGTCCTGCTTTCTGGTGGGCCCATTTCGCCAATCCCGCAATATCAGAATCTTGCGTGTCCACCACTGCCTCAGCAATTTTAGATTTCTCATCTGCAATGTTATGAAATAATTTGTCAAGAGAGTCTATCGGAGTATGAGCATCCACATGGAAGATTGTAACAGTACTCTGTGGGAGCATTTCCCAAATCTCCTGCCATAATTCTTTTCCCCACAATTCTTTGGAATGGATTTTCCAACTATGGGAATGCCAAGTCGGTAACCAAACTGCCAGTCCATTGGCAGTAGACCAAGAATCGGTAAAAATATGACATGTGCCAGGTAACTCTTGTTTCAGAACTTGATAAACAGCATAGAGTTCAGCAAATTGACTGCTCTTACCCTCACCAGTTGTACTCAGCAATTTTTGTGTGATCGGATTATAGGACACTGCCTTCCAATGCCGTTTCGTCCCTATGAACCTTGCTGAACCATCCGTAAACCAGACATGGTTTCTGTCCTCTGCGGACAAATCATCAAAAGGTTTACCCCACTTAACAGGAGACTCCTGTACTAAAGGTACGGAACATTCACTCTCAGTTTCAGTTGATGGCGCCCGTGCCACCTGCTCATGCAAAGATGCAACTCCTTTTTGTCCCACACGTGCCCTGTCTTGTATATACCATTTCCATTTAATCACACTCGCCTCTTGAGCGTGTCCAATCCGGTGAGTTTTCGGCGAACTCATAACCCACTGCATGATAGGAATTTCAGGTCGCAAAACTATATCATGTCCCAAAGTCAATTGCTCGGTATCCACCAGAGCCCAATAACATGCAAGTAACTGTTTCTCAAAAGGTGTATAACGCTCACCAGCATCAGGTAACTTCTTGGTCCAGAAACCTAACGGTACTCTACTCTTGCCTTGTTTCTGCCACAAACTCCAATTCGCATAAAGGCCTTGTACAGACACATTCAAATCCACAGCACCATCACATACAGGCCATAAATCCAGAGCATGCTGAATTGCTTCTTTTGCCAGACTCAACGCATCTTGCTGTGGTTTACCCCATTCAAATGCATTCTTTTTACGAGTGACCTGGTACAAAGGGGCCAATATTTGACTCAAATGAGGAATATGCTGGCGCCAAAATCCAAACAAACCAATGAAGCTTTGGGCTTCTTTCCTATTTCTCGGAACTGCAAAATCAAGAATTTTCTGTTTAACCTGAGGGATCACTTCTCGGTGCCCTTCATGCCAATTAATACCCAAAAATTTCACAGCCTGGGACGGACCTTGTAATTTATCCGGGTTGATTTCCCAACCTTTCTCACGCAAGCACTCAATGACTCTATCCAATTGGATCTGAACTTCCTCTTGTGATTCACCTTGGATCAAAATATCATCAATATAGTGACATATCTGAATTTGTGGATGAACTGGTACCTCAGCCAGATGCTCTGCCACCAGCCGGTGACATATCGTAGGACTATGCACATAGCCCTGAGGAAGACTTCTAAATGTCATCTGACGCCCGTTCCACGTAAAACTGAATTGTTCCTGACACTCAGGGGCAATCGGAATCGAAAAGAAAGCATTAGCAATATCAATGGACGCATACCATGTACCTGGATGTTTCTGGATTCTTTCAATTAGGGTAATAACATCCGGTACTGCAACAGTCAAAGAGGGTGTGTGTCTATTCAATTCTCAATAATCAACAGTCATGCGCCAAGAATTATCACTCTTACGTACAGGCCAAACAGGATTATTCCAAGCAGAAGTAACTGGGGTTATAACTCCTGCATCCACCAACTCCTGAATAGTGGTACTAATCTCTTCATGACCACCTGGAATACGATACTGCTTCTGACGAACCACTTTTGTCGCCTGGGGAACTTTTATGGGGGGCATTCTTAAACGACCAACCCGTACAGGCCTGGACGATATATAATGTTTAGTTCCAAATTGGTAACATCCATCATCTAAGTGCAAAGTCATTCCTTTCAAAATATCAATTCCAATTATGAATTCTAAGAGTGGCACCACTAATACAGAGTATTCTTTTCTAGGAATTCTACCTATTCTCATTTCAAGTAAGGTTTGAACTGCGGGAGTTTCCTTTCCACCTAATCCGGTAATTGTAAAAGGCTGACCTTTAAACTTCTTTGATTTTCCATGAATAAGAGTGGCCTCCGCTCCTGTATCTACCAATGCTCGGGCCCTTTGGATATTACGATGTCTCCAATAAATATCAATATCTACATAGGGTCTATTATCTCTGTGAGCCCATCTGTGTACTGGAGCTTGACCTATTTCCTAGTCCTTTTTATTGTGTTCTGTGTACCAGGATAAATCAGGATAAAGACTCTCACGGTTCCTAGGTATCGATACCTCCTGTTCATATCCATCTCCATTACGAAATGGATTACTGTTCCCTGCATTGTACTGCGGGTTTCGATCGGCCAATATGTGTCGATCCTCTCTCCTTCTCAACTCAGGGGATTCCCTATCATCTCTACGTCTGCTGTTAACGTAATCATCTCTCCCCCTCTCTCTTAATGCCAGCAGCGCCCAGTTCATAAAGGCGCACCATCCATGTGAGCAAGGGCTCACCAACTCGCTGCCGAAATCGCTGCAAAATATCGCTAATTTCTTGTTGAGTAAAATCCTCCAAAGAGTCTAAAGCAATACCATTCGGAGCACCGGGAGCCTGCTGCACCTTCCGTCGAAAAACTGGATGCGCCGAGACCGCCGGATGAGCATCACAAGGAGCACGACCAGTACACGTAGAGGAACAATCATTGGAAGAAGCATCGACCCCGCTCGAAGGACGAGCGGAATTACGGGGTGCACCATCAGAGGCGCAAGAAGCAGATTTACAAGCACGGCCGGAGCGAGAGGACTCGCGCTTGGCAGACTCCTCACCCGAGGAAGGAGAATCACTCGAGTTCCAGATATTACCATCCCATTCATCAGGATTCCAATCCAGTCCGGCTTTCGCCACGACCAGACGCACCTTCCGCGTCGAAACCCGACCACGCCGATTCTTGTATTTATAACGAGCAATTCGCACAGCCGCCCTCTCGGCAATAGTTTGGTACGTCTCAAGTTTGTCAGCAAGCAACTTATTTTGACACCGCAACAAGGTATGAGCATTCTGAATCTCAACAAAGTTCGCTTCCAAATCCTTATGCAAGTTCTGCAACTTCAACAACCTCTCATGCAGAATCCTGTACGCAGACAGAACAATCCAACCTCTGCGCCCCAAAACGGGAAGCTCATCACCCTTAGATACCGGCGCCTTCTGTAAACAAGTAATCACATTAGCCGGCTCCGCCAGCTCCAAAAAAGAATTCCAATTCTCACTCAAACCAGTAGAATCAGCCCACTCACGGGCTAAGGCTTCATAAGGCGTTGAATCCCAGCCGGGAATATCAACGGGCAACTTAAAAGTAGATTTCGACTTTCTAGAAAACATCTTTGAAAAGAAAGAAAAAGAGAAAAAGAAAAAGAAGAAAGAAAAAAGAAAAAAGAAAATACACGCAGGTAGATACAAATAATATACAAACAAAACCACGCACGCGCCGAAGGCAAACACAATACAACCACAACGCACACAGGTTTCGTAAACGGTTCGTGGCGCCAAATGTTCTGCTTGGGTTTTCGGATCAGATAGAACTCGCTCATCAGAGCCTCACTAACCCAGCCAGAACGTTACCCCCTCCCTAGAACCTATTTACAATCCTACAACCACATAAATCTATCACCTAAGGACAGGGGATTCCTACTATGCATACCAAGATCTCACAATCGGCGGCCTCGCGATCCCATATGGATCCAGACCTTTCTGCCCATACGACAGTATCACAAGTGGCGGCCTCACGGTCCCATACGAACCCAGACCTCTCTACCCAGACGGCAGTCTCAGCACAATCGGCGGCCTCGCGATCCCATACGGATCCAGACCTCTCTGCCCATACGACAGTATCACAGGTGGCGGCCTCGCGGTCCCATACGAACCCAGACCTCTCTGCCCATACGACAGTATCAGCACAATCGGCGGCCTCGCGATCCCCTACGAATCCAGACCTCTCTGCCCATACGACAGTATCACAAGTGGCGGCCTCGCGGTCCCATACGAACCCAGACCTCTCTGCCCATACGACAGTATCAGCACAATCGGCGGCCTCGCGATCCCCTACGAATCCAGACCTCTCTGCCCATATGACAGTATCACAAGTGGTGGCCTCGCGGTCCCATACGAACCCAGACCTCTCTGCCCATACGACAGTATCAGCACAATCGGCGGCCTCGCGATCCCCTACGAATCCAGACCTCTCTGCCCATACGACAGTATCACAAGTGGCGGCCTCGCGGTCCCATACGAACCCAGACCTCTCTGCCCATACGACAGTATCACAAGTGGCGGCCTCGCGGTCCCATACGAACCCAGACCTCTCTGCCCGTACGACAGTATCACAAGTGGCGGCCTCGCGGTCCCATACGAACCCAGACCTCTCTACCCAGACGGCAGTCTCATACGACAGTTCATCCTATGATCACCATAACATACAAAAAGGGAATCAGTCTCACTATTCATCAGATCACACAAGGATTGCCAGTTCGGGCATAGCCTGTTCTCAGGTTTGAGGGGCTCCTCTTTCCCTTATTCAGTTACCACTTACCTGATCAGGGTTAACATCTGTTCATGTAGCCGCAGCTGACTAGAAGAATAGGCTACCCTCTTATACAAGAACACACAGCACATGGTGGTTCACTACAAACTGGATACTTTATTACTCATTGCATACACAATCACATAACATTACAATATAGCACATAACCTGCAAAGAAAAGTGGAAGATTAAGTTGTACACTCTAATAAGAAAGGGTCGACATCACCTTAGTAGTATGTAGCCTGCACTCAGTGGTCATCTAGGCTCCCTTCTCGTCTGTGCCTCGGCTCGCCTGGAATCACCCTTCTCCGAGTCACTGGGACCTCTTCCTTATCGGCTACTCTCTCCTCTCTGGCTATTCTGTTAGGAAAGCATCTGTCTCTCAGTTCTTCTCCGCCTTCAAGATGGCGTCTGTCTTCCCTGGAATAAGTAGTAGCTTTACTGCTAACGGCTAGATGCCGCCTACGGACTGAACATGTAACTGCCTCCGACTTTCACTAATATAGAGGTGCATTTCCTCATGGAAAATTCCGGCCCGTAACCTGCCGCCCACCAAATTCTTGTACCTCCACGTACCAAGGACACGTTCCCAGCCGGCCGGCCTGATGTAGTGTCTTCGGCATGAAGAAAAATACAATCCTTCGATAAGGGCCGGCCTGAACCGGTTCTCTCCAAGCGAATAACACCTCATAACTAAAACATTACTCTTGACCTAGAAGAATCCCAAGCTGCCGGAGCAGAAAGAAAGATGGAGTCTCTCCCGTTTGAGGCCTACCAGGCCTGAATTCAGCACAGCTCCATGAAATACCCTCACTACCGGACAGGTTATCCCTAATACTAACGAATCTATCCCCTAGGCTATGTGTGCAAGCCCTGATCTATGGGGAAGAGCACAGAATCATGTCGAAGTGCCTAGTAAATAGGCTCCATTCACTACTCTAACCCTTAGGCTTGAATGGTAAGAGACTGAAGTCACATTCAATCACTTGTTAACACAAGAAGGCCAGGAAAATCGAGCAGAACAGGTAGCTAACCAGATCAGAGGTTCCTTGGCGTAACTCCAGTAGGTCTCTATCCGCCGAGAAGGTTTCAGCTTGCCAATCAAAAGTTTTCTCGAAATTTTCTCTGAACTCATCCCAATCGTAGAGTAAAGGATCATCCCTTCGTACAATCGGAACTGCCCATTGCGCGGCTTCCCCTCCCTGATAGGAGATCAGGAAAGCCACTCTGCCTTGATTGGTTGCGAACATCTTTGGCTTATAAGTGAAGTGGAGCAGTACTTGTGTAACGAAGACCTGTACCTTCTTGATGTCCCCATAAAACCGCTCTGGCGGGGCCAACGGTATATGTGCAGGCATCTCCACCACCACTGACGTCTCGTGAGCAGGTTCCTATGCGCTAAACGGATTGAGCTGTAGCCTGTATATTCTAGCCTGTAAGGCAGCTGTCTCTTGGCGTGAGGCGACCAGTTCAGCTTGAACTTGTGCCAACGCCGCCATGACGTCTTCTAAGGTGGCCATCTCTAAACACAGCATGACCAGGAGGAAGTCAATTCTTGGGCTGATTATTTTGTCGTGCTCCTCCGTCCGATTCCTCAGGGTCATGCTGATGCTCAAAGGGGGCCCACCTCTGAATTACCCCAAGTCTGAACAAGCAATGTACACACAGACTATTGAGGTAATTGAGCGGGTGAAGGATAGGGTAGGAACTGCAGGGAGGGAGACCTACGAATGAGGCAAGAAAACAGCGTCAGTACATCCCCACAACCTATCTATACAGCCTATTTCTTCTCTATAACACCTCCTACCTGAAATAAAGAATAACGGGGGTTGTAGCGTCAGTAGAGAGCAGAGGGCGGTGACAAGTTCATAACACCTTCCAGGTTCTCTATCTGATTTCCTGATTGGCCAAGGTCAACCCTCACCGACAGGTCTCTCTTCTCAAGGATGCTAAAGAAAGGGCAACCAAATGACAACAAAAGCAAGGGTTGTTCTGCACCACAGGATCAATACTGCGTGGTCCCAATCCATATAGACAATGTTTCCACACATAACGTTCAATAAAGAAAGTTCGAACACCAAACAATTACACCTTGTTTATGTTCTGCATGAAGTCCGAATATATATATATATATGTACACAGGCGTCACTTAATTCCACGTTGGTGAGGTCCTAGTGGAAGTATTTCGCGGGTGCGTTTTCTTCCCTTGCATGAGACTGAGGAAGCTGTGTGGTCTCTCCAACAAGGGAATAAGCAACCCAAGCGCCATTAAAGGCAGCTACACTCTCCTGCAAGAAACAAAAGACCTATGTGTTTCCTCCAACAGGGGAGTCTGGCGAAGAGGGCGGTGTACTCAACGCAGAGTTATTGCGGGAGGTGATGAGAGGCTATTCTGAGCGATAACGCTCACTGAGGTTCCCCTGCACGAGACCGCACGTCCTGCGCGTCTCAACCAACAGGGGATGGCACGGAGAAAAACACGGGGAGCTTGTCCCCGCTTTGTGCCAGGACGAAGGAACGACGAGGTCCTCAGGAACACCTTGAATCCTTGGTGATCCCAGGAATATCCAACGGAGGATGAAGACCACTACACCGGAAGAATAATCGGCAGCGTCTTCAGGCGGCTGCCGTCTTTATTCTTTCCGGTTACCACGTCCGCGTCACACATGACGCGAACCGCGCGGCAGGCCGTGAAGTGTAGTTTTCTTACCCTCCCGTGCGTGTCTGTGTACGGAGGGCAGATTGCGTAACCCCTTACGGTCCTGAAAGGTACATCAAATCAGCCAGAGGAGATTGACAGGACCAGCAAGCATTATCATTAGAGTATGTAAACGTAGCTATAGATGAGGACCTATAGTATAATCTGTAATGCAGAAAGAACATGGACTGAGTAGTGGAGGCAGATCTAGAGGTCCTCAAAGACCTACCCCAGAGTTTGTTCCAAATATCTATGCTCCAAACACAGCCCAAATCCGCTTCCCAAGCAGCTTCTATTTTAGATTTAGTATGAACAGGATCAGGGGAAAAAAGAAGTTTATAGATCAAGGAAGCTTTGGGGAAAGTAGTTAACAATTTGAGTATAGGATCCGTTATGGGAATGAGTTCAGTAGAAGGTAGAGAATAAAAACAGCTAGAATTATTGCCATTAGAGTAGAAAATTGTGCCAGAACGAGCGCGGACATGTATAAGTGTCTTGAAATTGTGGGTAGGAGCATGGAGATTAACTACCAAACAAATCCTGAACCCATATAATTCCCTTACTTCTCCAGGATTTCCAAAACAGAGGTCTGTTATTGAAGGTGATGAGACGATTGTACCAAAGGGGAGATTGAAGGAAAGTAGTCCTAGATATAATCTCCAATCGATAATGAGGCTTTAATAATGAGCAAGTGTGTTTAAATAACGGAAGAGAGGTAATATTGATTTTTGTTGAAAAAGAAAGGATTTCCTTGAAAGAAAAGGGTGCAAGTAAGGAACGTTCAAATGAGACCCATAATGGTGTAAAGGGGGAGACTTCGGAAAGGAGCCATTTAGAAGCTAATCAAAGACAAAAGGACTTATGATACATTTGAAAATCAGAAAAATTCACTCCTCCGATTGATTAGGGTTTACAAAGACATGCCAAAGAAAGTCTAGATTTTTAATTGTTCCATAACAACTTAGAGAGAAGGGAGTCAATTTCTTTAAAATAGATATTTGGGATGTGAATGGGAATCATAGAAAGAATATATGATAAAATAGGAGTAATCATCATTTTAATATAATCAAGCCATCCCCACCAATAAAAGAAAGAGAGGGTCCCAAGAGGATATAAGTTTAGAGATACGATCTGGCACAGGCTTCTCCAACGAGTGGTTCGTGAGCTACTGGTAGCTCTCCAGCTACCTGTAAGTAGCTCTCCTACATGCAGCCCAGCCTACTAAATTATAAGATTTTGCTTGGTTGAATTAATATATGCATACCAAATTTGAAAAATGTGTATTCGAGATAAAAATGTTTTTATTTTAAGAATTCATAGGCTGGTATTTGGAGAAAAAAAATGGTTAACTCTGTAAAATATATTTATGGCCTACATTTGATTGATAAATCATATGGTGCTGGGGAGACTTATTACTCATTATTACCTTGGTACCTGGAGCATTACAGCAATGGCTATTATTTATTACCCATCTAGAGGCATTCTAAATTGATAAATCCTTTTTTGCACTACTGGTGGCAATACTAAAGCACTGAAGTGATCACTGCTGGTAATCGTACATGAGGTAGCCACTAATGTAATCTTGTCTGAAATGCTCACTACTGCAACAGTATTAACAGCAGCTCGGGATTATATTCACTGAACATAGCTAGCTCTTATTAAAGGGAAGTTAGGAGACCTCTGATCTAGCACCTCCTTCATATTAATTCTAACTGAATCTAATATGGAATTGTTAAACCAAATGCCCAGGTATTTGATTTTAGAACTGTTCCAACGGAAACCAGTGGCATCAAAATGTTGCTTAAAACAAAATTTGGTGATGGGAAGATTTTCTGTCTTGTCAGAATTTATTTTATAACTAAAAACAGGAGAGAAATTTGTAATTTCTTGCAAAAGAGGAGGGATAGAGGTTTTGGGATGAGATATAAAGAGTAAGATAACATCTGCATAGGCAGATAATTTCAAATGTTGATCACCATATTTAAAGCCTGAAATGGAAGAGTTATGGCTGACATGTGATAAGAAGGGTTCAAGTGATAAAATAAAAAGAACGGGCGAGAGAGGGCAACCTTGACGTACACCGTGGTGTAAGTTGAAAGATTGAGAAACAAGCCCATTAACTACTATGAAGCTGTAGAAGCTGAATATAATAAAGATATTAAAGAAATAAATTTAGGACCCAAACCATGCCAATGGAGGGCTTCAAATAAAAATGACCAATTTAATCTGTCAAAAGCCTTCTCTGCATCGATATAAACAGCAGCAAGAGGGTATGAAAGAGATGAGGCCTTATTTAAAACATTAAAAAATAAACAAGAATTATCAGATGTTAATCTTCCCTTAACGAAACCACATTTCTCTAAACCAATTAGTTTCGGTAAAAGAGGCTCAAGACGTAGTGCAAGCAGTTTGGCAAAGATCTTATAAACTGCGTTTACCAGAGAAATAGGACGGTAGTTTTTACGCTGTTTAGGATGACGGCCATCTTTGTGTATTAAACAGATTGTAGCTTCTAAGAAGGTGCCCTGTGCTTGAACATTAGTGTGAAAAAATGTAAAAAGTAGTAAAAGTTTTGGAAAAAGATGTGAAAAATGTAGAAAAAACTCCACAGTAAAACCATCAGGACCTGGTGTTTTATTTTTCTTAAGGAGTTTTAAGGATTGAGAAATTTCTTGGATAGACAGATCAGATTCTAGAGAACTAAAATTAAGGTATACATGAGAAGAGGGTGAAACTTTATTAAGATATGCCTCAATGGAAGAGAGAAGTAGAGGGGATTCTGGGGTATATAAAGTTTTGTAAAATTCCATTAATTAATTTAAGATGTCTTGGTCTTTGAAAGGTATTTTCCCATCCGATGAATGAATAGAATCTATCAATACGCGTTCTTTCCGAGATTTAAGATAGTTTGCCAGGAGTCTGCCTAATATCGAGAGCTCCATCGAAGAAGAACCGAAGAGGCATTATCAGTAGTTGTATTATTAAAGTCAAGTTTGGCACGAACAAGCTCCTGTAAGGAAGATTCAGAAGAGGATGTATAGAAAGGATGCTGTAGATGTTTAAATTACAAGATTTTTTGCTGACTAAGTAAAGGTTTATTTTTCTTAGAAACATAATCTATACTAAAGCCACGAGCTGCAGCCTTAAAAGTATCCCAAAGCAGTGAAGGAGAGGTATCGGGACATGAATTTAAAATAAAACATTCTTCTATAAAGGAAATGAAAGAGGAGGAGAAAACTGAATCCTGCAGAAGGGAATTATTTAACCTCCATCTATAAGACTTGGGATGTGAGCGGAGCAAATCGAAATCAGCAACAACCGATACATAATCAGAAATGACAATGGGTTCTATTGAGGAGGAAATAAGGTTCTGTGTTAAGGCAGGAGAAAGAAAAATATAGTCCAAACATGTCAGAGTGCCATGAGGGGTAGAGAAAAAGGAGAATTCGGAGTTGTCAGGGTTACAGAGTCTCCATGTGTCTACAAGATGAGTCTGAGATATTATATTTTGAAATTGTTTGTGGGTTTTGTGGGGTATAAAATGAACTTGGGATTGTCGATCAATGAAGGGTCCATAACTTGGTTGCAATCACCACCCAAAATAAAAAAACTCATCTTTATGCTGAATGCATTTTTTTGTGATATTAGGCCAAAAGGAAGAATCTGGTTGAGTTGAACCATAAATATTAAAAACTGTAAGAGAAATATTATTAATAAGCAACTTGATTAACAACCATCTACCATCTGAATCAGTTTCCTTAGAAACAACAGAAAATTTCAAACGTTTATGAACTAAAATAATTACCCCATTTTTCTTCGTGGTCGTAGGAGATACTAAGACTAAACCCACCCATTGCCTTTTGAGTTTTAAATCTTTTGCCTCTGTCAAATGAGTAAAACTAAATCCGGACTATATGTAGCTAAATGGAATAATATTCTCTGCCTCTTTATAGGGTTAATACAACCTTTTACATTCCATGAGATAACTTTGAATGTAAATAAAATGAATTGAAAATAGAATCACACGATCAAAATTGATACAAAGAAAAAAGAAGAAAAAAGAGAAGCGAAAGTTATAGAATAAAGATGGTAAAGAAGAGAAAGAGGAAAGAAATGGGAGTAATTGAAATGACAATAAGAAAAGACAGTACATGTCAACCATTGAAGAAAAAGAAATATTCAATAACAATGAGGATAAGGAAAAAGGGATTAACAACTGTAATCGGTACCTTTTAGGGAAGGGACTAGAAGACAAATTGTGGTGAGACACAAGTGAAGACGGCATACCCAAACAGGAGGAACGAACCCCAACAGGGAGGTGTATGAAATGAGCAGGAAATGGATACATAAGGAAATGCCAAAGACAAAATCTGTGAGAAAATAAAAGCGGAAGAAAAAAATAGGAATGACATGTTATAAAACAGAAATCAACAAACAGATATCAACAAACAGCTATCGTAAAACAGTAAACCGACCTGTACGGGATAAAGTATCAAATAAAATTACGTAGAACAACCATGTTACAGTGAAAGAAATAAGTCAAGGTATCGAAGTTGCAGAAGAAGAAGGACCAGCAATTTCCATAGACGTTGTGGAGTGGGAATTAATGAATTTTCTTAAGTCTACCGGATCTTCAAAGGTAGAAGTTTTGTTTTGAAAAGTAACCTTAAATAAGCATGGATGAAATAACCCATATCTTGCGCCCATTGTGCTCAGAGCAGGACGAAGATCAAGAAAATCTTTCCGACATTTGGCAGTTGTTGAAGAGACATCCTGTGAAATTAATAATTTGGAACCAGACCATGTAAGTTGTTTTTTGGCTTTAGCAGTGTTTAAAACTTGTAGGAGCTCAGTAAATTTCGAAAAGAGGAAGATTACACTCCTTAGTTTTGAAGGAGCTGATGTAGATGTCAAGCGAGGACCAAACCTATGAGCCCGCTGAATGCTTAGGTTTGTAGATGGAGGAAGGTCGGGAAGCTTTGGGAGAAAGGTGAAGAAGAAATTAACAGAATCATCACCCTCCAAGCATTCCGGAAGACCAGATAAACAAACATTGTTGCATCTGTTTCTACTCTCAAGATCTTCAGCCGATTTTTCAACAGGAGGACCTCCTTCTCAAGGGTAGCAACCTTGACAGACATGTCATGTAACTCTCCAACATGTTGTTCCACCGTAGAAATATGAGACTCCATAGATGTCCTTTTAGTATCTAAGACTTGTAGACGAGAATTTGTTTCCTCAATAAATGGACGTAGGGCACGTACTTCATCCAGCACAGTGTCCAAGGATACAGGAGAAACAGACTTCGGTGGAGAAGGGGGATCCTGTTTAAGACGTTTGGTGGCAGAGGATGGAGTTTGCAATTTAATTGAAGAAGTTAGAAAAGCCACTGGTCTCGAAAAAATAGATTGCACCATCTTGCCAGTACTTTGTATTGATGAAGTAGTATGAGAAGAGCAGTGATCAGGAGCGCTAATAGCAGACTTTTTATTGTTAAAAAGCTGTTTCTTGCTCCTTCCCATAAGTAATGAACATAGGAAGAGCCCGAAAAACTGTAGGGAATTAGGAGTATAATGTTTCATCATAAAGAAGAATTATTTCTATAGTGCGCTTCAAGAATAAAAAGGCAGAAGGTATACGTTGAAGATATTACTTGTGCAGAGACTGCCAAATTAAACTATCAAAGTGTTCAGCTGGTCACAGAAGTCAGAGGAAATGCAAAACAAACCATGCCATATATATGGAAGAACATGGTACGTATAATTATGTTGATAGTTTCTTCAAGCGTAACGCGGTTGATTAGAAAACATCATTGCAGGAGAAACAAAATGGTGGCAGAATCGTAGGAGAGATGTTTCCTTTAAAGATCTCCAGGCAAAAACGGTAAAAGCCATAATAATATGCACAGGATCTGCAGGGGGTCTTCAGACGCCTTTAAAGCACCCTTTCAAGTTGAAATGGGGGCTGGGGCCGCAGGAATCACCGCGGCATCTCCTGTCATGGACCGGAGCTTCGTATTAGGTAGACATCTTGTTTTGCGCCGCGCGCCGCTCCTCTGAAAATAGCCCTTTTAAACAAAAAAAATACCAAAATGTACCCATTTTAGTTATCGAAGCTATCTATAACTTGTGCCCCTACCATACACTGCTTATTACCTCACATATTACAACACTCATGGCATGGCATATGTAATGGCATCATTGATGACGTCACTGCTGACATCTCAAATGACAAAATTGATGGGGTGCTTATGTATAAAAACAAAATTATCCCTGCCGCCCTGCTTCACTATTGAAGCAGCGTGGCCAAGCATTATGTTTTCACTGCTCCCTCTTAGGAATGCCAATAATGCCCTTTATGAGCTTGATGTTTATAGATTATAGTTGTAATGCTGACTCAAGGAGAGGCAGAGACACCACCAATAATGAATACAAGTGTTGTGGGGGGCTGCAAGGAGAGCAATAGTCCCCTAGGAAAATGAAATAAAAGAAAGTGTAAGTGTAAAATGATGCCAGCAGGGTGGTGGTCTTTGGGGGGGGGGGCAGCGGTAAGGTGGTTATAGGAGAAGCAAAGCAGGTGCATCTAGTGGTTGAATTGCACAATGTAAAACCAGAAAAACTGGGATTAATCCCAGCTTCACAACATTACCAAATTATGGTCCTAGGCAATTGTTTTACTTAATTTTCACTCCTTTTTAGGTCTCGCCTGAGACAGCGCTTTAGCGCTGCTCTGGCGAGACTTATAGTAAGCGAGTTTTGGAAGTGCAAACAGTGGCTTTTCCGGCCTCCAAATACAGTGCATGTGCGTCGGCCGGGCATGAGCACCTTTTGGAGGCCTGAAAGCACTTGTTTGCTTTCACTTTCGCGGGCCGCACGGCCGCTTTGATGTGATCGCGATCGCGATTACTTTCACACACGCACAAGTTTAGCAGAGTGCACTTCCACCAGCTTGCTACTGCATTTGCTCTTGTTGTTGTGTATGTTATTGATTGACTTTCACCCTCACGGATCCGTTAACCTAGTTAAATGTCTTGCCTTCGCCGGTACATCGAGGACTGGGGATGGTTTTTAGCGGCACGGCCATGACAAACCATCTTTACCCACAGCGTCAGGGTCTATTTCATAGAACGTTATATATCGTAAACCTTTGGAAGGAGCCGATTAGTCACGTGATACCATTTAGCCTGTAGGGGAAGCTGTGGGTGGAGATTACACTTGTCTCTGGCTGTACATACAGTCTGTGCTGGGTGTGCGCTCCACCCCCGGCCATATCCATTGGTCTCCGGACTTTAAAAGCACGTCCTCCAGGTTCTAAAAAAAAAAAAAAAATCTCCGGTGTCCACCTCTTATGTACTTACGACTTGTTATGTTCACACTACGCTAAAGTCAGCAACCAAGATCTCAACAACCTTGCACATCACAGTGTGAAGTGCAATAAACCAAGTCGTCGGAATTTTTAAATGCACCCTTTCAGGTTCTCGAAAAAGTCACAGTTTAACTCCACCCCTTGCGTGTACTTGTGCTCGTCACTGCGTTTAAATACACCTCCCCAGAACGTAGTTGACCATGCGCACTTCAGTGGCCCCAAAACAAAGTTTTGCTATTATACATACCGTTGCTATGTATAAGCAGAAAAAAAGGAGAGCACACGATCGTTTTAAAGCATGCCAAGTATTCTTTTACATTGTAATTGAAGACACCACATCATAATGCGCTGCCAGTAACACGTTTTAAATGTCGAAATATTTTAAATGGAGGCACACCGAACACTTCATAAACCACGCAAAAAGTACATTATTAAGTGTTTTTTCATTAAAATACCCATAAAGCATTTTATTTCGTGAAAGTTCTTTACATCAAATACGAAAATTGAGCACTTTAAAATGGCTGCAAGCGTACTGTGTAGCGGATGCGCCCAGGCAGGGCCAGCTACTGCCACCAATTTACATGGCTTACAGCATGTTCCATTTCCACACTTCGGAGGGAGAGGTGCTGGTTAGCAGGCACTAACCAGAGAACTCGTTCCGTTTCTGCCGGTCACTTTGGACAAGATTGCATATATGATGCTGTGCGTGGTTCGGCGAGGAGTGGCGAGTCCATGTGCCCGCAACAAGCAGCGTTTCTTATCGCTCTATAAGGATACTAGGAGCAGCAGCAGGGCGACCTCGGTCCTACCAGCAGGCTATCCCACAGGTATACAGGTTTACAACAGCCTGACCAGGACTAAAGAGCCCCTCCTACTTGCTCGCCCAGGAGTGGCCACCTGGTTAGATTTTAATATTGTGTTTTGGTTACACTGATAAGATGACGAACTGTCCAGCTCGAGACATGTTCTTATTATGTTGGTTGCATATAAGTATTCACATTATTTTAATTTGCGGGGAGAAGATGTGGTCTCACGGCTAGAGTGCCGACCTTGGAGCTGGGAAATCATCGTTCGAGCCTTAACTATCTTAATTAGTAGGCTAACTTTCAGTTTATTGTAGGATTGCTGTTTTCTTTCACAGCAGATTCCTAAACAATTTAAAGCTGTTAGGCCACTCCAGACTTAGTGGCACACTGTTTTTTTTTTTAAACCTTTCTTTTTTTCTAAAACAACGTCTAAAGTTAATTCAATGCCTTTGCTAGCTTTCGTTTTACATTTTGCTTACACAAACATTTACATGTAAAAATGCAAGTGCAGAATGCTTTACTCACTATTTTGCTCGCATAGTAAACATGAACTCACCATAACAAGCATTTGCAATGCAATAGGTCTCGCAGTTGTTAAGAGTTTGAGCTATTGGCACTGTAAATGGCAATGCCTTTTATTCATGTGTGGGTTTTTAAAACATAAATAAAAGGCATTGTCATTTACAATGCCAATAGCTCAAACTCGTATAAATGCGAGACCTATTGCATTGCAAATGCTTGTTCTTCTTTATCACATATAAGAGGACTTCAGTATGTGCACTGTACAAAACCTTCTACTGTGTTTGATTTAATAAACAATAATGTTTTCCATGTATAATAGGAACCCAGGCCACCCTAATATAACACATAACAACTGACTTGCCTCTTAGTTCACTAGTGGCGATGTTGTCAGTGTGTGGGGAAGAATGAATGTGTCTAAATTCATGTTTGAAACCTATCGCTTAAAAACAAATACTTCTCAATGCACTAATTTAATCTGATGTACTAAGGTCAGATGGTTTTGCAGGTTAATGAAATACAATTTAGAATTTTGAAGAGACCTTATCATATTTTTACACTTTTGCTGCAAGATGGTATTGAAAATTAAGATGTTCCTAAAGTTAAGTGGTGCAGGTCAACCTAGTTACTGCCTTTCTTTAACTTCCATTAACCTTTAAATAAACACTTGCCTGTATATTGAATAGTTTTTTAATGTTAGAGGGCAGTTCAGTGAACAGCTGCCAGTGCTGCTGTTGTTCAGGGGGCTGAAGGTAAAGGTTAGGGCGGGCCACATGCGATTTCCGGGCCATACTTTGAGTACCACTTCACTACGGAGCTGTATGCTATTCAGCTGGAGTGCAGGAACCTTCTGAAATAAGTTCTATGACTTCATTTTGCGGCCTGAAGAGTGTTGAGGAAAGACACAAACACTTATTTAGAACTGCTAAAATGCTTTATTTAAAATATTTTTGTTGCAATAATTGTTAATCATTGCCATGTGTGTATTTATAAGGATTACTTTAGAATATGGTTAGTGATAAATTATTGTGGTGATGTTTTGACAAATCCAATGGCTATACTTTTGGAAGGTTGATGTGCTGACCCATTGCTAAAGCCAATAGGCCAGCCTTTCATATTTAAGTGATCTCTTCGACAAAGCCAGTAGGTCTGCTTTACTTAAAATTACATCTCTATATAATTTTACTTTACGTTAAAATAAGTTACAAAATTCAATTAAATTCTAAGGTTAAAGTGACTTTATATTTAGGTCTGGCGATAATACCTTATGTTACATTAAAAAAGTCTTAGAAATTCTCTGAAAAAACAAATGTTACAGTGACGTTATAATTAGGTTACAATGTCAGTTAAAACATAATGTTTTTAACTAAAAAAACACTGAAATTCTGAAGTTACATTAAAATGAAGTAATTATAACTCACTCCCTCATCATGCACTGCCTCACCTCACATATTTCATCACTCATGACATGTTCTATGACATCATTGATAACACCACTGATCACATCTGAAATAACATCATTGATAACAACACGTGGCGGGGGGCAATCCCACATACAAGTATCTGTGAAACGTGTTCTTCTATCTCAAACTCAGACTGGCATCTGAAGCAAGATGCTTTGATAACATTACCCCTGTGCTGATCACTCTCAATTGGCTTCCGATTAAAGCCAGAAGCATTTTCAAAATGGCTTCCAAAAAAATACATCAGGAAACCCTGAAATAGTTTGCCCAAAATGTCATCCCATCAGGGGGCAGCCGTTCTCTCAGAAGTGATGCATTCCTCCAGCTGGAATCACCCAGGTTCAAGAAAGAAACATCAATCTCCAAGTCCTTCTTTTGTTGAGCCCACAGATGTTGGTGCTATATACCTCCAGTTATACACACAGTCTCTCATTTAAAACATATAAAAAGAACTTAAAACTCCAACTAATGGTAATACATTTCATGTGTTTACTTTAAGGTGCTCTGATGCCTTTGGTTTTTGTACAATGAAAATAAATAGATAACTAAATAAATAAGTTATCTCTACTTCCTCAGTGCCACTCTTGATGTAAACAATGATTGGTGCATCTTCCTAAGTGCAAGCAAGGCTTTCTGGAACTTCCTTTTGTCTTGTCTCCCATTTTGAGGATTGAGAGTCCACTCCTCATCCACTTCTTATGAAGAGGGCTTGGGGAATATAGGGGAGTGGTCTTTCTTTTCCTCAGGAGCGAAGGAGAAGATTAAAGTAGCGAAAACACCCTGCTGTGCTGTAAGCTCAACTTCCTTCTCTTCTCCAACCTCAAGAAGGTCAGGTTTAGAAACTCTTGTTACTGTTGATTTACCTAAGAAGATCTGGTTTGCTCAGGCAATACCATTTGGGCTTGGCGTCCTCAGCCATGACTGCAGTCACTGCAGCGCTGATAGACATCTGCTTTGGTTTGGAGGAGGTTGTACTATTGTAGATTTACGAATGTCTTCCTGCCCAGAAGAGGGAGCAGCTAGTATATACCTTGATGACAACAGGAAAAGGACTTTATGCCAGTGTTGGCAACAGACGTCTTCTCCCCACTGTCCACTTTCTTAGGCAGGAGCCTGTTTTGTAATAGGCATATTCTTCTTATTTACAGCACAAGCAGTAGCACTTAGCAGAGCGGTCACTGCACTCCGGTGTGTGCTAATTTACAGATTGTTCACTACCTCAATCTGGTCCACCAGCAAGCACTAAATAAATAAGAAGAAAGACAGCTAGAAAGGCAGTCTTTCTTGGCCATTCTAGTCAATAAAATACAAGTTGTCATGACAATTGTATACCTGTGTATAGGCTTTTAAGTTTTGTGGGAGCAGGCATTAGTTAGAAAACAATCATTGAAAAAGTACATGATTTATAAATATCTATTTCCTTCCAGGGCCCATGGAACTCCTATGGGAAACAGTAGGAAGCTGGCAAAAATCAACTACATTAATTAAAAATATCAATCACCATGGCCCAAATGACTAGATGCATGTGGTAAACATTCCTAAAAAAATTGAAAATTCTATGGAGTATCTCTTCGGGGTCTATGGACACCCGATTAGAAACAGAGGGACCCTGGCAAACATCATTTAAATTAGTTAACCATTTTTTATTTTAGATTTATATATTTGAGTTTTATATAGAGCTGGCTAGACCCTGAGGTTTCAGAGTGCTTTACATGAGGATCAGAGTTACAGGTTAACATGTTGCATTTGTATAAGAGCAATTAAAACATAGGAAACAAAGAAAAAGGGCAGAGTTACAGAAAATTTGTTATGGGAGGGGGGAGAAAGGAAGAAAACAGGGAGACGGGGAGAAACTATGCCCAATGTCCGGCTGGGTAGGTGATGGCCGAGGGGATGAACCAGGGCCGATCTCCTCAAAAGCTGAACCAAGCAGCTCCACCGGGCGTCGGATATAATGCTCAGACTCCACTGTCAGGATAGTGATCAGGAGTACTCAGAGAATGTCAGAGTAGCGCGGGGGGTTTGGGGTGGTGAGAAACCATGGTCTGAATGAAATCCAGACACCATCTTGAGGTCAGGCACTGTCAGTCACTGTGAAAGGGTCCAAGTGGATCTTAATGAATCGGAATCAGAAAAGGTCGTCACAGGTGAAGGCACGTCGCATAGTAATTTCGCGGCAGATATGTGACTTTGGGGTTTCGCTTTATTAGCCTATGGCATGCCCTTCAGTGGTCTCGGGGGCCACGCTGTATTGTAGCTCCTTGGGTTGCCTTCATTCGTAGCCCCAGTCTTCTCGTGGACGGCCGCCTCATCAAGGAAGTATGAAGAATGAGCTCAATGACGGCCATCTTAGGGTGAGGCAAACGGTTATTGATCCTGTTATTTAGTGGTGTGGGTTGCATTCACTGTCCGTTCTTCACAATATGATCTCTGCCATGAGGGGGAGAGAAAAAGGAGAATTCGGAGTTGTCAGGGTTACAGAGTCTCCATGTGTCTACAAGATGAGTCTGAGATATTATATTTTGAAATTGTTTGTGGGTTTTGTGGGGTATAAAATGAACTTGGGATTGTCGATCAATGAAGGGTCCATAACTTGGTTGCAATCACCACCCAAAATAAAAAAACTCATCTTTATGCTGAATGCATTTTTTTGTGATATTAGGCCAAAAGGAAGAATCTGGTTGAGTTGAACCATAAATATTAAAAACTGTAAGAGAAATATTATTAATAAGCAACTTGATTAACAACCATCTACCATCTGAATCAGTTTCCTTAGAAACAACAGAAAATTTCAAACGTTTATGAACTAAAATAATTACCCCATTTTTCTTCGTGGTCGTAGGAGATACTAAGACTAAACCCACCCATTGCCTTTTGAGTTTTAAATCTTTTGCCTCTGTCAAATGAGTAAAACTAAATCCGGACTATATGTAGCTAAATGGAATAATATTCTCTGCCTCTTTATAGGGTTAATACAACCTTTTACATTCCATGAGATAACTTTGAATGTAAATAAAATGAATTGAAAATAGAATCACACGATCAAAATTGATACAAAGAAAAAAGAAGAAAAAAGAGAAGCGAAAGTTATAGAATAAAGATGGTAAAGAAGAGAAAGAGGAAAGAAAAGGGAGTAATTGAAATGACAATAAGAAAAGACAGTACATGTCAACCATTGAAGAAAAATAAATATTCAATAACAATGAGGATAAGGAAAAAGGGATTAACAACTGTAATCGGTACCTTTTAGGGAAGGGACTAGAAGACAAATTGTGGTGAGACACAAGTGAAGACGGCATACCCAAACAGGAGGAACGAACCCCAACAGGGAGGTGTATGAAATGAGCAGGAAATGGATACATAAGGAAATGCCAAAGACAAAATCTGTGAGAAAATAAAAGCGGAAGAAAAAAATAGGAATGACATGTTATAAAACAGAAATCAACAAACAGATATCAACAAACAGCTATCGTAAAACAGTAAACCGACCTGTACGGGATAAAGTATCAAATAAAATTACGTAGAACAACCATGTTACAGTGAAAGAAATAAGTCAAGGTATCGAAGTTGCAGAAGAAGAAGGACCAGCAATTTCCATAGACGTTGTGGAGTGGGAATTAATGAATTTTCTTAAGTCTACCGGATCTTCAAAGGTAGAAGTTTTGTTTTGAAAAGTAACCTTAAATAAGCATGGATGAAATAACCCATATCTTGCGCCCATTGTGCTCAGAGCAGGCCGAAGATCAAGAAAATCTTTCCGACATTTGGCAGTTGTTGAAGAGACATCCTGTGAAATTAATAATTTGGAACCAGACCATGTAAGTTGTTTTTTGGCTTTAGCAGTGTTTAAAACTTGTAGGAGCTCAGTAAATTTCGAAAAGAGGAAGATTACACCCCTTAGTTTCGAAGGAGCTGATGTAGATGTCAAGCGAGGACCAAACCTATGAGCCCGCTGAATGCTTAGGTTTGTAGATGGAGGAAGGTCGGGAAGCTTTGGGAGAAAGGTGAAGAAGAAATTAACAGAATCATCACCCTCCAAGCATTCCGGAAGACCAGATAAACAAACATTGTTGCATCTGTTTCTACTCTCAAGATCTTCAGCCGATTTTTCAACAGGAGGACCTCCTTCTCAAGGGTAGCAACCTTGACAGACATGTCATGTAACTCTCCAACATGTTGTTCCACCGTAGAAATATGAGACTCCATAGATGTCCTTTTAGTATCTAAGACTTGTAGACGAGAATTTGTTTCCTCAATAAATGGACGTAGGGCACGTACTTCATCCAGCACAGTGTCCAAGGATACAGGAGAAACAGACTTCGGTGGAGAAGGGGGATCCTGTTTAAGACGTTTGGTGGCAGAGGATGGAGTTTGCAATTTAATTGAAGAAGTTAGCAAAGCCACTGGTCTCGAAAAAATAGATTGCACCATCTTGCCAGTACTTTGTATTGATGAAGTAGTATGAGAAGAGCAGTGATCAGGAGCGCTAATAGCAGACTTTTTATTGTTAAAAAGCTGTTTCTTGCTCCTTCCCATAAGTAATGAACATAGGAAGAGCCCGAAAAACTGTAGGGAATTAGGAGTATAATGTTTCATCATAAAGAAGAATTATTTCTATAGTGCGCTTCAAGAATAAAAAGGCAGAAGGTATACGTTGAAGATATTACTTGTGCAGAGACTGCCAAATTAAACTATCAAAGTGTTCAGCTGGTCACAGAAGTCAGAGGAAATGCAAAACAAACCATGCCATATATATGGAAGAACATGGTACGTATAATTATGTTGATAGTTTCTTCAAGCGTAACGCGGTTGATTAGAAAACATCATTGCAGGAGAAACAAAATGGTGGCAGAATCGTAGGAGAGATGTTTCCTTTAAAGATCTCCAGGCAAAAACGGTAAAAGCCATAATAATATGCACAGGATCTGCAGGGGGTCTTCAGACGCCTTTAAAGCACCCTTTCAAGTTGAAATGGGGGCTGGGGCCGCAGGAATCACCGCGGCATCTCCTGTCATGGACCGGAGCTTCGTATTAGGTAGACATCTTGTTTTGCGCCGCGCGCCGCTCCTCTGAAAATAGCCCTTTTAAACAAAAAAAATACCAAAATGTACCCATTTTAGTTATCGGAGCTATCTATAACTTGTGCCCCTACCATACACTGCTTATTACCTCACATATTACAACACTCATGGCATGGCATATGTAATGGCATCATTGATGACGTCACTGCTGACATCTCAAATGACAAAATTGATGGGGTGCTTATGTATAAAAACAAAATTATCCCTGCCGCCCTGCTTCACTATTGAAGCAGCGTGGCCAAGCATTATGTTTTCACTGCTCCCTCTTAGGAATGCCAATAATGCCCTTTATGAGCTTGATGTTTATAGATTATAGTTGTAATGCTGACTCAAGGAGAGGCAGAGACACCACCAATAATGAATACAAGTGTTGTGGGGGGCTGCAAGGAGAGCAATAGTCCCCTAGGAAAATGAAATAAAAGAAAGTGTAAGTGTAAAATGATGCCAGCAGGGTGGTGGTCTTTGGGGGGGGGGGCAGCGGTAAGGTGGTTATAGGAGAAGCAAAGCAGGTGCATCTAGTGGTTGAATTGCACAATGTAAAACCAGAAAAACTGGGATTAATCCCAGCTTCACAACTTTACCAAATTATGGTCCTAGGCAATTGTTTTACTTAATTTTCACTCCTTTTTAGGTCTCGCCTGAGACAGCGCTTTAGCGCTGCTCTGGCGAGACTTATAGTAAGCGAGTTTTGGAAGTGCAAACAGTGGCTTTTCAGGCCTCCAAATACAGTGCATGTGCGTCGGCCGGGCATGAGCACCTTTTGGAGGCCTGAAAGCACTCGTTTGCTTTCACTTTCGCGGGCCGCACGGCCGCTTTGATGTGATCGCGATCGCGATTACTTTCACACACGCACAAGTTTAGCAGAGTGCACTTCCACCAGCTTGCTACTGCATTTGCTCTTGTTGTTGTGTATGTTATTGATTGACTTTCACCCTCACGTATCCGTTAACCTAGTTAAATGTCTTGCCTTCGCCGGTACATCGAGGACTGGGGATGGTTTTTAGCGGCACGGCCATGACAAACCATCTTTACCCACAGCGTCAGGGTCTATTTCATAGAACGTTATATATCGTAAACCTTTGGAAGGAGCCGATTAGTCACGTGATACCATTTAGCCTGTAGGGGAAGCTGTGGGTGGAGATTACACTTGTCTCTGGCTGTACATACAGTCTGTGCTGGGTGTGCGCTCCACCCCAGGCCATATCCATTGGTCTCCGGACTTTAAAAGCACGACCTCCAGGTTCTAAAAAAAAAAAAAAAATCTCCGGTGTCCACCTCTTATGTACTTACGACTTGTTATGTTCACACTACGCTAAAGTCAGCAACCAAGATCTCAACAACCTTGCACATCACAGTGTGAAGTGCAATAAACCAAGTCGTCAGAATTTTTAAATGCACCCCTTCAGGTTCTCGAAAAAGTCACAGTTTAACTCCACCCCTTGCGTGTACTTGTGCTCGTCACTGCGTTTAAATACACCTCCCCAGAACGTAGTTGACCATGCGCACTTCAGTGGCCCCAAAACAAAGTTTTGCTATTATACATACCGTTGCTATGTATTAGCAGAAAAAAAGGAGAGCACACGATCGTTTTAAAGCATGCCAAGTATTCTTTTACATTGTAATTGAAGACACCACATCATAATGCGCTGCCGGTAACACGTTTTAAATGTCGAAATATTTTAAATGGAGGCACACCGAACACTTCATAAACCACGCAAAAAGTACATTATTAAGTGTTTTTTCATGAAAATACCCATAAAGCATTTTATTTCGTGAAAGTTCTTTACATCAAATACGAAAATTGAGCACTTTAAAATGGCTGCAAGCGTACTGTGTAGCGGATGCGCCCAGGCAGGGCCAGCTACTGCCACCAATTTACATGGCTTACAGCATGTTCCATTTCCACGCTTCGGAGGGAGAGGTGCTGGTTAGCAGGCACTAACCAGAGAACTCGTTCCGTTTCTGCCGGTCACTTTGGACAAGATTGCATATATGATGCTGTGCGTGGTTCGGCGAGGAGTGGCGAGTCCATGTGCCCGCAACAAGCAGCGTTTCTTATCGCTCTATAAGGATACTAGGAGCAGCAGCAGGGCGACCTCGGTCCTACCAGCAGGCTATCCCACAGGCATACAGGTTTACAACAGCCTGACCAGGACTAAAGAGCCCCTCGTACTTGCTCGCCCAGGAGTGGCCACCTGGTTAGATTTTAATATTGTGTTTTGGTTACACTGATAAGATGACGAACTGTCCAGCTCGAGACATGTTCTTATTATGTTGGTTGCATATAAGTATTCACATTATTTTAATTTGCGGGGAGAAGATGTGGTCTCACGGCTAGAGTGCCGACCTTGGAGCTGGGAAATCATCGTTCGAGCCTTAACTATCTTAATTAGTAGGCTAACTATCAGTTTATTGTAGGATTGCTGTTTTCTTTCACAGCAGATTCCTAAACAATTTAAAGCTGTTAGGCCACTCCAGACTTAGTGGCACACTGTTTTTTTTTTTTAAACCTTTCTTTTTTTCTAAAACAACGTCTAAAGTTAATTCAATGCCTTTGCTAGCTTTCGTTTTACATTTTGCTTACACAAACATTTACATGTAAAAATGCAAGTGCAGAATGCTTTACTCACTATTTTGCTCGCATAGTAAACATGAACTCACCATAACAAGCATTTGCAATGCAATAGGTCTCGCAGTTGTTAAGAGTTTGAGCTATTGGCACTGTAAATGGCAATGCCTTTTATTCATGTGTGGGTTTTTAAAACATAAATAAAAGGCATTGTCATTTACAATGCCAATAGCTCAAACTCGTATAAATGCGAGACCTATTGCATTGCAAATGCTTGTTCTTCTTTATCACATATAAGAGGACTTCAGTATGTGCACTGTACAAAACCTTCTACTGTGTTTGATTTAATAAACAATAATGTTTTCCATGTATAATAGGAACCCAGGCCACCCTAATATAACACATAACAACTGACTTGCCTCTTAGTTCACTAGTGGCGATGTTGTCAGTGTGTGGGGAAGAATGAATGTGTCTAAATTCATGTTTGAAACCTATCACTTAAAAACAAATACTTCTCAATGCACTAATTTAATCTGATGTACTAAGGTCAGATGGTTTTGCAGGTTAATGAAATACAATTTAGAATTTTGAAGAGACCTTATCATATTTTTACACTTTTGCTGCAAGATGGTATTGAAAATTAAGATGTTCCTAAAGTTAAGTGGTGCAGGTCAACCTAGTTACTGCCTTTCTTTAACTTCCATTAACCTTTAAATAAACACTTGCCTGTATATTTAATAGTTTTTTAATGTTAGAGGGCAGTTCAGTGAACAGCTGCCAGTGCTGCTGTTGATCAGGGGGCTAAAGGTAAAGGTTAGGGCGGGCCACATGCGATTTCCGGGCCATACTTTGAGTACCACTTCACTACGGAGCTGTATGCTATTCAGCTGGAGTGCAGGAACCTTCTGAAATAAGTTCTATGACTTCATTTTGCGGCCTGAAGAGTGTTGAGGAAAGACACAAACACTTATTTAGAACTGCTAAAATGCTTTATTTAAAATATTTTTGTTGCAATAATTATTAATCATTGCCATGTGTGTATTTATAAGGATTACTTTAGAATATGGTTAGTGATAAATTATTGTGGTGATATTTTGACAAATCCAATGGCTATACTTTTGGAAGGTTGATGTGCTGACCCATTGCTAAAGCCAATAGGCCAGCCTTTCATATTTAAGTGATCTCTTCGACAAAGCCAGTAGGTCTGCTTTACTTAAAATTACATCTCTATATAATTTTACTTTACGTTAAAATAAGTTACAAAATTCAATTAAATTCTAAGGTTAAAGTGACTTTATATTTAGGTCTGGCGATAATACCTTATGTTACATTAAAAAAGTCTTAGAAATTCTCTGAAAAAACAAATGTTACAGTGACGTTATAATTAGGTTACAATGTCAGTTAAAACATAATGTTTTTAACTAAAAAAACACTGAAATTCTGAAGTTACATTAAAATGAAGTAATTATAACTCACTCCCTCATCATGCACTGCCTCACCTCACATATTTCATCACTCATGACATGTTCTATGACATCATTGATAACACCACTGATCACATCTGAAATAACATCATTGATAACAACACGTGGCGGGGGGCAATCCCACATACAAGTATCTGTGAAACGTGTTCTTCTATCTCAAACTCAGACTGGCATCTGAAGCAAGATGCTTTGATAACATTACCCCTGTGCTGATCACTCTCAATTGGCTTCCGATTAAAGCCAGAAGCATTTTCAAAATGGCTTCCAAAAAAATACATCAGGAAACCCTGAAATAGTTTGCCCAAAATGTCATCCCATCAGGGGGCAGCCGTTCTCTCAGAAGTGATGCATTCCTCCAGCTGGAATCACCCAGGTTCAAGAAAGAAACATCAATCTCCAAGTCCTTCTTTTGTTGAGCCCACAGATGTTGGTGCTATATACCTCCAGTTATACACACAGTCTCTCATTTAAAACATATAAAAAGAACTTAAAACTCCAACTAATGGTAATACATTTCATGTGTTTACTTTAAGGTGCTCTGATGCCTTTGGTTTTTGTACAATGAAAATAAATAGATAACTAAATAGATAACTAAATAAATAAGTTATCTCTACTTCCTCAGTGCCACTCTTGATGTAAACAATGATTGGTGCATCTTCCTAAGTGCAAGCAAGGCTTTCTGGAACTTCCTTTTGTCTTGTCTCCCATTTTGAGGATTGAGAGTCCACTCCTCATCCACTTCTTATGAAGAGGGCTTGGGGAATATAGGGGAGTGGTCTTTCTTTTCCTCAGGAGTGAAGGAGAAGATTAAAGTAGCGAAAACACCCTGCTGTGCTGTAAGCTCAACTTCCTTCTCTTCTCCAACCTCAAGAAGGTCAGGTTTAGAAACTCTTGTTACTGTTGATTTACCTAAGAAGATTTGGTTTGCTCAGGCAATACCATTTGGGCTTGGCGTCCTCAGCCATGACTGCAGTCACTGCAGCGCTGATAGACATCTGCTTTGGTTTGGAGGAGGTTGTACTATTGTAGATTTACGAATGTACAATCATTGAAAAAGTACATGATTTATAAATATCTATTTCCTTCCAGGGCCCATGGAACTCCTATGGGAAACAGTAGGAAGCTGGCAAAAATCAACTACATTAATTAAAAATATCTATCACCATGGCCCAAATGACCAGATGCATGTGGTAAACATTCCTAAAAAAATTGAAAATTCTATGGAGTATCTCTTCGGGGTCTATGGACACCCGATTAGAAACAGAGGGACCCTGGCAAACATCATTCAAATTAGTTAACCATTTTTTATTTTAGATTTATATATTTGAGTTTTATATAGAGCTGGCTAGACCCTGAGGTTTCAGAGTGCTTTACATGAGGATCAGAGTTACAGGTTAACATGTTGCATTTGTATAAGAGCAATTAAAACATAGGAAACAAAGAAAAAGGGCAGAGTTACAGAAAATTTGTTATGGGAGGGGGGAGAAAGGAAGAAAACAGGGAGACGGGGAGAAACTATGCCCAATGTCCGGCTGGGTAGGTGATGGCCGAGGGGATGAACCAGGGCCGATCTCCTCAATAGCTGAACCAAGCAGCTCCACCGGGCGTCGGATATAATGCTCAGACTCCACTGTCAGGATAGTGATCAGGAGTACTCAGAGAATGTCAGAGTAGCGCGGGGGGTTTGGGGTGGTGAGAAACCATGGTCTGAATGAAATCCAGACACCATCTTGAGGTCAGGCACTGTCAGTCACTGTGAAAGGGTCCAAGTGGATCTTAATGAATCGGAATCAGAAAAGGTCGTCACAGGTGAAGGCACGTCGCATAGTAATTTCGCGGCAGATATGTGACTTTGGGGTTTCGCTTTATTAGCCTATGGCATGCCCTTCAGTGGTCTCGGGGGCCACGCTGTATTGTAGCTCCTTGGGTTGCCTTCATTCGTAGCCCCAGTCTTCTCGTGGACGGCCGCCTCATCAAGGAAGTATGAAGAATGAGCTCAATGACGGCCATCTTAGGGTGAGGCAAACGGTTATTGATCCTGTTATTTAGTGGTGTGGGTTGCATTCACTGTCCGTTCTTCACAATATGATCTCCAGGCGCCCCACTGGTTCTTTTGCTGGCGTCAGACCTATGTCACAAGTTATCCTTTTAAAGGGAATGCAAGTTTGGGTCCCATCGCAGCCATTTTGGGGTCAGGCGGTGCCTCCCCCCAGCGGGCGCGGGGTCCCGGCGACTATGTCTCACGGCAGGGGACCTCTGCTTACCTCCTCTTAATCGCCGCTCTTCGAGGCCCTCCTGCAGAGTTTGAAGTTCGCCCTCACGCCTCCAGGTGCCCCCGCCAGCTCCCCGAGGATACAGACTAGTCAGCAAGGCCAAAGGCAGCAGTCCACACCTCGGGCCACATGCAGCAATGACAAGCACCGCTTCAGGGCTCTCGACAGGCGCCTCGGGCTCCTCCAGTGTAGCCTTCCCCAGCAAACATACGGATCCACTGGTAGCAGACCCGCATGCCGTACTCTGGGCAGATGCTTGATTCTCTGCCTCCTCTGACTATCCGGCAGATCCAGACCTATGTGCAAGCGCTTCAGGCCTTCCTCCCCGGATCACTGAAAATGGTGCTACTGTCTGACCTAGCCCTGTCTGTTTCGTGGCTCGCTGCGCTGTCTGGGCCACCGTCTGCTGCCCCTCTCCGAAGCGTGTTTCTGATTATTTCCTCTCCATTCCGAGTTGGTGCCGCCCTCGGAAACCCCAGGGTAATGCTGGATGCAGCGCCAGGCCGCTCGGACTCCACGCACGGCACCTCGAACAAGCCTCGACCGAAGATCTCGAGCCAGATGCGGGGGAGCCAGAGAGAGGAGGACCGCGGACAGAACGTGCCCCCAGGTGAGCAAAAGGTTCGAAGGGGGGTGTAGAATATCAGGGATTTAAGCCAAAAAGGCTATCCCTAGCCGGGAGCTCCCGTCTGGAGCTCCTCAACCATCGGCCATCTTGCTTTTTATCCATAATAATGCCCCAGGACTACAGACTGATACAACCAGATCGCTAGCTCTATAAAATAGCATGAAATATAAAAGAAAAAAGGAAATTGAACAAAAATACCTGTGGGCTTCTAGATGGCCATATCATACAGTTCTTCAAACAGATCACTTTACTAGTGCCATAGAAAGGTTATCAGATTCACATTCTGAACTTACAGTGGACTTGGCCAGGTAGAAGGCAAGGTGAACAAAGACAAGATTGCCACCTATGAGACACACTTGATTTGCAAAATATTGGATAAGCGCATAGCTTAGCAAGATGGAAGACAAGAAGAACCACTACAGGTTAGGCACATACTGGTTTCACAAAATAGTGGACAAGCACATGGCAAGCAAGTTGGAGGCACGAAAGGCAAAGATACATAGATGCCTGCCCTGGCGACTTAAGCTCCTAACAACAAACACTTGCAGCACCGAAGGAATTAATTGCAGAAATCTATATCCTGGATCCATCCACAGGCCTAAACACCACTAGTAAAGCAAAGGAGAGAATGTAACCCAAGATAAAAACAGCACTGCAACATTAAAAATGGCAAAACTGTTTATAATAATCTTTAAAAATAACCCACAGATAAACAGCCCTAGGCAACAATTACCCCACCAATGACATATAAATGTTCCAGAAAAAATACATTAATCAACCATTTCTCACTTGCACACACACACCACACAATGGTGGGAATGCACATGGGCAAGTACATGAGCCTGTACTCCTAAAGCCGCCTCCTGCTTAGTCAACCCATACAGGCAAAAATAAACTACATTTGTCATGAATTAAAGGCCATCCATAGGTCCCTAAATAATCTCTAGTATATCAGCAGTTCCCTGCACTTTTATTATGAAACTTAGGGGGACAGCATCATCATTGGGTCTCTCATTTGCTTCCTCCACCTGGAGGGAACCACTGGTTTTTACAGTAGTGATCAGAAATTGGTGGTGAGTGAAAAGTGCTCAAGTGAGGTGTGTTCGTTAAAAAATGGTCATCATACTACCTAAAAATTCCTTTTTTATTCCGTAGGTGTATGTGAAAACTGAATATTTAAAATGTGCAGTGTGTGCAAAGTAGACCAGTTATGACTCCACTGCACTATGGTATTCCAGTAATGGTCGACATGTTTCAGCCCTTGTGGGTGTCCCTAGCGGGTCATAGGGCTTTCTTCAGGACCTAAAAAAGTGTGTTAATCGGGTTTGTCCAATTCCTAAGTAAAAAGCGGTGGTGCAGAGTGTTATTACTCTGCACTTTAGGTCATTAGTACCTTGCGGAGTCCTAGTCGAGCCTCGGCTGGCGCTGGTTGCAGGTTCCCGTATGATACGGGAACCTACAACCAGCACCAGAACAAGTTGTGAAAACCTACGGAATGAGCAGGATTAGCGCTTGCAGCTGCCCCATCGAGGACCGACTACTGTAAAAACCAGTGGTTCCCTCCAGGTGGAGGAAGCAAATGAGAGACCCAATGATGATGCTGTCATGTATCTAACACAGACGGAGAATCAAGATAAACCGCCACACGACCTGCCCATGTGAATGAGGGTTTTTTAAGTACTTTCATTAGTACTGACGGACAGGACACACTGGACCCTGGTTGCAGGTACAAGTGATCCATTCCCCTCTGATTTTGACTGCATACAAGGAAGCTGAATGGATCAGAACTCCTTCTAACTCCCCCCCCCCATTTTGATCATAATACATAGGTGTTGTTTGTCCCTCTGCAATGTGAAGGGGGGATTCATGGTGACATTGTATTGACATGTATGTTGGTGCATTGTACTTGTTTACAGGCAGACTGTATGACTATGTACATTGTGACTGTTTGGGAGGTGCTGGATTTTGATGCGGTACAGTGGACATTTGGACTACATGATGGATGTGAGGTTGTACGCGTACATTTCCTTATCACACTTTCCTGCTCTGTTAGATGTGGTTGGCCTGTTTCAGTGCATGAGCACATCCAGTTGTGTCCTCTGTTCTGCAGTGTGGGTGCTGCACTTTGTGCCACATTGTCGTCAATGTGGACGTGCTGTTATTGCTATGTCTGTGTGCTGCAGTGTGCCACGTGGAGGAGGGACATGATCCAGGGTCATTGTGGGTGTGCAGTGTGCTACACATCTTTGTGCATGTGTGCCATTGTGCCCATCTCCCCCCGCCCACCAGTACCTGGTCGTTAATCCCCCTGTTGATGTTGTGCCAGGTCCTCTCAAGCTGTGTCATGACTCCCACCTCCTTGCAGCGTCTCCACACTGATGACTGTGGCCCCCGTTTCCTCCTGCTCTTCCTGTGGCACAGGACTCCCACCTCCTGTAGATGTTGCTGCCTTCCTGTTGGTAGGGGGTTTGTGCTTGGTTTGGCTTTTCACATCATGCTAGCGCCTCGTGGCCTCCTCCATTGCCCTCCTCGACACTCCGACTGCATTCATTTTGGTCTAATTGTGTGTCAGTTGATGGTAGTGTTCTGTCACCTCCGTGACGCTGATCTGCTTTTCCTGCGGACTGCACCCCTTCTTCCTCTCACTCTTCTCCTTGGCCGTCACCGACCCCGTTGTTCCTTGCTGGTGGTCTGTGGGGCTTGTGGGGTTCATGTTGGTCTTTGCACTGGGTCCGGGTGCATCCATGGTGCTCTGCAGTTGCTTTTTTTCTCCCTTTTTTTCTGTTGCTTTTATAGTGCATTTTCCCACAAGACACGTGGGATTTGCAGGCCTGTGGCTGGTTTTCGCTGGTTTTTGTATCGCGATTGGCCTCATCGCAACTTTTTATGCGTTCATGTTTCGCATTTTTGTGACGTTGCCTTGACAGTATCACGGGCATTTGATGCATTATCCTGGGCCTATCACATGGTACCTCCGGCTTGGGAATACCACGTTACCACAGTGTTGTTTTCCCGCGATAGACTGCGATGTGAATAGTTGCGTTAAGCAACTTTTGCAGTAGTTTTCACACGTTCTTGAGAATACCCCCCTTACTGTTTTCTGCAATTGGCTCAGACCTCCATGTAGTGGAAAAATGTGCCTCCGTTATATAGAGCTATACACACAAGAGAGATACAAAATATGAGGAAATACATGTTTTCAGTGTATTTTGCCACATACAACATGTGGAGTAGCCTGATTTTAGGAAATATTAGAAGTGTGTGTGTGTGTGAGTGACATATTAAGTTGTAAGATTAAATATCTGCATAAATAAGTGAGCTATGTATGTGCTGATGCACTTACATTTACATATTACAGTTATAAAAGTAAGCTTGGTTGTGGCATCATAGTGGTATAACAGTGGTGTCTCAGGATGGATATTATGTGTGGATGGTCCACCTTTCCTCTTTAAATCAACAGAACCCTACCACTGGGATGTAGCCACCAAACTGACAGCTCAGGTGAAATATGAAAACACCAGTTGGTCATTCACCATGTAGACCCTGACCTTTGGGCTGTGACCTACCAGAGGACCGGGGATGAGGGCATAGTTCAGGGTTAAAATCAACACGTAAGCTCCACAGCATGGTAAGGTTTTGCAATATGCACTATACTTCTGGGGAGTCCTGGAGTGCCCCTACCCCAGCTAATGATTAGAGCATCTGAACTTAATGGTGCCCAATGTGCTTTCGATGATGGATCATCTGCCCAAGGACACACCAAGGTGGTTCAATCTTAATATACACCTACTTACAAATCCCACCATGGAGAATCCTTGCAGGTCCGGAGACATCGGCTGACCTTTTTCCGCATTAGGCAATTTATAGCTCATTCAAAATAATCAAAACATCAATGACATTTAGTTGTTGGCAATTCGTCAATGATGAGAGGTTGGTGAACGTTTCCAACCTTTATTTATCATAAGGTTTGAATCTCTATATATCTTTATACCTTTATTCAGTTTAGTAGGTTTACAGAAATATAAAATAGATTTGGTTAGAAGTCAGCATTAGACAAATACACAGTATTCCATAAAGAAACCAAGTAAACTAACTAAAAGACCTATTCTAAAATAGAACCCATGAAGAGTTCCTCTGGAGAAGAGTGAGTAAGAAACAAACTTTTCATAAAAAGTAGTTCTGGAAACTCAGCCGAGTTCCATAAGGCTGCAGTACCAACTGTAAATAAAAGTGCGATCCTTGCAGTAGCATTGATCACTAATAATCCAAAAGTCATCACATCAGAGAAATAGCCAAGGAAAATCAGCTCTTCATAAAGAAGAGTCTCAGAACAAGGAAAGATCCAGTGGGCGGACCACTGGAAAAGTCAAGAGTAAATAGGTAAGAGTAAGTCTCAGATAATGTGAATGAGGTAAAGGATGTGCTAACTACCTAGGAACACTCATTAATATAGATTCATGCTTTGTAGCAATCAGGCGTACTCCATCGACATCCAATGAGAATAGTTCATGGGGTAGTGTCGTCAGTCATCTGATGCTTTGTCTTGCGATTCCCACAGTCGGTACCCTCGTCGCCATTGATCAATACAATTGTTACAGCATTTGTTACACGAGGGAAGGTTCTCATACCTAAGCTGAAGGATTCACTATGAGCTTGAAATGTGAATAACGGCTAGTCAGTAATATGAAGACATCTATCAATGTTATTTGGAAACAGCATTCATAAAAGTCTTTCAGTTATCGGTTAACATAAGCAGTTTTAATAAGCTCTTTGTATTCTAACACATGATCTAACATGGGTTGAGTAGCTGGATTAACACAATGTTACACTCAGCACAATTCTTTTTTTGTTTTTTTAACCTCTTTTTATTAAAACAAAACAGTTTATACATTACATTGCACCACTTACATGGCATACTATTAGACAGCAAGGCCATGCCATTGCCAGTTAGGATCTATTCCATTTTATCTTGAGGCATTGTGTATTTATCACCACTTCTCGACAACCCCCCTTTATCCATTAACGTCATTCGACACAGCCTGCCATAGCGCTTGGGCCCTAGGGGCAGAGCATGAGTGGCCTCTGTAGTCATTCCATTTATTCCACACCCTACTCCATTTTTGGGGATAACATCTGTTTTGGTAGATAATCTTTTCGGCCTCCATACACCAGTCGATGTCCTTCCTCCAGTCATTCAGAGATGGTGCTGCATGAACGCCCCAATTATGCGCAATGATTCTCTTTGCAATCATCAGCGCCAGGGTTACCCCAATTTGTTCTCCCCTCTCTTTATCTTCCCAATCTTCTGTCCAGCAGAAGCCACATGCAATTGGTCACCCTGGATGCAGGCCGCCAGTGGCTCAATTGCCAATGCAAATAGCTGAGTAGAGAGGGGGCAGCTTTGTCTGGTTGCTCGCTGGACCAATAGGACCTGTGAAGCTCTGCCATTCACTACCACCTGCGCCAGTGGAGCCGTGTATAAAAGCCGGATGTGGGCCAAGAACCGGGGTCCGACACCCAGATGTTCGAGAACGGCAAATAGATATGGCCATTCGATCGTGTTGAAGGCCATACAGGCATCGAGAGATACAACCACTGCATCTTCTCGGATTCTATTTGTGCGACCCAAGACCCCATGGAGACTTCGCAGATTGAGGGCTGTGTTTCGGCCCGGCATGAACCCGGATTGATCCTGGTGTATTAACTTGGTAATGATCGGAATAAGATGAAAGGCCAGGAGTTTGGCCAGAATTTTTATCTCTCTTTTTAGTAAGGATATAGGCCGAAACGATTCACACTGGTTGATCAGTTTTTCTTCCTTATGGATGAACACTATCGAGGGAAGCCGCTGATCTCAAGGTAGAGTACCAGTCTCCTTGCTCTCTACGTACATCTTGAGCAGGTGTGGTACTGTAAGTGTTGCCGTGTTTTTGTGCAATTCAATTGGTAACCCATTGCGACCAAGTGCCTTACCCGATTTAACCGCTTTGATTGCTTGTACCATCTCCTCGCATGTCAGGTCACCATCTAAAGTTTATATGTCTACAGGTGTGATTGGAGGGAGGGGTCTGTCTTTGAGGAGAGGTTGTCGTCTCCAACGGATAAATACGCTCGGAATTGACTGCAAACTCATCTGCTATATCTTGGGGGACTGTGAGGCTTTTGCCTACAGCTGTTTGGATGGCAGCTGCCTATTGGCTGGCTGTTTCTCATTTGTCGAGCCATGCGAGGAGCTTACCTGATTTGTCTCCTTGCTCATATATAAGGTGCTGGGTCATTCTATTTGTGGCCCTGCCCGCGTCTGTCATTATGTCTTTATATTCTTGTTGTTTCAGGCTCAACAAATGTCTCATGTCCTCATTGTTTAGTCGTATCAATCGTGCTTCTAAGTCTAAAGTGTTGCGTTCCAATCTCTCCACCTCTTACCTCTTGTCTCTCCTATGCCCTACAATCAGAGTGAGGGCTTGTTCCCTTATTACTGTTTTGTACGCCTCCTAAAGTGTCCCTGCTGAGTCTAGTGAGTGTTCATTTTTTTTCAAGTATTGGTCAGTGCTCTTGTAAGGTCATCCCTAATCTTAGGGATTTGAGGTATGAGGTGCTGATGGCAATTGTGTTACTGGTCCGCTGCTTGCCGACACTATATCTAGCCCAGATAGGGGAGTGGTCCGATATTCCCCAAGGGAGATGTCTCTAAAAATGGGAGTTGAGTTGAGAGCGCGATCAGAAGGTCAATCCGTGGGAGGCTTCTGTGCACACTAGAATGAAATGTGAATTCCCGAGTGGTGAGGTTGAGGGTTCTCCGAGTGTCGATCAGGCCGAGGGTGCTAGGGAACTCAGCCAAGCGTGTTTGTGACAAATGTGTCTTCCTCACAGGCAGACTGTCTACTGCATAATTGAACGTCATATTGAAATCTCTACCTAGGAGGATGTGCTCTATTGGCAGTTCCAGTATGAGTGCCCCTAGCTCCGGAAGTGTCGCAATATGCAGTGTTATTCGTTTCCCCCTCCCATCTTTCAGAGAGAGCTGCATATTTCCCCGCCTTGTCCGCCCATGTTTTCTCTACTATCATTGGGAACCGCTTCTTAAGGAGTATCAGGCAGGGAGAACCTCATGTATTGATTTTATTTTGTTCCCTATGTCCTCAAGCAGAAACCCTAAGAATTTTGAGGTCATACAGTCTGAATTTAGTGATCACTCCTTTTTGTACTTAACGTTTAGTTGGCACTCACCCAAAAAATTGGGCACCAATTGCTTACCCAAACCAATATTAGTCAGGAAAAAATCCGCTTTACTTTAAAATGGGACAATATCGACCCCACAAACTTTTTACCGGATATAGTGTTCTCCTCTCTTATAAGGAGATGTGTTTAAGCTTAAATTTACCCTCCAAGGTTAACCAAACCATGGAAGCATTTAGCAGCATTTTAACTTCCATAACGGAGCACCTTTCTTGTCAAATATCCCAAAAAACATGTTCACAACAAAAGTGGTTTGGGAAAAATTGCTCACAAGCACTAGTGGATCTTCACAAAGCACTTAAATTGCGACCTAGAGACCAAAATCTTATCAGAAGTCTCAGGTCGGCTTATAAATCGGCAAGGTAGGAAAGAAAAAGGGAGATTATCAATGAAGCCTGGGAAAATCTGAGATCAGCTTCCATTTCTAAAGACAGCAAATCTTTTACAAAAATAGTTAATATCCCCTTTTTCTAGGAGGAGAGTGGGCCATCACTGGACCTCCAATTAGATGAGGCCACATGGATAAACCATTTCCCAAAAATATTTCAGGAACAACCAGCTAAAATCCCAGACATCCGAGCCATACTTTAGGATTCCACCAGCACTGACGTTCTCTATAGATGAAGTAGAACTTGCAATAAATCAATCACCAGCACTGCAGGCACCCAGGCCAGATGGGGTTCCACTGGATGTTTTTATACGTACAAGCCTCTCTGGGTACCAGTTCTCACAATAGTATTTAATGCCATAGCTAAAGCCGGCCCTCTGCTGTCCTGGAGACAGTCCGTTATAGTCCCAATCCATAAAAAGGGTATTGGCGCAGATCTGTCTAATTATCGCTCAATCCCTCTATTGGGCAGCACAGCAAAGCTAATGGGCAGACTGCTGCTAAATAGCCCGGAGGAGTGGGCATCTGAGAACAAAATCCTCGCTGAAGCCCAATATGGCTTCAGGAAGGGGAGGGGCACAATAGATCAGTGCCGCACCCTTGCCCTAATTACCGCAAAATATTCGGTTGCTAAACAGGGGCAGTTATTTTTGACGTTTATGGATTTGTCCGCGGACTTTGACTGCGTGAGCCACAGCATACTGTGGTCTATCATGGAGTCACTGACCGTGGACCCATCCATAATCTCATTCATCAGAGACCTATACAGACATGCAGAGGCAGTAGTCTGTTACGGAAAACAAGGGGAGTGTACAGAATATTTCAGTATTGAGAAAGGTGTAAGACAGGGTTGTGTTCTTGCCCCCTTCTTCTTCTCCCTTAACACAAATAAATTCTCTGAAGTCCTGACTGAAAAATGCAAGAACTTTCCAGTGGTAGGTACACACCCTTTACCCGTCATGCTTTACGCAGATGACGCTGTCCTACTGGCCAGAACTCCAATGGCCTTACAGCTCTTGATTGAGACATACTCTACCTATATGGCAGAGCTAGAAATACATGTCAGCAAAACAAAATCCTATGTGATGGCCATGGGCAGGGACAAGAAGCAGAAACTAATGGGCTTCCATATTAAAAGCAGAAAACTGGATAGAGTGGACAACTTTATGTACCTGGGAATTTTCTTTGACGAAAGACTAAAATGATCCACTATGGTGAGGAATAGGGTGCTCTTGATGACCAAAAGTATAGCCTGTATCTGGAAGTTTGCAGCAAAGTTTACAACCCAGTAAAAGAAATGCTTGAAATTTGTCACGCACAAACAAGATCCATAGTGTCACACCGTGCAGCCGTTTGGGGAATAGCAAATATTGACTCTCTACCAGCAATAGAAGATACATTTTTAAAGAGATTATTAGCTATCCCAACCTCCTGCTCAAGCATTTTAATCCACAAGGAATTTGATTTTGAAATTTGAAATTTGCATTATTCGATAATTACTATCATAAAAGCTTTTTACATCCTTAAAATCAATATTAAACAATTCAGAATAATATTTAAAAAGATTAAAAAAAAATTAAAACACAATCTATAGCACCAATGGTTAAAACAACAATTCATAAAAGGCAGAATTTCCCCCAAAAAACGAATTGCTCTTGTCAACGGATGATCTAGAAAGCACAGTTCGTCCCTTCTACCCTCTTACACAGAATAATGGCTACAAGATCATTATATGGCGACATCAACTATTTCCGCAGCTTTAGTGATAGCTTTCGCGCAAATAATCCAAGCGCAGACCAGAAATTTAGCAACTCCGCATACAAAAGCAGGCCTGGATGCATCAGATCTCAAAATACGGAGTGCAACTTGATGGTTCTTTGTTCCCATCTGGACACAAATATGTTTAAGACATTTGTTCCTGGCCTGCCGATAAGCCGGGCATGCGAATGGGCAATGGGCTATGGTTTCTTGCATATCATTGCAACACGGACAGCTTGATGAAAAGTTTTTGGCTGGATCCCTTTGAGCAACTGTGGCATTAAGGTATAGTGACCCAAACCGGAAAAGCATGTACAACTTTCTGTCCATGGGAACTCAAATGAAATCCAAGTAGGGTTCCAAAAGACCAACTTGTTTATGTTGTAGGAAATCCTCTGTTAATTTCCCATGCCTCGGGTAGAGTAGACGCCGTTGGTATATCCAGTTCCAAAAAGTCTTTTTTAACTCCGCCTTTGATGGCTGGACTTGGTTCTCCCATGCATCGGCTAAGCCCAAGGACGATAAGAGTTCCTTAAGTTCTCTTAGCCATTTTACCCTTTTGTCCGTATCCAGAGTGATCAATTCGCTAAGTCCTGCCGCATAATGGCATAACTCGGGGGTAGATCTTAGTCTTACCCAATACAAGAGGGGGCGTAATCTAACTATCTCGCTCAGCCTATGTCTCCCCATGTCGAGGAACAAGGGAGTTAGAGGAGTACAATGGGGGACGGAGACCAGATCTCTTAGGAACTTATTCTCTGATTTTTGGATCTCTGTAGTTTGTTCGAACTCCCAGAGTTCCGCTCCATATGATGCCGAGCTCACTGCCTTACCCTCATATACAACCAGAACAGGGGAGACCAATCTGGAAGAGGACAAGCGCTGCTCTCTCTAGATTGACCCGCTGCCCTTTTGTGGTTTAGGAGCATCTTGCTCAGATGGGGCCCCCATGACATTTTATCCGATTAGATTTTCCGTTCATATCCGACACCCTGAAAATTGTCCAGCTTCTAGCTTGGCTCCCAATCTGGAAAAGGGAATTGGTCCCTCTGAACCACTTAGTACTGAAGGATATCCTAACCTCGGATCGTGCTTCTTCGATTAGCTGGCTAGTTTATTTGAAACAGTCCCTCAGATGATTAGATCTGGAGTTCCTGTTTATTTCACCGTCTGAGTGTATAGCCTTTTCTAAATCGCACCTAATAGAACTCTTTGACGACAAATGCAACTCAGACAGTTGGCAAAAAAACCTGAAAAAAACACAGTGACCACATATCCAGCATCACCAACTGCGAGCACTGGCCATTTATATTACATCTTATTTGTTACGAACATCAGACACGACTTCGTACTCAACAGATTTAGAGTGAATTATATACCACTAGTGGCCGCTTATCCAGAACAAGTATATTTGACTAATCAGCTATCTCTGTGCCCCTATAATGGCCTCTCCCATCAATCTATTTCACACCTTTTATTTTTTTGCTCATTTTATAAGGTAGAGAGGAAAAAAATTCATCATCCCATTGCTAAAACCTTTTTGCATCCAGTCGCATAAACAAGCCCTCGAAACCTCATGATTATTGGAAACCCCGTACATATGTTTTATGCTTGCAAATTTTTTACTTGCCGTCCTTAAAATTAGAAAGATGCATTTTAATCGACATGGGGCATATTTTTAGAATTTCTACTATTACCTATTAGTGGGTGCTATCTGTGTTTATGTATATGGTTTTATTGATTGATTAACCTATTCTTACAGCTGTTTATGAACTTGACACCGTCCTTTTAACAGTTACCATAAATGAATTGCTGTGTTATATGATGTACATTACACTTTTTATGATTCTATGTACTTTTTATGCATTTATTTAAATGCTAAATAAAGATGAATGATGATGATGATCCCCGTGCCCCTGGATCCAGAGGTGAACCCTAGTGGACCGCCATTTTGTAACCTCAGTATCTAACCCCTTGCATGTATTGCTCAAAAGATGGGTTTCCTGCATCTGGAGAGTGTAATTTTAGGAATTGAAGGACAATGCCACGTTTAATTTTGTCCCCCAGGCCATTCACATTCCACGTCACTAGACGAATCTCAGGTATATTCTTGCTAGTCATAGGGAATAAAGACTACGAAGTGAGTTTCTTTTGGTCCCAGGAATGATAAGCCCTTCTCAAACTGGATGGTGTGGCTCTCTTGATGTGTGGTTCTAATGCGAGTGTTGTTGTGTGGTGATTTTCAAGTGGTGACGTAGTATCAAAGTGTATCTTGAACAGTATAAGGTATGAACCCAACGGGGTATCAAAAACCTATTCTAACCCCTTGCCCCTTGAACAATCCCCACTACCTCCATTCCTGCCTGACAGACCCATTACTGCAAGCCTTCCCAAACTCAGCAGAGCGCCTCTCATCCCTCACCAAATTAAAAAGAATTAGGAGACTGTGGGTCCCTGAGTTTCCAGTCCTCAACCGTGAAAAAGCAAAATGTCTGTCCACCCCACCCTGACCCTTATAATCATAGAGCAGAACAATGATTTTGTGGGATTTAGAGCTTCCTGGGTGCCACCTCCACCCAATCTCTGGTCTAGTCAGTTCCCTTTTTGTGAAAATGCTGGCAGATTCTGCTTAGGCCCGAGAGGACGTCTAACCGTACAGCGTGCTGCCCAAAGTGTTCTGTGGCCCAGAGGCCCAAGTCAGTTCTATAACTCAGTCTCCTCAGTGATTTGTGGTGGGGTCCTCTCCCTACAGCAGTTTCACTTTGGCCTTTTGGGATGGGGCTGATGTTCTTCTTTGACTTTTCCCTCAGTGTGACTCATATGGGGAGCCACCAACTGTTAGCCATCTGTCGAGCCATGCCCACGCTGCCTCCGGTGAGTCAAAGAACCATATTTTCCCCTCGTCCTCAATACAGTGTTCTGCCAGGAAGATCATTTAATATTTCACTCCCTTTTCCCTCAGCACTTGTTTAACAGTTAGAAACCTGCGTCTCTGTCTTTGCACTTTCAGGGTGAAATCTGGAAAGATGGTTATTTGGGCGTATTCATAGTGGACTGGTGGGGCCACATTGGCCATCTGTAACACCACATCTCGGTCACTGAAGTTGAGGAGGCAAGCAAGGATAGTCCTTGGCAGTGCGCCGGGACGGGGTCTTCCTCCCGGCACTCTGTTTGCTCTCTCCACCGAGAAGAATTTTGAGAGCCCGTGGGACTGTAGGTGTTTGAGGATGAGATCCTTGACGAATAGGTCTGTAGTGGGCCCTTCTGCCCGTTCAGGAACCCCAAAATGCAAAAATTACTACGCCTTGATCTGCCCTCATAATCTTCATGTCTGGCTTCCAGGTTTGCCGTGGTTGCTTGGAGTTCACTAACTTGGTCCTGGAGGGCCTTGGTATCTTGAAGGAGAGCTGCCATTGTGTCCCCAACTTCTTGGATTCTAGTGCCCATGTTCCGGATGTCAGCCCATATCAGGGACACTTCTGTTGTGACATTGTCTATACGTCCATCCAAGGCTGTTAGAACCCCCTGTATTGCTGCCATTATGTCCTGTAGGGACAAGGAGTCTCCTGCTGCTGGTTGTGGGGGTGCAGTGGACATTCGATCCCTGAAGATTTCTGCACCCTTCGTGTCCCTGGGGAGGGCAAATTTGTCCAGTTTCATCTGATGCATTCCTTTCATGTTTTTGCCCCCTGTCATGTCATCCGAGCAATAGGACATTGGTTGGGATGGAGGGCCAAGCACCCAGGTACTCCCTGCTGCCTGCCACAAGGGAATAAGGACTCCTGTGCGGCCTGTCAGGTTTCTCCCAGTCTTCTCAGCCCCTCCCCAGCACTTAATTACTGTGGGAGTCAGGCCCTGAGCGCAATAGTTTACTTTTCAGGACACCGAGCAGTAGAGGAAGCTGTCTGTCTTTGCAGTTTGGTGGATTGTGGCACCAATCTTAAAGTCCGGTGCTGTGTTGCCTAATAGGTAACTCCCTTGCCCTTTCACTCACAAAAGTTGCGTGACTGACTCACTGCCGGGCCCTCAGCCGGTCCTCATCGGCATCTGATATCCCCCTAGCACACAGTCTCTTCCTTCCCTGGATCAGAGTGCAGGGAGGGGAGCCAGATATTCACTCACCCTGCCCCTATCTCTTGGGCGTCTCGATTATAGGCCCTTTGCTTGTGCTGGCAGCTGCTCACGGTCACCGCTTTAGCCGCTACTCACGGTTGTTGCTGTTGGCCCTTATGCTCTGCAGTCTCCGGCCCCGGCTTTGCAAGGCAGCACCCCCCTGCCAGCACTGGCTCTCCGGAGCCTCTCGAGCCTGGCCCTACACCTCCTGCCACGCACGGCTTCAGGCTCTAACATTCATCACCATGGCGACTCACCCCAGGATGGGGCTCCACTGCCACCTCCTTTGTTTTGGCTGGCGGCTGCCTTGCTACATTGCAAACGGTCTAGCAGCTACCCACGGCGTCCACCAACTTCAGAGCGCATGCGCCGGGGTCAAATACTCAGATGACTGTCCGGATATTAATGGGGAAGAGCACTGGGTTGCGGAGCCGCTCTAAGAAGCGACCATCTTCTCCGGCAGTTGGCAACTTTGCTAAATATCTCATTCATGTAACTGTGAGCTAGAGTCGAGTGGAAAGACTTTTGGGCCTTGTTAATGTACACATTAAGAAATGGTTGCCTGGTGCAACATTTTTTGAAACACGCATTAATTTGCAAACATTTTAAGAACATTCTCAATCCTACATGTGATCTAACTAATGTATTTTCATAGTTTATTTACTAGGAGTATGCATTTACTCTTTTTCTTACAAACCATTTACTTACATAAACATTTCTATAGCATTTAAAGCATTTTTAAAGTGCAATTGTAACACAGTGAGTACGTCGGTTTTCTAAAATTGTTCTAATTTCTCCCAAACTCTATCCCTTTTGATGATGAAAATCATCACCATAATTTGGTTTTCACTTTCACATTTGAATCTAAAAGGTGGTATCATTAGTATAGGCATTAATATACATTTTATTATCCCCTTTCCAGCCATCGAGAACTAGTTACCATTTGTATTTAGTTCTTCTCCCAAACTTTTCTTACAGACTTGGTGTTTCCAATTCCTGCAATTTGGGTCTCAGATTTGATATGTTTCCTGCAAACTCTTCGATCTTTCTACTCTCATTTGGTATGTACGAACAGCAGTGAGTTAGCTTTAGCGTATGGCAGACCCCTCCTTTCTCAGCAAGAAGCATGTCTAAAGCCAGACCATCTTGTAAAACCATAGACTGTATAGCAATTAATTATGTGTTAATTAAGAGTAAAGCTCCAGAAGTGCTAGTTGCCATTTTATCCACTACCGTAGCTAGCTTCCTGATCTTTTTATCATTAAGTATTACTCCCACTGGTGGTATCACTGCTCTGAATATATCTCCCACTAAGGAAGCTTCATTATTTTGTATTGCACATATGACTGCGTGATGGTGCTAAAGTTAAAGCTTCTATGCTAGTAACATGACACATTTTTTAAATTAGGATACCTAAGTAGCATGTTTCCTCCCAATCAGCGGGAGGGAACATGTTCCAGAAATGTGTCCACAAATGTAGTATACCCCTTTCCTATTTGTGCCCTCTGTAATGCTCCCCCCCACACATAACTGCTGAGTTCCTTTCCGCCACCCCTGGCTCAGAAATAAGAAACAAACATAATTTTTGCAACTTCAATTTCTTTACATTAACCAATAAATACACACTGGGTAAGCCCAGTAACCCTCAGAACGTGGTCTGTTACACATATAATTGCAAGATAATTTTACCGCAAATTTTCAATTCTTGGACAGGATTTCCCTCAGTGTAATGCATTGACTTGATAATAGTGGATGGTGGTGGCAACTACTCACCACACACTGATGTAGGTATCCGGGTCAAAGGACCTTGAAGATACACTGCGGAGGTAAAAGAGGCTACACTAGTGAGTGTACAGTTGTAAACATTATAAAGAGAATGTAAATTCTCATCTTTAGCACTTCAGGTTGCAGTACCTCATAAACCGCATATCAACGGTTGTGCACACCTTTAACCATTAAATGAAAATAAAAAACATGTGTGTTCAAATAATTACATACTACAAGTGGACTTGCAAGCCCCAAACCTGGCGCAGGTCCAAACATACTGAAGGAAGAACACAGCTCAGCATTCATAACTCTTAGTTCTAAATCCCTGGAGAAATTCAAATGAAGATGCGCCCTGCCTCTTACTTGAGCTCAACTTAATAGAGCTGCAAATGCTTGTTTATACTGTACTGCTACTTACTCATGTATGCATGTACGTTTGTGTTTTTGCTTTTTAATTTATATGATCTTTCCCTTTCTGATGGTGGTGTTATTCTCTGCCTCCATTGGTTTGCATGTGATTTGTTTGTAGTACTTGTCAGTGACCAAGACTTTCCTACAATAGATAAATGTTGCAACATGGCTGAAAGTAAAGAAAAAAGCTCTATAACACAGCCAGCGTTGACCGCATCATAGCACTTTTTTATTTATTTTCAGCCATGCTGCACTGAAGCCAGCGCTGCTGTACAATATAGCTAAACAAAATGGCAAAGCCATTAGATCCCGCATAGGCAAGACCTATTGGCTTTGTTAATACTTGTTTCTTCTTGGTGTTCATCACTGTGCTGTCCATGCTTTAGAAATAGCTCCTCCTCATCCAGTCGCTTGTGAACGTGCAGGTCTGGGGATGGGAGAGGGGTTTTACTCTCTGCTGGCTCCTTGCCCTTGAAGGGAACAGGGAAGGAGGGAGCGTGTGATAAACTCCCCCTATCTCCAATCCACTCAAGTGAGCTCCTGTTGCAGCTTCTTGCAGTTAATAAAGGCTGTGGCAGGTGGAGGTTAACAATATCAACTCCATTCCTGCTGAATGCATGGATTGCTACAATAGTTCCTGCAGCATTGTGACACACAGTTTCCAAAGAAATCGGGCACTGGATGCTGGAGACGTTCCTGCAGCCGCGGGGCATACAGTGATCAGATAGAGGTGAGGTGGGGGCTCACATTACCACAGGAAGTTCCTGCTCTGTCCAGGAAATGTCATCAAACCACAGCAGCACATGCGGTTTTCAGGCAGGCAGGCCACAATGCCACAGCAGTACCTAATAAGTCCACATGGATGGTTGGGTCCTAATGTGTCCAGACGGATGGTTGGGGCACAGGGTAATGTGAGAGCTGATGCACCCTGGCACAGCAGTCCATGTATCTCTTACAAATACAGTGACCGTGACTTGCCTACTCCATGGGGAGAGCAATCTGCATGCTGCCCATAAACGCTCTCACTTTGAAGACAGCCAAAAGCATATTAAACACCAGGCTCCCTCGAAGACACAACCTGACATTTGACCTCGGTCTTTGAATGCACTGTAAATGTGATGAGATAAGAACAAGATTTACAGGTCTTTTTACCGACAGAGGGCTCTCAGAAGGATACTGGAAAATAAATGTTTGGCATCGAAGGGATGAAGTGAACCTGTAGAACCCAAGCCAGCAAATGAAAACGCAAGAAAATGTGAGTTATGAACCACAAAGCCAATTGCAAGCAACGGGTAGAATGCATTCCCAGGTTAGCTTCTGAAACTCCTCAAGATGTCTTTTGCATGCCACACAGCTGTTCTGTCTGGTAGGCTGCGACCCAAAAAGTTTAGCAGGCCAGAATGATCTGACGCAAGACCAGAATTTAATTTTCACCAAAATTGCTCCAATTCTGTTTGTGGCAGCACTTTTGGCAAAGGGGAGAGGTGAGAGTGTTACGGAGGTCTGAGCACTTTGGTTGTGGGTCATTTAGCTCAAAATTATTTTCATACATCTGGAGTTTATGAAGCACAATTTAATCTAGAATTATTTGGAAGAGTTGCCTACAGGTAATATGGTAAATCACCTCTACTGAACTGCTTTTATATCACAATTATTTATTTATTAGTTTATTTATTTATTTACTATTTCTTTTGCAGTTTTATTTTGTGCAAACAAGACCCGAAGGTATCAGAGCACTTTACTTAGAAACAGCTTACACAAGAATGACTATTAGCATGCTTCATAAAGAAATGTATTGCATGACCGGAGGCTCTTATTATGCTCCTCAGATCTTGGATTTATTTAAATAGCAGCAGTCAAGAGAACTGTAAAAAAGTACAAATCCCATGAGGCTTTAGACACCTATCCAATCGGAAACTAAAACGTAGTAAGTACAAAGAACAGCCAATGAGTTAACAGCATAACCTATAACACTTATCTTGATTGTAAATAGTCCTCTTTTCTTGCTGCTTACAGTCAAGATAATTATTATATCTTATTGCTGCTTATTTCATTTTACAATTTTAAGGTTTTATTAGTGCAGTAGTATTTATATATTCCTTTTGGTTCCATACTTGCGGTTTCTATTGTTTTCCTCTGGTCTTGTGGTCACGAGCACTCCATTCTTTGCGTCCCTGGCTGCGTCACCCATTTTCTTGTGGCACAGCATGGGAGATGCTTCAACACCATATCATGCCTGTAGCCTCATAACGCTTTTTTTTACAGGCCTTTTCTTTGGGCCGTATGTTTCTGTAAAATCCTTGTCAGAGCTCCGGTTTGCATCTGCTGGTTTTCCTGCCGAGGGGCACGGCCTGGCTTCCCGCCCCTTTGTTGTTCCTTTTAGTTTCCCTCAACATGCCCACATCCAACTGGGAGGGGACATTGTCCCTTTGAAAATTAACCAATTTTTTGCCTAATTTATTGCATTATTTCCCTTTTTTCATTCTACACATTGCTTTACCAGTATTAAACATGGAATTAGATAGTTCCTCTAACTTTTATGAAAATTATAAGAATGGGGAAACTTTAAAAAATAATTTTTATGGATTTATTCAAACCTTAGTGGAACAGGCTGTTGCAGCCTCAATGGATAAAGTCACAAAAACATTGAAAATCCAATCATTAATCTGTTGTCTAAGACTAGTTTGGCCTATTCTAATAGGAAAAGCAGGAAGCACAAAGCCAGGGTGAGTCTCCCTTCAGCTAAGAATACACAATCAACAGTTTCCAAACCTACGATTGCGCTTGTGACCAGTGAGGTTTCTTCACACACGACTGAGGATGTGGTTCCTCCCAAGCCTCCTTCTAAGGATGGGAGTAGTATAATGACTGTCAAAAGCAAATCTAAATTGAAAAATATTTCAAATAAAACATCAAAAGTAGTAATTTCACAAAACTTAACACAGGTGATGACATGGGTGATCCGGATACAGATGATGACATAGATTTATTAGGGGATACAGACCCCTTTTTAGCCCCTCCTACTAGAAAGGGTAAGGTGGCTTTGCCCTGTTGCTATCCCTTTTTGGCTAAAACAGTTTTGGATGCAAAGGGTATGCCCATGTTTGACCCCAAAACTATCCACCATCCAAATTCTACCGAATGGTTCCCTGCCAATCACGCAGGTGAATATATTGCCTCTAGACTTAGTTTGTCACTGGGCCAACAATCCAGGGCCAAATTGAAATCGGAATGCCTTAGACCTTCTTTACCTTCTAATATCGCATCTACTCCCATTATTGACCCTAACATACTTATGTTTTTCTTCAAATTTGGTAAAGTTCCTTGTAAAGGAGTGGACAGAGCCTGGCCTACCTGCCAGGACAAGGTACTGGACATTATAGATCCACTTTAATGAGAAAGTCAGACTTCAAAAACCAAAAGGTCACAGACTTGAAAGAAAATGGAGATTAGACTTTAAGTCAAGTGATAAAGAACTATATTAGGCATCTATCCAGATTTATAAAACACTTATCCACAATGAACAATCTGTATACTTTATTGCCAAAATAAAAGCCTTAAACAATTCCTGGCAGATGCATTCCTGGCCAAGGTCAACACTGTATACAACTCCTTCTCTACCTCTAGTATTATAGGCACCATATAACCAACCATATGTTTGGAAACGGTGTCTCCCCAAAGAATGGATCAAATACTTTGCTAGGAAAGTCGATGCTGACTACCTTCCGAAGCGTCTTAAAGGGTAACCCCCTTAAGGGCCCTGATAAGGGATCAACTTATACTTTGTTTAGTATACCATCACTAACGGACGGACAAATCCTAACACTTGTTAAACAAGTTAAATCAGGGTCACAATGGGATGTTTGTCCTCCAAGGATCCTACATATGGCACAGGAAGCAATAATCAGTTACCTAACGATGTTATTAAATAAAAACATTTGCCCAGGCTATTTTCCTAAAGAGTTGAAAAAAGCGCCAACTACGCCACTCCTGAAAAAAGCCAATCATGATGCCAAGGACCCGAACAATTATAGGCCGATATCACGCTTACCATTTCCAGCTAAAGAAGTGGAGAAGGCCATAAATCAAAAACATACGGCCTTCATCTGCAAGAATCACATCCTTGACTCCTCCCAGTTCGGGTTCCATGCTCAGCATAGTATGGAACTAGCCTTAAATACAGCTATGGAAGAACTGAGGCAGACGCTAGATCAGGGAGAGAATGCAGCCCTGATCCTATTGGATCTGTTGGCAGCATTTGATACGGTCAATCACCAGGTGTTAATTGACCGTCTAGCTTCCATGGGAATCAAGGACAAAGCCCTTGCTCTGCTAACTTCATTTCTCACAGATCGTAATCAATCAGTGACCTTGGGAGATTTTCTATCACCACCCTTCTCCTTGTCATGTGGGGTACTGCAGAGATCCTCCCTGAGTCCACTCTTTTTAACCTGTATGTCACCCCCTTGCTGACCTCATTAGATACTATGGATTCTCTTTAGCATCATAGGCCGACGATACTCAAATCATTGTGCCAGTAACAGGCAATCCAGATGCCACAGCAACTCAATTCCATAACTGTGTGCTACACATTGGGTCCTGGATGAGGGACAACTCTTTAAACCTTAATTAATCAGAAACAGAAATCCTACTCTTTGGAAATAACCCATCTTTCTGGTCTACTATGTGGTGGCATCTGAACTTGGACCTCTCCTGATTACAAGTGCCAAAGCAAAAAATCTTAATATAATCTTTGACACGAAACTATCTTTTGATGGACAGATTAATCATACAACCTCCTCATGTTACTTTATTCTTAAAGTTCTAAGGAAGATCCTGTTGTATATACCATCGGCTCTGCAAAAAACTATAGTCACAGCACTTATATCCTCAAGACTGGACTACTGCAGTTCCATCTTTACTAGTATCCACAAAAGGGGTTTAAGAAAGCTGCAGGTTCTTCAGAATGCAGCTGGCTGTCTCCTCCTACGCATCCCAAGACACAAATCGGCAACCTAGGCCCTAATCCACCAACATTGGTTAAAAGTTGAAAAATGTATCAATTCAAAGCCCTGTGCATTGTTTTTAAATGCTTACATTGCCTTGGCCCAGCTTATCTCTCTCAATCTTTTCTACCCATCTTTTATGTCCCATCCAGATATCTTCACTGTTCATCTAGTGACAACCTGGTCATCCCCAAGGTCAACACTGTCCATTGGTGCGAGAAAAGTTTCATCATCAGCACTTCCATTTTGTGGAATTCCTTACCATCTATGGTTAAAAGCAATCAGAACCTCAGGGATTTCAAAACGAGTTTTTAAATCTGGCTGTTTAATCAGTAAATGCTATAAGGGTCTCACCATTCTCTGTGGTTACTCTAGTAGGAGGCGCCTAGACACCTCCGTGCAGGGGCGTAAGTAACACAGGCCCCCGCAGCCCCCATGGTGCAGGGGACCCCTCAAGCTCCAGGGGGCCCCCTCAGCAGAGCGCTCTGGCTACAGAGCTTCTGATTGAGCCCGGAGGCATACCCTCCACAAGTTTCTAAATGCGAATGCCTCCATGTATTAGCCACGCTTAATAAATACTGTTTTCCTTTAATTTAATTTCACTGGCTCATATTTTCGATTTAGCTGAAGCCGCCGGGCTAGACAACTCTCCTGTTGATCCTGAAGATCCATCATTGCGGATGCAAAGAGTGTTTTGATTGTTGGGAAATGAAAACTCTGCCATTACACACAAATGGAGGAAAAGTCTCTTGTTGAAACTAGATTCCAATCTGACAAATCTGGCTACTATGGACCCCGAAATTAAGGCAGAAGGTCTCGCAACTGGGCTTCCTTTATTAAAGAACTCAGCAAGTACATCACTACATTTGCCTCCATAGACAAGGCCCAACAGATGCTCAAAAAAGTATTTTCCCAACAGGTTTTTTCCAGGGCCGGTAAAGGCAGGAGCCACTTTACTGGCAATAACTTCTGGAATCAAGGTTTACGAGGCTCCTACAACTCAAGCTACCAGGAATACAAGCCTCAGTTCTACCCCCAGAGAGGCAAGAGTTTCCGTGGACAAGGACAAAAAAGCTACACATACACCACCCAAGCAGGTAAGTCTCCTTTCTGGCCATCCTCCTGTAGGAGGCCGACTGATTCTCTCTAACAAAATGGCAATAAATAACTTCAGATCCCTGGTTACGAAACACCATACAAGGTTATGCTATGGAGCTCGACACAATGCCTTTTCAAAGTGTGTTTTCTCTATTCCTCCAAAATTCTCATCTGAAATGTCAGCCTAATATCTCTAGAAATACTCAAAAAAGCAATGCAGCTTTCTTTTCCTGACCCCTCAGATTTCTCTTTTTAGTACAAAAGAAAAACAAAAAGGTGAGAGCTGTTATCAATCTCAGATATTTCAAACAGTTTCTAATTTACTGTCATTTCAAGATGGAGACGATCATCCATCTCAGAGATCTGCTACTTCAATACAATTGGATAGTGCGCTTGCATCTACAGGATGCATACCTTGCAGTTCCCATCCATCATGATTACAGGACATTTCTTCAGTTTCAATAGCAGGGAAAAACATACATTTTCTTTCCTTCCTTTATGGCTTCCTTCGGCACCGTGGTGCTTTACAACTATAATGAAGCAGGTCGTAGGTTATCTCAGGGCTCAAGGCATCAGACTTGTCATCTACCTAGACAATATTCCTTTAATTTGCCACAGCTTACATACCCTCCAATCACAGGTTCAAATTACTTGTTCTCTTCATGCAGATCTGGGCTTTTTCATCAATACTGAAAAATCAATCCTAGTTCCTTTCACTCAGATGGAATTCTTAGGTTTTCTTATAAATTCCTCCACTGTACTTGCCCTTGTCCAAAGTCAAGGCCATCAAATCATAGATTCTCCAGACTCTTTGAAGTTCTATAATGTCTCTCAGGTCTCTGGAGAGAATAGTAGGTCTTCTTTCTTCCTCGATCGTGGCCATTTTTCAAGGTCCCCTCCAATATCGAGCACTCCATAGGCCAAAGATCTGTCACTTGCACAGGGGTCCCGCTTCCTCCGACTCCATCAGTTTAGATTCAGAATCCCAGCTAGAACTCCAAAGGTGGATAGACTATTTAGATTGTATTGGAATCCAATGCAAGTTGGACAGGTTTGGAGAACCCGATGGGGTCCCTTTGCGACTGGGGGTTTATGGTATCATTAGAAGTCCAAATTGAATATAAATATTTTTGGGATGCTTGCAGCCTACTTTTTAGTCAGAAGCCAAGCAAAAAACATAGCACATTGCTTCATCCTTCTCCTTATGGACAACATTACAGCGGTTCGGTACATTCAATCATCTCGGCGGTATCAGATCCAGGCCTCTGGAAGAGCTGGCAAAGAGTTTTTAGGAATATTGACTTCTCCACAAAATATCACTTTGCACAGAATATTTACCTGGAGATCTCAACAACATAGCTGACTGCCATTCTCCTTATCTTCACAACGTGAGCAATTGGAGGCTTTAGTTCGCAAATGGGGACCTTTCCACATGGATCTCTTTGTGACCAGGCTCAATTCTCACCTTCCCTTTTCCTTCAGCTGGCTCCCAGACCCACTAACTTTGGCTTCAAATGCCATCTTGCAAGACTGGTCCCAAGTGATCAACTATGACTTACCTCCTTTTTTTATGACCAACAGGGTTTTTCCTCAAGTCAGATGACAACAAGCAACCTTAGTGATCGTAGTTCCGATCTAGAAATCACAGGTTTGGTTCTCACCCCTCCTGGAACTAGCAATATATTTTCCAGTCCTGCTTCCTTCTTTCCTCAAGCTCCTTCTGGGCCCACAGTGTTTTCCTCACAACCTAATGTTCAACAATTTTCTTTCTCTCTCTGCCTTGAAAATAGCAGGACTCACAATCTCTCCCTTTCATTTTGCCAGAAGCTACAGAGTACATTAATAAATACAGGGCTACAGGTACAATCAAGGCTTACAAATCAGCCTGGTCTTTATGGACAAGCTGGTGTTTGGGAAACTCGTTCAATCCCTTTTCAGCAGCTCTAACTTAAATTGTCAATTTCCTTGCAACTGAAACTAGTGGAGGGAAGACGTATTGGACTATAAATCTTTACAAGTCAGCTATGTCCATGAACCACCCTTACATCAGTGGAACACCTGTAGGAGAGCATCATCTTTTTTAAATGAGTAACATTTTCCAACCCTCCTGTTCCAAAATACAATTAATGTTAATGTTGTTTTGAAGTTGTTTCCTGGCCTGATAATGGTGATCTTTCACTCAAAATGTTATCTGCAATACTTACAATGCTGTTATGTTTGATTTCAATAAAACATATTTTTGATGTTAAAGCATTAGATATTTCTTCTTATTGTCATTTATTCTCCCACATGTTTTCGTTTTTCAGTTGGCAAATGCACAAAAACAGACCGAGCTACTGTGCTTTACCCTTATTTACCTGACCAACCTAAACTTTGTGTTGGAAAATGTATTAAGGCTTATGAATAAAACACTATACATCTCAGACCGTCCTCCAGTGCCCAACTCCTCATTTTCTTCAGAAAACCTCACAAACTGCCCATTGGGTCAAGTGGGTCATGTCTCTTGCGAGACTTGCTTTAATGCTTATTCTTCCAGGGGAGGTATTGCATCCAAAGCCAACTGGGCAGGCTCCCGTCTTGAAGACATTCTGAGATATACTGATTGGTCTAATAATAATGTTTTTTTGCACATTTTATTGTAAACCTATACATACTGCATCTTCTGTTGTATTTAACATACTTTAAACCAGCAGAATAAGAGCCTCCAGTCTTGCAATAAAATGTAGATTTTCCTAGTAATTCATGAAGGAAAGTCTTAATTTTATTAAAGACATGGAGGAGAATATTATCCCATATCAAGACACGGGGAAGTTAGCCTGGTATATGCTGTCCACTAATTAAAGTGGGCACCTTGTACCAGTCCAAACAACCCTTATTGATGATTAGGTTAAATACAACCTGTATTGAAAGCTATCCTAGTGGTAGCTATGGAGAGCTATGGAGAGCAGCCTTCAGGCTAAGTCTTGAAGGAATGTAAAGCAGCTTGGTTTACCAGATTATAACCTCCTGAATGACCAAATGAAAGGAGAACCACACAAGGTGCATATAAATATATGTATTTATTTCTAAACACTCTCTACTAACCTCCTTATGAGATTAGAGAACAAGATACACAATATTAAAGCACTAGAACGACAGTAAATAGCACAATATATAATGGGCCCCAGGGGAGACCAAACCATATATTAAGAAAGAGGTATAAGAACCATGACTTGACTAGACACAGTGCCTAGAGCACGTAGAATCACTGGAACCCCAAGGAACCACCCAAGGTAGTGACACAGGGGACCCACGGGGGACGCGTGCAGTGTGAGAACACAGCCGCGAGCTCTATACAATCCTATGTGAAAGTCGCGGTTGGAATTTTAAAAATTAAGGACACTTAGGAGAGGACTTGGAGCAAACCCTTGGAGACTTAGAAGGTTCTAAGGCCAGCACCCATGTGAGCACCGGAGTACTCGTGTTATCTAACCCAGGGAAGCCGGGTGCATAGGTGTCAAATGGTGTCGGAATCTTCGTCATTTTCAATGGAGAGTTCCTGCAAAGTGCTGCTGCCGTGAAGAGGAAAAGTGTCCGGTGTGATCCAAGCCTGGATCGGAGATGTGAAGAACATTAAAGCAGAGGGGACAGAGTCTGGGTCACTTTAGGGTGACCAGGGGCACGGTAGATCAATGCCCATCAATGTTGGGTGTTTCAGGTGCGAAGAGGTGAAGCTTGACTCCACTGCCACGGGGACCAGGAGACATCGACGATGACCACAGTGCACAGGCGAGCTGTCCCACAAAGGATGTTGAGGGGTCGGTGTCCGGAATGGAGACCAACAAGCCTTGGCAACCGCAACCCACGCGCTTGTTTAACAAGTGTAAGAGTAAAAACGCTTCGGTGTGGACCAGCAAGGTCCTGTGGACTCCCCAAGCAATGGAGAGTCAGGGCACATCTGGAGCAGCCAGGTAAGCCCATTGAAAGTTAAAGTACCCTTCTCAGGGACCCACAAGTCAACGGACAAGGGATCGCGAAGGGATCTCGAGAGGAATCACTAAATACCAGCCCATGGCACACTAAAGGAGTGTAGGCCAGTAATCTTCCGTTGAATCACTGCTTGGGGGGTGGACTAGAAGTAGCCCAAAGCACAGCCTCAGGGATCGGCAAAAAGCATATGCTGCTGCAAATGTGCACTGTGTCCAGGGGTTCGGGTTGCACAGTCCCCATGAGGGCTTTGGATCTCAGGATTGCTGAGAGCACGGATCGGTCTCGGGGAAGTTTGGAAATCAACTTCCTGTGTTGCAAAGTCTTCGGAGTCGTTCCGGAGCTGCGTAGTTGCAAACCTGACAGATGCGTCTTTGGTGCCTGCCTTGCAGGGGAGTAACTCCTTTACTCCAAGGGAGATTCTTCGGTCATCCAATGTCGTGAAGATAGTTGAAGTTCTGGGATTCTGTAGCAGAGTTTCATCCAGGTAAATCTAAAGTCCTGTAGCCAGGGGTTCCTACTTTATATCCAAGGAAGGGTGGGACAAATTCTGGGGTCCCACCTATGGGAGGGTCAGGACAGAGAGGTGGCTACACCCATGTCCTTTGTCCAGTTTCACGCCAGAGCAGGGGCTGGTAGCCCCCTGCAACCGGTTTGAGCTGGACTATGCACAGGGACACCAAATGTGCCCCCAGTGCAGTCATCAAAGCACTCTTGGAGTGCACCCACCCATCCCCAATTGACTAAAGCCTGTCTAGTCGGTGGTCACACCTCCCTGTTTCATCCAGCAGCAGGAGGGCAGACTCGTGTCTGTGGCTGGCAGCATCCATTTTGTGATGCCAGGGTTCTGTGAAGCTGGTACCTGGTGTACCGGTGCTGTGATATTTCTCCCTCTCGTAGGGTGGAATCATACCTCCCACACTAGTTACTGGTGTGTAGGTAAGATTCCAAGATGTTTGACACCAAACATGACATGTTTCCATGCAGCTATTCCAAAGTAAGCATTTACCGCGAGGTTATAATGCACTTAAGAGTATATGGTTTGGCTGCATCACAAACAACCCCAGAATAAAGGTTCCAAAGGTTGCAGAGGGGCTCTGTTCATGCAGGTGCACCCTTTCACATAAAACCCAGCACCCTGCCTTCAGGATTGATAAGGCCTGCCATAGGGGTGACTGATAGGTTTATATGTGCAGTGATATGGATAGATATAGGGAACCTATATCTAAGTAAGGGGTGCATACACCACCTTACACAGGCTGCTGTAGCAGACCTTTTGTTTCATTTTGAATGGTCTCCCAGGGGTGGCATAATACATGCTGCAGCCCCTGAGAGGCCTCTGGGGTACCTATGCCCTGGGTATATAGTATACCATATACTAGGGACTTATAAGGGTACCCCAGAATCCAATCTGTGGTGTACCTAAAGTACATGCAATCAATTTTAGGGAGAAAGCAAATAGACTGGGGTCCTGATTAGCAGGATCTCAGTCAAACTAAGTCGAAAACCAGCAAAACACCAGGCACAAAGTGGGGGTAACCATGCTGTCAGATTCCACCTTCCTACACACACTTTATTAACTCTGTGTTTTTCCCACCCTGACAGTGTACTTCTGCTCCACCTTCTTCATCCACCTAAGGACAATCCAAAAGGCCACCGATTTTTTCCTTCAAAACCTTCAGCTGTGGATTTTCCTGGTGCCTCCAATTATACCAAGTTGCTGACTTCTCCGATGAGACGCAACTTTACACACTTTTTACAAGAACTGTTTACTTGTACTTTGGCTAGTTCCAGTGTGTTTTCTATTTTTCCTTTGTTTAATAATTATCTTTAACTTCTTGCTCAAGAAGAGAGAACTGTTCGCAGTAACGATAGGTGTTATAGGTTATGTTGTTACCTTTTAGTTTCCCATTGGCTAGTTGTCTCAATTCCTCATGGGATTTGAAGTTTTTTACAGTTCACTTTACTGCTGTTTTTAAAATAAATCCAAGATCAGAAAAGCATATTGCTCGCCTCCCTGTCTTCAATAAAATTAGGACTTTCCCTCATAAATTACTGGGAAAATCTACATAACATACGATAAGAACAATTTATGGCATTGAAGATGACTGGCTACCTGGATCCATCGCAATCAGGCTTCCAACTCAAACATAGTATGGAAACTGCCCTGGTAGCCGTTACCGACAACATCAGGCTTGCACTAGATCAGGGCCAACCTACCCTCCTAGTGTTGTTAGATCTATCTGCCGCATTCGATACGGTTGACCACCAGACTATGCTCATGAGACTGAGGGAAGCCGGGATTGGGGGAGTGGCGCTGCAATGGTTGACCTGCTTCCTCTCTAGTCGTACCCAGACCATCAACTTGGGCCCTTACCGATCAAAATTGATAGAACTGACCAAGGGAGCACCTCAAGGCTCATGTCTAAGCCCAACCTTGTTCAATATATACATTGCTCCCTTGGCAGCTCTCGTAAGGAGCCATGGGTTTGTCCCAATATCCTATGCAAATGACACCCAGCTTACCTTTTCCTTCAACAAGACATCCCAAACAGCCCAATCCTTCTTTTCTTCCGGCATGCTAGCTACCTCACAATGGATGAGAAACAACTTCCTACAGCTGAATGCCGGAAAATGAAGTCATGCTCTTCAGAGCAGCCCCACTACTATGGACTCCTGATTGGTACCCAAAGAACTGGGAACCAGTCCACCTCCCAAAAAAACGGCAAAGAACTTAGGGGTACGTCTCGAACAGTCTCTAGCTATGAAAGAGCACGGAACCCATACGCACTGGGCCTGCTGAGAAGAGTGTTTTCCTATCTCCCCAATCCCTTGCGAAAGACCCTGATCCAAACCCTGGTGCTTAGTAAATTAGATGATTGCAACGCCTTACTGGTCACAGTCCACAAGTCCTCCCTCAATCGCCTTCAGATGGTACAAAATACCGCAGCACGCTTAGTCTTAAATGCCCCTCACAGATAAGCTTAACTCCCTCTTCTGCACCAACTTCACTGGTTGCCAGTGAGGAAACGGGTGAAGTTTAAAATCTGTTGCCTGACACAAGGCAATATGGGATATTGGACCCTCCTACTTGGCAGAGAGGCTTCATCAGTACATTTCCAAAAGAGACCTACGATCTGGCTCGAAATCTCTGCTTAAAATCCCCAGGATCATAAAAGCACGAACAGGAGGCAAGCCTTTTCATATCAGGCACCACTGATATGGAACCAACTTTCAACTGCCTTAAGAGAGACAATGCTCAGACCACCTAAAATTTAGGAAGGCCTTGAAAACCGCCCTCTTTTAGACCAGCCCACCCACATCTTTTTCTGCAAATCCACGAGCGCCGAGATACCCTTTAGGGGGTTGATTCACGCACTATATAAACCCATAAACTAAACTAAACTAAACTAAACTAAACTAAACATAATAGTACTAAAAATAGGACAGCCTGCTTTCAAACAATGATTTATAGGAGTGTTATAATATTAATTTGGAGCTCCACATTAGAGTTGAGATAGTCCAATAAAGATAAATCCAATTTCCAAATATAGAACATGAAATTTGGCATTGCAATAGCTGCCGGAGCCTACATTTTTACTGACATTGTGGAATGTACATGTCTCAGTTGAAACTGTTTATTTTTTTCAAAAACTGAATTATAGTATTTCTAGTATGTTTTGTGTTTTTTGGGCTTCTTGTGCAATCAATATTCTTGATTTCTAGAAACAGCCACAGTTTACAAGGAACTTATGAAGTGTACCCATCCATTCTGCTGGCACTGACAACCTCCTTTACTTATTAGAACCCTCGATTCTGAAGTTCCCCTCTGAGTTTGCTCCAAAATATAGTGTGAAATATTGTCCGCTAAAAATATTGTGCGTTAGAATATTAAATAATGTTGAAGGTTGATATATAAATATATATGGAAGTATCAGTTTACTACACTTAACTCTGTATCTACATACCTTGATGATGTATGTATCTTTAAGGTACGTAGATGTGGAGTTATGAATAGCAAATCTATTCTTACCTGCATATACTTACTTTCACAATAGTTTCATAATCGGTATTCTGGCTATGCTATTTTGTAGCGCAATATGTTTGTGCTCAATATTCTGACACACAACTTTTCCAAGCACTGCATTATTTGTTGCTTTGTCTAAATTAATTTCCATGAATTCTGTTGAACTGTCTTGTCATCTCTATTTATAAATGAGGGGTTCGATTATCAAATTACGTTAAACGGATTAAAATGTGTTAGAGTTGACCATGGTTCTGGGTTATTGCATTACTTAATCTTCCATCAAGGCATCTCACAAATCACATTTGCTCTCATTTCTGGATTACCAAGGTCGAGTTAATGTATAAAAATATGTAAGCTGCACACTCGCCTCGCTACAAAAACAGGAAGAAACGTACCAAGTCCTTCTGCCTGGATCCGGCTTGGCATAAAGTGTGTGTCAATATAACAACTATAAAATATAAAAGCAAACAAGAGCATTTGTGTACAAGGATGCCATTGGCCTTCTGGGAAAGCAAGGACAATGACCCCTTTGACTGCTGTGGGAGTAGCAAAATACAGCAATTATCAAGGCTCAATGGTCCCCTCGTGGCTCTGGGCCTCGGTGCCACTGAACCTGCTGCACCAATGGTAGCTACGCACCTGAACAAGAGCGGTATATACCGTACTTTGCATGTTTAGGCTGCTGGGGAATTTGCCAATATATCAGCTATTTTCCCATGAGTGCCACAGTGCAAGAACTGGAGCGCGGCTAATTTGCATAATGTGTATTTCCCCACCATACGTGTTTTCTACTTATTATCCCGTGAAAAGCTGCTCTGTTCCTACTAATTTATTCATTCTTCGCATGTCGTATTACTTTAGCATCTCCTGCTAATGACTGAAACAGAATTTCCAAGAAACAGGCCCCCTGTTGCTCCGTACATTGTTGTAAAAATAGCAATAACAATGATATATAACTGGCATTAAGCGTTTGACTAATAGTCTCTTTCACAGAGGGTACAATGCGCTGTCGCCTGTTGTACAAAGCTAATGTTGGTGCTTTCTGTTTACTCCCTCCTAGAAAGAGACAACAGACGCGTAGCTTGACAAATGTGTGTGTCATCATTTATTCTGAGCGTAAATTCTGCAAAAAGTGAATTAAAAAAATCATAAAAGTTTGCATGAAACTACATTATAAATTATACCAGGGAAATGTTTCTCTGCGTTAATATCCTGTTTATGCACGATAGACCACATGCACTTTTCGCACGCGACGTTACTGCACAGCAGTGTCAGTTGTCATGTGAGAAGTGACTATGCACAATGTAATAAAGTTTAACTAAATAAAACACTCCAGGTCAATGTTGCACCCTCGCCCTCCTCTAAGCATAGGCTGACGTGACGGGATATATATATATATATATATTATCTACTGGCGGTCGCCAGTAGATAGTTATAGTTACAACCTAGTTTCCATAGGAAATCTCAAAATTCTATTTTGAATAACTTTGGCGCCGGTTGACGAATCCTCGCGAAATTTTTAAAACAAATGGGGCGCTCCGTTCAGCTCCTACCCTGAAAGTCTCGGGTGATTCGTCAAGCAGGGGCCGAGAAAAAGGGGGGGTCCCAAAACGCGTTTTCCCCATGTATTTTTCCATAGGACCTTTAGTCGCAGCTACAGCCCGAACGGCTGAACAGAATTACGTGAAATTTGGCAGAGAGGTAGCCATAAGGTCAGGGAAGTGCCTTTTGCAGGTCTGGTGTAAATCTGTTCAGTATTTCCTGAGAAAATAGCATTTAAAAGCATATCAATATCTATACGCGCGCACCGTGTGCGCACTGTGCACGCACCCTGTCGTGCGCGAGCGCAATTCTGATTGGTTGTTAGATGTCAGTAAACATTCGAATCGGTCGAAACCAGGAAGTGTCAGCCGCCATTTTGTCTCTCACAGTCTGAGGGGGTGAAAAAAAAGGCGGAGAACGTGAAAACGGGGCAGAGTGGACAGTCCCTGACCCCCTAGCCTTGGTCAGGGGGTCACAGAAGGACCCCCAAGGGAGAAAAAAACAATAAAAAAAAAAAAAAAAATTGCGAGGTGCCCGCACCGCGCGCGCACGCCACACATTCCGAACCGTGGGTGCTCGCTGCGCGAAGCGCACTGTGCGCCCACAGCACGCGCACGGTGCGCGCACGGTGAAAAACCTGAAAAAAAAAATAATTAATAAATACATAACTTAGCATTTAAAAAAACGTACAAATTCACTGAAAAAACCATAGGTTTCACACACGTTATAGTTACGAATTAGCATTTAAAAAACCTTGCAAATTCACTTAAAAAACCATAGGTTTCACACATGTTATAGTTAGCTGGACATTTCACTCGTAAAAAACTAATGAAATTCCCCCGTTATAGTTAGTGCAGGCAACTATAACTCACGAGACCGCAATCCTCTGCTGATGACGTCAGATATTACATCACTGCTGACATATGTGTCTTTATGAAAAATAAATATTTGTAATATATGTATAGCTAAAGATTAATGGAAGAAGACATGGGTAAATAAGTGTCTAAATACAGTGATGTAATATCTGACGTCATCAGCAGAGGATTGCGGTCGCGTGAGTTATAGTTGCCTGCACTAACTATAACGGGGGAATTTCATTGGTTTTTTACGAGTGAAATGTCCAGCTAACTATAACATGTGTGAAACCTATGGTTTTTTAAGTGATATATATATATGTGCGTCCTTAAAATGCTTGGGCAATTTGAGTGAACATATATATATATATATATATATATCCAAAACACTTTTCCCAGCTCTTCCCGCTTCCCATCCGGTAAGACAGCGAAGAGAGAGTCACGGACACCCGTTTTCTTTGTGGCAAAATCAGGTCTTTATTCAAGTTGCAGCTTACGACGCGTTTCGGATAACACAGTATCCTATATATATACTACAATAGCACCACCATGAGCATTAACAGAAAAAATATATATATATATCTTTATATATCTGCTGGCAATATCCTCATGCGGATGCGCACAGTTAGGACCACGGACACAGAATATGCTGTTGCCAATAATCGGTGCTTTATTTGAAGGAAATGTGCAGTCTCAGACGCGGTGCATGGCCTTGTTTTTTTTTATTATTCTTTAGGAGGGGGGCTGCGTTGCCCCCCTCCTCAGGCCACTTATGGCCCCGGGGACCCCATCCCCTGGGGCCGGCCTTTGTTTTTTATTATTTAAAAAAAATATATATATTTATAGAAACACCTAGGACATGCTGGACAAACCGTATGTACCTATCACCATGACGATTTGCATGATATTCATTAAAAAGCGACTATGCATACAATGAATCCACGTGGAATGTATTTACACCGCTAGTGAAGCTCTGACGTGTCTGACACCCTACCGTGCCTAATCCCGGCGCCTACGCTGGTGGGTACTCTCCAAGTAGGCACCCTTGTCGTTTATTTATACAAACATGGGTAGCTATTGACGGGCACATTTAATACACACGCACACCAAGCCATTCAAAGGGGATTCGACAAAAATGTGACCAAAACTATGCAAGAAACCCCCCTCACGGTTAATAAAACACACATCCACCGCCGAATGTCTAATACTTTTTATTTTACTGTCTGGAAAGGAGATGAACCTCACTTGAGAGTCACAGCGGGCTCCTTTCTGAGCCCAATGCTGTGTTACACCCACCAGTGCCCGCCAAGTGCCAAACACCTCTGTGTTGTATTCCACCAGCTAGTGCATATACTATGACACTCTCTAGCCCATGTGCACTGTAACACCACCCCGTGAATATGTCATGACACACTTGCCTTCGCACGGGTTATATTCCCCCATCTAACTTGCCTTCCTCGATGCCTATGTTATAACGCACAGCGCTATGCCATACATATTACAATCTGGGATCCATATCTTTGTCACAGTGCATATGCAACGTTACACTCCCCAGCACATATTTTATATTACAACTTTAGAGACTAGTTAGGTTACACAATTCTGCCCTGTGCATTTTACACTCCAAGGCGCATATCGCATAGCACGCGCTAGTGCCTGTGCTATCTCGCGCTCTCCAATGAATCTGTCATTGCGCACAATGTATTGCATATTATAGTTCACGCCCGGTTCATCTTACATCATACTTTTTGGTGCATAGTTTATACCATACACTATATCTAGTTTTCATTTTAAATCGTGCTCTCAGGACTATGTTCTATATCACACTGCGTTCACCTACCCTTTTCACGGGTATTACATTTTGCGATGGGGGGGGGATCAGGGGGTGTTTCTGCCAAGTGAGCCCAGAGTCACAGTCACAAACATTCTCTTCTTCTTGAATAAAAGTGAGATTATGCTGCATACTTGTTCATATTTTAAGTAGCTCGCACAGACTCACATTTTAAAAACAATAAAGTTCCTAATACCCACCTTCTCTGAACAGTTAGCTTGCTGCCCCATCCACCTCCTCCCTATCCTCTCTTGTCTGAATCCATGGACTAGCCTCCTCCCTCCTGCCATGCATGGCCTCATGTGCTGCCACTGCCCTCCATTTAGCATGATGTACCAGTCATCTCCTCCTGCCCTCCAGTGCCCAGTTCTATGCCCCATCATTGACCTCCTGCTTACCCTCTGTGCTTAGCTTGCTGCCCCTATTCTCCTTCCCCCTGCCCTCCGATGTCTTTGTGCATGCCCCTGCTCCATCCTTTTTGCCCACCATGTTCCATGGACCTGCCACTCCTATCTACTCCGAGTGTTCTGTTGAGCTGCCACTCCCCTCCCACCTGCCTAGCACTGTCAGATCACTGTAAACCTGTCCCTACCACCTCCACCCTGCCTGTCCACATGCCATGCCCCTATCCCCTTCCTCCTTTCCTCCATGGTCCATTTTACTGCCACACCCTTCTGCCCTCCCTAGTCTGTTGTGCTGCAACTGCTCCTCCTGCTTGCCCTGCGCGGTCTGTTGTGAGGCCCCTTCCCCTGAACTCTCTTGTCTGTGCCTAGGTCCTGACCCTCCCTTCTATCCTCCATGGTCCCTTGTGCAGGCCCCTGCACCCTCCTTCTTGCCCATCATAGCCATTGTGCTGCCACTAACACTCCCGCTTGCCATGCATGGTCTTCTGTGCTGCCACGGCCCCTCCCAACCCCCCTCTGTGGTCAGCTAGCTGCCCCTGATCCCCGCCCACCTTCCCTCCATGGTCTTTGTGTATGCCATCATAGTCTCACTGTGGCTCTCCATGGTGTGTCTTGTTTCTAGTGCCCATCATGCCTGACCTCCATGGTCATATTGCTGCTCCTGCCCTGCCCTCTTGCCCCCAGACCTCTGTTTCCATGTGCAGACCCCTATTCCCTCCCTCCTGGCTTGTCTGTTCCATTGTAATGCCCCTGATCCGTCCCTCCTGCCCTTTATGGTCTGTTATGCTGCAGCTTTCTCTCCTGTCTGTCCATTATGGTCAGCTGGCTACCATTGCCTCTTTCCCCTCTGTTCTCTGTTGTCCATGTACATGGTCCTGTCCCCTCCCTATTGCTTTCTATGGATTGTTTTGCTGCATTCCCGTCCTGCATGCCCTGTGTGGTGTATTGTGCTGCTGCAAACCCTGATGCCTGCCCTGTAGGGTCAGTTTGGTGCACCTCTCCATGTCCCTCCTGTCCTCTGTTATCCGAGTCCATGTCCCTACCCCAATTCTTCCTGCCTTCCATGATCCAATATACCATACTTGCGAACATTTTGAACTTGGTAAGAGGGAGATTTTGAAAAAAAACTGGGGTATTGATTTTCCCCTTTGTGTTACATTGAAAAAGAGGAGATTGTAGACAGGAGACAGATCAAATAAAGCCCATTTGAGCTTAAAAACATTGGACGTTTCCTGGCTGAATCAGGTCTGTTGGCATGTATGATTGTACTACCACTGCCTCTTCCTTCTGCCCACAATGGTCTATTATATTGCCACAGTCTCTCTTGCCAGTCCTGCATTGTTGGTTTGTTGCCCCGGCCCCCCCTTTCCACTGGCCTCCATAGTCTGTTGTGCTGCCACTGCCCTTCCTGCCTGCCCAGTGTGGTCAAATTGTTGCCTCTGCACCCTCCTACCTGCCTTCAATTTTCAGAGTCCGTGCCCCTGGCCTCTGCCTCTCAACAGTATCCTAATGAACAACTAGATTGCTAACATTCTATATTTATTACAAAAGTGTGGGACGCCTGACGTCATCTTGATGTAATCAAAACTGCAATACCTAGAGCATTTCCTTTAGAAATTACATATATGAGAGGGTCTTATTTGCATCAAAATTATGGTTAGTGCTCTAAAAAACTAAAATGAGGACATATTTTCTGAGTTTTCAAATAGCGACAAAGCACTTTTAAATTATTTGTTATCTTTATGTTTTTTCATCCAGTTGACCACTTGATTAAATGTTGCACTTAGGGGAGAGGATGTGGTGTTACTTCCAAAGCTGCAGACTTTGCAACTGGGGAACCAGGTTGGAGTTTCTGCTTCAGCTCAACATTCTGTGATTCTAGTCAAATCACTTAATCTCTCCATGTCTACAACCAAAATGAATTTGATCTTGTGTGATGTAACCAATGCTCATGTAAAGCACTCCAATACCTTACAAGTCTGCACTATATAAAACTGCAAAAACACAAAAAATAAGTGTTTTGCACACTTCTGTAATTGGGCTACATGTGGGCTACATCTGGGTGATATTTGTGCTGCATTTGGGCTCTTGAGTCTCTGGTGGCCATCTTGGGAGATTTATTTGTAATGAAGTTTCCTAATTTCCTCATTTACTCAGTCTCCTCAGTAGGAAATGCTTGCAGTTTTTTACTTTGATTCCATCAAGAAGGTATTCAGATATGTCACACATTTGCCATACATCTGAATGTTAGCACTCTAGTTGCTCATTAGATCACTGTAGTAAAGCTACTGCTCACCACGGAAGTCTGCTGCTGGTTTTAAAAGTGCATGTTTCAGTCTGCATGTCAGAATTTTTTAATGAAATAGAAGAGGATTTGAGAAGTCACTCAAAATGTGCCCTCATTTTTCTTTCTTCGGCACTAATCATAATTTCTATGGCAAAATGAACCCCCTCATTGTGTTCCTTTTTAGATTAAATGTTTTAAGTGTTACCAGTTTATTCCAATCAAGATGGCTTCAGGTGTGCCATACTTTTGTCATAAGTAAAACAGTAAGCGCTGTAGTTGTTCTTAAGAACACTCTGGGACATTCTGTCATTGGGCTATACTTGGGCTACATCTGGGTGATATTTGGGCTACATTTGGTCTCTTTTGTCTCTAGTGGCCATCTTGGGAGACTTATTTGTTATGAAGTTTCCTAATTTCCTCATTTACTGCAGTCTCCTCAGTAGGAAATACTTTCATTTTTTAACTTTGGTTCCATAAAGAAGGCATTCAGATGTGTTACACATTTGCCATAAATTCTGAATGTTAGCACTCTAGTTGCTCATTAGATCACTGTAGTAAAGCTACTGCTCACCAGGGAAGTCTGCTGCTGGTATTCAAAGTGCATGTTTCAGTCTGCATGTCAGACTTTTTTTATGAAATAGAAGAGGATTTGAGAAGTCAAAATGTGCCCTAATTTTTCTTTCTGCAGCACTAATCATACTTTCTATGGCAAAATGAACCCCCTCATTTTGTTCCTTTGCAAATTAAATGTTTTAAGTGTTACCACTTTATTCCAATCAAGATGGTTTCAGGTGTGCAATACGTTTGTCATAAGTAGGACTGTTAGCGCTCTAGTTGTTCTTTAGAACACTCTGGGAAGCTGCAGTACAACACAAAGGAATCAACTGACAGTCTCTGCCCTTGTTGGATGTACATGTTTTACTGAGAATGACAGACTTCATTCTCACATGACTGAGAAAGATAATACGAATTTACAGAAAATATGCTCTCAGTTTCGCTTATAAATCACCTTCTAAACTTCTGTGGGAAAAGCATGAGAAAATAGTTTTCTCTCAAACATGATTCATGATATCACAGCAGAATGCTTTTTCACATGGCAAAATCACCTTAAAACACACCACAATTCCTAAAATGAGTATGGTACCATCAACAAATGATTTATAATGTAACTAAAGTCTTAAAACCTTCTATTAACTGCAATGCTTTTTAATGAGGTGCTATCATGTATATTGGTCCCAAGACGGTTGCCAACACTTCTTGGATGAAGTACTGACAGCCAATCAGATCTCACGATGAGATGTGTGGTTAGGCTCCACCCAGATATATATGTGATTTTGATTTCGATTTTCTCAGGAACTACTGAACGGATTTACACCATTTAAGCAAAAGGGACGACTCTGAACCAAGGTCTACCTTTCTGCCAAATTTGGTGTAATTCCGTTTCGCAGTTCGGGCTGTAGCTGCAGCTAAAGGTCCTATGGCAAATTGCATGGGGAAAACACGTTTTGGGACCCCCCTTTTTTCTCAGCCCTCGCTACACGCATCATCCCAAGACTTTCAGGATAGGAGCAGACCGGAGCTGGCCAAAAGTTTTGAAAATTTCGCATAGATTCGTCAACGGGCGCCAAAGTTATTCCAAATAGAATGTTGCGGATTTCCTATGGAAAATAGGTCCTAACTATAACTACCTACTGACGATCGCCAGTAGGTAATATATGCTCATGGCAGTGCTATTGTAAAGTTGGTCCTTCTCAGGTACAGGATCTGAACATTTTTGCAGTTATTCTTTGCAGACTGACAAAATCCAACCCTTTGATGACTCCCTTAAGATGACCTACCCCCTGTGCTGTGAGGTAATAATTATGTTACTGTAGCCTAGTGGCTGGAGATGCCAATTTTGGAACTGGGGAGCCAAGGGCCAGATGTAGGATGATTAGGAATAGCGATTCCTAATAGTGATTCCCTATTCCTAATGTATGAAACTCTTTCGAGTTTCATTTGTGGTTCGTAGCGGGTTGCAAATCGACCTACCTCATGCATATTAATGAATAATAATATTGCGAATGGGTTGCCACCAACTTTCAGTTGGCGGTAAAAAGCGAATGTTTTGCGACCGCATTTTGGTCATGAAACATTTGTGCATACCGTCCCAATGCGGTTTTAGGAAGGGATGCCCTCAACACGCCCCTTCCTAATACTGAATCGCAAAACCCATATTGCGATTCGTGAACAAGTTACCGAATCCAAATGTGGGCTTTGTACATCCCAAAAAGCATCTTTGCCATCTCAAACGTCTCGGTTCTGCAAATTGGGCAGTTTACAACCTCAAAAAATCTTTGTGCATGTAGCCCTTTGTTCAAATTCTGGCCTGTTATTTTGGGCAAATCACTTCTGTGTCAAAAAATGTGTATTTGGTTCTCTTGCATAGTGTTTTAAGTGAAGGCTCAGACAACACCTGAAAGTAATTGGTATGCACAATGAGTTATGATTGATACTTAGTCAGACAGATGCCTCTACAGTTTGTATTCAGAAATAACTCTGTTCTAGTTCCGCCAGGACGTGACCGCCCTTAGGTGCAGAATATTCTGTTAATATGTCCGTTTTTATTAAATCAGACCCTCTTTGCTACCTTTCTGCACTTAAATAGGTCCACCAGGCTCTTCTGTTCAGAGCACTGCAGATGTACTGGAATGCTAAAAAATATTTGCAGAATTCACAATATATATAAATTTAACACAGTGAGCAGAATGTTTAATATATCAACTCTCTTGATTTACATAGCTTTACAAAACAAAATGTTTTTATAAAAAGACCACTAGGTTCCTCTAGTGCATTTTCCATGCTGTTAGCGTATTTATGTAACTTTAGCCTAAAACTAAATAGGAATATTTCACTGACAATAACGGGGTCTATAGATCAAGCAGAGACTTGCAGTATTATTCCAAGGCCATTAATCCCAGACCTCTAGAGTGAGCCTGAATGGGTTGCAGTTTCTGGGCCAAAACTCGAGTGGTGATCACTTTGCAGTGGTGCATCTGAAGAGTGCATCATGGAAAAGTCTGATTTGGAACCATTATAGAAATCTCGGTGTCCATCTTGGATTGGGGTTTTTGGCCTTTATGTAGCACTCAAAGAGTGAGGAGTCACACTTTTACAGGGTGTGGTGTCTGTGAATTATTTCTCAGTGCACTTTCTTTATATAAAAATGTTGGAATGTTACTTTGTACTTGTCAATGTATTCCATGCATCACTTGTTTAGAATGTTTGGGCCAGGGACTGGAACTGCTTCACAGACAGTTGGAGCTACCACCTTGAGCCCTCTACACCTGTATACCTGTGTATACTGTTGACTACAATAAATCTACTCAAAGAGTGAAGACTCCTGGTCTATGTGAATTGCTGTACAACTTTATTGAAGAGAGCACACCTCACAGGGCATATTTGAATGATGTTTTGCAGCATGGTGTTTTTGAATTGGGTATCAAAAGGTAAATAAAGAACAACAAATAACACAAATTCTCTGAAAGGAAACAGAAACTACACACATGAAAGGAACTGCAAAGGAAAGTACAAAGTGAGAAATCCATAAAAGTGTAGATTTTGCAAAGGATTAAAAATACAAAAACAGTAACAAAACTGGTAGAAATACTCACTAGCAATGAGAATGAACGTTTACATCATTTCTGTTCATAAAATGTGTATGGAGCTACAAGACCCTTCTATTAAGAATGTACATAACATTTATATAAAAGCCTTAGAGGCAAGAGGTAGCCATGCGTCAATAGCCTTAACAATAATCTATTTGCATTGTTTGGTTTCCCTTCAAGAATTTGGGACACTGAATTTGGGACGCTGTAGGTTATGGTCACTGTGAATAGGGCAGCAGATTGGAGAAGAGATTGCAGTGGATCTGATCAAATCCTGCCTAGCTGCTTTTTTCATTGGATGGCCCTTAACCAATTGAAATGTAATGCAGATAAAATTGAAGTTTTGTTCTTCGGCCACAATCCCTCCACGGCTTGGCAGACCTTCTGGCTGGATGGGTCTCCTCCTCTAGGTCTGCAGTCAGGAGCTGTCAAGAACCCGACGGTCAAGTTCGACAACCTCCTGTCCTTCCAACAACAAGCCAACTCTGTGGTGGGTTTCTGTTTGGCCTACTTCGAATACTGTAAAATGTTCTTCACTTCTTCTCCTTCTCAGTCAGGAAGACAGTTATTCAGGCACTCATCACATCCAGGTTGGACTATGTAAATGCCCTGTACTTGGGCCTGCCTGTCTACCTGGTTAACAGACTCCAGGTGGTTCAGAACGCAGCAGCCCGCCTACTCCTCAATCACCCGATGGGAACGCATGTGTCCCCTCATCGCCTTTCTCTTCACTGGCTTCCGATGAGGAAGAGCATTCTATTCAAAGCTCTGGTTTTCACTCACAAAGCGCTTCACCAAACTGGGCCTGGCTATCTGGTCTCCAGAATTAGACCCTATCCTCACACCAGGAATCTACATTCTTCAAACAGGGCTCTGGTGAGGGTTCCCAAGATCTGCCACACCTGAGCTGGAGGGCGCACTTTTTCCTATCTGGGCCTGTTAGCCTCGAATATGCGCCCTCAAGATCTTCACTCAGTCGAATCAGTCTCTATCTTTAAAAAGAGGCTGAAAAAAATTATTTTTGTTCAAAACTAAATGGTCCTACATGTGAGCTCAGTACCGGGACACTCTTAGGAGTAACTGTGCGCTTCATAAATCACGCTTCATCGTCATCTTCATCATTTGGCTGTACTCTGAATTACCTACATCTTTGCATAACTATTAACTCTTAGCCACTTTGCCAGAGGTTTATGTGCAAAAAGATTCAGGATATGTATTATTTTTAAGCATTGAAGGGAGAATAGTGTGCCCTTCATATATTCATTTATATTTCACGCGTGTCCCTTTTTAGAAAACACTATTGATTTTCAGACCTATATTTCATAAATGTACTGATTTCCATTTTCTTCATAAAAATTTATTTTATAGACTGTTGGAAGGCACATTTTCACATGTAGGTGAGTGTACTTGTGGACCTTGTAGCGTATTAATTGCTCACATGCTCCTGTGACCTAGCTGCCCATTTGAAAAATGCTCCCAAAACATGTTTCAGCCCCCCACCTTGTTATGACTTTTTGGTAATAGTAATATGATTTAAACTGGATGTCACTTGTGGAATACTATTTAGTGCAAAGGACCTCAGGTTTAATCTGCCCCCGCCATGCACAATCTTGTCATCAATTATGTTATTTCAGATGTTGCAGTGATATCATCAATGGTGTCATAGAAACTCATGACTGATGTAATATGTGGGTTGATTAGCAGTGCTTGGGGAGGGTGAGAGTTATAGTTACTTTAGTGCACAAGTTGTAATTAATTGAGATAACTGTAACTGGTGAATTTCAGTGTTTTTTTGGTTTAAAACTTTATGTTGTCACTTAAATGTTCACCTAACTATATTACCATACAAAAAGCCAACATGATGTGCGTGGCATGGGGTTGGCTGCAGGGCCTGGCCACAGGCCCTATCTGATCCTACCTCCAACCACTCACCAGCAAGCAAATGTGCGGTTGTTCTCGCAGGACCTGGCCAAACTTAAGAAGACTTACTGACTTTGTCAGAGCCACAACACCAAAATATAAAAAGTGGGCCTATTGGCTTTATCAAGAGGTGAGCATATCAATATATTTAAAGCAGATCTACAAGCAGATCTACCATCTTTCCCTGAGTCTCCTGGGGTCAGATGTACATAGATTTGTGTTTGTGATTACCTAATAGCAAATGTTTGCAATTTGCTAGTATGTAATCGCAAACTGCTATATACTACAGTGTATTTAACACTGTTTGGGAATCCCAGTGGGTTGCAACTAGACCTACCTCATTAATATTCATGAGGTAGGTCGCAATTTTCCACCCATTTGGAATCGCTAATATCACAGGGATGGTGGCCTGCTGGGGTCAGCAGACCACCATGTCTGTGATTGCTTTTTTAAATGCAGCCCATTTTCCTTAAAGGAAAGTGGGATGTGTTTCAAAAACAAAAATAAAATGTTTTCTTGTCATTTTTGAAGAAGGCGGTAAAATGTGAATGTTTTGCGACCCAATTTCAGTCACAAAACATTTACGCAAACCACTGAGAGTCGCTATTAGGAAGGCATGCCCTTAATACACCCCTTCCTAATACCAAATCGCTATCCCATTTTGGGATTCGGTAATAGGTTAGCACATTACAAAATAGTGTTTGGTACATAGGAAAATGCTTTTTTCCGGTCACAAAAGGTTCGATTCTGCAAATTAGGCTGTTTGCGACCTAAAGAAAGTATTGTAACTCTGGCCCCTGGTCTTTCTTTTCACCCCAGAAAATGCAATCATAAAAACAACCTCAAAAGGACCTTCTTCTCCAGCTGAGGAGCATAAAGCTACAGCTTAAAAAAAATATGGTAAGTTCTCCTCAGGTCTTGGATTTAATGACCTAGGAAACTAAATGTTATTTTTTGTGTTGCATGGGGGCTGCTGGACTCCCCTCAGCCCCTAGCAACATTAAAAACTAAGACTTGATGGTGCCCCTCCCTATTCTAGGGGCACCCCCAAGCTCCAAATGTATTTTTTTTAAACCCTTGCAGCCCTCACAGCCCTTGCAGGGCATTATCGAGCTCTCCTTCCAGGAGCAGTGAATAATAAATATTGTTTTGAGTGTCCCAGTGCCCAGCCGGCACAACCTGTTTTTAATAACAACCTGTTTTTAATATTCATTTGGGAGGGGAGCATGCTGCCCTTCACCCTGTGCCTACACTGCTCCGGGGAACCCATCCCCCGGGGCCTTTCTTTTTTTAAGTGGAGGGGGCATGTGGCCCCCCTCCCCAAGCCAATAGTGTTTTTGGGGACCCCATGCCCCGGGACCTAAGGTTGGTCGCCAAGGGTCTACCAGAAAAACACACACAGCAGACACAGTTTGGGGTCGTGGGGGAGACCAGGACCCCTGCTGCCCCAACGGCACCCCGCATGCATCCATCCTGGGTGCGTCTGGAGTAGCCTTTGCTCCCACCCAGCAGTAGGAGCTGGTTTTCCCTCCTCCTGCCGGCTGGACCAATCTGAGTTTTCCTACCCACAAGAGCATGGGTGAGGCAACACATGTCTGCTCCCACCCGGCGGGAGCATTTTTAAAGATCCAGCTGGGTGGGAGCAGACATGCCTCCCCTTGCTCCCGCAGGTAGGGAAATGATGTCTCAGGGATCAGCTCCCTGGTACACCATAGTAGCCCCAGGGGATGGGGGTCCTCAGAGCTTTTAGAGGCTCTGGGAGGGGGAGCATGTGCCCCTCCCCTATAATAATCTGTTGGCCCTGAAGGATGGGGTCCCCGGGGCTTTTCCGGTTCAGGGCTGGAAGACACAAGCACCCCCCCTTTAAGTTTAAAAGAAGCAGTGCAGTTTATATATTATTTTTAAATGGCATCATGGGGAGCCCACTCTTATTCTGCCATGCCTTTTTTTAAAATAATATTTGATGTGGGCACCCACAACATACATCATTGCTAGTGCCACAAATGAAGGCCCATGGTCCCCGCAGTCCTGCTGGCCCCCCTGTCAGCCTGTCAGCACTCATCCTGGGTGCCAGCAGGAGCCAGCTTTATTGCTTTACTCCCGCTTGGCAGAAGCAGCTTTTGTTCCTGCTTCTGCCAGGTGGGAGAAAAACTATGTTCCCTGCCCTGGAAAGTGTGGCCAGAAAGTTAGGTTTTTATTCCCTGTCTTGGCAGTGAACAAGACTGTGGCCTAGGATGTGGGGACATTGCCTCTCTTTGGCCTTGGGTCCCTTGGGTCTGCAAATGGCCCAGGGAGGTGGGGCCACATGCAGGGCGGCATGCTCTGCTTCCCAAAAATAACCATTGCATAAACCCCCTTGTAATCCGGTGATGGCTGACAAATCAGGAGCGGAAACAGGCCATGATCTAGTGTTTCCCATTGACGTCATTCCATCTTCCGCAGGATGGAACGAATCAGTAGCAGAGGCAGCGCTTCAAGGGAAGCAGTCGGAACCTGTTGAGGGGACACAGAAGGAGGACGCAAGCACAGAAGCAACGACTAAGGAGGAGCACCGAACCGAGGAAGATGCGGAGAATCCAACAGTGGTGAGGGCCACGGGAGGATAGGTGAACCCGCAGGAGCACCAGACAGAAGAACTCTGGACACCGCATACAAGCCCAGTCATCCTTGGAGGCAGGCTGATATGGCAGCACTTTCTGCTGCTGTTGAGGAGGGTCGCAGCCACAGGCAAGTCTTGTGGGCCGGGAAGTCCATTATACAGAGGTGGTGGGTGGGAATTCAGGGCCCTCAGAAGTAAAGGAACACAAAAAAGAGAGTTGGGCACTGCAACAGGGCACGTCTGAGGAGCACAGCACATGGGGACTTACATATGAGCACACAGATTTAATAAGCGGGAGGGGCTGAGTCTGTGGGAAGAGCACTGGAACGATGGTGCTCAAGTAACTACATTCACAGGTGAATCGGTCAGAGGTTAGAAGATACATCATAACCCAACATACTGACAGTTTTCGGTACTTTGAGGGTTTGTTTGAAGCCTGTGGACCTGGGGCTACTGGAACCTAAGATAAGATGAAGCCATCTCACTGACCAAAAAAGCGTGCAGGACACGTCTAGAGAGAACAGCACACCAGGACAGACCTTGAATTTTTCTGCTAAATCTCATTAAAGCATCCTGAACTCATTATCAGTGTTGAGTACACTTGTCCTTCACCATTGCCAGTTTAAACCCCGGTCCCTGGTGCACCCCGGGGGGCTTTTATTTAAAAAGGATGGCAACCACATCTGACTGAGTCCCTGAGTCTTAAATGTCTGCCACAACATCGTTATTGATGTTGTGGCAGCTAATCAGATCTAACCTTTAGATCTATTTGGTACACAGATCCTCCGCCTCTCTATGCATATGTAAATTTAGATTTTGAACAGATTTACACCAAATCACAAACAGCACGCTTTCTGGGTAAACATTTAGCTTTCTTTCAAATTTGGTGTAATTCTGTCCAGCTGTATTTAATGTATTACTGCTCAATTTTGCTATGGAAAATTGCATGGGGAAAATGCCTTTTGAGACAACTCCTATTTCTTGGCTTCTGTATGTATGTTTGTATGTATGTATGTATATATGTATATATGTATGAATGTATGTGTGTATGTACGTATGCATGTATGTATGTATATATATATATATATATATATATATATATATATATATATATATATATATATATATATATATATATTATCTACTGGCGGTCGCCAGTAGATAGTTATAGTTAGGACCCAGATTCCATAGGAAATCTGAAAATTCTATTTTGAATAACTTTGGCGCCGGTTGACGAATCCTCGCGAAATTTTCAAAACTAATGGGGCGCTCCGCTCAGCTCCTACCCTGAAAGTGTCGGGGTGATTCGTCAAGCGGGGGCTGAGAAAAAAGGGGGTCCCAAAACGCGTTTTCCCCATGCATTTTCCCACCCATAGGACCTTTAGTCGAAGGTACAGCCCGAACGGCTGAACTAAATTACTTGAAATTTGGCAAAGAGGTAGTCCTCAGGTCAGGCATGTGCCTTTTGCATATATGGTGTCTATCTGTTCAGTAGTTCCTGAGACAATTGCAGTTAAAAGTACATAAATATCTATAAGCGCGCACCGTGCGCGCACCATAACGTGCGCAAGCGTAATTCTGATTGGTGGTTACATGTCAGTCAACATTCGAATCGGTCGAAATCAGGAAGTGTCGGCCGCCATTTTGTGTGTTTTGTGTGTGACAGGGAAAAAGAAAGGTGGAGAACGTGAAAAGGGGGCAGGGTAGAGAGTTCCTGACCCCCTAGCCTTTGTCAGGGGGTCCCTGAAGGACCCCAAAGGGTGAAAAAAACATTTTTTTTTTCAAAAAATCGCAGGGTGCGCGCACAGTAAAAAACCTTTAAAAAAAAATAATAACATTTTAAACGAGCCATTCCATATTACAGGATACAGTCAATCTATAACTATATACATAGGTAGCTTACTGTAAAATAAATATATAAAAAATATAATAATACATACATAACTTAGCATTTAAAAAACCTTACAAATTCACTTAAAAAACCATAGGTTTCATACACGTTATAGTTAGGAATTAGCATTTAAAAAACCTTGCAAATTCACTTAAAAAACCATAGGTTTCACACATGTTATAGTTAGCTGGACATTTCACTCATAAAAAAACTTTGAAATTCCCCCGTTATAGTTAGTTCAGATAACTATAACTCGCGCAACCGCCACTCTATCACAAGGATGATCTCATCAGTGATGTCATGAGTGATGCCACTGACCATGTCATGAGTGATGTAATATGTGACGTCATGAGCAGTGGATTGCGGGCGCGCGAGTTATAGTTATCTGAACTAACTATAACAGGGGAATTTCAATGGTTTTTTACGAGTGAAATGTCCAGCTAACTACAACATGTGTGAAACCTATGGTTTTTTAAGTGAATATATATACACATATTATCTACTGGTGGTCGCCAGTAGATAGTTAAAGTTAGGACCTAGTTTTCATAGGAAAAGCGTTTTTAGTTTTCCCAATAACTTTGGCGCCGGTTGATGAATCATCGCGAAATTTTGAAAACTTATGATCCGCTCCGGTCAGCTCCTTACCTGAAAGTTTCGGGGTGATTATTCAAGCCGGGGGCCGAGAAAAAAGGGGGGTCCCAAAACGTGTTTTTTCCATGTTGTTTTCCATAGGAAACTGTAGACACGGCTACAGATCAAACTGCTGAATGGAATTTCACCAAGTTTGGCAAAAAGGTAGCCCCTGGTTCAGAAAGAGACCTTTTTGTTAAATGGTGTAAATTCGTTCAGTAGTTCCTGAGAAATTAAAATAAAAGAGGTCGAAAAATGCATTTCCCATAGGAACCTTTAGACACGGCTACCGCTCCAACTGCTGGACGGAATTACACCAAATTTAGCAAAAAGGTTTTGCTTGGTTCAGAAAGTGTCCTTTTTTTAAAACGGTGTAAATCCGTTCAGTAGTTTTTGAGATATTAAAGGAAAAAATCTTTATATATCTGGGCAAGACCTAACTACACAAGCACAAGCTTGGCTCTAATTGGCTGCTAACACTTCAATCCAGGAAGTGTTGGCAGCCATCTTGGTGCAATTCTTTTTAGGTCTCCCCTAGCAATGCAGCGCATGCGCTGCCGACTACAGAAACACCACTGCACTACCCTAAACACTAAAACAATACCCCAGCATGACCCCCTACACTACCCAAACACTACTGTACTACCCTAAACCCTAAAACACTACCCCAGCACGGCCCCCTACACTACCCATACATCACTGCACTATCCTAAACCCTAAAACACTACCCCCAGCACGACAATCCCCTACACTACCCTAAACCTTAAAACACTACCCCCAGCATGACCTCCTACACTAACCAAACACCACTGCACTACCCTAAACCTTAAAACACTACCCCCAGCATGACCTCCTACACTAACCAAACACCACTGCACTATCCTAAACCCTAACACACTACCCCCAGCATTACCCCTACACTACCCAAACAAAACTGCACTACCCTAAATCTACCCCCAGCATGACCCCCTACACTATACAAACACCACTGCAGTACCCTAAACCCTAAATCACTACCACCAGCATGACCCCCTACACTACCCAAACACCACTGCACTACCCTAAACCCTAAAACACTAACCCCAGCCTGACCCCCTACATTACCCAAACTTAACCGCACTACCCTAAACCCTAAAACACAACCACCTACACTACCCAAATACCACTGCGCTACCCTAAACTCTAAAACACTACCCCCAGCATGACCCCCTACACTACCCAAACACCACTGCACTACCCTAAACCCTAAAATACTACCACCAGCACGACCCCCTATGCTACCCAAACACCACTGTGCTACCCTGAACCCTAAAACACTACCCCCAGCATGACCCCCTACGCTACCCAAACACCACTGCCCTAAACCCTAAAACACTACCCCCAGCACGACCCGCTACGCTATTCAAACAACACTGCGCTACCCTAAACCTTAAAACACTACCCCAGCACGACCCCCTACACTACACAAACACCACTGCGCTACCCTAAACCCTAAAACACTACCCCCAGCACGACCCCCTACACTACACAAACACCACTGCGCTACCATAAACCCTAAATCTACCCCAGCATAACCCCCTACACTACACAAACACCACTGCACTATCCTAAACCCTAAAGCACAACCACCAGCATGATCCCCTACACTACCCAAACACCACTGCACTACCCTAAACCCTAAAACATGACACCTATACTACACAAACACCACTGCACTACACCAAACCCTAAAACACTACCCCCAGCATGACCCGCTACACTACACAAACACCACTGCACTACCCTAAACCCTAAGACACTACCCCCTACACTACATAAACACCACTGCACTACCCTGAACCCTAAAACACTACCACCAGCAAGACCCCCTACACTACCCAAACACCACTGCACTATTGTAAACCAAAAAGCACGACCCCCTACACTACCCAAACACAACTGCACTACCCTAAACCCTAAAACAGTTCCCCCTACACTACAAAAACACCACTGCACTACCCTAAAATCTAAACCACTACCCCCAGCATTACCCCCTACACTACACAAACACCACTGCACTACTCTAAACCCGAAAACACTACCCCTTACACTACACAAACACCACTGCACTACACTAAACCCTAAAACACCACCCCAGCACGAACTCCTACACTACACAAATACCACTGCACTACCCTAAACCCTAAAACACTACCCCCAGCACAACCCCCTACACTACACAAACACCGCTGCACTATCCTAAACCCTAAATATACCCCCAGCACGACCCCCTACACTACCCAAACACCACTGCACTACGCTAAACCCTAAAACACTACCCCCAGTGTGACCCCCTACGCTACACGAACACCACTGCGCTGCCCTAAACCCTAAAACACTACCACCAGCACGACCCACTACACTACCCAAACACCAATGCGCTACCCTAAACCTTAAAACACTTCCCCCAGCATGACCCCCTGCACTACCCAAACACCCGTGTGCTACTCTAAACCTTAAAACACTACCCCCAGCACGACCCCCTACACTACCCAAACACCACTGCGCTACCCTAAACCCTAAAACACTACCCCCAGCACGACCCCCTACACTATACAAACACCACTGCGCTACCCTAAACCCTAAAACACTACCCCCAGCATGACCCCCTACACTACACAAACACCACTGCACTACCCTAAACCCTAAGACACTACCCCCCTACACTACATAAACACCACTGCACTACCCTAAACCCTAAAACACTACCACCAGCACGACCCCCTACACTACCCAAACACCACTGCACTACCCTAAACCCTAAAACACAACCCCCTACACTACAAAAACACCACTGCACTACCCTAAAATCTAAACCACTACCCCCAGCATGACCCCCTACACTACACAAACACCACTGCACTATTCTAAACCCTAAAACACTACCCCTTACACTACACAAACACCACTTGTGAGAAAGTGCCATCTTTCTTGCCTGGTATGCCCCCACTTTTTGCTGAATTGCTGAATGTACTTTGATTGAGTGTGCCCTGGACTCCTGCCAATCAGGTGCCCAGGGCCTATGTTCCTTCCCTAAAACAAACCAAACCCAAATTGGCAAACCTTGGCCACATGTCAGCCCCTGGTAAATGGTACCCTAAGTACCCAGGGCTTTGTGACCCAGGAAGGCCTCTAAGAGCTGTAGCACTCATTGTGCCACTCTTAGAGGCCCTGTACCCTTACACACACACACTGCCTTTGCAGGCTGAGTGTTTGGGTGCAAGACAAAAACAAAGTCGACATGGCACACATCCCTGTGTGGCATGCCCATTACATACACTGCCATGGCATACATCAGTCACCCCTCTAGCTGGGTGCCTTATGCCAATGATGTGGGCACAGGAGCAAGAGCCCTGTGCCCCTACAGTGCCCAGGTCCATCCCTGAGCCCTGTAAGTGCAGTGCTGCCATTTAAAGAGTACATGGTGCTGGGAGCTCGTCAAACACGAGCTCTGCAGCACCATAATGGCAACACTAAAGACTGGGAAGTTTGGTATCAAACTTCTCAGCACATTAAACCCACACTGATGCCAGTGTGGGATTTAATGTACCCAGCACCCCAGAGGGCATCTTAGAGGTGCGCCCTCGAACCTAACCTACAAATCCACATCTGCTCTGAGGCTGCCTAGGCTGCCACCAAGCAGACATGTTGCTGGACCCCTGAGTAGAAAAGCCCCTGCTCTCCTGGTCCTGCAACAATGCACATCCTGGGCGAGGTGCTAAATCTCCTCACCAGGATGGGCAGGGGGAAGCTTCAAAGGCATGCCACCTCTGTGAGTTTCCCCAGGCCCCTGCAACCCCCCACTCTGGCGGGATGCTTTGGCCGGAAACCCCAAATAAGGACAGGGGATGTGCCAGCCTGCCAACCCCACCCCTCAGGTGGGGGAGGCGAGGTGAAGCACATCTCCGGGCTCTCGCCATCTTGAAGATGGGGAGCCCTACCCTATCAGGACTAGGCTACTGCCCCCCTCCCACAGGAGAGAGGCAGGATAGGGGGTGTACCCACCCCAGGACGGGGACCCATTGGTCCCTGCCCTTCACCTACCTGTAACGCCCCTAAATCTAGTATTTAGGGGCACCCTGAACCTTCCTTCCCCAGATTCCAGATTCGAAACTACAAGAAGAGCAAGAAGAACAAAGACCTGCCCTGCAGCTGCTAAAAAGAGGAAGACACCAACTGCTTTGGCCCCAGCCCTACCGGCCTGTCGACCCTCGAACCTGCTCCTGCTCCAGCACGGCATCTCTCGTGGCCAGCAACCTCACCAACCCCGGAGGACCTGGCTACCTTTTGGCTCTAAGCCCCTGGGACTCCCATGAGTAGAGGCTCTACTCGAAACCTATTTCTAACCCCTGGCAGCAGCCCGGAACCGCGAACCCAGCACACTCTGCACCAGCCGAGCCTGGCCAGTGCCGGAGTGAACAAAGACCCTGAGGACGACCCCACGGTGACTGTGACACCGAGTCCGTCACCCAAGGACCTCCCTCGACATTCCTGAAGAAGCCTGCAGCTCAGAACCAGGTGCCTCCCCAACCGCGATCAACTGAGGGTAAGATTTCCCGACACCTAAAGGCACCCCTGCACGCGGCGCCCCACGGCCCCCTGTGTCCAACCCCGGGGTACCTACCTATCCTCCAACTACCCAACTTACCTCTCGAAGTGGTGGTGGCACCTGAAGAGTCCTCGTCCCCAAGCTTGCAGTCTTTTTCCTAACCGGAGATTTCCCATTGACATCCATTGAGCTCCCGAAGGCTCAAAAGCACTCTGCACCCAGCCGCCCGAGTGGCCCTGGCAGTGAAAACTCTATTCCTTCCTACTTCCCCACTTGCCATGAGTAAGTGACCAGGAGCCTAGCTCCCACAGCCGCGTGGCTTGCCAGTCAGCAGCAACCAAACAAGGCCCCCCTATCCCTCATAGGATAACATTGGGCCTAACTCTCTCTGCACCCGGCCGCCCTAGAGCCGCTGAGGGTGAACCAACTGTACCTACCTGACCCTGGGAGACCCTGAGTCTGTGCCCAGAACCTCAACTCTGCCAGTCGAGTACTTACCCTTAAACCGCAAACTCTATTTTCCTCATAGGGTAACATTGACTGGCTTTTTCCTGAAATTTCTTCTAAGTGTGGACTTTTCAAATCTTCAAATATTCACCAAAAATCAGCCGAGTGACAAAAACGAATTTACTCACCTGTTCCTAGGTGAACTCCCAGTGCTGGATCTCGGAGCCCAGCACTGACTCTGAAAAATCTCTACAACTGTACTTACCCTTAACTCAATTTTCTTCCATAGGAAACCATTGACTGTTTTTCTGTGAAATTTCTTCTAAGTGTCAATTTCTGCAATCTTTAAATATTCTTAAAAAATCGTATAATATCTGAAAACGTAATTGCTTACCTGTTTTGGATAAAGGTCCCAGTACTGAGTCTAGGCACCCAGTACTGGATTACAAAAGTAACGAGAACGTACTGTACCTGTAACCTGCATTTTCTTCCATAGGGAATCATTGATTGTTTTCTCTGAAATATTTTCGAAGTGTCAACTTTTAAAATAGCTAAATATTAGTTAAAAATCATTACAGTACTAAAGTCGACTTTCATCACTTGATTCTGAGAACTGACCCAGGACTGAATCTAGGATCCAGTCCTGGAATTCCAAAAGTAATCTAAAAAGTAATCTGTTGCAAATAACTTGAATTTACCATTGAGCTCAATGGATTGTTGTGTTTAAAAATAGAGTTGCCTACTGCAACCTCTTGTAACTGTTTACTAAAATCTGCTGCATATTGCAAAAGTATTTATATGAAACATCTACTGTTGAGAAAGTATATTTTAACTCCAAGTGTTGGTTCTAAAATAAAACAAGCATATATTTTTTATATATAAACCATTGGCCTAGAGTTCAGTTATTGAGTGTACGAAACCATTTGCTGACTGAGTGTGTACAACAAATGCTTTACACTGTCCTCTGGTACTGCCTTACTGCTCGACCAAGCTACCACTTCAGAGAGTAAGGTTATACCTAACTTTAACCTCTGTCAAACCCTGGGGGACTGTGGACTCTGTACGCCCTGTACCTATTAAGGAACAGTCTATACAGAGCCACTTTCTCACACCACTGCACTACACTAAACCCTAAAACACCACCCCCAGCACGAACCCCTACACTACACAAATACCACTGCACTACCCTAAACCCTAAAACACTACCCCGAGCACAACCCCCTACACTACACAAACACGGCTGCACTATCCTAAACCCTAAATATACCCCTAGCACGACCCCCTACACTACCCAAACACCACTGCACTACACTAAACCCTAAAACACTACCCCCAGTGTGACCCCCTACGCTACACGAACACCACTGCGCTACCCTATACCCTAAAACACTACCACCAGCACGACCCCCTACACTACCCAAACACCAATGCGCCACCCTAAACCTTAAAACACTACCCCCAGCATGACCCCCTGCATTACCCAAACACCCATGTGCTACTCTAAACCTTAAAACACTACCACCAGCATGACCCCCTACACTACCTAAACACCACTGTGCTACCTAAACCTTAAAACACTACCCCCAGCACGACCCCCTACACTACCCAAACACCACTGCGCTACCCTAAAACCTAAAGAACTACCCCCAGCACGACCCCCTACACTATACAAACACCACTGCGCTACCCTAAACCCTAAAACACTACACCCAGCATGACCCCCTACACTACCCAAACACCACTACACTAAACCCTAAAACACAACCCCCAGCATGGCCCCTATACTACCCAAGCACCACTGCGCTACCCTAAACCCTTAAACACTACCCCCAGCATGACCCCCTACACTACACAAACACCACTTCACTACCCTAAACCCTAAAACAATGCCCCCAGCATGACCCCCTACACTACCCAAACACCACTGCACTACCCTAAACCCTAAAACACTACCCCCAGCACGACCCCCTACACTACAAAAACACCACTGCACTAACCTAAACCAGACTTACAAATTTTCATTTAAAAAACCTTTGAAATTCACTGAAAAAACCATAGGTTTCAGGCATGTTATAGTTAGGAATTAGCATTTAAAAAACATAGAAATTCACTAAGAAACCCATAGGTTTCAGGCACGTTATAGTTAGAAATTAGCATTTAGTGATGTCACAGACCATGTCATGAATGTGACGTCATCAGCAGTGCATTGCAGGGGCGCGAGTTATAGTTAGCTGAACTAACTATAACACCGGAATTTCTATGGTTTTGTACGAGTGAAATGTCCAACTAACCTATGGTTTTTTCAGTGAATTTCTATGGTTTTTTAAATGCTAATTTCTAACTATAACGTGCCTGAAACCTATGTTTTTTTCAGTAAATTTCTATGGTTTTTTAAATGCTAATTTCTAACTATAACGTGCCTGAAACCTATGGTTTTTTTAGTGAATATATATATACATATATATATATATATATATATATATATATATATATATATATATATATATATATATATTCACTGAAAAAACCATAGGTTTCACACATGTTATAGTTAGCGGAAATTTTACTCATAAAAAACCAGTGAAATTCCCCCGTTATAGTTAGTGCAGGCAACTATAACTCACGCGACCGCAATCCTCTGCTGATGCTAATACTGTATTTAGACACTTATTTGCCCATGTCTTCTTCCATACATTTTTAGCTATACATATATTACAAATATTTTTTTTTCATAAAGACACATATGTCATCAGCAGAAGATTGCGGTCGCGTGAGTTATAGTTGCCTGCACTAACTATAACGGGGGAATTTCACTGGTTTTTTATGAGTAAAATTTCCGCTAACTATAACATGTGTGAAACCTATGGTTTTTTCAGTGAATTTGCAAGGTTTTTTAAATGCTAATTCCTAACTATAACGTGTGTGAAACCTATGGTTTTTTCAGTGAATTTGTACGGTTTTTTAAATGCTAAGTTACTTTACGCCATTCGTGGCGTGCGCGCCCACTTAACGCAGTTTGTTCCGTGCGCGCACGGTGCGCTTCGCGCACCGCGCGCCCACTTTACGCAGTTAGTGCCGTGCACGCACGGTGGGCACGCGGTGCGATGACAAAGCAAGAAAGCACGTCAACTAATCTGTTTCTGCTTTCCTCCGTGACTATGGTATGGGTGCCATTTACCACAACAACTTGCGTTATGACATGCAAGACATTTATAGAGGAGATGGTGTGCACTTCAATGATGAAGGGAACAGAGTCTTCCTCTTGAACCTTAGACTCTGCATCGGTACTTACTTGTAGGTACCACTAAAAAATCATTTCATAAACACAACGGCTCTTTTTAGAGCCCCCTAATATCTAAACACTTAAATCTGATTTTCATTTTTTTTTTTTTTGTTTTTTCTACCGTACGCTTACCGTAAGCTTACCGTACGCGTACCCCGTGATTTTTTTTAAAATCAATAAATGTTTTCTTTGTACTTTACAGTCCTTCTTTGACCCCCTCACAAATGTAAGGGGGTCTGTAACTCTCCTCATTGCCCCCTTTTCTTGTTTTCACTCTTTTTTTTCTGAGTGAAATACACAAAATGGCGGCCGCCGCTTCCTGGTTTCGGCCGATTCGAATGTTTACTAAGATCTAAGAGCCAATCAGAATCGCGCTCGCGCACGCCACTGTACGCTTACGGTAAGCGTACGGTAAGCGTACCGTAAGCGGGCTCAGATATATATATTGATTTAAACGCTATTTTCTCAGAATCTACTGAACAGATTTACACCAAACCTACAAAAGGCACTTCCTTGACCTAGGGACTACCTCTCTGCCAAATTTCGAGTAATTCTGTTCAGCCGTTCGGGCTGTAGCTCGTTCTAAAGGTCCTATGGAAAAATGCATGGGGAAAACGTGTTTTGGGACCCCCCTTTTATCTCAGCCCCCGCTTGACGGATAACCCCGAGACTTTCAGGGTAGGAGCGGAGCGTAGCGCCCCACCTATTTTGAGAAATTCGCGAGGATTCATCGACCGGCGCCAAAGTTATTCAAAATAGAATGTTGAGGTTTTCCTATGGAAAAGGGGTCCTAACTATAACTACCTACTGGCGACCGCCAGTAGGTAATATATATATATATATATATATATATATATATATATATATGAGAAATTCGCGAGGATTCGTCGACCGGCGCCAAAGTTATTCAAAATAGAATGTTGAGGTTTTCCTATGGAAAAGGGGTCCTAACTATAACTACCTACTGGCGACCGCCAGTAGGTAATTCACTGAAAAACCCATAGGGTTCAGGGGTGTTATAGTTAGCTGGACTTTTCACTTGTACAAAACCATTGAAATTCCCCCGTTATAGTTAGTTCAGCTAACTATAACTCGCGCGCCCGCAATGCACTGCTGATGACGTCACATATTACATCACTCATGACATGGTCAGTGACATCACTCATGACATCACTGATGACATCTCAAATGACATCAGTGATGACATCACTGATGACATCATCCAGTGAATGTGTGTTTTTCTGAAAATTAAATATGTTTTATATATGTATATCTCAAGGTCGATGGAAGAATAAATGGGTATATAAGTGTCTAAATGGATGATTTGTTTTTGAAAAATTGATTGTGTAACTGACTGATTAAGTGTATCATAGTGAATACATGGCTTGGTGAGTAATGTTTAAATATGTAAATATCTGTATCAGTCTCTCACTTTGTGTATAAGTGGCTGCATGGGTTGGTGAGTAGCTAAATGGGTGTCTATTTAGGTTATTAGTTGGTTTTTTGAGTATCAGTCTGAGTGTCTGCATGGTTCGGTGGGGGGTATTACGTAGTGCATAGGTGCATGAATGAGTGACTCACTGTTTGTATGTGTTGAAGACAGCATGTGTGCAGGACTGTATGGGTGGATGAGTGTGTGTATGGGTGTGTTAGTGAGTGAATGACTGTCTCAATAGTGTCTTTAGGAGTAACTACATATGTTTTAAACTAGTATATGTGACTATTGGTGTATATAAGTGAGTATATGTGAGAGTGAGAGATTGAAAGAGTTCCTGTATGAATAAGTATGTGTTTCTATAAGTGATTGTTTAAAAGACTAAGTATGTGTACGTTTCCGTAGAAGTAAGTGTGGTGGTGTGTGTATAACTGTATATGCAAGTAAATGTATGTTTGATTCTTTATTAGCATGAGTGACTATGTGTGTGAGTAACTCTATGGATGAGTGGCATTGTGTAACAGGATGTATAGGTGTATGAGTACATATGATGAGTGAGTACATGTATGAGTGACTGTATAGGACTGTTGGTGAATGAGTGAATGTGTATGTGGATCTTAGAATGACTGAAGAGGTTGTTGTAACTGGTATTGGTATGTCCATTGTTTTGAAAATTTGAGTCTCTATTTTTGAATGTGTGTATCAAAGGTTATATTAGGGTGAGAGGAGGTCTGCCACTCTGTCACAAGGATGATGTCATCAGTGATGTCATCAGTGATGTCATTTGAGATGTCATCAGTGATGTCATGAGTGATGTCACTGACCATGTCATGAGTGATGTAATATGTGACGTCATCAGCAGTGCATTGCGGGCGCGCGAGTTATAGTTAGCTGAACTAAATATAACGGGGGAATTTCAATGGTTTTGTACAAGTGAAAAGTCCAGCTAACTATAACACCCCTGAAACCTATGGTTTTTTCAGTCAATTTCTGAGGTTGTTTTAAGTGCTAATTCCTAACTATAACGTGCCTGAAACCTATGTTTTTTTCTGTGAATTTCAAAGGTTTTTTAAATGCTAATTTCTAACTATGCCTACAGAGATAGGACATGTGAAGAAAGAAGAAAAAATGCACAGAAAGAAAAAAAAGAAGTGCAGAAAGAAGCAACAGAAGTCCTCAAAGACGAAGAAAAGTGCAGGAAGAAGGATAACGTGCAGAAAGAACAAAAAGAAGAGCAGAAAGAAGCCTTGTTGCAAAATCATCCTGTACCCTCAACTTTTTCAGACGGATACTGGTGGTAACTGAGTCTGACTAACCAGTCCTAGAGCCAGTGCTATGTTAAAAGACACTTAGAATACAGTGAAAACACCTACATACACTAGGGGACATTATGCGTTGGGGTCCCCCTGTCATTAGCATGACCTCCTCTGTAAGCCCCTAGTATATAATGGGGCAGGGGGATTAAAACAACCTCTTAAAACAGGCCACAGGGCGTGTTTGCACACGTTAACTCAGGCCCCGTCCCCTCCCTTCACCACTGTGTAGACACGCCCTGTGTCCATTTTTAGTTGGGAGATTAAGTTCATTTGAATCCTGAGGGTCCCTAGGGTCCAACTAGCCCACTAGGTACCTCCAGAAAGTGCCACAGAGCTGCGTTGCAGAGATGTGTAAAAAGTGGCACGGCCTGGACCACCTCTCTGCAATGCAGCTCAGTGGCGCTCACTGGAAGCACTTGGTGGGCTATTTAGCCCCCAGGGGCCCTCAGTATTGAAGGGAAATTATATCCCCAATTTAAAACGTGCCATAGTGCGTGTTTGCACACGTCACCTCAGGCCCCGTCCCCTCCCTTCACTACTGTTTAAACGCGCCCTGTGGCTGTTCTAAGTTGAGAGATTAAGTCCCCTTGAATCCTAAGGGTCCCTAGTGTCAAACTAGACCACTAGGTACCTCCAGTAAGCACCACAGAGCTGCGTTGCAGAGAGGTGTAAAAAGGGGCTTGGCCTCAGAACACCTGTCTGCAGCGCAGCTCCCTGGCGCATACTGGAGATGCCTGTTGGGCTAGTTGGCCCTCAGGGACCCTCAGTATTGAAGAGGAATTAATTCCCCAACTTACAACTCGCCAGGGGGCGCGCTTGCAGAGTGCTGCAAGGAGGGGGCGTGGCCTCCGGCACGATGCCAGTCTTTTATTTATTTTAATTTTTTAAGAAGGGGGGCTGGGTGGTTCCCCTTCTTCTTCTAATTTATTGGCCCTGATGACCCCATTCCCCAGGGCCTGTCTCGTAATTATATTTTTTTGACCCCAATCCCCAGGGCCGGCCACTGTTTTTTATTATTTTTTAAAAATATATATTTATAGACACACCTAGGACATGCTGGACAAACCATACGTACCTATCACCATGACGATCTGCGTGATATTCATTAAAAGGCGACTATGCATACAATGAATCCACGTGGAATGTATTTACACCACTAGTGAAGCTCTGACATGTCTGATGGCCTACCGTGCCTAATCCCGGTAGACACCCTTGTCGTTTATTTATACAAACATGGGTAGCTATTGACGGGCACATTTAATACACATGCACACCAAGCCATTCAAAGGGGATTCGACAAAAATTCGACCAAAATTATGCAAGAAACCCCCCTCACGGTTAATAAAACACACATCCACTGCCGGATGTGTAATACTTTTTATTTTACTCTCTGGAAAGGGGACGAAAACACTTGAGAGTCACAGCGCGCTCCTGGCAGAGCCCAATGCTGTGTTACACCCACCATTGCCTGCTGAGTGCCACACACCTCTGTGTTGTATTCCACTAGCTAGTGCATATGCTATGACACTCTCTAGCCCATGTGCACTGTAACACCACCCCGTGAATATGTCATGCCACACTTGTCTTCGCACGGGTTATATTGCCCCATCTAACGTGCCTTCCTCGATGCCTATGTTATAACGCACAGTGCTATGCCATACATATTACAATCTGGGATCCATATATTTGTCACAGCGCATATGCAACGTTACACTCCCCAGCACATATTTTATATTACAACTTTAGAGACTAGTTAGGTTACACAACACTGCCCTGTGCATATTACACTCCAAGGCGCATATCGCATAGCACGTGCTAGTGCCTGTGCTATCTCGCGCTCTCCAATGAATCTGTCATTGCGCACAATGTATTGCATATTATATTTCACGCCCGGTTCATCTTATATCACACTTTTTGGTGCATAGTTTATACCATACACTATATCTAGTTTTCATTTTTAATCGTGCTCTCAGGACTATGTTCTATATAACACTGTGTTCACCTACCCTTTTCACGGGCATTAAATTTTGCGATAGGAGGTGGAGGGTCAGGGGGTGTTTCTGCCAAGTGAGCCCGGAGTCACAGTCACAAACGTCCTCTTCTTCCTGAATAAAAGTGAGATTATGCTGCATACTTGTTCATATTTAAGTAGTTCGCACAGACACACGTTTTAAAAACAATAAAGTTCCTAATACCCGCCTTCTCTGAACAGTTAGCTTGCTGCCCCATCCCCCTCCTCCCTATCCTCTGTTGTGTGAATCCATGGACTAGCCTCCTCCCTCTAGCCATGCATGGTCTGATGTGCTGCCACTGCCCTCAATTTAGTATGATTTACCAGTCCACTCCTCCTGCCCTCCATTGCCCAATTCTATGCCCCATCATTGACCTCCTGCTTAAACTCTGTGCTTAGCTTGCTGCCCCTATTCTCCTTCCCCCTGCCCTCCGATGTCTTTGTACATGCCCCTCTCCATCCTTTTTGCCCACCATGTTCCATGGAGCTGCCACTCGTATCTACTCTGAGTGTTCTGTTGAGCTGCCACTCCCCTCCCACCTGCCTAGCATTGTCAGATGACTGTAACCTGTCCCTGCCACCTCCACCCTGCCTGTCCACATGCCATGCCCCTATCCTCTTCCTCCTGTCCTACATGGTCCATTGTACTGCCACACCCTTCTGCCCTCCCTGGTCTGTTGTGCTGCAACTGCTCCTCCTGCCTGCCCCGTGCGGTCTGTTGTGAGGCCCCTTCCCCTGAACTTTCTGGTCTGTGCACAGGTCCTGACCCTCCCTTCTATCCTCCATCGTCCTTTGTGCATGCCCCTGCACCCTCCTTCTTGCCCATCATAGCCATTGTGCTGCCACTAACCCTCCCACTTGCCATGCATGGTCTTCTGTGCTGCCATGGCCCCTCCCACCTTCCCTGTGTGGTCAGTTAGCTGCCCCTGACCCCCTCCCACCTTCCCTCCATGGTCTGTGTGTATGCCATCACAGTCTCACTGTTGCTCTTCATGGTGTGTCTTGCTTCTAGTGCCCATCCTGCCTGACCTCCATGGCTATCTTGCTGCTCCTGCCCTGCCCCCTTGCCCCCATGTGCAGACCCCTACTCCCTGTCTGTTCCATTGTAATGCCCCTGATCCGTCCCTCCTGCCCTTTATGGTCTGTTATGCTGCAGCTTTCTCTCCTGTCTGTCCATTATGGTCAGCTAGCTACCATTGCCTCTTGCCCCTCTCTTGTTCTCTGTTGTCCATGTGCATGGTCCTGTCCCCTCCCTGTTGCTTTCTATGGATTGTTGTGCTGCACTCCCGTCCCGCATGCCCTGTGTGGTGTATTGTGCTGCTGCAAACCCTGATGCCTGCCCTGCAGGGTCAGTTTGGTGCACCTCTCCATGTCCCTCCTGTCCTCTGTTATCCAAGTCCATGTCCCTACCCCATTTCCTTCCATGATCCAATGTACCAGACTTGCGAACATTTTGAACTTGGTAAGAGGGAGATATTGAAAAAAAACTGGGGTATTGAGTTACATTGAACAAGAGGAGATTGTAGACAGGAGACAGATCAAATAAAGCCCATTTGAGCTTAAAAACATTGGACGTTTCCTGGCTGAATCGGGTCTGTTGGCATGTATGGTTGTACTACTATTGCCTCTTCCTTCTGCCCACAATGGTCTATTACATTGCCACAGCCTCTCTTGCAAGTCCTGTATTGTTAGTTTGTTGCCCCTGCCCCCCTTTCCACTGCCCTCCATAGTCTGTTGTGCTGCCACGGCCCTTCCTGCCTGCTCAGTGTGGTTAAATTATTGCCTTTGCACCCTCCTACCTGCCTTCAATTTTCAGAGTCCGTGCCCCTGGCCTCTGCCTCTCAACAGTATCCTAATGAACAACTAGATTGCTAACATTCTATATTTATTACAAAAGTGTGGAATGCCTGACGTCATCTTAATGTAATCAAAACTGTAATACCTAGAGCATTTCCTTTAGAAATTACATATATGAGAGGGTCTTATTGGCATCACAATTATGGTTAGTGCTCTAAAAGACTAAAATAAGGACATATTTTCTGAGTTTTCAAATAGCGACAAAGCACTTTTAAATTATTTGTTATCTTTATGTTTTTTTATCCAGTTGACCACTTGATTAAATGTTGCACTTAGGGGAGAAGATGTGGTGTTACTTCCAGAACTGCAGACTTTGCAACTGGGGAACCAGGTTGGAGTTTCTGCTTCAGCTCGACATTCTGTGATTCTGGTCAAATCACTTAGTCTCCCCATGTCTACAACCAAAATGAATTTGTTCTTGTGTGATGTAACCAATGCTCATGTAAAGCACTCCAATACCTGACAAGTCTGCACTATATAACACTGCAAAAACACAAAATAATAAGTGTTTTGCACACTTCTGTCATTGGGCTATATTTGGGCTACATCTGGGTGATTTTGGGCTACATTTGGGCTCTTTTGTCTCTGGTGGCCATCTTGGGAGACTTATTTGTTATGAAGTTTCCTAATTTCCTCATGTACTGCAGTCTCCTCAGTAGGAAATACTTTCAGTTTTTTACTTTGATTCCATCATGAAGGTATTCAGATATGTCACACATTTGCCATAAATTCAGAATGTTAGCACTCTTTTTGCTCATTAGATCACTGTAGTAAAGCTACTGCTCACCAGGGGAAACTGCTGCTGGTATTGAAAGTGCATGTTTCAGTCTGCATGTCAGAATTTTTTAATGAAATAGAAGAGGATTTGAGAAGTCACTCAAAATGTGCCCTAATTTTTCTTTCTGCAGCACTAATCATACTTTTTATGGAAAAATGAACCCCCTCATTTTGTTCCTTTTTAAATTCAATGTTTTAAGAGTTACCACTTTAATCCAAGCAAGATGGCTTCAGGTGTGCCATACGTTTATCATAAGTAGGACTGTTAGCGCTCTAGTTGTTCTTTGGAACACTCTGGGAAGCTGCAGTAGAACACAAAGGAATCAACTGACAGTCTCTGCCCTTGTTAGATGTACATGTTTTACTGAGAATGTCAGACTTCATTCTCACATGACTGAGAAAGATAATGTGAATTTACAGAAAATAAGCTCTCAGTTTAGCTTATAGATCACCTTCCAAACCTCTGTGGGAAAAGCATGAGAAAATATTATTCTCTCAATCATGATATCCCAGCAGAAGGCTTTTTCACATGGTGAAATCACCTTAGAACATACCACAATTCCTAAAATGAGTATGGTACCATCAACAAATGATTTATAATGTAAATAAAGTCTTAAAACCTTCTATTAACTGCAATGCTTTTTAATGAGGTGCTATCATGTATATTGGTCCCAAGATGGCTGCCAGCACTTCTTGGATGAAGTGCTGACAGCCATTCAGATCTCAGGATGAGATGTGTGGTTGGGCTCCGCCCACATATATATATGATTTTACTTTTGATTTTCTCAGGAACTACTGAACAGATTGACACCAGACCTGCAAAAGGCGCATCCCTGACCTGAGGACTACCTCTCTGCCAAATTGCAAGTAATTCTGTTCAGCCGTTCGGGCTGTACCTTGGACTAAATGTCCCTATGGAAAATTGCATGGGAAAAACGCATTTTGGGACCCCCCTTTTTTCTCGGCCCCCGCTTGACGAATCACCCCGAGACTTTCAGGGTAGGAGCGGAGCGGAGCGCCCCACCTATTTTGAAAATTTTGCGAGGATTCGTCAACCGGCGCCAAAGTTATTCCAAATAGAATGTTGCAGATATCCTATGTAAACACGGTCCTAACTATAACTATCTACTGGCGACCGCCAGTAGATCATATATATATATATATATATGGTGAGAATCGAACTATAAAGGGAAGGGGACATAACTGAACCCCAAAAAACTAGAAGAATGGCATACTCCTGACCTTTGATCTAAATTATAGTGACCCAAAACAGCATATCTTTCACAACATTGGCAAAGGTGGAATTCCAGGTTGCACATGGAAATGAGAATGCTGAATATCTGTACTAATTGCACTCAAGCTACTGATACTATGAACAGCACCAAAGAAACTCCAACAACTCTCAGCAAACTTATAAAACTGAAAGGTACAACTTTTTTAATTAAAAATAAATATCATCAAAAATATTCTTACAATCTTGTACTTATTGCATGACACCACATACAAACGTTTCCCAAAATGCACATAAATTTTACAGAAGACTTGAATCTGTGTCTGTCCATATCTTCTCTGAAATATCAGTTTTCTAGTATGTATACTTATTGCATAACACGACATGTGGGCCAACCCACATATCTGCTTGAATTACATGACAGACATGTTCCTGTTCCAACACCGACTAATCTGATCTCTCTTCTGCCCATATCTTCCCTGTCCTGTAACTCCTAACTTTTCTGGCTGTATCTTCCTGAACTGTCTCTCCCTGAGTCTCAAGGATCACATATGAATAAGCATGTCCCAAAATAAAGGTGTATATCTGTACTGATAGCGCAGTGCACTCTGGCAACTAATTAAACTATGGTACACATACTTGGTTATGTGCTTTACATTTACCTCCAAATCAACAATATACCATCAAGAATGCAAAATTATCCATAACTGACACATGGGCATCAACAATAATTAACTTCCTCTAACATATAATTGCCGTGCAACTAATCGGTCTACCGACTCCAATAGTGTGCCATTATACAAGGCTGGCAAAAACACTCAGGAAGAGCACTAGAAGTTAACTCTAGGCTCCACAGAGTAGCATGCTATCCATCTGCATAGCGCTTCAAATCTTTTTTAATGTTACTAACTTCTATAATGATTTGTTACAATTCAATACAACACAACATTCTATTTTCTATCAATGCATTGCAATGTAATTTACTTCAAGTTCAACACAGTCTTCTTCTAATGGAAATCTTGCTTTTGGCCCAAAGCCATTAAATTAGAATGGCAACTTTGTGAAGTCGTTGTATACCCAACAAAGTCCAATTTGAAACTGATTTTTGGATCACAACCTGGAGAACAGTGGTCAGAGTGGTGAATTTCACAGTGACTTCCAGGTCCCTTTTCCCTAGATGAGGATGACAACTCACAGCCACTGAGACACAACACAGCTGATATGAACCCATATCTGTACAGTCATATTATGTATATAGAGATTATGCTGCGCTCTTTAAACAAACATTAATAATGCAACATAGGACTACCTGGTTTTTATGACCTCAGAAAGTATGCAAGTGAACAAACATGCTAGATGATGTTCGTTGGAGTAAACATAGCCTGAAAGTTTTAGTTTGCGATGTGGAGCAGCGTGGCGCCGCTACCCGCTCAGGCTTGTCACGCTCCTGCTGGGGGAGCCGGCACTGACGGCAAGCGCGGCGCATCCGCGCATCCAGCGCTGAGGGGGTGCGCCGAGCTAGTCGCCTCAGATGCTGCCTCCTCCTGATCTCCTTCATTAGAAATAGGCTCCAATACCCTACTTTGTTGTTTGAACTGAATCTTCAAAGGACTTTGAGAATAGCTGAGAAGATACAAAAAAACCTTCTCCCCAAAAAAAAGGCTGATTTCCCTTCTCCAAACGCCGGCTGTAAGATTTACTTTAAAAGAAGCAAAATCTAGCCATGATTTATGGTTGACCAGACATAACTCCCCTTTGAAAGGGACCATGTTTGCTGTCAGTGGCGAGGCTATTTGCGGCCATCAAAGAGGCCTGCGGATTTTACAGTCGCTTGTTTACTGTAGTTTATGTTTCTGAATACAGTTTAAGTATCATATTACGTCTGCGAGGAGTCTTCTTTTCATTCAGCTGTGGCAGGCGCTCAATAGAAAAGCCTGGGAGCATTGTTTTTGGACACAAACGTACGCAAGTTATTAGAACACCAGATCAAAGACAGCGTCCCGCTGCCTTCCTTTCAATGTTTCTATTGTGCGTGAACGCTGAAGGCTGCTGGAGAGAGGGAGCTGAAAAAACCCTTTGTGCAAGGGAGAATGTGACTGAAAGGAACCCACAAAACACGATGTGAGAAAAACACCAGCTAATGGTACGGAGTAACGCACGCCAAAAACACAGAAGCCGCAATATTGTCTTAGACCTGCACGTGCACCAGGTTGTGTAAACTTCGCTCCCGAACGAATGAGGAGCACAGCGGTCGCATTTTCAAACCATTTTACTGAATAAGGAATAGGGAATTAAGTATATACTGGGAAAACAGTTTTTACACTAGGGCAAAACGACGAAAACGGAATATGTCCTATTTATTTTTTATTTGTTTACGTCAGAAGGGCTGAACCAAATGTGGTTTACCGCTTTCAAAATGTGAAAGTGTGGTGTGCGAGTATATAAGTTTGTTTTTCCCTGTATTACAGAAACAGAGGAAATAATGCAAATCAGTTTAATGCATAATTTTTACAAAGGTTTGGCATGAATGCGATACGAAGCACATACTTAAAAAATCGTAGTCTGCACAAAAAAATAAATGCTATAATAAAAGACTAGGGCAACTATGTTTGCCCATATTCTATTATGAAATCAGAAAAAGGGTCAGAGAATTCACTTAATTATTGTTCAAGTGCGAAGTTTATGTATCTGGCCAATGAACAACCAGAATGCCTCGTTTCAGATGCCATAAGTGATGTTATCAATTATGTCACAGAACATGTCATGAGTGATGTGAAGTCATAAGTAGTGCATGGCAAAGACGTGATTTTCAATTTTCTATGTTTAAAATGCTACATTTAAACCAACATTTTCACTTAAATATAACAGCACTTTAACCTTTGTTTTTATCAGTGAATTTCTACGTTTTTTTTCATGTCAAGTAAGATATTAATACCTAACTGAAACTACACAGATGCAAACACCACTCTGAAATATATATATATATATATATATACATATATGTATATATACATATATATGCTTTAGACAATCTTGTTTTCATACAAATTGTGCCTCCATACAAGTATCATCACAAGCAAAATAAGCATTGACAAGCGGAAAAGGTCATCTATCAACCTATTGGTTTTCTCGATGCTTTTTTGTTTTGAAATTGGCATGTCCCCAAGGCGGCTTTATATGTATAGAGCAATACTGCAGTTTAGAAAACCAGTTCAAATGTGCAATAGCATAGTTTATCCTATTTTCAGAGAAAATATTTTCTCACTCTGGTGGAATCCCTTTCCCCACTCACCCATGAAATATGGTGATATTCCATTCCCTTCCCACCCAGATTTACTCAACCACTTGACTGGTACAAATCGCCAACCATTTCCAGGATGGTAAAGGGTTGAATAAGAGTTTGTGAAGGTGCTGAGGTTTGTGGAGGTTCACAAACTCAAGACTAGCCATGCATTGAAAAGTTTATTGCTCGCCCCGTCCGTGGGATTTACTTGTGCATAATATTTCACACTCATGGTAATTATTCAGGTGAAGAAATTATCTAAAGTTGCAAGGTAACCTTTTGTGAATTCCTTACAATCATAAATCCAGAAATTTGCACCCATAAATTAGATGTGATATACCTGTGAAATGGTGTGGCCCATATGTTTCCTCCTTGGTTTGCTCTTTAATTAAAGTCCAATTCCAATAAAATGCTGTAGTACTTCCCTGAAAGTGCACTTTTCTGGAACTTCTGACACTGCCCTATCCCGACAACAAGCCAGTGGGTGTAAAAAGCCTCAAAGACGAGAATACAATACTGTAGAATATGAGTAGATCTGAACTACTATTGCCCATTGTCAGGCTCAGCTCAAGTCCTAAAATTATTTAGAATATCTCAGTTTTGGAAGCAAATTTACTATTTCAAGTTGACCCCAGCAACTCTTTGCTACTTGATATCAAGGACTGGATTGTAAGAGAAACCATTAAGAGAGCAATGGGAAAGGAAACACAAAAGCTTGAAATAACAAGCATTGGTCTTGTTAATATTTGTGACTCTTGCGTAGTAGAATAGTTTATTATCAGGCTTCAGTAATACAACACAGACACAGCAGGAACAGTGCTAGCTGCCATAATACAAATAGGTAAAGGGCAAATAGTGGAAGCATTGCATGGTTTGCTCACACATGTGGATCAGGAAATAACATTAGCTTTTTCTACCTGTCACCCGGAATAGGTACAGTACGTTAAGTATAAGTGTAACCTTTCGTCATTGTGTATGTAATGATGTGTGTTTGACAAGCAATTGCAGTGTGTTATAGCATATGTTGATGTGACGGGACAGAGAAGCTGGTGTGGACAGAGGAACAGTAGAGAATGTCACAGAAGAGATGTGAAACACAACAGCTCTTCACTCAGTGTGAGCATTCCCAGTAGGAAGGTGATATGAATAGATAACAAGATGGGTTAACCTAGAATAGATAGCACATTGCATTCTGCTTGTTTACACAAAAATGTGAATTGCATTTCCTCAGTGGTGACATGTTGTGTTGAGATTTTGGACTTTGCAGATGCAGCTTTTGGAGAAGCAAATGAATTTTGAGAACACAAGGTCTGACAAATTGATGCTTATGTGGTGCATACATATGGCATGCATGTGCAACTTTCTTGATGGATGCTTTGTCAAGTGTTAGCCCTAAGAATACTTTCATGGGTATGAATGTGGACTCATCCCTTACTGATGGATGAGAGTTGCGTAATGTCTCACCTGCAGTGGTTCCTCTCACACCCAAGATGGGTGTAATCAACTAAAGGCTTCATTTAGAGTTTGGTGGAGAGGGTACTCCTTCACAAAGGCAACGGAGTACCCTCTCCACCAAACTGAATGTCCCAGCTTCATTAGTAAGTGTATGTGTACAGTGGAGAATACTCCAGCTCTGCTGCTGACATACACCTCCAACGGCCTGACAGAGTAAGGGCAGACAGAGGTTTTGCAATTTATCTGCCTTCCCTATTTAGAGTGGGTAGGCAAATGGCATGTTTTCACTGGATTGGCAAAGAAAGCTGCAAAATAACCCCCAAGCCATGGGAGAAAACTCCCATGGTGGGAAGATGATTGCTTTTTTATTTTCAAAAACAAAATCCTGCTTTGGGACTTTTATAATGAAAATAAATAAAAAATGTTGAAAGTTGAGATACCGGCCTGCCATGTTGATGGAGCTATCTATCAAAATTTCAATGAATTTACAGGAACCGCAGTGACAGTGATGCCTGGAAATGCAAGAGTTATCCACTGGGCCAATGGACCTTTCTAAATTTGATGAGCAAAATACCATCGCCATAGCAGGAGTAAAGTACTCCACAAGGGCATTGGTACATACTCCACCTGTGAAACTCTAAATCAGGCCGTAAGTCTCCATGGGACTTTGAGTAACTGCAGCTGCAAATGCACACAAATGGAAACATGCCTTATGTGCATTTGAAGCACCCACTTTGAAAAGAATACGTATTTCAGAATGGGCTACAACATAGACTGAGTCTAGAGTATGTTGAGTGTTGCAGTTGGGTTCCGCCCATTGAATACGCCCAGATTATTTGCTTTATTGGACTTTTTACTATGGGTGAGCCTCACTACATGTGTCTCTCACCCACGATAATCACATGGCAAATAGACTGCAGGTGTTTACAGCCAGTGTCTGCCTTTTAAGATAAGGTTGCTAAGATGCAGCAAGTGTAAGTGGCACATGGCTTGTTACACGTGAACACTTGTTCACACTCATGTGCACACTTAAGCGGGCTGCTTGTAGGAGACTGCTGTCGTGCACAGCCCAGAATCTGCAAACAGGTAGCCTGGTGCAGAGGGGACTATGCAGCCTGCTGGATTAGATATTGACCAGGGGTAGGTCTTCTAATGTTAGTGTTAGCTGGGTCTGGTGGCTCAGTGGACTAAAGCAGCCACTGCAGGGGCCTGTGTTCGACCTTATGGTCACAGGTTCAAATCCTGGCTGGTCCACTCAGCCTTTCATCCATCTGAGGTCGATAAAATGAGTACCATTGAGTTGGGTAACAATAAACATCTGTTATTCAGCGCCAGGACACCTACGGGTAATCGTGCGCTTTACAAATACACCTGTTATGTTCATGGGGAAAGTCAGTGTGATTTCCTGTTTTGTCTGTAGTGACACTTTATTATACACATTGAGAAAGAACTGACTTAGAGTGCAGTTTCACTTCCATTTGGCCTACGGAAACCAGTGATGTATCTAATTGGGCTGCAACCTGTTCAGGAAAATAATTTCTGCAAGTTCCAAAAAGATACCTGTACAAATTATAGGTCATCAAGAATTGTCCTATTTCTCTGGCTCAGCTCAGAATCAGGCCTGTTGTCACCATGCTGTGCCAGGTTAATTACATTTATTTCCAGCAGCAGGAACAAAAGCCTCCCCACACAAAGGGAGCAATTAACAGTGTTGGCATCAGCTCCTGAGGAGGAAAGGGGAGGGGTGGAATGATCTGCATCAATCAATCGGCTGTCACACTGTACCAGGGATGGGCCTGACCGAGTCCATTGAACAAAGTAGGGAGCCCAGAAATCTGGAGTCAACACAGGTTGGGCCTGGCAATGATGTCAGTGAGGGGCGGAGCTGAGGCTCCCAGAAGAGATGTGACTAGTGACTCCTGGATGACCCCATATTGAACCGTCCCAGCATGCTGTGCAGGAGGGTTGGGACAGGGGTGAGGAGATGATGTAGCACCTTATGATTGGCCTGGGGTGTCTAGCTTCTGGAACCTTCCTCTGCCCTCTAAAAACTCTTGCAAGAGGGAGACTCTCTCTTGCCTGATGATTTCTCTGTGCTTCACTGCTGGACTCTGGGACTGCCAAGGAGAACTGAAAGGAGGAACACCCTGATGCTCAGAAAGCACTCTGCCCAGTTGACCACAGGACCAGTGGGTCTCTCCAGCAGCTAGAGAGTCTGTCCCCTTGTATTCCCTGAGTACTTCTCCGCACAGAGACCAAGAGGAAGACTGGTGCAGGGAGTCCAGGAGAATAAGATCCCTGAGGATTGAACCATGTTCAGGTGAGGAGCCCTGCTGCAACTGCCCCTGGTGGGTACAGCTCGCCACCAGGAGTAAAATAAGCCCAGGATCATCAAAACAGCCCAACAGGGACCAATTTATGGTACTTTAAAGGATGGCGTCCTTTGACCTCTTTTTACGGATTGAGTGCATGGGGCTCCACTGTCGTTTTCAGCAATAACCCCAAGGGTGGGCCTGGGCCCAAGGGTTAGCACAAGGAATAGTTACGTATTTACACCCAGGGAGGGGAAGTGTGTGGTGCCCCATCCCCAGACTCGTTCTTGGCCCGTGGTACCCATCTCCCCAGAGGCCTGCTTATTTTTCTGGTGAGGGACATGTCTGGACCACTATCAAGACTCTGCCTTGGCCTGGTGACCTCATCCCCAGGGCCGCATTGACAAGGCATGGGGCTGGGACCTCATCCCCAACCCCTGTGGCAAGGAGGATAGGGGGAGATCTGTAGCACCCTCCACCAATGGTGGTGGATTCACTGCTACTCCCTGTGCCCATGTCTGGAGGGAGCAGGTTGGCCACTGCAGAAGACTCAGAGGTGTGGGGCACGTGGGAGCTGGTGTTGCAGCGAGGGTTAGGCTCCCGCAAAGGCCTCCAAAGTATGGAAGCATGGAGGTGCCCAGGTGGGACCGGACACCCCCCAAAAATGAAAGAAACAAAATGAGAACCTCTGTGAGGTCACGCAGCAAAATCAAACCAGCAGCTCTCCTCGGCAAACGGGAGAGACGCTCATTCAGTATTCACTGCTCCCAGAGAAGCGCCTCATTATGCCCTGTGGGACTTTGTTATTTGCATATGTTGCTGCTTGTGGTGCCCCCCAAAGTAGGCAGGGGGCACCACCAACTTTAAGAAGAAAGTATGAGGGGACTGCAGAAGTGCAGCCGCACCCCCCTCAAGAAGTTCCTACGGTAATGACCCTATGTTTGCGGGCTCAGAAAACCAGGACCCCTCTGAAATGTTCTCAATGTTTTAAGCACTCCATGCCTGGAGCTTTTGCTCTATAGCTGGGAGTGATGTGTCCTGTAGGGGCTGATGGTATGGTTGCAGGTATTGTAGCCTGAGTATGTTTAAGAAAGGTATAGACCTTGAAACACCCTCTAGTGGCTAAGTCGATGGTTGCATGTAATACAGCCAAAATTGTGATGCCCTCTAGGGGCTGATTTTATGATTTCATTTGTAAAGTTTATAAAAAATACACAGACACTGCTTTATTGAGATAATAATGTTGACAATGAATATTTATCAAAGTGAATATGCTATATTAACAGTAATGAGTGCATTTACACCTGATTATCATTAATAATGATTGCATTTATGCAGAAAGTAATGTCTTTTACATATGGTTTGTTCATCTTGTACCTTTGACCAAACCAATATACTTATCTTATATGTGTACATGACCCTCGAAAGTGATTACGTAATGTCATCAATGGTATTTCTGATCTGCCCATGTTTATATTTGTAAATTACTGCATAAAAAAGTACTGACTGAACAATCATTTATTGAGTGCTATTAATGAATGCCAGCAAACTGAGATGACTAGCCCATACCACGTCCCCTGCGTAGGACTTGGACTGCTCTACCTCACTACCCTGAGAGAGTCAAGAGCTACAATTAGGTGATTGGTTCTCAGTAAGGAGAATTGTGACCCTATTACTTATACAGGGCACAAAACTAATAACCCAATGTCCTACATTCAGACAATCCTGTTGTAGGTTTAAACCTATAATAACTGATAAAAACCCACCAAAAAGGAAACAACCATCATCAGTGTAAACTGTAAATACTGCTAAACATTTGGTGTTGGTGGGCTGGTCTAACATTATTCTGCCTAATTTTTGTTATTTTAGGGATGTCATTAAAATATTGTTTCTTCTTCCCTTAGTTTTCTCCAGTTTTGGGCGCTTAAAATAAATGTGCAGGGTTTAGAGGGATGTTTAGGTCTGATCTAGTTATCTGGGAATACCACAATTGTATTTGATCTTTTGACAATGTTAAATTCAGTTACTGATTGCTGAAATGGCTAGCTCATAATAATCTTGGCAAATACGTACTATCACATTTACCCACAAATACGTATGGGTAAAACCCTTGCATAAATCAGCCCACTTTTCAAACAAGTATGTATTGATATCAGGTCACCTGCCAAACACCCCAGGCTTTAATCTTTCAATGGAAGGTGTAAGGACAGTTACCTGTGAAAAGAGTACTGTCACCATGAATATGGGATAGTGCTGGAAACTTGACACCAGATTTTCACATACCAACAAAATTCATAGCTGCAAGGTAGCCATTTCTTATATGCAATAGCATTAGATAATTGTTGCTTTTTACCTAACTTTACTGCTGGGGTTTTTTGGTATATAGTACAATGTTAACAACAACATTTCAATTCCCAATATAAAATGTGATGTCTGTTAAAAGGTCAGGGCTGATGACTTGAAGTGTGACATTTACCTTATGGAAATTTAGCAGTTATAAATGTCCACACAACAGCAGTACCACCTTGATGTAGTGATGCAAAGAGTGTGGCAAAAAAAAAACTGGTGAGCATGCCGAAAGCATCATGTTTCAGGTGCGTTATAATGCAGAGTTAGAAATCAATCTAGTATAATTTAAACGCTTTCAGGTTTCACAAGGTACTATGCTTTTGGCAGGGTTGATCGTCACTAGTGTCATAATATTCAGCTAGGAGTAGGTGAATGACCCCTAACTGTGCCCAGGAATTAATTTATTAAAACATTTGTGTATAGCGCTCTTACATTTTAATCAATTAATAGTCTTGTAAATAAGACAACATGAGTATTAGAGGTAATGATAAATGGGAGAGGGTATTGAGATGGGAGTGTGAGTGAGAATGCAATACTCAGACTTGCAATGCTTAAAATAGTGTAACATTTGTCCATTGGGCACATTGCCAATGGAAACACACTACATGTCCTGCATTACTTCTTTAAGTTAAATATATGCCTTAGAAAAATCACTTAATAAAACAATGTCTGTACATATCAATCTAATCATGTGTTCACATAGATATGTCAGAGACTGGGGATGTCCAATGACTAGACGTCACCAATAACCATATATCATAGATGAAATCTAATGCCTAGGTTAATGTTGTTGAACTTAATGAGGTATTATTTACCAGTGAAACACTTTGATATGCAATACTGCACCTCCAAAGTCGTGAAAATGGCATCACTGTGAAATAAATGGCAGCAGGCACACGGACATATGAAAACAAAGCATAGATAAACTGTCCTGTTTTCAGTGTTTATTTTTGGTGGCTTTCAGTGGTGTTTTTTCAGGGTTTCCCAAACGTTTTGCAATCAGTGGTTATTAGTCTTTATTCAGCTGCTTAACCCTCAAAACTGGACAAAACATGTGTTTTCCAGTGTTTACAAACAATGTTGTTTTTATTCAGCTACCTTTCCAGTGTGCTGGGAATTTTAAATATTTTGGGATATCAATAAAGGATGTAAGAAAGCTTTACTATTGACCTCATTGGATCTCTTGAGCTGATTAATATTGCTGCAGTTTGTTTTATTGTTCTCACTATATGGAGACGTACATAAGAGTTTCTATACTTTACCATTACGGTTATGGACATTAATAAGATTTAATGGTGTGCTGTAATAGCTTCATTCGTGTTTTCCACTTAGGTCATTTCTTCTGTTGGTGAGGTGTAAGAGTTGTGGCAGGATTGTCCAGATTGGTACATCAAGACATATTCAAAATTGTGATCTCACCATTCGTTATGCAGCTCTTTCAGGACATACTTAAATAGAAGGAACTGTCCTTGACATCATGTGAAGGTGCAGTTTGAACAAGAAGAGGTGTTAGCTTGCTTGATAACTTCCAGTTCCGTGGCTGTGAAAGAAAGCACTAGCAGGGCTGTTAGACAGCAATATTTGGTTTGGGGGGGCATTGCCAGAGTAATGATAACATGAAGAGAAGGAGAGCAGAGAGATGGTGACGTTGTGATTCCAGAGGCATGGAATTAGAAATTATCATATAAGCTAAACCTAGTAGTATTGGCACAGATCCCCTAGCACTTCTTCCACTAAGTGGGATGCCTAACAAAGCTGAAATGGTGTTTAAAAGGCTTTGAATTGGTGTTTAAAGTTTTCCCAAATAAAATAGTGTTTATTTTGAGAAATACTGCCTTTCCCAAATTGGACTAAATACATTAGGCCCGGGAAAGCATGCTGGGGAATTTGTTTGTCTATGACATCACTAATATAATCACATGCATATTGGATTGACTATAGACGGATGTCATAGCCCTTCGTAGGTTTTTTGTGGGCTAGTGGGAGAGGCTGTGGGGGAAGATGGGAAGCTTTCACTACTCCCAGCTCCTTCTTAGCTATGCCCGCTAGCCTGATACACTTTTTCTGCAAGCGGGGAGACAGAGCGTTGGAGGAGGAGGTGGTAGGAGCAGCCTAGCTCCTGCCACAACTCTTACACCTCACCAACAGAAGAAATGACCTAAGTGGAAAACACGAATGAAGCTATTACAGCACACCATTAAATCTTATTAATGTCCATAACCGTAATGGTAAAGTATAGAAACTCTTATGTACGTCTCCATATAGTGAGAACAATAAAACAAACTGCAGCAATATTAATCAGCTCAAGAGATCCAATGAGGTCAATAGTAAAGCTTTCTTACATCCTTTATTGATATCCCAAAATATTTAAAATTCCCAGCACACTGGAAAGGTAGCTGAATAAAAACAACATTGTTTGTAAACACTGGAAAACACATGTTTTGTCCAGTTTTGAGGGTTAAGCAGCTGAATAAAGACTAATAACCACTGATTGCAAAACGTTTGGGAAACCCTGAAAAAACACCACTGAAAGCCACCAAAAATAAACACTGAAAACAGGACAGTTTATCTATGCTTTGTTTTCATATGTCCGTGTGCCTGCTGCCATTTATTTCACAGTGATGCCATTTTCACGACTTTGGAGGTGCAGTATTGCATATCAAAGTGTTTCACTGGTAAATAATACCTCATTAAGTTCAACAACATTAACCTAGGCATTAGATTTCATCTATGATATATGGTTATTGGTGACGTCTAGTCATTGGACATCCCCAGTCTCTGACATATCTATGTGAACACATGATTAGATTGATATGTACTTTGATGTGGTTATCATAGGGTTCCAATTGGTACATCAAGACATATTCAAAATTGTGATCTCACCATTCGTTATGCAGCTCTTTCAGGACATACTTAAATAGAAGGAACTGTCCTTGACATCATGTGAAGGTGCAGTTTGAACAAGAAGAGGTGTTAGCTTGCTTGATAACTTCCAGTTCCGTGGCTGTGAAAGAAAGCACTAGCAGGGCTGTTAGACAGCAATATTTGGTTTGGGGGGGCATTGCCAGAGTAATGATAACATGAAGAGAAGGAGAGCAGAGAGATGGTGACGTTGTGATTCCAGAGGCATGGAATTAGAAATTATCATATAAGCTAAACCTAGTAGTATTGGCACAGATCCCCTAGCACTTCTTCCACTAAGTGGGATGCCTAACAAAGCTGAAATGGTGTTTAAAAGGCTTTGAATTGGTGTTTAAAGTTTTCCCAAATAAAATAGTGTTTATTTTGAGAAATACTGCCTTTCCCAAATTGGACTAAATACATTAGGCCCGGGAAAGCATGCTGGGGAATTTGTTTGTCTATGACATCACTAATATAATCACATGCATATTGGATTGACTATAGACGGATGTCATAGCCCTTCGTAGGTTTTTTGTGGGCTAGTGGGAGAGGCTGTGGGGGAAGATGGGAAGCTTTCACTACTCCCAGCTCCTTCTTAGCTATGCCCGCTAGCCTGATACACTTTTTCTGCAAGCGGGGAGACAGAGCGTTGGAGGAGGAGGTGGTAGGAGCAGCCTAGCTCCTGCCACAACTCTTACACCTCACCAACAGAAGAAATGACCTAAGTGGAAAACACGAATGAAGCTATTACAGCACACCATTAAATCTTATTAATGTCCATAACCGTAATGGTAAAGTATAGAAACTCTTATGTACGTCTCCATATAGTGAGAACAATAAAACAAACTGCAGCAATATTAATCAGCTCAAGAGATCCAATGAGGTCAATAGTAAAGCTTTCTTACATCCTTTATTGATATCCCAAAATATTTAAAATTCCCAGCACACGATTAGCCGACACATGTTTCGTCTGTTCATCAGACTTTTTCAAGGCTTTCCACAAGTCATTAGATAAACTAGGATTGGGGAGTTATTGTCCGACCTCCCACTGAAATCAGAAAGCAGAAAACCCAGCGTGGATGTCGTCTCGTAAGGGTCAACTAGCAAAGTAATGAAGGGATGATCTTGGCATCCAACACAAACTAACAGTTTTTTTTAGCGCAAAAGTCGTCCCAAGTCAACAATAAAGCCAAATGAGTCAGTAAACTGGTGTATCAAAGACGATACTTCGTAGGTATCTTGCCATACAATGCAATGAGGTAAAATACACTGGGGTGTCTGAATGCCACGCTCTCTGTGGCAATTACGACCCTCAATTAAGCGTGTCCCAAATATATGCTGCGCCTCTAAACACAAATGTTTTATGGTGATCGTAAACGGTGCAAACTTCTAAGATAAGGGATGACAGTCTCTCCCTTGAACCTCCGAGGCAAAACCCTGGTATGTTGCCACCTCTAAGGTCCCAGTGCAAGCGGCTACATGTACGCGTCTCAACGATCATGAACCAAAAGAAATGACCCAAGCGTTAGGGTTTGACAGAGGAGGAACTAGGATGTTCCTAGTTCCTCCCCTTGTAATCTCCACATCTTGGGTCATTATGCAAGCTCCATCTGTTTACAAGGCTTCTCATGCACAGAAATGTTTTGCGAGAAGAAAGAGCTGAGTGTTTGTGCTCTGGCAAGGAGCAAGAGGATTTATGGATTTTTATTAGCCCAAAATAAAAAATGCAGTCAGTGTATGGCTCCCTCTGGGACACAGATGTGCAAGTCTCTGCTTCAACAAGGAGCCAGAAACTGTTTATATTTTGTCTTAGCCTAAAAAAAAGTTCAAGCAGCATCTGGTTCTTGTCTAGAGAATGGGCATTCAAGGCTGTGCCCCCACAAGGAGCCATACCCTGCTTGGTTTTTTTTAGCCTATTAAAATATCCAGGCAAAGTTTAGATTTTTCCTGAGGCATAGATACACAGCTATAAAACAAATAACAACAGTGTCTGGCTTCTTGCTATGACAAGACATACCTCTCCATCCTCTCACAATGCTAAGTCAGACACTGTTTTAATTTGTTTTGTGGCCTAAGAAATCAGATATTTCTTATTTTTGTGCTTTATATCTTCTTGAATGTTGTGGGGGGAATACAAGACAAATCCATTGGAGATCACAGAAAGGTATAGATTGCTTAAAGTTTTCACAACTCAGCAAAGGATAATTTATGTAGATTGTTCAATGATATCAAAAGGAACTAAACATTGAAATAAAAAAAAATAGTAACTACAAGTGGAACAAGCATTGGCAAAGGCAATAGGTCTCGTCTATGAGAGCTATTGGCTTTGGTAATGGTTAGTAGTCATGCTGTACAGCAGAACGGATGCTTTGCAGTGTGGCTAAAACTAACTTAAAAAGCACAGCCAGGGCTAATACACTTTTTTATTTTAAAGTGCATTAGCACTGGGTGCATCATAGTCTTCTTTTACTATTAATATTTTTATTCATGCTGCACAGCATCCAAACTGCTGTGCTATATAGCATGGCTACAAATCATTGCCAAAGTCAGCAATGTCGATGCTGTACAGCACGAACAAAAGCCAATGGCAGAGCCAATAGTCTCAAAGGCAGGTTTGCTGATGCTTGGTAGGTCTCAGCACAACACTCCTGTGATTCTGAGCAAATCATTTAATCTCCCCATGCATGAAAAAGACAAATTAATATGGCATTTAGCAAATAACCTATCAGATAAACAAGGCAATTGTGTCCATGTCCATGTTCTAGTAAAAATGCATTTGGAAGCAGATAACATCTTTTGTCACAATAAATGCAGCTACCATCTGGTGTCATAATAAACATCCACTTCAAAGGAGAAAAATACATAATTGAAGTGTGTGTGTTATAATAAAACATAGCTCCAAATGGTAAGAGGCTCAACAAGGACAACAAGGAAGAAGAAAAAATAAAAGTATTATCTCGATCACAGCATGATCAGTGGATGAACAGCAAACAATCTGAAGCAATCAGTACTTGGTCCATGCTGGAGCCGAAAGAAGAGAAAGTGAAGATAGCACGCACTGGCCAATTAGGCACCAGCAAATAAGAGTGACAATGAAGACGGCAAATGTTAAGCAATGTGCGGGTTGCAAGCCACGTTTGTATGCAACATCTCTCGCAAACGAGACCTAAACAAGGTATTCTCCGCAACTTTGTTGCACAGATGGCAGATTTAAATAAAAAATAGATCATTACTTCCATTAGGCTCTTTCAGTCACAAACATGTATATTGTTTGCAGTTTGTTCAAAAGCCCATGATTCCCCGAGCCAACAGTCACAGTCTAATTTACAATGATTTTGCACTGTATGTCCATCATGTATCAATCGAAAATGAAAGCTGTAATGCATACAAATTGGGGGTGAGTTAAAAACTATGTATTTTTTAGAAGTCCCCAAAAATCTGAGTTTAGGGATAGAATTCTAGTTTATTCAAATACAGAGTAATTCTAAAGGCGTATTTGTTTTTGTGTACACTGACTTACAACAAAAAGCCAAAAATATATAGTAGTTCAATGGATAATAGCAAATGCTCCAACATCATGTACTCCCACAATTATTCCAATTAAAACTGTGCTCATAAAGGTGGGTGAGCATTCCCACTAGGGCATAATTGGTCCAAGAACGCAATGGATGAAAACTCAAGTAAGAAGTTTCAAATTAGTTGGATTTTTGGGCTATGGGTCACAGAGAATATGAGGCCACTGTCAGCCAGCACCTATGGGGAAATAGTGTGATTTGCATGGATGCCACCACATTTTCTTACATAGAATGCTTTGCAAAAGTCAAACTTTATGTCAAAATGAGAAAGGTCTTGAATAAGCTGGGCACAGTAATGATCTCTCCACACTGTGTTCCCACTCTTCTACTGATAAACACAATACCTCGCATAAGTTGGTGGGCCTATCATAACTGAGATGGACAGGCCGTAACCATTACTGTGTGAAGCCAGTATTCTGTCAACGTGACTTTCACATGGTCAAAGTTTTGGCCTATTTTTGTCCCAAGCAATAGGTCCACACGCACATATAGCCTACCGTTTATTATCAAGAGAAGTATGGGAACACTGGATGATGGGACTTTTACTATTTGCCAGAAGCACTAGAGTTTTCTTTCACAGGAAAGTGAGGAAATTGTTTTATTCTTTACCCATAAATGTATGTTTTCAGGTCATTCTGGGTAATCAAACATACTGGGAAGTATACAAGCCATACTACCCTGGATTCCCGTGGGTCTCTACTTTTTAGAAATGCTTGGGACTGGAAGGTTTTTCCCAATTGCCATTTAACCCTGAGCCTAAATGCTGCAAACACCTTCATTTCTGTAGCATGAACCAAGTCAAATATTGATTTGGAAAAAGATTTTGAAATGCTGAGAAATTTCAAGTTCAGTACATTCTTCTGGTCAGTTAGTCAAGGAAAGGAATGTCTGACACACAGTGATAGAAACTTTAGGATGTGTAGATGCTCAAAATATATGGTTGTGATATGTTTCTATAATCCCAGATGCAATACCAGAAAAGGAAACAATTTTTCTAAACCAGCATGTCACATTCAGCTGCTTTCCAAATATCCTAAATACTCTTGGCCAGTATATCGCCTGTAGGTACCGTGAACCCATAGAAAACCTTTACATATCTTGTGCCCTTGTGCTCAGGAGACCCAGATGAGCTGAGGATCAAACCATGGCACAATAATGTACTTAAAGAAGGGAGACTGGATGGGGGGAAATACCATGTTTTGGAAATAAATGCCAAAAATCTTACAAAAGTCATGTTCAGCGCGATCTCCCTGCTATGAAATCAGTCTGAGGGAGAACTGGCATCCAGCAAAAGAAACCTTGGGAAGTGTAGATGTCAAAAATATATGAGAGTGGTTTGTTTTTCTACCGCCATGATATTAGAGATATAAAAAATGCAGTCTAAACTGCCATTTGGCTAGTAATTACTTTTCAAATTTCCAAAAAGTACAGCATCCAGTTAATTGCCTGTGGGCATCCTAAACCCATAGAAACTCCACACATGTATGATGCCCCCATGTTCAGGGGACCCAGAACAACAAAGATAATTGTAAAGCCTTTGCAGGGAAATGTTAATGAGTGGTTCTGACTAGAGGGAATTACTATGGTTTGAAATAAATGCTTATCCGGTTGGGGGACGTCCGGTACCCAGCAAAGGAAACCTTAGAATGTACAGATGTTGAAAATATATGGTTGTTGTATGTTTCATAGGACTTTGGGGCGAAATCTGTGACCATAAGAAAGGTACACTAAACCAGGATTTCGATTTCAGAAGCTTTCCGCATTTCCCAAATGCAGAGAACCCAGTTTAGCGTTGTTATGTTCTTATGTGAGGGAGACTAAGGGTAATTACCATGTTTTGGGAAATAATGCTACCAATCTGGCAAATTCCATTTCCAGCATCTTGTACTGGCCAACCAAACAGGGCAAGGGAGATCTGGTTTCGACCATTAGATTCCTTATGTTATAAAAAAATAGAAACTATATAGTTTTGATACTTTCTATATAGGCCAGATTCTGATACCTGTCATCAAATGAACAGTAGGCCATGAACACTGACTCTGCGACAGTTTAGTGATCTAAGCTAATATTACATAATTGTGCAGACTACATTTCCTATTAAAACTCCTACATATTTGGTGTTGCGAGAGTGTAGGCATATAGGGCAACATTTCCTTAGTTAGCCTCTTGAAATTATGTTTGTTTGTTTTAGAAATACCCCAAAATATTCAGCACATTTGTTAAAAAAATAAAAATTTCTTTATAGTTCTCATTATTTCTGCAGTCTGCAGTGGACTATTGATTTGGGGTTTGCACCAATACAAAGCCCTGAATGCGCTGGGGAAACATATATTTTGTACAAGCACACAAAGAGCCCAAAGGGGTACATGTGCATAAGCAACAGAACTCAGATTCTTTTTTTAATAGTTCCTGAATGGGAGTATGCAAAAATCTAGGAAGTGAAAGGGTGAAACAGAAAGTGTTTTGACTCTAGATGCAGTAGTCAATACCCAATCATGGGCATTTTTTGTCCGTTTGCTTTCAAAATGGCCTTTCGACCAAACTGGCTTTCGTGAATCTGGTTTCACCAGTTTACCAATTTTTATAGGTTTTAACAAGCTGGTTTCGGGAATTTCGGCGTTATCACCACCTACCATACTCATCCTCAGAACTATTCTCTTTACCCTTTCCCAGCTATTGTGAACCTGGAGCACCCTTTTGCTTCCACTCACACTACACAAACAATGTCAATCATCCATTGACACAACTGCACATGCACAACCTTATTAGGATTGAGTAAGCTTGTCTGAAGTCACAGTGAGCTATCCTCACCTCACCAAACTGAGTACAACTTCCATTCAAAAGAAAGCTGTATTATAGAGCTGGGTCTGCACCATGAAGAGATGTGCAGGCTCAGAGCCCCAACAGTTTTGTGTTTGAAGTGTCTATAGTTCATTAGAACATTGGAATATTTTGAACACTCCATTGAATCCAATGGAGTGCTCCGGGCTTCTAATGGCTGGTACAAGCCCGGAGCATCAACATTCCAATGTTGTTCACAGCAACTGCTGTGAACAAAGGCCTCACAGAGCCCGATGGGATTCCAACCCCCTCTGGCTCCATGAGGCCTTTGTTTCACAAATTAGATCATTGTACCCTCTAGGGCAAGAATGTTCTAGTAGCCTTAGAGCCCTCCGTAGCGATTATACCGGCCATTAAAGGCCCGATCCTTGAGCGGGTCTTTAATGACCATTAGAGCCAGCTACGGCGGGCTCTAAGGCTGTATTCATATAACACAGAGTTTCTCTGGCTAAATTCATGAAATGTAGACATTGCAAGTGGAAAACAAGGAGAAGGGGTAGCCTCGCTCTGTTTTGACTTGTGCTGTCTGAAGTCATGCATCAACTTAGAGAATTTATGAGTAAAATATATTAACTGCAGACATCGAAAACGCAAGAAACAGGCATTTGGCTCTGTATACGAGGTTGGTGAGCAATTGCTACTTTCATTTATGTTATAGGTTTTACATCCACAGGGAGCTATCTCAGGCCATCATCCTTCTGATGTAAATAAAATAAGTACCATTGTTATTTACAACACAAGGAGACTAATTAGTATGCACTTCAGCATCACATAGTTACATCTGAAAAGAACACTGAGATTACCTGACCACAATCGCCCCTTGAAAAATGTGCAGTTCACAAAATAACACCAAGATTTCATAGGCAAACATAACGAAATGATTGAAAACCTACTTATGTTAAATGATGAGAACTGATTTTAAGGGTTCTCATTCGCCCAATACAACGAAGAGTATGCCAGTGAATGTGCAGTTTGGTACCTCTGATATCTTTGGAAAAGCACTACTCACTAGATGTCGGTTCACCTTGGCGCTCAGGAACAACCACTACAAATCCCCACAAAACTGTACATTCCTACTGTTTCTGTAGTAATTGTTGTTTGAATACCCTCTATAAAACCTTTAGCCAAACTAGACTAGTATTAGTCAATATCCGTATCGCTTACTAGACACCCTAGAAATGTTGAAAGCCCCCACCTTCACTTAAGTTTGAAATTTGAAATTTTACTTTACACCTCCATGCCCAGTTATTAATATTTAATAAATATGTTAAGCTACAACCTCATAATGCTCAAACTTTAGAGATGTGGATACCCCCATGACTGTAATTACATCATGCGGAATCATTTCAACTTCAATTGTTCATGCTTTTTATTCATCCTACCTCTCACTCGGGCTTCTTTACCTTCATAAGTACCCATAGAGATGCTTGCATCCATCTGAGTAACTTGTTGATGGCGTCAATGTACAGCTAAAGAGAAACAGCTTCTTTCACCTTGATAGTCACAACAAGGACTTACTTACCTCTCACTCCAACAAAAGCAAACAGTAATTTCAGGATCATTGATCAATTAAAGGCTAGATTCTTTGGACTACATCCATCTCTGTCTGGATGCTAAAACATCTAATCACTAGTAGATAAAATGCTTCTTTTTCCATTAATATGAGTATTTGGCTGGATAATAATTTATATTGTTGTTGCGTGTATTTTGAGTTGCGAGACAGTGTTCACCCATTGTATCTACCTCCCCATTGAGGTAGCCTCAAACTGCTTGAACCACGTTATTACTGAAAGTTTAGTCCTGAAAGAGTACTTGGGCCAGTTGCTCAGGATCCATAATAGGTTGGGCCCCAGGACCCCTACCACTGGGCCCAGTAATCCCCACTTGCCATGTGGCCTCCAAACAGGGTTCTCACATTGCCTTTGTGAACTTGTCTCTTCACAGGTCAAGCAGTCATACCTTTCTCTAAGAGCTGGTAGAGGGTTTGGCACTCAGATACTGTCACTCACTGCCCTCACTGTTCAGTCTGTTAAGTCTTTGGAATAAAAATCTTTGATAGTCGCATGGTTCCTGATTTGATCTGTCCCTTTCATGTACACTAGTCCCAGCTACACAAGTAGGATAATATTTTTATTAGAAGTTTGGATAGGAATGCTGGGTGGTAGGAATTTAGTAGAGTGCCATAGATTCTGGACGTTTTTGCCACAGAAATGTGATTTTAGACAAAATATTAGGTTTGCAGGGCATGTCAGAACATGTCATGTGATCCAAGCAAAGCACACCACCCTAGACTCCCCTGGGTGTCTAGTTTTCTGAAATGTCTGAGTTTGGTTGGTTTCATGGGTGGCAGACAAGTCCGGGCCCAAATTCCCCAGCTATCCCATCGCCAAGCAGGTATTTTCTTTTACAGGAAATGTTGATGTCTCCACGTGGCATTTTGGGGGCCTTTTGTGTTGCGGGCGCTAGACTTAACCACAAGTAGGGTAGCATTTATATCAAGAAAAGTGTGGCAATGCTAAGTGGTAGGAATTTTGTCGATCCTCACAGTTTCCATCACAAAAATTTGAGGAAAATGCAAAATATGATATTTAGTTAAACTTTTATGTTTGCTGGCATTGTGGGTAACAAAACATAGTGGGAGCCACAGATGGCACACCACTCTGTACTCCCCTGGGTGTCTAGTTGTAAAAAATGTCAGGGTTTGGTAGGTGTCTCTGGGGGGTGGCTGAACCCAAGCCCAAAACATACACCTACCTCATTGTCAAAAGAGGTAATGTTTTGACAGGAAATTTTGATGTGTCCACGTTGCATTATAAGGCCATCTGTGTCATGTATGCAAAGCCGAGCCACACAAGGGCTGTAGAGTTTTTCATCAAGAGAAGTGTGTAAAATCAGAATAATGTACAATTTTGTATTAAAAGTTGGATTTCCCTTCATTATTGGCTTCCAAATGTAAGCCAGTATGCAAGAAAGATCACTTTTTTCAAATTACTCACTGAATCACATGATAATATGGTTACCCCCAAATTCAGAGATATACAAATAGCCACTAATCCTCAACTCAATATCTTGTGCACATTTCAAAAATCCATAGTTGCTTTTGTAAATAAGCCATCAGGGCAAAAATATTACAGATAAAATCGTCGCCAATCGCTATTTTTTGTATGCTTATTTTCATTAAAGTTTTGCTTCAATGATTAGTTTCTTTGGAAAAACTAAAGACAATCTACAAATTTACCTCTTGCTGAATTTTTAATTATGTCTAGTTTTCAGAAATGTATAGCTTTTCGGATTCATTCATGAGTTTCACACCTGTTTCCACCACAAACTTCAAGCAGCTTGAAACACAAAAAATAGGAATGATGGACAAACAGAAAAATGAAAATGCTTTGGTAAAAAAATTGTTTTCTTTTACAACTGCATTTGTTCCTGAAAGCTAGGTAGATGGTGAGTTTAGCAGAGTAAACCTTTCGTTTGTGTCATTTTAGGCAGGGGGGGACATAATCTTTTTTGCACAGCACCTTTTCTCATTTTTCCAACAAAAACAAAGGGGCATATCAGCAACACCCGGCAATAATTATCGCTCAGCGCACTTAGCGTGAGGATAATTATCGCCGGGTAACGTGGATTTTTATCGCTGAGATAGCGTGCTATTAGCAACGCTTATCTGCTCAGCGATAAAAATCCTCATGCTAACTGCCTAACGTGAGATTATCGCTGGAAACCCAGCGATAATGTCACGTTAGCTTGTTAATAGGGACTCACAAACTTAGCCATGATATCCACCTTCCATAGGATATCATGGCTAAGTCACTCCTGAAGCAGGCGTAAGGAAAGTAGCGATAACAGGGGTTATCCTGATGCTATGCTTCATAGCGTGGGGCTTGATGATAGGAGAAATGTCGCTTAGTGACATTTCGCCTGTCATGTCAGGTCAGGAACGCCCACGTTGCATCTCATTAGAGATGCAAATCTGGGCGTTAGGAATCCTGACGTTAAAGCAAGGTTTCACGCGTTAGCGTGGCCTTGCTAATTAGGCAATATAATTTTTCATCACCTGCTTGTAAATATGCCCCAAAGTTTGTTATATTTTGGCTATTTTCTCAGTTCCATCCATGGGAAGCCAGACACCTTCTGCACCTTTTGAATCCTCAAGATGTGAGAAACAAGGACGTACATTTGGCCTGGATACTTTTTCTGGAAAAATAGTTTAGAAGGCCTAAGCACAAATCATTCCAAACATCAAAAAAGGGCTCAGCATTTGGGTGTTAAAGCCTCAGCAGTTAAGGGGTTAAGGGTAGAATCTAATTGCAACATGAAACAATTATGTCTCCAGAACCAAAATGTGCAAAGCATTTTAAATTATACCTTACAGCTTTAATTGCATTTTACAGCCCATGTCAACACAATACAAACCTCACAACAGGTCACAAAGATGGGCTTTGGGTCGGCCCTCTTAGCAACTTGATTTTTTGGGTTAGTCTCTTTCTACCAATAAATCAATTATGTATCCATCAGATTAAGGATGAGCCTATGGCATTTCCTTGGTTTTAACAATTTACTATGTTCATTTTGCATTGGAACAGGAGATCAGGCTTCTACACCGACTCTGAACATCACTGGCACATGCTGAGGAATGCTCATCTTCAGGCAGCGGCCAATGTGACACCGGGAAACATCTGATGCCAAGACAGCAAAGGGCCTATGATGCCCCTGTTAGAGCTATTTTAAAATGTGCAATTTTGGGTAACACATAAATTGTGCAGATTACAAATTTAGTGATGAATAATAGTTACAAGCGATGAATTAATTTTGTTGCATTGAAACCAAACTTACAGAAATGTTTAGAAATATAAATAGTAATGTAATTTAGTTTTGCCACATTTTCATGGAGACGACATTTTATTAAAATGGATGCAGTTTCTAGTGTTCTGTTTATCTTGGTCCTGCTCATTCACCCTCCCAATCCATGTCTCTGCAAGACTTCTTTCCCCACAGTTTCCATGAATCACAGTGCAGTGTGATGTAATTGTTTGAATCTTTTAAGAGCGTGTATTATGAATGAAACTTTCCATCATGCTCTTGATGTAACTTTTCTTGAAGGGCATTTCTTTTGAAAGTGCAGTTACCGGTTTGCTAGCAATTTACTGTATTGCTCTTTGGAAGATAAAATTACATGTAGACCCCTCCTACTATGGCTGAAGGTTTGGGGAACAACTGAAGCAAGGCTCTCAAGAATAATAATTACAGATTTTTTAACCCTAGATAATGTGGCATCTATATCATGGCTTGTGTATGTAAAGACAACTCTTATTAATCTGGGTTATTCAGAACTTTGTTTTAACCCCAAAATTATAAAGAAAGAATCTAGGTCCCTCATTAAGGAGACTTTCATGAACTGTCAACAAGCAACCTGTGTTGCTAAATTTGGCCAGATAAAGAGCGGAAGCCACTATGAATTGCTTTTTTTTTTTTTTACCATATCTCTATTACTAATCCTCAGTATAGATTCCTTTTTAAATGTTTTCGCTTAAATACCATTTATTTTTTATGAATGTTTCCTGATTTACATAATTTACATTAACTGTCTCCATGACAATGCCTCAGAACAGAGTAAGAAACATTTTATGTTTTTTTTCTCACTTTACAGGCCTCTCTGGAAAAGCTTTTTAGTACTCATTCTCCGCGATACGAATATTAGGCAGTATAAGCTAGCTCTACTATTTTTACAGCAATTTATCTCACCTAGGCTATGTCAGGCAAATTTGAACTTCATTAGAAGCACTCTATCTGTTAGAAAGAATTATGGAAATGCATACTGTACTACAAATATGTAACTTTTTGTCTCAATCATGTTATTGAATCTTTTAGATGACATTTATATTTTAACTGTCAAAATTGAAATGTTATAATTTTTTTAAAAAATGTTTGCTTTTATGGTTTGGTTTTCAAGTTTCATAAAGCTAATTTTAAATTTGAATTATTGGTCTTTGTTAGAGAATGTTTCATGTTATGTTTTGCATCTCTTGATTTCTATTGCTGTGGAAGGTAATGGAAGATTTTGATTATTCTTAGAAATGTGATAGTGCTATAAACTTATTGTGACTTTCCATTTTCTGATTTGTCAAAAACGTACTGTCGATAATCACGTGCTTTGCTGAATCTGCAGTTTTCTCATTGTGTACGTTTAAAATGTTATAAGAAACACTGGTATATTTGGATGGGAGTTTTTGCTTTTTTTTCCTCATATAACTCTTTTCACATTGTGTAAACTGTACATTTCTTTGTACCTTTGTAATCTTTCCCTTTAAAAATGCTTCCGACTATGTACCCCTGTATCTGAGCCTTCAAGGTAAGCATGGATTGATTTGTACTGCTTGTTTTATTTTGTAATAAAACTCTTAACTTCCCATTGAACTAGAACCCAGTCACTATTTTGATTTTACTCTGCTATTCATTAGGATGAATGTCATGGAGGGTGGTGTGTCTTATAGCTAGAAGAAGGGTGCTAGAGTCACATCGCCAGAGGTAATTGTGTGATAATCACAATATTGGGGGTTCAGTAAATTATTTGGGTTCTGGTTCCCATACCCACATGGGCCAAAACCACTTGAAATAATGTCAAGAATTGTCATCATCAGATCTCATGCCTCCCTCCTCTTTCACTACTTGTTAGCAGTATCATATTAGGTTTAGCATGAAAGCTTTAGCCAGGAGGTGTGCCTTGAGGTGCTAACACAAGCTAACAGTATGGTGTTTGCATGTCTTCGCACTTTACAAATAGACATATTTGCTTTGCCAATACTTGTTAGGTTAAAGTGTTCACAACATAAATTTATTTTTTAGGAGATGGTGCTTATCCATATGTAGGACCACACTTGAGGGCTCGTTCTTAAGAAAATAATCAATCTGCATCTGGAGGTTTACAATCTCTCTTTATTGTAGAGTTACTCATTCCAGAAATTCACAAAGAGCTTCCAGTTACGTGGAGAAACCTACGTGAGTCGCAGCTTTTCAAGCTTAATTCTGGAATGATTTTGTAAATGGCACTGTCACGTATTCTTGCATGCAAAAGAGCAGAAGAATTGCTAATCAACGTACTTCTTTTCTCCACAGAAGAATTGTTTTTCTCCATGGAGAAATCTGTTCCTTTTCACTCACACTAGAAAGGAATTATCCTTGCCTTTCACGAGTATAAATATCTGACCTTTTCATAGAGGATGTGAAGTTAGAAAATGATTTGTGCATAGCCACACACGTGCATGCTTGTGGGTGTGCACAAACCTCTGTGCGATTCCTGCCCTGAACTACCCATTCCCAATTCACATGGACACCTCTCTGTGAGTAAATCCATTTATGAGTGGAAAAACAACGTTTGTGAAGTGGGAAGTGTGCTGGCACTTATAAATCAGGATATTTGTGCAAAGTTTTACTTATGCACATAAATAGTTTTATCTTCACATTCTCAGTACAATATAACAAACACAATATGAAATATTCTAGAATGGAATATCTTTAGACCATTTCTTCCTGCTTCATTATCTTCATTTTTTAAAGGAGTTAAAAACCTTCTGCATTAGTGTACTTATTACTTACTCATAATCTTCATTACTCCAATTCTCCAATTCCTAGTCTTTCTCATCATGTATGTGGCAAGAAAACAAGGACTTAGAGTTAGGAATAATACCAATAAGCAATTGAGACATTACCTCTTCCTCTATTTTTATTGTCCTAGTTTTCACTCATCTTGGGAGGATGTACGAAAGCACAATCATGGAAACTACAGAAATCAGGAAAATATACAGCTGAGATGGCCTGCTTTACATATTAATAATGTCACAAAAAAGTCCCTCACAGTCATGCAGGTCCTAAAGCGTATTAAAAAATGTCATAGCCTACGCCCTGGGAAAAAAAAGAACCAGCAGGAACTGAAGAAAGAAAGGAACCGCTACTAGCAAAAGCTAAAGACAGGCTAAAAGTAGGGCTGGGTGGACCTTTATATTCCACCAGTGGGATCGGAGGAATTTGGTAATTCCGTATTTCTTTTTTAACATGAAATTACTGATAAATTCTGCCTCTCTGCTTTCGGAATTAACTTCTTTAATCTGCAGTGTTTTTTTAGCTATAGGGGGACTACTCCCGCTCCCTGCGATCTTTAGAAGCCCCTGCATACCTCTTGGTCAGAAATTAACCTTTAATCACTGCAGAATATGCAAAGGCGTCTGGGGTCCCGGTATAATATTAGGCAAAATGTATCCTTGCATCCATCTTTGGACACAAGAGTGCATTTTGCGCTAAGAAAACAGCACCAAATGCCCACCTATCCCCATTGCAGAATTACACAGAATATGGCAGAATTTTAATGTCTTTCCTAGTAATTCCACGGAATCAAATTATGTGAATTCTGCTCACCCATACCCAAAAGGCCACCCCTCAAGGATACTCAAACAAGAAGAATTCAACACAGGAATAGACCATATAGTCTTGGCTCTGTTGAAAAGGCCCCAAATACCAAGGTAAGACAACTGCTGCAACACTTTCAATCCACTGATTGCACTAACATGGGAACACCAAAAGTTCAATTAGGCTTAACTGAAAAACAAACCTATTAATCCTCTTACCCAAGGAACTCTGTAAAAGCAAAAGGCATGTGTACAGCACATACCACCTTACAGCTATCTCCAATGTCCTGTAACCTTCAGCGGTCCAAAGACCAACTCCAAGAGGGAGCAGAGGAATTGAGAATAAAATGCAGATGACCCAGCTAGCCGGACAGAGGGTTCCTGAAAAGCTGAAGGAAGCTGGGCACCCTGAAAGGAGAAGTCAGCCAACATAGCATACACTAATAAGTTAGTCCTGCAGTAGCCTTGATTTCTAGTATTCTAGGTCCTGAAGAAAGCCGGGTTAGTGGACCACACCGGCTGAAACATGTCGACCTTATCTAATCAAGTCAGGAAATAGTCAAATTTTTCAAGACTATTGGCTTTTTAATATGACACCTGGTCAATCCTTAATAAACATATTTTTTGCCCACGGAGTCATTTTTAACGCACTTTCACACTGAGCACTGCACATCTTTAGAGTCTTCACAAGTTTGAGCACACACTTTGGCAGGAGGTATTCTACCCTGGGATCATTAAGTCGGGCACCCGACAGGGCCTGCTGGCTCGACACTGTGGGCCCAGACTATGACCCCATAGAGTCTCAAATGACAAAGCTCCGCCAATGAGGGTGGGCTGATGGACTCTTAACTCCAGCCAGGTGGTGCACTCACTATCTGAAGAGGTTTTCATTTGCTTATAGCATTCAGTAGCTATTTGTTCTCCATTAATGGACTGAACACCTTCTGTTAGTTCTTTTCCTCGAAGTCAGCCAACCCCACATGAAGACAGAAAACTGAGGTGGAGTTAAAGGGTACCATTGTGGCCAACAAACTACTTAAGGACAAAGGCCAAAGAATGGAAAGACAGATTATGTGAAATATCTGAGACAGGGAGCCCTAAAGCCCGGTACAGGGAAACCCTAGTTGTCTAATTTTCAAACTCTTTAAATCCTCCAGGACTGTTACAGTGCTGAGATTGAAAAATAATAGGACAAAAGGGGTCATAGTATTTCCTAGCAAGGGGAGTCTTACCTTGGCCAAGGACAGACCTTTGCCAAAACTACCATGACTGGTGTTGAGTCAATGAGCCAACAAGAGTTGGTATAATATACATTTATTAAGTATTAGTTAATGATAAGGCCCACACGCAGGTGGAACAAGTTCAATCAAGAGTCAGGGGTGAAATGGTGAACATTCCAATGCGTCACATTTATACTGTGTATCAACGTCATAGAAGGGAAAGAATGTGATAGGACAGGAGGAAAGGAGGGAAGGAAGGAAGATAGGGTGAGGGACAGAAAGATAGGTGGAAGATAAGAAGCACAACATCTCACTGCTTATAAAGGAAACTAGCAAATCTAATACAATACGAAATCATCAAGGTGTTTTGGTTGTTTTATCATTCTTTTACTTGTCATATTATCATCACGTGAAGTACAAGGTAAATCACATTCACTAATAGCATCAGAGTTTTGCTCATCTAAGGAAATAGTAACTGGTGATGAACCTTGAGTACTTAAATTATGATTGTGTTCGTCAACATGAACACAATTGTCAAACTTTTCAGAAATAGTGTTAAAATGAGATGAGGGTGAATTAACATCACTATTAAAACTGTCAAAATTTGAATCAGATTCAACATTTTCCAAATTCTTTAAAAGGATTCCTTCCTTTTTTTTTTTTTTTTTTTTCTTTTCTTATTCCTCATATACCAAGAAATAAGGGCGATCTTGATGGGCGGCCATAACCTCTCCTCCATGGTCAACCTATCCCGACCCTGGTGTTTAAGGCCGATATGGAGAAAAAGGAAAGGCTCAATCCCTCAAGCCATCACTACTTCTACAGTCCACTTCTCTTCGCGACGTGATATAAACCAACATCGAATTGAAGGGACCAGCCATGTAGTGCCCAGGTGAAATCATTGGAATATTCCCTATCTGTTCCGCCATGCAACCAAGGGTGCCCAAACATTACCATAACTATTACAGTCACATGCCATATCAGATTCACAAGTATAAATTATATGTTTCAAACAATCTGAAAAAGTAGGGGCATTTATGTTTTTCCATGCTCTACATATCTCACGTCTTGCCAGAATAATAACATAAAAAATAAGTTTAGATCCCGGATCGTTAAGATGGTAATCAATATGTAATCCGAACATAATCAAACCTGTGGTAATTTCGATCTGTTTATCAAGTACCTCAGCTAGAAAGGTTTGTACCTTTGCCCAAAAAGCTACTATTTCAGGGCAACTCATGAACATATGATAGTCATCTGCCGATGGTAATTTACATCTTGGACACTGATAATGTAGACCTGTAATCTTAGTTAACTTTTTTGGGGATAAATATACTCTATAAGTAGTGTATAAATGGTTTCTTTTAAGAAGAGCCGATTTTACCACAGCATGTAACATAACGTGAGAATCTCCCCATAATTTCATCAAGTTGTTTAAATCAATACTAATAACATTACCCCAGAGAGTATGAAGTTCCGATTCTGATATCGCTTCTGGCTCAAGAATAGCCGAATACCAGAAAGACACCTCCTGATTCAATACACCTCTTCTGGATACAAAATCAAACTTAGAATTCAGTGCCTCAAAGTCCCAAGATTTAGTTGCCCACCACCCTGCCAGCTGATAGTACTTATATCTAGATAGGGTACCGTTTGTCAGGCCAGAAAGCTTCTCCCAATTCAACAATTGGGAATCTTTCTCTAAATCCTGCCAATAGAACAAGCCAGCCATTTTAAGAGGGCGAGACAATTGATCATTAAGGCATTCTGGGGTGCCCGGGGAGTCCCAGATCGGAGCTTGGGGTGCATAATACGGGATTTTTAGGCTTTTCCTGAGATATACCCAGTTCTTAAGGGCTGTTTCCAATACCTTTAATCGTACCCTCTTGAAGAACCTAGGATCGCCGTACTTAAATAAAAAATATTCTTGCGCTTTAGGTATGCCATATAGTAGAGCTTGAAACAAGAGACCCTGAGGAGAAGCATCTGTCTTTCCAGCTAACATTCTAAAATTCTTAAAATGAAATGAATGGCAGTAAATAGATATATCCGGGAGAGCTAAACCTCCCATTTTTAAGTTTCTTCTTAATTATTTCCAGGAGATCCTTGGTGTCTTAGCGTTCCAAATAAAGGAACCAATTCTCCCCTGCATTTTGGCGATGTCAGATACAGGAAATGTCAACGGGATGGAATTAAACAAAAATGTGATTTTTGGGAGGATAATCATCTTTACTAAATTTACTCTACCATAAATGCTCAGAGAAAGCCCAGACCATCTTTGTAATAGATCACAAATATCCTTATAAATTCTTGTCATATTTACTTTGGCTATTTCAAGAATATTATGAGACAAGATTATGCCCAAGTACCTCATGCGCGTCTTAGCTACAACAGTTCCGCCCACCTGATTCCAATGCATAATCTCTGTTTTTTCTCTGTTTACCTTATATCCCGAGATTACTCCAAACAATTCTGCTTGTTCAAGCAATCTCGGAATAGCCTCCTCTGGATTAGAGGAGAACATTAAAAGGTCATCCGCATACAAGGCGAATTTTAACTCGAGATCTGCAATTCTAAAAGGGTGTATCACTGGGTCCGCCCTCAGCAAGCAAACAAAAGGTTCAATATAAAGATTAAATAGCAGGGGTGATAGAGGACACCCCTGCCTTGTTCCACGCGTAATTGTAAACCAGTCTGAGAGTAAACCATTTACCAGTACTTTTGCCCGTGGACATTTATATAGGGACCGAACGGCTACAACAAAATTCATGGGAAATCCGAACCTAGAGAGTACCGACCATAAATATGGCCAGTGTACTTGATCAAAAGCCTTAGCGGCATCAATAGCCGTAAGGCTCAGCGGGAGTTTCTTAGATATAGCTACATCTATTGCCGCTATGGCTTTAAAGGTTAACTCGTTTAACTGTCTACCAGGAATAAAACCCTTTTGGTCCTGATGTACAATTGTTTTTATTACTTTAGCCAATCTTGCTGCCAGAACCCCCGCAAAGATTTTGTAGTCAGAATTCAACAGTGAAATAGGTCTATATGACTCAATTTTAAGGGGGTCTTTGTTGGGCTTCAAAATCAGAGCTACAGTGGCTTCAGACCAGGATTCTGGTATAATATCCCCCTGTAAGTAAATTTTATTAAATAGGACCGTCAAGGCAGAGACAGCTTCCCCTGATTCTATCTGGTATATTTCTATTGGGAGCCCGTCTGGACCAGCTGCCTTACCTCTGGCCATCTTTTTTATCTGTTCTAGAACTTCTTCTTCCCTGATGCTCGCGGCCAGAACAGTTCTATCTATTTCAGTTAATTGTGGAATCTCTGTCTGATTTAACCAATATTCGATGTTCTGAGTGGAGGGGCACAGATCATCTTTATATAAATTTTGCATATACAACCTTGCCTCCTCCCGAATCCGGGTGTCGTCATGAGTGATTGAACCTGTATTCTGGAGGTATATACTACTAATCTGATTTCGGAGTCTATCTGATCTGACCTTCCAAGCAAGAAGTCGACCGCATTTTTCCCCATATGAGAAATTCTGGAGCCTACTTGAGTCCCACTTTTCTTTTACTATTTTATCAAGATTTGCTTGGAATTCTGCACGCAAATGGTCTAATTCATTCTGGAATTTTAATATATTAGTAGTTTGAAGTTCGGCAGAGGCCTGCTGTAGTTGTTCTTCCTTTTGCTTAATCTTAGCGAGGCTCTCCTTTTCAGTCTGTCTCCTAATCTTATTCCTTTTAACCATTACCATACTTAACATCCCTCTAATATATGCCTTAAATGCCTCCCAAATATTCTGATCGCTTACTGTCCCAGAGTTAAATCGAAAATATTCCTCTATAGTTAATTTCAAATTGCTGATTACCTCATCCTGTATCAATATGGATCTATCCAATGTCCACCTCCTCTGTTGGTTTTTACTCTTTAAATTTATGGTTAATTCCACAATAGAGTGATCAGAGAGTATAGCTGGGATGTACTCAATAGAATCTACATTAGAGTAAAGGGCTTGATCTAACAAAAAATAATCTATCCTTGAATGGTGTCTGTACTTACGACTATAGAACGAAAAATCTCTCCTATTACCGTTTTTCACCCTCCATATATCTATAAGATTGAAATCCTTAGTGATATTCTTCAGCTCTGCTAGTGACTTACGGGGGGGGGAATACTTGGCTCTAGAAGTGCGATCTAATTTTTCATTTAAAACCAAATTAAAATCCCCCCCCAGCAAAACTGGTGTTGTCAGAGCTGAAAGACTAGTTTTTAATCCTAATAACGCTCCCGGCATATCCTGGTTAGGCCCATAATATACTGCACATGTTAATGGGGAGCTTTCAATTAGCAGATATGCAACCACCCATCTCCCTGACTGATCGGTCTCGAACTTGTCTACTCGAATTCCTTTATTAGATCTGATTATTATAGCCACTCCCCTTGTATTTCCAATCTGTTTTGAGCAACAAATCTCTTGAACCCACCTTAGGATTCCTTCCTGACCTGGCTTAAGACCTACAACGTTACTTTTACTCCACCAACCTTTAGCACCTAGGTATACTGAACCTTTTGAAACTTTCTCAATTTTGTATGGTCTGGTAAAGGTCGATTCCCCTTTTTGAACTTTAATAGGTTTTTTGATAATGACAAAGTCACCTATTTTAAACATCTTTTTTTTGTTTTGTTAGCAACATCATGGTAAGCTTTAGTCAAGACTTGTTTTTCAACTATCTTCTGATGTACATTTAATTTGGAATCATCAATTTGGTACTTCGAGTATTATCTTGATACCAATGAGAACATTTTGGTGTCAACATGGTATTGCTTTTTCTCCCTCTCAAGAGAAAGAATGGGGTTTGACCAGTTATTTTGTTCACTGTGTTGTTGTAACTACAAACCTTTTCTTGAATATATTTTTGTACATTTAATTTGGATGCAATAGCTAGTTGGACACCCTCTTTTAGAAATCTATTCACTCGTTCAAATTGGCCATTTGAAGAAGGACAGTGCAATGGAGTTTTTTCTTGTTTAATGCCTAACATCTTTAAGAAATTGCACATTTTTGACGAGACTAATTGGGTACCATTATCTAACACTAAAATTCCTGGTTGGCTTTCAATGGCGAAAATTTCCTGAAAAAACTCAATTACAATATCAGTTGTTATTTTAGACAAAAACTTATAGTGAATCCACTTTGTGTAATAATCAGACAAAACTACAAGATATTTACAGTTGTCTTCCATACATACAAATGGTCCAGAAAAGTCAATAGCAATTTTTGACCAAGGTCCTCTTGGTATGTCAACTAATTGCATGTCGTTTTTGCTTACTTTCCAATGTTTATCCGCTCTCAAGCATTCCTCACAAAAATCAATGTGGTTGTGGATATCTGAATTAAGACACCTGGCCACCAATAATATTCTTTGAGAATGTTTTTTGTGGCTGTTGATCCTGGATGGCCTTTATGTGCGATGCAAATGAGTCTTTTTCTAAGATTATTAGGTGGAATGAATAAATCATGCCTCATAAGAAGTCCATTAACCACAGTTAATTCATCCGATACTTGGTGATAATATTTTAAGTCATTGTTCAAATTACGCAAAGGAGGCCATTTAGTAACAATAAATTCTATTACTTTTTGTAATGTGTTATCTTTTTTAAGATTTTCAATCCATTCGGTTTCTGTAATGTCACCAATACTTAGTATTGTGGCATCAATCGGGGCAACTACACATTCTACTTCCTCTTTATCATCCTCTTCACAGTTGGCAATAGGCATTCTTGAGAGGAAGTCTGCTCTAAACTTAAGTTTACCAGGAATGTATCTTACTTTAAAATGATATTCTTGTAGTTTTGCAATCAGTCTTACAAGTCTAGAAGAAGCCTTATTGTTACCTCTCCCCGAACCGTCCAACATATATATATGGGGTTTGTGATCGGTGACAATCTTGAATTCCTTACCCCACAGATATGTTTTCAGTTTTTCCACTGCCCATACACATGCAAGGGTCTCCCTCTCAATGGTACTATAGGCCAATTTAGATTGTCTAAGGCGTCTAGAAATGAAACCAATAGTAGATGCTTTGCTCTTCATTTTTTGACTAAAAACAGCCCCAATGCCTACAGCACTAGCATCAACTGTTAACACATTTTTTTTTTCTGGATCATAAGGAAACAATGTAGGTGCACATAATATAGACCTTTTAACTTCATTAAATGCATACATTTGATCTTCCTCCCATACAAATGTTTCTCCTTTTCGTAAAAGTTTCCTCAAAGGCTCTACTTTTTCTGCATGCCCTTCAATAAACCTTGAGTAGTACTCACAAAGACCCATAAAGGATTTTAATGTGTCTTTATCATTAGGGCATGGTGCTTCCTTTATAGCTTGCACCAAGTCGTCTTTAGGTTTTATACCTTCAGAAATAAGCTGATACCCAAGATAATCACTCTTATCCTGTGCAAATTTACATTTCTTTGTAGTTACTGTCATACCTTTTTCTTTTAGTTTTTTAAGTACCTCACATAGTACATTGTTATGTTCATCCATAGTTGGGGCATGTACTAAACTGTCGTCCTGAAACTTTTCGACTCCTTTAACATCTTTGAAAATTATGACCATCATTTTTTGAAAAACACGTGAGGCTGAAGCAAGTCCAAAGGGTAGTCTCACATATCTTTATGCTCCAAACGGAGTCACAAATGTTGTGAGATCCTTTGACTCCTCAGCCAATCTTATTTGATGGTATGCTGACCTAAGGTCAATCAAAGAGAAAACTTTAGAGCCACTTGTGGATGCCAAAACCTCTTGTATTTTTGGCAAGGGATGGCAATCCACAATGATATTTTTATTGAGAGACCTCAAGTCAGCACACAATCTCATCTCGCCATTTTCTTTTTTTGTGACGACAATAGCGGAGACCCATTCGGATGATTCCGTTTCTTCTATTACACCTTCGTCACAAAGTTTTTGAAGCAACATCTTAAGTTCCTTCCTAACTGATAAGGGCACTTGCCTAGCTTTGTGTGAAATAGGAATAGAGTCTTTTTTAATTTTATTTTATGTTCAAAACCTTTGACACAACCAATGTGGTCCTCAAAAACGTCTTTTTTTTGTTCTAGGACTGCTTCAAGTGTTAGGGATTTATCTTTTATGCTTATAATGTAACAGAAATTACCATCTAAAACTATTGGTTCATCTGATCCAGGCTTTAAAATTACACCAAGTTTGGCTAAGTCTTTCCATCCTACGATATTGCGTCCTTTCTTGGCTCTGTAAATTTTAGTAAAAAATTCTCTGCCTTTAAAATTTAAGAAATCTTCAAAATACCCAACCATTTCAATTTCAAATTCTCCAAAGGCTTTAGGGTTTACGTCAGTTTCTTTTAGACTACAATCTTCCCAGAGGTCATCAAAAGTTTTGTCTGAAATTATGGTTATTGGTGAACCAGAGTCAGCCATTATCTGTAACTCCACCGCACCAATGTGTACAATTCCTGGAGGTGCTCTAGTTCTACCCTCTTGTGCATCAATTGAAAGAACAATATTGGAACACATTTCCTCATCAAATTCTTCTAATGCATTAACATTGACTTTGTTTTTGAGAGTACCTTTGATATTTTTACACAATGTAGTAAAATGGCCTACTTTTTTACATTTTCCACATCTCGTTCCTAATCCTGGACAATTTAGAAAGTTAGCTAAATGATCTTTCGATCCACATCTTTAACAACTGTAAATTTTACCTTCTCTACTATTGTAACTCTTGTTCTTGTTTTCATATTTTTGTTCATACTTCTTTCTAAAGCAAAAACATTAGTAGTATTTGTATTTTCTCTAGATAATTCAATAGTAGATATTGAAGAGCGTTCAATCCCCTTAGCAATGTCAATAACTTCCTGTAAGGTAGGATTTCTACAGGCCAGTAAGTAAGTAAGTAATAAGTTTATTGTACAGTTAATTAAAACCATTACAAAAATTGACCATCTCTTATTAACATAATAAAAAATGGAAAGATAAACAGTTAAAAAAAAACAAACACAAAAAAAACAAAAAAAAAAAAAACACACATTTTAGAATTGCACGGAATATCCACTCCCCCTGCATTGGTGGCCCATAGTCTTAATTCTTCTTTCTATTGGAAATATTAGCAGCAATTTGTTGGGTAACATTTCCCCCCCATTCAGAGTCTTAGCTGCAGAATGATATCAGGCCATGGCGTGCAGGATTAAACATACATGTTTAAAGTGCATAGTGCCGCCACAAGTATCAGAGTTGGCCATTTAGATGTCCTTTTGGTGATTTACTTAGGGCATTTACTTGTGCTAAAAAGCTTGAGATAATAAACTTAAAACACTGTTGCAGTACACTTATTTTTACACTTTTAAAACGAAGGTCAGCTACAGATAAGAACTTTACTAGGCGACAGCTTAGCTGAATGTCTTCACCAGAGAAGCTTGCAAGCACCGCTTGTCTGCACGACCGTAATTGTTTTTTGTTAAAAATAGGCCTAAGTAGTAACCGGCGTTCTCGCATCAGCTCACGGCAAATCGTTAGGATATGAACTATGTCCTCCTCTCCTTTACCACAAAGACGACACATTGCAGGTTTAGGAGGGCGCAGCCAGGGAGGCAGATGGTATGCCGTCGGTAATAAACCTAGCCGAAATTTCAGAAACTTTTCTTTAATGGTTCTAGAGAAGTTAGAAAGGAGATAGGCTTGAGGAGTCGCTTTCCCATAGGTTTGTATCGTGAGCCAGCCGTGTGAGCGTTTTGTCAAGGTCGCTTTATCTTGTAAAATTGACTCTTTTTTGACTATCTTGTTTACAATTTTCTTGAAGCTAGCCATGGTCCCGGGCAATGCCCAGAGTTGCCGTAGCCCCAGCTGGTCCAGTGCAGTATTCAAGTAATGTCTGGCTGGGCAAGAACCTGTTGTTTCCACTTCTCTCCACAAGTAAAAATTCAGCGTTCCTGGTTGCCCTTTTTTTATCTTAAACCAGGTTTTGACAAAGGCTCCTTTTCTGGCTAACTCCTGCCCTTGTATCCCAAATTCCAACCTCATTTGTGCCGGAGAGGTAAATCCAGGCAATCCAAAAATTATTCTCAATTCTCTTGTGATGGTGCCATTTAGAATTTCCGCATCCCTCCCTCTCATGGCTTCACTTCCATAGGTGATTGATGGTATCAGTTTTGCCTGAATCACCTTGGTCAGTGGGAGATAACTTGGTCCAGCGGTTATATTCTTCAAATTTCTTAAAGCTACTGCTGTTATTAACCCCCTCTTTTTTATTGCATCGAGCTGAGCTTTGTAATTGCCTCTGCTGTCTAGCATAACCCCCAGATATTTGTAGTCATGAACGACTTCAAGCTTGTGTTTTGCCAGATGCCAGTTGTATTTTGTTTTTATTTTCCGGTAATTTACACACATGACTTTTGTCTTATCTTGGTTAATAGTTAATTTGTTGTTTTCTGAGTATTGGGATGTGATGTCCAGCAGGCGTTGTAATCCTATGGGTGTCCGACTGATGAGAACTAAGTCATCTGCATATAGGAGGTTAGATAACTGGCAACCTCCCAGCTTCGGGGCATGCGCATTGCTTCCATTAAGTTTGATTGAGAGCTCGGCCATAAATAAGTTGAATAATGTCGGGGCTAATACACACCCTTGTTTTAATCCAGAGCTTGTATTCATCTTTTTTGATAGATGGTCTCCAGCCCCCAGTTTTACTTGTACCCAGGTGTTGCTGTGCAGAAGGATTAATTGTGTTAATAGGAATGGTGGAATACCTAGTTTTTTTAGTTTTTGCCACAGAATATTTCTATTGATATGGTCGAATGCGGAGCTGTAGTCGATAAAACAGATGTATAAAGGTTGTTTGATTAGAAGTGCAGCGTCCATCATTAGTGAGAGGGCAGAGATGTTGGTAACAGTACCCATGTCTCTACAGAAGCCGGTTTGGTTGTAAGGAATTGCTTTAATTTCTGTAGACCATGTTATTAATTCTTGGAGGAGCACCCCGGCATAATATTTTGCGTCATTGTCCAAAAGAGCTACCAATCGGTAGCTCCTTGGATCATTCCTGTTGCCTTTTTTGTAAATAGGAGAGATTATCGAGCCTCTCCATGATGTTGGTATTACCGACGTCTGCAGGATTCTATCAAAAACCGGTTTTAGGGCAATAGCCCAAAATTCAGGGTCTTGTTTGTATAATATCGGCGGAATCCCATTAGGCCCGGGAGCTCCTTCAAGTCTACCCTTCAAGATTCTTTTGTAAATTTGTGTGATTGTTGTTGTGATTGTACAGTTATGCACGTTTTCTGTGATCAGGTTCAGCTGGGACGGTTGGGGTTCCATACTGGACACAGGAGTATGTGTGCCAGTTTGGGGGATCTGATTTTTATTAAAATGTGGTTCAAGGAAAGTAGTCCAAGCTTCTTCTGTGACGTTAGAACTGATACACTGTCCTTGAGGATTAGATAGGGCATTAATTTTCTTCCAGAATTGGGCGCTGTTGTTATTCTTAATATCATGCAGGAGCTTGGCCCAAAGGGTTTCTTCTGCTTCCTTTTTATTTTGCCAGATGATTTTTTTCCGAGTCTCTTTCAACTGCCTCAGTTCTTGCAGTGCCGAAGGATCTTTCTTCAGTCTCCGCAATGTGGAGTTTATCCGTGTTTTTAGCTTTTTTAATTTGATGTTATTCCGTATAGTAGGGCCTGGGATGGTCTACAGGCCAGTAATCGCTCCTGAATTTTCTTAGTGTAGCAGTGGAAAACGAACTGGTCCCTTATATAGACATCTACCATCTCATTGAATTCGCATTTGGTGGCAAGAACTCTCAACGCAGCAATGTACTCCTCAACTGACTCTCCTTCCAATTGCTTGCGCATAGCAAATTTATGTCTGCCAACCATAATGTTTGGCTCTTCTGAAAATTGCTTTTCCATACGTTTAACTGCTTTGTAATATTCATCCAAGGCAGCTAATTGCCCTGCAGGTTGCTCAAACTCTGGTAAACTGTCAAATATTTCCTGTCCAGCATTGCCTAATAAACCAAACATTATGGCTTTCTTTGTTTCTGCACTATATTCTTTTCCATCAATAGCCACCAAATAGTTTTCAAAGGCTCTATGCCAGTTTTTCCATCTCATCGGTGGTTTTCCTGCTTCATTCAGAAAAAATGCGGGTGTGCAGATAGCATTACTTTGAGCCATAATAGTCTTAACCACACAGGTTTCTGCACCTTCAGATTTGACCTCTGTGTCACTCATGGAGATTATTATTTTAGATTAAGTCTTTTAAAATATGTTTGATTTGATAGGTATTTTAAATGTCCTTTTCTTACCATTAGTTTAGAAGAACCTTCCGTGGAGAAAATAACTTCTTTGTCAGTTTCATCTGTTTAAAATGGCTGCACGCAGTGCGTGCAACGTGAAGCGTCAATACGGAAACTGACAGAGTTCATGAACGGATCAGCTGGTTACACTGGGTGTTACGTCACAAGGATCTGCGCGAGGCCGAACACCGCTCTGCTCGCGCTAAATAGACCAACGGTGAAAATAAACGGCCGAGTCCAACTGTGACTGACACGAAGGCAATTACAAGGTAACTCGAAGCGTAGATTGTTAGAAATAGGCGCGCTTGAAGAAAAATACCTTTTTGAATATGGTTGTAGTCCGTTGTAGAAGTATCCGATGTAGAAGGAATAAAGTTCATAATATGAAGATATGTTCCTCAGATAAATACGCTGTGGGCCTTTAAGGATTCCGCGTCGCCAAATTGTTGAGTCAATGAGCCAACAAGAGTTGGTATAATATAAATTTATTAAGTATTAGTTAATGATAAGGCCCACACGCAGTCAGGGGTGAAATGGTGAACATTCCAATGCGTCACATTTATACTGTGTATCAACGTCATAGCAGGGAAAGAATGTGATAGGAAAGGAGGAAAGGAGGGAAGGAAGGAAGATAGGGTGAGGGACAGAAAGATAGGTGTAAGATAAGAAGCACAACAAAGTTGAGAACTCAGGAAGCAGAAGAAGAGGTGTCACAAGGAAGAAAACAAAGAAGGTCAGCCAGACTATGATGATGCCAGACTTAGTTCCATACAGACCCATGTGGCTTTATTTGTATACCCCGTTTGCCAACTATTGTTAACACAAAGTTGGGCGCTGTCTTGAAAGACAGAATTAACCATATATATTTAGTGTGGCTGGTGAGTTGACAACATTGCGTACAGAGGTGTGTGAGTTATTATAAGTTTCAACCAGGGCAGAAATTGTAATTGTAAGTTATAATTATAACTTTAGAATTTTTAATGTTTGTGTAGTTAAAGTTGGTTTTGCATACAAAAAGTTCTTGAAGTTTTCCTAGCTATTACTTAGCCTTAAACTTAGTTTTTTAATTGAATTTCAATTTCTTGTCGAAAAAAATGTGCTTTAAATTGTAGAGTGGAGTGTTGTTGAGTGCAGTGGCGTCAAGTGGAGTACAATAGAGTAGAGTGTCATCCAGTAGAGTGTTGCAATCTGGCATAGAGTGGAGTACAGTGTTGTAAAATGGAGTGGCATAGAATGGGGTAGAATGGAGAAGAGTGTCATAGAGTGGAGAGTCATGAAGTAGAGTAGAGTACAGTGGCATAGAGTGGAGGGGTATACTGTAGAGTAGAGGGTTCTAGATTGGAGAGGCATAGAGTAGAGTAAGATGTCATACAGTACAGTGGTGTGGCATAGAGTGGAGTGGAGCATTGTAGAGTGGGGTGTCGCACAGTGGAGAGTTGTAGCGTGTCATGGAGGTGTCATTGAGTAGAGTGTCTTAGAGTGGACTAGATTGGAGTGGCATAGAGTGGAGTAGAGTGTCATAAAGTGGAATATAGTGGAGTAGAGTGTTGTAGAGTGGAGTGGCATATAGTAAAGTACAGTGAAGTAGAGTACAGTGTCATAGAGTAGAGTGTCATTGAGTGGAGTTGCATGATGTAGTGTAGGGCAGCGTGGAGTGTCATAGAATGGAGTGGAGTGTTGTGTCATAGAGTGGAGTGGAGTAGTGTGCGATAGACTGGAGTGGACAGTGTTGTGTCACAGAGTGGATTGGAGTGGTGTATCTTAGAGTGAAGTGGCATGGAGTGTCAAAGGAGTGGTGTATCTTAGAGTGAAGTGGCATGGAGTGTCAAAGGAGTGGTGTGGAGTTTCGTAGAATGGAGAGGCATGTCATCAAGTGCAGTCCATGTCATAGGGTGGAGTGGCATGTTGTAAAGTGCCGCAGAGTGGAGTAGAGTATCATAAAGTGTTGGGGCATAGAGTGCAGTAGAGTACTGTAGAGTGTAGTGGCATTGAGCAGAGTGGCTTGTCTTACAGTAAAGTGAAGTGGGGTGCCATACAGTGGTATGTCGTAGAGTGCCTTAGAAAAGAGGGGCATAGAGTGTAGAGGCATACAGCAGAGTGGTAAGTCATGGAGTGGGGTGTTGGACAATACAGTGGCATGGATTGTTGTAGAGTGGAGTGGAGAGTCGTGCAGTGGAATGGTGTGTCTTAGAATAGAGTGGCATCTCATAGACTGGAGTAGTGTGTTGAAGAGTGGAGCAGTGTGTCATAGAGTGAAGCTGTGTGTTGTGGGGTGGCTCGTCATATACTGCAGTGGAGTGCCCTTTAATAGAGTGTCTTTGGTCATAAATAATTTGATGTCATAGAGTGGAGTACAGTGAAGTATATGGTGTGTCATAGAGTAGATTTGAGTAAACTGGTATGGAGTGGCATAGAGGGAGTAAAGTTTCATAGAGTAGTATAGAGTAGCGTAGAGTGCAGCGGCATAGAATGGAGTGTTGCAGAGTGGGGTGGCATTGAGCGGAGGGGCTTGTCTTACAGTAAAGTGGAGTTGTGTGTCATACAGTGGTGTATTGTAGAGAGCTTTAGAGTGGAGAATTAAGTTGAGTGGGTTAGATCGGAGAGGCATTTTATGGAGTGAAGTGCAGTGGCGAGAAGTGTTGTAATGTGGAGTAGAGTGTTGTACAGTGGGGTGGCATATCAGAATAGAGTCATGTGTCATAGAGTGGAGTGGTGGGTGGTCAAGAGGAGTGATGTGTTGTAAAGTGTGGTACATTGTAGTACAGTGGTGTACAGGGGAGGGTCATAGAGTGGAGCACAGCATTGAAGAGTGGAGTGGCATATAGTAAGTGCAATGGCATGGAGTGGTGTAGAGTGGAATGGATTTTCATAGAGTGGAATGTTGTGTCGTAGAGTGTAGTTGTATGTCATTGAGTGGAGTAGCATGTTGTAGAGTGGAGTGGAGGGTTTAGTGTTGTAGACTGGAGTGGAATTCTTTTAGTAGAGTGGTGTGGTGTGTCATAGAGTGGTGTGAAGTCTCGCAGTGTGGAGAGGCATGTCGCGGAGTTCGGTGGTGTGTCATAGGGTGGAGTGGCATGGCATAGACTGGAATAGAGTAGTGTAGAGTGCAGGGGCATAGAGTGGAGTAGAGTGTTGTAGCATAGAGTGGCATTGAATGGAGTGGTGTGTCGTACAGTAAAGTGGTGAGACATGTCATACAGTGGTATGTCGTAGAGTGTCTTAGACTGGAGGGGCATAGAGTGGAGTGGCCTAGAGCAAAGTGGCATGTTGTAGAGTAGAGTGGCATGCTGTACAGTGCAGTAGCATGGATTTTTGTTGAGTAGAGTGGAGTGGTGTACAATGGAGTGGCGTGTCTTAGAGCGGAGTTGCGTGTCATAGAGTGGAGTGGTGTTTGGTGGTGGAGTGGAGTGAAGTGAAGTGGAATGTTGTAGAGTATTGTACAGTGGAGTAGAGAGGTGCACAGAGGAGTGGCATAGAGTGGAGTAGAGTGGTTTGTCATATGTCATTTTTATTTTTTGATTTCATAGGGACCACGGAGTGAAGTTGTGCGTCATACAGACCAGTTGAGTGACATGTCATAGAGTGATGTGTTATAGAGTGGAGGTGCGTAAAGTGGGGTGGCGTACATTACAGTGGCATGTTGTACAGTGGAGTGCCTTGTCATAGAGTGGAGTGGCATGTCATAAAGTAAAGTGGAGTGGTGTGGGGTGGAGTGGCGTAGAGTGAATTAGCATGTTTTAGAGTGGAGTGGCATGTCACACAGTGAAATGGAGTGGTGTGGTGTATAGTTGAGTGTCTTTTGTCATAATTGTTTTTATCTCAATAGGTACTGCGGTACTTTCTAGGTTGTTGCAAAGAAGTACTTGGTATTCCGTAAACTTTAAAAAAAATATATACCACAATAAAAATACTTTCCCCTTACTATTGAGACTTTGGTAAAGTGCCTATAGCTTTAAAAATTTGGAATAAATTACTTCTTACGTGGAAACCCAGAACAGCCAAAGTGTGGTCTAAACAGTATGGCTGCTGTTTAATTTGAAAGCGCTTTCGTTAACCAATAATCTTGTGTTTTGCCATTTTTGTCAGCGCTATAAACCGCAGTATATAGCAAAAGTATCGCGGTATACCACGGCTCAAAACATCACTAAGTTTTTGTCCCTCATTACTAAAAGACTACTGAACCACTTTTTTAGCAAATAAGAAAAAACACCCTTTCCACGCCATAATTTTTATTCCTGCAAAATGTAATAAAAATCCATTCAGGTATTTTGCCGCTGCATCTGTACAAAAGACTATAAAATGCACTGAGGGAAAAAGAGATTTTTTAAACCCCACTTTTTTTGTTGCACCCCCTGTGCCTGAATGGTGCTCAGACTCAAACCAACAGATGGGGGAGGTCGATATGTGAAGTGATAACCTTTCCATTATTTGTGTCAGTCCTGGAAAAGCAGACAAATAACTAAGCTGACAGTAGTACTTAAACCCATAACCTTCAAGGTTGAGTGTCTGAGACCTGAACCACAAGGTGAGGACACTAGCCCACCTAGTTTACGATAAAAAATCCTCCAAACCCAAAATATGTCCGTATTGGAACTGACTTTCAGGAAGACATATCCCAGCATAGCAGAATTTACTCATAACACCGTAGCTATATTTTCAAAAAAGCATTGACGCGAGTTTAAGCTATTGGCATTGTAAATGAAAATGCATTTTATTTATGTTTTAAAAACAAAAACATAAAAGGCAATAGCTCAAACTCGCGTAAATGCGAGACCTATTGCATTGCAAATGGTAGGCATCACAAACAACGAGAGGGGGGAGGGCGGGGGAGCGGTGGGTGGCACGAACAATGGGAGGGAGGGAGGGCAGAGCAACTAAAACAAAACATATGCAAAATGAAGTGCGCTGTACCCGTGTGCACCTAAAATGACAAAACGTATTTCATTTTAATAAGTGAAATGGATGTGAGTGATTGCGAAAGAGGTCCTAAGAGTAAGGCTGTTGGATGGTGTGTGTAAGCGTGGGTTTTTATGAGGTGTCCATGGCGCGGATGGTCTGTTTGGACGGATGTGTTTCAAGATTTAAATTAATTCAAGGGGAACTGGTTTGTCGTTAAATTTCAGAACAAGTGTATTGAATGTTCTATTTAGTTTTCTCACAGTCTGTAATCAATGAATGATTATCTGATGAATAACTACAGTCAGGAAGCGCAGGAGTATGAGGTGATGAGAAGGGAGCAGAGAAATTAGGGGTGGGCTCAGTATGTTGCACCAAAAGTATTAATGGGGAGCCCTGTTGGTTTTAACTGCTTCAATTTATAGCTGGGATGATTCTGTGGGAACCAATTACATGTCTAATTGAGTCCTTGACTTCATCAATAAACGGGATGCACACCTCAGTTGCTGAAAATCTTCGTGTTTGCCCTTGCACTGTGACGAAGTTCAGTAAACCAGATTATAAATACGTATTCATTTCATGGCTATATACTGGATTGGCTGAATCTGTTCTAGGGAGATTCGAGGCATCTGCAGTATCAAGGAAACTGAAGTTAACAAGCATTGGCATAGCCAATGGGTCTCGCTTTTGGGACCTTATAAGTGTTTAACTATGCAACAGTTGCATAACTAAATACTTATAAGGTCCCAAAAGCGAGACCTATTGGCTATGCCAATGCTTGTTAATTTATTGTTGTAGCCCTGAGGAAATCATTGGTTGATGCACCTTAATTACAAAACACGTGTTGGCTACAGAATTGAAACGTTTGTTGGATGCCTTTAAGAAGACGAAAATAAAGAAAATTATAAGGACTATATTTGGAATGAATTTGAATTCTTTGTTACTTCACACTACGGAGCTATGGAGTATTATACATTATTGTGGGGAGCGATGCTTCCCTGTGTTGGAGTGTGATGGCTATTTCATCTCCTTGGAACACCGTGTATGAAGACTTTTTTTAACTTTTAAAAATAGGAACACACTAGTTTGTGCAGACATATAGCTTAGCCACTTGTTTTATTGTGCTTTTTGTAGACACAAAATTGTTTTTGTAGTAAATGTTTACAAAAAGAAATAAGAAAACAACAATTGGGAAAACCAAGAAGTTGGCAGCCAAATGCTGGTTTCTTTGTAGGTGTACAGAGTGGGCTTCCATGGGTCTGTGGCTGCTCAAAGGGGATGGAAGCACAAGAATCTCAGCATTTGCTCCATTCAAGCACAGGATTTTCTTGACATCAGCGGTACACATGGTTAAGCACATCTGCATTTCTAAATCCTTTTGTTGGTCTTCTTGCTTTTGCTTAAGAAAATCTTCAGAAATTGATATTGTCAGTTTCGTCATTTTATCTCATTAATATTTCATATATACTGAATGCATATATACTAAAAGTCATAAAAGAAGCTTTATGATCAACTCTGAGGTACGAAAGGAAAAAGAAAGTTATTTTGGTAATTGAAAAGGAACTTTCTATAAATCAGATGGCTTTAATCGAAAACCGTCCTAGGGCGTTGGACTTGTGTGCTGTATGTACTCTTCAATGCGCTACCAGGTCAGGTAACCTTGAAAGAGGGCAGAGGCAGAAAACCTCATAACCACGCAAGAGAAAACTGTTGTGTTCCCTGTGCTGCAGGACATACAGTCTAATGGCTGCAGAGACTGGAACACTGCATGGAAAAGAAAGAAGAACAGCAGCCAACCATTTTAAAGCTGAAGTGATAATGGAGAACGTCCAAGCACAAACCACACGTACATTTCAGAGCAGGCATCTTTAAAATGGACCAATGCAGCCTGTGTGGAAGCAATGAACTGAGCGAAGTGTAAACTGAAACGAGTCCAGGCCTGAATAGGAGGACCAGTGCACTAAGATTTCTTGGCATTTGAATGCTTCAGCAGGACTCACAAGCTTGCCAAATAGCCTGTTATTTAACTGCAGTCACACAGGATGTCACTATAGTTGTTTAAAGCTCCAACACAGGGAAGGCTGGCATATGGTGAGCACTTTCGCGGGCGCTTTGATGTTCTCACTGGCCGCGCAGCTCACTGAGAACATCAAAGCGCCCGCAAAATGTACACACAGGCTGCCAAATGGTGCACCGTATCGGCGCACATGCGCTGTAGTTGGGGGCCTGAAAAACACTCGTTTGCACTTCCAAATCCCCGTTTTTCTATAGCTCTCGCCAGAGCAGCGCTAAAGCGCTGGCTCAGGTGAGACCTAAAAACTAGCGAGGCGTTTAGGAGTCTAGGGAGGCTTGGGATTACATGCATGTGAAATAGCCGCGTGTGAGATTACTTTTGTGACATCCAGGCGCCTGGTGAGCAGTCATTTAACAAGCCCGTCTGTCTCCCCTCCTCACCTGGAATCGAAGTTGCTGCTGTCCGGGAAGGTGCCATGGTAGTGGTAGCGCACGAAGTCGGCAGACCTCAGGCACGGAGGGGTGCATCATTGCAGGCCACCAAGCTCATCAACGCGCGGGGCATCTGCAACCAGGCCAGGGCCTGCCACCAGAGCCAGCTGCTGCATGACATGGCTTGGCACAGAGGGATGGGGACAGGGGTCTGAGAAGAAAGCAAGCCAGAGGGGGAAGGGCAGTGCTGGGTGAGAAGCTGGGAAGGCGAGGAAGAAGGAGAGCAGCCCCTGAGTTTAGGAGAAAAGGATTAAAGGAGCGGTGGCATGAAAGGAGGGTACAGAGAAGCGTGGATACAGTAAGTAACTGAGAGCTAGGACACCGAAGAGAAATAAGGCCTGGGAAAGCAGAGCTATGGAGGATGGAGAAATTGAATGAGAGGCAGGCACAGCCGTCAAAGTAGGAGTCTGCAAGCGGCAAAGCGGCTGGTTTTCCAACATGCAGAACATGCAGAAAAAGGAGACAGGGAAGCAAAGCAGAAATGCGAGTACAGGAGGGTTTCCCTCATGGCAAGGAAGAGCTGTGATGGTGCTCTCTCACTCTGTCTGGCCAATAGTTTAGCAAACTTGGAAAAACGAAACAAGCAATGATGATAGCTGCAATGTAGATGGTCTTGTGGAAGGGGTGGGGCTTTAGGTCTGGTTGGTGGGGGGGAAACAGACATGAGGGAGCGACATTAAGCAGCCAGGAGTGGGGGGATTGAGATAATGAGGGTGTCCGTGTTTAATTGAAAGCAGGTAGCCGTATTTAAGTGAAAGCAGGGGCCCATGTTTAAGTGAAAGCGGGCGCATATGTTTAAGTGAAAGCGGGCGCCCGTGTTTAAGTGAAAGCAGGCACCCATGTGCTGCCTGCAGTCAGAGAAAATCAATAACGAAAATAGTGCTAATAGACTAAAAAAGACTACAGTGTAACAACCGAAGTAAAAGGGCCAGTCGCCATGGGAGATTACAAATGAAGACGAGGCCATCCTAAGGAGGGACTAACAAGCCGATTACCAAATCAGAAGCCAGCGTTTACAAAGGACAATGACACAAGCCAATGACAAATATGGTAGAGAGTGGGCGGGGATTCTATTCCATACTCTTCAACAACAAGTCTCACAGTGCAACGCATGCGCGCTGGCTCAGGCTCGACCTAAAAATTAATGACTTGCGAACTCAGTTCAGTTTGACACTTTACTCATTGAAAATCCTTTTGATCTATATACTTTATGGTACAACTGATGCAAACCCCTATAACTGCTAAAGGATTTACAGTAGGGAGCATAAAACTCTCTGCACCTGACCGTGTCTGCCAGCAACCATCTCTGAGAATCAGAGGGGGCACAGCAGTGCTGAAGATACTGCCGTCTAATTAGTGCCAGATAAGACACAACTAAGCACGCATGAGGGAACTCACCCCATGGCGCCCACCCATAGCATAGCTGGCCTGGCCATATTAACCTTCAGTGCTGTGAGCACGTTGCCGGTGAGACGGGGTGGTGGCCCACAACGAAAGAGCAGTACGAGGACGGTTGCTCCAACACAACTGGGAAGTGCTTAAAGACACTGACCCACAGCAACCCTGCCCCTCCTCAACCCATAGCCCTATAAGAAGAAGCACCAAAGTTTCGGCCACTGGCTCCTTCTCCTGAGCTGTGATACGAGATGATGGCGGGGAAGAACTCTTGCCACCCCCTGTTCTAGAAAAGAGCCTACAAGTTCACAGCAATAGCTTGTCCACGGTAGCGCCAGAAGGATAAGCTGCATAGCGGGCACTCTGGCACTGGTTGTATAGTAGAAAGAACCAAACTGCACATGTAAGGGCGAAAGTCTGCTTCTGCGCGCCCTGCATGCCCACTTAGTGAAACAGAACACTGGCAGGGTCCTAACCTTGGGGCACCAAAAATCCTGCTGACTAAGATACTGGCCCAGAACAAACTAGGTTAAACATACAAGGGCATCCTAATCTAGAATCAACTCTGAAAAGAATGGGCAAGATGACCAGAAGGAAGGAACCAGAACAGGGAGAACCGAGCACAACTGTGGGAACAGAGATGCAGACATCCTCTACGCCAATTGCCGGCCAGAGATCCCACTCTGTAGGACATACTGCAAGCGTTTACCGCCACTACAGAAGCCTTGGAACTTAAAATAGATTCCATTGGCACAGAACTCAGCTTACTTAAAGCTGACCATAAGAAAATCATTGAGAAGGTAACCAACAAAGAACGGGAGTTGGCAGAAATATCCCCGACCGTGACTTCGATACAGACCCGCCTACGGGATATGAAAACTAAAGTGCAGAAACTGGAGAGTCGGGCAGATGATGACTGGTGTCCGGTGCTCTCGATGGAACTTTAATGATGCCCCCTGGGCGGAAACCTTAACTGTCTCTACTTACCGCGGAGCAACCTTGGCCGATGCCCGGAGGAGCTGTCCTATGCAGCTATAGAGGAGTTTGGCTGTGATTCACCTCTCAGCTGTCACCTACCCAGCCGGACATCGGACATTGTTTTCCTCGTCTCCTCATTGTGTCTTCTACCTGCATTCCTTACCCCTGTTTACCATTCCCCCTCTACCTTTCACTCCTCTTAAGGCGTGTGTACGCGCTAATAACTCATATTATTGTGTAATCTCATGTTTTTCTCCTATGTCTAAACTTTATGTAATTATGTAACCTGTAACTCGCTGATCCTCATGTAAAGTGCTCTGATACCTCCGGGTCTAGCCAGTGCTATATAAAACTTTGCAAATAAATGAAATAAATAAACTCCCGCTGTCACACCCACTGAATCAGAAGCACGCCTTCACCCAGTAGCTCACACATTGAAAGACTGCTGAGACTGGGACAGAATGCCTAGATGATCTTCTGAAAATCCTGCAAGATCTCAGATCACAAAGTCATGGCAATTTAGACGGACAAGTGAATTCCGAGTTCTTGACACTTCAGACCTTGGTGAATAAAGACACACTGATGCCCCTAGGTGGGAGTCAAACTTGTGCAAAAAACACAGTTCTGCATAGCACATAAAAATGGCGATGGGGATAGTGTTGACAGGAGAGCATGCAATACTTCCCACATAGACAAATCATCTCAACTCACAATACCTCTAGCCCAGCGCACCTGGACCTAGAGAAAATAAAGTACAGTCATACACAAACCATAAGAGATAGGCCTGTGAAGTGGGAACATGGGTAAGCTTCCACTAAAGCAACACCCTTCAGCAATGAAATAAAACTTTTAACCTGGATACTTTCCCTGCACTGGCTAGTGCATAGCTGCAGGGTAGGGCAGGGCCAGGGGTGGAGTTTCCATTGGTGTAGCAGGTGCAGTGGCACCGGGGCCCAGGGTCAGAAGGGCATACGGAACCCTGATAATTGCTGTATTTTATAATTCAAACTGCAGCCAGGGGAGCTATTCCCTTCCTTGCATTAGGGCCCACAATACTGGCTACACTCCTGGTCAGGACAGGATGAAGAGAACACACCCTCTTGGTGGCTACAGCATGGAGATGGAGCAGAAAGAAGAGTAACAGCCACAGGTAGAGTAAGGTTTCCAAGAAGCACTTACTGATTTCAATCAGAAAGCTATTTGCTTACCTAGGAATCCATGACTGGGACAAAATAAGCATCATGACTACTGAATGAGACAGAAAAAATCCGGACGCCTACTAGGGTTTGCAGCTACCAGGAGTGTGAGGAGCTAGAGTTGGGGACCAAAGGGAATCCTTCAAAAGCTTTTTTATAAGAATTAGAGTAGGTAAATACTGTCTGTCGGGGAGGCAAAGCTCATCATGCAAGAACTGGCATGATGAAGGTGGATAAGGAGGTAATGTCCTTATGAGTGTGCAATTGGCTTGTGACTGTGTCACTCACTCACTCTCTAACTAGATAATTTACCGGTTTACGCATCCACATGCTGTAACAATGCAAATAAGCCAGCAAGCTGAATTGAAAGGAAAACCCAAGCAAATGTATTTTTGAAGGATTTAGGAAGTTTCAGATCTTTTTCAGGACATCCTTTCCCTTTTATTGCTTTGACAAAATTGCCATCCATGGAAACATTTAAACTCTAAACATATGTGTGATACTTATTTATACCCATAATTGTGTTGAAAAAAATGATCCCCTCTCTGCACGGAAAGCTAAAATTGAAGTTAAACTATGAGACTATATTGAATTCTTATTGTACTGGAAGGCCAATTTTGAAAAAAAACCACAAACATAGCCGCAAAGTTGTATTTTACTGTGTATGTGAATTACATACCTTGGCTTCCAATGTATGTCATTAGCTCATTCGCTTCCACTGCAAACACAATCAGCAAACATGACCACCCAACGTAAGCAAGATGTTCTCAACAGAAAAACACATTTAGATTGTATATCGTGGCAGCAAAATATTAGACTTTAGTAGAAACAGATATTATCCTCGCAAGATCTGCATCCAAAATCTGAAGATAGGTTTTATTTTAGAATATTACGTTTTTGCAATGTAGATAGTGTATAAAAAACAAACTTTTAGTAAAAACGCAAAGCATCTGAAAAAAGACACAAGTTGCAAAAGGAGTTACATCCGAAAGATGCACTGTATGATTTGGTAATAATTAGATGACTGTACAGAACGAAAGAAATAGAAATAACCAACAATTGCAAGCTTAAAATGATTTTTCGTCTTTATTTCTAAAGAGCACAAACTGGGTTATATAAGAGATAAAGAACACTCTGCCACACATTATATGAATATATTGCAGAGGGCTTGGAGTTCCTGATCTTAGACTCTACTATCAGGCAGCTCAATTGCGGTACCTGGTAGAGTGGAGCAGATGGGAATCGGAGAAGCATTGGTTGTTTTAAGATCAGGCGGTGACAGCGCGGCCCTTGCAGAAAGTTCCCTTCCTGCGTAGGTCCCACAGGCCCCCTAATCTATATGCCTCCTATATCACGCGGGTTCCCCTGGAGGTGTGGGATGCCACCAATCTCATGCATGAGCTCACCTCCTTCCCATCTCCGCTTACTCCGTTGCTCGGTAATCCTGACTTCAACCCTGGGATGACGGACGCTGCCTTTACAGGCTGGAGGACAGCTGGTTGTCGTTTTCTCTATCATGTCTATGGCCCAGAAGGGGTCAACTCGTTCGCTCAGCTGAGGCGGGAGTTCGGTCTCCCGGAGACGGAGCGGCTAAGGTATTTGCAGGTGCGACATTGGGCGCTTCAACCACAGGTTCGGGCTGGAGCAAACAGACGTTTTCTCCCTTATGAAAGATGGCTTATCACTTGCACGTCAGATAAAAACCTCATCTCTGACCTCTATAAAATGCTGCAGACTAAATATAAACACACACACAACCCTGGTAGGGAGCGATGGGAGCAGGAGTTGGGCAGAACACTGAGTCACAAAGACTGGGAGGGTATTTATTATAGGGCCCGACACTCGGCATATCACACGGGACTTACGGAGACACTCACGAAGATTGTGACATACTGGTATTATACCCCAGAACTCTTACATATGGTGGACCGGTCTAGGGACGCGACGTGTTGGCGGGGCTGTGGCCAGGTGGGCAACCTGGTTCATATATTGTGGGAGTGCACACACATTCAGCCGTATTGGACCCAAGTAGTGGATGAGGTGGACAAACACTTTAAGACGGCGATACCACGCTTTCCAGCTTATGTCTTACTAGGTCTACCCAATCCTTTGACCTACCCACTGCGATCTCGCAGAGGCAGATTGACGGCCATTGCTTTAGGGTCGTCTATACAAAATATTCTTACACACTGGTGCACCCACCATGTCCCGACCTTTACGGGTTGGTTGCACCGTCTGTGGTATGTCCTGGGCATGGAGAAGCTAGCACTAACTATGGTGCGGGAGGGGGATAAATATGGCGAGTTGTGGCAGCCCTTCCTGTCACTGTTGGCTGTTGAATTCAGAGAAGTCACATGCCCTCGATACCTTAGGCTGTTGCGTCTCACGGCGGCACCCGGGGAGGAATGCTGAGGGGGTTGATAGGTGTTTAAGACGGCCTTGGGATTGGACATGGAGCACGAGGAGGGGAGGGGGCGGGTCAGGGGAGGGGTTGGTGGGAGTTCTTACTTATCCCCCTTTTTTTTGGTATTTAATTTTTTTTTTTTTTTACTTTATCGTTTTTCAATCAAGGTTCTACTCCAGCTACATGCACACTGTTAAGATGAAGTTCTAAAGTTCCATGGAACAGTGGTTATATCACAGCAGTGCATAACAATCGCTTTGAGACTGCGGTATTTATGTGAAGTTTGTTATTCAATAAAAACATTTAAACCATAAAACAGCTGCTTCAATTATGCTTCGTGACTTCACCTGACTTTCACCTTGGCTTCTGGCAACAGGCATTGAGACATCAGAACTCAACTGTAATAAATGATAATAGTCGAGTTCTGATGCCTTTTCTTTAGAATCTGCGACTAGGTGCGTCACAAGTCGCTGATTATAAAGAAATTGGAGACCGTCGTTTATACAGGGATTATAGAATCCCATGTATTATACTGTTATGATACCTATTTATCTAATAGTATTAAGAGATTAATTAGTAGGTTTTTGTATTTCATCGCACTTCATCCCACAGCTAATACAATTAAGTGAAAGTGAAAAAAAGTCATCTTTGTTGTTTCAGCTTTTACAATAAAACATAATTTACATCAGGCATTTGTTTATGAATTACGGATTTTTGGTTTGGGATCCACTAAAGCTTCGTTTTTATGACAATTGGTACTGCTATTTAAGGCAATATTGGAAAGAACAATAGCTGTTGTCGAAAAGGTTGTAGAATAATTGAACCCCAATCCCACATAACCGTGTCACTTTAGAACTCTGCCCCACACAAAAAATTATCTTTAAACATAAGACTATTCGACTCTGATTACAAGTTTAGGTGTTATTTATCGCATATGATAAATAACGATACCACAGGTTATGTTACTCATGGCATGTGGTAAGTAACACCTATCACAAGTTTGTGTGGAATTACATGCCGATTTTGGTGTTTAACGCACCATATCCGTATAGTACGGTACATACTGTAGGTTTCCCCTGTTGAATTCCAGTAGGTTTATCCTGCTGAAATTTAACAACAGCTGAGGTACTTAAGGCATCCGACAATTATCAGATGCGTTAAATAAAGCCCAAAATGTAATTTCAATCAAACAGCGGTTTGCACACGGGACATAATTTACCGGACCACTCTTAGTCAGGGCCTTCAAGTTTTCACACCTATCTCTTGCTACCAGACCATTTCTTGCAAGGACTGCCAAATTGATTACCAGCATGAAACTTCCGGCACTCCACAAATATTGAAAAGGTCAATAGCTGTTGTGGAAAAGGTCATAGAATAATTGAACACAAATCCCACATACTCACAATGGACCCCCTTTTCATAAACTAATGTCTTGCACATCATGCCATTAATTCATCTTTTCACCTTTGACCTTTAACCGTGTCACTTCAGAACTCTGCCCCACACAAAAAATTCTCTCTAAAGATAAGATTAATGGACTCTGATTACAAGTTTACGTGTTTTTTATCGCATATGATAAATAACGATACCACTGGTTATGTTACTTATCGCATGTGGTAAGTAACACCTATCACAAGTTTGTGTGGAATAACATGCCGATTTTGGTGTTTAAACACAACCATATCTGCATAGTACGGTAAATACTGTAGGTTTCCCCTGTTGAATTCCAGTAGGTTTAAACTGCTGAAATTTAACAACAGCTGAGGTATTTAATGCATCCGAAAATTATCAGATGCGCGAAATAAAGCCAAACATGCAATTTCAATCAAACAGCGGTTTGTACACAGGACAGAATTTACCGGCCCACTCTTAGTCAGGACCTTCAAGTTTTCACATCTATCTCTCGCTATTAGACCATTTCTTGCCAAACTGATTACCAGCATGAAACTTCAGGCCCTCCACAAATCCCTAGGAAAACTAGATGTTAACCAACCCAGCTGTACACCATCTCATGGAGCAGTTAGTCATTTTTGGCATATGCTAACATCAATAAATGTAGCCTCACCTGCGGCACTTAATACTCTAAAAGACAGACACAATAATATCAGATAGATCTCAATCTGCTGAGAGTAAAATACTCAGGACTTATCTGAGTAATATAATGTATTTTCAATATCTGCAACAGATCAATCATCCTCATTAGACCTAAGGGTATCAACTTCCACGTATATGCAGACACCACCCAAAATCTAAAATGGACATACCAACTAAAAGTTAACAAAATAAAATCTTTTACTGATTCCCTAACTGGCATATAAATACAAGCCTAACTGATATCCTATTGCAAATGTCAGAACACCCTGTCACCAGAGAATCAATAACAGGGCAACATAATCTTATGATAATCACAGCCAAGAGCCCTCCCTCAATGTAAGGAATGGATTCTAATGATGTCAACTCAATGATAAATCTTTCTAAAGTGTATGAGCTGCAGAACTGGTTTGGGAATGGTTCTCCTTTCAAATGTACATTCCAGGCTCCTTTCCAGATGCAACCTTTGTATAGTGATACCATTCTTAGCAGGGTAGTCTCTGGCCTGGATCACCTACAACAGAGGCACAATGAGGTGTGAGGTTTCTGCACTTCTGTCTTCAGCACAACCAAAATTGAATAAGGAAGACAGAATCTGGATCCCACCTAATGAGCCACCATCAACTTTGACAACAGAATCTGCGGTTTCTTTCACTCCTCACTGCTACCAAAAGGAAATGCTTCAGGAAGTCTACTTGGCAGCTCCTTGCTAACAAAATCTTAATTGAATTTCAGTGCCAGGATCTCCACTCTCCTGCAGTCAATATACTTCTAATGAATGGGGAAGCTGTCCTCGCCCTTCATCTTGTGCCTTGTCAAACCAGAGGCATCCAAAATGGATCACACTTTGGTCTAGAATTAATACTGTGAGCCAAATTTAGGAAGACAACTGCTCCAGCATTTGTGGAATCTGCTTTCAAGGTTTGAGTGCAGGCTTTACTTTACACTTTCAACTCCTGAGCTGATCAACTGTCCTTGCTGAAGTTGTTGTCTAGTGCTAGCCGGCAACAAACAGATGGTGAATTTGATTCTAGTGCGAAAGTACAGATTATGAGGCCAGATGTACAAATATTAGGAATACCGATTTTCTAATTGAGATTCTCTCTGAATCACAATTAGGAAATTGGTATTCCTAATGTATGAAACTTATTGAGTTTTATTTAGGGATTCCTTGTGGGTCACAAATCGACCAACGTCATAAATATTAATGATGTAGGTTGCAGTTTGCGACCCATTAGGAATCACAGCCATCACAGGGATGGTGGCCTGCTGAAGTCAGCAGACCACCATGTCTGTGATTGCTTCTGAATAAAGCAATCTTTTTTTTTTTTTTTAAATGCAGCCCATTTTCCTTAAAGGAAAACAGGATGTTTTTAAAAATGAAAAAATGGAAAACATTGAAGTTTCATATTTTAAGAGTAGGCAAAAGTCTGTGGGGACCCCTTCTCCTTTGCGAATGGGTTACCACCAGTCCTAAATTGGTGGTAAAGAATTACGAAATTCGGTCGGAAAAGAGTAATACATATCATACTGATTCAGTTTTTGGGCCCTAAACACGCCCCTTCCAAACACTGAATCGCAAATGCAATTCAATAACAAGTTACCAAATCGCATTTTGTGCATTTGAAAAAAAAATTTTCCTAGTCGCACATGGCCTGATTCTGTGAATCAGGCCGTTTGAGACCAATAAAATGCTTTCTACATTTGCTCCATATTCACATGCAAATAGTCTTGCATCCTCAAATTGGATGCTGTCTCAAAAAGCATCCTCTATATACCCAAAATCTGGCAAGAAAACTGGTCTTTACTTAAAATTTCAGTTTGTCGCCTTCCCTTTTCTCTTTCACACGATCCTATCCTTTCCATCCCCTGCATGTTTTTTTTTCCAATCTGGGCACAACCATCTCTAAATCACTTGCATGTTTACCTTCATTTCTATTTATATAGTTCTGCTAATTGCTCACAACTCATTTCAAAGAACACAACCTCTGCAAACTAACAATACCTAACCTCCTCTAAGCTCATCTATTGACCCCAGCAACCATCTGCATGCACTCCCCACTAATGATAACAGTTAACTCCTATTAATTAAATCTGCTACAAAGAAACTGAAATGAATGCATAGATTGCTTTGTTTGCGCACACATGAGTAATCCAAAGAATCAACAGTAACTAATAAGACTGGTATAAGTACTAAACTTGGGGCCATGCTAGAAGAATTAAGAGCAAGCAAGCAAACATTAAAAGACAACAGAAAAATGTGTGAACAATTTTGTGAACAGTCGTCAAGAGGTTCAGTGGTTTACATTATCCAAATAAAAATTACATATTTTTCATCCCACATTACTGATGCACACATTCAGTCAAAAGCCTTGCTTAAAGCTCTATACCATAGTATTACCCTGGTTCATAATCTACCACCAGACATTCATTGAAGAAAATTAGACAATGTCAATCAATCAATCAATCAAAGCATTTATATAGCGCACTACTCACCCAGAGGGTCTCAAGGCGCTGGGGGAGGGGGGTCCGCTACTGCTCGAACAGCCAGGTCTTGAGTTGCTTCCTGAAGGCGAGGTGGTCCTGGGTCAGGCGGAGGTGGGTCGGGAGGGAGTTCCATGTCTTGGCGGCGAGGTAGGAGAAGGACCGTCCCCCTGTGGTGGCTCTTCGGATGCCGGTCGATCGAAGCTGGCGTTTGGGAGCGTAGAAGTTGAGGCGGCTGTTGAGGTATCCTGGGCCTTGGTTGTGTAGGGCTTTGTGTGCGTGGGTGAGGAGTCGGAAGGTGATTCTCTTGTTGACCGGGAGCCAGTGCAGGTCTCTCAGGTGTCCGGAGATGTGGCTGCGACGGGGGATGTCCAGGATGAGTCGTGCTGAGGCGTTCTGGATTCGCTGGAGTCTCTTCTGGAGTTTGGCGGTGGTTCCGGCGTAGAGGGAGTTGCCGTAGTCCAGACGGCTGGTGACGAGGGCCTGGGTGACCGTCTTCCTGGTCTCGGTGGGGATCCACCGGAAGATCTTACGTAGCATGTGCAGAATGTTGAAGCACGACGAGGAGACGGCGTTGACTTGTCTGGTCATGGAGAGGGAGGAGTCCAGGATGAAGCCCAGGTTGCGTGCGTGGTCTGTTGGTTTGGGTGCGCTGCCTAGGGCGGGGGGCCACCAGGAGTCGTCCCAGGCGGAGGGTGAGGATCCCAGGATGAGGACTTCCGTCTTGTCCGAGTTCAGTTCCAGGCGGCTGTTCTTCATCCATTCGGCTACTTCTTTCATCCCTTCGTGAAGGTTGGCTCTGGCGGTGGCGGGGTCGTTGGTGAGGGAGAGAATCAGCTGGGTGTCATCGGCGTAGGAGATGATGTTGAGGTTGTGCTGGCGTGCGATGTCTGCGAGGGGGCTCATGTAGACGTTGAAGAGGGTTGGACTGAGCGAGGAGCCTTGAGGAACGCCGCAGATGACTTCGGTGGCTTCAGATCTGAACGGGGGAGGCGGACTCTCTGTGTCCTTCCGGCGAGGAAGGAGATGATCCACTCCAGTGCCTTCTCCTGGATTCCGGCGTTGCTGAGTCGCTGCACTAGTGTACGGTGGCAGACAGTGTCGAAGGCCGCGGAGAGGTCTAGGAGGATGAGGGCTGCTGTTTCTCCGTTGTCAAGCAGTGCTCGGATGTCATCGGTGGCTGCGATCAGGGCGGTCTCGGTGCTGTGGTTGGCCCGGAAGCCAGACTGCGAGAGGTCGAGGGAACCGTTCGTCTCGAGGAAGGCGGCCAGCTGCTTGTTGACGGTCTTCTCGATGACTTTTGCAGGAAACGTGAGCAGCGAGATGGGGCGGTAGTTCTTGAGGTTGGTGGGGTCGGCTGATGGCTTCTTTAGTAGAGCTCTAAGTTCGGCGTGCTTCCAGCTCTCCGGGAAGGTAGTGGTGTCGAAGGAGGTGTTGATGATGTCCCGCAGGTGGGGTGCGATGAGAGCGTCGGCCTTGTTGAAGACGTGGTGAGGGCAGGGGTCGGTAGGAGATCCGGAGTGGATGGAGTTCATCGTGCGGACGGTGTCTTCGGTGCTGATCGGGGTCCAGGCGCGGAGGGTGGTGGTGGGGGGCGGTGGTTCTGTCGTGGCATGCGTCGGTTGAGTGCTGAAGCTGTTGTGTATGTCCGCGATCTTGTTGTGGAAGTAGGAGGCGAGGGAGTTGCAGAGGTCTTGCGAAGGGGTGATGTCGTTGTTTCCGGCGTTGGGGTTGGAGAGCTCTTTAATGATGTTGAAGAGTTCCTTGCTGTTGTGGGCGTTGTTGTCCAGTCGTTCCTTGAATGCGGTTTTCTTGGTGGCGTGGATGAGTTGGTGGTGTTTTCGGGTGGCGAGCTTGAGGGCAGTCATGTTGTCCGGTGTTGGGTCTCTGCGCCATGTTCTCTCGAGGACTCGGCAGTTCTTCTTGGAGCTCTTGAGTTCGTCGGTGAGCCATGGGGCTTTCTTGCTGCCGGGTCTGCTAGGCGGGGTCTTCAGAGGGGTGTGGTCGTCTGCGCAGTTGCTGATCCACTTCGCGAGGTTGGTGGCCGCCTGGCTTGGGTTCGTTGCGCTGGTGGGAGGGTTCATGCTCAGGGAGGTCGCGAGCTAGTCGGCTGTGATTTTGTTCCAGCTTCTGCATGCAACCTGTTGCTGGTGGTGGTGGATCGTGGTCCTTCTGAAGCTGAAGTGGACGCAGCTGTGGTCCGTCCAGTGGAGTCCGGTGGTGTGGCTGAAGGCGATGTCCTTGCTGGATGAGAAGACGGGGTCGAGTGTGTGTCTGGCGTAGTGGGTGGGGGTGGTGACCAGCTGCTTGAGTCCCAGGTTTGCGAGGTTGTCCAGCAGGGTGGTGGTGTTGCGGTCATTGTTGTTCTCCAGGTGGAAGTTGAGGTCCCCGAGGAGGATGTAGTCAGCGGAGATGAGGGCGTGCGGGCTGATGAAGTCGGCGATGTCTTCGCTGAATTGTGTGCGTGGTCCCGGGGGTCTGTAGATGAGGGTGCCTCTGAGGGTGGTCTTGGGGTTGATGTGGACCTGGAAGTGCAGGTGCTCGGCGGGTACGAGGGTGTCGTTGGTGTTGGTCGTGATGCGGATGGTGTTCCTGTGGATGATGGCGATGCCTCCTCCGGTCTGGTTGATGCGATCCCTTCGGATAATCATGTAGCCGTCTCGGATGGCGATGGCGATGTCGGGCGCTGAAGAGGCATTCATCCAGGTTTCCGTGAGGAAGGCGACGTCTGGTGAGGTTGTGTCGAGCAGGTTCCAGAGCTTGATGGCGTGTCTGTGGACGGAGCGGGTGTTGAGCAGGATGCATTTCAGGTGGCTGCTGCTGTTGCTCGTCTTGGTCTTGGTTAGTGCTGGAGTAGTGCTGGTCCGGATGCAGGTGAACTTGCAGGCGTTGCAGCAGAAGGGTCCGTGGGTGCGTCTCGGGGTGGCTCGGTAGCATCCTGGGATTCGGCCGGCGTTGAGTGCGTTGAGGGTGGCGGCGTCGTACGTGCGGCGGGTTGGCTGGGGTCTGCGGGGGCCAGGGGTCCTGGCGCTGGTTGCGGGCCAGGCGTGGACGGGCGCAGACGGGCTTACCTTTGGCGCACCTTCGGCGCTCAGTCGGCTCTCCCGCTGCGCGCGTCCACTGCGCGGTCGCTCTGGGGGCGTCATAAGAAGGGGGACGAGAGGGCAGGTCAGCTGGGCGTCGGGAGCGGCTCGGCCAATGGGCCGGTGGTGGGCGGGGCCTGTGGCGAGCTGCGGCGGGAAACTGGCGAGCGGGCGGCTCTGCGGCAAGGCTGGCAGGCAGGAGCAGGAGGCGGCAGGAGGAGCAAGGGGGTGACCCGGCCTGGTGAGAGGTGCAGCGGTCACTCCCGAGCACTCCTTGCTGTCCCCTTAAGAAGGGGGACGAGAGGGCGGGTCAGCTGGGCGTCGGGAGCGGCTCGGCCAATGGGCCGGTGGTGGGCGGTGCCTGTGGCGAGCTGCGGCGGGAAACTGGCGAGCGGGCGGCTCTGCGGCAAGGCTGGCAGGCAGGAGCAGGAGGCGGCAGGAGGAGCAAGGGGGTGACCCGGCCTGGTGAGAGGCGCAGCGGTCAGCATACGGTTTTTCCCTACAGCAATTGAAATGGCTCTTCGCTCAGTTCCTGCTTGGCCAACTGAAAACAGATTCATTAAAGACCTTAGTAGTCTGACTTATGCCCACATTTTATTTGGATTATCCTGTTACAGTCCAACTTATATGTCAGGTTTTCCAGTTATTTTGGAATCAGTGTGTTCCTGTTTACCAATTGGAGATTTTCCAGCTAAGTGCCTGGAGATGTCACATGTATGCCAGGTATGAGCTAGTGAGTGGCAATGACTCATGGGAATGCCTGAACCAATGGGGTAAACATTCCCAGAGCAAACACTACCCACTTAGGGCATTTTCAAGATGTTAAAGGTTTTTTGGACATACTAAACGTGGGCTTTAAGGGCTGTGGGGAGTGTACTATGGTAATTCTAGTGTCCTCCTATATCTAACAGTGAGTTTAGGGCACTCACTGTATACACAATTAGCCCAGAGACAGATGCCTGGTAGAACAAAGCAGGGTTTTCCAGCAACCAGACAGTGAATACACAAGAAACAATTGGCATCCTGTTTACCTTCCTTTCTAGGACCCCTCAGTCTTTATACACAAAAACCCAACAGACCTGTCAAGTAGGATGTGACACTCAAGCAGCATTTGATACTTTAATGTCAAAAGGAGGCTAGTGTGATTAGAGCCTCGCTGGCTAAGGGCTAAGGCAAGGTTCCTACCCATTTATCACCTAACAAATTCTTGATCCCAATCTTACTGTTCATTCTGTCAAGGGAACAATAACACCTCCCTAAACCCAGTCTTTTGTTCTCTGCCCTGCGACCTCTTCAAATGCTTATTAATAGCTGGTGGAAGTGGGAGAGTCAATGCAAATCTAGCCTCCATGACCATCAGGCAAGTAACTTTCTAAAAGTAACTTTTGCTTATTATTTATTAAATATCCAACTTCACCATTGAATTGGATTTTATCACCTATCAAATATAGTTCGAATTTTTCTAGCTAGTCCCATGCATGAGATACAGTTTTAGGATGTTTTTTTTATCTGTACTGTTTTCTATATAGGCCAGCTCTTTCTGCCACTTTAAACAATTGCTTTTGGGTGATAGTCACTGTAAAGATGTTAACATTAAATTCCTATATGCCCTACTTTTAAATACAATGCACCGTGGCTTGTGGGCAAGTAAGTCTACATAAGGGTAACTTATTAATATTTCAAAGGAAGGTTTTGACCTGTGAAAAGTGCTTATTTTGATAGATTTCAATTTGGTTTTACACTGCTACAGTCAGTCAAAACTGGTATACCTGATGTCATGTTTGTACTGCATATGTAGTGAATGACCCAATAGATGCTGCAGTCCACGGGTGGCATTTTTATGAAGCCCTTTGGTACACGATGTACAATTTACTAGAGACCTATAGATATGTTATATATGCCAAAGAATTGTATGCCAACTCTCAGAATTACCTTGCCTGTTGTGCTGAATTACCTCTCCACTTACACAGAATCACTGGCATTCCATCTGTGATAGCTCATCGTACCAGAGAGGGAATTCACAGATTAGACTTTTGCAGCGGTGCTTCTGTGCCCCAGGCAAAGTAATCCTGGGTTTTACCATAGGTTTTGGATCCCATTGGCTGCTTCCGGAAGTTCCTTGCATGAGCGGGCATCAGGTGCATAGTCACCATTGTGCAGCAGATGCAGTGGCACTGACAGAAAGGACGGTAAGGGACTGGCTACATTCAGAAATTGATGAGAGTAGACCTTTTTTCATCAATTTCTCTCCTGCTAACGAAGGCCAAATTGTATGGCAAATGCAATGTGAACATGTGTTTGATGTTAGAAATCATATTTAAGAAGGAAGACATGCAGAAAGAACAAACAGAGGAGCGAAAAGAAGCCTTGTTCCAAAGTCATCCTGTACCCTCAACTTTTTCAGACGGTTACTGGTGGTAACTGACTCTGAATAACCAGTCCTAGAGCCAGTGCTATTCTAAAAGACACTTAGAATACAGTGAAAACACCTGCATACACTAGGGAACACTATGCGTTGGGGTATCCCTGTGATTAGCATGACCTCCTCTGTAAGCCCCTAGTATATAATAGGGCAGGGGGATTAAAACTTCCTCTTAAAACGTGCCACGGGGTGGTTTGCACACTGATGAAGGGAGGGGGAGCTGAGGTGATATGTGGGCGTTTTAAGTTGGTGGATAAATTCCCCTTGAATCCTGAGGGTCCCTGGGGGCCAACTAACCCACCAGATATGTCCACTAAGCGCCACAGAGCTGCGTTGCAGAGAGGTGTAAAAAGGGGCACGGCCTCAGACCACTTCTTTGCAACGCAGCGCAGTGGCGCTTACTGGAAGCACTTGGTGGGCTAGTTAGCCCCCAGGGGCCCTCAGGATTGAAGGGGAATTATTTCCCCAACTTAAAACGCACCACAGGGCGTGTTTGCACATATCACCTCAAGCCCCCTCCCTTCACCACTGTGTAAATGCGCCCTGTGGCCGTTTTAAGTTGGGAGATTAAGTCCCCTTGATCCTGAAGATCCCTAGGGTCAAACTAGCCCACTAGGTACCTCTAATAAGCACCGTTGCAGTGAGGTGTAAAAAGGGGTACGGCCTGGACCACCTCTCTGCAATGCAGCGCAGTGGCACTTACTGGAAGCACCTGGTGGGCTAGTTGGCCCCCAGGGTCCCTCAGGATTGAAGGGGATTTATTTCCCCAACTTAAAATGCGCCCGTTTGCACACGTAACCTCAGGCCCCATCCCTTCCCTTCACCACTGTGTAAACACGCCCTGTGGCCGTTTTAAGTTGGGAGATTAAGTCACCTTGAATCCTGAGGGTCCCTAGGATCCAACAGGTTTCCTGCTCTCTCTTCCAAAAACCAAAGCATTTCCAAAGCCCCGGTAGGTGGTGGTCCCCGGGGCTCGGGGGTCTGTCATGCACCCCCCTATATTATTATTTAGATCCCCGGGAGGTGGTGGTTCCCAGGCCATGTGGGGGGGCTCGAGCCCCCCACACAGGTTTTTTACAACTTTTTTTTAAATGCAACACAAGCCCCGGGGGTGGTGGTCCCCGGGGCTGTGGGGGGGCCATGAGCCCCCCGCAAATATATTCTTAAAGCCCCGGGGGTGGCGGTCCCCGGGGCTTGGGGGGGCCTTTGAGCCCCCCACCCATGTATTTTTTAAGCCCCAGGGGTGGCGGTCCCCAGGGCTGGGGGGGGCTGTGAGCCCCCCCTGCACATATTCTTATAAAGCCCCGGGGGTGGCGGTCCCCGGGGCTGATGGGCCCCTTTGGGGGCCCATTACAATTAAAATATTGCCCCCGGGATTTGGCCCACCCGGGGTCTAATTATTAACAAAGCGCGGGAGCCTGTGCTTTGTTTGTTTTTTTCTCAGCAGGATCCGCGCACCCTGCACGAATTATGCCGATTTTTAAAAAATCAGGCCTAGGGGGTCGGGGTGTTTCTACCCTGCTCCCTTTTTGCGTTTTGCGCACTTGTTTGACTGATTTCTTGTGCCTCGGTTCTACCGAATGTGCTTTTTACTGCAATTTTCTCTGGAACTACTGAACAGATTGACTCCATATATGCAAAAGGCACATCCCTGACCTGAGGACTACCTCTCTGCCAAATTTCAAGTAATTCTGTTCAGCCGTTCGGGCTGTACCTTCGACTAAAGGTCCTATGGGAAAATGCATGGGGAAAACGTGTTTTGGGACCCCCCTTTTTTCGCAGCCCCCACTTGAAGAATCCCCCCGAGACTTTCAGGGTAGGAGCTGAGCAGAGCACCCCATTAGTTTTGAAAATTTCACGAACATTCGTCAACCGGCGCCAAAGTTATTCAAAATAGAATTTTGAGATTTCCTATGGAAACACGGTCCTAACTATAACTATCTACTGGCGACCGCCAGTAGATAATATATATATATATACATACATTCGGAAACTCCAGGGACTTGTGTTTGCCAAATGTGCAGATTCCTTGGTTTGACCTTTGTGAATATTGTGGGCTATAAAACTAATGAGGCAAAAACTGCATATGTTTTGGACCTGTGGATATTTGGAGACATAGTGGGGGTGGGGGGCGGTGTTACAGGTAGTAGGTAGGATAGTTGAATGTAATATTTATCATTTCCCAAAAACTGCATTTTTGGGCATTCGAGATGGGGGGATGACAGGGTAAAAGGATAGTGAGCATTTTATAATCATTGCAATGCTGGTGGCCTGCTTTCTGATCATCACTTACTGGAAATCCCCCACAGCCCCTATGCTAGAACAATGGGTGGAAACAATTTAGAAAAAGTGGGAAGCCTGGTTTAATGCTAGCGTTAATTGCTCTTTACAATATTATTGAAAATTGAGTTAATTGACCTGGACGAAGTAGGGCCTGGTCTCCAGTAGAGCTGTTAGCACTATTTATAGAAGACGAGGCACATTGGAGAGGAGAGCTCTGTCTTTTTTTCGGTCAAAACATTTCTTTTAATTTGCAGCATTGGCACATTAAGGGAGCATTGGCACTTTTTTGACATATAGCACTTTAGGATATGCAATAATCTGGGACCGAAATGAAGTACATTCACCATGTTTGAGGTATTTTTGCAGGAATTTTCTTTTCCTGGTATAATTGCACTTTAAGGGAGCACTAGCACTTTCCGATATATAGTACCTTAGAATGTGCAATAATTGGTGGATTGATGTGAGGAACAGTAATTTCATATGTAATATTTTGGGAGAAATGTAATTTCCTTGCAATAATTGCACTTTAAGTGTGCACAGGCACTTCCTTTATGGTTTTTAATAGCTCAGGGTCCACTATGAATAGAGATTGAATGGAAGAACTGCTATTACTTTAAGTGTTTGGATGAAGAGCAAAAGTTTTTGACGTTGTTGGGCTGGTACCTATGTAAGTGATTGGGCAGGAAGGGAAAAAGTCTTGTCAATACCCCTATTAATTAGAGAGGGTGTCATTTGTCATGTATTCCTGTTTTGTTTGTTATATTATCAGCCATATGTGTGTTTGGATTAATGTAATGGCTCACAATTTTCCTTCCCTGGAATAACTGTATTATTAAAATCGATAAGATATCACTAAAACGTTTTTCAAAAGAGCATACAGCAAATCAGATGCTTTGTTTGCTAGGAAAAGCTTTCAAAAGAGAGAGTACAGAGCCTTCATGTTATTAATTCCTGAAATGTTTAGTCCACTACAGGCAGCCACAAGGTTTGTTTTGACCATATCCAAGTGGGAATCCCAGCTTAAATTTACATATATGTGAACACCAATTCCAATTATTTCCATTTATTTATTTATTTTGTTATGGAAGTCCCACGGAGGTCCACAAAAACACACCAACAGATTTAAAAAAGACAAACTTTACATACAATACAAAATTGTTCCTTATATATTGCTGTAAAAATGCTTATATCAAACATACTGAGAGATGTGCAAATAGTGCTATAAATACATGAAGCTATCAAATAACCAACCAATCAGTATTATGTCATGAAAGTACAATTACTGTTAAAAAAATTCCTAGTAAATGAAAAGAAATGTTTAAAAAAATTGACATATCTTAAAACAAACCATTTCATTCGGAGGGGAGAAAAACAAAGATCGTGCCTCCTGGGCAGAGTGAATATTAAATTTGATAAAAACTGGCTTTAAGAACACTCGCCTAGCACTTTACAGCTTTGAACATACAAATAAAACATGATTTAAAACTTGGATTTGCAACTGGCACAATTCGCAAATTCTCATCTCTCTTGGTGTTTTGCCCCAGATACCAGTGACTTCTCTTAGAGGCAGCAAATGAAATCTTAGTAGGGGTATCAGCCTTCTAATCCAGTGAGGGATATTCCAAGTTAAATAAGGCTGTGGTTTATTCTCCAAGGAACTCCCACTGACCGCCTCATTACTGGACCTGGACTGACTTGAGGCAGCGTCTCTCACCAAACTGATAGGGGATATATAATTCTTTAAAAGCTGTTTCAGTAAAGATTTAGGCATAGTAGAAGCGGGGTTCAAACTAAAACCAAATGCATCACTTGGACATATAAAGGACATAAAAAAGGTTGATCATTCTTTTAGTGTGCCAAACATTTCTATTCTCAGGGCAGCCCTACGTGTACCCTCCACCCCCCAAAAGAGAGAGTTACCCCACCTAAGAACAGCTTCCAGGGATAAAATGAAGGATGAGACTAATCCAAATTCAAGGCGTAGCACATGTGGGGCTGCCAAGGAGTTTAAATTGCAAATTTGACGCAGGATTAATCCTTCTGAGGTAATTCAGTTTTCGTATTTAGCAACCATTTTGTGTCTTTCCGCCATTTTGTGTTGCCCTCACTCAGGCAGCACGGTGAACGAGGTGTTGTTTTCGCTCATCCTACTGCAACGTGTCAAATAACCTCCTGCCTCTGTTTAAAGCTGGTGTCAGGGTCCGGCCGACTTCACTAATCCTCGTCTGGTTTGACTGATCCCTGTCTCGACTATCTGTTGGTTTGCACCATTCTTTCCTGACTTTATCTTATCCTCTGGCCTTCGCTATTCTTTACTCGTATTCTCTCGTTTCACAACTGTCCTCCGGGGCATACAAACGTGTCCTGTTACCTGCAAGTTCACTTATAAACACTACCACTGATTAACTTGTGGGGAAGGGTGACAAACACAGTTGGAAGAGAGGCTTATTTGAGTTACTTAATATCTTGTTTTCACATTCTTCTCATTGGTTAACCCTGTATGCATTGGGAGTGTTCTTTGGGAATATGTGTGTTATAAAAGATTGTGCGCCACAAAGTAAAGTGGCAGTCTCCTAAAAACATACAGAGTGTACTTCTGGGACAACTGTACTTAGCTGCAGCTAATAAACCTTATCTTCTACGCCTAACGGAGTGTTCCGTGTCTCTGTTCGACAAAGCAGGTGAACTCAGGAGATTAAGGCGTACCCTGCGCCGCCAGGCCCATAAGGTCCCGGTTCTTCAATTTGGCGCCCAACGTGGGGCGGCTTCAGAGGTAGCAGTTCTGCCCGAGGATCGTGAGGAGCCCCGCAAGAAACGCGAACCACGTCAAGCGACTTCTGTATGTCGAAGTGGTCCGAAGGTCTTTTGCAGCGAGGTTTCTCCTTTCTGACGGCTGCTGACGACTGCTGCCCTGACTGCCGCCCTGCTTTGGTCCCTTTGATGATGTTTGGTATCGCAAGACATTAGACGGGCCTCTGTTGGCGTAAGAAGACACTTATTTAAGTATTGGTGGGTAGCTCCCACTATTTTGTTTTGATTTGGGTCTTTGATTCGGCTATTGCAAAAGCCGAAGCCGAGGAGTGAGTACATTTGTGCTGTATTATTTGATTTAACCCCTTGATGTTTGTGAACAGTCCAGTGAAATAACGATGCCTGGTCTGAGTAAGTTTAGGAAGTTCTGTTGCCTTTGTTGTAATAGGGATTCCCGGCTGGAGGACTCTTGTCCGATTCCTCCGGTTGGAACTCCCACCTATGAGCTTTATTCAAAACATGGTGTCAGCCCCATTGCCTTTAATAAGGCATGGATCCGATGCACGAAGAACAATGGCGTTCTACAGTAGCCACAAAATGGTAGTTTTGAGCCTGACATATTAGACAATTTGGAAGCGATATTGTTCAAAAGACAAGCCCGGCCGGCAATGTTTGACTCTTTCCGCCTCTGGCGTAAGGAAGCCAAACAGAAAGAAATTAAGCAGGCAAAACGAGATAAGAAAGCACAAAATATGACGATTATACAGGCTGCCCAGCAGTTTAAAGATAATGAGATTGATAATGCAATGGAAATTTCAGAGAGACATCATCGTATGGCAATAGATAGATGCTATCCGGTGTTGCCTAATTCCCCTTCTGATAAAAGTAAGGATCTGGAGGAAGACCCTTTGATGTCTCACCTATTGAGATTGCCTCCACCCTATGTACAAGGTGCGAATGCACCCCCGTTGTTACAACCTGTTCAGTTGCCTGTTGTCCCCCCACCTGTTCCGGTTCTTCCACATTTGCCCCTTCCGGTATTGCCACTCCCACCTCTCGTGCCACCGATTCCTTTGTCTCCATCTCCTGAACATCAATCTTCTTTGCCTTTGGCTCCCCTTATAACTGCCAGTCCCTCTCCTGTATCGCCTAATACCTTGTCCCCTGTTCTTATGTCTAATTCTCCTACTGTACGCAAACGAATAACAGATACGGTCTCTGTTTTTTTGTCCCCTTTCCTTGGGACTCTGAACATGTCTCCGGCATTTTCTCGAAGACAGTCTCGTAGTCAACTTCCAGGTTCCGACGAACGGGTGGTGTTGGACTCTCTCGCTCGCAAATGGATCGAGAAGGGTCCCCAGTATAGTGTGAAAGATATCATGATCACCTTTCATCAGTGGGATGCGCCCACGCAGAGATATGTATTTAATGTTATGTGTGACACTCTTGCTAAAGAATGGGAGGATATGGATTTGGGTTTACTTCCCCAGGGTCTGTTGGACGTTCAGGCTAATTTCGATAAAGGACTCATTGTGGGTTCTAAGGTTGAGGACGCCGTAAGGACACTTGTTACTTTTAGGTCCTTATTTTCTTCACAAACTTTTCTTGATTCTGATCCTGCTGTTCGGCAGACATTGAAACATTACCCAATGAGAGAGGTTCCTCCGATATGGAGGGAAGAGGTTGCGCAAGCAGGTAATAATCCAGCTATTCCCTCTCACTTCCAGCATATATGGGTACATGTGCCCTAGAAGAGATCTGATGTTTTGGCCCTCAAACAATCTTTACCGGATCCCCGTAAAAACCCTGCTGGTTACTATAAAGAATTGTCCCAGACTCTGGATGCCTGTATTATGAATTTAGCCGATATTGACATGTTGATGGGAAATGTAGTCCCACAAGCGTTATGGGCTCGGATTCGTAGAGAGGATCACGTTCAAGAATTGGGTGGTACATGGAATGCTATAACTGCCTCGGATAGAGCACAAGTGGGTGGTGCTAAGCCTGATGTTTTGATCACAGAACTCCCTGGTAGGATTATTACTTTAATGAAAACAATGATGCCCGCTTTACGAGTTAATTGGGATAAATTAGCTGCGTGTAGACAGAAGAAAGATGAGAGTGTCTCCGATTTCTTCACTCGTTTTGAGGAAACGTTTATTGATCACAGTGGTCAGGATATGACTACGGAGGGTGGACAGCGATTATTTGTAGATAAATTCGTATTTAATTTGCTCCCTGAGTTGTCACATACATCAAAAGACTCTGAAAGTTCATGGGCTGTTTCTTCTTCTGCTCAGATATTGGCTACTGCTCAATATTACGAAAACAGGGACAAAGAGGAAAAAGACAAGCAAGAGAAGATGACCGAAGAATTAAAAACGAAGGTTCTTCTGCAGCAAGCTTATCCTCCTCGCTCTGCTCAGCGCCAGTTTCAACAGCCTCCCCAGTTTCAGAGGGTGTTTCAAAAGCCTGAGCCCTATATTCCGCGGCCTTTGTTAGGTCCTAACCAATGCGCCTATTGTAGGGAGGAAGGTCATTTTAAGAATAGCTGCCCGGTTTTATTACAGCGTAATGGAGGACTATCTACTCCACGAGGTCGTGGTGGTTCCCAGTTAGCGCCCAGGGGTAGAGGTCGAGGTATGTCGCCCCAGACACAGCGTTCCCTTCCACCTCCACATTCTATGAACTACTTTGATCAGCAAAATACTCAGTCTACCCAGTATTACAATGATGATTACTATGTTGAAGGTGGGAATGACGGTCTTCACGCTAACTAGGACAGCCATAGACAAAGTGAGGGAGTTGTATCGATTCCAGTAGATCGGAATGGGCCTTATGTTAATGTCACTACAATGGGTGTTTCAGAGCCATTTCTTTTAGATACTGGTGCGATGAGAAGTTCTATTATTCACTCCAAACTCCCTGGGGCACCTTTGTCTGGCTTAACAAACGTATCCGTAGGATTTTCTGGCGCCCCAGTTCATAGCCCGGTCTCTTGTCCTCTGCCTATTTCAATTGGTTCTTATGATTTGGAAGCTCCGCTTCTTTTAACGACTGGTTGCGGCGAAAATCTGTTGAGTTTGGATTTATTAAAAAGATTGCATACAACGATATATTGTTCTCCTTCTGGTGTACATCTCGTTTTAGGGCAGAAACTGACTTCTCCAATGTATTTGTCTAAAGATAAATTTCCACCTGAATTGCTCTCTCTCCCTGCAACACTTTGGGCTACGGGTCCAAATGATGTTGGTTGTCTTGAGATCCCACCCTATGTCGTTACCCTCAAGCCCAATGCTAAATTGCCACGCATCCCTCAATACAGAATTCCCAATGATGATGAAAGAGCACTTTTTGCTATTATTTATGATTTGGTTCAAAAAGGTGTGGTTGAGGAGACGATGGGAAATGTATGCAATAGTCCTGTTCTCCCGCTTCTTAAACGCACTGATCCTACTCAGCCTCCTGTTTATCGCTTTGTTATTGATCTCCGGGAGGTTAATAAAATTGTTGTGCCACAGTTTCCTGTTGTTCAAGATATCACTGCCCTATTAACTATGATACCTGCCTCGGCAGCTTGGTTTTCTGTTATTGATCTGAAAAATGCTTTCTTCAGCATCCCCATTGCTGAAGAGAGTAGGGATATTTTTGGCTTCTCTTTAGGAGGCCTTCAAAAGGTGTACCCCTAGCACTCGTATAGTATCAGTTAGCATAAATGCGAAACCATTACGGCATGAAACACAATAAGTTAGTCTTTTGCTTCTTTCTTTGTAGTTTCTTTTCTTTAATGTTCCTCTTTCAACAGTAGTTCATCAAGCCAACAGGTGTTTCGTCGCCTCCGTAAAGTAGTACATGCGACTTGATCACGGCTGAATGAAGGATAATATGATAATATACATTAATCTTATTATTCTTGTTAACATTATTCATTGTTATTCAACTTAGGTGCTCCCAGGGTGATTTCAGTGGTATTGGTTGTTGAAGTGACGCCGTCACACAATTGTGGCATAGAACCATGCAGGGTGCACAAATTGTGACAAGCTGTCTGATCATGGCACCTATACGTGATGAGCCCAAGGGCTGAAATATGCCGAAATTGAAAAGTGCACGTGAAAACTAGTGGTGACGTGGTAGTCGGTGATACTATCCGTTCAGCATTTCTAAGGGACTAAAAGGTACGTATAGTCTCCAAATGATCACACTCCCGGTGGAAATTGAAAAAAATATAAACGAAAGGGAAAATGTTATCGAATTAAGTATTTCAGAAAAAGACAAACAACTATGGGGCTAGGAAACAAGAACCAGAAACAGACCAAAAGTTAAACACTGACCTGAATCCTGATATCAGAAGAGGTCTGAAAAAATATATAAAGAGAAACCCATACAACTAAGTAATTGTACTCTCTAGAGAAAACTATGACGTTGTCTAAGTGTTCTTTAAAAAGGAGAAAGTATATCTTTCCCCAGCAAGACTTCATGATACATACATAAAGTGCGACGATAATTCCGGCTCACACTATCCTGTGACGCAAGGAGGTCCCCTGTTGAGGGTTCGGCTCTTAATCCTATGAGATTCCGGATCCCGGATATATTTCTTTAAGTCTAAATGTAAATGAAATAAAAACAATGTATCTGCCATTAGGACTAGAAGTCCACTCCCTCGTTTGAGAAACAGGGCTCGTTACCTCATACAACTCAGTCATCACACGACTTACGTCTTGTGTGATCAGATGTTAGTAGTGTCCCCTTACCTTCCTGTTTCTTTCCCGCAGTTATCGGTTGGGGGGGGTGTCGCTGTCTCCTTGCGCAGGACTCCAAATACGAGTGCCGGTCTCAGCGTTGTAGACTGCTTTATTCAGTGCTTCTGTGACACGTGACCAAACATCAAGGTGATTGGATGCTGCCAAAGCTAGAGGGAGGGCTAGTTGAGTCATGGTGCACCGGAAAGCTCATCAGTATGAGACCTTTGCGTTTGGGGTCTCGTAACTACTGAAATCCAAAAATTATCGGGACCTCTATTATATAAACGTCCTCAATGGGGAAAACTAGAATGAATGTATATGAACATTCCCTGCTTTCTTTCTTATAAGTTGCATGTAGTACTTAATTAATGTGTGTGTATATACACAAAGCCTACGTGGCGGCCATTTTGTGTTGGGATCCGTAAGTCGTGTGATGACTTAGTTGTATGAGGTAACGAGCCCTGTTTCTCAAACGAGGGAGTGGACTTCTAGTCCTAATGGCAGATACATTGTTTTAATTTCATTTACATTTAGACTTAAAGAAATATATCCGGGATCCGGAATCTCATAGGATTAAGAGCCGAACCCTCAACAGGGGACCTCCTTGCGTCACAGGATAGTGTGACCCGGAATTATCGTCGCACTTTATGTATGTATCATGAAGTCTTGCTGGGGAAAGATATACTTTCTCCTTTTTAAAGAACACTTAGACAACGACATAGTTTTCTCTAGAGAGTACAATTACTTAGTTGTATGGGTTTCTCTTTATATATTTTTTCAGACCTCTTCTGATATCAGGATTCAGGTCAGTGTTTAACTTTTGGTCTGTTTCTGGTTCTTGTTTCCTAGCCCCATAGTTGTTTGTCTTTTTCTGAAATACTTAATTCGATAAAATTTTCCCTTTCGTTTATATTTTTTCAATTTCCACCGGGAGTGTGATCATTTGGAGACTACACGTACCTTTTAGTCCCTTAGAAATGCTGAACGGATAGTATCACCGACTACCACCTCACCACTAGTTTTCACGTGCACTTTTCAATTTCGGCATATTTCAGCCCTTGGGCTCATCACGTATAGGTGCCATGATCAGACAGCTTGTCACAATTTGTGCACCCTGCATGGTTCTATGCCACAATTGTGTGACGGCGTCACTTCAACAACCAATACCACTGGAGTCACCCTGGGAGCACCTAAGTTGAATAATAATGAATAATGTTAACAAGAATAATAAGATTAATGTATATTATCATATTATCCTTCATTCAGCCGTGATCAAGTCGCATGTACTACTTTACGGAGGCGACAAAACACGTGTTGGCTTGATGAACTACTGTTGAAAGAGGAACATTAAAGAAAAGAAACTACAAAGAAAGAAGCAAAAGACTAACTTATTGTGTTTCATGCCGTAATGGTTTCGCATTTATGCTAACTGATACTATACGAGTGCTAGGGGTACACCTTTTGAAGACTATATTGTGGCTCTGCCACAATAATTTAGGGAGGCGGGTGGTTCTCCCCAAACCCCTTTTAGCACCGTGAATAACGCAATCTCCACTAGATAACAGGTGAAGTAACCGCGAGCGCCTATCACCTATTAACAATACCACCTCCCACGACAAAGTATAAAAACTCTTTAGGGGGGCCGAAGTTTCCGGTTCAAGCGCGCACCCCAAGGCTATTGTGAAAGTCCCTCATCTATAGTCAAGCTCTGAAATGTCAGCTTGATGCCTTTCCTTTGCCGCCAGGTGCTACCCTTATTCAATATGTGGATAATTTATTGATTGCTGCTGATTCAGAGGATATTTGCAAGAACTTGACTATTGCACTATTGCGCCACTTGTCTGACCTTCACCCCATGGTTTCACTCTCTAAATTACAATATGCCCGCCAAGAGGTTACCTATTTAGGTCATCTCTTGTCGAAGGAGGGAAGGCGACTGACCCCAGAACGTATTCAAGCAATTGCATAAATGTCTGTGCCATCCACACAAAGAGAAGTACGTGCCTTTCTGGGCATTACCTCTTATTGTAGACAGTGGATTCCAAATTTTTCTTTGTTGGCTAAACCTTTGTTGGCACTCACTTTGAAAGACACACCCCAACCTCTTCCTTGGACTGACAAATGTCAGAAGAGTTTTTCTGATTTACGTGCTGCTCTGTGTTCTGCTCCTGTCTTGGGTACTCCGGATTACAGTAAGCACTTCACGCTCTATGTCCATGAAAGAGAGGGTTGTGCGTTGTCAGTCTTAACACAACGATTTGGAGACAAGCAGCGGCCATGTGCCTACTTTTCAGCTACATTAGATCCAGTAGCCAAGGCATTGCCTAGTTGTCTTAAAGCTACAGCAGCAGCAGCAATTTCTATTCGCCAGTCTGCTGGAGTGGTGCTAGATAACACTCTTATTGTTATGGTACCACATGCAGTGGATACCTTGCTAAATAGGACAAAAACGCAGCATCTTAGAAGCGCTCGCTTGTCTGGGTATGAGCTGACGCTCTTGGCTAGTCATGTGCACATCAAACGATGTAACACTTTAAATCCAGCCACATTGTTACCTCTTCCAGAGGAGAAAGGTATTCAGGAACAACATGATTGTTTTCTCCGTACTGAGGAGGAGACAAAAGGTAGGATTGATTTGAAAGGTACACCACTAATGGACCCGAATGGGATCCTATGGGTGGATGGTTCTTGTTTTAAACTCCCTACTGGTGAAACAACTTCAGTTTATGCTGTTACCACCTTGCATACAATCGTGGAGACAGCACGCATCAGACATAATTCAGCTCAGGCAGCTGAACTGATAGCTTTGACCAGAGCGTGTGTGTTATCTAAAGGGAAGAGAGTGAATGTATATACCGACAGCCAGTATGCGTTTGGTGTGGCACATAGTTTTGGTCGTTTGTGGAAGGAAAGAGGATTCTTTACCTCCCACGGTACTAAAATACAGAATGGTCAGTTGGTAACTGATCTTCTTGAGTCACTTGCTTTGCCTACCCAGATAGCAATCATAAAGTGTAGTGCGCATAAGAGGATTACTGATGGTGATGGTCACGGGAATGCTTTTGCGGATGAGGTAGCGAAAGAAACAGCCAGAGATGCTATGAGTCGCATGTATGTTGCGGGCCCTGCAAATTGGGTCAAGGAAAAAGGAATGTGTGAGGATACAATAGAAAGTGTGAGATCGATTCAAGGAGAGGCTACAGAGAAAGAGTTGAGTAAGTGGAAAGAGAGTACAGGAATGTTAGACGCAATGGGATGTTGGATAGAATTGTCAGAACATCAGCGTTGGCTGTTACCAGATGCCTATGTACTGCCTGTAGTTGCTATGGCACATGGTCCAGCCCACATCAGTGCGAAAGGAATATGTAGGCTTCTGGCTCCAGTGTGGCTGAACGAAGGAATTCCAAAATGTGCAGATAATTTAGTGAAGGATTGTATTGTTTGCTTGATGCATAATCCAGGAAAGGGAACCCCAACTCCAGCAGGTCATTTTGCTCCCCCAACATATCCTTTTGAGGTGTTGCAAATTGATTATATTCACATGGAACAATGCAACAATCTCAAATATGTTTTGGTGGTGGTGTGTGCCTTCTCCAGATGGATAGAGGCCTACCCCCTGAAAGACAACACTGCTTTGTCCACTGCCAAAGTTCTTCTGAAAGAGTTCTTCCCTAGGTTTGGTTTGCCACGCATTGTCTGGAGTGACAATGAAAGTGAATTTGTGGGCCAAATTAAGAAAAAGGTGTGTGCCGGTTTTGGTATCAGGCAAAAATTCCATGCGGCGAACCATCCCCAATCAGCGGGTCTAGTAGGGTACTATAACTGGAAAACACAAACTAGACAAGTGCTCCCACACAATCAAATTGTACATCCCCGGTAATCTGTTACCTCACTGCCCTTCACCCAACCATCCAGTGCTCTGAAAAAAGAATCTACACATTCAAGTCATTTCTGTGACTCAGGTTACTTGCCTGGCCCGATGCTTTACCTTTGGCTCTCCTATCCACTAGAACAGCTGTACATTCTCGTTTGGGACTCAGCCCATACGAGGTTGTTTTTGGGCGCCCGGCTAATGTTTGGGGAGTCCCTCGCCCTAAAATGTATTCTGACATACAGTATCCAATGCTGATTGACTACTTACATGACCTCACCACTAAATTACGTGTTCTCCACCAACAGGTTCAAAACGCTTTACCAGCGACCTCCACACACCCAGGTCATTCTATCCAACCGGGGGACTGGGTCTGTGTGAAAAATTTTCAGAGAACAAGGAATTTGGAACCTCGTTGGAAGGCGCCTCGACAAGTTCTTCTGGTGACACGTACAGCAGTGAAAGTGGAAGGGAAGAAGAACTGGATCCATGGCGTGCACTGCAAAAAGGTGCCCTTGCCCTTGCCTTTTGACCAGTGGGTCCATAAGGGTGTAGGTGATTTTGAAGGCGAAAGGGTCCCTCGGTTTGTACCTTTCAGTAGTGCACACCTAGATGGAACTCGGTCAGAGAAAGAAGATGACGACGTTTTACAAGAAGCCGTACTGCCACATCTCCGATTGAACACTACAGATCCACAGACACTATTTCAGGACCAAACTGTACTGAACAGAACTCGATATAATTTAAGACCTAGACTGGTCAAGGACACCTGAGATTTTCATCTCTTTCTTGACATGTATCATCTGTCCAGGTTGCAAGGTCACGGTAGGAGTCTTGGTTCGTGACCCGTATAGTGGCTAGGCCCCCAGGACTTGCAGTGTCACAGGACGGCTAATAATCACAGCCAAGTGAGTAAGGAAGATTGCCGTGAGCAACAATTTTAGAGGATGGATGTAAAAGTGGGAAAGAATAATAAGAAGGAAGAGATGAGAAAGAAATATTGTAAATTAGTGTACAGTCAATGTGGCATAACATTGTGTGTTCTTATTTTTTTTAGTACCTTATTGGCTTGTGTAGGTTGGATTGTTCATGCTATGCAGCACAAATCTGTCCCTACTTCTATTTCCTTGTCTCTCCATTCTACTATCTCCCCACATCAATTACATACACTTCCCCAACATGAACTAATCAGGAGAACAGAATATTTTAACAATTAATTTGTCCAGTTGTTGCATCAACACCAATTGGTAGTCAACACAACCGACTGTTGGGTGTGTGGACTTATGCCTCATACCACAAACAAAAGGGATGCCATATTTAACCCTTCCATTTTCTTATGAAGGTTCCGCTTGGGCCTATTTTGTGATATTTTCAAATGCATATCAGAACCGATTTAGACGTCCAGTTGGTTCATATGGTAGTGGACAAGATTTTAGTCATAGTTCTCTGATAAAAGGAATAGTGGCTATGGCTAGAATTGTGGAGAATAGTAGGGTTCCTGTTGATGAGAAATGGGCATACGATGGTTGGAACGTGACTTGTTACGTTACTAGCCTTACAGATAGAGTTAAACAGGGAAAATCTCCACCAATTTGGACTGTGCCTCATCGAGGTGACTTTTGTTTACAAATGAATGGCCAGACTGCTGACACTGGACAAGGAAAGAGTTTTTGTTCCCATACATACATTCACACATCTCAGAATTCACCACCGTTAGTCCCATCCCAGAGCACGTATTTTGTCTGCCACGATAGAGCCTACACGTGGTTACCGACGGATTTTTCAGGAACGTGCTATATAGCCTTTCTTCTCTCTCCTACATACACTGCTCCTTCGGGACATCACAGAAACAGATATGGCAGAGGGATTATTGATTCTAAAGACACGGCAGGACAAGAGGGAGGTGATTTCCTAAAAGGATTTCTCCCTTTTTGGGGCCCAATGGCCAACAGTAGAAACATGAGACAATTGGTTTGTGTTGTTGAGACTACCATAGATGTCACTGTGGGAGCCTTGAGTAATCTCACAGCTGAACTTCAGGCGGATCGTCTCATGACATTGCAGAACCGGACTGCTCTGGATGTTATTCTTGCGGATCGTGGTGGAGTTTGTAAATTGATCGGATCTAGCTGTTGCATTTATATACCTGACGACACCCCTACGGTATACCAAGCCATCTCCAAATTACATGTGATCTCCGAGTCGATTCATCAAGACGAAGGAGATTGGTCTTTATTGAAATGGTTTTGTGAAATACTGTCCAAATGGGGATGGAAGGTATTAACATTCCTTGGAGTGGTTTTGGCCATCATTTTTTCCTGCTGTCTCTGTATGCAGTGTGGCCCCGCCATCTGTGGTCTTTGTGCCACTATGTGTGTCCCAAGGCCTGTGCCACGGAAGACGGAGAGCATTAAAATGATGTTGCAGCAACAGCTTGATGACCTCATGGCCATTGACGTCGACTCAGATTAAAATGAGTATGTGTGCTTGCCTGAGTAATGGCAAAAGGAGGGTCTGATGTAATTCAATTTTCATATTTAGCCACCATTTTGTGTCTTTCCGCCATTTTGTGTTGCCCTCACTCAGGCAGCACGGTGAACGAGGTGTTGTTTTCCCTCATCCTACTGCAACATGTCAAATAACCTCCTGCCTCTGTTTAAAGCTGGTGTCAGGGTCCGGCCGACTTCACTAATCCTCGTCTGGATTGACTGATCCCTGTCTCGACTATCTGTTGGTTCGCACCATTCGTTCCTGACTTTATCTTATCCTCTGGCCTGCGCTATTCTTTACTCGTATTCTCTCATTTCACAACTGTCCTCCGGGGCATACAAATGTGTCCTGTCACCTGCAAGTCGACTTATAAACACTACCACTGATTAACTTGTGGGGAAGGGTGACAAACACAGTTGGAAGAGAGGCTCATTGGGAGTGTTCTTTGTGAATATGTGTGTTATAAAAGATTCATCAACAACATGCAGCATAATTATGCTGCAGACCCATTCGCACTGCTTCAGAAAGAATGTATTGCAAACTTTTCCAATTTTTTGTTCATTTATTTTCAATATTCATTCGTTATCCAACTTGACTAGATTAATGACGATAAAGTTGTCCATATGTCCATAAACTTCACACAAATAGTTGTGCCCATCCAGGCCTCTTACTACATTGCGTCAGGACATATGATTCATAAATAGCAGCTGAAAATCTAATTCCCAATGCATTTCGGACATCTTTGTTTGCCCTTCATCAGGGGAAGCATGTTAATTATCCATATTGTCACTCATGAAACGTATTTACAACTTTTCCATGCTATAACCTGCACAGTCAATGCCTTTTAACTCAGTGATCACCACAATAACTGACCCTCAACATCTTTACGATACTGTGAAGAATTAATTCAGCGCGGTAACCTCCCCCTCTCCTCCTCGATGTAAGGCCTGCCAAAAATATACCCGCATTGCTGAATGCACAATAAACCTCACCCTGTCATTTTATGAATATTGAAAATAAATGAACAAAAAATTGGAAAAGTTTGCGATACATTCTTTCTGAAGCAGCGCGAATGGGTCTGCAGCATAATTATGCTGCATGTTGTTGATGTATACGTTTTCCGCGCAATGAGGTGAGGCGCGGCCCCTGACTGCACGCGTAAAATGGATAAAAATGGATTATATTGAAAACCAAGATGAAAAAGAAAAAATAGGTGTGCAACGGCTTCTTCACATGTGCATTTATAAAAAGATTGTGCGCCACGAAGTAAAGTGGCAGTCTCCTATGAACATACCGAGTGTACTTCTGGGACAACTGTACTTAGCTGCAGCTAATAAACCTTATCTTCTACGCCTAACAGAGTGTCCCATGTCTCTGTTCGACAAAGCAGGTGAACTCAAGAGATTAAGGCGTACCCTGCGCCGCCAGGCCCATAAGGTCCCAGTTCTTCACTTCCGCCTTATTGAAAGAGAGCCAATAATTCATGTCCAACACCTCGGCAGCATATATTAACGAGGGAGGGATTTTGACCTTAAAAACATAAAACATGGCCAAAATGGCATCTCCCGCAGGTTTTTATAGAATCTGTTTAATGCATTTGTCTGGGAGACAGCTTTACTAACACAGTGTTTAATATGCTCCAGATCTCGGCCTGTTTTAGAAAAAACCTTCCCTAGATATAGGTACGAATCAATCAGTTCCAGTATTTCAGAACCAAGCATCCATTTTAGACATCTCTTTATTCTGAGCCCCTTCTTATGAAAACCCAAAATCTTGCTTTTTGCAATAGTAATTTTCAAGAAGTGAGCCTCTGCATATTTACTTAGGGCATCCAGCCAACGTTGCAGGCCAATAGGCATTAGATCGAATATTGCAACATCATCTGCATATAATAGAGAGCCAACGAGCATTGTACTAATTTTGGGGGCATCCCCCTTACAAAATTCAGAGCGCCGGGGAGATCCGCAATATACAAAGAAAATAAAAGTGGTGCTAATAAGCAACCCTGCTTGAGCCCATTGTGCGTTCTAATTTTACAAGATAACTCCTGCAAACATCCCAACAGAACCTTGCACCAGGTGTCTGTTTGCAATTCCATAATCAGACCCAAAAGATGATGTGGTATGCCAAGGAGGGCAAGCTTTCTCCACAGCGTCTGGGGGTCCACTTTGTCAAACGCCGTGGAGAAATCAATAAAAACTGTATACATTGGCATACCTTGGGAGAAGACATATTTCTCTACAATTGTCTGCACAACCGCTATATTATCCAAGGTGCCATGGTTCTTTCTAAAACCAGCTTGTTCTGGTGGAAGAATATTCTGATCATAAACCCATTGTTGCAGATGACATAATATGCTTTCTGCAAATAGTTTGCCTGAGGCATCCAGGAGGGCAATCTGTCTAAAACTAGCCAGCACCGTTTTTGGTCCTTTTTTATACAGAGGAACTATAATACTCCCCTTCCAAGAGGGGGGAATTTTATTCATAAGAAAACAATATTTAAAAAGTGGCTCTAAAAAATCACCCCATACTTCTGGCTCCTTTTTGATTAGTGCAATCGGGATTCCGTCCAGCCCTTGTGCGCCAGAGGTTCTAGCATTCTTTGTATGGGTTACCATTTCCTCTCCTGACCGGGGGCCAAATTCCGTAAATTCAGTAGACGCAGGTTTAACCACATCAGTCATCAAGAGATAGACTGGGCTATTATTTCCATATAATAGGGAGATGAAATCCTCCCAGTCCTTTTCTGGAATCGGTATGGGTAGAGCCCTCTGCCTTGAATCACAGTATTCCGCGATAAAGTGCCAATACTTTCTTGAGTCTTTGGCCCTTGTGGTTTCCCTCAGACCAATCCACTTAGCATCAAGTTCCCTACTTTTTTCACTGAGAGTAAAATGCCTTCTCACTCGCTTAAGGCGAATGATTTCCTGCTGCCGACCAGTGAGGAAATGTATATGCTGTTTCCAGACGAGATGGTTAATTGCTTGTTTTAAAGATATCATATGGGACGTATCCTGTATATACAGGCGAGGTTCAGAAGATGTAGAGCTTAAATTACAAATCTTCTCCATTTGACTCTCAAAGAAGGGTATAATATTGGAGTGAGTAAAACCCTGCTTTTCTGAATAAACCATCTTCACAATCGAGCCTACTTCAAAGATGTTTTTTTGCGTCCAGAAGGACCGACCATTTGCTTTATTAAAATTGGCCATGCCCTGACCAGCATTTCCCGAATCCAATGTGGGTAGATCAAAAGCCACTGTCATATCCACTATGCTATGGTCGCTCCATATTGACAGGTGGACAAAGAGATTATCACAATCCCCAAACATTTGATAAGAAACAATCACATATTCCAAAAGGCTCTGAGTGTGTTGAAAGTAAAAGGTAAAATGTGTTATTTTATCAGCGGGCACTCTCCCATTTAGAATAACAAGATCTAGGCTTCTGATGCTATCAAACAAAAGAAACCCCTGCTTCTCTGTTTTCACTTTATTTGGTAATAAAATCTCGGGAATATGCCAAATTTCCTCTTTGTCAGTATTGGCATAAATTCCCGAAACAGAGTTCGAAATTTTTGCATTTAAGTCCCCCACTAATGTCACTAGGAGGCATTCTTCCCTGATAGCTATATCCTGAATAAAAGAGAAAAATACATGCAAAAGATGATCAAAAATGTTCCCGGGGGGATATACAAGTTTGGAAAGAAGTAGACCACCAGAATCTCCCAGACACCCCAACTTCACACATATACAGAGGTTTGAAGAGTGGCAGAAGACCTTCTGATCCCAATAATGGAGTTTTTAAGCAAAATAGAGACCCCCACTAGCGTGTCCCCTTCCCGAACGCTTAGCATAACAAGAGTAAACAAAATAGCCATCACATTCAAACTCTTTACAGGACCCTGTTTCTTGTAAGCATATAATTAAAGGGTTCATAATTTTCAAGGAATTCAGTTTTGTTTCATTGGGTCCCAGACCGGCCATATTCCAAGACAAGAGTAGCCCACCCAGGCTACCTCAGGGGAGCACTCCTTACTGCTTCCGGATGAGTGTTATTCAGGGCTCTTACAACCCAACTCCACTGGGCAAATTCATCTTCTGTGTCTGGATTCTGAGGGGCAACTGCCACACTGGACACAACATTTATTGAATGCCCCCTTCAGTCCACGGAAACCAATATATCTTTGGAATTGCTCATAGAATACTCAGTATCGGTGCACAATGCATCTAGCCCCAATGAATTAGTAGCCCTAGAAACTTTCAAATGATGGGTTTTGGGGCCAGCAGTTTGATATTCCTCATGTTCATTAACTGATGTTATATCAAGCCCTTGTTTAAAAAAATGCTCATATTTCTTCAAAACCAAGTTGGCCACTATCAGGGAGCAAAAAGTGACCCTAGAATACGGAACAGTGTCATGTACATTAATCATCACATTTAAAATGTCCTTGCTTGTTATCAGCATTAATGCCTCTAGTTCCGAGAATAAGCTAAGAATGTATCCTTTATTTACCGGAGTGGATCAATTATCAAATAACCAGATAAAATCCACCATCGGAGATAATCCGGTCTGTACCCCGCTAGTTTTCTTTGGAGTATCTCTCCAAGGGATCCTGTCCATAAGGCTGCCAACTTGTATACCACTATGGTGTTGGATATTCGAGTATGAAGCAGTATTGGGAGATGGGGCCTCAATATTTCTATCAGACGGAGATGGGGTCCCTATATGGGTTCTATTCGGCCCAACCTGTGGAATAATTGGAGCTTGAGGCCCTCCCTCTAGGTTACCGTCCACCCTGGGATCGGTGGAGTCAATGGCCCCAGTCCCTGTCTGCAGCGAGGAGATCCCATAACCCATTTCCATTTCCCCTCCCGATGGACCCGCTAACTCATTAGAGGAGGGATGGATTACTTGGAGGGACTGCGACAACCGGGTTAGAAGAGATACTCCCGGACCAGAGTCTCCCCAATCTTCCGGTTAATGCCATGGGCGCTCTGATGGATTCTCTTGGGTTGCCATCTGCTAATGGTGTTTTGGGTCCTCCCATCTCCGTTACTAAATTGGTATCGCTCTGACTTTCTAAAATGCGGGAAAAGTGCAATTTTGACGCTTTCCGTTTGGAAAATTGTCTCTTCTTTTATGTTTCTTTTTCATAATTCCCCTTATGTTTTGATACTAGACTATCCCTCTTACCTACTTTCAGTCCTCCCTTCCCTAACAATGTGGGTGAGTCCACCTGAGTAGTAGGAAAGATTAGCGCCTCCCCCCCTACCCACCCTCCCCACCTGCTTAGTTTGCTTGGCATTGCCCCTGATTTTCTCAATTTCTCCGGGGCCCCCCAGTCTACCCTTCTTAAACAGAGGGAAGATTTTCAAGATGGACTTCTCCAAAGGGGGACTCAGTTCGGCCTTCTCAAATAATGTGCTTAAACATAACTCTTCCTTTTCAAGATTACACACGGGAGCCATGGGGGACACCAGGAAAAGAGGAGTTTCTGCCTGTACGGAGACGTCTTTCGCCTCTCCCGAGGGAAGGTATGGTGCAGGCCTATCACTTGGCCGTGCTCCCATCTGAGGGAGGATCATGGAGATAGGTTTAGTGATGACAGACTTATTTACCTTTTGCACTTCAAATAGCATTACAGAATTCATTTCCAGTATGTGGTCAGAACTCAGTACAGATTTCTCTAATAAGGACAGTATAGAATTTAAAACAAATTCACTACAAACAAGATATTCTGAGGGCACACCATCTCTCTCATTTTCCCACTTCGGTTGAGAATCAGGCAAGAATACATCATGGGCAGACTCCATAGAGGTACCAATCAAATGACTTGTACTACAGTATAAGAAAGGCACAGAAAGACGCCTGGGAGAGGAGCTTACAATTTGAGTGTTTTGTTCCCTGTGTCCACTCATTAACTGATTGCCCTTATGCCCACAGTCAAATTGGTCTCCCCAGTCCCTTTTTTGAGCTTCTATATCAATGTCTGGGAGTGTAAAGTCTTCCCCTGGCATTGACTCTTCACATAACTTTGCCTTCTCCACCATAGGAGCGCCAAGGCGATCATCCAGAACTCTGTCCCCGCCTGATCCCTTATGAAAGTCTGCTTGGGCTGGTGAAACAAATGGTATAACCTCAATCATACTGTCACTCCTTGACTGCTTTGTCTGCTTTGTCCTATTTAATAAAATGATTGGCTGACTCTGATGAATGGCAAGAAAATCAGAATCCAAAGAAGCACCGGTAGGTGCGTCAAACGTTGCTCACTGGAACCATCCTCCACTCTTTCAGTAATCTGATCCAGAGACCGGGCCCTCCACTAGACTGCACCTGGCACCCAGCAAGGCTACCTTGAAATTCCTGTGAATCCACGAGAGGCAATGAAGAAGAGGTTGAAGGCATTACAAGATGAAAATTAAAGGTCTGGCCTTCTTGGACCACAACTGCCACCTCAGGGTCAATCCGAGTCATTTTACAGAAGAAAACAGTTATAACAGGGTGGGATTTATAGCAGAGATGGTGTAATTGTCTAGTGCCGCTAAATGATCTTCTTAGTTTATGACTTGGTGAGGAGGAGAGCACATACCCTGAGCGCAATTTTCGAGAAGTCATCTCGCTCTGGGTTTCGGGCTTGCCTGGTTGATTCCTGCCCCCACACGGTTAAACGCTTAATCATTTAATCAGGAAAATGAACTTCAAATTTCCGGTTCACAGACCGCCGCTCTAACGAAGTCTAAAAGTCTGAAAGTCAGGCAGTGACCACAGGACCCCTCTGTACTGCACTGGTCGGCGCCCAAAGATGGCACTTAGACTGACACACAGCTTATGTTCACCACGGCTCGCTTTAGGCTTACCCGGTTAGATGAGCTGTGGCCCCCAATGCCTCCAATACCGGCCCTAGAGCCAAGACACAGCACCAGCACCAAAGACGCACAGGCCAAAGCTGATTGGGGCCCCCTTAATGACACGCTATTGGATGCTGAACAGCCACTCCAAACCAGCTCCTTATTCCTTCCTCCAACACTAGTCTCGGATGGGGACCCTCCACTGGGAGAAGGAGGGAGAAACAAGGCAAGGTAGGGCGAGATAAGCAGACTGGGCAGGCGGACTGAGGGGACTGAAGCGGTTGCTCAGACCCGCGAGCCTACCGCCAGCCGGCCGCCTATACGTAGTCAAGCGATTCCTGTGCTGACACTCGTTTTTTAGGTCTCGCCTACACAGCGCGCATGCGCTGCTAAGGAGGACCTTTAGCAGTCGCTCTGCTCTTTTTGGAAGCACATACTCGTGCTTGTGGCGGCATCCACCTTGCGGGAGCGAGCAGGGGTGCACCCACAAGCATGAGTATGTGCTTCCAAAAAGAGCCGACTGCGCGCTCACGCACGCACGCACCACTCCCGGGCCAGCAAACACACAATTGCAGTGCCAACATGTGTTTTTTACTTTTTCTGTGACAAGCATGCGTGTGCTTTAAAATAGCAGCATTAGTTATTCACTTGTGCACGGCTATCATTTACTTTGTGTTTTGCTTTTACTGTGACATCACTTATTCCCTCGTGCTCTATCTTGCTTTCTTTTTTTTATCATTCACTCTGTGTTTTGCTTTTACCTTTTCTCACTATTTGTCACCACGTCCACCGCCACCACCACCACGTCCACCCCACCACCACTTCCACCACCACCACGTCCACCACTGCCATGTCCATCACCACCACATCCACATCCACCACCACCCCACGTCCACCACCACGTCCACAACCACCACCACATCCACCACCACCATGGGCACCACCACGTCCACCACCACCACGCCCACCACCACGTCCACCACCACCATGTCCACCACCACCACCATGTCCCCCACCATCATGTCCACAACCACATCCACCATCACGTCCACCACATCCACCACCATGTCCACCTTTACCACATCCACCACCACCACATCCACCACCACCACGTCCACCATCACCACGTCCACCACCACATCCAACCCGTCCACATCCCCCACCATATCCACCACCACCACACCCACCACCATGTCCATCACCACGTCCACAACCACATCCACAACCACCACCACGTCCACCACCACCACATCCACCACCACGTCCACCACCACCACCATGTCCACCACATCCACCACCACCACATCCACCACCACATCCACCAAGACCACCACGTCCACCACATCCACCACCACCACCACCACCACATCAATCCCTATCACGTCCACCACATCCACCACCACCATGTCTGCCACCACCATGTCCACCACCATGTCTACCACCACCACGCCCACCACTACCATGTCAAACCACCACCACCACGTCCACCACCTCCATGTCCACCACCACTACCACCATGTCCACCAACACCACCACGTCTACCACCACCACATCCCCCACTACGTTCACTACCACCACATCCACCACCACCACCACGTTCACCACCACCACATCCACCACCATATCCACCACAACCACGTCCACCACCATGTCCACCACCACGTCCACCACCACATCCACCAGCACATCCACCACCACCACCACATCCACCACCACCACATCCACCACCACCACTACATCCACCACCACCACGTCCACCACCACCACATCCACATCCACCACCATGTCCACCACCACCATGTCCACCACCACCACATCCACCACCACCATGTCCACGTCCACCACCATGTCCACCACCACCACCATGTCCACCACCACATCCACATCACCACCACATCCACCACCACCACCACACCCACCACCACCACCACGTCCACCACTACCACCATGCCCACCACCACATCCACCACCACCACATCCACCAACACCACCACATCCACCACCACCACATCCACCACCACCACCATCACAACCACCACCACCACCACCACGTCCACCACCAAGGCCACCACCAACATCATATCCACCACCACCATATCCACCACCACCATGTCCACCACCACCATGTCTACCACCACCACTATGTCCACCACCACCACATCCACCATCACCAGCACGTCCACCACCAACAAGGCAACCACCACCACCATATCCATCACCGCCATATCCACCACCACCATCATGTCCACCACCACCACGTCCACCACCACCACGTTCACCAACACATCCACCACCATGTCCACCACCACCACGTCCACCACCACCACATCCACCACCACCACTTCCACCACCAACACCACATCCACCACCACATCCACCACGTCCACCACCACCATGTCCACCACCACATCCACCACCACCACGTCCACCACCACCACCACATCCACCACCTCCACCACCACCACCACCCATGACAAAGTGTCACTGGAGGGCAGGGGTAATAGGATTGTCAACCCCGGCTGTACATGGGACATTTAAGGATGCATTGGGTGTGAGGAGACAGGAATAGGGGCTGGAAGTATTACACCAGACCCAAGATACATTTTTAAGAGGCGCAATGTCACAGGGGCTCCTGTAAAAGCACTCACAGCATCTCTTCCTCACAGTGGCATACCTGCACGAGCCACTCACTCAAAACAAGCATTGGCATAGCCAATAGGTCTCGCCTTTGAGACCTTATAAGTATTTAGCTATGCAACATTTGATATTGTTGCACCAAGGATATTGTGCTGGATAACTAAACACTTATAAGGTCCCAAAGGCGAGACCTATTGGCTATGCCAATGCTTGTTTTGCCTCCCCGGCTTGACCCAGCCTGACCCCTCAGCATCTCTGAGGCAGCCCGTGTCCCCCACACTCCTCGAGCACTTGCTACGCATGTTAAAGGCTGCAAGGCTGCAACTCCTGGGGTAAATTTCGGGGCGGCTTTCTGGCTTTCCTCCACTGCAGCACCACCGCTCACCAGCTCACCAACTGCTCCCTATCACGTGACGGTCACCTCACTTTGCCGCTGGATTCAAGCAAGCCTGGCTGAAGACGGCTGAAATGCCAGAAACCAGTCCTAGGAAGCTTGTTTCCAGTCCAGGGAAGACATGGCTTGGCAGTTCGGGCTGGACTGTTCCCATGAGGCACAGGGTCAGACTGATTTGCATATGGCCATGTCTGAACTGGGGTGGCAGAGTGGGCTAAAGAACGGTGATGGATTAAACCCAGATCAGTTGACTGGGGGTGAGTGCTTGCAATGTTCAACACTCCGTCCATCATTTCCTTTGGTTTTTGCTTTGTTCGCCATAAGTTGGCAGGGTATGCTCAGACGTGAGTCCCTTGCTCACTTTGCCACTGGATTCAAGCAAGCCTGGCTGAAGACGGCTGAAATGCCAGAAACCGGTCCTAGGAAGCTTGTTTCCGGTCCAGGGAAGACATGGCTTGGCAGTTCGGGCTGGACTGTTCCCACGAGGCACAGTGTCAGACTGATTTGCATATGGCCATGTCTGAACTGGGGTGGCAGAGTGGGCTAAAGAACGGTGATGGATTAAACCCAGATCAGTTGACTGGGGGTGAGTGCTTGCAATGTTCAACATTCCGTCCATCATTTCCTTTGGTTTTTGCTTTGGTCACCTCATGTTCACCTACTCACGTAAAAACACCAAGATACTTAAAAAATGTATACCAGCTCAAACTTCACTACTAGCTATTTTCCAAATAAAATTCGATCAAGGTCTACCAAACTTCTTAGTTGTGATTTTATTAAGGTACACTGCTTCATTAAGGTATCTTAATGGGTTAATATACCTGCTGCAGATGTATGCAAATCTTAGGTGAGATGCCAGCTTTTGCACATTTTAGTTAATGAATTGATGCATTCATATGACACTCACTTTTCTTCTTTTGGCAAATGCAGTGCAAACAGAGCCAGGGGTAGTCAGTTGTTCTGCCAAATGACTTGAGGAGCCTGATCTGAAGAGAATCAGCGTGGGAAACAGGGATTTCCTGAGGTATGTATTCTGAAACTAGTTATAGGAATTAACATTTAAGGGCTTATTTCAAACTATTCCTTTTCTGTCGTAAGAATCATGACCACCACCATGTCTACCACCACACCCATGCCCACCACCACCACGTCTGAAGAACCGGGCTCATTAAGCCTGGCAGCGCAGGGTACGCCTGAAATCTTCTGAGTTCGCCTTCCAAATTACAGAGACACGGAACACTCTGTTTGGCATAGGAACTTCAATTTATTAGCTGCAGCTAGGTACAGTTGTCCTAGAAGTACATCAGTGGTAGGTTCTCAGGAGACTGCCACTTCAATCCGTGGCTCACAGTCTTTTGTAGCGCTTGAATCCCCTAAAGCAGCAACCCCCACAATGTGCAATAAAAATACAAATCATCCACAAGAAAACATTCTTTGTACAAGATACAGGATAATGGGTAATAGAAATTCCTTCCCTAAGGTCGTGTTCTCTACCCGACCCTATAGGTCAGGCGGCATAGCCATTCCTTGGTTAAATTAATTTACGGCAGGACGTGTTTGCGTGTTGAAGATGGTGATTCGTAAAACAACTGGAGAGGCCGAGAACGGTCACCAAGGGTCAATAGATTGTTCTCTCGGGGATTAGTTGCTTCGAGCCGGGTCTCAGAATGGACTTAGCTCAGGGAAACAGGAAAGGTTGTGCAATATGTGCAACAGTATAGAATGAGAGAGAAACGCTATGAAGGTTGAAGGTGCCTGAGTGAGGGCAACAGCGTAATGGTGTTACTAGGAAAGATGGGGCTGTATTTGGATTTCCTCAGACCCTCCTTTTGCCATTACTCAGGCAAAGAAACCAGAGGCTGTTGTTAATCTGAATCGACTTCAATAGCCATGAAATCTACAAGCTGTTGTTGCAGCATTATCTTTGTGTTCGCTGCTTTCTGTGATACCGGATTTGGAACACACAGGGTGGCGCAGAGCCCGCATATAGCTGGACCACATTGTAGGCAAAGGCAACATGAGAAGAGAATAGCCAAAGTCGCTCCGACAAAGGTAAGAATCTTCCATCCCCATGTAGACAGTAGTCCCCCAAACCATCCCATCAGAGACCCTGATCCCTTCATCCTGGTGAACGGACTCAGCGATCTTATGTAGCTTAGAGATGGCTTGGTATACTGTAGGGGCGTTGTCTGGAATAAAAATGCAACAGCTAGATCCGATCATCTGCATACGCCCCCACGGTCAGCAAGGATGATATCTAATACCATCTTGTTCTGAAGCGTGACAAGGCGGTCAGCAGCGAGTTCTGCAGTGATGTTACTCAAAGCTCCAGCTGTTTCATTGACAGTGGCTTCTACAACTCGAATTAGTTGTCTTATGTCTCTACTGTTGGCTATTGAGCCCCAGAATGGAAGGAGTCCTTTCAAGACATCCCCGACTTCTTGTCCTGACGTATCCTGGTCAGACGCCACCCCTCTTTTCTGTAAATGATGCTTGGCATCTGCTATATATGTAGGGGAAAAAACCAAGCGATATAACAAGTGCCTCTCCAATTACCTGGTAGAGAAGTGTAAGCCTTATTTCCACACACAAAGTATGTATTACCTGAGGGAACCATACGAGGCCAATCTGTCCCATTCAATGTCACAATATGTTGGCAATTGCTTGTACCTTTATATTCTAACCCTCCTTTCCTAATACAGAATGGTGCTTGTCCAGGTACCACTAGAAAAGTTTGTCATTTTCGAGAGGTTCTATTAGAGGGCAGAAAATACAAATCCGTAGATTTGGTTTGGCGATCAGCATATTCCGACTTCTCACTATCCGTCCCATATATCCTTTTTCTGTCACACCAACATAAATGGTATAGATGTACTCCCAAGCTCCTTACTTCTCGAGTATCCCCATCTCCAGAAAATACCCAATTGGCGCTCAATTCCCACCATGCACTACAAGAGCCATTAAATGAAAAAGGAAGGGTAATGTATGGCATTCCAGTATTCACTGAACTTGGCAGAAGACCACAAACCCAACAGTTTGTCCCATTAGTGGCCAATTGATGTTGGTGTAGCATGTAAACAAATGTGTTGTTGCGGAATTCACTCCTTTTTGACTCAACATGAGGTGGTAGAGTGACATGTGTATGCATTTCAACCGTAACTTTGGGAGTAGGCTATGTAAAAATTACGTGTAGTCCCCATCCTATACAAGACAATATAATACATATCAAAATCAATATTATTAAAGCCACTATAAAACGATTATGCAATAATTTACAATGCTTTGTGCTCATTGTTTGTATTTTGTCCATTCCCTTGTTAACAGTCATTTCCAGCTCTAAATATTGCCCGTGACGGGAGGTTGCTTCACTCAGCTGTGATTGTCTGTAGTTCTTTATACTTTCCTACAAGTCCCACAGGCCTAGAGCCACATCTTGGGTCACAATTCTGAGACTTGCGATCACGGCCCTGCAATCATGTGGAAATCGGGATAAAGACAAAAGTCAATGAAGCACTATTGAGGTATTTTTGTTCAGTCTGGGCCTCAAATCGTACCTCCGGGAACCAGGTACAGTTTGCTCTTGGAAAAGGAGATGTGGTTTAGTAGTGTCCAATTTCACTGCCGGTGGTATAGCTGTCTGGAGGACCTCATCGTCGTCTTGTCATGCTCCGGCAAAGTCTAGGCGCGCATCGCTGAATAGTCCAAATCTTGGTACTCTTCCGGTTTCAGAGTCACTAATTCGTTTATGAACCCATTGATCATAAGGCAATGGTAGGGGCACTTTCTTGCAATGTACCCCATGTACCCAGTTCTTTTTGCCGACCACCTTTACTGCAGTACGCGTCGTCAGTAGCACCTGACTAGGTTCTCTCCAGCGAGGTTCCAAGTTCTTTTACCTCTGGAAGTTTTTGACGCAGACCCAGTCTCCCGGCCGTATGGTGTGACCAGGATCCGTTGAAGCCTGGGGCAAAGTATCTTGTACCTGTTGGTGAAGGACACGTCACTTAGTGGTTAGATCATGTAAATAGCCAATTAACAATGGATGCTCTATCTCTGAGTATTTCTTTGGCCTTGGGACTCCCCAAACATTTCCAGGGCATCCAAAGACAACCTCATGAGGTCTAAGCCCCATACGGGAATGGGTGGTTGTTCTGGTGGATAAGAGAGCCAAGGCATCAGGCCAGGCAAGACCCGTGCTGGCTTGTATTTTCGCCAGTTTAAGCTTAAGGGTGCCATTATAGCATTCCACCAAACCTGCTGATTGAGGATGGTTTGCTGCGTGGAACTTTTGCTGAATGCCAAGGCCTGTACATACTTTCTGCATGATCTGACCCACAAATTCACTTCCGTTGTCACTCCAAATAATTCTCGGTAACCCAAATCTTGGCAGATACTCCTTCAAAAGGACTTTTGCTGTGGATAGAGCAGTATTATCTTTCAGGGGATAGGCCTCTACCCATCGGGAGAAGGCACATACCACAACAAGAACGTACTTCAGATTGTTACATCGTTCCATGTGGATGTAATCTATTTGTAAAACCTCAAAAGTGTAAGTTGGGGAAGCAAAGTGTCCTGCTGGTGTTGGTGTTCCCTCCCCGGGTTATGCATCAAGCATACAATACAATGCTTAACCAGATTGTCTGCACATTTAGGGATCCCCACATTCTTCCATACCGGAGGCAGAAGCATGCATATACCTTTAGCGCTAATATGGGCTGGACCATGTGCCATGGTAACTACTGGGAGTACATAAGCATCTGGTAACAACCAGCGTTGATGTTCTGACAAGTCTGTACAGCACCCTGTCACATCCAATCTTCCTATACTTTCTTTCCACGTACTCAATTCTTTCTCTGTGGCCTCTGCCTGGATCATTTTCACACTGTCCACAGTATTCTCACACATCCCTCCTTGTGCAACCCATCTAGCAGAGCCCGCAAGATACATGCAGCTTGTAGTGTCTCTAGCTGTCTCTTTCGCTATGCGGTCTGCGAAAGCATTTCCTTGACCTACATCATCAGTGATCTTCTTATGTGCACTACACTTCACAATCGCTATCTGAGTGGGCAAGGTGAGTGATTCAAGGAGGTCATTTACCAATTGGCCATGCTGTATCTTAGTGCCATGGGATGTGAGAAACCCTCTTTCCTTCCACAGGCAGCCAAAACTATGGGCCACTCCAAACGCATACTGACTATCAGTATACACATTCACCCTTTTTCCTTCAGCCAACACACAAGCTCTAGTCAGTGCTATCAATTCAGCTGCCTGGGCTGAGTTATGTATAATACGCGCTGTTTCTACAACAGTGTATAAGGTAGTGACTGCATAGGCTGAGGTCGTTTCACCATTGGGAAGCTTAAAACAAGAACCGTCCACCCATAAGGTCCCATCCGGGTCTCCGGAAGTGGAGTATCCTTTAAATCAACTCTGCCTTTTGTCTCTTCCTCCGTGCGGAGGAAGCAGTCGTGTTGCTCCTGAGTGTCATTTTCTACTGGAATTGGCAGCAATGTTGCTGGGTTCAAGGTATTACATCGCTTAATGTGTATGTGGCTAGCCAAGAGTGTCAATTCGTACCCCGAAAGGCGTGCACTCGTGAGGTGTTGGGTCTTTGTTCTATTTAGGAGGGTGTCTACTGCATGCGGTACCATGACAATAAGGGTATTATCTAATACCACTCCAGCGGACTGGCGAATGGAAACTGCCGCTGCTGCTGTAGCCCTCAAACAGCTAGGTAATGCCTTGGCCACTGGATCTAACGTGGCCGAAAAATAGGCACAGGGGCGTTGCTTGTCCCCAAATCATTGCGTTAAAACTGATAACGCGCAACCTTCTTTCTCATGAACATAGAGTGTGAAAGGCTTACTGTAATCAGGAGTACCTAACACAGGGGCAGAGCACAAGGCAGTGCGTAAATCAGTGAAACTTTGCTGACATTCCGCAGTCCATGGAAGTGGGTGTGGTGTATCTTTAAGAGTGAGTGCCAACAAGGGATTTGCCAGAAGGGAAAAATTGGGGATCCATTGTCTCCAATAAGAGGTAATACCTAAAAAGGCACGCACCTCTTTTTGCGTACATTGAATAGGCATTTGGGCAATTGCTTGGATACGTTCTGGGGTCAATTGCCGTCCCTCCTTTGACAAGAGATGACCTAGGTAGGAAACCTCTTGGCAGCAATATTGCAATTTTGATGGTGAAACCTTGTGGTTGTGGTCAGATAAGTGGCATAACAGTGAAATGATAGCCTTTTTACAAGTGTCTTCAGAATCTGCTGCAACCAACAGGTCATCCACATATTGAATGAGGGTGGCCCCTGGTGGTAAACACAAAGTATCGAGCTGTGATTTCAATGCTTGACTATAAATGGAGGGGCTCTCGCAATAGCCTTGAGGAGCTCGCTTGAACCGGAAGTTTCGGCCTGCTAAGGAGAAGCCAAAAATATCCCTACTTTCCTCAGCAATGGGAAAGCTGAAGAAAGCATTTTTGAGGTCAATGCCGGAAAACCAGGAAGCTGAGGCTGGTATCATTGTCAGCAGGGCATTAATATCCGGGACAATAGGGAATTGAGGTACCACAATCTTGTTGACCTCTCTGAGATCAATCACAAAACGATAGACAGTTGGCTGAGAAGGGTTGGTTCGTTTAAAAACAGGCAGAACAGGGCTATTGCATACATTTCCCCTAGTCTCTTCGACCACATCGTTTTGTACCAAATCATGAACTATAGTCAAAAGAGCTTTTTCGCCGTCACTGGAAATTTTATATTGTGTAATGCGAGGAAATTTAGTATTAGGCTTGAGTGTTACAATGTAGGGAGGAATCCGCAGGAGGCCCACATCATTGGGGCCGGTGGCCCAGAGGGTGGCTGGAAGAGATTGTAATTCAGGGGGAAGCTGATCTTTAGACAAGTACATCGGTGAGGTCAATTTCTTACCTAAGGTAAGACGTACACCAGAAGGGGAACAGTGTAATGTCGCATACAATCTCTTCAATAAATCCAAGCCCAACAAATTTTCACCACAACCAGTTGTTAAAAGGAGCGGGGCCTCCAATTTGTAAGGACCTATTGAAATGGGCAAAGGGCATGAAACTGGGTTTTGAACTGGGGCGCCAGAAAAACCTACAGAAACATTTGTACAGCCAGACAAAGGTGCCCCAGGGTGTTTAGAGTGAATCATAGAGCTCTTTGTTGCACCAGTGTCTAATAGGAATGGCTCTGTAACACCTAGTGCTTCCACATCAACATAAGGCCCGCTTTGGTCCACTGGAACTGATACTACTCCCTTACTTTGTCCATGGCTGTCCTAGCTAGGTTGGGAATTCTGACTCTCATCCTCAGTATAGTACTCACTGTTGTAATAGTTGGTAGACTGAACATTTTGCAGATCAAAATAATTTGTGGAGTTTCCAGGGGGCATGGAACGTTGGTTGTTAGGCGGCGTACCTCGTCCTCTACCTCTTGGTGCTGACTGATAACCACCCTGGCCTCGTGACGCGGGAATACCGCTTGTGCGCTGTAACAAAACCGGGCATTTATACTTTAAATGGCCTTCTTCTTTACAGTAAGCGCATTGATTTTTGCCCAGTGGGGGTCGGGAAACAAAAGGCCCAGGCCTCTGCAACTGTCTCTGGAATTGTGGAGACGGCTGATATTTACGTTGGGCAGGGCGAGGAGGATAAGCTTGTTGCAAAAGAACTTTTGTTTTCAACTCTTTGGTCTTTTTATCAAGTTTCTCCCTTTCCTCTTTATCCCTATTTTCATAATACTGGGCAGTAGCCAATATCTGGGCCAAAGAGGAGACCGCCCACGCACTTTCGGAATTCTTCAACTTATTAGATAGTTCCGGAAACAAATTTGACACAAATTTGTCTACAAACAACCGTTGGCCACCTTCCGTACTCATATCCTGACCACTATGATCGATGAACGTCTCCTCGAAACGAGTGAAGAAATCAGAGACGTTTTCATCCGCTTTCTGCTTACAAGCTGCTAACTTATCCCAATTAACTCGCAGAGGTGGCATCATAGTTTTCAGTAAGGCAATGATCCTAGCTGGGAGTTCTGTAATTAGAGCCGCAGGTTTGGCACCACCCACTTGGAGACTGTCCGCGGCGAGTATGGCAGCCCAATCACCCCCAGTTCCCCCACATGGTCCTCCTTCCGAATCCTAGCCCATAACGGTTGTGGGACCACATTACCCATTAGCATGTCTATATCGGCCAAATTCATAATACATGCATCAACAGTTTGGGACAACTCTTTGTAGTACCCAGCAGGATTTTTACGGGGGTCCGGTAACGACTGCTTAAGGGCCAATACCTCAGATCGTTTCCACGGAACGTGTACCCACACACGTTGAAAGTGAGCAGGTATAAGAGGATTACCACCCTGAGCTGCAACCTCCTCTCTCCACACTGGGGGAACCTCTCTCATGGGATAGTGTTTTAATTTTCGCCTGACGGAGGAATCGCGTTTTGGCAAGGACCGGCAGGCAAGCATCATTCTAAAAGTGACAAGCGTTCCTACCGCGTCCTCAACCTCTGCGCCCACAATCAGCCCTGTATCAAACTTGGCCTGTACATCGAGCAGGCCCTGAGGGGCTCGTCCCAATCCCATATCCTCCCACTCTTGACGTAAAATGTTACACATAGTATCAAAAACATATCTCTGCGTTGGTGCCTCCCACTGCTAAAAGGTGACCATAATATCTTGCACACTATACTGGGGGCCATTCGTGATCCACCTTCGGGCTTGAAGATCTAGCACTTACCGTTCCTCCGGACCTGGGAGCTGACTACGAGTTTGTCTACGAGGAGGAACAGGGGTCATTTGAAATGTCCCAAAGAGAGGGGACAAAAGGCCAGGAACGGTATCGATCATTCGCCTCCGAGCGGAGGGAGAATTCGTCATTAGGACAGGAGACATAATATTAGGCACGGCAGAAGAGGGAGTAACATTTATGAAGGGAGCCGAAGGTAAGGGAGAGCTCGGTAATACCGTAGAAAGCTGTGGTGGGGGTGCAGGAACCAATTGAGGAGCGACAGGTGGGACAACAGGCGGAACAGGCGGGGCAGGTGCTAATAATAAAGGTGCATTCGCTCCGGGGGCAGGCGGTAATCTAAAAGGTACATTAGCTCCCTGCGCATAGGGCGGGGGTAATCCCAACAGATGGGACAATAAAGAATCCTTCTCAGGGTCCACATTTTTCTCCGTAGGGGAAGTTGGCAACACTGGATAACATTTATCTATCACCATACGATGTTGCCTATCTGAGACCTCAATCGCATGATCGGTTTCATTATTTTTAAACTGTTGCGCAGCTTGTAAAATAGACATATCCCTCCTATCTCTTTTAGCTTGTTTTATTTCTTTCTGTTTGGCCTCCTTACGCCATAGGCGAAAAGAGTCAAACATAACCGGCCGGGCTTTTCGCTTAAACAAAGTGTTCTCCAAATTATCTAAAATATTGAGCTCAAAACTGCCGTTCTGTGGCCATCGTAAAACACCATCTTTCCTAGTATAGCGAACCCATGCCTTATTAAAAGCTATGGGGCCAATACCATGTTTAGAATATACTTCATAAGTGGGAGTTCCGGCCGGAGGAATTGGACAAGAGTCCTCCAGTCGTGAAGCCCTATCGCGATTACAACAAAACCATCTTCCAAACTTACTGAAACCAGGCATCGCTACCACAATAGTTTCTTTACAAACTTCAAGGGGTTAATTAGTCACTCTATAGTACAAAAACTGCACTCACCCCTCGGTTTCGGCTTTTGCAAAAGTCGAACAAAGACAAAACAAAGACAAAGGAGTGGCCACTATACTTAACTTAAACAGATGTTTTCGTACGCCAACAGAGGTCCGTCTGATGTCTCGCGATACCAATTACCAAGGGAGCCAAAGCGTGGCCGCAGTCAGGGCAGCAGGTCTTTGTAGCCGTTGGAAGGGAGAAGCCACACGGTAAAAAACCTTCGGTCCACTTACGACATGCAGGGGTCGATCACGTGGTGTGCGTCCTCCGGAATTTCCTTGCGGGGCTCCTCACGATCCTTGGGCTGGACCCGCGACCTCTGAAGCAGCCTCACAGAGGGCACCAATTGAAGAACCGGGCTCATTAAGCCTGGCGGCGCAGGGTACGCCTGAAATCTTCTGAGTTCGCCTTCCAAATTACAGAGACACGGAACACTCTGTTTGGCATAGGAACTTCAATTTATTAGCTGCAGCTAGGTACAGTTGTCCTAGAAGTACATCAGTGGTAGGTTCTCAGGAGATTGTCACTTCAATCTGTGGCTCACAGTCTTTTGTAGCGCTTGAATCCCCTAAAGCAACAACCCCCACAATGTGCAATAAAAATACAAATCATCCACAAGAAAACATTCTTTGTACAAGATACAGGATAATGGGTAATAGAAATTCCTTCCCTAAGGTCGTGTTCTCTACCCGACCCTATAGGTCAGGCGGCATAGCCATTTCTTGGTTAAATTAATTTACGACAGGACGTGTTTGCGTGTTGAAGATGGTGATTCGTAAAACAACTGGAGAGGCCGAGAACGGTCACCAAGGGTCAATAGATGGTTATCTCGGGGATTAGTTGCTTCGAGCCGGGTCTCAGAATGGACTTAGCTCAGGGAAACAGGAAAGGCCGTGCAATATGTGCAACAGTATAGAATGAGAGAGAAACGCTATGAAGGTTGAAGGTGCCTGAGTGAGGGCAACAGCGTAATGGTGTTACTAGGAAAGAGGGGGCCGTATTTGAATTTCCTCACGTCCACCACCATGTCCACCACCAGCACATCCACCACCACCACCACATCCACCACATCCACATCCACCACCACCACGTCCACCATCATCGCGTCCACCACCACATCCACCACCACGTTCACCACAACCATGTCCACCACCACCAGGTCCACCACCACCACATCCACCACCACCAAGTCCATGTACACCACCATGTCCACCACCACCACCACGTCCACCACCACATCCACCACCACATCCACCACCATGCCCACCACCACCACGTCCACCACTACCATCATGTCCACCACCACATCCACCACCACCACGTCCACAAACACTACCATGTCCACCACTACCACCACGCCCACCACCACCACATCCACCACCACCACGTCTGCCACCACCACGTGCACCACCACCACCATGTGCACCACCATCACATCCACCATCACCACCACGTCCACCACCAAGGCCACCACCACCATCATATCCACCACCCCCATATCCACCACCACCTTGTCCACCACCACCACCTCCACCACCACCACGTTCACCACCACCACGTCCACCACCACCACATCCACCACCAACAAGGCCACCACCACCACCATGTCCACCACCACCATCATATCCACCACCACCACGTCCACCACCACCACGTTCACCACCACGTCCACCACCACCTAATCCACCACCACCACATCCACCACCAACACCACATCCACCACCACGTCCACCACCACCACGTCCACCACCACCATGTCCACCACCACATCCACCACCACATCCACCACCACAACGTCCACCACCACCACCATATCCACCACCTCCACCACCACCACCACCCATGACAGATAAAGTGTCACTGGAGGGCAGGGGTAATAGGATTGTCAACCCCGGCTGTACATGGGACATTTAAGGATGCATTGGGTGTGAGAAGACAGGAATAGGGGTTGGAAGTATTACACCAGACCCAAAATACATTTTTAAGAGGCGCAATGTCACAGGGGCTCCTGTAAAAGCACTCACAGCATCTCTTCCTCATAGTGGCATGCCTGCACGAGCCACTCACTCAAAACAAGCATTGGCATAGCCAATAGGTCTTGCCTTGGGACCTTATAAGTATTTAGCCATGCAACACTTGATGTTGTTGCACCAAGGATATTGTGCTGGATAACTAAACACTTATAAGGTCCCAAAGGCGAGACCTATTGGCTATGCCAATGCTTGTTTTGCCTCCCGGCTTGACCCAGCCTGACCCCTCAGCGTCTCCGAGGCAGCCCGTGGCTCCCACACTCCTCGAGCACTTGCTACGTATGTTAAAGGCTGCAAGGCTGCAACTCCCAGGGTAAATTTGAGGCCGACTTTCCTTCTTTCCTCCACCACATCACCACCGCTCACCAGCTCACCAACTGCTCCCGATCACGTGACGATCACCTCACGTTCACCTACTCACGTAAAAACACCAAGATACTTAAAAAATGTATACTAGCTCAACATCACTACTAGCTATTTTCCAAATAAAATTCGATCAAGGTCTACCAAACTTCTTAATTGTCATTTAATTAAGGTACACTGCTTCATTAAGGTATCTCAATGGGTTAACATACCTGCTGCAGATGTATGCAAATCTTAGGTGAGATGCCAGCTTTTGCACATTTTAGTTCATGAATTGATGCATTCATATGACACTCACTTTCTTCTTTTGGCAAATGCAGTGCAAACAGAGCCAGGGGCAGTCAGTTGTTCTGCCAAATGACTTGAGGAGCCTGATCTGAAGAGAACCAGCGTGGGAAACAGGGATTTCCTGAGGTATGTATTCTGAAACTAGTTATAGGAATTAACATTTAAGGGCTCGTTTCAAACTATTCCTTTTCTGTCGTAAGAATCATGACTGAATGAGGGTCCTTGAACAAAAGGAGTTCTTGCTTGTGAATTCGTTCTTACCTAACAAATTCCACAGGATGTGAGGGTAAGGTGGAGTAAATATTGTGTAAAAACTTAAAGTCCAGGTTTTGCAACATGTATACAAAGTAAGTGATAGGCAGTCAACCTGTTTTTGAGTGTTTGTTTTTCTAATTGTGTAGCTCGGTGCAGAACAGGATACACTGCAGGGTAAGTACAACAGAGGATTATATGCATGTAAACAAAATCACAGCAGAAGAGGAGCATGGGTGACAGATTTTAATTAGCAGGTTTTGTCAAGTGACTGGCAAAAGCGCAAGTCGAATTGATCAACATTCTGCCACCAAGACCCACTTAAAATGTAGAGTCACTAAATTGTGACACACTGTGACAGTTGTTCCTCGTTGAGATAATGCCACTGTAGAAAAAATAAGGAAGTTAAGGCTTATCCGCAAAGATGTACACGTGCCATTGCGCAATCTGGAACCAGTCAACAGCACACAGATTGGCCCATTGGCACCTACCTGAAGCGTTTCTCATAGAGACCGAACTTATTTCAGATTTATTCTATGTGGTTGTAAAGATTTCTGTTACAACATAAAAAATGAATAGCGGCCCATCAGTGGCATATTTGGTGGTGCAAAAAATTTATGAATCCAATGTGCCACCATTACTGATCTGAAGGTATTGGAAACATGCAATGCAGTTCACTAGAAACATCCAATGCCACTGTTACTGCTTATGACACTGTGGCTTCCATAAGCAGAAATTCAGATGTGCTCAGAATGAATGTTGTCCTATTCTGCAAAGTTTTCACTCATTCTTTATTCTTGTTAATCATTCACCTTACCTACATAACCTTATTATTGCCAAACAAAGGCCAACCTTAAATAATTTACAAATAAGGAAGAGAAAAGTAATTTCAAAAATTATATCTCAGCTGTTGTCTGGTCGCAGAAACCGTCAAACTTTTTAAATTGTATTTATTATTTGTTTTGCTGTTTTATACAGGATAGATTCGAACCGAAAGGGTGACTGAGCACTTTATGTAGAAAACGGTTACGGCACTTTGTCTTTTGGTTTCATTACCATGCAGCTATTGAGGACAGGTTTCTAGTTGTCAAGGAAGATGAGCACTTCCAGTATCATAACCAAATGCTGTACAAAGCTGTAGGTTGTGGGTTTCCATATAGTCTGCCCCTTTGCTAAGTGGGAACCATCCGTTGCCATGGAGTGCCACCAGTCCACATGGATGCTCTCAGTTCACATGGTAACCCTTATCTGTCCTGCAAAGTTCATCACTGATACAACCCTACATAAAATTACCTGAGAAAATCTTCCACAACCGTGCATGAGGGCTAGAGTGTGATGAATATATTATGAGTATTACTTCATAACCAAGAGTCGACTACACCCTCCTGATCATACTGTCTAATACTATCCTGTGCGACCTTCAACAGAGAAGGTCTGTTTGACTCACTTCCTGGTCTCAGGAAGGCAACATCTAAGAATTGATTTAATCAAATTATGTGAAGTTTAACTTCTTGCACACAGAAAAGTATGCATCTTAACTCTGGAGAGCTTGGCGCATGGCAGTTAGGCTTTGTGACACTAACCCTTCCATATTATAACTTAATTGCAGCTAATGCAATGAGATGAGGCAATTCTATGGCTTGTATCAAAGGCGCATGTACTACAAAAAGGTCCTCATTACAATTTACAACTACAGTGTTAATTCTGTTTCAGGTGCAAAGTGCTTTTTGCAACTGAAACATGATCACAAGTCAGCTGGTATAGTCCTATGTGCTAATTGCACATGCACTATTTGCCCATATGAAAATGGCATGCCATGTGCTACTTAGTCACAGTCATCATACATCGACAGGAAAGATTCTGTGTTAAGGGCTCCCACCTCACCTTAGTTTATCCCAACTCAGAAAGTCTCTTCATCAAACACTCATATGATCCGTGTCAATAACATGTAACACATGGCAGTAGCATGTGAATTGGATGGTCTGCCACAATCATTAAACTAGGGCTTCGCTCCTCCTCCCACAGTTTAAGAAGATTTGCAGAAGAATGAAAGCCATTGTTCATTATACCACTGCTGTTGTCCTAGCAACAGCTTCTTGGTCCTCAATCATCAATCCCCATAGTGGTTCTTCCACCCATACTTCTTTTTGCCACTATTGCATCACATTTTCCAAACTTAATCATCAAGGCAGCAGGATGCTAGTGCTTTTTTAGCATTGCTAAAGTTTTTTGATTTGTCTGTATCATCATACAGATGTTGGACAATCAATAACAGCAGACACATTTTTTAAAGGCAAGCCCATCTGTGCTCATCTGAGCCCGTCTGCGCCTGGATGGCACCCAGAACCAGAACCCCTAGTTCTTCTAACTCAGCCAGTATCCAGCACTTTACTTATTTTAAACAAGCTCTCAAGGAAATCAATAAAGGGGGGTAAGTTTAATGGTTGCTATTGCACCAGTATTCTAAGGGAATGAGACTTTGTTTCTGACAGAATCCGCCAGCATTGTGGGCACTATATTGTAGATCGTTTAGGAGTGAGTGAGGGGTGAGGGGACTCTTTTGAATCCTACTTTGACTAGTAATATTTTATCTGTAAATTCAGATTCTAGGGATGTTAAAGGGGAAGTCATTATGTATTTTCTCCTCAACATGTGCTCTTTAGATAAAAACTATTTTTAGTTTGGGGAGCTTATCCAAGCCCATAAACCAAGGATTGTATTCCTGACTGAATTTGGTTGTGTGATTTCTCTGTTCCATACTTAGCTATGGCAAACCCGGCTATTGTTAAGGGTGTGCAGAACTCACAAAATTTCACACTGCGTAATTCTGCTGAGTTACAAAAAAAGTCTGTGTGATTACACAGAGTTCCGCGAATGGGTGGAAAATGCACGTTGCGCTGCGATTTAGCACCAGTTGAGGGTTATGAGCTGAATTTTCAGTGCACAAGCACACAACCATTGTGTTTACCTGCTCCTGCCCTGCCTGCCTTTCTCCCTGCTCTGTTTCCACATTCAATCCCCCTCCAATCCAAAATAATCCTCCCCATCTGACCACCCACTTCCCAATCCTACCTTTTCCTTATAACTGTCTGACTTTCCTTGTGTGTATTCATGATTGTGTGTGTGTTTTTGTGATTTTTTAGGCTTTGTTTTTTGTTTTCCTTTCCTGGCCCCTGTGCTCTCTGTCTGTCGTCCCGTTTCTTTCCTTCCCATGCCCAGTCCAACTCCTTCCCACTGGCAGATGCAAAACAAGCAAGCAGCGTCATCCGCACCCCCTGTGGGCGATGCTGGCAGGGATGCATCCCCACCCACCTTTAGCAAGGCTAGGTGGACGCACTCATTTTCTGGGTCTAGTGCCACCTCCCCCACATCCTGGCAGCAGGTGGCAAGCCAGGTAAGGGTTACCCCCGTAGGAGCATTGGGTGCTCTGGGGGCAAGTGTGGCAGTGTGTGTGCTGCAGCATATACATCCAGTGCACCCAGCAGCAGCTGACGCACTGCTGGGTGTACATCCTAGACAGGGCACAGAACCTGCTCGACCAGCTAGGTGTCGAGGTTGTGGGGCTCGGTGAGTAATATTTTTGTTTATTAAAAATTCAAACATTATTTTTTCAAGCAGCATGATTACAGGTAAGTTAAGTTTATGTAATGATGAAAATATACATATACTTTTACAGACAAGTAGTTAGAGTTAGGACCTGGTTTCCATTGGAATCACATTTTTGTTTTGCCAAAAACTTTGGCACCATTTGACAAATCTTCAAAAAAATGAGTACAGCCCTCACTTCAGCTTCTGTCTGGAAAGTTTTGAGGTGATCCGTCAAGCGGGGGTTGAGAAAAAAGGGGGGTCAGAAAACACATTTTCCCCATGCTAATTCCCATAAGGATTTTGAACACACTAGAGCCCGAACCACCGGACAGAATTACACCAAATTTGGTGTACATCTGTTCAGTAGTTTTAGAGATATTAACTGAAATCCAAATTTGTATATCTAGAGGCCCGGATCCACTTGCGGTGGGTTTGTGGTTACACGTGCCAGAGTAAGGCCCTGATTGGCTGGCCGCAACCTGAGAGAAAAGTTGCGGCTGCCATTTTGTGTGTTGGGGAACGGTCCCCCGGGCTGAAAAGAAGCATGTAAAGCAGATGAAGGGGTCAGTGTAGAAGTGCCCTGACACTATGGGTGTCTAAAAATGAGCTGTAGGCATGTTTAATGGGCACTAAAATACCCAGAAATGTTTTCTTTTGGTCACTCGCAGCCCCCATGTAAATATGCGTACCAGGCCTGGAGTTACATGCCCTGAGTATCACAGAGGATTCGCAGATTCACAGAAAAACTCAAACAAATTGGGCTTCCTCGCAGGAAGCATGGAAAGGGTTAAAGAAATACTGACCATTTAGAAGTGGTATAACAAGAAAGAAATATGAAAGGAATGCTTTGATTTATTAGCTAGAGCAGCATATGTAAGAGCACCAGGTGAGGGGTAATCATTTTACCTGCTTTACTACTCAGAGACGTAGTGGTTTGCAGGAGTTCTGAATGGAGATTTGGAATGAAAGCAGATGTTACCAGGCATAGAAATAAAACTGGGAGAACAGCAAATAGCTTTTACAGATATTTGAATTAGAAGTGGTATAACAGGAAAGAAAGAGGAAAGGAATGCTGTGATTTGTTAGCTAGAGCAGCATATGTAAGAGCACCTGGTGATGGTTAGCCATGTTTCCTGCTTTACTACTCAGAGAGGAGGTCATTTGCAGGAGTTCTGACGGGAGATATGGAATGAAAACAGATATTAACATAGAAATAATACTGGGGTAATACCAAAGAGCTTTTATGGATATTTTATTTAGATTGTAGTATGTAAAAGTATAGTTAGATAAAACATTGTGAGTGTATTTAAGTGCAAAGAAAATGTGTACCTTCTAGACACTATTCTAGAAGGGAAAATAGAAGGGAGCTTGGATGAGAACATTAACTAAACAGTGAGCAGGAAAGGAGAAAGAGAAATTGGTATACTAAAGTAATTGTATTAAGCGAGTATGAATGAATGTGTTTCAAATTAGATGTGGGTGCCTGCCTGCTCTCACACAGTCAGGCAGTCACTTACATATCTATTTGAAATCCCACAAAAGCACTTATGTACCTACCACTCATATAGCCAGTGACTGCAACACTCAGTCACACACCCATAAACCCATTCACACACCCATTTAGTCACCTCTACATCCAAGTTTGAGTACTAGTTCACCCTTGGAGCCTGAGAGTACATGCACAGAATGCAATCTGCAACACATGAAGAGTATGAAGAGGACTACTTCAGCACTCTTGAAAAGGGAGAACCCTGATTGTTGTTGACCTCAGAGTCAGGGCCCCAAAGGGTAGTGGGTTTCGGTGGGGGGAGATGAGTTGAGAAATGAGTGGGAAAACTCTCGAGAGGAAAGAGGGGATTCCCCAGAGAGAGACTTCTCTATTGGATACCAAGCAGGAAGTACTGTCTCCACCGAAACCCAGTCCCCTGAGAACCTCAAGAGCAGACAGGCTCAATGGGACCTGAGGCCACAGCTGGTCCAGCTGAGTGCAGAGGAGTGAAAAGGTGAGGTTAAGAGAACCTTGGAGGAGAAAAGGGTCTTGCTGGCTGGTGTGTTGAGGAGTTGCTCTTGTAGGCTAAACAGCTTTTAGAATCTAGAAAAAAGGTGTGCGCATCACTACTGTGTTGAGTGCAGAAGAAAGTGTTAATATGTTCAGCAACTTGGTGCCTGACATTAAGGAGGGCTTTGATGTAGACAAGTTATGTCTGGCATAAGAAGTAGCTGTAGTGGTATAGAGGATATCTTATGAGAATTGTAGAAATTACTTTGAAGCCATATTTGTGGTGATTGGATGGACACCATGCTTGGCTCTAGAGGAGGTTAAGAGGTTGAGGTATCGCACTATGAAGGAGGTCATTGTCAGTAAGTATAAATTAACCCCAGAGGAGTGCAGGTTGAAATTCAGTGTTGGTCAGAAACTGTGTGACTACTACTGGGAGGATTTTTTGGGGTAGTTTTCAAATGTTTGTTAAACGTACTGTTGTGTTTTAAGAAGGTGTTTCTAACAGTTTTATAGATTTTCAAATAGGACTGAGAAGAAACAACTTGAGGAACCTTTTCTTCAGACACATATTGTAGTTATTTTCGCTTGTTTATCTGATACAGTTCAGTGGCATCCCCATAATCTCTTTTGAATGTAGTAGATGAATACTGTAATGCTCATAATATATAAACTGTCCACCTGTAGGCAACATTTCTTCCATCATGCAACTTCCATGTTAGAGAACATCTACAACTTTATAGTATACATTATTGTGCTTAAGATATAATGTAGCTTTCTTCCCCTTATTTACATTCACATGCTTCCTGCCACATTTTGTTGTTTTTTGCGAGCACAGCATTTATTAGAATACCAAGTGGTTATTCCAAATCTGTTTCTGCACTCAAAGTTTCAACACAGTGTTTAACATCTAAAGAGAAGGACACAACTGTACCTTTAAGCCCTTTCAGAAGTTCAGTGGAGGATACCTTTAATGTTAGAGTTCACTTCTCTGAGAAAATAAAGTAAGTGATCCCATGGATATTCTGCAAAAATCAGTTTAAGAAACCAAGTTACTGTACCTAAATTTCACAACATTTACTTAAGCTCAACAGCATGATGATACCAGTACTCATTCATCCCATTATTTGCAGAGGTAAAGTAAATGGACAACAGCACTGCAAATACATGGATGGGGTCCTACTCTGTCAATTACATGTTCGAAAAGCTACTACAATCTCATTAATGTGCCGGAGCATGTCTGCACCTGACTTGTGCCTCTTCACCATTCTCTTCTTCTACATTTCTAGGAATCATCTCTTCTTCTCCCATGGTGCTAATTTTTGTTATGTTCGTTTGTTAATTGTTTGGTTTAAATTGTATTGTAAAATGTTAAAAATAATACTTGTAAAGTTATACATGTATTTATTTTGAAGCTAATATATGGGCAAAGAAACCTTTAGAGGTGCTCATACATATACTCACACACCTGTAAAGACATTCACACAGGTACAGTAGTAGTAAAAATGGAGCCACATAGTTCATTTTTACAATGGCAAACATGTGACATTTCACACAGTGAGTAATCATCGCACTCAAATATTCACAGGCTGTTGGTATTCTGAGGACTGTAGCTGATGAGAATTCTCCCAAGGGTGCTCTAGTGGTGGAATATTCTGCTGCATTATTCAGTTGTACATCCTTTCATGAAGTGCTTTTAAATGCTTCCAATTGGAACTTGTCCCATGTGAATACTTCTTGGCAGTGCTACTGGGTAACTGTATGCCGCAAATGTTGCACTGAACATATTTAGCTGTTACCTCTTCCCCAGAAGGTATAGTAAAGTGGTTCCAAACATCACTTTCTTTTGTGCTGTTGTAATGATATACATGCATGTGCTTGAAAAGATTGTGCAGAAAAGTATATTTATAAATAGTTAATATTGGTTAATAAATAAATAAGCAAAATTATGTTTATTTGTAGTGAGTGCAATCCACAGTGTTTCTTAATTGCAATGAGATAATGTGCAGATTTGTTTTTGTACAATCTTTATGATTGTTTTTTCGCCACTGCTTTATGGTGTCTCCTTAAAAAGTACATAGTTTCCGGTGTATGTGTAAAGAAGCTGGGAACAGTAAAAAAGGGAAAATTAAATGCTTATTTATAATAATATATACCTTTAAGTATGAGAAATGTCTAGTTATTTCTTAGAAATATGTATTTATGCACTGTTGAAATTGTAAGTTACTTTTGTAATTCTACTAATTGTAAAACTAATAAATGTTCCAGTTTTTTTCTTCTTATGCAGATCAGTGGCACCATATATTGGGCTAATGTACTACACGAATTAGCTCTTACAGTCCTATTCCATAACTTTAGATTTTGAAGATGCACATGCAACGACAGATTGCTACATTTACTAACACACCTAGTCACACAGCAGTACAGCAAATCACACACCCATCTACACACAGACAGAGGTACTGACAGACACAGGCTCCCACTGATAAAGTTACTGACACACTAAAACACACATCTATATAATCACTGACACACCCAACTACACACTGATACAACCACCGACAAATCTAGCCAAACAGTAATGCATACAATAATACACACAGACACACATTGATGTATACACTGACATGCACAGGGACCTTTCAATGTGGACATTAACACAGGCATACAGCAGTACAGACACTGACACATCCAACCAAACAGTAATGTATCCAATAAAACACCCAGGTACACTCTGATGCATACATTAACACATTGCAGGCACTGGCCAACCCAGGCATACACCAATGCAGACACTGACACACCCAGGCTAACAGTAATGCATCCAATAACACACTGAGGCACAAATGTATGCATATGCTAGCACATTGAGGCATATACTGATGAATGCACTAACACACCCAGGCACTCACTAATGCATATGCTAACACACCTAGGCATACACTCACGCACACACTGATTCGCCCACTCTCACACTCATGGTCAGTGACATATTAAAAACACAGAGTTAGCTCTTTCTTTGAGTAGAGGTGTTTTTAAAATGTTTTATTTAAAACAAAATCTTGTTTTTGTTTTACAAAAAGTAAACAAGGCAGTAAAAAGGGTGAGGATGAGGAAATGCAAAGAAAAAACTGGCTTCACTCTTCAACAAACATTTTGTAGTCTTTGAATTCAAAAAAGGTTAACAGCAATGCTTCTTCACTGCATCCAAGAATGCACCCACAGAAGACATTTTTACAGTGACTAGCATGCGATATTTTGCACAGTGAATAACCATGTCACTCAATTCCTCACAGGAAACTGGTATTGTAAGGAGTTGAAGATGGTTCTCCAAGGCTGCTGTAGAGGTCGTCCGTCCTATTGCACCTGCTTTGTATAGCATCTTCTGGTTGCACACCCTCCGATGAATTGTTTTTAGGTGCTTCCTCATAGAACTAGTCCCATGCGAATATTTCTTTGTAGTGTCTCTGGATAACTGCTTGCCACCAATTGTGCACTTGACATATTTTGCTGATACCTTCTTTTCCAAGGATCCAGACTCACTGAGTCGTTCTGATCATGTGATTGAATGTAAAAATCATAGAGAAACAGCCTATCTATATTTCCGACCACTCACTCATTCATAGAGCCACTCACACACCCACTCACTCTTCCATACAGCTACTCACACAATCAGTCACTCACCCATTCAGCCTCTCACATACCCACTCATGTACTTATGCAGCCTCTCACACACTCACTCACTCATACAACCCCTAACAGACACTTATACACCCATACAGCCACTCACACCCACTCACTCACTCATACAGCAATCACACAACCAGTCACTAACCAATACAGCCAATGACACTGCCACTCACTCTCCCATACAGGTACTCACACAACCACTCACTCACACAGACAGCCACTCACACACTCAATCACTCACCCATACAGCCACTCACATAGCCACTCACACACCCATACAACCACTCACACACGCATTCCCTCACTCATACAGCTACTCACACACCCGTAAAGCCACTCACACATGGATACAGACAGTCACACAACCAATATATCTTAAAACAATATATTTTCAGGTTTAGAGAGCTGAACAAATTATTCAAGATAGGAAGCAGAAAACTCTGGGTAGTTCCCAAATTTAGGTGAAGAGCAGCTCCTATGTAGAGCACCCTGCAACACCAGCGACACTCTGAATCTGCTCACCTCAAATGTCTGTTTTTCTAGCAACGTTTTTAAGCATAGGATTAGCACAGTGGCATCCATGACGAGCTAGAAAGGGACAAAGACGTTTGCCATTTATACAGCAAATTCTTTATGCATAGAAGTAGCAAAGCACCATCCATGCCAAGCTGTAAAGTGACAAAAGCCTTTTACCACTCCAGGCACAGTATTACAGCTTTGGATTGGTAAAATACCATCCAAGCCAACCTGGAATGCATAAAAGAAACCTCTGACACCTTATTCACTCTCATTAGAGTGCTTCTGAGAGGTATAGCTTTATCCAGACACAAGGGAGCACCCAGTAGAAGTCAAAGCAATACCCTTTCAGGCTTGGAGTGCTGAATAAATTATGCAAAATAGGAAGTAGAGGACTCTGGGTAGTTCCCAAATTTAGGTAGAGAGCAGCTCCTATGTAGAGTACCCTCCAACACCAGTGACACTCTGAATCTGCTCATCTCAAATGTCTGAGGTGAGCAGATTCAGAGTGTTGCGGAGTGATTCTGTAATATTTAGTTTTTGTTTTTATGTATTTATTATTTTTATTATCTTTTATGGTATATTTTTACTGAAATAAAAAGTGTTGAACTGATTGGCAGTACATTAGTTCCTGGTCCTACTGGTCCCCCTTGCCTACCTGTCCTCTTTTGTGTTGCACTCTTAGGCTTTACCTCTTAGCTTTTGTCTTCCTGCATTTTGGATCATCCTTGTCCTACTGTCCCTGTGCCTTGTGCTCATGGTCCTTCTGGCTCTTCACCCAATAGCCTGTTCCCACTTGGTCCTAGTTCTCTTTGTATGTGTCCTTCCGAGTCTTGCCATTTTGGTCCAGGTCCTTCTGGTCATCAAGGCCCAGTCCCCTTAGGCTTCCTGACCCTGGCTCTTCTGGTCTTTCTGGTCTTTCTGATCATCCTCACCCTGGTCCTGCTACACCCAAACCCTGGTCTTTCTGCTCCACATTGTACTCTGGGCACCGTACCTATGACCATGCCCCCCAGCACTCCTAGGCCTGTTCCTGGTCCACTTGACACTGGCCAATCTGGTATTCTTGTTACTGACCCCCTCGTCTTCCTTGCTTATTCTAGTCCCTTGGTCATATTAGCCCATCTCCTGCCATCCTGGATCTGGTGCTGATCCTCTGGGCCTGAGTCTTCCTGCTGTTTGTCCTTGTCCTGCTACACAAACTATTATGGTCTCCTTTAGTCTGGTCCTCCTGGGCCTGCCCATCCTGCGGCTCCTCTTCCTGGACATCATGCTCCTAGCTCTGTGTCCTCCTGGTCCTGATGTCCTTGGTACTGATCCTTCTGATCCTTCATTTTCTCCTCAGTCAGGTCTTCCTGGTCCTGATGCTCAAGGTCCTGATCCTCTTTGCCCTCATCTTCCTGGTTCCCTTAGTCCTTTGTTTCCTGGTCCTCTTTTTCCTTCTGGCTGTCTATGTCCCTGGTCTCAGCTGCCTGGCATTCATGGTCAAGGTCATGTTATTCTTGCTTTTCATAGCCCTTGTCCTTTGCAAGATTATGTCCCCATTGTCCCTGATACTCTTGGTCCTGCTCCTTATTGGTTGGGTTCTCCTGGACCTAGTACCGCTGGACCTGACCCACTTCCTTGATCTTCGTTGTTCTGGTCTGTCCATACCTATTGTGCTTTTTATCATAACCTTTGTCGTTCTGCCATCATGGCCCTTGCTGGTTCCCACAGTCTTGGCCCATCTGGCCCTGTTCCTTTGTAGTCCTCGTCACTTTGTCCTGGTTCTCATTACCATCAACCTCCTAGTCCTGGTACCACAGGTCCTGGCCCACCTTGCTTCTCATATTCCTAGCACTCTTAGTCTTTGCCCGCCTGGTTTGGGTTGTCATTGTTCTCCTGGATCTGTTCCTTTTCCATATAGTCCTACTGGCACTGCAGCTATTGATCCAGGTTCTCCTTGTTTGGGTCCTCCTGAGCCTAGACATTTTGGCCCTGGTTCCCCTGCCCACCACTGTCCATTCTACTTGGTCTTGCAGATTCTGGTTGGCCTTCTTACCTCGGTTTCTCTTCACCCTGGGACTAGTATTCGTGATAATTGCTCTGCCCCACTTGGTAATCTGAGCCATAGGCCCACTAGTTCCTGATTCTCAAAGCCCTTTTAGCCCTGTTTCCAGTCCTCCTGGTCATGATCCTTTTACTTCATCTAGTCTTCATGCTCTGGTCTTTTGGGTGCCCTTGGTACTGCCCCTCTCGGCCTTCCTAATCCCTGTCCTGCTTATCCTGTTATCATGGACATACTGGCCATTGCCTTTCAGGTCCTGATCTTCGTAGTGCTCTTCAATCTTGTCCTGATCCTCCTGGCCCTGATCCTCCTGCTCCTTGCGTGCATGGCTCTGCAATAACTTGCCCTGTCACAAACATACTAGTCTTTCCTAGTTCTGAGGTTCATTGACCTCTGGTTTATGCTAGTCTAAGCCCTGTACTTTCTGGTCTTGGTTTGAATGGTCGCCATTCCCATGTATTCCTGTCCCTAGTCATTTTGAGCCTGGGACTCCTGTTTCACAGACTACCTGTTCTGGACCTTTTCATCATCTTCACCCTAATTCTCATCCATCAGTCCTCCTGGTCCTGCTCCCCTGGTTTATCTAGTCCCCACATTTGCTGGTATCTAATCCTTTGGATCCTGGTTACCTTGGTCCGTGTAGTCCTGATCTTAGTTCTCATGCCCCTTTGTCTGGCCCTCATGTTTCGGGTCTTTTGGTGCTAGTTGCATTGGCCTTGGTTTCCCTAGCCTTCCTACTCCCTGGTTCTCCTGGTCTCCTGGTTAACCTATTTTTCTGTGTTCCTGTCCATCTGATCATGGGCCCCTCTTTCATCATCACCCTAGTAATGGTCCTATTGGTTCAGTCTTACTCATCCTTCTGGCACTGGACCTTCTAGTTCCTATCTTGTTAGTCACCCTGGTTCATGTAGTTCTTGTCACCTTGGTTTGGAATGCCCCTGAGTCTGACATTCCTGGATCTTCTTATCCTGATTTGACTGAACTTCCTTGTCCTTTATAATCCCCTGATCATTCTAACTGAGGGTCTCCAGGTCCTGCTATACCTGGTAGTTTGTGTTATGGTCTTCTTTGTCCTGGCCCTTTTGCTCCTAGCCACCCCTAGGTTCACCTTGATCTGATGTCTGTGGTCTTGCTCCACCTATCTCTGGTCCTTCTCTCCACTGGTTTCCTTCTTCTGGTCCGCTTAGGACTGTCTACTTGGCTCTGCTACTCTAGGCCCTGGTTGCCCTTGTCCATCTGGTCCTGGTCATGGAATTATGTTTCTTCTACCACTGGTCTTTCTGTTTCTTTGGGCCCTTGTCCAATGGGTCTAGATCCCCCTGTTCTACATCTTCCTGAACCGACTAATCTTTCTCACAGTGGTCCTGGTACCCTGAGTGATGTTATTATTGCCCTATTCCTCATTGTCTATTTGATCCTGGTCGCCTCTGGCATTGGTAACCCGGTCCTGGTCCCATTGGCTCTGCTCATCTTGGCCCTTCTAGTGGTTCACCTCTTGCCCTTCTGACGGCTGAGCTAGGGTCCAAAATCCACAGACAGGTACATTGTAAAGAAAGGGTCAGTTTTCACTGGAAAAATGTGATGTGTCCACATTGCGTGTTGGGCCATTTCCTGTCTCAGATGCTAGGCCTACCCACACAAGTGAGGTTATATTTTTATCAGGAGGTTTAGGGAAACACAGAATAGTAGAAATGTAAGACAATGTGTAAAAAATAAGTCATTTTGAAAAATGTCCTCTAATTCAAATGCTTGTAGTGGTACCCAGAATTTCGGAGATGTGCAAATAACCACTGCTTCTAAACTTTATGTTTTGTTCCCATTTTGGAAATATATAGGCTTCCTTGGTACCTATTTTTCACTCTTTATATTTTACTAAATGAATTGCTATATACCTGGTACACAATGAAAAACCATTGCAAGACGCAGCTCATTTATTGGCTCTGGGTACCTCGGGTTCTCAGTGAACCTGATCCAGCAGAAGGCCAAGGTTGGAAAATTAACTAAACCAAAAATTTCAATGGGCCCATATTCATTTATCTGAAGGTTTCATTCAAACTCCCTGGCAAATCGCTGGGGGTCAAGTTTTATATTTCACTTATTTTCTGATCAGTTAGTTCTCTGTGAAACATACCAGTTTGAAAATAAAACTCAATGCCTAACTAATCTTCACAAATCAACACTTTTTCCTCTGGTCGATGGACCATTAGTTGAATATGTTGATGCTGATATTAACAACTATTTAACTAATCCACAGATCTCAGTGAAATAACCACAGACTCAGGGTAATATTCATAAGCTTTATCTAAGAATTCCATCATGGAGTTGAACGTTTTTACAGATTCACAGTGCAAGCACCATCATTCTTATCATGGGAGAGAAAAATTCATTTAGCAAGAACATTCATTGATACAGAATTCATTCAACAAATTAAATGCAACAAGAGTGGATAGATGTAGAGACAAATGGCATGTAGATAAAATACATTTGCAAAGAAATATGCAAATTTGAGACAAAATGATGATTACCTAAAGAAATACTGAAAACCACCCCTCTGGCCAAAGGACTGGTGGGGGGTCCCCTGAATTAGGATCAGGAGACAAAGACTATAGTACAGGATCAGGACAGATACTTACTAGACTTCTCTATAAACCCAACGCACCGGGACGCATCCCTCTCTTACACTCTGTCCCTCCTTGATGTTCTTCCGGAATCTTCAAATCTAATCAGGCTGTCATTTGGATCTGAATCTTTCCCGTCCGCTCTCTCTTCTTTTTTTCTAGCAGCTTTCGCCTCTCTCTCTCTCTCTCTCTCTCTCTCAGCATCGATGTCCACCTTGCTAACTTAAGTCACTCTAGTTATAGTCTTTATTTCTACATGTCCCACCCTCAAAAGTTGTAAATATTGATGAAATACTGAATATGATTGGACGGGGTAGGGGCGTCGTCGTCACACCATACTGACATATTGATTTTTATTAATCCTCCTTTGTCTTGCAAACCCTTCCCTTTTAGCTCATTCATAATTTTTATTCCACTTGTTGCCCATACATCTATTGTTGCCAATTTAATTTAAAAAATTCAATACAGTTCCACAGACGAGGGACACAAATCTTCTTCTTTCACATGACTTTTGTCCTTGAATCTTGGCATCCTTTCAGCTTCGCAGTCATTAGGTCACATTGCGAATCCACTGAGCATGCGCGGCTCCCATTTCATCCAGCGCCATTTTCTTTCGTGCATGCACGATAGCAGGCCCAAATGTGCACTATCAATAAAGGAATCATAAACAGATGTTAATTTCTCAAATATATAGTTCTCATTGTTCACCACCCACTTCTACTCTATTCCGTGTTATTAGTATTCTTTTGAGCAAAAGCATTAATAATAGCAGCTTTTCTTTTAGTTCAAGCAAGCATATGCCGGGCATGTGGTACCTCACAACCACAATTTAGTCCTTCTTGCGCATGTGTGGGAATTTTCCCTTTCAAGTGGGTTAGTCACATGTTTTTCTACGTAATCTTGATTTGCACATGCGCAACGCGTTTTTCCATTTTAAAACCGGGTTTTAGTTGCATTGCATTTTATTCCATATTAATTAAGCATGCGTAAAGTTTTTCTCCCATGTGTTGATGTCTATTGCGTATTAGTCTCATTTTATCTATAGTTTAAACGGTTAGTGAAGTTAATGTAGGATTGCTCCAAGCAAGTTTTGTTTTCTTGAATCCTTGCTCCATCAATCCCACCTCTAATGGCATTTTGAGCGATCATAATATACCCATCATTACCAAGTGCCAACTTCATTTACCTAATTTTAGTGTCTTCCTCTCTTTCTACAAGTCCTTTAATTTTCCCTTTCATGTCTAATTCGTTCATTTTATCATATAGACTTCCTTTCATTTCTTCTAACTCAATTGCTTCCCTTTTTCTCTTTCTTCCCATTCTTTTATTCTTTATTTCAGCCATCATTCTGGTTCTGGTTTTACCCTTGCAACACGTATGTGTCATCACTATCATCAGGGTTACTAATGCTATTGAGATTACAGGGATTAGTATTTTCCTAATAGGCCACTCCCAAAAGTAGAAAACTAACTACCTATAGCTGAAATACTTTTACTGAGTCTTTCCCAAACACAGTCAACCTCCAGTTGGGTCAAATCTTCATGAATCTTTGTAATATTCTTAATATATCCCTCAATACCTCTACTTTTGTCTGAGATATATGTACAGCAGTGTTGAATTTTCAACATGCCACAGACTCCACCCTCTTTTGCCAATAAAATACCAAGGGCAAGTCCATTTTGTAAAACCATGGATCTAATTGCAACCATTTTGGTATTAATCATCAAGAATCCTCCAGCAGTATCTGTTGACATACGATCAACTACTCTTGAAAATGTACGTATTTTATGTGAATTCAGTACGACTCCAACTGATGGTATCAGTGCACCAAATATGTCACCTACTATTTCTCAAAAATGTGTTCTTTTACTTCTTTTTAGTCCCTGACTCACTTCATTGATTCCATTGTTCTTATTTATGTGATAAACCTTTGGAAATACTATTCCAAAGTAACAACTACCATACCATCTTGCAGGTAACCTATAATAGGCATTTTTACCACACACATAATAAATCCCTGGAAAAATAGGATCAGTTCCTGCTTTTATTCCCCATCCCCCCTTGATTAGGAAGGTATGTTCACATTCACTGGAACCAATGAAGATATTGTTATAATCTGTTTTTAGCCTATGTAGACTGAATTTCCCCAATTTGGACAAGTCTAGGGACATTGCAGCATGAGTCTCGCCTTTCTTATAGTCCCCCTCCTGATTAGCCCATGGTGGTGCATGTGACTTCTGCTCAACAGCCTTCTTTTGGAATTCCTGCCTTCTCGCCTCTACTAAATTTAGAATACAAGTTAGATTATTCTTATGAGCATATGTTATATCTATTGGGTTCGTTGTGAAAAAGAACTCACCCATAAACTCTGCCTCTTTACTACTAAGCACTGGGTTCATATTTCTTCGAATAGGGATTTCTGAAGACTAAATCCATATTTGAATAATAATACTGCAACTTGCCTGTTACATAAAACAGACTGGACACAACACTACATGACACACCATATGTTAATGGAAGATGGTGATATGTCACCCCCTCTGAGACAGACGTAGGTAATTTAATGCGAACATAACAATCACTCACATCCATCGTATCGAGGTATTGATAAAGGAGTTTAGTTAATACATTTAATGACAAATCATTATTTGATTTATCATGCTGATACATGCTCTCGTCTATTTGTTCTATTTTTGTAGTAGTAGTTCCTTTAGTAACTGCATTCATTCGTTTACTAGTATTTGTGTTGTTTTGATTATTAGTTACCATTAGAACAGGTATCACAACAGTTAACAATAACCACATCAACATTAGTATTGTAATACTACATCAATCAATCAATCAATCAATCAATCAAGCATTTGTAGAGCGCACTACTCACCCGCGAGGGTCTCAAGGCGCTGAGGGGGGCTGCTTACTGCTCGAATAGCCAGGTCTTGAGAAGTACATAAACAACATTTAACACATCTTCGTTCTAGACTAGATTTCGGATGTTAAGTCACTTCTGTTTCTGCCATTTTTGGTGGAGATTAATGAATATCTAAAATTATTTCTTCTAAATAGAAACTTTTTCAGAAAAATTAGAATATATATATATATAAAAATGTTCGTGTGATCCCATACTTCACAAGCTTTATGTCCTTGCCCCCTTTTCTTTCTTTTCTTTTCTTCTTTAGTTTATTTTCTTCTCCTTTTATTTGTTTGTCAATTGCCATCCTTTATGTCAAAGTCTTTTCCTTTTAAGGTGGTCTCAACTTGCTTTCATCAGTTCCTTCTTTAATGACACTTTCTTGTTCTTCAATCAGATCAAGATTTTCAAAGCCCTCGAGAATGACATACATCCCTTCAAGAGCCTTATATTTTCTGGTCGGTACTCTCTCTCTCCTTTCTCCCTGTAAAGATCTTCTTCTTGATTGTTCTTGCTCAACTTGACTTGATACCTCATTTACTTGTTCTAGCTCTTTTCCTGTTTTCCTTCTTAGAAAATATCTCAGTCTCTTTACTCCGCACTGCCTGTGATCACCTTTTCTGACCCTTTTGGTTTGTACTGCCTTTTCACCTCATTCGCCTATTTCGAGTGTCCTTTTATTTTCTCCTTCTTTTAACTGAACTTGTTCTGGACTTTCTCATCTTTCCCTTTCTGTTGACTGAATTTGTACTGGACTTTTCAGTCTTTCCTCTCCATCTCCTGAGAGAGTTTAATCTGGACCTTTCGGTTGTTCTTCTTCTTTTTCTGACTGAGCTTGATCTGGATTTTCAGCACTGGAATCTTCTGTAATTTGATCAATTTGTTCTGTTCTTTCAAACTCTTGCTCTTCATCGGTCTCTACAGCAGTCTCTTGAGACCCAGTAACTTGTGCCCACCCTACTTGACTTGTGCTTGGTTGCTCATCATCGATGCGTTCTTCAGAGTCTGGTTCTCTGATCTCTTCGACTTCACAACTTTCAGCTTCTGGTTCTTCTCTTTGTTCTACCAGTCGCTGCTCTTGTCGTTCAGGTGGACTTGGGACTTTTTGTGTATGACTGGCATGGATCCAGTTTGGTAAGCCAGCACACTTCACTGCTGTTGTTGTGACCACTATAATTTGATGTGGTCCTTTCCATCTGGGTTCTAAGCACGATTTCCTAGTGTGCTTCTTTACCACGACCCAGTCTCCTGGACACAAATCATGAGCTTGATTCGGCTGTGCTGTGGTTGCATCTTCTCCAACCTGGTGAGACACAGAATGTACCAGATCAGCTAGTCCTTTACAATAGTCCAACACTAGATCATCAGTTTTATTCGTCAGTTTGTTTCCAGGTACAAATTCTTGTCTCATTGCTCTTCCCATGAGGATTTAATGTGGACTCAATCGCGTCCTTCTGTCAAGGATGCTTCTAAGACTCATCAATACAAGGGGCAAAGCATCAGGCCATTTCAGTGAAGTAGATGCACACACTTTCCCTAACCTGGACTTTATTGTGCCATTGAGCTGCTCCACCACTCAAGAAGCTTCAGGTCGATAGGCACAGTGCAGTTTCTGCTCAACTTTGAAAGCTGTACAAATTAATTTAATTATCTCATTGTTAAAATGAGGTCCTCTATCTGATTCCAAAGTGACTGGAAATCCAAACCTAGGAATAAGTTCTCTCAACAGTAGCTTGGCGACTGTGAGACTGTCATTCCTTCTCATGGGATAGGCTTCTACCCATCGAGAAAACAGACACACAATGACAAGGACATACTTCAGACCATTGCACGGTGGCAATTCTATAAAATCAAGTTGCAGTCTTGTAAATGGTCCCTCTGCGATTCCGATTTTTCTCCAACTGATAACTGTTTTCCCACCTGGGTTTTGCTGTTGACAGGTCAAACAAAGCCGTCCACAATGCCGGACCTGCATACCTCAACCACTGCCTCTAATTCTATACTCCCACCAGACATCTCCGCTCCGCCCAACAGTCCCTGGCCACCATCCCACAGATCCGTAAGACCACGGTTGGAGGAAGATCCTTCTCCTACCTCACTGCGCAGACCTGAAACTCTTTGCCTCTACATCTCAGGCCATCGCCATCGCTGCCAATATTACTACTACTACCATTATCTTAGTGACGGGATAGGCAAGTCTGCATGGCTTTTCACACAATCAGCCCAAGCAAGCACCAACGAGTATGATTAGGTAGCACTGAGCACCTGGCTAGCGCCAACTGGATCACATAATATTTGTAATGTAAACTTAATTCACCTCTGAGTGTGAGCAGCATGCTATTTGACATTGTGTTTAGCATTGTAGAATAGACAAATAAATATTTAGTCACCGAGTTCTGAAACCTTGATGCCCAGCAGATCGAGCAGGTCCTGCTCCTGGTCCAGTATGTCTGCCCAGCGTTTATCAACTGCATCATTTGAGACAGCGGCCCACCACATGCTAGTTGCCCTGCTTCCCAACTTGTGCATATAATAGAAGGAGGTTGAGCTTCTTGAGTAAATTTTAACAGTAAGGTCACAAATAGTGTCATGTTAACCTTTAAGGTCGGAGACTTTTTCCTGCCTTGTGGTCTTCCATAGGGTTTATCCCTCAGCCCAATGCTTTTTAATCTTAATATAGCTCAGTTGGCTGAGTAAGTGCGATCTATGGTTTCTCAATATCATCTTATGCTGACTATAAGAAATCGGGTTATTGGATGAGGGGGTGGATGACGCTCTCTGGAAATAACCACAATTCTTGTCAGGGTAAACCACAAAATGTCACTAAATTAACCAGTGCCTAACTCTTTGGTAGCTCGCCCAACACAGTCAGGCTTAACTTAGAGGCAATAAAGAAAGTTTTTATTCAGCACTCATGCAGGAATAGAATGAAAATACAGCAGAAGAAAAATCCCACACCAATTTAGAAAAATAGAGTACATTTTGATAAATTATTTATTATGATTAAAAAATAAAATGATACCAGAATGACAAAACTCCAATAAGTAGAACTGGTGATATGCAATTTCACAATTTTCTGTGAAAATAGTGCCTAAAAACACAAATCCCCACTCACAGTCTTCTGGTTGTTTTAGACAGAGGGGGAGCACTAGTGCAGGCCAACCATGATTGAGCGCGGGTCAAATAAAGGCACCAGGTTAGTTCTGCTGAAGAATTACCTTCAACGCCTGGCTGAAAGAGTTTCGTTCACGTTGGAGGAGGCCAAGAGGAGGAGGCTGAGTGTCACAGAAGGTCATCGCTGTAGTGCAAAGGAGGCTGGCTGTCACAGTCGGTTATCACTGTGGCACGATAGGACAAGGGAGGCAGTGGGCCAATTGCAGGTCGTGGAGGACGCCTTAAGCAGAGTACAGGTGAGAATCTCTACAAGCTCCGTTGGCAATTGACCCGCCTCCTCCCCACGTCCTACGGGGTACAGGCATTGCCCTCCTAAGTGAATAGCAATTCACTTCCCAGACTGGTAAGTCAATGCACTTACCATTTAAGTTCCAGTGGGGATTGTATCATCTGGTGCCATTGGGATCTGACACATTGAGGTCCTCAAGAAAACCGTTGATCTTTCCAGGCGAAAGCAGACTAAAACATGTTGACCATATTGATAGATGTGAAGGATATATAACCCATCCCCAACACATCTCACAGTTTTGTAACCTTACCCCATCCCAGTTTTAATGAATAGCACCCCTCTGGGAAAGGAGGTAATTTTATTTCGCCGCATTTTTCACAGATCCCACCATGTCCCTACGCCTAGAGACTCTTCCCGCTGGTGGAAGTAAGACCCGATGATGAAGCTACCGGTACTAGTACATCAGTGGAGATAACATATAGCTGTTGAGGGCCACAATACAATTTTTTAGGAGACTCTTTATCCCCATAATGGGGTGGTTTCACCCCCCTTGATGTTTATTTAAAAATCACACATATACAGTATATATGCAAATGTGCAGAGTGTAATATGCTATTTATTACCATTGTTGCGTGTGGGGCAGGACCATAAACACAATAGGCGATGCCTCAAGTGGGTCATGACTCATCTCTCCTCTATCAACAATGGCAATAAATAGCGTATGCCTGTCTGATCTGAAAGCATCTGTGTCTCTGAAGAGTACTACATATACTGCTGTTTGTATGATGAAACCAATATGACTAAATTGAAGATGGGTCGCTCGGTAAGTGTAATTAGATACCTCCTGGCTAAGACAGTACACAGCTTAGTTTACATAAAAATAGCTTACACTAACTGTAATAAAAATGTATGAATTGAATGCCAGCTCTGATGAGCACGCCACAATCAATGAAATTAAAGGCATGTATTGTTATAATAAAGCTACTACACATTTGTTGGATCAATTCTACTGATCCAGTAAAAATAAAATATGATCATTTTAATGTTACCTTAATATCACAGTGTCAACAACTGCCTTCCATTTAAAGTGTCACTGTTTTATTTTGCATTCAGCAGAACAACCACTTAATGACATATGCAATCCACCTTAGCAGTAGAACACTGTGAATGATTGCACATTTATAATGTATTCTATGTTTGCAGAAATGGAAGGCTAGTGAGTCTCTCTGTTTAACCCTTTCTTTGCCATTTCTAGAGAATGAATTGTTGGGGAACTGGGTGATAAAGCATAGATTTATTTCAAAATATTCATCCATTATTTTCCTCACCTGCCGTCACCTTTACCCCTACCAGAGGAATGAGAATGATTTTTGAAGTACCTCTCCATTTTTACAGTTAAAGAACTGCATGCAGATTCACAAAGATAACTGTAAAATGAGGCAATAGTTCTACAACTCAGCATGAATGTACTCGTACACCTTTTGGCTATTCTTGAAAGAGATGTTATATTCTGCCTGGAACGTGATGACATCTGTGCATCTAATGGGGGTACTTCAGCTGGAGTAAATCTTTAACCATTTACAGTGTTGTTGGTATAGTCAATCTCAAAATTATTAACCACGTCTTGTTCCATCCACTTCCTAGCCAATGTGTGGTATTTAAGACTGCAGATGTTTCTGCACGCATTGAGGAGAAATCTACAGTGTTAAAACTATTTGCACCTTGAGTACGCGGTCAGATGCACAAATGATAGCTGCCACATCGAAAAAAAAAATGTAAATCCAGTATTTGTAAAGCGCACTGCTACCCGTAGGCATCCCGGCACTGGGGGCCGTCGGGAAGATTAAGCGAGATATTGCCCAGAGTCACACGGTGCTGGGCTGACCTGCCACAGGTGCTGGGGATCAAACCGCCCCACAAATTTTTCTAGATGACCCAGTTTTTAGAAGAGATTGGGCCCAGATAGCGTGGCACTGTACACGAGACTGGATAGTGCTGATAGTTAAAACCGCCAAAAGACTATCAGACGCAATGCTTATCGAAATACAGCTCACTGAGACACACATTAAAACCACCATCATGGGTTATAAGAAAAAACTAGAAGAAATTAACAAAGAACTCAACGAATACAAAGAAAACCTGACACAACAAAAGATCCAAAAATTCCAAAAAGATCTTAAACGGTTTTCATTTGTAAAAACTTATCCGTACTCAGACCCAGACTTCATCCCCCCCCTAGGACTGACAGGAATTCAGATCAGTCGAGTAATGACTCATCCGATAGTAGTACCTTCAGCACGAACAGTGGGAGGTACAGAAACAAGGGCAGATCAAGACCATTCAGTGGTTGGCCCACCGTAAATCCACCAATGATGGGGTGACCACCCGGCCTTTTCAATCTACATCAGCAATATCCCATGTACGGTTGGCAACCACCTTTCATGCAACCCTCTTTCCCACAAAATATGTTCAGGCCGCCTTTTTTAGGGAGAGGCAGGAGGGGGAGAGGACGAAGGAAGCCGCAAAATCAACAACAGGTTCATTGGGAAGAAGACGAGGGGGCAGTGGGACACAACACGAGGAGCAGGACCAAGGAACCCCAGGCAGGGACGAGCAGCAACAGAGCCTAGTCACAAACCTGTCGAAAAAAGAGCTCACATCGGCAGAAAAACAAGTTTTGGAAAAGGGACTGGGCTTTGTCCCGACACCTAAACTAGATAAGTTCAATCTACACTGTGAACTTGCCACTTTCTTCCGTAAACTAAGACTAAAAGCGTTCTTTGCAACTAAAAGTAACGACACACCAATTGTTGACACTAATGAGACGGGACTACGACTCAAATCTAGTTTCACACCACCTCCACACATGGTCCCTGGTGAAATAAGCACCTTTGAACAAGCGGTCTTCAACGAAATCGAGAGACTACCAGACAAGAAGCCGTTTTTCAATCTCAACAAAGATTGCAAGATTGCTTTAGAGGGTCTCAAGAACTGTGAGGACATCGTAATAAAACAAGCTGACAAGGGTGGAGGGGTGGTCATACTGGATAAAGCAATGTATCAAGCAGAATGTTTGAGACTGTTATCTGACAGGAGAAATTACCTCCCACTCCCCTCTGATCCATCTAATGACCTAAAATGTGACATCAGTTCATTGGTTAACTCAGCAGCCTGTAACAATGAGATCTCCAAAATGGAGGCAGATTACTTGACAACCACGGAAGGAAAAATTCCTTACTTTTACATCCTCCCCAAAATGCACAAAAATAAGTCCCCACCACCAGGGAGGCCCATTGTTTCTGGGATTGGTTCACTCCTGTAGCCACTTTCACGATTTTGTGACTTCTTTTTCAAGACTATGGTGCAACAATCGGAAACATATCTCCAGGATACCAAAAGTCTTCTGTCACTACTTAAAACAATCCAGGTTGACGAACACACCATCCTCGTCAGCCTGGATATTGAAAGTCTCTACACCAGCATCCCTCAGGATGCGACCCTAAACGTGCTTGAGTAGTCACTCGAGAACTCAGAATGGTCCCATAGAACCCCCAAGGGGTTTATCATCGATTGCGCCACTCTAGCCCTGAAACTGAATTTTTTTGAGTTCGAGGGTACCCTGTATTTACAAACGGGCGGTACTTCTATGGGTAGTACCTTCGCTCCTAGTGTGGGAGGACTCTATGTCTATGACTTTGAGAAGAAGTTCATCCTGACCACATCCAACCCCTTCTCTAGAAACATAACACTATGGCGCAGGTACATAGATGATGTACTCCTAGTATGGAATGGACCCCAGAATGTTCTAAATGAATTTTTCTTATGGATAAATACCTGCGATGACCATCTCAGATTTACTCACTGTAGTGACACCCAGTCCTTAGTCTTTCTGGACGTTGTGATCACTATAGAGAACGGGGCCCTTGAAACCCGCACACACTACAAACCGACTGCGAAAAACAATCTACTTAGGTTTGATAGCTTCCACCCTAGGCCCCTCAGGGAAAACCTCCCTTTCGGACAATATCTCAGAATTAGGAGAAACTGTAGCAAGAGCTCTGACTTCCGCTCCCAAGCTAATGACCTGTCACTCAAATTGTCAGACAGAGGATATCCCGAAACAAGTGACGGGCACGCCTCTTACGTGCGTCACCACATACAGTACTATCTCTAACCAGGTCACAAGGACAATTAACAAACACTGGAACATCCTGAATACAGGCAATCTAAAATGGGAAAAACCCTTGTTCTCTTTCAAGAGAGCAAGGAGTATAAAAGATGCATTGGTACACACCAGACCAAAACAACCAGAAACACCAACAAGATGTACTGTCCTTAATTCATGGGGACTACCTAACATTACAGGTCATTTTCCATGCGGTGACTGTAGCGTGTGCCATCTCACCACAGCCACAAAAACACTATCCCTAGAACCTGGCAGAGAATGGTCACAAAGAAAACATACAAACTGTAACACCACTAATGCAGTATATTTAATTACCTGCCCGTGTGAACTTCGTTACATAGGGATGACAACAAGGAAAGTGAAGCAGAGGATCTGTGAGCACAGGAGCACTATTAGATGCAAAAAACAAACCACGCGTCTAACAGAACACTTTCTTCAACACAATCATACACCCAACGATATGCGTTGGACGATAATTGAAACTGTGACTGGTACTAACACACAGAAATATCTGTATGAAAAAGAACAACGCTGGATGCACAGATTGTCCACCCACAAACATGGTATGAACGATTGCATACCTTGGAACTCTGTGCTGAACAAATAACCTCATTGTGCCATGTAATTTTAACTGAACTACTGTTTTCCTTTCTGTAGCATTCCTCCTACGTGTGGAAGGTCCTATTCCATGTAAATATATTTTTAATAATCACTCTTGACTCCTTTTATTTTCTCACCTATGACTAGCCATTCACCAGCAGAAATTGACCTGTCGCTTTAAGAATTGTCTCCTCACTCCAGGCCACGCCCACTAGTCATGTGACGTATAACCAGGAAGTGAGGAGTATTTAGTTGAAGCCTTGCTGCCCATTCAGTAACATCCAGGCGCCTGGGGGAAGCACCGCAGGTTTGTGGCAGGCAGTCGGTGAGCTGAGGTAAGAGTATGTTGGGAAGAGCTGGTGGCCACGCACATGTGAGGCACTTAGAGTTAAGTGTTCTGACCATTGCCGCCCGTGTTTTGTGTTTCTTGTCCAACAGTAATGCAGCACCGTCTGTCTCCCTTCTGAGCCCATGACACGATTCGAGTAAGAATCACGAGTGAGTCTTGAGTCGTTCCTTTTCTCCACCGTGTTCTGTTTTTAAATAATTTCCTTAGCGCACGCATGTCACAAATAGAGTCTTTTTCACGTACGTCTTTGTCCGCTTTATAGAATCACACATCAAGTATACTCACAATTGCTGTGCAGCCGTAAGACACCCACGATTTCCACAATGATTTAGTGGGTTGATGCTAATGTCGCATAATATGGAACGAATGCTCGGTTCCAACAACCAATGGTAATTACATAGGGCGCATAACTCAGAATGAGGTGATTATATGCGCAAAAATGAGAGTTCACACGGAAATGGGCACTGTTCATTCTAATTCTAAATAGATCATTTTCTGATTGCCCAGAACTGTATGTGCTTTTTTCAGGTTCATCTGTACACAGAGGACTCCCTGAACCCTTTTTACCACCTTCGCAAGTATATGTAGGTGGCACACAGACGCTCCAGGGTTGGATGCACCTTAGTGCGTGTAGACCGCCCGGTGTGTCGATAGGTCCTGACGAAAACCTGTGATTACACTAAAAGGTTGAAACATGTAGACCGTCAATATTTGGATAATACTTTAGGTCAAATTAAACCTACATTAGTATTACACTTCACCACTTTTTTAACCGTGACCCTGCTGCTCCATATTAAATTTGTTAGGGAGTACAGCAGGATTACTTTTAAATTTATTTCACTCACTCACACACGTCACTTACACATACTGATATAATAACAAACCTGCTCCGCTGTAATCAGGCGTTGAAGCACACCCGAGTGGTATTCGACTGCTCGGGTGGACCCCGATGATGAAGCATGTCACCAACTAGGTTGGTGAGTGAGGGGTTTCATAAAAAAGAAATAATTTCTCTTTTTACTTCTCTGAGAACTCTCTAACAGACAGAAGGTCTTTACCTTCTCTCATTTAAGGATACCCCCTTCTTTGTTTATTTTGATCAAACCGTGATCCCCAGCGTCCGGCGTCAGTCGCCCTGGCCGCTGCACCACACCTCTTCCCTGCGGAGCTCCTCTTTCCTAGTTCACTATTCTTTTGTTTTCTTTGACTGAAGCTGTCACTTGCCTTGTTCCATGAAGGCGTGTTGTTTGTAGGAGCAGGGAAACTCGGGCGGTGAGTTTCGTTTTGGGATTCAAATGCCCTTTGCTTGCTGTTTACCGCCTTTGCTTCTCATGGCTGAGCACTTTCGAGCTTTCCTGCCAAACATGTGCTGACCAGATTCGCAGCTTTCCATTCACACCTTTTTGGAGGCCTCTGCTTTGTCATACTTCTTCTCACCTGGCGTTTATGGTGATTTTTATGTTCTGTATTTTAAAATGTATTTATTTTCTCAAATATATGAATTCTGCTGGCACTTTTGAATTTTGAGTGAAGAAATTCTCCTCAGGAGCATTAATTTTCCCACATTTTTTTCTCTGCTCACATTTTCCCTACCTTTGTTTCTATCTAATCACTATGGCAGAGGGTGGCAGTTCTCACAAGAATGGTTCTCATGGCAATTCATCCTGAGTTATCCATGAGGGGAGTGCAGGTGTGGTAGTAAGAGACTTAAGAAGGATCCAGCCTCCTCTGGCAAGTCACCCCTCCCAATCACAATGGAGGGTTTGATGGATGAACTTAAAATGTTGAAACCATTTATGTTGGAAACAGCCAATACTCATCAACAACTAGATGATAAATGGTCCTCACTTGATGCTAGAGTTTCTTATTTGGAGCTGCATTCACTTGAATTTCATGACATATCTTGAAAGGCTAATAATATGGCTAAGGAATTGGAAGCCCTTAAAAGGCATACCGAAGATTTAGAGAATCGTAATCGGCTGAATAATCTTTGAGTTTATGGAATACCGGAGGGGGCAGAGGAAGGTGACATCATCCCCTTCCTTCAAACAAATTTGCCCAAGTTAGTTGGTCTTACCAACAGTACCCCTCTTAACATCCAAAGTGCTCACCTCTTGGGACCAAGACTCTGTAGTGCGAACCCTTCTTCTAAACCCAGAGGAATTATCATCTTATTTCTCCAATATATGAATCTTTTGCAAGTTCCCTCTGCTTCCAAACAGCAAAAGCAAATGATTTGGTCTGGCCATAGGATCTTTCTAGTTCAGGATGTTTTATTGATCACTGCTGCTCAGCGCAAATGGTTTTTGAGTCTACGTCCTCCGTTATGAGCAATGGATGCCAGATATGGACTTCTTTATCCATGCACATTCCATGTTACTTATAAAGATAGAACCTCTTCTTTTGTCTCTCCAGCTCAAATTAAGGACTTAATTCTTTTTCACAGAAAGGAGGCCATGGACACTAATGGAACATCATTTTCTGATTCTTTGGTCTCATGCTTTGGCCTCTCTTTCAAAGCTTGTCTCTGTATTATATTGTTGTCCTTCTGTATTTTATTATCAAGGCCTTTTGTTTCCGCTTCCCTGGTTCCTCGTATGTCCTTGTTGCCACTCCCTGATGGCTAAATGTGTTCGTTCTTTTATGCATGATATCCATGTCTCCTCAAAGCTCCCATTCCTTCTCCTGTTCCTTTTTATTTCCTTTTGTACCTCTGGTCATTTATTTTCTTTATCTTATTATTGTAAACTCGGACTGGGCGCTCTGGCTGGTTCATCTTTTATGGTGTTTCCCGCCACTCTCTTCTCAATTTATTCTGTTTCTTTGATGTTCATCTTATGGCTCAGGTCCTTCGGATTCTTGGCCATTCTCTTCTTTCCTTTCATCTTCAGGGTCTCTGTTATACTCGTTCCCCTCATTCTTCCTTTATCTTTTCCTTGTTTTTTCCTCCTTCCTTTTTTTGCTTGTTTTATTTACTTTCTCACTTCTTTTACTCCCTTTTCTCTATATCTTTTGTCATTCTCCTATGGCTTCTCCCTTTGTGGGACCTCCTTGGCCTTTTATCTCCATTCTCCTATTTTTCTTTCTTCATTACCCACCTTTTTTTACTACTCTCTGTGTTTAAGTTTTATCAGTTTAGATTGAATGGTATTTAGATATGACATTTTGTGCTTTTGTTTTAATTATCTTTTGTTTTCTCTTCTTATACACAGAAGTTTTTTCCTTTTTTTTCTTTTTCATACAATGATTTTCTGCATTTCTTAGAATAGTTTCTGAATCATATCTTGGAATATCAAGGGACTACCAAACCCCTTAAAGAGGCAGAGGGTCCTTACTCACCTCTCAAAGTTATCTTGTCATGTTGGTTTGTTACAAGAGACTCATCTTCTTGAAATGAAAACTGATTTTTCTCTCGCTGAGATACACGCTGCTATACATAAACTCCCAAAAGAGAAAGCTCCAGGCCCAGGCGGCTTTACGGTCAAATTCTACTCCAAATTGTCATCTCTTCTGTTCTCTCACTTGCTCACTTTTTTTTCAACACCTTCTATCACTAGACACCAACACTGGTTCTTTCATGGAAGCCATGATTTGTTTGATCCCCAAGAAAGATAAAGACTTAGCGGAATGTAAGAATTATATGCCGATTTCTCTAATTAACACAGATTGTAAAATTTGCTCCAAAATGCTCGCTCTGCGAGATATGGATTTGATTCCTTCTTTAATTGGTATTGAGGAATCTGGTTTTGTAAAGGGGCGTAACATTTCTGATAATTCTCGCACCTTTTTAAAAATTATTCACGGAGCTCATACATCTCAGATTTCGCTGGCTGAGGTCACTTTGGATGCAGAAAAGGCTTTTGACTAGGTTAACTGGGATTCTCTTTTTAGAGCTCTTAGATGCCATGGATTTGGTCCTAAATGTCTACATTACATTTCGGTGCTATATTACTTTCCCTCAACTTCAAGATTCTTTACTTCAAGATATTCTTTCTCAAAGAATTATTGATCCCTCGCTCAGTCCTGATAATTTACTTGGTGATCTTATACTTCCTCATAATTTCTTTACTGATGTTAAAGCTGCTTTTATTTACAAACAGTTATATATTCAAGACCCAGACAGGGTTAAAAACCAAAATTAAACTTGCTAGGGAACAGGATCTTCAATCCTCTTTCTTAATTAATTTATGGAATAAACTGTGGCAGAAAACTAATCAATCAGGATTCTATATAGCTCACCCATAACAGTCTCAAGTTGCTTAGTGGGGGGGGGGGGGTGGATCTGCAGTTCAGTCGAAGAGCAAGGTCTTGAGGTCCTTCCTGAATTTCAACAGTGATGGTAATTGCCTGAAGTGCAGTGGCAAGGAGTTCCAGGTGTTCGCAGCGAAGTAGGGGAAGGATCTTCCCCCAGCCGTGGTCTTGTGGAATCGTGGGATGGTGGCCTGAGCCAGTTGGGCTGAGCAGAGATGTCTGGTAGGAGTGTTGAAGGAGCGGTGGTGATTGACGTATGCAGGTACAGCGTTGTGGAGGGCTTTGTAGGTGTGCGCAAGGAGCTTGAAGGTAATTCTTTTGTTGATAGGTAGCCAGTGAACATCTTTCAGGTGGACGGTGATGTGGCTGTGGTGCGGAATATTCAGGATGAGTCTGGCGGAAGTGTTCTGGATGTTCTGCAGTTTCTTAAGGAGTTTCTGGGTGGTGCCAGTGTAGAGTGCGTTGCCGTAGTCGAATCTGCTGCTGATGAGCACATGGGTGACAGTTTTCCTGGATGCGGTGGAGATCCACTTGAGGATCTTCCGAAGCAGAAAGAACATGTGAAAGCAAGAGGACGAAACAGCATTGATTTGGCGGTTCATTGAGAGCGAGGAGTCCAGGATGATGTTGAGGTTTTGTGCATGGTCCGTGGGTGTGGGTGGGTTCCAAGCAGTGCGGACCACCAGGAGTCATCCCAGGCGGAGGGGGTGGAGACCATGATGAGAACTTTGGTCTTGTCAGAGTGAGCTTGAGGCAGCTGTCCTTCATCCAAGTGGTGACTGTCTTCATCCCGTTGACAAAGTTTCTCTAGGCGGCTATGGGTTTGTCTGTGAGCGATTGAATCAGCTGGGTGTTGTCAGCGTAGGAGACAATGTTGAGTCCGTGGCTTCTGACGATGGATGCAAATGGGGCCATGTACATATTGAAGAGGGAGGGGCTCAGGGAGGATCCCTGAGGCACCCCGCAGCTCATCTTTGTGGGTTCCGAGTTGAACTTGAGCAGAGGGTGTAGTGGGAGACTGCGTCGAAGGCAGCTAAGAGGTCCAGGAGGATGAGGGCAGCAGTTTTGCCTCGGATTAAGAGGGTGTGGATGTCATCTATAGTGGTGAGGAGAGCGGTCTCTGTGCTGTGGTTGCTTATGAAGCCAGATTGGGAGAGGTCTGGGATGTGGTTCATTTCAATGAACTCGGAGAGTTGAGCTTTAACGGCTTTCTCAATGACTTTGGCTGGGAAGGGGAGCAGAAAGATGGGTCTGTAGTTCTTAAGGTCCGTCTGGATGGCACAGGGTTTCTTCAACAGGGGGTTGGTCTCTGTGTGCTTCCATTTGTCAGGGAAGATGGCCAACTTGATGGAGCAGTTGATGGTGTGGCAGAGTTGGGGTGTGATGGAACTGCTGACTCTGTTGAAGATGTGGTAAGGACAGGGATCCGAGGGGGCTCCAGAGTGGATGCTCTTCATGATCCTGAGGGTGATGTCAGAGGGGAGGGCGGTCCAGTTGAGCAAGGACTGCTGGGGTCTGGAGTCATTGGGTGTGGTGGTTGCAGGTGGGTCTTGGGTTGCGAAGCTGTCACAGATCTCCTTGATCCTGTGGTGAAAGAAGGTGGTGAGGTTGTCACAGAGGTCTTGACAGAAGGAAATGTCTTCTGACTGTGTGCTGGGTTTGGCAGATTATTTGACCATGGTGAAGAGTTCTTTGCTGTTGTGTGCATTGGCGTTGATGTGTTCCTGTATGGCTGCTTTATTTGTTGTTCTGATGAGGTGGTGGTGTGCGGCGATAGCAGTTCTGAAGGCTGCGTGGTCTGCCACGATCTTGTTGCTCCTCCATTTTTATTTTTAGCCATCTGCAGGTGCGCCTGGACTCTTGGATGGTGGGGGAGAACTAGCTGGATTGGCCCTTGGAGGGCTGCTTGCCTGAGGGTTTCCTGAGGGGAGCCAGTGTGTTGGCACAGTTAGAGATCCAATAGTGGAGGTTGCGTGCTGAGGTGCTGGTGTCCGTGGATGTCGGTGGTGGGGTTTTGCTGAGGGAGGTTTTGAGCTGGTTTCAGTGACCTTGTTCCAGCTTCTGTGAGGATCGCGGTAGGTGTGGCGGCATACAGTGGGTTTGGTGAAGGAGAAGTGAATGCAGTGGTGGTTGATCCAGTGTGGCTCGGAGGTGTGGCTGACGGAGATGTTGTTGCTCACGGAGAAGATGGGGCTGAGCGTGTGTCCTGCTTAGTGGGTTGGAGATGTGACCAGTTCTTTGAGTACAATGGTGGTGACGTTCTCCAGTAGGGATGAGGTGTTGTGGTCGTCGAAGTTGTCCAGGTGGAAATTGAGGTTGCCGAGGAGGATGTAGTCCATTGGGGCGAGAGCGTGGTGAACAATAAAGTCGACTGTGACTTCACTGAACGGGGGCGGGAGCCGGAGCCGGGGAGGTCTGTAGATGAGGGTGCCACAGATGGTGGCGTTCGGGTTGGTCTGTATCTGGAAATGATGGTGCTCCATGTTGGGTCAGTGGTCGTTGGAGTTGGTTGTTAGGCGGAGGGTGATTTTGTGTATGATGGCGATGCCTCCTCCCTGTCAGTTGACGCGGTCCTTGTGGAGGATTTTGTAGCCATCTGGGATGGTGGTTACAATGTGTAGGGCTGAGGTGGGGTTCATCTAGGTTTCCGTAAAGAAGGTGACAGGGAGAGATGGATTCGAGCAGGTCCCAGATCTCCACGGCGTGTCTCTTGAGGCAGTGGGTGTTCAGTAGGATGCATCTGAGATGTTTGGGTCCAGTTGTTGAGGGTCATATGGTTGGTGGGGCTGGTCTGTGGAAGGAGGAGAAGGTGCAGTTGTGGCAGGTGAACAGTCCTTGGATTCACATTAGCACAGTTGCACCCAGACCATGTTTGCTTTCTACAATAGGTTGCATTTAACTCCCTACACTTTTATTCAAAATGAAACTTCTACCTAATAACAATTGTTGGTCTTGTGGTTCCCCTAATGGTGATTTTCTTCACATGTTCTTTCTCTATCCCAAACTTTGAGCTTTTTGTCAGCGTGTATGGCATAAAAGATCTCAACTATTCTCAATTTCAACTCCCTTTCACATAATTAACATTTTTACTGGTAGCTGCTCGGACTATGGTCAGGCACCAAGACTAAAGGCATGTTATTGGATCTTCTGGCGGCTGCTTTTCAGGTTATTACTTCCAATTGATAACATTTTAATAAGGTTTCTTACATGGCATGGTGGAACCTGATTTGTCATAATCACAGATTAGATACCTCTCACTCTTCCTCTTTATACATAGCCATCAAGAGAAATGGGATTTGGCTTCCCATTAATTCATATGTGTCTCTCCCTTTTTCTACTAATGTTAGAAATGTTGAAGTAACCAAACCTTCTTGAATTCTGCAATTCCTGGTTTTCCATTTAACATATTTCCTATCCCATAATATATACAAAAAATCAAGAAAAGGGAGGAAGAAGCAGTGATTCATTCTGCTTCCATGCTTAATAGTTTATAATCAAAAGAGAATGAACTACGTATCTTGAAAAAGCCAAGGTCTATAGGTGTTGTACAAAGGCCCTCATTCACTCGTGGGCAGCAGTATATCTTGGTTCTCCGCTTGAAAAAGTTTGGTGGTTGGTTTTATCATTAGGTCCTTTCCCGCATGAGTTTCCCGTTCTCCAGGCAGTCAACCTTCCTTCACCTAGAGGGAGACCATCTGGTTCTTTGATGGTCGTGATTTCAATAGTGTTAGCGGAAAAAAGTGCTAAATTAAAAATACCTCCTATCCTGGACTCTTGTTTTATTCGTCTGGATAGGGTAAGATTAAAAATAATGTGTGGTTCTCTGGTGGATGTGTGAATGGTCCACCACACCTATATAATGATGATTTCAGTGGTCGACATGTTTCAGTCCATGGGTGTCTCTAAAGATCGGTGGACTTTCATCAGGACCTTAGTCATAGCGATGACGTGATAGATCGCTTTGACACATTGGGTAAGTTAATGTCACTTACCCATCTTCGTCATTATTTATGTAATCGATAGGTTATGGTTCTACCTATAACTTGGGAAAGAAAAAGGGGAAAGGAAAAAACATGCATATTGGTGCTTTATATAGATTTCATATAGTGGAAGGTTGACTGCCTGGAGAACAGGAAACTCAGGCGGAAAAGGACCCAATAATAAAACCAATCACCTAACCTTCTCAAGCGGAAAACCAGATATATCACTGCTCACGGGTTAGAGTGTACAACACTTATAGACCCTGTCTTTTTCAAGATATGTGGTTCATTCTTCTTTGAATATAAGTGATCCCATAATATAGTCAGATACTCACCTCTTGCTTTAACATTATCTTCATTTCCCTGCCATCCTTCATTTTCCTTATTAGTCATATTTTATTTAGTTTTTTTCTATTTCCTTACCTTCAATAAAAATTTATATAATTTATAAAATGTAATTTGTTTTACATTGCAACATTATCTTTTTAGTTTCAATTGAGATCTATTTTATTTTATTTACCTTCATATAAGGATTTTGTGTATATTTTATCAATTTCCTATTATGGGTATTGCCCTCCTCATTACATTTCTCAACATTAATACTTTTCTACATATGTTACTGTATTTCCCTTTGGTTATTGTTTAATGAAGCATTTTTAAAATGAAGAAAAAAAATATTTACACCTCTCAGGATTCGTTTTGTGAATTCCTGACAGGCACAAATATACACATTTTCTGCTGTAAACTTAGGTTTATGACTGAAGATGGTCTTGTGAAACAGGTCCTTAATTCACAAGCAGTAGGAAAAATTGTTCTCATAAAAATGTGACGTATTCAGATAATATTTTGTTTCTCCTCAATTGGAAAGAAAGGCAGAGCGCCATTCTCTTTTTTTTTGCTTCGTAATCATATTTCTATATGACACAGCAAGATAATATTTTCGAATTCATTTAAGTTGGTTAAGACGAAGACTAAGCATTTTACATAATGAACAACCTTGAGCCTGGAGAGATCTTCTGGTAGGTAACACATACCTTATAGATGCAAAGCCACATGGGTAAGACAAATAGTCTTAAATTGCTATCTTTCTATTAGAGGGAGACAAAGAAAGTATTTTAGTGTTAGTTTATAGTCAAGCTAAGCAGTCCTCAACCAATCGGTAGATTTCACGAGGACAGCAGCCAATCTCTCTGAGAGGGACCCAAGATATGGTGCAGGGACACTGAGTAAGCTTCTTTGTTGAACATGAGAGAAATGGCCATGAACACTCATCTTGCGCAGAGTCATGTGACAGAGTTGAGTACTGTACTTGGGGCCAACAAAGTCATATTATATCGCAGCCAGGGGCGGCTCCTCTGTTGGAGCGGAGGAACGTCACCCCACTTAATTGGACCCCAAAGCCCCAGAGATGAAAAATAAAATGGTAATGCCATTTAATTTTTCATCATCTTGTCCTGAACCGAGCGTCAGGATGGGGTGGGGCCTGCTGAGTGGCAGCAGTGGTGGGCTGCCTGTGCACTGTTTAAAGTGCACAGGTCTCTTTAAACCTTTAAGCCTTAAACCTTTCAACCCAGCTGTCTTAGGACAGCTGGGTTGAGAGCAATTGCAGGCCTCTAGTGTGTTGTGGAGGCCGGTCTTTCCAATCAGGGCACTGCTCTCATGCTGGTTAACAGCATGTGAGCAGCGCCAGGATTGGTCAAGGTGCCCGCTCTGTTGTCGGTGCTCCCATGGAAGGCAGGGTCCGAGGTCCAGAGCGAGGAGGATATGAAAGGTAAGTGTTTTTTTTTTCTTTTCAAATTTTATATTCGCATGCATCCACTTGCCCGCTGCCCCCTCCTCTCAGATACCTGCCCTCACTGAGCGTAGCACCTTCCAGGATACATGCGAAGTAAACATTCTATTGAGAAACTTTTGTTTGTGCCTGAATCAAGACTACAGACCTTCCAATTTTCACATGATGAAACCATGTGTCATATGATATATTACATACACAAGGGTCTTCCAGCTTTTGTTTGAAGGATCTGTCCAGCTGATGTCCATTGTGGCTTTTGAAATCTTTCCAGAAATAGGTGACATTAGATTTAAAAAAAAAAAAAGAAATTGACGGGTGTTAGAAGAAGTACCTCTCGGTAGTGTCCAGATAAAAAGTCCTGCATTTCTCGAAAGCCCTTCTCCCTCCTCTCACACGGTGAAATGTTTTTAGTAGTTGACAGGTCTCTATCAGCCCAAACAAAATGGGGAGTTTTCATTTGTAGGTCGCGTCTGACTCCTATATTTTTTTGGGAGTAGCCTTCAATTTCATTACTTTAAAAAGAGAAATTTAGAATTGATTTTCTCATTTTAAAGAAACTATACTATTGCAGCAAGTTTTCTTTGGTGCAAAAGAGGAATTTCCAATCTCGCCATCATCACAGTGCATAACAATTTGCTAACTCGCCAAATTTCAGCTTTGATTGTTATTCCTGTTCATAGCACTGAAGGTTAAAAAAAAGCCTGGGCAATGAATCTAGCAGCTTAGAAACGTCGCTTAACAGAACTGTGAAAAATGTGCCTATGCTAACAAAGTCAAAGAAAAAGGTATTTCCTCTGCAGCCTTTTAAAGTTGAGAATCAAGTTTCAGATGTAGGATGTGAAATACCAGCTGTGGAAACAGTTTATTTGAATTTTCTAGATGGTTTTGGGTTAATTTGTCTCCGCTGACCGTCTTTCATTCGAACTACATTTTAGCATGCTTCATATTGAAAGTAATATGGAATTGCACACCCCCTTATGTTCTTAATTCCTATGTACCCGGTTCTAAATGAGAAAGGTTATGAGGAAAAAAAGGGCAATATCACATTCATGCTCCTTCTGTATTGGCCCAGTTAAGTAGATCATAAGAACCTGACCTAAGGTTTTGCAACCACCTACACACAGGCAGGTTGATCTACAAACACCTGAGTGGACAACTGTACTATGTGCTTCTAACTCAGGGCCTGATTCACAAAGGTAATTTGTACCTTTGTGTAAGTTTTCACTTTTGAGTATGTTTATTACTTTTCGGTATTCACAAACTGCACTTTTGTAGTAACTTACACTTTGTGGTAAACATACACTTTTTTTGTAATTCCAGCATTAGACATGGCCAACCTGTAGTACTGCAACACCCTGCTCTAGACAAAAATAGAGATAGGGACTTACAACAAAAGTTTAAGTTCCTACAAAAGTGCAGTTTGGGAATACCGAAAAGTTGTAACCTTATTGAAAAGTGTATGTGTAAGAAAATGGGTTATTGGTGGCCTGGGGTGTGAGTCCTGGTCGAGCAGCAACCACAATCCTTGTCAAGGTGAGGCACAAGTCAAACCTCAATTAAATTGTGCTCAACCCTCTGGTAGCTTGGACCAGAGCAGTCAGGCTTAACTTAGAAGCAATGTGTAAAGTATTTGTGCAACACTTCAAACAGTAATACAATGAAAAATACCACACATAAAGTATCCCTCACCAAGTTAGGAAAATAGAACTTTCTTTAATAAATAAAACAAGACCAAAATGACAAAAAGTCAATCATTAGAACCGGAGATATGCAATTGAAATGTTTTTAGTGAAAAATGGCACCCAAAAAGCACAAAGTGCCGTACTTCACATCGCAAGCCCTCAATGACGGGATTCTTGAAGACAATGCAGGACCTCGAACCCCAGCCTCGCCACATCTCGGAACCGACACATCGCTTCAACTGCACAACAGATCTTCAATACGGATCCTCGCAATGCTCTGCAAACCAGTATTAAGGTATTCTGTTCAACAGGCCTAACTGGGGCCCTGTAGTCGGCCAGCGCTCTATCGCGGCCAGCCAGAACTTGTTCGAATTGCAGAATGGCTAAAAATGATGGCCGATCGAACACACTAGCCCTGGTATGTAGCCAAGGAAGGGAAATAGAGGCACAGGGCCTAGGGGCTAGCCAGCCTCTAACATGGAATGTAAACACAAAATGGGGCTGCCCCTAGTCGGGATTTCTACAGGTCTCTAGAGATGCGTGTAAGGTGGAGGCCTCTCACAAAAAGTGTAGGACTGGCCTCACACACCACCTGGTGTCATGCTTCATCATAGGCCGTCCTCACCCTCTAAAAACTCGGTTTGATAGAGGGCGGGCATACACCTGACGACAGGGATGCACTTCTAAACTAAGTGGGGGCCCGTGAGTAGTGAAAGTGATTTAAAAACCATTACAGTTGTCATAAAGACTAGTTTTTACTTAATTGGGCAACTGTATGGCATTAAAAGAAGTGAGCGGTGACTGGGGAGCTGATTATCCCTTCACCGTGTTGGTTGTGGTCAACATGTTTCTGCTAGATGTCCCACAAGGGTACGTAGCATTTGTCAGGACTATGTATTTATGGGGCTCCATCTTCATATTTAAAAAGAAAGTAAATAAAGACCAACCACTATATGGGGTGTGTATTGTCACTATCCCCACCGGTATAGTACTCCAAAATATACCTGTAGAGAAACAGAAAATAAACACAGACAAGATATGTGGGTTTCTGTTGGTTGTAAGGCAAGTTACCATACATCACCACACTTTTAATCGTGCGTGGTGGTTTCTGAGTGCAGAACACGTGTCAGTCAAACGTGTTTACACATCTTCGTGAATGGCGAGAGAATGTCTCGCTTGATTTACCCTCGGTAATTACCCTACTTTCTCCATGGGACGTCGAGTGGGGAAAGCCCCTATACTGACATTCTGGGAAAAAGTGGGAGAAAAACACAACATGAGAGCCTGATGGTGTTGGGTCAGGTTCATGACATAAAATCTAAAGATGCAGGTAAACATTAAAAACTGTGGCAGAAAACAGGTACTTTACAAAAGTAGTTGAGGGATTTACCTACATCGGGGCGTAGTGAACGCTCTAGCATCCATCCATACATCATTCACACTCTTACTGTCTTAGGTGCACCTTCCGCAGTAAAGCCTAATGGTGTCCGCTTCGCCTCCCCACCGTTGAATGCTAGTGGGAATGGTCTTATATAGTACTCTTGTGCATGTAATTGGTGCCAATTAGGAGTATGCTAGTAGCACTTGGGTGGGATCCGGTGTCCCATTGTAATGGTGCCTGGTTGCCTGGTTGTGGGCGTGTTAGTCGAGGTAGCGAAGTCGCTGCTTCCTTCCTCAAGTGTGTGCGCCTTTGGTAAAATTCCCCTGGTTAGTGGGCGTGGTCGGGAACAGAGTCGCATTGCTCACTTCCCGATTGAGGAGAGCATGTGTTCACTTCCAGCACTTCTCCTCGCTATGGGCGTGGATGGGGGTGAGATAACTTTGCATGCGTCTGATGTTGGATGCGCTTCAGAGTCACTACTCATGGTCAGGCAGTTGCCTGGACTCATGCTGTTTAGGAGCGGGTGAACGGACTCGTTCAGAGTATCATAGAGGAAACAAACGAGGCAGTTTGAGATAGCGGATCGCCTACTTTCACACAATAAAGGCCATGGACGGATATGTAAAATAGTATACTGTTAATTCCCTGTGTCAGTAGAATTTAGTTAATGACAATAGTAATCTCAACAATACCCTCGTGTTAGGAAAGATGTATCTAATCACAAACTGGGGTACATTCTTAATCTCCTTGATGGAGGGGTTGTTATCTCAGTCAAAGCTTATGGTTAATAGCCTGATTTGGGGTTAGCGAAGGCAGATCGTGTAATGCCGCCTCTTTTGTTTATCATTTCTCTTATAATAGATAGAGTCCTCTTCTTCCTGTTGCACTTTTTAAAGAAGTATGATTTCCTGGTCATGTACCAGGTAAAACGATTACCGCGCGTTCCTAGTCTGAACATGTTGTAGTATCCTGTGACAGTTTTTATTTAAAAAATGTGGTTTAGTTGGTACACAGTGTATGTGTTGGTATACAGTTTATGAATATTCACAATGTTTTAGATGTTTTATGCCTGTTCATCATCCTATAAGCAATGTGTGTCATAGCCATCAGTGTTCTGGGTGGCATTTTATTTAGTTATGATTGTGTCAGACTGGTTGGGCTATCGTGCCATCTGTAGCCATGGGATTTCGTCATTTAGTCCTGTTTCCCATGTGCGCAAGCGATACACCCAGCGTTGTTCCCTGATGTGCAGGTTTCTGGTGATGTCCGTTTTTTGTTTTTTCATCACTTCCAGCACTACCCATTGTAGATCTGATTCGTTATGGTTGAGGTCTAAGAGCTGTTTCGTTAGTCTGGTATTTGATATTTTGTACCGGATGGTACTTCGTTGTTCGTTGATTCCTTGTGGTCATTCCCACGTATCTGAGGTTGCACGGGCATTTCAGGAGATAAATTACATTTTCGGTATTGCAGTTACTGAAATCCTTCAGTTTCCACGGTTTGTTAGTACCGATGTCCACTTCTTTTGTGGTGATGGTAAGAGGGCATGCTACGCAATTACCGCAGGGAAAATGGCCTGTGGATTTTGGTTGACTCCTCTTAAATGCAAGAAGGGGAGGTGCCCACTGTTGCTGTCCAATATTCAGAATTGTAAATTTTTTCTTTATGATATTTTGGACCTTGTTTGATGCAGGAGTATACGTGGTTACGCATACCATCCGATCAGATTTTTCATTGGGTGTAGTGTCCAGCAGTGCTTCCCTATTGTTATTTCTAGCCCTTTTCTTGGCTCTTCTGATCATTTTTTTAGGGTAGGGTCTTGCCAGGAGTTTGGTTTCCAGATGTTCTGCCTGTTCTTTAAACACTTCTAGGTCAGAACAATTTCTCCGAACTCTGAGAAATTGTCCCACTGGTAGATTTTGATGCAGTGCCCTGGGGTGGTAGCTTTCGTACAGTACTAAGCTGTTCCTATCCGTAGGTTTGATGTGTACTTTAGTGGCGATCCCCTCGTTCGTCAGGGTAATATCCAGGTCAAGGAAGATAGCGTGGTTCTTTTCAATGATGTGGGTGAAGTTGAGATGTTCATCTTTGCTGTTAACCCACTCAACAAAAGTTGTGGCTTCTTCTGGTGTCCCGTGACACACGATGAAGATATCATCTATGTATCGCTTCCAGGTTTTCATCTGTTGAGCGAAGGGGTTGTTGGGATTGAAGATATAGTCTTCCTCGAATTGGTGGACATACAGGCACGCCATGCTCAGCGCAAAAGTGCTGCCCATGGACGTGCCCTTGATCTGATGGTACAGCACCTCCTCAAACTCGATTTTTTTTCGGTAAGGGCCATCTCCGCACACTCCATAATGAAATGACTCGGGGTCATGTATATGCAATCTTGATTCAAAAGGATTTGTTCGACGACTGCCAGAGTGCGTCTTTGGGGGATGCTCTTATAGAGCGCCTCGATGTCCATGGTTATGAAAAGATCCTCATTAATGTTGACCTCACGCAAACAAAAAACCACTGCACGATCCTTCACCGGAAGTGCACCCAAAATCTGGAACTCAATCCCAGCAGATATCAGAACTATCTCGTCCTTCACAAAATTAAAAAAACAACTAAAAGTCCTTTTTTTCAACCCCTCAGTCCCGAAGGGATAGCCGCCGCCTCAATGCAAATCCCTACTCGCCGTTGCGCCCTGACACTGTATCACAATGTCCTACCTCCTACCTGCTCTCTGACCACCTCCTGTTCTTCCCCCTAAGCGTTCATCCCAAGACAAAGTGCACTAATCGAGGTTATCTCAGATCACATGTACTTCCTCAATACCGCACAGCACACTTGGACCTCCCTATCCTATATGTATAATACTTCTTTCTACAATGTCAGAAAAAGGCTGCCCCCTATTCACTAGGTCTGGGAGCAGGGGGAAATTAACATATATATTATTGCTAATGCAAACTCCCACCCGACCTTTATTGCTTTAACTTGGCTGTCTACAGCTCAACAAACTGGGGCATTATCAAGAAGTTGTCTCCACACATCAATTTCTTTGGTTATTATTTTGTTCTTTATTTATAAAAAAAGATTTTTTTGTACATATATTTTTACAGAATGAATTATTTTTGTATCATATTGTCCAAAGACACATTTACACAGTTTCACAATTAACAATTAATTTGAGCAAGACTTTGCTTGTTCTCATTTTGTCATCTTGTTTTATTTATTAAAAATTACTCTATTTTTTCTAACTCTGTTGTGGGCTCCATTTGTGCTGTGTTTGAATTCTGCACAAATAATTTACATATTGCTTATCATTTTAGTCTGGTTGCTCTGTGCCAAGCTACACAAGAGTTGAGCACAGGTTAATTTAGGGTTCGCTTGTGACCACCCTGAGAAGAATTGTGGTTGCTGCTGGAGAAGGGTTTCACACCCTCAACCAGTTATCCAATTTCTTACACTTGAGATTAGCTATTCTATCACAAAATGTGTCCTTTTTTGGAGTAGGTTTTTATAACTGCTCATTGTTTAGAAAATTCCTATCACCATACTGAATCCAAAAGAAATATTGCTTCCTGAGTGGTGTGGTTTGGTGAGGAAAGAACAGCTCCATAGATGTAATTATTAGGATTTCAAGACTCCCTAATGTGTTACATAAGTAATTGTATATTGTGAAACGCTAAGACTATATTTTTAAAAAAATAGGTAAGTATTTGAGTAGTGTACTTTTTGTACTTTGTGGCTTATTATAAAGGTAAATAGTTAATTTGGAAAATGTGAATATTGCTTGCCATGTAAATGAAAAGTACCTTCAGTCAAATTTAGAATCAGTGTAGTATTGTGTCTCATTTATTCGAACTACAATAGAAATGGAAAAATGTGCTAACATTTTTTTAAATGTTGGACAATGTGACGTATTGCCTGTCATGATGTCAGATGCCAATATCATTTGCACTCACCACATTGTTTTACCTCTGCCAAGCTGTTTGATAGAAGGAAACTGAATGGTGCTCTGTACAAAGGTTGGTTTAGATTGTCTATTTTGGGCATGTCTCAATGAGAGACATAAAGCTACAAATTTTAACTAGCTATATTTTAAGAGGATAAATTAATTATAGCTCCATGAGCATTTAGAATTGATTTTTCTCTTGTTTTTTGCTTTGTTTCTGTTCTATTTTTTAAAAATCAACTATACAGATATGACAACATTATGGGTACATAGCAATTGCTTCTTTGCACCTTAAATATGCTATCTGCACTATGAATTAAATTAGCAAGAGTTTGGATATACTTGAAAATAGAGGTTTAAGGATGAGCAATATTAATTTTGCTAATTGTTTTGCTGGTGTTGTTTTTGTTTTATTTCTCATAGTTGTTTTATTAGGTTCTTTTATGTTGCTTTGTGTGCCCCATGTCTGTTGTTTTTGAAAACATTACAACTCTGCTGTGAAAATGGTGAAACTAATTAATTAGAAGTTGTGAAAATTAGCACAATCTTTTGGGAGATTATAATTAGGTAATCTCGGTTTAATTCAAGTAGCATTTATGTTTGATATTGACACTTTTACTATGCTTAATTATTTTAGAGTAGTTTTAGTGTAGGTATCTAATAATGCACTGCAATGCATTGATGGATTATATTATAGGCGAGTTTCAGCACATTATTAGACTACAAATTAGTACACGTTAGAGAGTTGTGCTGAATGTGCTAAAACCAGTTGATATACAAGTGGATATTTTAAAGATGTATCTAATTTCAACAGTTAGTTATTAATGTGTTTATAATAATTTACTTCATATGTGCTTGGAAATAGAAGAAAATATTTTGCAGGAGAAAATGAGCTAGGAGTGAATATTTACCAATTGCAGTGTAGGCCTGATGTCAAATAGATTACTGCTCACATTTTGTAATATTTGTGACATGATTCTACTGATGTTCTGCTTAGGAACCCGAGAAATAGGCGTGTAATTCCAATCTTTTTTACTTTTATACAACTGAAGTAACTATAACTCAATCTCTTAAGTAACTATAACATGTGCCCCGCCATGCACAGTGTTGTCATCAAAGATTCAATTTCAAATGTCAGCAGTGATGCTATCAATGATGTCATAAAACATGTCATGAGTGATGTACTATGTGAGGGTATAAGCAGTGCATGCTGATGGCGTGAGTTATAGTTACTTCAGGGTTAGAGTTTTAGTTATTTCCGCAACTATAACTTGTGAATTTCAGTGTTGTTTTTAGTCTATAATGTAATGTTACAACTGGCAGTGTCACCTAAATATAACAGCACTTTAACCTTTGTTCTTTTTCTCAGTGAATTTGTAAGGTTTTTTTGAATACCTAACTATAACTATCACTATAACCTCTGGCTTTTCAATGAATTTCCAATGCTTGTTTAATGTAAGTCACTGTCAATATATAAAATGATATTGTCAAAGGGTGATTACAATGTCTGTAAATAAACATTTAAATAAATAATTTGTAGTCATAACAATATTAAACACGTGTGAGTCTCTTTCTTATGCAATTGTCAAGACTCATAATGCAGCCACAAGACCAACCACAAGTGGTCCATGCATCCCCAAGCTGAAGAGCAAAGGCTCCAACTTTGGGAATGCTTAAATAAATTCTCAACTTTTCCTGGGTTCATGTCAACCAGACCCCAGGGAACATAGGATTCATGTTTTTCTGGGGGCTGCTGTACTCCCTGCAGCCCTCCGCAACACTTAAAAAATGCTGGTGGTGTCCTTGCCCAGATTAGGGCACCACCATTCATGAAAATATATTTAATTATGTTAAACTCCTTCAGGGAGTGGTAAATAACAAATGAGCAGCTCCTCTGCTCATGTATTATTCTTTTATCTACACTAATTATTTGGGGGGGCATTATTTTTGTGGGTGTTCAGCCCTACTGGGTAATTGAAGGAGGTCTAGGGCCAATGTGGGTGCCGGTGGGAGCAGGCTGCTTCTTTTTTATTTTGGTTAGTTCCCCGGTGCAAGGGCACCTCATATATCAAATAATTGGGCTGTTGGGGAGAGTTCAAGGGACCTGAGGCCTCGGTTGACTCCCCGATCAACACCCAAAATGGTGTCATGAAGTTAAATAGGCCCAGGCACAAACAGCTCTATTTTACATGTTCATGTAGAAGGTCTGACATTTTGATGTTCTGAATTTTATATGTGATCTCAAATTTTATTATGAACTTTTCTGCATTTGCACTTTAGAATTGCCCATAGCTCAGGTAGAATGTATTGTTGTTCATGCTACGTCCCGCTCATGGTAACCCATAAGCACTTTCAAAGCACTTACACTTTTGTAATTGTTTAGATTCTATGAGAGAAGGTTTCATTCAGCACACTTACTCTTCTAGTATTCGCTTCTTCCTAACCCAACCTGAATTTTATATTCTCCTAAACGTTTTAATTATATTGGATTGTAAACTTAGCACTTTTATTATATTTTAACTTGCTAGATCGATTGCCGGTTTTTATTCAAATGGTGATTATTTTAGCATTTGTATTTGTCTAAAGCGGCACCACTGGAATGTTTTGTATTTTAACTGTGCTTTACCAAACAATATGTATGAATTGCTATTATGTATCTTTTATGGATTAAGCAAAACCGAAATAAAGATTAATGAATGAATGTTCATGTTTAAAGTTACCATCTTTATGAACGATGACTATTTACACACATTTGCACATTTGTTTGTGCACCTGTATTGGATAATGTTCTGAGAAAATGGCTTGCTTACATTTACACTTCTTCATAGGCACATTATCAGGCCTTGGAACATTTTGTACAAGGACTAAGTTTACTACATAAAATGTTGTAGTCTGTTTGGCAACAGCTTTGGGTGGATAGAATCAACAATGGCAGCCAGACCAGAATTCTGGGAGAGAGAATAGGTGAAGTTTATTATAAAAACTGCACCTAGCTGTTGTTTAGACAGCAAAACATTTCAATGGGATAGCCGAGGTCACCCCATGCAGGAACTCTAACCCAGCTGAATCCCGTTACCATCCTGAGAAGGACGGCAGCCTGTTCTACACCAAGAATGGCTCCCAGATATCACATACCCACATGTAAGTGGGGAGTTAGACCACTCTGAGGTATTCTGGCAGACTAGCACACCCTAGGCTTACTAGGATAGGAGATGCTACGTAGAAGCACCATTGTATATATTGCATTTAATCAGCGCAATTGTTCAATGGTTGAACTATTCATTCTTTTCAACATTCTTGTAACCCTAGTAACATTGTTTTTTTAACATGACTACAGCCCGAACTGCTGAAAAGAATTACACCAAATTTGGCAGAAAGTTAGATGTTGGTCCATAAAGCGTGCTTTTTATAATTTGGTTTAAATCCATTTATTAGTTCTTGAGCTATCTAACTTGAAAAAATATAGATATCTGGGGATGAGAGTCTGTGCACTGGGCTCCCGGATCCCACTAAAATGTAATTGGCTGCCAACATTATAACCAGGAAGTGTTGGCAGCCATCTTGGGAATCGGCTTGAAGCCAAGTCCCAGAAAAACATTAGATATAAAGGAAAGGGGGCAGGGTAGGAATACCCTGATCCCCCAGATATGGCAGGGGGTCCCTCAGGTACCCCGCAGGGGGGGAATAAAAAGCACTTAAAAAAAATATTTTGACACGGACTCATGGGTGGATCTGTGAATCTGCGCAACATTTTTTTTAGTAAAGCAAGTGGGACTCCCATGCTTTAGAATAACCCAGGTCCCGGGGGCATTGTGGTAATGTAGGAGGGGTGGACGGGGCTCCCCTCCTAGGGCTATTCAAAGTCTTTGGGACCACCACTTACCCAGGGCACACATATAACATAAAAAGAATGAGAAGGGGGCCCCAGGGACCGCCACTCCCCAGGGTAGCTCCAGCAATGTCCAGCAATGTCCCTGGTGGAGTTGCATTGCATTTTGCTATGGCTTGGTGGGAGCACCTCTCCTGCCATGCCATAGCAAACCTGTTCTGCTTTCAGCAAGAATGAGCAGAAAATGCTCTCCCTTGCTGAAAGCAGAGCACGTCTGTTCCCCTGCCCACTGTGAAGCGAGCAGGGAAACAGACATTGCTCTGGGATCCAGTGAGCTGCATGATAGCAGTTCCCTGGGTCTCAAGGCAATTCTGGCTCTCGTAGGAGGCGGGGAGCCGGCAGGGACCGCAGGGTCTTGAGGCTCGCCCGCAGTCCCAGAGGAAGTGGCCTGGCCCCAGGGGATGGGGTACCTGGGCCCAAAAATCGGCCTGGGGATGGGGGGTCAGGCAGCACCCTTCCCCTATTCAAAAAATATGTATAAGGCCTGGCCTTGGGGGATGGGACCTCAGAAATTCACTGAAAAAAACAAAGGTTACAGAAACATTATATTTAGGCTCAGGTTTAACTATAATTTGCACCCCCACAATGCACTGTTTATGACCTCACATATTACATCATTCAAGACATGGTCAGTGACATCACTGGTGACATCTAAAATGACATCTCAAATGACATCACTGATGACATCATCCATAGAATCTCTGACGTACCCACTTACACCCTAATATAACCTTTTGTACACCCACTCCAGCTTCCAGAACACCATTATCAAAACCATTGACACACCCTTGCCAGTACTTACACACACACTCACTGATTCATAGGTCTACACACACATCCACTCAGACACCCATACAGCCACTCATACACCAACTTACTCACTAATACCACCACTGTTATATCCACTCATATACCCATACAGCCACTCACACACTGTCAGTCAGCCACAGAGCTACTCACACACCTATGCACTCACCAATAGAGTCAACCACACAGCCACTTACTCACCTATACAGTTATACACACACCTACTCACTTATTCATACAGATACTAACACATACTCTCCCACCTATACAGTCACTGATATAAGCACACACTCACCCATACAGTGACTCTCACAATCACTCACTCATATATACAGTCACTCATATACTCCAGCACTCACCTATACTGCCTTTCACATATGCAGTTACTTACCCATATATCACTGACACTTCGATTCACTCATGACACAGCCATACACACAGTCACCCATACAGCCCCTCACAGATGCACTCCCCAACCCATACAGCCACTGACTCACCCACTCACTCATCAATGCAGGCAGTCACACACACCCTCACCCACCCATACGGACACTCATACACCCATACAGGTACTCAGACAATCAATCAATCACCCAAACAGCCACTCACGTACCCACTCACCAACCCATACAGTCACTTAGACACCAACTGACAGACTGACACAGATATTCACACAACCTAGTCACTCACCCATACATTCACTCAGACACCTAATCACTCAATTATACAGTCACGCACCCACTGAATTATCCTTACAGGCACTCATACAACCACTGATCCACCATACACCTTGGTATATATATTTAACACTCAGAAACGTTTTAAAAACACTCACAATTACTGGATGATGTCATCAGTGATGTCATTTGAGATGTAATCAGTGATGTCATTCACCATGCCATGAGTGATGTAATATGTGAGGTCATAAGATGTTCAGTGTGGGGGCACGAGTTATAGATAGCCCAGCTAACTATAACTGCTGAATTTCTCTGGTTTTGTACGAGTGAAACCTGAGCCTAACTATAGCGTCTCTGTAACCTTTGTTTTTTTTAGTGAAGATATATATATAACCAAAGGTCAAAGAGATGTTATAGTTAGGCTCAGGTTTCACTCGTACAAAACCAGAGAAATTCAGCAGTTAACTATAACTTGCGCCCCCGCAATGTACAGCCTACGACCTCACATATTACATCATATAGCACCAGAGAGTTCAGGTGAACAACAAGCCCTCCAGTTGAGAGCAGGTAAAAGTACGTTTTTAATTCCAGCAGGTAACCCAATAACATGGCATAACACATTTCGACCCAGCCGTGTCTTAATCATATGCAAATTGCGAGGGGAACTTGCTCGTGGATTTGAATATACTGCAAAGATCAAACAGTGAAGAAGGACCAGAGTGCAAACATATCAATAATAGACTGTGAATCAGTAATTCAGCATCACAGTTCCTTGTTATTTGGTGTATCAAATAGCACTCTTAATGACCAATACTATGTCACTATATATTGCCAATGCACCAACGTTAGCAATATTTAAGTTGGCAGATCGATGCTTTCGGTGTCCCCATATAGACAAGACTCCAAAGTTCATAATGCCATGCAACTGTGGTTAAATGTCATTGCATCCTTCCTTTTATCACAAAGTTATTGAATGACATGTTTATAATTATGAAGACATGATGCCCTCTTCTTGCATCGGATGGAATAAATTCTGTGTGGGGCTGAGCAGCAACACTTGTCTCATATTACACCCAATGCACTTATCCTCATGCACTTGTTGACATAGCCTCAATGTTAGTACCTGCTCATTTTAGCATCCAATGTTTTCCTACTCTCGAAGTGCAGGGTTAATACCCCTGCAAACCCTGACTGCCATCAAGGTGCTTTCAAAGCAATCAGCAGGCAGGCTTCTCATTCCAACAGCGGCAGAGCCTCCTGAGTATCTATCTATCTATCTATCTATCTATCTATCTATCTATCTATCTATCTATCTATCTATCTATCTATCTATCTATCTATCTATCTATCTATCTATCTATCTATCTATCTATCTATCTATCCTTCTATCTATCTATCTATCTATCTATCTATCTATCTATCTATCTATCTATCTATCTATCTATCTATGTATCTAGATAAATAGCTATTTCTCCACCAAGTTAGTCCATCTGTAGGGCACACTTCACACAGCTGGTGCCTACGTTGAGGGCAGACTAACCCCGTACATCATTAATCATCAAAATGTGAAGAACGCCGCACTCCAAGAAGGTTGTTTACTAATTCAATTTATTCACCACGTACAAATATCCCCATATAAACCACTGTGGCAGTTTATATGGCGATATTTGTATGTGGTGAATACATTGAATTAGTAAACAAACTTCTTGGAGTGCAGTGTTCTTAACATTTTGACGATTCATATATGTATATGTCAATGAAATTGACTTTTTACACACGTTACATGACCTAGATGGCAACCAATCCATTAACCAAAACCCCACCTTAAACTTGATAAATGACAATATCAGATTGGATCTGAACCACAACAGTGGGTTCCGGCCCAAGTAAATTTCTTACCCCAAATCGCCAATGAAGCAATTGAGGTCTTTGAGAAGGGAGTTATTAATGAACTTAATAAACTCTCAAAACACAGAAGCTATGCCAGTAATAATTTTTCCAAGGCTCAGGCTACAGCTTTACAAACCCTTCAAAAGGACGAGAACATTGTCATCAGAAAATCAGACAAAGGGTGGAACATTGTGGTGCTCCCTAAAGAAATGTACATCGAAGAGGGTCTTCTTCAAGTAAATGACAGTAATAGATATGAGAAATGTTCCAAGAAAGATTATGACACTGCAAATACCAAATTCCAAAACCAGGTAGAAGACTGGAGAGACAGGGGCTTACTTGAACCAGAGGAATTCAATTTCCTCAAATGCAAATATCCAAAGCTACCAGCCTTGTACCTTCTCCCGAAACTGCATAAGGACATGATGAATCCACCTGGGAGACCGATTGTGTCCTCCAGGGGTAGCTGTTTGGAAAATACTTCCAGATATGTGGACTTCTATTTACAGCCCCTAGTCCAAAACCGCCCCTCTTATGTCAAAGATTCAGGGGACTTGTTACGACTAATTGAGAGGACGGACTGGCACCCAGGCTATCTACTCATGAGTTTAGATGTTAATAGCCTGTACACAAGTATCCCACATGACAAAGGGGTAGAGGCATGTTGACACTTTTTGGGCACAAGGTCCCTCTCCTTTCTTTTTCACACAGAGATGATTTTAGATATGATTTACACTTGTCTTACGCAAAATTTCTTTCTGTTTGAGGGAACCATTTATCGTCAAACACTTGGTATGGCGATGGGCACTTGCTTCGCCCCCAGCTTTGCAGGACTCTATCTGGGCTGGTGGGAGGAGCAAGTGGTCAGAAACCTAGAGGAGTACAGAACACACGTCAAGGCATGGGCCCGCTACATATACGAAATTTTCTGTGTGGGATGGTGGTGTTGATGAAGCTAATGAATTTGTCACTACTCTTAACAAAAACAATCTGAACCTTAACTTTACCAGCAATATAGACAATGAGAAAATTTAATTTCTTGACCTCCTAGTAAGAATCAGAGAGAACAAATTAACTACTTCTCTGTTCAGAAAAAAGACAGCGAGAAATAGACTGCTCCATGCACACAGCTGTCACCCAGACAGTCTAATTAAAAGTATCCCCGTGGGTGAGCTTTTGCGAGCAAAACGCAACTGCAGCAATGAAGAAGACTATAAAAAAGAGAGTGAAGTTATGTGTAAAAGATTCAAGGATAGAGACTACACCCCGAAGTGTTTAAACAAGCCCTTTCAAAAGTAGAACTTAGAGAAAGGACTGATCTGATTAAAGAGAAAGATGCATCAAACAATGTAGGAGAGAATGATACTGTGCGGTTCATAACCAACTATAAACGGCAGTCATGGAGTGTCAGAGAATCCTTGAAAAAATTCAGGGGGGTCCTTAAGACCGACAGGGATCTCACTGAATGTTTAGAGGAATTTCCCAACAATCATATACCGTAAAGTCAAATCTCTGAAGGATTCACTTTGCAGAGCAGTCATTCCATCCACTACAAAGAAGAGTAACATACAAGGGTTTTTCACTTGTGATAAATGTAAGGCCTGCAAACACAGCATAAATGTCAAGGAAGTAAAACTATCACCATATTGCAGACCTTTTAAAATCCTTAAACACTACACATGCAACACGGAATTTGTGGTTTATGCCCTGAGGTGTCCTTGTGACAAGTACTACATTGGCAGTACATTACACAAGGCCAAGAAACGAGTCCTGGAACACCTCAGGGCAATAAAAAAAATGACAGACAATACCCAGTTGCAAGACATTTTTGCCTCTCATCACAATGGTAATAATGCGCTTCTGACATTTTGTGTTCTTGACAAAATCCCAACTAGAACAAGAGGGGGAGATAGAGTGCAGGAACTCAGGAGACTAGAATCCAGAATGATCACAAAATTCCATACCATGCAACCTGAGGGGCAAAATTGTGATGAAGGATTATCGGCACACTTGGGCTAACAGAGTGCCAACCGATACCACAGAACTAATATTCAGTGAGCTGTTTCAATGTCGACATCCAGATGATGTTTTTATAACCTCGTTCCTTTTTGTAAATAACTGTTAGTGTTTGTAAATAAGTGTTTATAATTTTTAATTAGGATGTTTCACCTTGTACTATTTCTGTCACTTTTACAGATCCGCGGCGAGGTATAGAAGGAGAGTGGAATGCAAGACTGACAGGAATTTTGTTTTCTTTCACGTGAATTAAATCAAGGAATGAACGGACATAAGAGCACTTTTCACTAGAGTATGAAAGTAAATTTGGTACCCACTTGGGATGGACAACATTGTCTTCCTGGCTAGGGCAAAAGATTGCCACATCTAACCGAGTTTTAACTGGTAGCAACAATTAGGTGGTCATGTACAATGCCCCTCCTGCTCACTAGTGCTTTTCCTGAAGTGCAGTAAGAAGGAAAAAGCACCCTGAGGAGAGGTGACATGGGGTGCGCGTCAACTTAGTAGCACTTTTAATTTTTTTAATTGCAAGACCAGTACAGCCCTGAGTAAAGGGCATTTTTGTTTTCTTTGAGACATTCGAAATTTGGTTATGCCCACATGGTCTATACATACGTCCGTCTAGTGATCAATGAAGTTTTGTTTAATTTTTCCGCCATGTCAGCATGAGCTGAGACAACCAATGTTAAAAAGCTAGTGATTGCACAAAGTTACTTTAATGAAAAAAATGGTTAATATGCCTTAAATATATTTAAATGAAATGTTTTTCATTTTACATTTAAGATAATGTGAATTACACGTGATTTACTTGTGTATGAAATTTTACGTAAAGTCTGTCTTTCTAGCTCTGTATACTCACATATACCTCCGGGTCTGTTTTCACTATCTATTATGAAGAAGTGAGTCACGAACACTGTATAAACACTTGTAAATTACTTACACTCATACTCGTGAGAAAGGAGGTTTCCTCTGAAACGCGTTGAGTGATTTGGCCAAAACCTATACTTTATTAAAGACGCAGTTCAAAGGATCTAGTGGCTGTGGCACCGTTTGTTGCTGACATCGAAGGAACGATTGTGATGGATTATAGGGGTTCGTGACCCCACCACGGCCCACCACCAAAAGGGGCTTGGGTCTGTCTGCGACAAGGAGCTGTGGATGTATATGTATATATATATATATAGATATAGATATATCTATATATATGTGTGTGTGTGTGTGTGTGTATACGTATACATATATGTATGCATATATACATATATACACACACACATAAATATACATATACATACACACACACACACATATATATGTATATATATATTGTAGGGGGTTCAAAGGAAGGGGCAGGACAACAGGATGATGCAGACAGGGTTTTATTGTATGCAGAAAGCGCCTCCTCTTTGAAGCCAGAGTTAAGTTTACAGTCAGGATGGTATGCGATATTCCTCCCCTCCTGGTCTGCCTCTTTTGTTGATGACGTCTTCGGGGGTTCCGCTATCAGGTCATTTAGGGTGTCCAGCTCCTTCGCTTCTGGAGGTGGCTCTCATGGGGTTAAATGAAATGGGGAAAAATGTGAGTGTTTCATGCTCTTCTGTGCTAAGGAGGGAAGGGGTAGTGAAGTAATACACGCCAAACGGGTGTCGCACGTCTAAGAAAAGGAGTGACTGTGCAGGGAGGGGAACACACCTACGGAGGGGTCTGGTAGGGGCTAGTACCCTTAGCCGTTGGGTTTCTCCTGCATCCCTATCCAGCCCACAAACCGCCCTCATACCTGTGCTAGGCACGCTCCTCCTGGAGCGTGGCTGGGTGAAACGAGGTCCCGGTGGCCTCCTGGCTCTCCTGGCGTCTCCGTACTTCTTCCGAACCCTCCGGTGCCTGATGTTACTCCTGCTCCACTCCAGTCGTCTCCTCGCTCCGCGTTTACTGATTCTCCTCGCTCTCCTTGCTTCTCCTTCGCCTCCTGTCCTCTGGTGGTGTAACACACCTCCTTCCAGGTCTCGTTCCTTCTTGTTGGCCTGCTCCACGCCGCATCAGCTTTGGGGGTGGAGTCATCAGGTTCCGCATTCCAGTTAAAGGAACAGAACCCTTTATCTGCCGGACTTCCAAAGGGGGAAGAGCGATAAATCCAGTCCTCCGGCTGCTGGAAAACAAGAGGTTGTTCTGTTGTTGGGGCATCGTACCATTGCTTCAAGTGCCTTTTACAGTCCCCTGGCAAGCCTGCCCCGTGACATATATATATATATATATATATATATATATATATATATATATATATATATATATATATATATATATATATATATATATATTATCTACTGGCGGTCGCCAGTAGATAGTTATAGTTAGGACCCTGTTTCCATAGGAAATCCGCAACATTCTATTTGGAATAACTTTGGCGCCGGTCGATGAATCCTCGCGAAATTTTCAAAATAGGTGGGGCGCTACGCTCCGCTCCTACCCTGAAAGTCTCGGGGGGATTCGTCAAGCGGGGGCTGAGAAAAAAGGGGGGTCCCAAAACGCGTTTTTCCCATGCATTTTTCCATAGGACCTTTAGACACAGCTACAGCCCGAACGGCTGAACAGAGTTACTTGAAATTTGGCAGAGAGGTAGTCCTCAGGTCAAGGAAGTGCCTTTTGTAGGTCTGGTGTAAATCTGTTCAGTAGTTCCTGAGAAAATAGCATTTAAATCAATATATATATGTGGGCGGAGCCTAACCACACATCTCATCCTGAGATCTGATTGGCTGTCAGCACTTCATCCAAGAAGTGTTGGCAGCCATCTTGGGACCAATATACATGATAGCACCTCATTAAAAAGCATTGCAGTTAATAGAAGATTTTAAGACTTTAGTTACATTATAAATCATTTGTTGATGGTACCATACTCATTTTAGGAATTGTGGTATGTTCTAAGGTGATTTCACCATGTGAAAAAGCCTTCTGCTGGGATATCATGATTGAGAGAAAAATATTTTCTCATGCTTTTACCACAGAGGTTTGGAAGGTGATCTATAAGCTAAACTGAGAGCTTATTTTCTGTAAATTCACATTATCTTTCTCAGTCATGTGAGAATGAAGTCTGACATTCTCAGTAAAACATGTACATCCAACAAGGGCAGAGACTGTCAGTTGATTCCTTTGTGTTCTACTGCAGCTTTCCAGAGTGTTCCAAAGAACTACTAGAGCGCTAACCGTCCTACTTATGATAAATGTATGGCACACCTGAAGCCATCTTGCTTGGATTAAAGTGGTAACTCTTAAAACATTTAATTTAAAAAGGAACAAAATGAGGTGGTTCATTTTTCCATAAAAAGTATGATTAGTGCTGCATAAAGAAAAATTAGGGCACATTTTGAGTGACTTCTCAAATCCTGGCATGCAGACTGAAACATGCACTTTCAATACCAGCAGCAGTTTTCCCTGGTGAGCAGTAGCTTTACTACAGTGATCTAATGAGCAAAAAGAGTGCTAACATTCTGATTTTATGGCAAATGTGTGACACATTTGAATGCCTTCTTGATGGAATCAAAGTAAAAAACTGAAAGTATTTCCTACTGAGGAGACTGCAGTAAATGAGGAAATTAGGAAACTTCATAACAAATAAGTCTCCCAAGATGGCCACCAGAGACAAAAGAGCCCAAATGTAGCCCAAATATCACCCAGATGTAGCCCAAGTATAGCCCAATGACAGAATGTCCAAGAATGTTCTTAAAAACAACTAGAGCACTTACTGTCTTCATTATGACAAAAGTATGGCACACCTGAAGCCATCTTGATTGGAATAAACTGGTAACACTTAAAACATTTAATTTAAAAAGGAACACAATGAGGGGGTTCATTTTGCCATAGAAATTATGATTAATGCTGAAGAAAGAAAATGAGGGCACATTTTGAGTGACTTCTCAAATCCTCTTCTATTTCATTAAAAAATTCTGACATGCAGACTGAAACATGCACTTTTAATACCAGGAGCAGACTTCCATGGTGAGCAGTAGTTTTACTACAGTGATCTAATGAGCAACTAGAGTGCTAACATTCAGAATTCATGGCAAATGTGTGACATATCTGAATACCTTCATGATGGAATCAAAGTAAAAAACTGAAAGCATTTCCGACTGAGGAGACTGCAGTAAATGAGGAAATTAGGAATCTTCATAACAAATAAGTCTGCCAAGATGGCCACCAGAGACAAAAGAGCCCAAATGTAGCCCAAAATCACCCAGATATAGCCCAAATATAGCCCAATGACAGAAGTGTGCAAAACACTTATTATTTTGTGTTTTTGCAGTGTTATATAGTGCAGACTTGTCAGGTATTGGAGTGCTTTACATGAGCATTGGTTACATCACACAAGAACAAATTCATTTTGGTTGTAGACATGGGGAAACTAAGTGATTTGACCAGAATCACAGAATGTCGAGCTGAAGCAGAAACTTCAACCTGGTTCCCCAGTTGCAAAGTCTGCAGTTCTGGAAGTAACACCACATCCTCTCCTCTAAGTGCAACATTTAATCAAGTTGTCAACTAGATAAAAAAACATAAAGATAACAAATAATTTAAAAGTGCTTTGTCGCTATTTGAAAACTCAGAAAATATGTCCTTATTTTAGTCTTTTAGAGCACTAACCATAATTTTGATGCCAATAAGACCCTCTCATATATGTAATTTCTAAAGGAATGCTCTAGGTATTACAGTTTTGATTACATCAAGATGATGTCAGGCGCTCCACACTTTTGTAATAAATATAGAATGTTAGCAATCTAGTTGTTCATTAGGATACTGTTGAGAGGCAGAGGCCAGGGGCACGGACTCCGAAAATTGAAGGCAGGTAGGAGGGTGCAAAGGCAACAATTTAACCACACTGAGCAGGCAGGAAGGGCCGTGGAAGCACAACAGACTATGGAGGGCAGTGGAAAGGGGGGCAGGGGCAACAAACCAACAATACAGGACTTGCAAGAGAGGCTGTTGGAGGGAAGATCTATTACGGGTCAAGGAAGCTAGGGGCGGTCCCCAGAGCCCCGGGAGCCACCACAGAACTGAGCAGGAGAGTGAGTCAGGGACAAAAGGGGCACCTTAATTTGAGCCGGGGTGCCTAGGAACGCTTGCTCCAAAAATGAAGAAAACAGACATATGAGACATGGAATTGGAGGCAGAATACAATGGCAGTTTAATGAGAAGATGCAACTTCAAAGAAACCGCAGAATAGAGACCTAAAGTACAAAATACAGAATCCAGATAATCATACAGCTGTCATGATATTCTCTGTATCTCAATTAATGGACTGACAGAGAGAGAGAGAAAACACATCTATAAATGCATCATGAGAAACAAGTTACACCAAGGAAAATGTTACCTAGGGACACTCACATTTACTCTTAGAGCAAGCATTCCTGCAATTACAATACAACATCTTTTAAATGCAAAAGTAAAGAGAACAATGGTTAAACATAACATGACATTTCATATAGGTAAAATAGAATAAGATACTTCAAGCAAAGCCGAGCAAGACATTTTAAGCAAAGGAAGACAAGAGCTCCCAGTTCTTGGGGAAAACCTGCACAGCCTGTTCACCTACATACAGACGGCGAGGTTGTCCGTCGATATCTGTGGGTGCTCCCTTTTTATATCATTTTGTGGGCTCCTTTGCACGCTACATCTACCTACGTATGCTACCCAAAAGCTTCGTCTGCAGATTTTACCAGACATTTCGTCATTTACCCACTTAATGCTGACAATGGACTGGGTGAAAAGGTCAGTCTCTCAGGCCAATCGCTTATCGTAAGTTCCATAGAGCAAGCAGAAAATAATGGGTATTGTACAGGAATTCAATATATTCATGTATAAAATCTCCTCAGTTCTCCTAACTTGACGCTCTGCGGTTGCCACTTCCTTAAAAGCGGGAAACCTGCCCAGGAAGCAAGTACCAGTCCAGGATGCAGCCTACTGTATGTCGACAGCTTCAGGGGGATGTTGAACTTTGATACCGAGCACGGAGCACTCGGGTAGGGTGGGGGCTACTAGTTTGGAGCAGAAGGCCTCGCAGACCTGCCTTCAGACTGCTATACACTAAAATTGCAGAGCTATGGTCAATTTAACAAAGAGGCCTACATATTGAACAGAAGGGCCTACACAGGGGTTTTATGCTGGCTGAGTGGTAAGGATGTCTCAGGATAATTATATAGCAACACAGGACCCGCTGGTCAATTTAATACGGCCTACAAATGCGGCTGGCAGGGCAAGGACAAGGGTCTCATACTTCAGGTGTGGACAAAACGGGCCAGGGGCCCCCTTTGATACAAAATCTACCCTCCTTCAAGGCTGTGGCAATGTAATAGACCATTGTGGGCAGAAGGAAGAGGCAATGGTAGTACAACCATACATGCCAACAGACCCGATTCAGCCAGGAAACGTCCAATGTTTTTAAGCTCAAATGGGCTTTATTTGATCTGTCTCCTGTCTACAATATCCTCTTTTTCAATGTAACTCAAAGGGGAAATTCAATACCCCAGTTTTTTTTCAAAATCTCCCTCTTACCAAGTTCAAAATGTTCGCAAGTATGGTACATTGGATCATGGAAGGAAATGGGATAGGGACATGGACTTGGATAACAGAGGACAGGAGAGACATGGAGAGGTGCACCAAACTGACCCTGCAGGGCAGGCATCAGGGTTTGCAGCAGCACAATACACCACACAGGGCATGCAGGACGGGAGTGCAGCACAACAATCCATAGAAAGCAAGAGGGAGGGGACAGGACCATGCACATGGACAACAGAGAACAGAGGGGCAAGAGGCAATGGTAGCTAGCTGACCATAATGGACAGACAGGAGAGAAGGCTGCAGCATAACAGACCATAAAGGGCAGGAGGGACGGATCAGGGGCATTACAATGGAACAGACAAGCCAGGAGGGAGGGAGTAGGGGTCTGCACATGTAAACAGAGGGCTGGGGGCAAGGGGGCAGGGCAGGAGCAGCAAGATGGCCATGGAGGTCAGGCAGGATGGGCACTAGAAGCAAGACACAACATGAAGAGCAACAGTGAGACTGTGATGGCATACACACAGACCATGGAGGGAAGGTGGGAGGGGGTCAGGGGCAGCTAAGTGACCACACAGGGAAGGTGGGAGGGGCCATGGCAGCACAGAAGACCATGCATGGCAAGTGGGAGGGTTAGTGGCAGCACAATGGCTATGATGGGCAAGAAGGAGGGTGCAGGGGCATGCACAAAGGACGATGGAGGATAGAAGGGAGGGTCAGGACCTGTGCACAGACAAGAAAGTTCAGGGGAAGGGGCCTCACAACAGACCACACGGGGCAGGCAGGAGGAGCAGTTGCAGCACAACAGACCAGGGAGGGCAGAAGGGTGTGGCAGTACAATGGACCATGTAGGACATGAGGAAGAGGATAGAGGCATGGCATGTGGACAGGCAGGGTGGAGGTGGCAGGGACAGGTTACAGTCATCTGACAATGCTAGGCAGGTGGGAGGGGAGTGGCAGCTCAACAGAACACTCAGAGTAGATAGGAGTGGCAGGTCCATGGGACATGGTGGGCAAAAAGGATGGAGCAGGGGCATGCACAAAGACATCGGAGGGCAGGGGGAAGGAGAATAGGGGCAGCAAGCTAAGCACAGAGTTTAAGCAGGAGGTCAATGATGGGGCATAGAATTGGGCAATGGAGGGCAGGAGGAGTGGACTGGTACATCATACTAAATTGAGGGCAGTGGCAGCACATCAGACCATGCATGGCAGGAGGGAGGAGGCTAGTCCATGGATTCACACAACAGAGGATAGGGAGGAGGGGGATGGGGCAGCAAGCTAACTGTTCAGAGAAGGCGGGTATTAGAAACTTTATTGTTTTTAAAACATTTTGTCTGTGCAAACTACTTAAAATATGAACAAGTATGCAGCATAATCTCACTTTTATTCAGGAAGAAGAAGACGTTAGTGACTGTGACTCCGGGCTCACTTGGCAAAAACACCCCCTGACCCTCCACCCCCTATCGCAAAATGTAATGCCCGTGAAAAGGGTAGGTGAACACAGTGTTATATAGAACATAGTCCTGAGAGCACGATTGAAAATGAAAACTAGATATAGTGTATGGTATAAACTATGCACCAAAAAGTGTGATATAAGATGAACCAGGCGTGAAATATAATATGCAATACATTGTGCGCAATGACAGATTCATTGGAGAGTGCGAGATAGCACAGGCACTAGCGTGCGATATGCGCCTTGGAGTGTAATATGCACAGGGCAGTGTTGTGTAACCTAACTAGTCTCTAAAGTTGTAATATAAAATATGTGCTGGGGAGTGTAACGTTGCATATGCACTGTGACAAAGATATGGATCCCAAATTGTAATATGTATGGCATAGCACTGTGCGTTATAACATAGGCATCGAGGAAGGCACGTTAGATGGGGCAATATAACCCGTGCGAAGACAAGTGTGGCATGACATTTTCACGGGGTGGTGTTACAGTGCACATGGGCTAGAGAGTGTCATAGCATATGCACTAGCTAGTGGAATACAATACAGAGGTGTGTGGCACTCGGCAGGCAATGGTGGGTGTAACACAGCATTGGGCTCTGCCAGGAGCGTGCTGTGACTCGCAAGTGATGTTCGTCCCCTTTCCAGAGAGTAAAATAAAAAGTATTACACATCCGGCAGTGGATGTGTGTTTTATTAACTGTGAGGGGGGTTTCTTGCATAGTTTTGGTCGAATTTTTGTCGAATCCCCTTTGAATGGCTTGGTGTGCATGTGTATTAAATGTGCCCGTCAATAGCTACCCATGTTTGTATAAATAAACGACCAGGGTGTCTACCGGGATTAGGCACGGTAGAGCATCAGACATGTCAGAGCTTCACTAGTGGTGTAAATACATTCCACGTGGATTAATTGCATGCATAGTCGCCTTTTAATGAATATCACGCAAATCGTCATGGTGATAGGTACGTACGGTTTGTCCAGCATGTCCTAGGTGTGTCTATAAATATATATTTTTTAAAAATAATAAAAAACAGTGGCCGGCCCTGGGGATTGGGGTCAAAAAAAATTAGGAGACAGGCCCTGGGGGATGGGGTCATCAGGGCCAATAAATTAGAATAAGAAGGGGAACCACACAGCCCCCCTTCTTAAAAAAATAAAATAAATAAAAGACTGGCATCGTGCCGGAGGCCATGCCCCCTCCATGCAGCACTCTGCAAACGCGCCCCCAACAGGCATCTCCAGTATGCGCCAGGGAGCTGCGCTGCAGACAGGTGTTCTGAGGCCAAGCCCCTTTTTACACCTCTCTGCAACGCAGCTCTGTGGCACTTACTGGAGGTACCTAGTGGTCTAGTGTGACCCTAGGGACCCTTAGGATTCAAGGGGACTTAATCTCTCAACTTAGAACAGCCACAGGGCGCGTTTACACAGTGGTGAAGGGAGGGGACGGGGCCTGAGGTGACGTGTGCAAACACGCACCATGGCACGTTTTAAATTGGGGATATAATTTCCCTTCAATACTGAGGGCCCCTGGGGGCTAACTAGCCCACCAAGTGCTTCCAGTAAGCGCCACTGAGCTGCATTGCAGAGAGGTGGTCCAGGCCGTGCCACTTTTTACACCTCTCTGCAACGCAGCTCTGTGGCACTTACTGGAGGTACCTAGTGGGCTAGTTGGACCCTAGGGACCCTCAGGACTCAAATGAACTTAATCTCCCAACTAAAAACGGACACAGGGCGTGTTTACACAATGGTGAAAGGAGGGGACGGGGCCTGAGTTAACGTGTGCAAAAACGCCCTGTGGCCTGTTTTAAGAGGTAGTTTTAATCCCCATGCCCTATTATATACTAGGGGCTTATAGAGGAGGTAAGGCTAATCACAGGGGGACCCCAACGCATAATGTTCCCTAGTGTATGTAGGTGTTTTCACTGTATTCTAAGTGTCTTTTAACATAGCACTGGCTCTAGGACTGGTTAGTCAGACTCAGTTACCACCAGTATCCGTCTGAAAAAGTTGAGGGTACAGGATGATTTTGCAACAAGGCTTCTTTCTGCTCTTCTTTTTGTTCTTTCTGCACGTTATCCTTCTTCCTGCACTTATCTTCGTATTTGAGGACTTCTGTTGCTTCTTTCTGCACTTCTTTTGTTTCTTTCTGTGCATTTTTTCTTCTTTCTTCACATGTCCTATCTCTGTAGGCATAGTTAGAAATTAGCATTTAAAAAACCTTTGAAATTAACAGAAAAAACCATAGGTTTCAGGCACGTTATAGTTAGGAATTAGCATTTAAAAAACCTCAGAAATTCACTGAAAAAACCATAGGTTTCAGGGGTGTTATAGTTAGCTGGACTTTTCACTTGTACAAAACCATTGAAATTCCCCCGTTATAGTTAGTTCAGCTAACTATAACTCGCGCGCCCGCAATGCACTGCTGATGACGTCACATATTACATCACTCATGACATGGTCAGTGACATCACTCATGACATCACTGATGACATCTCAAATGACATCACTGATGACATCACTGATGACATCATCCTTGTGATAGAGTGGCAGACCTCCTCTCACCCTAATATAACCTTTGATACACACATTCAAAAATAGAGACTAAAATTTTCAAAACAATGGACATACCAATACCAGTTACAACAACCTCTTCAGTAATTCTAAGATCCACATACACATCCACTCATTCACCAACAGTCCAATACAGTCACTCATACATGTACTCACTCATCATATGTACTCATACACCTATACATCCTGTTACACAATGCCACTCATCCATAGTTACTCACACACATAGTCACTCATGCTAATAAAGAATCAAACATACATTTACTTGCATATACAGTTATACACACACCACCACACTTACTTCTACGGAAACTTACACATACTTAGTCTTTTAAACAATCACTTATAGAAACACATACTTATTCATACAGGAACTCTTTCAATCTCTCACTCTCACATATACTCACATATATACACCAATAGTCACATATACTAGTTTAAAACATATGTAGTTACTCATAAAGACACTATTGAGACAGTCATTCACTCACTAACACACCCATACACACACTCATCCACCCATACAGTCCTGCACACATACTGTGTTCAACACATACAAACAGTGAGTCACTCATTCATGCACCTATGCACTACGTAATACCCCCACCGAACCATGCAGACACTCAGACTGATACTCAAAAAACCAACTAATAACCTATATAGACACCCATGTAGCTACTCACCAACCCATGCAGCCACTTATACACAAAGTGAGAGACTGATACAGATATTTACATATTTAAACATTACTCACTAAGCCATGTATTCACTATGATACACTTAATCAGTCAGTTACACAATCAATTTTTCAAAAACAAATCATCCATTTAGACACTTATATACCCATTTATTCTTCCATCGACCTTGAGATATACATATATAAAACATATTTAATTTTCAGAATAACACACATTCACTGGATGATGTCATCAGTGATGTCATCAGTGATGTCATTTGAGATGTCATCAGTGATGTCATGAGTGATGTCACTGACCATGTCATGAGTGATGTAATATGTGACGTCATCAGCAGTGCATTGCGGGCGCGCGAGTTATAGTTAGCTGAACTAACTATAACGGGGGAATTTCAATGGTTTTGTACAAGTGAAAAGTCCAGCTAACTATAACACCCCTGAAACCTATGGTTTTTTCAGTGAATTTCTGAGGTTTTTTAAATGCTAATTCCTAACTATAACGTGCCTGAAACCTATGGTTTTTTCTGTTAATATATATATATATGTATGTAGGAGGAGCCAGCTGACCTCCCCTGATTGGGAGGGCCTGAGAATATCAAGGGTGTGAGGAGGAGTGTTCCCAGTCAAGCTAGCGGCATCTGAAGAAGGCAAACGCAGAAATGCATCATGCCATACCAAGCTGTCATTAAAGCATTCTCGAAAGCTCCCCGCTGTGTCCTCTGGCTTTCTTCACGAAGAGGTCTTTTGTTGGATATATGTATGCATAGATATATAAATATATATATATATATATATATATATATATATATATATATATATATATATATTCACTTAAAAAACCATAGGTTTCAGGCATGTTATAGTTAGAAATTAGCATTTAAAAAAACCTTTGAAATTCACTGAAAAAACCATAGGTTTCAGGGGCGTTTTACGGTGATTTTCACCACGCCAAGATGGTGCTGACCAATACATTAACATAAGCTTCTTTTTGCATTCCAGAAAAAATGTTAAAAGTGTGACTGTTTCCGGCACGCCTAATACTGACGAAGGCGACTACCGAAACGCGTCTGTGTGTTTGCTGCAGGGTTCTAATAAACCTTTTTGGAACTTAGCCCCGAGAGTTCATCAATCTGTGTGCATTTTGACACTGAAAAACTGAAGCATGTATATATATATATATATATTACCTACTGGCGGTCGCCAGTAGGTAGTTATAGTTAGGACCACGTTTCCATAGGAAATCCGCAACATTCTATTTTGAATAACTTTGGCGCCGGTCGACGAATCCTCGCGAATTTTTCAAAATAGGTGGGGCGCTACGCTCCGCTCCTACCCTGAAAGTCTCGGGGGGATTCGTCAAGCGGGGGCTGAGATAAAAGGGGGGTCCCAAAACGCGTTTTTCCCATGCATTTTTCCATAGGACCTTTAGACACAGCTACAGCCCGAACGGCTGAACAGAATTACTTGAAATTTGGCAGAGAGGTAGCCATAAGGTCAAGGAAGTGCCTTTTGCAGGTCTGGTGTAAATCTGTTCAGTATTTCCGGAGAAAATAGCATTTAAATGCATATATATATCTATATGCGCGCAGGGTGCGCGCACCGTGCGAGCACCGTGCGAGCACCCTAACGTGCGCGAGCGTAATTCTGATTGGTGGTTACATGTTAGTCAACGTTCGAATCGGTCGAAATCAGGAAGTGTCGGCCGCCATTTTGTTTGTTTTCAGTGCGAGAGTGAAAAAGGAAGGTGGCGAACGTGAAAAGGGGGCAGGGTAGAGAGTTCCTGACCCCCTAGCCTTTGTCAGGGGGTCCCTGAAGGACCCCGAAGGCAAAAAAAAAATTTTTTTTTTTAAAAATCGCGGGGGTGCGCGCACAGTGCGCGCACCCTGAAAAACACAAAAAAAATATTTTTTTTTTACAAAAAAAAAATAATAATTTGCAGGGTGAAAACCCCCCAAAAAAAAAATAATAATTTTTAATACGTAGTTTATTGTAAAATAAATATATAAAAAAAATAATACATAAATAAATTAGCATTTAAAAAACCGTAGAAATTCACTGAAAAAACCATAGGTTTCAAACACGTTATAGTTAGGAATTAGCATTTAAAAAACCTTGCAAATTCACTTAAAAAACCATAGGTTTCACACATGTTATAGTTAGCTGGACATTTCACTCATAAAAAAACAATGAAATTCCCCCATTATAGTTACTGCAGGCAACTATAACTCACGCGACCGCAATCTTCTGCTGATGACATATGTGTCTTTATGGAAAAAAAATATTTGTAATATATGTATAGCTAAAATTTAATGGAAGAAGACATGGGCAAATAAGTGTCTAAATACAGTATTAGCATCAGCAGAGGATTGCGGTCGCGTGAGTTATAGTTGCCTGCAGTAACTATAACGGGGGAATTTCATTGGTTTTTTATGAGTGAAATGTCCAGCTAACTATAACATGTGTGAAACCTATGGTTTTTTAAGTGAATATATATATACACACACACACACCAATACACATACCTAGCACCTCTCACCACTGGGTGGGCAGGGAAGTCTTATGTGCTCACACCCAGTTGGAGCAGAAACGCTCCTGATGGGAGGGAGCACAAGCATTTCACCCTGCCCAGGCTCCTGCAGGCTGGGAAACACACAATTGCTTGTTGCCAAAGGAAGCTAAAGAAAAGCTGCTCCCGCTGAGTGGAGGAATGCTGGCTCCCATCGCACCCAGGATGGGTGCTGGCAGGGGAGCCAGAGAGGCTGTGTGGGCCTTGCGGCACCCCCAACATTCCCCAACCTAAGAAATGATGTGGAGTGCCCTGTGTGGGCACCGGAGCACACCAGTTTAAAAAAAAATAAATAAAAAAGGTTATACTGGCTCCTGAACAGCCCATGGGGCCACTTGCAGGGAGCCGTGGAGGCCTTGAGGCTACCTTACTCCCTTCAATAAAAAGGAAAGGTGTGGGTGCCATGTGGGGGGCTGCATGGGATGCAGCAACCACCCACCAACATTACAAAAAAATAAGTCTCCTGAGTCATTAAATCCATGAACCACTGAGAGCCTAATGTATTTTTTTAAGCCCTACTAGTTGGAACTCAATGCTCTTTAGCTGGAGTGCAGGGCTCTAATGTGGTTGTTTTTATGGCTGCATTTTGTGGGGTGAACATTTTTAAAAGAAATACTCAAAGACATGTTGATATATTTTTGGCAAAACTTTATTTAAAAGTATTTATGACAATAATAATGTGTGAACTAATGAAATATACATTTTATTATATTATTGGGGATTTATTGACAGAGGCAAGAGGTCTGCTTTATGTATGTTGATATGTTGACTAATTAAGAAAGACAATAGGCCCACTTTTTAAGTTTTTGTGTTCTGGCTCTCTGACAAACTCATTATACCTGCCTTACCTAAAATAATCACCCTTTATATTCAAACAACACACAGGCCAGGCCCTGAGCCTAACCTCACTCCTGCAGGGTCGAATGCTGTGTGCAGCGGGTGTGTGGCTACCAGTGAGGGGTTGTGTGCAGGGTCTGGCCACAGGCCAGGCTCTGCGCCAACTTCACTCTGCACATGGTCAAAGGCCGTGCCGCACTGGGGTGTAGGGTGCTCACAGAGGGTTGGGTGCAGGGCATGGTACCCAATCCCTCACTACTCACAGTGAAAGTCCACGTGCTGGGGTTTTTGGGCACTCGCAGGTGGTTGGGTGCTTGGCATGGCGTCCAATCCCATGCCACACATGCCAATCGCCTTATTTCTCATTTTTAAAAACATAGAAATTCATTGAAAAAAGCAAAGTTTAAAATGATGTTATAGTTAGGAATTGAAATTATTTATTACATTACATTTAAAAACCTTAGTAATTCACTAAAAAAAACCACGGTTAAAGGAACGTTATAGTTAGGTGAAAATGTAACAAAACCACTGAAATTCAACAGTTATAGGTATCTCAAGTAACTCTAACGTATGCCATAATGTAACCAGAACTCATGCCTTTGCCATGCACTGTTAAATACCTCACATATTACATCACTCATGTCATGTTCTATGACACTATTGATAACATCACTGCAACATCTCATGGCATGACATCCTCAATGGCAACTGTGCACGGGGGCATCACATGTCTCACTGTGTAAGTTCTCTCAACAATGGATACCCCAGTCTCTGTGTGCATCAGAATACCCTCTACAGTTTTTAAAATAACCGGGACATATATAGGACTGCATGCAGCACAAATTAAGCCTGTAAGTTATGGAAAGGGAAGGAGAAGAGACAGAGGTAACATAAGATAAAAAGACTGAAAGCAGTGTGTCTGTCAAACAATGATTAATCTAAGCCAGAAACCGACTGATAATAGGAGCATCCTGATCTATCTTCTCAGAAGATAATCTGCTGTTAAAGAAAATATGAATCAGATGTGCCCACAGCCATACAACCTGTTTAACTCTTCTACAATTTAGCATCAGTTGTCCTATTAAAGGTTGAGCTAACCAGGGAGTCTATGTGCAATAACATTTCCTGGTTCTCCCAAGATGAGCTAAGACTATGGAAAAGTAATGAATGCTTGATATCTGTCTACAGTTTCTGAACTGGTTTTACACTCCCAGGCTGACATTTATAATTAGAACCACCAGACCCAGAGGTGATATTGTCTTGGTGATGAGCATGTCCAAAATCCAGATGAATTTCAGGAAAAGGCTTCTTATTAATGAAAGGTCTTCTTTCAAAGAGGTGAGCCCTGATACAGACCAGTTCTTAAATCAGAGAAAGGCAAAACACGCTGAAAAGAAGCTGATGACCTGAAGGGTTCCACACAGGAACTCAGATTCACCTTTTACCTTATGTAGTAGCACACATTAGCAATTATCTAAGTATTGATACACATGTACCACCTGCTTGTTCATGAAGATATCATCAAGATGTCTTATTCTAAATCCAGCGTTTGAAAATGTCCTTGAGATTTTTTCACCATGTACAGAATGGAATATATTCCATTCTCCCATTCATCGTGAAGAGATGACACCGCTGAGTTGTAGTCAATAATTCCTTACACCCATCAGTCATAGCCTTCTCTTTCATCAGATATTATGAAGTCGAAGTTTGAATGCACATAGACTGTAGATGTGATTCTGGAAACCTTGTGTAGTAGCAATTAAAGAAAGATATATTCCCTCCGAAGGAGGAGTTGAGGAATGACCTAACTCTGGGTAACTTTGTCACACTTTAGGTGCAGAAGATATTTAGGAGATGCAGATGGGTTTGTTAGTGAACTTGGCCCCAAAACTCAAGCCCTACATTGAAGGACAAGTCTGGATTTCTGTGATGAGGATAAACATCCAGATGGGCCACTTAACTAAATGTATATTTAAAGCACTAACTCTGAAGGGAGGAAAATATTTTGTCCTCAAGGCTTTTCTCGCCATACAGCTCAATGGAGTGTAGATATATTACCAATCCTGTAGATAAAACAATTAAAAATATGGCTTCCAGCAGTGGGCCTAACATTATTAATCTAAGACCAAGAAAATGCAGGTGCAATAGCAGCTTCTTTTTTGTATTTGCTTTTCCATATTTGCATGTGGGTGCAATTGCTGCCAGAATCCCACTGATGCAGTTGCCATGGTCCATAAGCCATCAACCATTTATTAGAAAAGGAATGTGTTCACTGCTCCCTCAACCCCAACACTGCTCATCAATGTTCGTTTTACTTAATGGGCGCAGGTAGATGCTCGAATTCGATCAGTAAGATCTGTAGAAAGTCAGGGAAAGCTTACTTGGTTCAGTTGTCTTTCCTATGGTCCCTACACTTTTTTTCAATTGAGTCCATTGATGATGAATTTTAAGACAATATAGAACAACTTGCCATTAAGAAGTGTATCTTTGTAATTGGATAAAAATCATTCTAGCAGGTATCACTTTGTCTGAAAATAGGGAAACTGTTGTGAAGCATTTCTGACACGTAAGTACAACGCTACAACTTCAATGTTTATTTCAGCTTCCATCAAAAAGCCACCGCTGTCATCTCATCAGGACATGCTCCAACTGACAAGTCGTCGAACGTTCTCTGAACGAGCGCTGACAGTGGACTACAAATATAAACTTTCTACATGCTGGTGCAGATAAAGCATAACATAACATCTTTCTGTTTTTTTAAGATAAACACAAGGGCAAAATATAACTAAATATTGCACTAAATGATAACAATCTAAACAAACTACAATAGTATATATATATTATATTAATATATGTGAATATATATATATATATATATATATATATATATATATATATATATATATATGTATTATATCCACAACAACCTCCAGCAAGCAGAAGGAAGGGGCCACGCGAGGAGATCAGGAAAAGGTCTTTATTGGAAAGCAGAACTGGCATGAGGCATTTCGGCTTAATTGCCTTCCTGAGATGCCGCTGCCAAACTAAAACACAACCACGCCTCCGCTTTTAAATCGTCCTGCAGTCCGCCCCCAATTAGGAGCTCACACCTCCCCAACCATGTGATCATCCACCATGTTGCAGCACTGTAGGTACTACAACATCCAGAATGCTACATACCTTGGCTGGTGGTAAATGGGGAAACTGAAATTAAATCCATGTGGCACAATGTAGGGCAAAGCGCGTTGTGTCCAGTTCAAATAAACTTCTCACACTCTTCCTGTGTCCCCGCATACGTTCCAACCTCTGAAGCACAGGTTTCCCGGGTCGTGAGCTGATAACAATGTACCAGTACTCCTTATATATATATATATATATATATATATAGAATGCCAAACATTCAACACAAGTGAGTCGTCATGAAACCGATAAATCATAAGCACATACTCTGAAAAGGAACTGTTATTTGACTGCCATTTACCAATACCTGAAACTGGATCATGCATCTTGAGCAAGTATTCTATAAGATATACATATGTGTGACATAAACACCACATTAGATGACTGAGCTGGAACATCACTCGGCCCCATTGTCATATTGCTTAGTACCTTGGTAGTAGTAGTCCTTTTTGGCCAACCATGCCGGGTAAAGGACTGATGTAGACTTATACCCTCTTAACAGTCCAAATCGATCTACCTTAGTTACAGAATGTGGAGTAGTCCGATAGAACCACATAATCAATTTAACGGCTTCTTTGATATAATAACGATTGTTTCGAGCTCATTTTATACATTCAATCACTATCCGATTCATCCTCTCCATCAACCCATTGGTTTGGGGATGATAGAGAAAACTCTTAAGGTGTTTAACGCCATATTATTTCAAGAAAACCTTCATTACTTGATTGAAAAATTGCACACTGTTGTCTGAGATGCTAAATTCTGGAAAGCCTTCCCACATAAATATATCCTTAAGAAATGTCACAGCATTTTCTGCAGTGGGCATAGGTAAAAAAACACACTTCAGGCCATTTGCTATGGTAATCCATTAACATGAAAGCATACTCCTGATGATAGGGCAGAAAGTTGAAGAGTCCCACCAATAGCTTTTCATGGAACTGAATTGGCTGTAAAGGAAGTGTAACAACTTTAAGCCCTTTTTCTGCTCTTCTACACACCACACAGTCCTTAACCACCATATCAATGTCCCTGTCCATAGCCAGCCACCAATAATGAGCTCTAACCCTTCTCTTTGTCATAGTTGACCCTAGGTGTCCATCATTGGCGCTGTTTACTAACAAATCACGTAAAGTGCCAGGAGGAACACACTTTTCACACCTCATCACTCATCGTCTTCTATGGAAAGTTGCTCGCCCACTTTACAGAATGGTTGAATTTCTGAACTCTTTCGGCCACTTTCACTATGTATTTCTTGACCAGCCTGACATTGTGACCTCATCACCTGCTTACTTCCAATGCACCTCCACACATGCTTTAACATCAACAACATCCGCCATTGCCACAAAATAGTCTTCCCTGTCTGCTTCAGGATCCACTACATCCGGATCACTAATGGGTAATCTAGACAGTAGCTCAGCCCTGACATTCTCTCTACCAGTAATGTGCCTGACTTCGAAATCATATTCCAGCAATTTTGTACTGAGACGGGCTATGTGTGGGGTAGTATATTTAATCCTGTCAGCATTCACGATATATGCAAGTGGCTTTTGATCTATCTGAATTATGAATCTTCTGCTACTGAATTTCTCACTGGCCCAGTAACATGGCAAAAGTTATTTTTCTATAACTAAGTAGCTCAACTCAGGCTTGTGCAGCTCTCTAGACACATAGCAAATGGCAAGTTCCCCATCAGTAGTGCTTTTGGTCAACACTGCACCCAAGTCATAATTACTTGCATCCACAGTGATAGTGCAATGTATGTTAGGGTCATAAGCATGCAAGGCCTTCACATGAGTCATTTGTATTTTGATCCTTTCAATGGTTTCATGGCAATCCTCATCCCAGATAAATGGCACATTGTTTTTCAACATGTTAGTGAGTGTTTTCATTTTAATGGCATACCATGGGATTATCCTGGTGTAAAATTTGCGGAGACAAATAAATGTACATAACTTCTCCTTATTCTTGAGACTAGGACAATCAACTACCACTTTGCTCAGGCCTGGTCTAGGACAATTGTCTTTAAGGAAAAGACTATGTCCCTGAAACTCTATGTCCCTTTTCTAAAATTCACATTTTTCCTTCTTTAAACCCACTCCGATTTCTTAAGAAATTTGAAGGACAGATCTCAAAATTCTCTCATGATCCTCAAAGTGTTCAGCAAAAATCAAAATATCATACTGAAAAACATGGACACCATGAATGCTCCCTTGTAAGTGTTGCATACTCTGCTGAAAAAATTATGCAGCAGAAGCCAGCCCAAATGGCATTCTGCAAAATTGGAGCATACCAAAAGGTGAGTTGAAATCAGTAAAATGACGTGATGATTCCTCCAGCACCTCCTGATGGTATGCCGACAAGAGGTCAATTTTAGAGAATCACTCTGCATCTCACAGTTTTTACAACAGATCATTAATCATTGGTAAAGGGGGAGAATCAACCCCTATTCCCCTGTTCAGGCTCCTCAAATCTATGCATAACTGGATGTTTCCATTACGCTTGCAGGCTACAGCCAGAGGCGATAAACACAAACTAGATTTAACGGGCTCAATCACACCTCTTATCTGTAGGATCTCAAGTTCCATTTTGCGATCCTCCCTGAGACTTAAAGGTACTGTCCTTACCTTGTGTTTAACCAGAACTGCTCCTTGTTTGACTTTTATCCTATGTTTGAAGCATAGAATTTTACCCAGACTCTGTGGAAAAACTTTGGGAGAATCACCCTCAATGGAATCAGAGACAGATACATTTTTGATAACCAGGACTTGTTCTCTCGCCCCTGGTTTGAGTACCATCCCAAACAGATCTTGGTGGTACCAGCCCAAAATGTTGAGAAACCTTACGGCCACATAAATCTTTCCTTGGATCCTGCACGCCTTAAATTCCAATACGTCCTCAAAGAAACCCTCCTAGTCAAACTTCCTGGCCTCGTACAACACAGCTTCTCATTCTGGAGGAAACAATTCCCTGTTTCCCATATGTTCCAGAACAAATCAGACATAATTATCATTAAATACGCCCCTGAATTGACCAACAGATGTGAAACCTTGTCACCCACAGTGATATCAACACACACTAATTCAGGTCCTCAAAAACAATGTTGCCATCAAAGGCAACCAAATCATACCCTGGAAATCTCTTATCATTTGTCATTCCTTTACTTCATCATCATCATCCACATAGTTCACTTTGGACGGCTTTGTTTGACTACCTTGACATACCTTCACGAAATGCCCCATCTTGCCACATTTGTGACAGGACACATTTTAGGTAGGAAGACCTTTACCTCCTCTAGTATATGGATAGATATCATATCTGAAACAAATGTTGGTCCATTTAAAGAAGATTTTGTCATTCTTTTTGGCATCTTTACATGTAGTTGTGGATACTATATACAGAATTAACACTTTACTTTACCATGGGGTTATCATTTAATTCTTTCAAAACTCAGCACTCTTGGCCACTTTAATCACCTCTTCCAAGGAATGGTTCCCCTTTGTGGGAAGTTTCTGTGGTATCTGCCTATCGGAGCATTGACCAATAAACTGATCTCTAATCAATTGATCAGCGTAGTCCTCTAAATGACATTGGGAGCAACATTCTCATTTTGTAACTGTGATCTCTTCAAGAATTTGGGTTGTAAGACTACTAAACTGGGTTGTATGTCGAACCTTGCCACCAGTTTTTCTACCACTTCTTGATATTCATCCACTATTTTGCCTTCAACTGGAACCAGATCTGGTAAGTGTTTCAATACGTTCTTGCCTTCAAAACTCAGTAAATGAAGAAGTTTGAATTGTTTTTCTTTCCGCTCTGAATCGTGAAGCAGCAATTGCCCCTAGATTAATTTTGAATGCATCAAACTACTATTTCCATGGAATCGCTGGATTGCGTGATGATTCCAGAAATGGAGGAGGACAATTTAATGACTGCATAACTGATCGCGAAAAGATAGACAGTTGTAAAAATATATTAAAGTCTGTCACCCATGGTGGTTTTGATGCAACAATAACTAATATTTTTGTAGCATAAACTACAAAAATAACACTGATACTTTCTCAAAGTTGTGACTACCTGAGTATGTGAACTTTGAAACAATAATATGGTGAAAAGTGAATATATATCAAACCTAGTCAGCTAACAGCATATATGCATGTTCCATAGTGCTCCATACATTTGAAAATGCCAAAAAAACACTTCAGGATTACATGTTAGTGAACCGCTCCAAAGGAAGGTGCAGAGTTCTCCTGAACAAAAGATGGAAATGTTGTGCGCATCACTGTCTTATATCTGCAACAGTTGCTCAACAGGTGTGTGTGTCACTGTTGCAGGTTGACATTGCCACACTCTAGACTGTTTATAAATTGGTCATATATTTGCGCAGGTTTGTGTATCACTATGGATAAACATGCAATTATGCCTCCAAAAATGATGTGCGCCACTGTGTTGCTTTATCCTTTGACAAATATTGGATTCTTAATAGTTAGTAATTGGTTTGGTGTGTGTATCACCGTTACACACACACATACAGGAATACTCCCCTTTACAACTTGTAGAGAAAGCAATATTGGACTTCAGACTGCAGGCAATATTTACAGTGTCCTGAGCAATATTAAAGCAACTTATCACTCTGATCCACTTAGTAGTGAATATTACTTGGTTGAGCCGTTCGAGATTATAATAAGCTGCTAAAGTTGAAGGTGTGCCTGTCACCATAATAGATGAGAATAGACAAGCCCAGGTGTGCCTGTCACCATAAGGTATCCCAATTAGCCTTTCCAAACAAAGCGGCAAAACAGGAGCAAATGGAACCACAAGACCAACTGCTGTTAATGGGAATCATTTCCAATCCCCCAAAATGGCCAATGAACATGCTGTGCGTAGGTTTTGTTTCAACAGTTCAAAGCCCGTTGGCCATGTTTAGTTGACAAGCTGTTTCAGCCAAATGGAAAACTCTAAGAAGACCACAGGATACAGCACACTCACTAGTTGTTAGGCTGCACAAAAGTGCAGTACACGGATCAGCCTCACCGTATTTAATCAATGCTTGGCTATTTCCTGCAAGAATATGTCTTACAAATACTGCTCACCAATCAGATTGCCACTGTCAGTTGAGGTCTCTTCAGGGATCTAAATACTTCACAGCGTTGCAATGAATTCAAGTAGGATACTACGTTGCAGCTATGGAAATCGAAACTTAGCTCTCACTTGTAAAGGCTCTGCGGTGGCTTAAGCTCATTGTCAATCTATGTTTTGAAGCACTTCTGACATGTAAGTACAACGCTACAACTTCAATGTTTATTTCAGCTTCCATCAACAAACCACTGCTGTTGTCTTGTCAAGATCAGCTCCAACTGACAAGTTGTGGTAAGTTCCCTGAACAAGCGCAGACAGTGGAATATAAATATAAGCATTGCTGTATCATTCTTCTTCAATTACTTTAGGAACCCATTACAAATGTCATAATGCAGTGGACCCAAACTCAGAGTTGGATCCTGGACTGCTAAACTGTTACTCATGAATTGTATGTTAGTCAGCAATAGCCATTACACATACTGTCAGCATCCATCTGGCTCACGTCAGAAATTAGTTTATGTCATGAACACTGATGGAACTACCTTCATCTCTCAGGGGAAGCTTTATCATGCTCCTTAAAGGCATCCACTACTGCCTCATTATTCATCTGTCTCAGTTTACACTGAAAAACCTACAGAGACCATGATAATTGCTTTAGGTCCTAGTCATGCTCATTTACTCGCAGTAAGTCATTTGTGTAACACTCCTGCCATGATGGCTGTGGTGAAAGTGGAGTACCACTTATCTTGTTTGCCCTAGTAATCTAAGATGGTTCCATAATGCACCCAAGACCTAGCCTTGCAATTCTTGAAGATTGCCATAGTAACCACAAATCACGTCATTACAAGCAAAGGTTCCATCTCACATGACCAAAGCCAGGTTTTCTGAAGGCAAGTGTGCCACCTGTGACTGTCTAAACTGTGTGGCACTCCAATGATAGGGACTTCTCCACAACATGCTGCCCCCGGTTCAACCGCGCTCAGGGAGTATGGCAGGGACCAGAAGGAAATTACAGCTGTCTTACCACAATTTCCTCAATATGGAAGGGAGACAAACTGCATCTGGAAGACTAAGGCTACTGAATAGGCTTTCTTTCACAGTAAGTTTGCATGATAATAGAAGAATAACCTGCATGTTGTCTAAGTATAATCATGGGAACTCATCTACATGATAGAAAATAGTAACATTTCTCAGTGGCCATAGAACCACACAAAATACAATTGAAAATGTGTGCCTTGTGATATCATCACGACAACGTGGGCTGTACTGTTCCTGCTGGCACAGAGTCAAGACTGATTTGCATATGGCATGCCTCTGTGTCAAGTGGTATAGAGGGCACAAAATGATGGACTGGATTGTGGCCTTGGTAGGTACCAATGGCTGAAATTAATCAAATCAATCCACCAATACTCTTTATTGTTCTTTTGACTGGCTAGCACTGAGTGCTTTGAGTATGACCAGATGAGTGACCAGTGTTCACTGTTCCATATGACTCAAGCTGTGCCTCACTGATGAAGACCAATGAGACTGAAACCAGTCTGGAGTTGTTTGTGCTCCTTTCTAGATGGAACCTGGCTCAGCAGTTCAGACTGATTTGGATATGGCTGGTGTATATATGGAGTTGCATAGTGGGCATAGAAATGATGGATTGGAATGCACCACAGATTAATCACCATTGGCTGAGATTAAGTCAAAAAGTGTGTATGTTATTCTATGTGATATTTTATATTGTCCTTCTATGCTGTAACCTGTAAGCTGCAATATCCCTTCTTGTGACACTATCTGTATTGTGATGTGTCTTGTCAGTGCTATGGAAAACTGCAAATAAATAAACACATAAATAAATAATTGTTCTTGTTACTTTTTTGTTTCTTTTACTGATATAATGGCAACAATTTATTGCATGGGGCATACGTAGTACATGCTTCTCATTAGGAAAGACTAAGCACATAATGTTTCTGGTTCAGGTGACTGTTACACCCAGAGTGAGGAAGAGAGAAGTAGGGGCCAAAAAGATAGGAAATATTAAAGAACTGTTTGCCCTTTTGCTGCGCCAATGAAATTGTTTTGCTCGTGTGTGAGCCTACACTACAATTTAGGAAGTTTCTAAAGTCTTATGGATCCATGATATCAGTTTCTTGTTCCCGAATGCCAGCACCCAAATGCCAGCCTCTGCCCCCTGCTGACAAGCTCTTCAAGGCTTTTAACCTAAATGCACAGCTATAGGCTGAAAATGGTAACTCCATAGTTTGTTTATTAAAACTATAAAAAGCAACCTCCATCACACGAAGGAATTCAAGGGTGAAAGAATATAGCCAAGAGCAGTATGAGATGATGTAAGGAAGGCAAGACAGTAAGAGACAGAGAGATTGCAGTACGCAACACACATACACACTTAGCATTTGTATGCTAGCTAACCCTAAGAGCATAGTGCAGGGAACAGAGCTCTGGAGCAAGTGTCAAGTATCAGAAGTAGTGCCTTGGATTGTAGAATGACAGTAAGACAAGTCAGGAGGGGAAATGAATCAGGACACCGTAAAGACATATAGGGCCATATGTACAAAAGTTGATGTTTGTGATTTCCAAATAGTGGTTTAATAGAAATCACTATTTGGAATTCGCATAATGAGATGTATGAAGGTAAGTATTCCATTATTAGCAAATCAGTGAAATTCACACTGATGCGATTTCCAAATAGAAAATCGCATTTAGGAAAAGTCACATTTTGGATGTAGTTTGATCATGTAAGATCTAGGAAGTTTAGAAATACAGGGTGGGGGCACTACTCAGAAGCCTAAGAAAGTGCTTGAAGGAAGGTGTGTTCTGTGTGACTACTGGTAGTGGCATTTGTATTTCCCTACAGCACCATGTCTAATGATGATGGGGTTAAAGACCTTGGCAGCAGGAAGCGGAAAGTTATATTTTCAGATAAAGAGCTGGAGCCTTTGACTGAGGAATGTGTGGCACACATGAACCAGATGTTTGGCAAATGATCTTTTTCAGTACTTGAGGCCAAGAAACCCAAAATTTGGAATAGCACCCTGAAAAAAAAAGTGAACTCTCTTGGTGTCACCCAGAGGACCATACCTGAAATCAGGAAGCACAGGTATGACCTAAGATCCCATCCTAAAGAGAGGGTGGCCAGCAGGAATACTAAGGCTCATGGCACAGGTGGCGGTGCCTCCAAACATCCTCCTCCCATTCCAATGGAATCACTTATTAAAAGGGCACTTGAAGCTGAAGGTGTTGTAGAAGTGTCAGACATTGATTTCTCCAATTCTGCAGGCTCCAGCCAAAGTAAAGTATTTTCTTGTATACATTTTTCCGTAACATATTGATTGTTAGTCTTTAAGTACAACAGCTTAGCTACAAAAACTCCATTTAGATGCTTGTTGTAATTTGGCAATGTATTATGGGAGTTGTAGTACAACTAAGTTATAGAATAGTGTATCAATGTATAAACTACATATATCTATATATTATATTAATGTCAAACACACATAAATCACATTATCAACAATATTACTGAAACTTAGAAAACATTTATTTACAACAACTATATACATTCATTTCCACAGATCACACCCAGGATGTGTCTGAAAACATTGAGGCTGATGAAGCAACTGATACCCAAGTGGAAATTGATGACTGTGCAATTGCTATTCCTTCGCCCATATCTCAAACTCTAACTACTAAGAAACCAAACGTGGCATCACTACCAGACTTTGAGGAAGGTGATGAGGAGCAAACATAAGGCAGGAACACAACTTCTTCTGTGTGCAGGATAGACAAACAATGTAGAGTTCAACAATGAATGGTTCACGATGATGATATCTCTGATGACATGACAAACAGTTCACAATTGTTTGGTGGCCTTGAGAAATCAATCATAAAAGTACAGCACCTGCAAATTAAACGGATAAAAACAATGAAAAGGCATCTGCAAAGCATGTCATGTTCAATGCTGCAAATATAGAAAGGTGAAAAGTGTTGGATTGCTGCCATGGCGAAGGAGCAACGTATGCAGAGTCGAAGGCACAAGCAGCACATGGCACAGCATGACACAGTTACGAAATCAATAAATAGATTGGCAGTCACCACAGCCACTCTTCCGATGAGAACTGGGAACATCCGAAATGACATGGGGCAATGCTGCCAAGATGTAGCACGCAGGTTGGTCCAAGTGACCAAAGCTCTGAAACATTCAGACACATAACCTGTCTGCCCCGAACATATTACCACCACCTGAAAGCAAAGATGGCTCTAGCCTCAGTGACATATCTGTGCCAGATGAATGCTGTACAAGGCGAACATACCGACACACATCTGGCACTGATATATCCCCAACTCCACAGCTAAGTGCCACTGAGAGGGCGGCCAACACCAGAAGTTGTAAAAATAAACTTTTAATGCATTCAGATATATTACTAGATTGCTATGCTTGTGTTCTCAAACTTTTATTGCTTTGTTTAAACAATGACATCCTATAAGGATACAGTTGAAGATACACAATCACAATACATTGTGACAAGCTGAATAAAAGGTTATCTTTCAGTAATGGAAAAACATTACCATCATGTGTGGTGGCTATTTCTTAGATGTGATCATCATTCGTACCTTAAAAATTGTTATTTGTGATCTCTGTGTGTCATGCTTGACTCTCTGCTGCAAGTGACCCATCCTGCTGATTCTGTAGTGATGGTAGTTTGGCATCTAAGTCTGATTCTGGCTCTATATTAACACTGTGAAGACCCTTCCTCATGTTTATGTTGTGAAGAAAGCACATGATTTTGCAACAAGTCTTTGGTCTGTAGAGTAGTGCTCCACCATTCTTACGTAGGCATCTAAAACATGATTTTAGTATTCCAAAAGTCCTTTCAATTATTGATTGCGTTGTTTTATGTGCCCTGTTGTACTGTCGTTCTCTTCTGGTTCTCGGATTCAAATATGATGTCAGTATCCAAGGGTCCAAGGCTTATGCACTATCTCCTTAAATAGTATGAGAAGATGAAGCAATTAGATTATTTGACAAACATGCTATTGAACACTGTATGAATTTAGTTTCTAATCCTCTTGCCAAGTAAAAACACCATCGCCAAAATCACCCTGAGACAGATAATATTTGTTCTACTGTGGCGGAATCTGTCCTGCCTGGGAATCTGGATACAAGGTCAGTTATGATACATGATGAATCACATACTACCTGAACATTGAGTGAATTAGTGCTTTTACTGTTTCTATAAATGAATTCATTTGCAGAGGGGATACATACAGAAATATGTGTACCATAGACACAACTAATAATGTTTGGAAACTGTGCTACCTGATAAAACATTAGTTCTGTGTGTTGTATATCTTGGGGAGTGTTTGGAAAGAAACATATTGGTTCAATGTATCAACCATGATGTCCAAAAAACTAAGAAAACACTTAGAAAATGCAGTTTGTGACACTGCCCCTGCAACTGCTATGACTCCCTGGTAACTGACAGAAACTAAAAGGTGTAGACCATACAATACCTTCACATGTTTTGGAATTGCATTACTTCTGGCTGTTGAGGTTTTGAGCTGAGGATGTAACTCAGCAATTAATTTCAAAATGACCTCTCTACTCAGTCTATACTTCTCATAAATCTCCGCTTCAGTCTGTTCAAACAGGGTGACCCTCACACTACATATCCTCTCCTGTCTCCTTCTCTTTCTCTGCCTACTAGTCAATATCCTCATCCTCCTCGCCAAGACATACAAAGCTACCATTCTGAAAGAGCCAGATGCGTTTTAGGTGACTTTTTATAGTTTCTACCTGATTACCATCAGAAACAGATTGATGAGATTTGCATTTCCTAAATGGCAATTTTGTGACTAGTTGCAATCAGGAAGTCCTTTGTACATAGTGTTAGGTAATCCGTACTTGGGAATACCAATTTGGGATTATCAGTTTCAAAATGCAAACAAATTGATTTTTATATAATGGAAATCGCAAATCACACCATTGCAAATGCCTTTCGTACATAACACAACATGACTTTGCATTTTCTAACGACTTGAAATAGCGATTCACACTGTTAGGAAATGCAAAATGGCTTTGTACATATGGCCCATAGTGAATCAGGATAACAATGCATTAAGACAGATCACACTATGCACATTCATTTAGCAGCTGCACACGCACGCATCTACACACAAATTGCAGTTTAAAGTCAACATCACAAACAGTTCTCTGGAAGTATTTTAGCACCACATGAAGAATTGCCTGCTTTATGTTGTCATGAACCTCTCACTTTGGGGACACATCCATATTGGTCACCTTAGCCCCCACAGGAATTATATACATGGTGTCGAACTGGGAGGTGCCTCTCACTCCTCTCACTAACCAGTTATCCTCTAGAAAGGGTGTCAGAGTGCCTCTTATCTACCAATGTCATCCTTGTTGACCCACATTTTGAACATTGAGACAAATGAAAGAACATATTATCAATTACACAACAGAATGAAGATTGTGTCCAACAGACCCACTGGAATACAAAGGTTTTGTATTTTCTGAATTAATGCCTATGGACTGAAATGTCAATAGGATCCTACATTGGGTACCTCATCACCATGGCAATGTGCTTCTGCGGCTTTGATGTACCTGATACCAGTTCTGTTCGCTGTTTCAGAAGAATCCTACGGCTGGTGTAGTGTCAGGCTTATCCCTCTAATCTCCATTGCTGGGAGGAATTGACCCACTGGCACAGCAACAATTTGCTGTTGAGGCTGGACGTGGTGGTGCTGCTTTTTATCTTATGACAGAAGAAAGGAGCTGGGGCAACGTGAACTAAGAAACCACAAATGGCTCCCATGTTTGAAAACAGCTTTTTTTAATACTCGGAAGGGTTTCCTGTGGGCGACACTTTGGGACAACTTGTGCCAGCTAAGACCACTGTTTTAATTTTGCTTGCTTTACTAATTTAGCATGTAAATCATGTGTGGTTGCTTACAATTTGGTTACAGCTTTTCATTCACAACACCGGTTCTGAGCTTAAACGTAACCAGCGATGGATCGGCTTTTCGGGGCAGTGTGGTGGTCTAACCAGTGGCAGCTGACTTAAGTAAAAAATGGTGGGGCGTGAAGGTGCTACTAACCATATACTCAGAGCTGGAGCATGTCCGCTGCAGCACTTCTCCCTTCCACAAGCAGGAAAAAGGAGGACTTCCTTCCTGCTTGTGGGACAGAACTCCAACCAATCCTGGAGCTGCTTTCATGCTGTGAAAGCAGCTCCAGGATTAGTGATAGCAGGCTCACCCAATGCTCATTTTGAGGCTGGGTGTCTGTACTAGCAATCCCCAGGCCGTTTCACAGTCTTTGGATTGCTGGATGTACACTGCGCATGTCGGATAGGACGGTTGTGGACAGCCGGCCAATCCGTCATGAGCAGTGTAGACCAGTGCTGTCATACTGCATTTGCAGGATTCAGCCCGCCCTCACCCTCACGCTGTACACAGCACGAGCCGGTGCGGTGGCAAATAAATAAAATGGCATTGAAATGCCATTATATTTATTTGTGTTTGCCTGCTGCTGCAGGTGGGGCAACGCTCCTTCCGCTCCTGAGGAGGAGCTGCTCCTAGGTCTTACACTGCTAGACGGTACTTCTTGAAAGGGTCAGTGTGTGGGTCGGTCTTCGGTCATGTGGCCCGGGATATGAACACACTTGACCTTTAAAACTGGCCCATCTGGCAGTGCTAGGCTGCCAGGCTACCCAAAAAGCTAGTCAAACACTGAACCATTAAAGTTCTTAGAGTGTAGTTGATGTTTACAGGCAGGCGCTGGGAAGTACATCAGGACCTTTCTATCCATGGCGAATTGTGGACCAAAGATGGATAGGATGGCCTAATCTGCAAAATCAGGTTAAACCAGTAACCTGAGCAAAGGCCAAAAGGATTCTGTTGGATGCATGGGACATCCTGGCAAGTGACTGACATGGCTGTGTGGCTATGTGAGGCTCAGAAACTCATTTTACATAGAACTGCTGTATTCCTCTAAATAAAATTATAATCTAGAGGTACATAGATAATTATTTTCTACCATAAAGGGTTTTCATGTATGGTGAGACTAAAGCTCTACTTAAAAATATAAATGAATTGATGTTTATAATGGTGATCCGTAAAATGGTCTTAGATATAACCTATGTGATCTGATGTGTAGATGCGTTGTCAGAGCTGACACTGAGGGTAAAGAAGCGCTGGTGAAAATCTAGCGGATTAAAATCCATTGGCTTAGCTTCACTGGGTTTAGTGTTGGCGTCTAAAGCATGAGTGCTGACACATCCAGGGTGGAGGTGAATTGGTAAAGCAGGGGCTTCATGGTTGACATGCAATGGCTGAGCTATCTATGGGTTCCCTTGGCAAAGCGGCACTGGCTGGTAGAGTTTTGTGGGGCTTTGCATGACCATGGTGGATGGGCAAAGATATGTGGGACTTAGGATGGAGGTATGTTGGAACAGCTGTCTGCAATCTGAAGATGATTACACCTTGATACAGATGTGATGTATATGGAAGGGGGAGAATTCAGGATCCCTGCCTTCTATCAATTCTTTAGATTCATCATATTGCTGTTCCTGAAGAAAGAAAAAGGGCGTGAAGTGTGGACAAAAATAACTATTCCCTACCCAGTCCTATTTACTGTCTTATTGCTTTCGGCTCTCCCCTATGTTCCTGTGTCAGCAAAAATGGCTGACTGGGGCAAAAGCTACAATCGTGAGCACTTTCTGGAAGAGAGATCATGCGGGGTACAAGGAGCTGATCTCAGAGAGTGTTTGTGAAAATCATAAACTGAGGTAAAAACAATCTATAAAATGAGTATTCGGCACACAATTCATGTGCAAGCGCATGCACGATTTGCTGGATTTCGGTACTGCAGCATTAGTGTGCATGGTTACTATGGCAGACCCAAGAGCATCGCAATATATAGTCATGGCCCTTTCAGAATTGTTAGTTATCTGTTTGCCATTTTAGGCACTCTATTTGGGAAAAGTAAAATATTTTTCGAGTTTTAGCCCCAGTTTTCCCCGATTTTACTCCAGGTTTCTTGCACGAGAAGCCCTCCTTAACCCCCCCCCCCCCCCTGCAGAGTGTTGGGTTCGCCCTATGTACTTGCATGGTGCAATTTGGAATTTGGGGATGTAATTACATTTTAATCGCGGGTGTTTTTTACTCCCAGTTCAGCCCTGGTCTTTGGAGTTTTACATGCCGATGACGCCAATTCCATTTGGCAATATTTTGACCATCTCCTTTAAGACCTGTTATTTATTTAGAAATGCAAGCAGGAAGTGGTTCATTCTGCCATCTGGATTGACTTCTACTGCTTATAATTTGCTTCCTGCCAGCGGTGAAAGTTAAAAGCTGGTGGCGTGATCTAGCACTCTTTCAGTGTTACATTAATTCTTATTTATTACATTTTTCGCCCGCTAGACCTATAAGAGGCAATATTACTACCATGAGAGAGAGTACATAAATGCTTATGTCATGTTTGCAATTATGCTGAATAGGCAGATTGCAGCATCTGGTGAAATGGTGAGTAATTTTACCATAGTATCTGACTATTTTGTACTGGTGAGGCCAATTTTGAATCAAAATTTCCACAAACCCATCTTTACTGAATTACATAGTCAAGTGATCAGTTAGAGCAAATGTTTTTGTCTGTTCATTGCTTAAAAATCACCTCAAAATCGCAAATCTGAATTTGGACAATGATGCAAGTTGTTGTACTAGGATTTGCAGAAGCCATGTTGTTTAGAATGTTACGGATAGGTGGCATTTGTAATAACATTTTACTACTTTGGGCCAAATGTATCAAAATGTTCTTTTGCGATTCTCAAATAGCGATTTTTTTGTGAATCGCTATTTGAGAATCGCAAAATGTTATGGGGCAGATTTACATGCCCCTTGCGTCACTTTTACTTCACTTTTCCCATGTTAAAAATGACACAAAAGTGGCGCCAGGGACTTGTAAATCTGCCCCTCTGTATATAGGATTTGCAAATAATTTTGCGAATCCAACATATTCCATAATTGCGAATCGCAAATTGTGATTCGCAATTAAGGAATAACTCCCCGTTTATTCCCATGGGCCTAGAGGCCCATAGGAATGAATGGGAAGACATTCTCAATTTGCGATTCTCAATTAGAGACTCGCAAATTGAGAATGCAATTTCAAGAGTGCCAGGGTGTCAAAAGGACACCCAGTTGCACCCCTGAAATGTGCATGTGTGCACATGTGGCACACATACATGCATGGCACTTTGAAAAATGCAAAAAAGTGCATTTTTCAAAGAAATCGCACAACTTGGGTGCTTTTAACATCGCATTTAAGGAATCGCAATTTGTGATTCCTTAAACGCTTTTGCAAAATAAGGAGCCACAAAATTTGCAATTTCCTATTTTGCGAGGGCCTTTTGGGAAGATACATCCCAAAAGGCTTTTTCCCGTTCGCAAACAGGCCGATTCTGAGATTCAGCCCATTTGCGAACAGGAAATGGGCTTCCTACATATACCCCTTAATCACCTATTACATAGGGGCCCAATGTAGACATTTAAAAAAAATATATAGTTGCCCATTGTCATAATATAGAAATACTAGTATCCCTTATGTCTTAATCCTAAAGAAGGGGTTAAAATGGGAAAATAAAAGGGGGTGAAAGGGAAAAGGGCATGCGGATAAAGGAGTGAATATGGCATGTTATCAGGGAAAGTTATTGTACAGGAACAAGTAGAGGTCTATATTCAAACCAAAAGACTTCTGTAGTCTAATTTTAATATTAACAAACAGTTGGATCCAGATGCAACTAGTTATTGTTTTTCTTTCAGTTAAAAATAAACTGCAGGTGTTCCGGTGATTGACTGTAGGCATTTTTCAAATATTATTACAGTTTGGCTTTCAGTCAGCATGTCATCTAAATCCTAGTGACTTAAAGAAAAGCAAGTGCTTATTAACGATTTGCTGTACACTAGATGCTGCCCTAATCTCATCTCATTAGACGTCATCATGTAAGGAGGATTAGACCCCAAATGGCAATTTCTCATAACTTTCGTGACTTTTTACCCATCTTTCAATATGATAAATCATCAATGCACAGGTTTTTTTTAAATTTTGTTCATTGGCATTTTCAGATTTATGCAATATACAGTACAGGATATATACATTTCTATTATGGCCCTTCTTCTGGTATACTCCCACCTCTGCATACATTTCACTTGTCCAATTCTGCTGCCCCTCTACGCCCTTTAACTGAGCGGGTGTTTTGCTTTAGGGTGCTGCTGTGTCATCATCTGTCATCTCTGCATTTTCGAGGCCCAGGGTTTCCAACTCTCTCATCAATTCCTTCCACTGTTCCACTATTGGCTTCCTGCGTACCCCCTCACTTCTTCCCTAATGAGTGATCTCATCTCTACCTCTGCTCAATTATGAGGTCTCTTTTCCAGCTTTTTATCTTTGGTCCCTTACTTGCCTTACACGTCATTGCTATTCATCTCTTTGCAAGGGCCATGGCTAGGTCAACAAATTTGTTTCCCGCTTTCGGTGGTAGTGGAAAAAGGACTAATAGACACGCCTCCCCTGTATTTCTGAGATCCTTCACTAGTGTCGCTCCAGTTTGCCTGACCCCCTCCCCCCAGAATTAGGTTAATGTGGAGCAGCAACAGACCATATGAAGGAGTCCACATCATGCTGGGCGCAACTTGGGCACGGCTGTGTTTCCCCTCCATGTATCATTCTGATTCTGTGTGGGGTCAATGTCATGTGGACATAATTAAACTGAATATATTTCAGCCCTGCATTACGCGATATGTACTGGGGAGGCCAGGACTTTATTCCATTCTTGGACTGTGAATTGTTTTTCTAAGGTTAGTTCCCATCGTTCTCTAATTCTTGGCAATGCCGTCAATGATGCCTCCACTAATGTCATGTAAAACCATTTCACTTAGTGGCTGGCCCCTCTCAGGGTAAACAGCGCGTGGAGCAGAGGATGTGTCCTCCCTCTCCCCATAGTTCTCTAATGGCGCAAACTAGGGCCTCATATTGCAGGAACTGGCCCACCAGCAACCCATATTGTTCCACTAGCTCCACAAAGGGGATCAAAGTCCCCTCCTGGTAGAAATCGGCCACTATCTCAAGTCCTGCTCCTTCCCAGCACACGGAGTCTCGGGAGCTGCCCTGCCACTGGAAGGAGATAAGTCTTCGCTCTATTTACTCTCAACCCCGATAGGGTTGCAAATCTCTCCAATATGCGCAAAACTGTAGCCGACCCGGCCGCCGCCTCTTCTAGGTATATCAACACGTCGTCTGCATGTAAGGAGAAGATATGATGTCTCCCATCGAGGGTCAGCCCCAGCCCCAACACGTCCTGGTGGAATAGAGCTGCTAGTGGCTCCATCGCCAGCGTGAAAAACACCGGCAACAAAGGGCAGCCCTGTCTAGTGCCGCGAAAGATCCCATATTGTGCAGAGAGCATTCTCCCCGTTCGGACCCTCGTTGTTGAGCAGCTGTATAGTATTTTAAACCATTGCACCCACTTTTCGCCTAGTCCAATCCGCTCCATGCATGCAAAGAGGTAGTTCTTGCCAAGTTTTAAAGGTATTTCATGGTGTTCTGGTTTTTGCTTCCAGATTATGTATGTGACTCTGTCACACTTTTTTAGGTAGACTGAGGAATGTATTCTGTTTCATACTTTCTCATTGGTTGTTCAAGGGATTTACATTGCTTGTTTAATTTTGTGTTTGATTTGCCCGCCTCATCATGTGCTCTGGCCAGGCAGCCTCTGTAACCAAATTTCCGGAGTCTTTTTAACGCCTCACTACATTGGGCTCTAGCGTCTGCAAGATCAGCCGGGGCTGTTGCTTCTATCCCTTGCCTATTATCTAGTATGTGCAGTAGCCCTTCTATCTCATTCAGTTCTCTGCACAATAGTCCCTGCACTCCCACCGACTGGTTTAGGCAGTGGACTCGTATTACCACCTTAAAAGCCTCCCACTCCACCAGCTGGGAGAAGGCCGATCACGCATTTTTGAAAAGTAAGTGTTGATGCATGAGCTCAGGGATTCCCTAAAGGGACCATCTTCTAGCATCTCCGATCTAAACCGCCACATTGGAATCGGGGGTCTATGTCTGAAGGGGCGGTGAAAAAGCAGTAGTGGGCTGTGATCTGAACAGGTGCCCCTAAGTATTCATTATGCGTGACTGCTTCATTAATGTTTGCTGTGCAAAGGAATGCATCTAACCGGGTGTGTAGTTGATGCATAGGGAAAAAGAAAGAGTGTTCTCTCTCTGACGCATGGTGCACCCTCCAGGTATCTGCTAGGCCCCAGCGATCCCTCCAGTTGCAAAACCCTGCTTCCATACAATGGGGTTGTGCCCCGAGAAAGTGAGGGTGTGATCTGTCTAGCCCCACATCTTGCACACAATTAAAGTCTCCCCCTATTATCATGGATTCCGGCGGCATATCCGCCATTTGGGCTGAGAGCATCTGTAAGAAGGTCAACTGATCGAAATTTGGGGCATATATGTTTCCAATTGTTATGGTCCTACCATTTAACTTCCCATATAATAGCACATATCTCATATCTTTGTCTATCTTGGTGTCAGAAACTTCAAAAGGAACAGCAGCCCTTATCCACACCAGAGCACCTCTGGCAAATGCCGAATAACCTGTGGCATAGATCTGCCCTCTCCATCGTTTGTGGTGTTTGGTAACCTCATTTTGTGTTAAGTGTGTTTCTTAGAGCCAGGCAACCTTGATCCCCCTCCTCCTCAGGTAACCATGCACAGCCCATCGTTTATTCATGGAGCCCAGCCCCCTAGCATTCCAAGTGAGGAACTTAACAGTTCCAGGATCCATTGCCATGTTAACTTGGTTACTGGGCAGTCTCTAGTTTCCCACTACCCTCCCAGAGGGCTGCTCTTACCTTTGACCACTTTCGGTGAACAGGAAGGAAAATGGCACATAAACTAAACAAGAACCACAAACTTTCCCCATAATTTACAACTCCCTTCTCCCAGAGTAGGTCAACAACGGTCGGCCCCCCAAACCTTGTCTTAAGTTCTATTCTCCGTGGTAGGGTTGGAACCACTGTGGCACACACCCAGCGGTGGATTTGGTGTGATGTCGCCGTCTGTGTCCGGGCCAGGTCTGCTATTGTTGCCTCCGCAAGTTTGACCTCTTCAGATAGCTTTTGATGTTCGTTACGGAGGAGCCCCAATCCCACCAAGACCGTGCTGAAATCTTGGTTGAAGGGTAGTCTTGGTGTCTGCAATGGCTTCTAGGATTTTGTTCAATTGCTGCTGCACTGGGTCGTCTAGCAGCTGTGGTTGGGTTTCTGATTGTTACCAGGCCTGGGGGTCATCTTCCTGCCGGGAGAGCAGCCACTGATTTGGTCCAGGGTTTACCCATTATGGGACCAGTGGGCAGCCCCTTCAGTTCACACATTATGCGGGGGAAGTTGTGCAGTATTCTCCACTGAAGGTAGCGCTTGCCACTGCAAAGCAACTACTGGCGCACTGCTACCTGGGGGAGGAAGTCCACTTTAGTCCTGAGGCCCTCAGGAGGCATGGAGACCTTATCCACCCCACCAGCAGTGCACTGAGAGGCATGTTTGCAGAGTAGTGGAGAAAGGGGGCGTGGCCTCTGATGACCTCACAGCAATCATACTGTGTGGGGCTTGCTGGAGGTAACAGGAGGTCTTGTTGGTCCCTCAGAAGCCAAGGGGACTTTATCCCCCAATCAGCAGTGTGCCAGGAGGCATATGTGCAGAGTGGTGGAGAAAAGGAGTGGGGCCTCCGCCGAGTTGCCAGCTTTTGTTTTAATTTATCTTTTCTATTTTCAGGAAGGGGGGCCGCGTGGCCCTCCTTCCCTGGTCCATTTTGGGCCCCAGGAGCCCCATCACCCGGGGCCTGCCTCTTTTTAAAAAAAAATTATTATATAAATGAAGGGAGGTGGGCCGCGTGGAACCCACCCAGGCTGATTTTAGCCCTGGGGACCTCATCTCCCAGGGCCCGACCTTCCTTTTTTTTCTTTAAAAATAAAGGAATGGGGTGCATGGCCCCGCTCTTGAAGCCGATTTCAGCTCTGGGGACCCCATCCCCTGGGGCCAGGAGTTATCTTTTTTTTAATGGGAAGGGGGCAATGCAGTCCCCCTCCCTGGGCAAATAGATGCCCCAGGGACTCATCCCCCAGGGCCTGGCTGCTTGACTGGGGACTGCGGGGGGAGTATCAAGGCCCCTGCGGTCCCTGCCGCCTCCCCGCCTCCTGTGGGAGCCGGCATTGCTTTGAGACCCAGGGAGCTGCTGACATGCAGCTTCCTGGATCTCAAAGCAATGTCTGTTTCCCTGATTGTTTCACAGCAGGCAGGGAAACAGACACTGCTCTGCTTTCAAAAAGTGAGATCATTTTCTGAAGGTGGCGGTCCCCGGGGTAGCTGGGGAGGCTGGTGAGCCTCCCTTATCATTATTCAGTATTCATTTCTGGGCCCTGGGGAGGGGGTGGTCCCTGGGGCAGCAGGGAATAAAAATTATGAGACTGCCGTGTGGAGGTGGTGGTCCCCTGGGCTTTTAATAGCCTGAGGAGGGGGGCTGTATACCTGCCTCTTATATTTACACATGCACCCAGGACTTGGCCCACCCTACCTGGTACCCTGCCACCGTACTTATCCACCCTCTGCAATACCCTCCCTACACTCCAATGCAGAAAAGCCACCAATCACCCTGTCACGCTTCCACATCACCCTCTGCACATTCTCTCATCTCACTCTGCCTGCTTACAAAACAAGCATTGGCAAAGTCAATATGTATCGCCTATGTGACATCTATTTGCTTTGTCAATGTTTTTGTTATAGTCTAATGGGGTAAATCACTGTCCATGGACCTGGGTATCGTCCGATATAGAGCAACAATTGGTCCTAGGACTCCTTTCTAATCAAGAGATCACACAGCGTTTATAACTCGGTTTGCATGCAGAAGCATAGTAAGCATATAATAATAAATAGACAATGCACCTTGGAAAAAGAAAAGATAGATATCCACTGTTTCAAAAAGAAATGTATATTTTCGTCTCCCTAGAGGACGTTCCTCTGAGGCTTCCTCGAGAATTTGCACAAGGGCAAACTGGGTGATTATTTCACCAGGCACCGGAATTAATATCCAGAGACAGCCTCCATTTAACATATAATTCCTGCAAGAATCACAGCTTATCACCTACTGGGACTGTGGCCCACACCCTGCACGAGTGTGATGCGGATTGTGCACTCGTGGAATTTGACTACAGGGCCTTCCTACGTCAGGCACCTGAATTTGTTTGCCTCTTCCTTCCCTGTCCTGAGGAAGACCCGCATGCGGAGGCCTCAAGATACCCTCATGTGTTAGACTGGTCGAAACGTCGACTATTACCCCCTACTAAGGCCTGCACCCTATGACACCACCACCCTGTCCCCCGAACGGATGATACATTTCTCTGCAACGCTATAACAATTGTTTTGAATAAAAGAATTATATTTACATGGGCTGGCCTCAATTAACTGGTACTTATGTTATAACCGTTTTTTAGGTCTCGCCTAGGCAGCGCATGCGCTGTCTGTTCGAGAGATGCTTTATACAGAATAGCGGGGGAAGCTCCACCCACTTTCCGGACATATTTTTGATTGGCTTCAATCATAAATTCTGCATTGTGATTGGTGTTTAGCTTGTTAGTCCCGCCTCCTGACAGTTATGTCATCATTTTTTCCTTCCGCGGCTATCGCTCCTTTAGTTTAAAAACAGTTTTGTTCCCCTGTCTCTCCCAGTTCCCTCCCGTAGTCTGTGACTTCATGGACCACCACCACCCTCCACCCCCTCCCGTTCGTGCCTTATTTCACGTCCGCACTTACGTTTAAAATGCAATAGGTCTCTCATAAATTGGAGTCCTGTTGCATTTTCAATGCTTGTTTGTTGTATGATTGGTGGGTGAATTTGCACTCTTCGTCTCGCATGCGCGCAATGCCTTACATCGCACGCATGTGCGACAAAACAGTGGTGTTTGGTTGCGCTCTCTTGTCTGTCGTCCTAGGATTGCGGTGAACAGGAAACGGACCCAGGGACAATTCCCGAAAGGCGATGCCCTTGGCCATGCGATGCTCCTTAAAGCGCTCCGCGGTGCTTGCTGCATCTCTGCTTATCTTCTTCATCTTCCTGCACATAGGAACTAGGGAGTAAGATGACCCGGCGACGGTGAGTACCTATTCCCAAGGATGGTGGTGGTCAGTAGCTGTCTTAAGTGGTGGACGGGAGTAGTGCCAGCCCTCTACAGGGTGGTGTGTGTTTTTTGCCATCCCAGGCAGAGCTGAACTGACTCAACGAGGCTTATGCAGAGATTCCACGGCAGATCTGTGCCTCTTGGGAACTAACCAATACTGGTGGAGACTCTCACGTGACAAGCTTTACATTCAGATTGCAAGAGACCGCTGCCCCTGACATGCCTTTAGGGTCACACACGTCAAGCTTTATGCGGAGATTTCATACGAGTTAGTTCCTCTGAGGGGTATGGAGCAGGGTAGTCGGCCGCAAGTGAGACAGAGACCAGCATATCACTTTGTCCCATACCCAACGGCCTTCCAGAGGCACAGTCTGATATGTGGCTGACTCTGCCCGTCCTGCAGTGAGAGCTGGACCCCTGCCCACGGGCCACCCAGCTGTATGCGGGTTCAGTTCCTGACTGGTATTCATCCATGTACTCCGATGCACACACGTGCTTTTAGCCGTTTCTGCGGCCGTACCTCAGTTGCAAGGCTAGCAGGTTCAATAGCAGCCTATGTCTTGTGAGAACAGGTGAAAAAGTGGGCGACGCTGGGTTGTATTTATTGGCCGAATGTCATTATTTTTTGATTCAGCATCGTAATGAATCACGTGTTGCCTAGTGGTTAAGGAATTTTAAGCAGAGCTGCTTTTTTAGTGTTAAATATACACATTGTTACTAAAGTCACAATTCTGACATGGTTATGGCAAAGGGAAAAATGCAACGTGGCACACTCCTTTTAAGCGTCCAGCTGGGGTCCAAAGCAGTGACTGTCGACATGTGACTCTATCGTACCAGCCCTACGTAAACCTTACCAAATCGGGTCACAGTCCCAGCTCCACAGATCTTTCAAAGACAGCAGCCTGATGTGTGAAAGGCCGTCCCGTCACCTTTGATCTGTCAGAGATCCTTACATATACACAGCATACTCTTCCCCGGCCTTGAGGGTTTTCAGGAACACTTCTCTCATTTGATAGAATATGACGCTGCACCGCTGGGCCCTTAAAGACACAAGTCTAATGTGGGGCTGACTCTGCACAAGCCCTTACAGCCTTGCAGGTGCAGAGACCTATAAAATGATTACTAACTGTAGCCCGGCCCGCATATCTTTCAGTAGATACTGCCTGCCATGGGATTGACTTTTCACAAGACCTAGAATTCAACAAACTCAGCCCTAGCTCAATTAGCCATAGGAAGCCCCTGCGTTATATGCTACTGACTACACACCAGTGCAACAGGCCTTTCAGAAACACAGGCCTGCCTGGCACATCTCCCCATCTCAGTTCAGTGGGGGCGTCTTCCACCACCGGGTGTGCGCCCTGTTTACTTGCTGTAAGGTATCAGCGCACGATTACCCTCCTCTGATCCATCATCCAAGCAATTGAAACTGCTCATTGATCTGTTCCCTACAGTGCCACTAACTAACACCACCCCCCTCCACCCCCACCCGCTTCTTTAGTCCCCGGGACAGGAAGCAGGTTGAGTGTAGCGCTAGGGACGTTGTAGATATGAATATGTCACACATTAACTCAAAATAATTCCGTTTCTGCTCCCTGCTGTGTTGTCGCTCAATTTGTTTGCCACCCTCCCTCTGGGGTATCCGTTCTTCCTGACCCGCCAGGCACGGGAGGTCTGAGGTGACAGAGGGCGGGGTATGTCTGAGACTGGGGTGCTGGTGGTGGTAGCGTCTGTCTACAATAGTTGTCAAAAGATGGGGTGGATGAAAGTGTTTGGTCATTTGTTTGCACTCCTTGAGGAGGGTGGGTCATGCTAAATACCTAAAGATGCTCTTTCTGGGACAGAAACCCAGAAGGCCGAGGCAGAATGCTAGCGTGGTGTACAGCAGCCTGGTAAGTGATATCTAACATCTCTGGGAACCTGGGGGTCACTCTTGCACTAACGACTATTTCTAATGATTGACTCCTAGCACCGAGGGAGCGATACAAGAGCCAGGAAATGGGGGCCATTTTACAACTATGCCCATCACCGGTGATACCTTACTAGGATGCAGACAGACATGTTCCCCAGCGTGAGAGCAAAGACGGTGCACTGCTGGATGGAGTTCAGGAAGAAAGAGTCCGTGTCAGAGCGGGGCATCCGGGGTGAGACGTGTTCTCCCTAGGGTGCGCTTAGCTACGTGAATATAGGGAGTTTGTCAGTATTTCCGAAGGACTGCTTCAACGCGGGAAGAAACATTCATGTGCACCTGATACGCGGCTGGTAGTGCTGGGACACAGGGATAGTCAGTCACATCACACCCCACGTAGCCTTGTAACGAGGCACATATCAGTTCTGTGTCTCCCCCACAACATTTGCAGGATGTCATATTTGTAGACGATTTTTATCAGGTTTTCGGCCACGCTCTGGCACTGAAGCAGGCTTACCTCTGTGCGCGCGACATCCAGCCCACTTGGGACCCTGTTGCAACCAGGGCCGGCTTTAGGGCAGTGTGACTGGCGTGGCCGCACTGCACGCTGACCTGGGTGGGGGGCGTTGACCTCAGGGGGTGCACTGTGTTTAGCAATAATGTACAATTGAAAACAACCTTATTCAGAATTCCTTGTCCATCCAGCTTTCCGACAGCAATATAATTAACTCTTGTGATTAATGTTTGTGCTAGAGAGGGAGATCCGTGTTTTACCTAGTGGCCTAAAGTAGCACAGAGGGTTAATAAGCCTGCTTCAAAGAACTCATATCATGCGGATGACAGATCCTCATTTTATGCGGATAGCTGAGAGGATTCCTGTTTGGTCACAGAGATCCTTTTTAGGTCAAGCATTCAAGACATCTTTTAAATACTTTAGTGTATACTTATATGTGTATGTTACTTTATGGGCTCTGGAGATCAGCCCTAGGACTTGTGTGCTTCCGCTTAGGGACTTTTTTTCTGTTCAACTGCCTCTATTTTACTGTCTTGATAGAAAACGACCAGTAGAGGTCAGTAAAATACCAGAATTTCTTTCTGCTGAGGGACTTTTTTTTAAAAATTCTGGCAACTGCCTCTATTTAACTTTGATAGAAAATTACCTGCAGAGGTCAGTAAAATACCAGAATCACTTTAGCCTTCTCTAGATTCCAGTCCATAGAAATTGTCTTCCACAAGCACACGTAGGCAATGATATTTTTTATCAAATCTTGTATTTTCAGTGATATGACCACTGAAGGCCTGATTTATATTAAAAGCAGAGCTTTGGACTATACCATTTCCCGCTGAAAGGCAATATTTCTCTCCATGTGTTCCCATACCTGGGGTGTCACGCAGTTTGGTGCTTACTTTCCATCCAGGTTTAAGAACAGTAGATGTTTCAGCACCCAGGCTAATGTGCTGCATAGCTAAATACATATAAAGTCCCAAAGGCGAGATAGATTGCATTGCAAATGCTTTTTTTATGTTAAATCATTGCAATTTCTCCCCCACCTCTAAATTACCTTCATTTTTTGTTCTTTCTATTACACACTCGAGCACACTTTTCAATTTCCCCCTCCCTTCTGGAGCAACCTCTCTATATCTAACCAGATAATTATGTCCTAACATGTGTTTATGGTACTATGAATAAAACAGACATTTCTTTTTGAAACTGTGGATATCTATATTTTCTTTTTCCAAGGTGCATTGTATATTTATTATTATATGCTTAATATGCTTCTGCATGCAAACCTAGTTATAAACGCTTTGTGATCTCTGGATTAGAAAGGAGTCCTAGGACCAATTGTTGTTCTATAATGTTTTTGTTTAGTCATGTTGTACAGCAGCTCGGCTGATAAGCAGTATGTCTGAAAGTTTAAAAAAAAACTTTGATGCAGCCAACCCTAGCCATGTCAGATCGCTTTTTTTCTTTTTCTTTGCGGCCATGTTGTACAGCAGAGTGAGAGCAACAATGCCGAACAGGATTAGAGGGAGGAAACAATGACGAGGCAGGATGCAGCACCTTAAATTTTTTTAAAGCACATAAATAAAGTTAGGTAGAAAATGCTATAACTGAGCCAGTTATAGGCACGTCATAGACCATTTTATTGTTATGGCAGGGGGATGAGCCAACACAGACAGCGGGATGAGGGCGGGAGTGGGCAAGCAACATAAGGGACAGTGGGGAGAGGGGTCTAGGAAATTTTCAGACAGCTGGAGGAAGGCTGAAGGGGGGGCAAAATGGTAGACAGCTGGAGGATGCTAGGAGGCACAAGTAACATAAGGAACAATAGCAAGAGAGCAGGAAGGGGCAAGCAACACCACGTAGGTTGGAAGGGGGCAAGCAACACCACAGTTATAAAGAGGAAGGCGGAAGGATGAGAGAAGCATCACAGTGTGGCAGTGGGTGGGAAGGATAGGAGAAGCAACTCAATGTGGGGTCGGAAGAATGGGAGAAGCAAAACAACAATGGATAGCGAAAGCAACATGGGAGAGTGTGGTATGAAAGGAAGAAGCAGAATTATGTGGTACAGAGGTGTGAGGGATGGGGGAATAGCAACAATGCAGGAGGAGGCAGGGCAAGCAGCAATAATGGGAAAGCAATGCCAATGGGGTAAGCAATGACTATGGGTAAGTAATGACAATAGGGCAAGCAACTCAAAGAAAAACAATTACTTTCAAAAGCATAAGCAGCGACAAGACACACAATGCAGCAAGGAAACAGAACTTGGGCCAGGCTCCAGGGGCGGGACAAACACACAAAGAGGAAGTGAAGCTAACATGCGTTGACCAAAGAGAAGCAAGGAAATGAGAGTGACAATGAAGCCAACCAATGGTGAGAAATGGTGCAGGTACTCTAAGACACGCAAAAAGATGATGGATGGAATGCTGAACATTTTCAAATATTCACCTCCAGCGATCTGGACCTAAATCCATCATTTTTGTGCTCACCATGCCATTCCACTTTGGACCCAGCCATATACAAATCTGTCTTGTCCATGCTCCCAATGGGAACAGTCCAGCCCGAACTGCGAGGCCAGGTCCTCCCTGGTCGTAAACAAGCATCCTAGGACTGGTATCGTGGTATCACCCCTCATCAGTCAAGCTAGCTTCAACCCAATGGCGTAGTGAGCACAGGACTCACCTCTGGCGTACCCATACCACTTGGTGTAAATATAGCAACACAAAAAGATGATGGACGGAATGCTACCAGTCAAATATTCACCCCAGTACAGAGATCTAGGCCTAAATCCATTGTTTCTGTGCTCACCATGCCATTCCAGTTTGGACCCAGTCATATGAAAATCAGTCTTGACCCTGCTCCCCACTGAAACAGTCCATCCCAAACTGCCAAGCCAGGTGCTCCCTGGATCGGAAATGAGTATCCTGGGACTGGTTTCGGGAAATCACCTCTCATCAGCCAGGCTTACTTGAATCCAATGGCATACTAAGCACGGGACCCACGTCTGGGCATACCCTTCCCATTTGGGGTGACTATAGCAACACAAATAGATGATGGACGGAATGCTGAATATTGACAGACCTTCAACCCCAGTACAGAGATCTGGGCCCAGCCATTTGCAAATCACTCTTGACCCTGCTCCCCTTGGGGGACTCTAAGCCCCCTGCAAGCTGAGCAAATATCTCACAAGCAAGGTGGAACCTAAAAAACATTTGTCATGACCTTCCACCCTCAAACACCACCCTCTCGATATTTCATCTCCCTTCCTGCCAAAAGCCAGACTTTCCATTCTTGCATGTGAGCAGAAATCTGGTGCAACACTGACAGCATCACTGTGAGAGCTGCTCGTCAGTACAGCATGCTTTCCCTGTCATTGCCAGATCAACTATTGATGGGGAAGATGGTAGATGGTGAAGGCAGATCATTACCCACGTTCTCCCTTCGCTTGCTGGTCTGTGGAGGGCAAGAGAGAAGGAGGAAGACAGGTCAAATGGAACACAGTCATCCATTATTCCCTCACTCTTCTTGGGTCTCTGGAAACCTAAGCAAGGCAGGGGAAACACTAGGGAATCAAGCGCTTCTATTGGGGATATCACCACAGAGGAAAATAGCTTTTGGTTATCACTATAATGACGAGGGAACAGTGGATAACCAGATTTCGAAGATAGTTATTCATGCTAATGTCTCTTCATTAGAGACCCCTATAACATTGCAATAGTTCTCATCTTTCTAATGTTCCCTTTTGGTGGTGCTATGAATGTAACTTCTCCTGTTGGTTCAAAGCACTTCATATGTATGATTATAGCATTAAGGATATTTCAGACATTACAATGAAACCACATACCTTAGCTGTCCCTAGCTACTTACAAGGACATCAAATGAAGGTGACGGTCAATAATCCAATGATAAGGCCCACAACAGCAAGGATCTAAAGCTGGCTGTTCCTTCCAGATCAGCATAATATTAGAAGAAAAGAGCACGGATTTAGAAAACTGACTTACTCACTGTGTCAGAATTGCACTTTAAAAATGCTTGAAATGTGTACATTAGAAAATGATGGTCGAATCAGGAAATCGGCCAGTTTGTGACTGCAAAATAGGTTTGACCCATTGATAGGTTTGACCCATGTACAAACCCTATTTTGCGAGTCGGTAACCTATTATCGACTTGCAAAATAGGGTTTGCGACTCACTATTAGGAAGGGGTGTGCCAAGGGCATCCCTTCCTAATAGCGAGTCCCAATCATATGTACCATTGTTTTGCGACCGCAATTGCGGTCGCAAAACACTCACAGTTTACCACCTACTTCAAGTAGGTGGTAAGCCACTCGAAAACAGGAAGGGGTCCCCAGGGGACCCTGCCCCCTTTGTGACTGGCATTCAAAATATTTTTTAAGAGTAGGCAGTGGTCCCATGGACCAATGCCTACTCTTTAAAAAGGAAACAGTAACGTTTCATGGTTTTTTTCTTTAAATGCATCCTGTTTTCCTTTAAGGAAAATGGGCTGCATTTAAATCCTTTATTTAAAAAGTAGTCACAGAGATGGTGGTCTACTGATCCTAGCAGGCCACCGTTCCTGGGAGTGCTAGCCATTCCTAGTGGGGTCGCAAATTGCACCTGCCTCTTGAATATTAATGAGGCAGACAATTTACGACACCATTTGGCATCGCAAACAGTGTCTGGAACACTGTTGTACATTCCAATTTGTAGGTCGTAAATTGCGAGTCACAAAACAACGCAGTTTGCAACTCACAAGTTGGTAGGGTCGTACATCTTGCCCGTAGTAAATAAACTGTGAAAATACAATAGTTCATCACATGTAGGATTGAGCAATGTTAATAGAATGCTTGTAAATTAATTAATGCTTCTAAACTGTTTGCCCCAGGCAACCATTTCTTAACATGTATATTAACAAGGACCAAATGTCTTTTCACTTGACTCTTGCTCACTGTCACATGAATATGACATTTAGTAAAATTGCTTAGCCTTAGTGACATCCTTTAGAAATGTGCTGACTATAACACCGTGGTCATCCAGCTCTTCACTCCATGTTAGATCATATGTTAGAATACAAAGAGCTTATTAAAGCTGCTTATGTTAAACAATGATTTAGAGACTCTAATGAATGGTGTTTCCGAATAACATTGATAGTTGCTATCATCTTACTGACTAACTATTGGTCACACATTGAGCTCATAGTGCATCCTTTAGCTTAGGTAAGAGGGTTCTCATGAGAACCTTCTCTCATGTAACAAATGCAGTAACAATTGTATCGAACATGGTGATGAAAGTACAGACTGTGTAAAGCGGAAGAAGAAGCATCTTATGACTGATTACATCATCTTGTGAACTATTCTCATTGGGTGTCAACAGGGGACACCTACAGAATTGTTACAAAAGTATGAATCTATATTTATGAGAATGTCTAGCTAGTTTAGGGAAAGAGAGAGAGACACCTCACTTTACCTCATCCTCATTCTCTGAGCCTTACCCTTACTCTTACCCATCATTTCATACCATTGATTTTACGGTGGTCCTGCCACTGGATCTTTCTTTGCCTTAAGACTTTTCTTTATGGAGAGTTAATTTCCTTAGCTATTTCACTGGGGTGATGACTTTTTGGAATGATTATTAGTGATGAATACTACTGCAAGGATCACACTTTTATTTACAGTTGGTGCTGCAGCTGTTGAGAGCTTGGCTGAGTTTCCAAAACTGCTCTTTATAAGAAGTTCATCTCTTTCTCGCTCTTCTCCAGAGGAACTCTTCATGGGTTCTATTTTAGAGCAGGTCTGTTAGTCAACTCATGTTTTTTTTTATGGAGCATTGCGAATTTATCTAATGCTAACTTCTAACCAAATTTATTTGCTATTTCTGTAAAGTTGCTAAACCGAATAAAAATACTTAGATATTCTAACTTCAAGATATATAAAGGTTTTCGAAATCTTCACCAACCTCTCATCATTGGACTAATCGTCAAATACAAATGTCATTGATGTTTTGATTTCTTTTTAAAGAGCTCTAATTCGCCTATGGTGGAAAAGGTCAGTTGACCTTTCAGGAGCCGCAAGGATTCTCCACGGTGAGATTTGTAAGAGGGTGTATATTAAGGTTGAACCATCTTGGTGAGTCCTTGGTAAAGACATGAGTGCAGTTGGACATTTACCACAATTCAACTGTCATTTGGTTACAGAGCAGCGGAGAACGACAAACATTCTGCTGTTAATGCATGGGTATTTATTATAGATTAATGCCCGCTGCTGCTCCACTGGATCACTAAACAGTCAACGGTACTATAGTGCTTAGGTATTGACTTATTTACAAGAAATACATAGAAAATTCACAGTAAAGAGTGCATTATGTGAACAGATAACACAATGAGAGAGGGTAGCCCCTATAGATTTAGGGGTGCATTTATAAAGAAGCATTAAAATGCATAAAGGCAGGACAACCAACATTGATAATTGCTGAAAGGCCAGCCTTTTACATAAAATTTGATTTTTGAATTACCACATGCAAACCTCCGTGGAGAAAGTAATCAACCAGTACACGTCGCTATGTTAAACACTGTGCCCTGAAACTAACCATGTAGAAAAAACTGCCTCCCAAAATCTTTAGATATGTGGCACACTATTTGTCATATGATATAAGAGACAAAGCACATTTAGACATTGAAGCGGTTGCCACTGTGTGTGGACACTGCACTGAAGAACTAAATCCAGCTAACCAATCCTTGCAATAACAGCAGGTACAGTATTAAAGAATTTCGCCCCATCGATATAAGCTGAAATAAGCTTTCTTGAAGCAAAACAAACAAAGAATTTGTAAAAAAAAAATGTATTTAGCAATAAGAAGCTAGAAAGTTTGTTTTCTTCAAGGGGCAGACAAGGGCAGAGTCAGGCCTTTGCTTCAGCCGGTCTGAATCATGCCTGCTGCAGCAGGTGAAGGGATGGGGCATCACAGTACAGCATTGGGCTGGGCTGGGGCTTTAAACACTCCCTTCCATCCTTTGAAGGACGCCCTCGAACTGGAACAAAAAAAAAATGTGTAATTGTGTTAGACAGTTAACAGTAAAGTTTCACCTCTCAATCTGATTGACCAACCTTAAAATGTCAGAATCCATTAAATAGCAACGGGCATTTTGCTATTTTTTCACACTATAGGTATTTTGTTAAGTTAAAATAACAACACTACATTCTTACAAAGAAACAAGAAGCTGTATCATCAAAAACGCTCACAACCCACAAGTCCACTGAAACATGACAAGAAAGCAGAAACTTTACCGCAACCTCTGAATGAAAAAAGAAATCACAAGCGGGAATTGTTAGATTTGGGATTATTATATATCATTCTTAGTAAAGCAATTCACAAAGTAAGGAGTTACTGAATCAATGAGTCTTTTTGTCTTCAACTCTGAGTAACATTGAACACATTCCATACACCGACCAGATTTTCTGCATAATTGACAGTCCATAATAAATCAACTAGCAACAGGGCAGTTTTTCAGTGCTTAGTGACAATGATTGATGATTGGCTAATCTCAAATGTCAACTGTAATAGCCTTAGCGTGGGCAGAGCAGTGGTTGGAAATGCTTGGTCTTTCAGAAGTAGCATTTTTCATACACATAAAAATACTTAAATAGAAGGATTGTCCTATTCGCCCTTTGATCAATAATGATTGTTTTTTTAAGGAGGGAGGGGGAGTCGCTGGCTTGATTTTAAGAGCCAGTATTGATTGCAGAGGAGCAATGGTGCATTAAAAATGTTCTACTACATCGCCAGCACAAAACGGCGATTAAAAGAATTCCATCAGGTGGAAAATGAGGGCGGAAAATTATTTCTAATTGCATATAAAATATTCCGCCAGCGATTACATTCACTGATGGAGCGTTGCTGGACGTCATCCTTATGGATGCACCTGGAAATATGTAACTGTCACTGGAAAATGAAGTAGTGACAGCAGAATGTCTTCCGCCAGAACATGCATACATTCCATCATAAACCGAGTACACATAATTATAGTTTTGCTGCTCAGGAATTGCAAAATATGGCTGATAAGTGCATAGTTAGCATGAGCGGACGATGCCGGGCCCATCAGTGGCAACAATCAGCATGGAAAGGAAGGAGAAGCTAGTGCTTGCTGGTTGTTTCATCTGTGCAGCCTGGCATGACATCCTGCAGCCCTCTCCCTCACATGTGCTGCACGTACCTCTTTGTTGCTGGTTGTTTCATCTGTGCAGCCTGGCATGACATCCTGCAGCCCTCTCCCACACATGTGCTGCAGGTACCTCTTTGTTGCTGGTTGTTTCATCTGTGCAGCCTGGCATGACATCCTGCAGCCCTCTCCCACACATGTGCTGCAGGTACCTCTTTGTTGCTGGTTGTTTCATCTGTGCAGCCTGGCATGACATCCTGCAGCCCTCTCCCTCACATGTGCTGCACGTACCTCTTTGTCGCTGGTTGTTTCGTCTGTGCAGCCTGGCATGACATCCTGCAGCCCTCTCCCACACATGTGCTGCAGGTACCTCTTTGTTGCTGGTTGTTTCATCTGTGCAGCCTGGCATGACATCCTGCAGCCCTCTCCCACACATGTGCTGCAGGTACCTCTTTGTTGCTGGTTGTTTCATCTGTGCAGCCTGGCATGACATCCTGCAGCCCTCTCCCACACATGTGCTGCAGGTACCTCTTTGTTGCTGGTTGTTTCATCTGTGCAGCCTGGCATGACATCCTGCAGCCCTCTCCCACACATGTGCTGAGGGTACCTCTTTGTTGCTGGTTGTTTCATCTGTGCAGCCTGGCATGACATCCTGCAGCCCTCTCCCACACATGTGCTGAGGGTACCTCTTTGTTGCTGGTTGTTTCATCTGTGCAGCCTGGCATGACATCCTGCAGCCCTCTCCCACACATGTGCTGCACGTACCTCTTTGTTGCTGGTTGTTTCATCTGTGCAGCCTGGCATGACATCCTGCAGCCCTCTCCCACACATGTGCTGCAGGTACCTCTTTGTTGCTGGTTGTTTCATCTGTGCAGCCTGGCATGACATCCTGCAGCCCTCTCCCACACATGTGCTGCAGGTACCTCTTTGTTGCTGGTTGTTTCATCTGTGCAGCCTGGCATGACATCCTGCAGCCCTCTCCCTCACATGTGCTGCACGTACCTCTTTGTCGCTGGTTGTTTCATCTGTGCAGCCTGGCATGACATCCTGCAGCCCTCTCCCACACATGTGCTGCAGGTACCTCTTTGTTGCTGGTTGTTTCATCTGTGCAGCCTGGCATGACATCCTGCAGCCCTCTCCCACACATGTGCTGCAGGTACCTCTTTGTTGCTGGTTGTTTCATCTGTGCAGCCTGGCATGACATCCTGCAGCCCTCTCCCACACATGTGCTGCAGGTACCTCTTTGTTGCTGGTTGTTTCATCTGTGCAGCCTGGCATGACATCCTGCAGCCCTCTCCCACACATGTGCTGCAGGTACCTCTTTGTTGCTGGTTGTTTCATCTGTGCAGCCTGGCATGACATCCTGCAGCCCTCTCCCACACATGTGCTGCACGTACCTCTTTGTTGCTGGTTGTTTCATCTGTGCAGCCTGGCATGACATCCTGCAGCCCTCTCCCTCATATGTGCTGCAGGTACCTCTTTGTTGCTGGTTGTTTCATCTGTGCAGCCTGGCATGACATCCTGCAGCCCTCTCCCACACATGTGCTGCAGGTACCTCTTTGTTGCTGGTTGTTTCATCTGTGCAGCCTGGCATGACATCCTGCAGCCCTCTCCCACACATGTGCTGCAGGTACCTCTTTGTTGCTGGTTGTTTCATCTGTGCAGCCTGGCATGACATCCTGCAGCCCTCTCCCACACATGTGCTGAGGGTACCTCTTTGTTGCTGGTTGTTTCATCTGTGCAGCCTGGCATGACATCCTGCAGCCCTCTCCCACACATGTGCTGCAGGTACCTCTTTGTTGCTGGTTGTTTCATCTGTGCAGCCTGGCATGACATCCTGCAGCCCTCTCCCACACATGTGCTGCAGGTACCTCTTTGTTGCTGGTTGTTTCATCTGTGCAGCCTGGCATGACATCCTGCAGCCCTCTCCCACACATGTGCTGCAGGTACCTCTTTGTTGCTGGTTGTTTCATCTGTGCAGCCTGGCATGACATCCTGCAGCCCTCTCCCACACATGTGCTGCAGGTACCTCTTTGTTGCTGGTTGTTTCATCTGTGCAGCCTGGCATGACATCCTGCAGCCCTCTCCCACACATGTGCTGCAGGTACCTCTTTGTTGCTGGTTGTTTCATCTGTGCAGCCTGGCATGACATCCTGCAGCCCTCTCCCACACATGTGCTGCACGTACCTCTTTGTTGCTGGTTGTTTCATCTGTGCAGCCTGGCATGACATCCTGCAGCCCTCTCCCTCATATGTGCTGCAGGTACCTCTTTGTTGCTGGTTGTTTCATCTGTGCAGCCTGGCATGACATCCTGCAGCCCTCTCCCACACATGTGCTGCAGGTACCTCTTTGTTGCTGGTTGTTTCATCTGTGCAGCCTGGCATGACATCCTGCAGCCCTCTCCCACACATGTGCTGCAGGTACCTCTTTGTTGCTGGTTGTTTCATCTGTGCAGCCTGGCATGACATCCTGCAGCCCTCTCCCACACATGTGCTGAGGGTACCTCTTTGTTGCTGGTTGTTTCATCTGTGCAGCCTGGCATGACATCCTGCAGCCCTCTCCCACACATGTGCTGCAGGTACCTCTTTGTTGCTGGTTGTTTCATCTGTGCAGCCTGGCATGACATCCTGCAGCCCTCTCCCACACATGTGCTGCAGGTACCTCTTTGTTGCTGGTTGTTTCATCTGTGCAGCCTGGCATGACATCCTGCAGCCCTCTCCCACACATGTGCTGCAGGTACCTCTTTGTTGCTGGTTGTTTCATCTGTGCAGCCTGGCATGACATCCTGCAGCCCTCTCCCACACATGTGCTGCAGGTACCTCTTTGTTGCTGGTTGTTTCATCTGTGCAGCCTGGCATGACATCCTGCAGCCCTCTCCCACACATGTGCTGCAGGTACCTCTTTGTTGCTGGTTGTTTCATCTGTGCAGCCTGGCATGACATCCTGCAGCCCTCTCCCACACATGTGCTGCAGGTACCTCTTTGTTGCTGGTTGTTTCATCTGTGCAGCCTGGCATGACATCCTGCAGCCCTCTCCCTCATATGTGCTGCAGGTACCTCTTTGTTGCTGATTGGTGAGTTGATTGTTGGCCACGTGCCAGAGCGCTGACCTGTTAGTCAGGGTTATACTAGTGTGTATACCTTTTGTCATGTCAGCGTGCCTTTCCACCTGCATGTTGCTCCTTTAGTGTCTTCCACCCTGTCCTACCAGGTGCTAAGTGAATGTGTCAATTTCTTGGAGGTGTCGAAGTGAACTTACTGCCCTGTTCCCTTGTCACGAAATATCATCTTTGCAGTTTGTACTTGTATTAAATCTGTCATTGTGCAGATATCATATCAGAACCATAATGTAGGTGAGATATGACGCGCTAGTCATGTGGACATGATTACCAAAGGCCTATACACTCTTACATGACAATCTTTAACTGACGTGCATATTTGTGTAGCGTCATCACACCTGTGACAATAAGAACCAGGCAGAAGCACCCTCGTCCTTTCATGCTTCACCCCCCCCCCCTTGTATTATATATGTTATATGTTTTATGCTGATTGCAGCCTCCACCTGCTGACGATCACGATGATGCTGTTTGCATTGCAAATGCGTTGAATGACTGCACCATGGGTCTGCTTAAGTAAACATCTGTATTTATTTATGGTGCTGGGTGGTGTGTTTAACACTAGAAAATAGTTAAGGTTTAGTTAAGGATGACAGAAGTGAGCACAGTATACAGCACAAAACCCCAGAAGCCGAACACTGGCCTATCAAGTTAACAACCCAACCTTACCTCTGTCTCCCATAATAATGTTTAGAAGGTGGGCACGTAAGGGAAGGGAAGATTGAGGGTGTTGCTGACTGTTAGATATTTCTTTTTATTATTCACTCACCGAGTCGATGGGGTGACACTTTAATTGCCTGATTGTCTGTTGGCCTGAGTATGTATTGCTATGTAGCCAAAGCATTTTATATTGAGGTGATGTTGTGGACCTTAGCGAGGATGCTGACCATATGTCACCCTGTGATATGAAACTCTCCTTATATTACAATGTATGATGGTAGGCTGCATATTTTATGCTGTTTCACCTGTTCCAAGATGTATCTATTTACATCCATTTGTAAGCATTAGAGATATTACAGATGATGACCTAATGTGGTATGGTATTGGTGTAGTAATGTGTAAAATTATAAAGAGTAGATGTGGGGCCAGGTTACATCCCTACTTTTAGTGCTCCTTTTCTCATCTTTTGAGAGATTGTGTGCAGGCGGCATTCATCCTGTAAAATGCACCTAAGGATTTTCCAGTGAATTTTGTAGCTTTTCTTCTTCGAAAACCTAACTCCCTGGTGTTAATGGATCCAAGTATAAATGAGAATAAGCATACCCTGGCAAGAACGCCTCTTAATGGCACCAGGCAATACTGGGCCGTAATGGTCCCATATTGTAATGAACCCGAAAGTCCCTAGCCAGAAATTGCCTGCTGTGATTCCACCCAGCAGTCAATATTGATAGATCGCCAGTAAAGAGCAAGACTGCTCATGGTCACATTAATAGGCATTACTGGACGATTGACTAATGAGCATTAATAATAGAGAAAGGTTACAATAAACCTTAATAGGCCTTGACTATCAATGGGATCAGGATGTAAGGAATGTTGAAGGCGCCTGTCATAAGCATTAATACCCCTATCCTGTAAAGAGCTTGAATACCTGATTTTCAGCTCTTCTGGGTAGAGCATACAGTATTTGATCTCTGCTGCTTCTTAACTTCAATATATGCTATTCTGACTATCTGAACGCAGTAGTAAATTCTGGGTACAGTGAAAATGGTGATCCTTGATACTGCACTAGTGCCCCTTCCTAGCTGTTCTAAGGGTCGTATCTCAACCATCTAGTATTATAATCTCACTATGATTGGTTTTGGGCTTGCTCCTGGTTGTGGTTTTGGTGCTAGCCACCTATGTGCTCGCTCCACTACAAATGGGTCAAAAAATGTTGACCCACTCAACGGGTCAGACAATATGATCTCAACAAATGTTTATAGTTTTTTCAGGGCCATGGATTCAGAAAGGCCAACAATTCTAATGTTATTCCTGTGTGAGAGGGGCACAAGGTCTTCTTTCTACGCCTTGATCAGGAAAAGTTCCTTCTCCATATGCTGGACACTCTCTCGAGTATTGATACCATCATCCTCCATGTCTGATATTCGGTTTTCGGCCATATGATGTTTATCAAGTTGCTCCTTCAGTTGATCTATTCTCATAGCGAGGACATCAATTCTGCCATAAATTGAATTAAATTTGCTTTTCATGTCTAGTAGAAAACATTTCACATTAATCTTATCTGAAGGAGCTTCTTACACTGAATCTATTCAGCCTTCACCTGCCAATGTAACGTCAGCTATCATGGAAGCCTTCCTCTGCCATACAGGTATTTGCTTTTGAACCCCGTTTTCCGTGTCAGTCTGCATATTGTACTTTATTTCTTCTCCAAACACCCTGTTGTTGCAACCATATAGTGTGTCATTCTGTGCCATATCAGGCAGTTACTCGTGAAGCCTGTAACTGGGAATTTTCCCACACCATTTTGCAGGACACGGAGAGCTGGACGTTTAACAGTTTTTCCTATACTGGTTGCAAATGAACTGCTAAAGCCTTCTCCTTCACTGCCATTTCTGTGAGGGTAAAGAAGACTGGGAATGGTGGGATTTGCTTCTGACTCTGTCCACGATTTGCAAACTGGTTACTGTGTCAGAAGTCAGTTGTCCTGATCCTTCTTTATCCTTGCAAATGTGCCACTAAAGGAATTCTGAGAGTGCTGTCCAGATGTGAAATATGGAGTACACCCACTACTGCCCTTGGGCAAGCAGGTGACCCTGGTTGTGGGGCTAGCTGGGAATAGAATCCTGGAGGGGCACAAGTGCTCCTCTTCCTAATATGCTTCCGCTGTGTCCTCAGCCTCAATTTTCCTAGAATGTCTAATTTGAATAGGTGTAAAATCTCTATGAGGCACATAACTGTGTACATAAGTCAAAGGTTTTGGTCATCATCCTGGGCATCCTAGTGTGTTGATGCCTCATGGGCATCCTAGATCATTTACCCTAACTGTCAGACAGTGAACATTGTATTCCTCTATTCCCTCTTGCAAACACACCTACATTATGACTTACAACACCTTCATGCGTTTTTGTTTCCTGTTTCATGACGTAACTCGTTGTTGCATACTTCCACAGTAATCGGATATGCTTTGGGCATGAAAGTTTCATGTGACCTCTCCATCTCAACTGCAATGGAAGTGCCTTCACTATTCATGTTTAAAAGAATGCACCAGGGGCTACAAACCCATGTAGTGCCTGGCATTGTCCTTTCTACATTCTAGGAACTTAATGTCCTTAGTTGTGCTTTGTGGAGTGCGAAAGGTGGTTATATTGCCATCTGGTTGCTACACTGCATCCACACATCCTAAACCAGAATCTTTGTGCCTCAGGCTGGTTTTGTCTTCCAAGAACCCTATCAGTAGCTTCATAATAAAGTTATGTTTTCAGTTGACTACTTGTCACATTCTGGTCTTTATAATAATATCCATAGGACCGCTGATACAATGGGGGCCAAGGATATTTCATCTTTATGGTAACAGGGGGATATCTAATGAGAGGCAACTTTCAAGATTCTAAGTCCCAGCACGAGCTGACCAGTACATTGTTAGCTCAGTATCGAAAGCATGCAGTCTCATACAGTTGAACGAATGTGCACTCTCTGACCTAAGTTACTTCTTAGGTCTTTTTCAAAGGTCCTACATCTCCCTCATCTGATTCAAGGGTCCCTTCCGGGCCCTGCAACATGTGGATCCAGCACACTCTCTCTCTTCTGGGGGAGCCTAAAATGCCCTGTCACCATTCCTTAGGTTTTTGGTAAGTCAGACTCAAGTACTGGACTCTGGGGCTGGCTGCGGGAAGTGTTCCGGGTCAGCCAACATCTGTCTTTTCCAATCTATCACATTTTTGCCCATTTTGACCACTATGCCAAGCCAGAAAGGACCCAGCTACATGCAAATTAAACTGTCCTGCTGTAACAAGGGCATTTCAGCATGGCCTGGGTAACCAGGGCATATGTCCCCTCTAGCTAGAATCACAAGAAATCATTGTCCAGTTTTTTCTCCTGTTAGGCCTCATCTTATCTCTACAGTTGGCACAGAGAGCACAAGACCACTTCTGAGCATAGCCATGGAAAATAAGGCTTCACAATGAAAGACAAAGATGATGGGTGGAATGTGTGCAAACCTTTGAGCAGCTGGCAATTACTCAGGCCAAATTTCAATCCAACACTTAGTGAGACTCATCGAGGCAGAAACGGATATGGGTTTGTTGGGTTCCTTTTAAAAGGGACCTGACCTGGCAGTTTGGGAAAGGCCATCCCTTTTGGAATGGGCCATGTTTGATTTGCAGCTGCTAGTCAATGTTTATAATGGCACAGACAAATAAAAAACTATGGACTGGTATGTGGTCCAGAGTCACTACCACAAGACAAGATGATTTCACAATATTAGGAGGGCAACCTAATTTCCTTGTTCACATGGAACTTTCCAATTCTAATTGCATGTATCTGTAATCACTCATTTGTTTTCAATTACTTTCCATATTTCATTTACTTTCCAGATGTTGGTGTCTTTTTTCATAAAGTTCTTTGTATTAAGTATCCAATTCCAGTACACTTAAAGCAGATCCAGCCAACTCGTTTCATCCCTTATAGGGGCTTAATCAGGGCCTAAACAATAAAAAAAAACATGTAATCAATACTTTTCAAATATTCAAATCAACCACTCTGGTTCTTATTTTTACATAACATTTTCTAAATGTTTCCATTTTTGTGTGTCATTTTTTAGCTAACATGAACCACTTCCTTTTGAAGGAGTGTATGAATCAAAATTTCTGTACCAACCTCTGTCAGGTATACAGACTAATATATACACAACATCACCCAAAATTTTATTAATCAGTGTATTCCTTAAACAAAAAGACACTAACTTTTTAAAGTTACCAAGTGCGTACTTCCCAACTAACACCTGTAGTACTCTTCAAATGCACATCAACTCTGCCACAGGATATTGGATGCAAAGAGTATTGACACTTTAGAGCCATGCCTGGGAACTGCAGGAACTGATGTATGTATCTTTACAAACTGGAACCCCTGCCACTTAAATTCAGCAAACATACCTATTCATACACAATAGAATGAGCCTAAAGATGGGGGAAGCTACACCAATCTCAAGCCTGAGCTGAGATTCACACAGTGCACAGTACTTAGGCAAATCTCAGCAAGGCAAAAAAACAGAAGCATCGGTCCTTGCAGTTTAAAGATCATCACCAACTCTCGTCCCCAGGGTTAATTGAGTTGTTGGCAACAGTGGCACACCTTAAAAATTGGTAATATCCCTCATGTAGTGTTAATCTATTGTGAATGATGATGGTCCCCCCCCAAAAAACACAGGTGAAATTCCAAAGATACAAAAGCAAAAAGGACCTAAAGAAAGTCCCTAATGTTCCGCTAATTATTGTACAGATAGTTATAGCGACAAGGCTGGGTTCACGAAAAAAAATAATTTGCGTCATTGCATGTGTTCTACATAGACAAATTGGAGATGCTAAAGTTGTAAAAGGGTCCTTTGAACTACAAATTGTATTTCCCATCGTAGTGTGATAAGGCGTTAAAGTGCTTTACACCGGGCAGTGCTCTGCTCCGGAACCCAAGGTTACCGCCCATTGGCGCCGACTTGTTCCGCCTCATCGGGTCCATGTTAAACGCCAAAAATAAATTAAAAAATGGTGTTCAAAGGTATTTATTAACCGGCTTCCCAGTCTATGTCAAGCATGAATAATAGTGGAATTGTGCCAAAGCAGGAAGCTAGACAAAAACAGGACCAGATTTAACAGAAAATGATCGGAGGGTGAAAATGTCCACGTTTTCAAAATGATACATATAGCCATTTTTTGCCCTACATTTTGTATGATCTTCACAATCTGAAAATCATGATGTCTGGGCATGTTGCCAACTCTTTTCCATTTCTTCACAATAGTTGATTTGACACCAAATCACCTTTTGGATTTAACTGAATCTAATTATTTATTTATTTAGTCGCTATGTAAAATGTGTTGAGCCACCTTCTGGTCACGTAGGGCCTCATTTAATAGGTTTTGGCGCAGGGCAGTGGCACAAGGAATCTTGCTGTGCTGCCCTGCATCAAAAGAAAAGGGCAGGAATTCACCGTACCTATGAGATACGGCGCATTCCTGTCCTTTTCCCCGGCGCTGGCGCACAATGGGTTGCCATGCGCCAATGCAGGCACTCTTGAGCCATTTTGCAAGGGTTGCAGAGATGATTGATTTTGTGTAGGAAAAGACAATTTCTGCACAAAATCAATCAATGGATGCAATTTCCTCATCCTATATGTGCTACTGAATGCAGCACACACGAGGTGCAAAAGAGCTGCAGCATATTTTCTGTGTGCTGCATTGTGCAGCACACATAGAGGGAGGAAATTGCATCCATTGATTGATTGTGTGCAGAAAGGTGTCCCTTCCAGCACAAAATCAATCATCCCTGCAATGCAGGCAACCATGCAACATAGCACAAGGGTGCCTGCATTGGTGCATGGCAGCCCATTGAACGACGGCACAGGGGAAAAGGACAGGAACGTGCTGTATCTCATAGATACTGCATATTCCTGCCCTTTTCTTTTGGCGCAGGCAGGGCAGCGCAGCAAGATTCCTTGTAGCGCTGCCCTGCGGCAAAACCTTGCAAATGAGGCCCATAGAAAGAGGAAGAAATGAGGAGAAATAAGGATATTTCTTATCGTTGCGCCTCCCTAATGCCACCCCTAGGGTGGCGTTAGAATCAGATGCATTCCCAAGTTTACAATTCCTCATAAATCTGGGAATGCTTCAGATTCCATGGATGTTGTGTGGGAACAACCATAGGAACACCCATGGAACCCCCCTTTCACGCAGTGATCTGTGTAAAAGGGGCACATATGTACAAGGCCATGAAAAGCCATGTAAAGTGGCTTTGAGTGGCCTTGTAAACATGCTGCAGCACTTTTGCGGCACTGGAGCGTCACAAAAGTGACGCCTCGGCAGCGCAAAAGTGCCACTAGGGCCTCGCAAATGAAGCCCTATATATGCAAACATCTATTGTAGTGATGAGTTGGTGGAAATGTTAGCGTCCAGTCAGTGAAGGATGGGCAAAGTACAATATACTTCTATCAGTGCCCCGTTTGCTTGGTTATGAGCTAAAATCCGAAATAAATCTTTTCTAAAAAGAAATTTAGATTAATTTTCTGAACAATTAAAGCTGATCTTTTCATTTGAATTTTAACTATGTGAATTACCTTAAAAGTTATTTCATAAACATTTATAAGGCTCTGGTGTACTCTGGCACCAAAATCACAGATAGTTGCCCCTTGCCTGCAAGTATTTGAAATTGGCATTTCATTACTTTAAGTCATGATTATGTTTGATGGGTTTATAGCGACTCATTCAGGGCATATGTAATTCTAAGCACTAGATGACAGGGGAACTATTCAGGGACGTATCCCATCTTAAAGTTGTAACTTAAAAATGTTCTATAAGGTATGCAGGTGCATAGGTAATGCACTCCAGAGCATTGCGGCCCACACTGTGCTTATGCTCTTGAGCTGTTGTACTATTAAGCCATAGCTGTTGCCTGATTGGAATGACTTGCTCGTGCTGAACCTGGTTAGACAGTTGTGGAAAGGCTTAATTTGTTTATTAAAAATACTTGACAAAGGTTACACTAAAATTTAATATCTCTATTTATTTGTCAATCCTTAAATTTGTTTTTTTTGTTTAACATTTGCTTGCATTTCATTCTGTGATAGTAATATTGTTTGTGACTTTGAAAACGATGCCTGATTTTTTTTTTCCAGATTCAGAATCCCTCCTATAATATTTCACTGAGTCGCTTTTATTGGCACCATCGATCATCACGTCAAAATTGTTCTGTTCAATTAAAAAATATAAGCTTTAATTTAGGTGTTGATGCGAGTACAGCGTTAAAGACCAACACTGGCAATCACCTCCTGTAACTCATGACACATGAATGTAGGTGTTGGATGGAAACTGTGACAAATAGCTTGCTCTAATGCTATTAACTGAGGGCATATGCGCCATCTTTTCTTTTTATGTGACCATTAGATTTTGGCTGGAGATGTTTGACGATTGTACTGTCTTATCGTAATGATCGCCAACGTGTTCTAAACGAGGAATGTAAGATTTCAGATGTGAATCCCTTACTATCTGGTTATCTTTCATTAGACCTGGCAAGCTGTTTGACTTTGTTGTGCATACTAAAGAGAACTTTCAATCCAGTTTTCAGCATAATACGACTCCTCTTCGGATCCAATATGATCACCTTCTGCTTGTGCTTTTTGCACGAGTCTCCTCTTGTAAATTGGAGGTGATAAGTAGTAGAAACACTGATTTAAACAGCAAAAGAGACAAAAATCACAAAAGAGTCACATCCCTCCATGAACCTCCTTCTCAATGCCCATTAACTGACAAATTCCGATCCTTCCAAGCACAAAGTTAAATTTGGAACAAACTAAGGAAGGTATACAGAGGAGGGGACAAGGGGCAGAAGAGAAGAGGGAGAGGACATGTTTAACAATCCATCTCCATAAAAATAAAAATGACAATATACAGCAATTGCAGTAAAGAAAAATCATCCCTGGAGAATTCTCTAATATGGAGTAGAGGTCCTCAAAGAATACTTAACACGACCAACAACAGAATCTTCCATTAACATATCTTCAGATACCAGAACAGGACCATGATCACCCTTACTAAGAGAATTTTCTGTTACATCCCAATCATGCAATCTTCAGGATTCAGCATTCACACTCATGTTAAGGGTAAAAATAAAATCACCTAAGGAGGTGTTATCAAGTTCTGTAAAAGAGTTGGACTCAGCACCACATGCTGATTTTTCACTCACACACTTCTCAGCTTATCTGATGTTTCACCAGTTTTCATACTGAGTGATGACACTTGCCTCATATATTGATAGGTCTGGAAAACGTAGAACTTCCTATCTCAACTCTAACAGATAGTCTTAATTCACCACATAACCTAGACATATTTCAGAATGTTTAACTGCGTTCAGTGTCATAATGTCATTTGACTTTAGATAGATATATCTGAACATTAGAGCTCATTTTAACCAGGTCAGTCTCCTCACTCTTTTTGGCTGACATAGGAAACGTGCTCCTCAGCCACCATGGGCAAATACCTGAAAATTTCCACTGAGAAACTGGAAAGGTCTAACACCATTTACAGAGTGGGAAGAGATACAGTATGACCACAACCTCTCATCAATGGTATCGAACAAAGTTTGTTTGGTGTACACTTTCTGTAAGATAACAGTTAAAACATGCTCTACAAAGCCATTGCATGAAATGCAGTTGTGATCTGTTTATTCCCATGCAATTGAGGGAACTCAGTCATTTCACAGGAGGGAAGTTGCACACCATTGTCAGTGAGTATTATCTCTGTCAATCTGTCAATCCAGCTTTACTGAACAGTTCTCTACTAGGGCACTTCAGCCGTGGAGGCTCTTTTAACAAATTCAACGTCAATTTTTTTTAAAAAGTACTTATTAAAACAGGGATATATAGCATATAAGAAGTCATCATCTTAAAGCGTTCAGCAATTTCAAACCCTATCTTGTGCCAGGCGTAGTCCAGCTATGGTAAAGGGTGCAAGGGAGGAGTGTTTTTCGAATTCTTATTGCTACCTCTACATTCATCGCAATTCCTTCCAAAACGGTCTGTATCAGCATCCATTCCAGGACGCTAAAATTGTGTTCCCAACAAATTATTAATAGCGAACATTCTCATTTTACTAGGCCTGGGTGGAATTATAATTTTGCTCATGGAATTGGTGGAATTTGTTAACTCCGTTCCTGCCAAATTCTCCCAATTGGTGCATGGTGGAATTATTCAGCTGTTCACGCCTTGCGAAGTTCACAGGAACAATGTGAGGTTCTGCAATGAGCGCTTGTGGGCGTGAGTGAGATTTGCCGACCCCTGGCGCCATTTCCGGTCGCCACAGAGCCTTCCAGCACCATTTCATAATGCCGGTGGAAATGATCGGTCGCGGTTGGAGAGGGCTGCTGCGTAAGTAGATTTGCTGCTGCGCAATTAGATTTTCTACTCAAGTGGCTGCAAAATCAGATCAAATGTCCACACACATACTTGCACAACACCTGGTGCTGTTTGCGCTGATTTTCAGTGCTGCTCATGCTACCAGTGCTAAATTGCAGCGCAACCTGCATATTTTTCATCCTTTGGCAAAATTCTGTGGAATATCACAGGAGTTTTTCTGTACCTCAGCGGCACTCCGTGAGTTCTGCCCACCCCTACATATGACCCACATTGCTTTTGCCAATAATGATTTCCCAAACTCTTTCTGGGAATAAGTCACTTCTGAATATGGACCCATCCACCAAACTCAACTCAGCAGAAAATTCAGAAAAAAGTGTAAGAGACGTATACATCTCTTGGTGGGCGGCAACCGTTTACAAATGTATTCTCACACAGTTAGAGTACTTCATCGTTAGTGTCTTCCGACTACTGCAACTCTTTGTTAACCATGCCCTCCCACATACCACATCAATACCATGCCTGACATCACATCAATCTCATCATCATATTGTTTTCAGCTTCACTGCATGGACAAGATAAACGTGACAAGCAAGAAGCTGGTTGGTTGTTCTGAATAGAAACATATGTATCTTCAAAACTATACCCTTTCAGTTTTGAACATAACCTTGCTATGTGGGCTGTGAAATATAACCATGTACTAGTGGATAAAATATGAGGCAATGGTTTGTGATTGGTTTTAAGTATGAACTTATTACCCATACAAATTGTCTAAGATGGTTGGTGGCCCAAAATCAAGCTAGTAGCTCATTTTCTGGATGGCGTGCCATCTTCCCGTGTCACATAGAGTTTTTGATGTGTTAGCCACCAGCCACTTGTTGTTGCCAGGTTTCTGTGACAGAACTGCCCCGACCCATACATTCTTGCATCAACAGTGATTACAAATATATAGTGGTCTGCTCCTCATGTTTAGTTGTACAGAATGCTCGCACCAGGGTGTTCTTGCCGAGAGCATTCTATTTGAGAATATAGATTGTTGGTTTGATTTTTCGAGTTCAGTTGCTGCCTGACCATTGCCTCTGCTGGCTGCTGCGCGGCACCTGTAATTAAATAAAGGTTTTTTTCTACCAACCATCATCGCCCCGCGCCCTACCTACCACAAAATTGTTGGCGACGAGTTTCATGTGTCTGCAGAACCCACGGTCTTCAACGTTGAAGCTCATCATGTTTGCCGGTCTACCAAATGAGTGCAGATAACCTCCTTCCGGGACGAAACGGTAAAGAACTCTGGTGAGGCACATCTAATCCCCGAGCAGGACTGCGAGGTACTGTTGATTGTTTTTATTTCAAAGTTAAGCAGCTCCAGAATGCAAGAGGATTGAAGAGGTGACACGTCAGTCTAGCGTGTTGAAATACAGTGACACTCACACTCTGTGTTTCTAGTCAGCTAATACACGTAACACTGGTGTGTCAACACAAGAATTTTACTGCACAGTTTTCTCTACGTCAGTGGCACGCACACCAAATGTGTCAGTTCACAGCCTATACATTGTGTACAAGTGCATTACCGGAGTATCAGCTCAAGTATTTTTTTATACACATTTTATCCACATCGGTGGCACGCACACCAAGTGTGTCAGTCAACCGTTCTCATCGGTGGCACGCACACCTGGCATGTCATTAAGGCTTACACATTCCAATTTGTTGCTCACATTAAAGACACGCACTTCTTTCGTCTCAGTGCCATATACATTGTATGCATTCCTTTTATTTACTGAAAACACGCACTTTGATCTACAGTCATACGCATACCAAAAGTATCAATTTGGAATTATTTTTCTTTATGAAGATTGCATTGCAATGTTCTTAGCATATGATGTACGGTTGGTAAGTGTATACTTTCAATGATGTTCTGTTAAAGCATTGAGATCTTTGCATACTATTTTTGGGGGGAGATTTTGAATATTGGTAGTTTTCAACGTTCATTACAGTATATCGTTTTTTTTTGTTTCTTCAAAAAAATATGCAATCTGTATCTCCACCCCCACCTTTTCTTGAGTCACCAGGTAATCCACCAAACTCATGGAAACATTGGTATGACGCATTTGTAACCTATCTTGGCGCCATTGGTGCATCAGCCTATAGGGCTGAAAGAAAAAATGTCTTCTGCTGCATTCTTTGGGCTTTGAAGGAAGGTCTGTGTACAAACATTTGCCTGCCTTGGTACGTGCCCAAGATGAGGAAGAACTAGATGAATTTGTAGAAGCTGTCAAGAAATTAGAATTATGCTTTGACGTTCAGCCCTGCCTTATAGTGACCAGGCACAAGTTTTTCAAATGTGGACAAAGAACTGGGGAGGACGTTGATACCTTCATCTCTGCGTTGAGGAAGTTGAGTGCAGACTGTCAATTTGAAGCTTTTACAGAGTAATTGATTAGAGTCCAATACATATGTAAATGTTCTGACAAGAATATTCAGCAGAAATTGCTATCCATGGGCAATCCCTCTCTTGATGAGACAATACGTATTGCGAAAAGCATTGAACTTTCTAAGGTTTCTGTGAAAGAATTGGATGAAAAGGTTGCAACTAATGAAACCGTGACTGTGGTTCGCACAAGGGACACTAAGAACAGTGTAACTACGCATCCGGAGAACAAATTTCTGAAACACACTAATGTTTGTTACCGTTATGGTAATCTTTCACATTTCAAGTCTGGGCGACCATGTCCTGCAAAAAAATTTGTTTGCAGAGTGTGTGGGAAAATAGGACATTTTGCAAAGGTTTATCTAAGTGGAAAGCGTGGGAGTTCTTCCACTACTGATGTAAAGCAAGTCTCTTCTCCTGTTGCGAATGTGTCTGTAGCAGAGCGCTGCAATGAAAATTACAGTAGTATACAAGATGACCTGAAGGATATGGTTGTTGTTGTTGGTGATATGCATGTCACTGAAGGTGACATTTCTGAGTGTGTTGAACCGTATGTGGATATTGACATTGTAGGGAAGGGGGTATGTTTATTAGTCGATTCAGGAGCAAGAATAACGATAATTACCCTGAAATTATTTGGTGAGGTTTGGGGTACTCGTTCTTTGATGCCACCAGACAGGTCCCATGTTTCATATGAAGGGAGGAGAATCGAATTGGCTGGATATTTTGAAGGTATCCTGGAGTTCAGGGGCAGAAGAATACATGGCAAGGTCTATGTGGCGATCAAAGGATTGTCCGTTCTTGGATGGTTTCACCAGGGTTTATTCAAAATGGTGCTTTGACCTGGTACAAAAGATCAGGTTTCAATTATTCGCTCTGATGATTTTTTTGATAAAGTGTCTGAGCATTATTCCTCTGTTTTTAGCAAGGAACTGGGCCAGATAAAAGGTTCCACTCATGTCATCAGAGTTAAGGATGGTACCACACCTGTTAAGCACAGGCTCAGAAATGTACCGTTCAGTGTCAGGGACCAATTGGAACAGGAGCTTAATGGTTTGTGTCAGAAAGGAATTATAAAGCCAATTGAATAATGTCTTTGGCTATCTCCCTTGGTTGTCGCAAAAAAAAAATGTCGAACTTCGTGTTTGTGTTGACTTGCCCAGCCTCAATAAGAACATTTGGGTGGATTCCCGTCCTCTTCCAAAGATCTCTGACATGTTTTCAATGATCAGTGGTTCCAAGTGGTTCAGCAAGCTGGATTTAGCATCAGCATATCATCAGGTTGTTTTAGATCCTGCTTCTAGACATCTCACTGCGTTTGTGTCACCTATAGGTTCCTTCCAATACTGCCGCATGCCCTTTAGGCTGGCCTCCGCGGCGCAGTATTTCAGAGAATTATGCCTTGCATGCTTAAGGGTATCAAAGGTGTTGTCATCTTCCAAGATGACGTTTTGATCTATGGTGATCCTAGTGAATCTCATGACGAGACCCTGTATCATGTTCTTGACATTTTGCAGGATAGCAGGGTTGTCTTGAAGAAAGAAAAGAGTGTGTTTGAAGTTCAGAAGGTTGAATACCTGGGTCATGTTCTATCGGAGCATGGTGTTGAGCCCAGACCTGGTCTTGTCAAAGCCATTGTTTACAGCCCTGCCCCCAAAGACAAGGTTGGTCTCAAATCATTTGTTGGACTTTGTGAGTTCTACTCTCTGTTTGTGCCCGACTATGCTGCTAGTGTTCATCCACTCACCAACATGCTCAAGAAGAGTGTTTCTTTTGTTTGGGATGACCGTTGTCAGGATGTGTTTGAGTGGATCAAGGCTCAATTGGTTTGTCCATAAGTTCTCAGACCTTTTGATCCCAATGCAATGTGCACCATCACTGTTGATGCCAGCGGGCTCGGATTGGGTGCCATTCTCACACAATGTGTCAATGGGACAGAGCACACATTGGGCTATGCCTCTAGGGTTTTGCGGGGTGCTGAACTGAATTTTGCTGTAATCGAGAGAGAGCTCCCCGTGTGCTGGTGGGCTGTCAGGAAATTTAATCCCTACATATGGGGTAGACATTGCCAATTACGCACTGATCACAATCCCATTGTCTCTATTCTCTCAGGGGATAGGCTGAAAGAACACACTCCTAGAATCGCTCGTTTGTTCACTAAGCTATTGCAGTAAGATTTAGAAGTATCATACATTCCTGGTAACAAGAATGGAAGAGCTGATAATTTTTCGAGGTTTCCAGTTGAAGATGATGGTGAAGTTAATGAAGATGATGAGGATGACTGTTTTGTTGCAAGTTTGGTCCTGAATGACATGTGTGCCGTGAGTGAAAAAGAATGGAGAGATGAACTTGCAAAAGATGCCTTACTCTGCTGTGTTGTCAAATACGTCAAGGATGGTTGGCCGAGAGAAATAAATGTGTCCTACTCAACGGAGCTTTCTGTGGAAGATGGTTTGTTGGTGCGCGGTGACAGGCTTGTTCCCCCAGTTGTGCTGAGAGCGAGATTGGTCAAAGGAGCACATGAGGGGCATTTGGGCAAGAGGCTTACCAATAGGAGGTTGCAAGAATATTTTTGGTGGCCTCAGATGGACAAAGATGTTAATGTGTACGTGGGTGAGTGTGTGGTGTGTTCCAGTGCTGAAAAGGGTTTCAATCTCAGAACTCCCATTGAGTTACCTGCCAGGCCATGGGAGAAGATTGGAATTGACCTTGTTGGTCCTTTCAATGTACTTCCTGCTTCTTCAAGGGTTTTGATTGTGGCCATCGATTATTATTCTAAATGGCCTAAAGTGTGTTTCATTAGTGAGCCTAACTCAAAGAATGTGATCAATTTCCTCAAAGATCTTTTTCTAAGTGAAGGATTTCCCTCCACTATTGTGAGTGATAATGGTGTGCAATTTGTCAGTCAAGAGTTTGAGGTTTTTTTTTAAGCAAGGGGGTATGACTCATTCCAGGAGTTCCCTCTATCACCCACAAATGAACAGTTTAGTGGAACGCATGAATAGGTTGCTCAACAACTGTGTGCAGTGGGCGTTGGCGGGCAAGTGCAATGTCCAGAATGCTGTTAGATCCATGCTTTGGTTCTATCGTACCACACCCCACTCATCTACCAAAGTGTCTTCTTATGAACTTTTGCGAGGCAGGAAACCATGTTCTAAAGTGTGCCCCAGATGGATGTCCAAGTGGGTGAAGGTGGACTCTGTGATCGACATGGATGACATTGTGAGAGAGAATGTTTCCCAAGCTCAAACTAGACAAAAAGCATATTTTGATCTCAAGAAACGATCTGTTCCCCAGTCTTTTACTGTTGGTGATGTGGTACGTGTGAAGATTCCTGTTCACAGCAAGAAGAGGAACTTGAAGTTCACTGATCCTTTGGTTGTAGATAAAGTTTGTGGTAATGCTGTCAAAGTTCATAACAAACATTGGTGGAATGTGTCAAGAATTGTAAGAAATTCTGGAGGTCGTATTAGTAATAATTTACAGTGCGAGCAAAGTGACAAAGCTGAGTCTTTTTCTTCTAGAGACTCTCTGCCGTCCTGTTTACGTAGGAGCAACAGGCAACGTTTTGTTCCTGTCAGATACCTCTAATCTCTTCTCTTGTTTCTTTTTATCTGTTTCTTCTTGCTTGTCTATCATTCCCTTTTTTTATGTTTCTTCTCTTCTTTTGTTGTGCTTTATTTTCTTCTTTCTTTCCTTCTTGGTGTCTTTTTCTCTTTTGTTTGTTTATGAGGAGGAGGATAATGTAGTGGTCTGCTCCTCATGTTTAGTTGTACAGGATGCTCACGCCAGGGTGTTCTGGCTGAGAGCATTCTATTTGAGAATGTAGATTGTTAGTTTGATTTTATGAGTTCAATTGCTGCCTGACCATTGCCTCTGCCGGCTGCTGCGCAGCACCTGTAATTAAATAAAGCTTTTCTTCTACCAACCATCATCGCCCCACGTCCTACCTACCACAAAATTATTTCCCTAAGTAAAATGCCTTCAAAGTGGGGGCCATGATTATGTATTTCATTATTGTCCTAAATGCTTGTTGTTCTCTAACCCGAAAAAAGTCTATTCCTTGACATAAACTTTTTCTCAGGGGTTAATTGATGGAAGCGCGTCAAATGTTTAACATAATGCTAACAGAACTGCATGAAGAAAATTTGCTGTTCTTTGTCACACAGTGAGGGCACATCACTAATAGACGTGAATAGCTATTTCTTGAGAAACTCACCTGATGATGACATGTGCCCCAGATATTCCACATGAGATGTGAAATATCTACTGTTCTCCATTTCCAGAACTAAGCTATGGATCACTGATCTAAAGGAAACTTCTCTCAAACCTCCAAGTGTTCATTATTATCCCTTGTGAATAATAAAATGTCATCCTGGAAGCAAATTACTTTGTCTTCCAGACCCTTAAACAGATGGATCATTGCTGTTTGGAAAACAGATGCTGCTGACACAGCGCCAAATGGCATCAGCTTATATTGGAAAACCCCCAACAGAGGAATAAAGTCTGTGAGTGGATTGGACTCTTCGGCTTACTCAATGTGGTTGTAAGCATTGTAAGGGTGAGGGTGCAGCCTAAAGGCTATAGAGGTCGACCTCAAAGCTGGGGAACTGGGTTCGAATCTCGGCAGGGCCGCTCAACATCCTGTGATTCTGGGCAAATCACTTAATCTCCCTGTGCCTAACAAAATGAATGTGTCCATCTGTAACACAACTGGTGCTCATGTAAAGTGGTCTGATACCTTCGGGTCAGGTTTGCGCTATATAAAAATCATGACAGAGATTGAGAGTGGGAAACCCTTTGGCACCATCAAGAAGGAATAGAAATTAATTTATCTCTGAAAGTGAATGTTTGTCAATAATTAGATTGGAATTGAAAGCCCACATACCTACACAAAGGTTTAGTTTACTGTTGCTCTTATTTGCTAAACCCATAAGAGAAATCTACTCAGAAAACTCTGCCACTTCAATGAAACCCTCGACCAGTAATTTTTGCAATAAGTGCTGCAAGTCTTTTACGTACCGATAGTGGTGCTCAACTTAGCTTCTGCTTCGCCATTCTGGCATAAGTTCTCAGTTATATACAATAGCTGAAGCCTCTCAGTTCTTCCAAGGTGTCACTGAAAACGTTAGGAAATACTGTAAGGATTTGAGGTGCTAAGCCATGGTCACTCTAGGCTAAGACTCACTCAGTTGTGCATGGGTTCAGAACAATTCCCTTCAATACAGTAATACTGTAAGTGCTACATAGATATTAATTTTAATAGATCACTTCTTTAATTTAACAACAGTGGAAAAATGGCCAATGGAGATTATTTTATGCCCCTCAAAAGAGATAGCTTCCACATCTGTTTCTAAGAGTCTTATAACCTTTGCTTTGAACAAGTAATTACATAAGATTTGCATGATGATGGTCTAGGGGAATCTTAAGTCAGCCATGAACTGCAAGCTTACCCCCAGGACTTGAAGCTCACACATTGAAAGCAAATTTACAGCCTTTCTCTCATAACACTTGCTGAACCATGAGGACCATATTATCAACTTCCAAAATATGCTCTTCCCCATGTTCTTTATCCAGTGAAGTCACATCAGATACTTGAGAGACTCTGGGTCTATAATTTTGTTTCAATTCCTTGCAAACTCTTGTTGAACTCCCTATATGCCCACAAAAATAAATACATTTTTTGACCTGTTGCTGGGCATCCCATGAATGATGTGACATGTGTAGGACCTTCACAGCAATAATAACACATGGATTTGTAGTAATTGTTTTAAATTCCTTGATGATATGCACTTATCATGTATACCGTTGGTACTACATATTTAATTTGTTTTGCTGTCCGATCTGTCCTTATTCACCTCTTTGACCCAAGACACAGACTGGTCAACAGCTTTAGTAGTCTTTACCACTTCCTCCAAGAAGGGATCACCAATTACATAATGTCTCTCTAATTCTTTTATTGTTACAATTCAGCATAAATTGATCTGTGATCATTGTGTCTGTGTTGTTGGCAAATTCACCTAAATTGCTGTCAAGAATACATACAAAATGTTGCCCTCTTTCTGTTTCACCCTCTTTCTGTTTTCATGTAAAAAAGCTATATTTCATCATGGAATATGTCATGACTGACATAATATGGGAGCAGCGCATGCCAGGCACAAACTATGGTTAGCTCTGATAACTATAACTGTAGAATTTCTTTATTTTTTTGTGTTTAAAATGTAACTTTGCCACAGAAATTTTCACATAACTTTAACATTACCTTAACCACTCTTTTTGTAGTGAATTTCAAAGTTTTTCCGAATGCAAAGTAAGATATTATTATCATACTTAACTATAACATATCTTTAACCTCTGCTTTTTTAAGTGAATTTCTAGAGTGATTTTATGCAAGTGATATTTTATTACAAAACTTAACACCAACCAGAAATGTTGAGAGCTCCATTGAAGACAATGGAAGTGCAGCACGCCAATATAAACTCCCTCTCCAAAATATAGCTTGAGCAGGGAAAAGCGAAAGGCAGATCTGTGCAGCAGGGCACACAAGAGCCTTCTCCCTCCCTTCTCCTGTAGTCGAAAGTGTCACTGAGCCTCAGAAGAAGGAAGTGGTGAATACAGTTCCGTTCCTGGCTCTCCTTGGCTCAGCTTAACAAGGAAAAGCAGTTTAGCTGACCTCAGGGAGTTACAGGGTCTAACTTCAAGCCTCTATTACAGCTTTTGCTGTGAATGTTCAACAGTTAACAGCTATGGCTAACTGTTCAACATTGACAGCAACAGCTGTGAAACAAATGCTTTAGAGCTGCAGGGGGTTTCACCCCATCAGACACTAACAGACCTTTATTTTCCTTATTTAGGACATTCTGCCGTCATGAGTCACAATGTTCTAATAGTCTCATAGTCCACCATAGAAGCAAAGCCAGACACTAAAGGCCCGCTCCCTTGTTCAAGGCCCTTGACATTCGCTTGGGCCTTTAACGCTGGAGCAAGCTTTTAATGACTGGTAACCTATTACAGCGGGCTCGGCTGTAAGGCAATCAACTAGTCTGAGGTAGCAGACTATTATAAAATAATGACATGTATACATATGCAAGACAAACAACATATTATTTTTTCTTTGTTTTAACCAGAATAGGTGGCTCTAAAAAGAGTCTTTTTTGTGTTTATCCTAAACTATTTTACTTTTTCTGTGAATTTGTGTTTTTTAGGAAAAGCTGAAACAAATACCTCATGCTAAAGTAGGGACAATTGAACTTGGAGAGCAAAAAGTATTGTTTATGGTCCTGAACAAGTTTATCTCAAGCTGTTTGGCTCAGCTCAGATGAAAATATGATTGTGCTGCATAGGCAGCAGTACATTACTTTATTAAGCTAAGCTGGTATCATATTCCTTTGCTACAACCGTAGATGGTGTAGGTTGTCCTGGTTGTACAGCTGCTGGTGTTCCAGAAGTGGATGATGGTTCTACATTTCTCCGCATTTCAGCAAGAACCAAGCTGTTGGGTGCATAGCTTTCATATGGCACCACATTCCAGTGGTGCCTAAGCTGTACTGCTTTTTTGTGCCATGGGAAACTCTTCATGGCACAGACTGCATGTTGCATGCTCAGCTGACACTTTCCTTGCTCCTGGATCAAATTAGAAAAAGACCCAGACAAGGAACTCTTTGCCCATCTTAACAGGCTAGGATGTTGATGTGCCTGTCTCCTCCTCTGAATCTGAAGAAGATGACATCTTGTAGTGTTCCCCTGAACAGTTCTAATAAGTCTTCAAGATAGATACTGGGTGGGCTCAGGAGCAGATTTAAAGACATCAACTTGATGCTCCCAAATTAAAATAAATTCCTACATTAAAATTTGAGATTGATTATATCCAATGAGAACTCTTTCATATGTGTGTTTTTAAGCTTGCATGACTCTCACAAGCATCTAGCAAGACTCTCACAGGATGGTAGATTAATGAATTTAGTATTATAGTATTTTAAATATATCAAGTTCATGTATTATTAGATGTTTCAATAAAGCTTAGAGAGTTAGGGTGTTATTTAAATGACTGTATTCCAGTATTTTTTACAGTGAAATGAAAACTCTTATGAGAGCCAGCCACACAATCCCCCCCTCATGCACTCCGAGGGAGTGGATCTTCTTGTTTTGCTCTCACCGACCATGTATTGCATAAAAAGTTAATATTATAGTACAGTAATTTTGACGACAGACTGACCCTATAGGTTATCTGTAAGAGGCAAAAAATAAGTGTACATGATAACATTGCAAACCTATGACAAGTTTTTCTTAGCCTTTAGGATTCTGCTAGACACTTGTGAGAGGATTGCGAGAGTAAAGACACCCATCAAAGAGATGTCATTGGTTAAAATCAATGCATCATTTGTTCAAGGAATTATCATTTGACATTTGGAATTTGATGTGGAAAGATCTATTCAGTCTCCTGATCATCTTCTCTTCACTTTGTGAATGTCTTAGGAGACAAATCAAAATGTCATCATCAAACAGTCAGCAGCTCCACCACCTCAAAGTGTTAAACCACCAAAATCAGTCAATAGCATGACTCTTTTTTTACATGCAAACTTTGCAACAAAGAGTTCGGCATAGGGGCAAAGAAACAGTACAGCATGGGCAGAACTGAGATGTTGTGCTACTTAAAGGCCATGCATCCACATAGACTTGCCCGTGCTGAGATGCAGAGGAGTGCTGAAATGGACACTTCCTCAGGAGCGTCCACATCACTTGAAGCAGGCCAATCAGTATCATCAGAGGTTTTGGCCACACAGGCTGACACCAACCCGGTCTACTTAAATAAAGCACTGTTTTTCTGTCTGTACAAACAAATTATTTTTTCATCTGAGCTCAGTCTAGCCGCCCAAGACAAGCTGGTACAGGAGTATAAATGCCCTCCCAGGAATTAGTTTTTGATTTCTTACAGTTATGCACCAAGGTCTGACTTCGTGCTTTTTTCAAAAGTTACTTAGTTTTGTTTAACACCCAAAAACCAGAAATATCAAAAAAAATCTCAAAAATGAATATTAAAATAACAAAAAGAAGGCTCTTTTAAGAGCAGCATATTCTGGTTAAAAGAAAGGAAAACATTTATGCTGTTTGTGTTGTATGTGTCTATATGTTGCCATTCTCTATTAGTCAGCACCCTCATAATAAAAGTTAACTCTATAAAGTTACTAGTGAATTATTTTTAACCGACTTGTAATCTTAGATTCAAATTCTCACGGCTATATTAGTCTTTAAAATTAATTTTCTATTATTACTTAAGGGCATCATAATTTGAAACATAAAATATTGACTTAGAGGGTGAAGTATGCAAACATTTTTCTCAATGCTGGGCAGCAATAAATCTTGCTGGGCTGAGTTGTGTGAAAGTGATACAGCAGAAATATAGCATATCCACTAAGATATGGATCATATCTTCAGCTGTTAGCACTGGTGCACTGTGTACTGCATAATGACAACACAGGAAGTTTTGCACCATTGTGCAAGGGAGGATGTGTTATGGACAGTGTTGTTTTAATGCAGTAAGGTATTCCTTTCTGTACAAAATCAATCCTGCCTGTAACACTGGCACCCTAGTACAATTGAGCAGAAGATCCTACATTGCTACTTCACAGTACACAGTGCACCAGTGCTAAGACACACAAGAAATGCGCCTTTTCAACTAAGATTTGATACATTTCTGCAGTCTTCTAGTACTAAAGCACTGTGTGCTGCTAAGTAGTAACACAGGAATCCTTCCACCATGGTGCAAGGTGGCTACGGTGCAAGCAGCATTATTTTATCAGCAGTAAACTTTTAGTTTATGCACAAAAACAATGTTCCTTGTAACACTATCAGTTTTGCACCATGGTGCAAACGTGCTTCTATTCAGTTCACATTCCATCAAAAGTTTGGGATATAACATAAATCAACCATATCCAGTAAGATATGGCATATTTCTGGTATTTGCTAGCACTTGACACTGTGTGCTGCCTAGTGGTGAAACAGGTATCCTTCAACCATGGTGCAAAAGTGCCTATCTTACAGCGAGAATGTTTTTTTATACAGTAATATATATCTTTCTGTAGAAAATCTCTTCTACCTACAAAACCGGCAGTATTGTAGCAAGGAACAAAGATACCTCTATTTCTGCTAGGTAGCCCGCAATGTATAAGTGCTAGGAAAGTGTAGAAATATGCCATTGTGCTAACCTATAAAGGCCTATTCCTGTATTTATTCGGCAGTCTTAGACCAGGCTCTTTTACAAGTCAATAAACCTTTATTAAGGACTGAAGTCCATATATGATAGAGTACAAATCTATTACAACAGCCTACTCCATGTGGCCAGATTGTCTCTGACTCAAGTAAACTGCTTTTAATCATCCACAGCAGCAAGGGACACACTGGAAAAGCCTTAGCCCATTTTGTATGCTGACACTATAGGGGTAGTCAGCCCCATGAAAAGGGAAGACTAAGGTTTCTGGTTGCTCTCCTGCACAGACTCTCCCTTTCACATTACCTTGCTAAATACATACATTCTGAAAAGGTAGGGTAAACAGAAAGGCTGAGAACATTAGGACTTTGGAAATGTTCAGAGATGGTGCTCCATATCAGCTTATTAGTCTAACATAGATATTATATTAATTTATTAATGTAGTCAAAAAACTAATTTTGTAATGTATTTATAATATGCATTTACACCAAATGTATTTCGATCTTATATATTACATATACTTATGAAGGAATCCAAACGGTGTGTTTAGTGTAAAAAAGATCACAGAAATGCAGACCATCATTAAATTATGGGGAATACATCTAATCATTAAGATTTAGGAAAAAAAAACATTTTTAGTGTACATCAGTCTAGAATAGTAAAGAGCAGTTACTTGATATCACTGCAGGTCACTCGTTATTTTCATTTGAAGCACTAACATAAACCTATTATAAAACTAATATCATAGATTTATCACCTGCATGTGCATAACTATTCAGCTATTCTGAAAAAACTTCCTAGTTGTATTTAAAAAGTTAATTCTTTAAATCGATATTATCCTTTTACACCCTAAACCTCATATTTAATAGAACTTTGGTTCCATCAATATGAGATAAGAGTTTGGAAGCTTTCACTGTAACCTTTGTTCTAATGTAAGACATGTGTTTTTATATTCAGTCCAGTTACAGGGCTTCTGTAGGTACACTGTGTAGTGACCTGAGTTAATGGACTATCCTAGATGGAAAGTGATGGTGACATCAGTTTGTATTTTACTGTTATCTGCTCTGCACCTTTGTAGCATGAGTATAACATATTTTCGAACTCTGCCTTACAACTAATGTAAACAACACTTCTGCTCCACAGTCTGGACAGGAATATTATATGCAGCTTTAACAAATAGTTTTTCAAAAGGCACTGACTTGCCATATGGTACAGTAAGGTACAAATGCGCACTGAACCAATGTCTGTTCTGCTTGAATGGGAACAATAAACTCATTTATGATTCCGATAATAGTTTATTCCAAAGAATTTTTTTTTTTTTTTGTTTGTTTTTTTAAATTTCTTTTTTATTGTGCAGAAAGAAGGGTACAAGCAAGGGCCTACAACCACCTGGGCCGGCCGCTAGTAGGTAAAAAGTTCAAACAGTGCAAACACAATGACTGGCCCACCGGGGCTCCGCACCCTACAGAAGATCAGACTGCACATAAAGGAAATCAGGATACACCCTTTTAACATAAATAACAACTTAAAACAAAAAGCGAGGCAAGAAGACATGAGATGGGCGTCGGACCACAGCAGGGGCACTTCCATACCCGACCACCCGATGGCAGTCAAGAAGAAGGGGAACTAAGAGGTAGGGGGGGGGGGGAGAAACGGGAATACCAAATCTATACTCAGATGTGCCAGATAAGTAAGGAACCATCAAGGATCAGGGGGACAAGGCTACCTCAGACGTTTCCACCAGGGGGGGAGCACAAATACTTCCACGATACACATTCCACTGCCCCCAAATTCTACTCCAAGCCCCGGGTTTACCACGAGCCACATACACAGTCTTTTCCCTGAACATGCACCAGTCCATGTTCTCCTTCCAGACAGACACGGTGGGGGGCCGCTGCGAACCCCAAAGCTGCGCTATGTCCCTCTTTGCTATCATGTTTCCCAGGGCCGCCCACCGAGTCTGGGCTGCGTTATAGTCATTGGGCTCCCACACATTCAGAACACAGCGACGCACCTCCGGCAACAGCGTGACCCCGGTGACTCGCCTCATAACCTCATGCACCTGGCGCCAGTATTCCACCACCTCGCGGCACTCCCACAGGATGTGGAGAAAGGTGGCACTGAGCCCACAGCCACGCTTACAGAGCCCGTCCTCAGAAAACCCCATCGAGACCAATCGGGGACCCGTCACGTAAACGCGATGGAGAATCTTAAGCTGGACCAAACGGAGACGGGCCGGGATGGCAACCTCCTTAGGAGATGACAGCGCGGACTGCCAGTCCTCGTCGTCCAACTCAACCCCATCCCCCGTCCATGCCTCCCGTAGACGCACCAAGAGGTCAGCCCGATTATTTATCAATTTTTTATAGATCAAAGAAATAGTACTATCGGGAACGTGACCGTCGAGTATGCGGTCCTCGAGGGGCGAAGAAACAAAAAACCGAGAGCAGGGCATGCCGAACCTGAGCGTAGCGGAAAAACTCCCTCTCACTAAGCTCATACTCGCTCCGGAGCGCCGCGAAGGTCTTGACCGCGCCTTTAACCCACAGATCCCCCACTCTGCTAATGCCGATCGTGTCCCAGTGCTCAAAGCCTTTCGTCGTCCAGAGGCTCCCCAGGCGGTCTGAGGCAAACAAGGGAGTAGCACACGTTAAACGCTCACTCCAGCCCATCGCTACATTCGCCGCCTTCCACACCCGTACCGCAATCCTAGTAGGGCCCGTGAGGGTCCTACCAGCAGATCGGGAGTAAAGCGCTCTGTTATAATTACCGCCGGGAAGCAGGAATTTATCCATCTCATATGCCGGGTTCGGACCAGGAGCATACGTGGCATGGTTAATTGCCGACAGTTGGGAGGCCCAATAGTACCGTCTAATGTCAGGAAGCGCGATGCCCCCGTCATACCAGGGGAGAGTAAGCTTTGCCAGAGCGATATGCGCCCGCCCGTCCCAAACCAGTCTCCTCTGCAGACTCTCCACCTCCCGAAAGTAGGCCACCGGAATGACATCAAAGGAGTTCTGAAGTGCGTAAAGAAATCTGGGAAGGGACATCATTTTAAACAGGGCCGCGCGACCAAGCGGAGACAGGGGCAACCTACACCACCAAGCCGTATCCACCCTCAAACGTCGGAGTGGAGACAGGAGGTTCTGCTCATAGCGGACCGCCGGGTCCAACGAAACATAGACCCACAGGTACTTAAAGCCGGATGAAGAAATTTGGATAGGAAGTAGAGGCGGCAAACGGGGAAGGCCACCAGAGATAGGGTACACGCAAGATTTGGACCAGTTAATTATCAAACCCGAGTTTCTCCCAAAGGAAGTAAGGACATCAAAGAGAACATTAAGCGACTGTCGCGGCGAGGTGAGGTACAGAAGAATATCATCCGCGTACAGCGAGACCCGATCCTCGAAGCCCGGGGCCCACCGGATCCCTCTGATCGAGGGCTCCCAGCGGAGCCAGGCGGCGAGCGGTTCCAAGGCGAGAGCAAAAAGCAGAGAGGACAACGGGCACCCCTGCCTAGTGCCCCTCCCGAGAGCAAAAGGCTGGGAAGCCCGCCCATTGACAACCACCTGAGCCATTGGTCCGGCATAAAGAAGCTTCACCCAGCTAAGAAATCCCTCCCCAAAGCCAAACTTCTCTAAGACAGCCCAGAGGAATGGCCACTCGATGGTATCAAAGGCCATCGTGGCGTCCAAGGAAACCAATACGGCTGGTTCAGAAAAGTACTCCGCCCTAGCTAGGACGCCGTGCAGACGCCGCAGATTAAGAGCGGTATTACGGTGGGGGATGAAGCCGCATTGATCCGGATGAATCAGATCACAGATAACGCTCAGCAAGCGGTTGGCGAGGACTTTAGCGAGGATTTTGGGTTCTGCGTTTAAGAGGGAGATAGGCCTATACGAAGCACAGCGGTCACGTGGTTTACCCTCCTTGGGAATCACGACTATCGTCGCCAAACGCTGGTCGGCGGGAAGGGAACCCCTCTCGTTCGACTCCTGAAACATACGACGAAGGAAGGGCGCGATTTTATCCGGGCGTAGTTTATATAGTTCGATCGGCAGGCCATTGGGGCCCATGGCCTTGCCCGAGCGAAGGGAGCTAATCGCAGTAGCAATCTCATCGACGGACAAGGGGGCATCCAACTGCTCACAGTCCTCGACGGATAAGCCGGGCAGGGCAATATCCCGTAGTAGAAGACGAGAGTCGTCTTCATCTCTATCAGACACCGGGGAATACACCGCCCGGAGGTGGTCAGCAAAACACTCCACAATCTCGCCAGGCTCAGTCACACACACTCCATCCGCAACCCGGAGCTCTGGGACCACACGATTCACTCTCTCCTTCCTATCCAGCCAAGCAATCAATTTACCAGCCTTGTCCCCGGCATCATACAACCTACCCTGCTGCTCCCTATACATGGTCTTGGCAGCGTCAGTGACAAGGGACTTATACTCGAACTGCTTCAGGCTGAGGGCATGTAGCCCATCCGGAGTGACACCCGTCTCCAAGGCCGCCTCCAACCCCAAGATGTCGGTCTCCAGCTTCACCACCGCCTCCATCTTAACCTTCTTAGCCGCCACTATCTGGGATAGGGCCCGCCCATGGAGTACTGCCTTAAAAGCTTCCCACAGGGACACTGCGGACATCACCGACCCATCATTCTCAAGGAAGTATTGGTCAATCGACTTGACCAGGCTATCGCGGATCGTGGGGTTCCGCAGGTACCAAGGGTTAATAGGAGCGATCCGCCCAGCAGACCGCGTCCCAGTGTCAAAAAGCAACCACAGTGGGGAATGATCAGAAATACCCGGGCCAGGTGCTTAACCTCTCGAATCCGGGCAGTCTGGGCCGCGGGCATAAGAAAGTAATCCAATCTGGAGAGACTCCCATGCGCCCCAGAGTGAAAGGTGTACTGACACTGTGTAGGATGCATTAACCTCCAGCAATCGACCAGACCGAAGGTCTCCAAGAATCCGCCAAGCCACGCCTGGGCAGCAGGGAGGGCCCTGGGCGGGTGGCGATCCCGGTCGCCCGAGACTACCGAATTGAAATCCCCACCCATAAGCAGAAGACTGTCCGGAAGCTCAAGCAGCATTCGACTCAAGTCTGAAAAGGTGGAGTTCTGGAGGCCCGGGGGAACATAGACAGAGACCAAGGAAAGGGACTGCCCCTCCCACCGCCCAGTCAAAGCCACATAGCGCCCTCTATCGTCCGGGACTACCCTGGTGATCTCCAGCGGAAGTGAAGAACGCAGGAGAATGCCAACCCCTCTAGAGCCAGTGGTGAAACCAGAATGGGCAACGAGTCGGTAACCCCCCCTGTTCATGGCATGACAAACGTTACCCACCAGATGCGTCTCCTGTAAAAACACCACATCAGGAGACATGCGTCGCAAATACTGCAGCACAACACCCCGTTTGATACGGTCCCCCAATCCATTGACGTTCCATGACATCAGCCTCAACCCGTCCCCCCCCATCCCCTCCAATCGATCAAGGGTCCCCCAGCAGATACCCGAAACTGGAACAGAACAAAGACCTCGCATTAAAAACAAAACACACAAATCAAAACCCCCCAACCCCCCCCCCACTTCCAACTCCCCCCACCCTGCACCCCTGCGACCCAAAAAACCACCCCAACTTGCAGTGTGCCTGTCGCCCCATAAACCCCATTCTACGGAAAGACCCCGGAGGAGGAGAGGGACCCGTCCCCGACCGCCCCCCACATAGATCATAATGAAACAAAATGCAAAAAAGAAGTTGAACCCAGCCGAACAGTACAAAATGGCAAAGTCAAGGACCAAAGTCACTCCGAGGGAGACCCGCCACCCTCGGTACCAGCAAAGGGCCCAGGCCGGTCCCCGCGGCCCGGCAGCGAGTCAAGCCAGTCACTCACAGTCGCGGGAGAGTCAAAGAAGGTAGTCCGATCGTCGTGTTCCACTCGGAGCCTAGCAGGAAAAAGCATGGAGTACTTGAGACCCAGGTCGCGGAGGCGACCCTTTACCCCCTGGAAGCCCATCCTCTGTTTCTGGACAAGTTGGGTGAAGTCCGGGAAAAAGTTAATAGACGCATTCTCATGGCGGACCGGGCCATGGGCCCGCGAGGCCTGCAAAATCACATCTCGGTCTCTGTAGTAGAAAAGTTTGGCAACAATAGGCCTCGGGGGGGCCCCCGGCCGCGGCCGACCGCCGGGAACTCAATGGGCCCGCTCCACGGCAAAGAACTTACTCAGGCCAGCGGGGGCAAGCTGCTTGAGGATGAGCTCCTCCACCATGAGATCCACCGGGTGGTTGTCGGAGGTCTCCGGGACGCCTATGACGCGGATGTTATTGCGGCGGGCCCGTCCCTCAAAGTCCTCCAGCCGCCGGGCCATCAGATCGTTGGCCGACTTGAGGTCGCCGAGAGTGGCCCGCTGGTCCGACACATCCGCAACCAGGGTGGACGTCCGCACGTCAAGCGATTGAACCCTCTCGTTGGTCTTAGAGAGATCCGCCCGAATCAGTGCGACATCAATAGCCACCGTGTCGATTTTACGGGCCAAGGCCTCGTATTGCGTAGCAATAGTCTCCTTGATGCCGTTAATGGCGCCCATAATGCCTGCAGGGACAGATCCGAAGAAACGGACGGGCCACCACCAGCGTCGTCCGGGGGGGCACCGGCCGCTCCAGGGGACCCTCTTCCTTGAGTATAACGGTCCATGTTGTTCGTCTGGACCGGTCCCCCGCGGAGGGATGTCTTAGTCTTACGCCCCTCGGGGCCCCCCCTGCCACCCATGAGAACCACGCTCACCAACGGGGACCACCGGCCAAGCGTCAAGGGGGCACCGGCCACTCAGTCAGGAGCCGCACCAGAGACCGTGATGCGGCCGGGCGAGGAAACCAAAGTCAACGGGCACACTGGTGGCAGGCGGAGACAAGGGCATCCAGCAGAGATAAACACCCAGCCGCTCCAAGCAGTTACGATTTCCAGCCCCTCAGGGATCCAAAAGTGAAACCGAAAGTAATGGAGCGGCCACTGGCACAGATCCGCTGCCGCTGTCGTTCAATTACGCCCCGGCTCCACAGGTCACCCTCGCACCGGGCACAGCCATCGATTGGGCCTCGAAAGTTCAAACCACCTTAGATCAGGATTCCCAGGTCTGATTCGGTTTCTGAAAGAAGGTCAACGTTCAGCCAGAATTCGCCTTCCAGATTCCATCAGCCAAGTCAGGATAAAGTCAGGATAAATTCCGAGGAGCAGCGAGGGTCCGGGGAGCCCTGTGCTCACGTGACCATCTTGGATGCGCGCTAGGCTCCTCCCCCTCCAAAGAATTTGTTAATTGTAATTTCCTCATTGTCTAGTGCAATTAGCACTATCATTATAAATTGCTAAGCATGCTGTTGCAAATTCGAACATACATGTGAAATACCAGTACAATGGTCAACAATGTTATAGCTGTGGTAGAAGAACGCACATAATTTTGAGACTGTAATGAACTTAGTAGAGTTGTCAGAGCTCGGCACAAATATTTGTCCTTTTTTTGTTTAATGTTATCAACTACTGGAGTTAAGTGGACTAGAACATTGACAACTACATTACAGCAACGGTTTGAAAATTGAAAACCTACCACAGCCTACATTTGATCACTCTTCATCTTTTTGGAAACCTGGTCATATGTTTTAGTTACTTTAGCAAATTTTCCCTTATTGAATACTTCAGCAATTTTATGCTTCCCATAACTTCTGTGTTTTTCAAAAATGGGATAAAGACCCAGATGAGGAGCATGAAGCCCTCTAAAAGGATTGTATTATTTTACATGTGATGTGTCAGTATTCACTTTGCTGTCGTCAATCTGAAGAAGATACAATCTGATAGCTACCTAACCAATGATAAATCAGCATGACATTCCGTCCTTGAAAATTGTTTGAACCATATTTATCATAGCTGCGTCCAAACTTAATTCTTGAGAATTGTGCATGGTGACAGCATAGGCGAAACACAGAGGAAACTGTCATCTTCTGACATTTAGGTATTTTACCAACAGAAACCTGGCAGTACACTTGCCAATTTTTTGCCATCTTCAATAGGTCAATTGTAATCAAAATATAAATGTGTTCTATTTTATTGGGATATGAGATGAAATCTATCACAGCCCCAATTTCTCATTGACCAAACCCCTGTCAACATTTAGTTATCATCTCAAAATTATTCTCCAAATGTAAAGAGCTTTAAAGTCTCTTCTAAGCCAGCATTATGTGAAACCTTTTTTAAGTGATTCCAGTTCTTTTTACCACTGTTTGACACAGTGGTAAGTTTACACCTTGATGTTCCATTTTATCTATACTAGTAAGATTAACAATCTCTCATTTTTCCAAAAGAAGCATTTCTGAGTTAAAGTGAGCACATGCATTCAAACATGGCATGAGGCCACAGTCTGTTTGTAACTTTTCCAAAGATGTTGCATTAGAGAACCAGGAGAGTCATTATGTGAGAAGAAATTGCTTACCATGAGACTAGCAAGAGCCTTCTTTGCTTGTTTTCTGATGATTACTATTCTCAAGTCTTTTAATATATTATCAAACTTGATATCTACAGTCTGACTCATATGTTCGGCCAACTCTGCATACTGGAAATGTAACCATATATTAGCATTTCCAATACTTCCTAAGGACATTTTCATTTCTTCATGTAGCAGTTTGTTAAAATCTGGTTGATTGTCCTTTCACTGGTGTCAACTGTAGAAGGTCACTAAACTCTATGATTTGTTGACCACAAAGAGGAAATCATAGTCAGTTCTCAGGACCTCTTGCATCCTTAGATGAATGAAGGTTAGCATTATGTTTGACACCATGCCAACCTCATGAGCAATTAAGACCTTCAATTTCTTCATAAACCCTAAAACGTCATAACAAACATCACCAGTTAACTTCAAGTACTCCAGTTTGTTGTCATGTTCCACAGGTAACATAAGTAAACAATGACGTGTGATACCTTTAGTAATATGAGAATCTAGTTCAGTAGGTGCTGAAAACACATGAAAGGTTACAATTTGTCTTTGTGTGAACATATGCAGTGAGCACTTTAATCAAAAAACATCTGCAGTACCCTCCTGGTTACTAGCATACAGAAGTGTAGGCTTGAATATAGTGCATGGACATTCAGACTTATCATGTAGACGTACATGCTCAACTAATTTGGTTATTTGTTCAAATATTAGTAGCTGTTCTTCATCAACTTGAGCTACCAAATTTTCTAAATCAATGCTGTTGGTTCTCACTTGACCCACAGCATTTTTCACCTCTTTCATAGTTATTGCGGACTCATTTTCAATGACAGGCTGGCCAAGTGACTCTTGGCTATAAATGTCTGAGCTCTGGCTCCTTTGTAAACTGTCCTTTTCAACCTCTGATGTAATTGTTGCCTCTTGTTGAATTCCATCAGTCAACATTTTCAGAGAGGTGGGAAACAGTGCAGTGAATATTATCTTTAACTGCATTGAAAACATCTCCGTACCACTCATGGGCACCTAACAATTCATCCTCGGATGCCATGGTTTAAAAAGTTGCAAAACAGCAAAGTAAAACAATTCTATTTTTTAACTGTTTGACAGCCCAGTTTACGATGATTAATGAGATGTGGCTTTAAGTGTCTCACTAAACATCCATTACACCCAGACATTGTACATTTTCTTCCTTTGACATTTTGATCCATGTTATTCCTGTATGTATAGTTCTGTGGTACTTCTTACAGACAAAGGTTTTCTAAATGGACACTCCAATTGTAATAATAAGTGTCCACCATGTTGGTTTTATCTGTGTCAGTCCTGGCTGGATCCAACTGTGCAAGATACTCAATTTCTGGAAAAGATTTCTAGACCCGTTGTTGTGTTGATGCAAGGCCTGATCTTATCCAAATTATAGAAGTGGAATTGCCAAATAAGCTAGCAAGAACTCAATTTATCACAAGCCTCATAAGACCCAAATTCCCTGTGGTAAGGCATCTTTTACACTGAAACTGTAAAGCTTTTCAGTTGAAGACGTCTCTCTGCTGCTATTTTTTACCATACGCCCTTCATTTCTGTCTTCTCAAACTATGCTATGTATGAAGTGACAAATTGAGCAACAGTAATAGAATTGTCTGCTACACACTAAATATCCATGTTAGTATTCCACATGGACAGGAATACAAGATTGTAGTCATTGATAAGTTTTTTGAAGCCTCACTTCTCTTTAGGTTGTATGTGTTCTTAGGCAATTATACCAGCAACAGTATGTCTTACTGCAAACATGAAATCATTTGCTCTTACTTTTGAGATTACAGATTTAGAAAATGATAGTTAGTGTAGTATTTGCCTTTTGATCTGTATCTCCGTTGATGATATTTATCACATTTACGGGATTGGAATCATAAAACTTGTTGCCTGATTGTTCTGTTCTGAGATTCTTCTGGAGTATCATATGTTACATACTGCTCAATGAATTATAAGACTGATTCATCGTCCAAATTGTTGGTGCATATTTTACCCACAATAACATAAGGATATGTGGTGTAGCCAACAGCCGACAGAATGGCTGCTTCTTGAAGGAGCTCCGGCCACTCTCCACATAATCCCCCTGTAATATCCGGCAAAATATTCGCTCTCGCATGAACACCTCACCGATCGCCCTGTCCTAACTGCTTCGGCAGCCCGGGAGGAAGATACGAGCCTCACGGTGCCGGGGAGCCACCAGGGATGACAGCGGCAAAGTGAGGCCTGCGCGTATGGGTGTCTTCCCGATATAGCACTTGGGAGTGGCCGGGGGAGAAGTCTGCGGACTGCAGTCGCCGGTTCGACCGGAACCCGGAGAAGGAGGGAGGCCGAGGGGACCGAGAGAGAGGCTCCTGCCTGGAGAATCTGGGTGAGTGGTGGAATGGCTCGACGCGGGCGGTGGAATCGGAGACTGGAGAGCCTCCCGTGTCGACGCAAGACGGACAGCCGTACGCCTGAACTGGAGACACCGGAACGATCATGACCAGCACCATGGCGGGAAGAGTGGAGGTAATCTGCCGATACATCTTGGAGCTACTGGGCGGGGGGGGGGACAAAATCGGAGCATTTAGTGCACTGGGACTAATGTGGGACGAGTGCAGGTGGAGCCTCACCATTTTATACATTTTGTGCTTGGAATGCCGGCTCCGACCCACACAGCCTAAACACTGCAGCTGCCTTTCCTCCTTCTGGGGCACTGGCCCGGACCTTGGTGTTTTCCCGCCCCCTTGCCCACCCTGTTCGCCCCCTTGGGTGCCTGGCTCATCTGCAGGGCAGGGCACTTGAGACATTGGGGTGGGGGCCGGCCCGAATTCATGCCCTGGAGGGTGCCTGGCCCACTTGAGGGTCAGCGTGCAGTGAGTCTTGAGGCTAGGCCTTAATCCAAAAGGCCTGCACACCAATATCATCTCCCCCTGGGGCTCAGAGCCTGACCCTTCCCTGGTACTAAAGGGTGACCAACACAGTGTAGAGATGTCGAGAAGCAAAGGTGTGCAAGCCACACACCAAACAAAACTTGACAAGTATGCCCACACCAAACTGGACACCCAGGAATCACCATGCGAGGAGCAGATGACGCCTTCTCCGGCCCCTACCAATAACCGTACGCTGCAAGATATAAGGAGGGCTGTCCAGGGGGTCCGCACAGCGCTGGAGGGTAAAGCAGACACAGTAGCATCGCAAGTCACCCTGATGCATGAGGACCTTTGAAACTATTGATACCGCGTTAAATCTGCTGAAGATTCCATGGTCACCCTGCAGACCTCTATCAATACATTGGAAGGGTAAGTTCGCACCCTACTGGCCACTACGGCTGCATTAAAGGCAAAGGTGGAGAATTTTGAAGGGTGCTCCCGGAGGAAAAATGTCAGAATTTTGGGGGTGCCAGAGCGAGCGGAGGGACAGGCAGTTGATCTCTCTGTGGAGGATCTTGTTTCTAAGCACCTGCAACCCCGTCGTCTTTCTGCCTTCTTCACGGTGGAGAGGGCGCAACGAGTCCTGGGGGACCCATCAAAGCCTGGTCTCCCACCCGCCCCATCGTGGAGCAAATTTTCAACTATAGGGATAGGATCATTATGCTACAGACAGCTCGCACCGGCCTGCCTCTCAAGTTCGAAAATACAATGATCACTTTTTTTCCGGACTTTACAGTCAGAATACAGAAATTGCAAAGCGCCTTTATCGAAGTCAAGAAGAGAGAGAATTGGAGGGAGAGAGAATTGAAATATGACATGATATTTCCTGCCAGGCTCCGAGTGGAAGCAGAGGACAAGGCCTGGTTCTTTGAGACTCCTGAAGATGCATGGGCATGGTTGGAGGGTTGGTGTAAGGTTGGAAACCGGAGAACACCAACAAAATACTGGAGAAATTATAAAAACCCTCCAGGTGTTGAACCTCATCATAACCCGAAGGCCAACACGGTGGAACAAATCTCCTCCAAGACAGCATCCTCCTAGACACTGTCACAATGATGCAACTAAAGCTTGACTCATTCTGGCCCCAATAGATGAGCCCGTGGACTTGAGACACACCCAGGCCTTGCATGTTTGGTTTCCTGTGATATACAGAACTGATCGAACCGAAGGGGGGAGGAGAGTGACCGCCCCAGGTTGGATAACGTCTTATTCCCCATAATGGGTTGTTGAGAACGGGGTACACAGGCGCTCTGCACAGTTGGGAGGGTGGGCAGTTCTGAGTCCACATTGCAGGGAGGCAGGGAGGGGGGTGGGGGAAATGGGTATTTCAATGTTTTGTTGTTCTGAAAATGTCTAACATTGTATGTTGTATAAAAGGCAGCAAGTATGGAACGGCACATAGGTTTCAATGCTTTACACTGGCAGGTGACATTATGGTACCTAACAGCAAACGGTGGGTCCGGGGAAGAGTTTCCGGGAGACGTGGACGTGTGTCCCTTACACCACACAGGGGGACCCTATCCAGTCACATCTCAATTGGAACTAGAATCGATCCCTTATGTCTTCATATCAAAAGACTTACAGCTTCAAAATTTTGTGCTGGAATGTGAATGGGCTGGGGATAAGATAAAGAGAGGGGTGGTATTACACTACTGGAAATGATACCTACCGGACGTAATCCTATTACAGGAGACACATTTGCAGGGGACAATAATGGCATGCTGAATAGATGGGGATACAAACTAGTCGCACACTCAAGCTATACTGGGGGGTCAAGGGGAGCGGGTATCCTTCTCCGGAACACATTCCCTTTTATTGTCCAACATATCTCACATGACCCACAGGGACGCTTCTTGGTGATCACTGGATGCTGGGAGGGGCGTTTACTTAACAGTATTTCATTGTTCATCCCCCTCTGGCTGCACACACCGACACTTACAGATCTGGGCTCACTCATTGTAAAACTGCCACAGGGGAAGCTGATCATTGGAGGTGATTGCAATGCGGCAATTGATGGGGAACACGACAGATGGTCGGCGCGGGCCGTGGTCTCTCCGGGAAATTATTCGCAGATTTTTTAGTGGCGCTAGGCCTTATAGATGTGTGGCGAACACTAACCAAATTACTTTTCACTCTGGGACACACAGTAGTCTCTCGCGCATAGATTATATATTTGGATTGGTGCAAAATTCTTAATTGTTCAGGGAAGTGGGTTTCCTCCCCTGAGGTACCTCGGATCACTCACCGATTTGGGCGGTCTATGGTGCGAGGCATGGCCCAACGGGCCACATAGTCCCGCTTGATCCTTGGTTTCTGAGGATAACGTGCATTCGCACCGATTTACAAAAGACTATGGACCGATTCTTTCAAGAAAACAAGGGTACTGTGGACTCGACCTGGGTCCTCTGGGAGTAATTGCAGGTCATAAAATAGAAAAAGTGGCGCAGTAGGAGCAATTTGAGAGAGAGCTCCACTGCCTCAAATCCAACCTGACAGCCACAGATTCAGACATAGAATAAGTATAAAAAAGAAAGAATACAGAGACATTCTTGAGGGGGCGGCGAAGCTTAGATATAAAACAATCCTGCATCGCCTATACGACGTGGGTGATGAAGCTGGAAAGTTTCTAGGCAGTTTAGACAGGTGAGAAGCAGCATCTAGGTGGATACTGGAAGTCATCACAAAGAAGGGAGTCCCACTCGGAACAGGCAGAGCATAGCAGACGCCTTTGCAGCATATTATGCGGAATTATACATCCGTCACCAAGCTTTACAAAAGATTCAGCGAATGAGCTACTGTCCACCCAACTATGACGCCGGATGACAGAGCCCTCCTTGAATCAGACCTTACTGATAGGGAAGTGACGAAGGCCATCAGATACCTGAACTCAGGCAAAGCAATGGGCCCCAAAGGCCTCCCCATTGAATTATATAAATTGATAGCATCTAAGATTGTCCCCACTTGGTTAAAAAGTTTAATGAAAGCCTAGAGGCATGGATGTTGCCAGACGATCATAGACTGGCTAATATCGTTGTGAGCCACAAGGCCGGGAAACCTCCAAACCAATGATCATCCTATAGGCCAATCTCCCTGCTAAATGTCGAAATAAAGATCTTAGCGAAATCACTGGCAAATAGATTAACCCCGATCTTGAGCTCATCAATACATCCCGATCAGTCAGGCTTTATGCCGGATAGAAATACAGCACTAAACCTGAGACGCCTCCATGGAATATTGGGGAGGGTACACACTGTCCAGGAGAGTTACCTGGTGGTTTCACTGGACGCCAAGATGCCGTTTGATATGCTGGAGTGGCCCTTTTTGTTTGCGGTTTTAGAAGACAAGGCATCTGCCCTAAATTCTTATCTTGGATTTGCCTCCTCTACACAGAACTGATGGCACAGGTGTCAGTAAATGGAGGTAAATCTGCAGTGTTCACTCTACAGAGGGGCACGAGGCAGGACTGCCTCCTTTCCCCGCTTATGTTTGCGCTGGCCCTGGAGTCCCTGGGGGTATGGATCAGGGACGACCCTCTGATCAGAGGACTCAGGTGGTCGGAAACCAGGGAGGATCTCCCTATACGCCGACGATATTCTCTTATATATGACCAACCCCTGTGCCTCGTTACACAGAATCCTTCATATTTTGGCCCTGTATCAAAAATACTCAAGCTAGACTATTAACTGGGACAAATCGGTAATATTTGTCCAAGTGGTGGAGCTCCCCGGATTCCACGGTCTTGCGTGGCCAAGGTGGTCACGGAGGGATTTCAGTATCTAGGCCTGTACATTATTAAAGACCCGGCGATCTTTTACAGCCACAATCTTGAGCTCTCCTTGCGACAACTCCACGCCGATGTGCAACATTGGAAGACCCTACCCCTCACACTGTTGGGAGAAGCTGCTCTTTATAAAATTATGGCATTACCCCGATTCTTGTACATACTGCAAAAAACAACACACCAAGTCCCCCTGACATACTTTCAAACTATAGAAGCAACTGTGAGAACACTTTAGTGGGATGTGAAAGCGCTGAGAATAGCTTTACACAAACTTACAAGAAGCTGGTATAACGCGGTTTTCCTCTTCCGGCCGTGCAGGTTTATTACTGGGCCACACAACTAGCGGTAATCAACCATTGGGTACATTGGCCGCCGGACGTCCCTGCTTACAGAATGGACTGGAATAATATGGCAAAAGGAGGTTATCAAAGGGCGATATATGGGGGAAAACACAACATGCCACCTCATACCCCCACCCCGGTAATAATCAAAATCTGGAATATGACACTGACGGCAGTGGGATGGCGTGACATAATTACACACGCCACTCCTCTGTGAGACTCGATACACCTGGGCCTACTGGTGAGATATCAGGGTTTTGATAAATGGGACCTCATAGGCCTCTCGCGGGTGGGCAACATGTGGACCTGCAAAGGGATAAAACCTTTTACTGTATTACAACAGGAGCATGAGTTAGCAATCACAGAAATATTCCGCTATCACCAAATAAATCATGCATTGAAGTGAGCAATCCCGCAAACAGAATATCTGCCTGAATCATACCCACTAGAAGACAGATTACTCGATGATTACATGCCAAAAAGGGCAATCTCCTTAAAATACTGGAAAATATTAAATAACTCCCCTGAGAATTTAGCGAAACTCGGAGAGAAATGGGGGGATGACCTATGACCAGTGGATGATGAGGAATGGTTGGAGGTGACTGCATCTCTAAAAGAAGTAGCTATACGCTCCCGTTTCCGACTGGTCCAACTGAAAATCCTTTAAAGGACATATTATGCCTACACCACTCTTGTAAAAATGGGAAAAAGAACCTCACCACATTCCATATTTTGTGGGAGTGTCCCATAATCCAGAACAATTGGGGAGAAGTGAAATCTCAGGTGGAGTTGGTTCTTACCGAAACTATTGACATCACCCCCGACTGGGCCTGTTGAACATATGGGGGACGACAGATCTTACTAGAGGAGGAAGAATAGGGGTCACAATCGGACTCCTGGTCACATAATGAAATATAGCAAGAATGTGGCGCTCCGAGGCTAGACCAACCCTGAGGGAATGGGATGCGGATATGGACTGGTATATGCAAGCAGAGCGGGTTTTCTATGAGGGCTGGGGATTCCCCCATGAGTGGCCAACATCTGGGGAAGCTGGAATAATGACAGAGGGATGCTGTGCCACCCGTCCAGGTAGTCACCCAGCTGGAAAAGGAGTGACTCCGTGGTGGGTGGGTGATACCCACGACCTACCATTTGTTATTCTGTATACTTGATAATGTGTAGATGATTACTGCTTATTTATGTACTACCACGATTGTTCATCTGTGAGAATTAAACCACTGCCGTTCTGCTGTCTGCCTATAGTAAAAAGAGTTATAAAAAAAAGAATATGTGGTGTACCTCTAACTTGATATTCTTTCCTCCAGACAAAATCTATAACATCACCCAGTGGTGGATTCTTATTGTTACAGATAAAGTGGAGTATGGCTTCAAACTATGCTGTAAGTACCTGCAATCATTAATAGGTTTGAAAGAATGGGGCTCCTACATACTAGGTAAACTTGCCAGTTGCAGGGAAATTACTAACAATTCAGAAAAAGACAAGGCAAGTAGCAATATATACATATGTGCAGTCATCACATGATCACAACATGCAATTTAATTACAGTAAAGCAAAATATCATACATAACTGCTTTGTTGTTTATCAAAAAAATATTTTTAATTATAATAGATTAATACAAATCAGACCATAATAAATAATTTTCAGCATAAAAATTGGCAACATCGTATTTTGTACAGTGTCCTATATTGCAATAAATATATAGGAAGTAGTGTACATTTATCCCTTGCTGGTTGTTCGTAATGAATGTCAAATACTGAAAGCAACTCCTGCTTACTCAACAGCCTCAGAGTTAAACTTAGTAAATGTTGCTTGATCTAACCATAGATTTGATATAGGCTGTAACTGTTTAGTAGTCTTCACTAAGTTTAAACACATGAAAGCTCTGCTATACAGCTTTAGTTGTAGCTGCCCTAACTCAGTTAAAACGTCACTAATACTTATTTCCATTAATATGAACATTCTTCTGTTATTGATAGTACATTTCTAGTAAGCATTATGACTATCTATATCTGACCCTTAAAGGTTCCATGGGACTCATTTAATATCGGTGGTTGCCATATTTTAACATTCCACTATGGTTATATGCATGCAAGATGTATGTATAGGGGCAATTTTCGCCTTTTTCTTAATGCAAATATATTAGATTTTCATTAGATATTCACTTCATTCCTTTTTTTTCACATCTTCTGGTCTTGTATCTTTATCTCTGGGTGTGATAACAAGGCGGTCCTTATCACTGGCATCCCACCTTCTCTTTCACCACCAAACCATCTAAAGCAAGGTCACCCTGGCTCAAACCCAGCCACTATACTTATAAATGTAATACTATCTTCAAGTAAGACGTCAGCAAAACATAACAATTGTGGGCATCTAAAATGAGTATTTATACATTCCTTTGTATTTCATGCAGTGAATGTTGTGATGGTCTCCTGACGAAGGCATTTCAGCTGAAACGCGTGTAGTGTGTTATCATACCACCAGTCTACCTTCTCATCTCAGTCATTCACATTGTGGACCTTCTTTTGAATTATGCTATGGTCCGAATAATTAATGTTATGTATACTTAAATACACAAGGAAAACGAAAAGAGAATGTTAACGAGTGTATAACTAAATGTGCACTACTTTCTATTTATTTATTGCAATATAGGACACTGTACAAAATTATGTTGCCGATTTTTAAGTTGAAAATCATTTATTACTGTCTGATTTGTGATAATCTATAATAATAAAAAATATTTTTTTGATAAACAGCAAAGCAGTTATGTAAGCTATTTTGCTGTAGTGTAATTAAATTGCATTTTGTGATCTTGTTATGCCTGAACATATGTATATATTGCTACTTGCCTAGTTTTTTTCTGAATAATTAGTACCTGCAAACATTTACCGGATAAATTAAACACAATTCCCCAGGTGTTTTTAAATTTAATGCATACAATGTTTGCATTAAATAGCCCGAAGATGCCATGAAGATCACCCCAAGCATATTCTGCACAGCTTCAAAGTGACAAACTAGGTGGGTGCACCTTGATCATGCAACATGTGCTTTAGATCACTGTGGCAATGAGACAAGGACTCAATTGTACCATGTTGGTAAGCTATAATGTTCAGCATTATACTCTCTAGAACCTCATCTTTTTCATGCATGTTTTAAACAAAATCTCTCATTGTCATATCAGCGAACCATGTCCTAGTTTTTGTAACAAAGACTACAGCGTTAAATAACACTGAGAGATCACTTTCAAGCAAAAGATGAAAAATGTACATAATGTTTTGCCTAAATCGAGAATCTTCAGAATATAATCCAGTTGATCTACATTCTGATGCTGGACTCTGTACTGGACGTTCATCATAACAACCGCCTTCTCCAGTTGGGAAAAAATAAAGAGGCACTGTGCTTCTAAGCTCTTTTCTGACACACTGAATGGTTCTCCTGTTGCTTGCTTCTTTAGAGCAACCATCATATCTCTTGAGTGTAGTGTATGAATGCTGAAATTTTCATATTTTTCTTCTGCTTTATGTAAGTCAGCTTTCAAACTGGCCACAAGGACCTGACTCGAGGTGTCTGCTATGACACAAGTTACATATCCCTCTTTTGCTAAGTTTTCTTAACCCTCTTAATGCTTATCACTTCCGACTTATTTTGTTTATTTTTAGTAGACACTCTGTTTACTGGAACCACTACTGCTTCTTTTTCCTCTTGATCTAGACCTATAGCTTTAATAATCTCCTTCATATTCAAAGGCAAATATACAACTTTACCATTAAGACCATTTGATAATGATAGGCATTGAGGTGTCGAAGTTCAGGAGGCTTTGGAAAAATTTCTAACTTATTATGAACACCTCTTGCAAGCATTTTGTTATCATCCAGTTAGTCTATACAATATTTACAGACAATCTGGTTTATGCACAAGTGAAACTGACCATCAGCCAGTGAGTAAAGGGCCAGTTTAAACCACTGTACTAGATCAATGTGTTCTGTTTTCTCACAAATATAATTGTTTTGTTTGTGCTTTGCAGTGGGTTCGTTTGCCACAAACACAAACTTTATCAAGAATGTCTGAAGATGTTGCAGCATATGCAACAATTTGCTTTTTAAACTTTGCTTAAACATTGTTACTATTGGAATTATCATTTTTAACCTCCACAATTCCCTCATTTTCTTCATTTGGCCTTTTAGGGCCAAAGAATGTAATCTGAATATCATTTATAACAGAGGTTAGTTCAGAATGACCAACTCTTAATAATGCATTATTTAGTTTTTTTAGGTGAGGAGCTGGACTTTTGACAAAATACAACCTTTGTACTAGGTTACGCATTTTAGTGTGGTGCATAGACAGCATCTATATATGATGGAAGGTGCTGTCACACATCTGCTTGATAAACAAGCCAATTAATATCCTTGAAGGTTTGTCAGTCTTCTAACTAGTCATGGGTCAAGGTATTCCAGTATTTTGATTTTTTGTTTCACAGTTCCTCTTATGTACTTAGTTAATAATATTCTAAGTTTCTCAATAAACTGTTGCAGATTTTCCTACATTTCTGTTCATAAACTGGTTCCCAAGGACCTTGTCCTAAGACTTCATCAGTTTTATCTTCTATGTATCTAGGCACTCATTTTTCGTTCTCTGTTGTTCTACCTTCATACATTTCATATGCACATGCATCTGTATGAATTGCAAACACTAAATTATTTTCCTGTAAGTAACTTTCCTCATTAAAAAAATGGCTCAGTACTGAAAGATTGTTTCCACTCTCCCTGGAACACAGTGCAAAAGTTTGTTTTATTAAATTGCAGTTTTCAATGACACTTCTTTTTAAGTGAATTAACGAGTTTAACTAGGCATCTCACTCTGTTGAAAACAGTTTAATTTTCTCTTCAACACATGCGTTGTCTACTAGACAGTCAGCAGACTTTCTATTAAAGTATTGCTGTTCTACTTTTCACTGTTTTCATGGTCAAATGGTAACATTTATGACTACTCTACTACAGAAGAACTTCTGGTTGATACATCTTCATTACAAAGGACACCTGCATGAGAAATGTTGCATGAGGTTATTCATTTATTTTTATCAACCATTGGGTGCTCTTACTAGATTTCAATGTTTTTACCCTCTTTTTTTTGTTTTTACGGTCTTGAAACTCTGCTGCCTTGTTCATAGTAGGGTTGCCTATTCTTTTTCTTCTGTGCTTTAGTTGGCAATTATTCAAAGGTCTAGACAAAAAAACAAAAATGCATCCTATTCATTTCTTGTTCTAGCACAGTTATCAGTAAAAAATCTGAACATTCCACAATACTTTGTACATAATATTAGCAACAAATTCACCATGACGCTAAAATCATTGAACAACAGCAAGATCTGTCTACAAGGTGCACTTTGTATATGCAAGGAATAACTCAAACACTAACCCTCATAAACGATCTTTCTACAATGTGCAGGGTCCAGATACTAGAGCTCAAAGACTAACTGGCTTTTCCTTTTTGATGCCTTACCAGGGTCAACAATATGTATGGAAGATTTTTTCAAGACAGTGGTCCACTTCTATGTGATCATAACCTCTCTGCATACAGATCTGTACGAAGAAAGGTTTGCTCATTTATTACATCTTTATACAGGGTGAAATCTGGGTGTGAAACACTTAAGTGAGGAACTGATAACCTCTTTTTCCGAGTCACAAGGTGTATGATAGAGTGTGCTAAGAGCAGCCTCTCTAGCACAGAGTAAAGGGTGTGTGTAGAAGGTTTTAGAGGAGCACTAAGCTCTGTGTTTTCACATTATATCAGGATGCAATTTGTCTTTGGTAGAGTTTGGTGAAACATTTCTTCCTTTTCTTACAACTCTATACATGGTGAATGTCGTGGTTTTATAACATGGCCTCTCTGTTCAGACAGTTGTGTAGGGTAAAGGTTAGGTTTGAAAGGCTTTAGTGAAGGACTCACCCACCTATAAAGACCTTTTCTCTGAGGGAACAGAGTTTATGATTGGGTTTGCTAACAGCAGTCACTTTAGTGACAAGTCACCACAGAGTAAAGGCTCTCTGTATAAGGTGTAAGAGTAACACTAGGCCATGGGCAATCACATTTTTAAAAGGTGCAAAATCTGTATGGTAGTCTTTCTTACAATACTCCTTCCTTTACTTAGAACTGTATAGAGGGTCAATGCTATGGTTTTATGACAACATGCCCTCTCTGCTGAGACATCTCTACAGGGTGAAGGCTGGGTGTGAAAAGTTTTAGTGAGGAACTCACCCCTCTGCAAACACATTTTCTCTGTGTAAACAGGGTATATGATTGGGTTTGTTAGGAGCACCATCTATACTGACACCTCAGTAGAGAGTAAAGATTCTGTGTAGAGGGTCCTGTGTCATCAAATTTTAAGAAGCTACAGATTCTCTATGGTTGAGTTTGATGCAAGACTGACTCATTTTCTTACAACTCTATACAGGATGAATGCTTGAGTTTTATGACAACAAGCCGTCTCTGGTGAGACCACTCTACAGGGTGAACGCTGGGGGTGAAATGCATTAGTGGGAAAACTATCCCTCTAAGATCTTTTCTCTGTGTGAACAGGGTGTATGATTGGATTGGTTCTGAGCAGCCTCTCTAGTGACTCCTCAGCAGAGTAAACAGTCTGTGTAGAAGGTTTTAAAGACATATTAGGCACTGTGTTATCACATTTTACCAGGCATCAGATTCTCTAAGGTAGAGTTTGATGAAAGGCTGACTATTTCTCTTACAACTCTATACAGGATGAATACTGGAGTTTTTGACAATGGGCCCTTCCTGCTGAGATCTGTCTACAAAGAAAGAAACTCACCCATCTACAGTGACCTTTTCTCTGAGTAAACAGACTGTATGGTTGGGTTTGCTAACTGAAGACACTTTAGTGACACCTCACCACAGAGTAAAGGCTCTCTTCATAAGGTATAAGAGAAACACTGAGTCCTGTGTTATCACATTTTAAAATGGTGCATATTCTGTATGGTACACTTTCTTGCAAGACTAGATCATTTTCTTACAATTCTTTAGATGGTGAATGCTTGGGTTTGATGACATGGCCTCTCTGCTGAGACCTTTTTACAGTGTGAAGGCTGAGTGTGAAAGGTTTTTGTGAGGAACTCATCTCTATGCAAACTCATTTTCTCTGTGTGAACAGGGTGTATGGTTGGGCCCTCAGAGCCTCCTCTCTACTGACACCTTTGAATAGAGTAAATGGTCTCTGTAGACATCCTTAGAGGAAAACTAGGCCCTGCGTTATTATATTATATAAGGGTGTTAATTCTGTATTGTAGAGTTTGATTAAAAAAACTGGCTTCCTTTTCTTACAACTATATACAGGGTGAATGTTTGGGTTTTATGGCAATATAACCTCTTTGATGAGACATCTCTACAGGGTGAACACTATCAGTGAAAGGCTTTACCGAGGATCTCATCCCTCTGCAAAGACCTTTTCTCTGGGTAAATGGACTGCATGGTCATATTTACTAACAGTGGTCTCCCTGCTGAAACCTCTGTAAAGGGTGAAGTCTATGTGTACAAGGATGTAGTAGACGCTAGACCCTCTGTAAATATCTTTATTACCAAAAAGGCATAGGGGCACTTCATTCAAAGGACATAATGCAAAGCCAGGCAATGTTCAATACAGTCAGTTAAAAATCAGAAAACCAAGTATGTAGAGTTTGTCAAAGAACGTGAAGAATATCACAACTATGAAAGTACAGGGGAAATGTTTTACCATGATAGCTCTAGTGAAAAACGTGGTTCATGCTGATCGGGAAGGTGATTGGGAGCTTCATGTGAAGACAGTGGAGTTACTGATTACTGTGCATCGTGAAGTCAATTGCATAAACTACCTGAGATATGGATCGAGGTATTTGGAAAGAGAAGCTAGACGTGGAAAATGATATTGCTCCAGAAAATTCATCTAAAGACATTTTGGGGTGAAATACAGAGAGGGAAGGTTCAATGATGTGGCTCCAGATATGAAACTGGAACAAACAATCCAGAGATCACAGAAAAGCACCAAAGGAATTGTTGGTCAGACATGAAAAAGGGAATATGTTTCTCAATGGCAGCTAGTTTACCATGAAGTCCTTTCTATTTACAATGTTTTCAGAGAGATGATAAATTCAAAATTAATGGACACTTGGGATACTGTTACTCACCATGAACTTGTGGAACAGAGAGGGGAATGTTTTAATAAACACATTAACAGCCTTCTTCATTTCATGCAGCAGCAAGGAAACCCCTTTGAAATTACTGAGCCTGTGCGACTACTCAACTTCATGATCAAACAATATGTGGATAACAATATAAAGACAAGTCTACTAGATGTCCAGGAACATGGATTGAAACTAAACGCAGAACTGAAGCAGGAGATATTTGTATTGAAAGAGAAAAAGCTGTTTCACATAATCACTAAAGCTGAACTTCCATGCTTTAATTGCCATAGTAAGGGTTTTGTCCAATCCGCCACTAACAACAGGTCACAAAAAACAACTTTTGCAAGTACATAGAGTATGTAGCAAAAGAAAGGGGTTAAATTATTAAGAACATTATGCCACATGATTTTCTTTCAACAAAAGCATTATTTGATGGAGATGAAGTGAAGAGCAAACTCGTACAAGAACTCGAAAAAAAAACGTTCACCTAAAGAATTTCAATTCAAAAAGGTGTCCTCATTGAAAACTGCCAATTGTTGTGGACTATATATCGCAATTGTAAATTGTCAAGATTTCATTCATGCAAAACTTCGGAGAGGTCATTCAATCTGATCTACAGTTATCAAAGTCAGTGTGCACCTTGCAAGAACTGAACATTGTCTTTGACAGTTATCTTGAACTATCTGTCAAAGAATGTGAGAGAATCAGACAAATGTCTACAAGTGGAACAATTGATCTTGCCTGCCTCAAAAATTCAATACCTATACCTGTGAAACTTGATCAATTCTGGTCATCAATAGCGAACAAGATGAACTTGGAGATGTTAAATCACCAAAATATTGCTGATTCTTCAGTGAACACTGAATTTCTAATTATCACAAAGTGGAATGACTGCAATGAGGAATTGGTGCCTTCAGAGATGTATTAAAAAAGTAAGGGCAATATAGTTCAAGAACTTAACAGCAAATTGGAGGAAGCTGACCTTCATGTTGTGCCACATGTTGAGTTGGCTATTTTAAATGGTTCCAATGGAGTCATTGTACTGTCAAATGACACAGATGTTACTATTGTGCTAACTTAGATTTGTTACAATGTTCATAAGTCAAGGACTGCCAGAGTTATGGATACGTTATGCAAGAGGTGAGAAAAGACATGTAATCCAGCTTCATATTCAGTACAAGAAACTTGACCCAGAGATGCCAAGTGTTCTTATCAAGGCAGGTATTCTGATGGGTGAGGACACTATGAGAAAAATCGGAACACAGCTTGGAGCTTTAACTGATGAACCTGTGAGGTTTCTAAAAGGATTTGCAGAGACAGAAGAATAACATGACTTTAAAGACAAAGAAAAATGCCTTGTGCATGTGTGGAAAATGAGTTCTGACTGTCACATGTTTGACGATCTTCGGTACAGTGAGTTGAAGAGATCAGTTCTGCTAAGTGACATTCCACCGACATCATATTCTGTGTGTGGACACATTAAAAGAGCGTTCTACTTGATCAGAAGAGGTGTAAATGTTTTGGATCATGCATATGTAGAGAAAGATCTATGCAAATTTTTTTGGTATGATATTTATGGTGTCCTGAAACCTACGAAATTGTTAAAGTCGCTACCCACAGAACTTGCACGTACATGTACTTGCAAAACCTGTGCTACAAAAAGATGTCCCTGTTGATATGCTCTCCTCAAATGTTCAATATTCTGCAAATGTACCACAAGTGATTGGCAAAACAAATAAATAAAGAGAACTATGAAAATGTGTCTAAAACAGGAGTTATAACCTATTATAGCCGCCAATTTGGAAAATGGCAGCAGGGTTGCTCTGAGGAGTTATTTTCTGTCTCTATAAGACTACATGACCCCCAAAATCAATGTTTTGACATCAAAATGAAGTATATAGGTCTCATGGTTTCTGAAATATTACATCATCACTGCAACACATCTGCCATTTTTAAAAATGTAGTCCAGAACAATTTGGCCCGGACCAGCAATATCTATCCAAGCTAAAGAAGAATGCGGTCCGAGAGGTTTGGCTTCCAGTAGGTGTCAGAAGTATGCGGGGTTCAACGTACAAATGTACGAGATCTCCGCATCCCCTCCAGTGACCATGAGGCACAGTGTTGCTTTTTCTTAAATCAGTGTGCTAACGTACATTACGTATGTATATTTTTTTTAAAAAACGCATGCCTTACTATTGTGGCATCACACTTATTTCACCCTATTAAGGTTGACTAGGAGTGGCAAGTTTCTCGACACTGGGCTGGTCCCAGTGTAGTCCTGACGAAGAGCTGGGGAGCTCGAAACTAGTTGACTTCAAGATATGCTAGGCACACATTTCCATTATAGTTAGGGTCCCTTGTCATATTACCCCGTTTTTAATTTTTTCAGCTTAGAGCACCAATAAAGTTTATTTTGTAGCCCACTAGCTGATTATTTTAATTTTCCCACTCCACCACTACTTCACTTGCACTACACATAGTTTACAAAATTTCTAGTGCTCCTACGTAACACCGCAAGTCGTAGCACGCCTCAGTCCGTAGAGGACTGGGAGGACCCCTATGATGAAGCATGTCACCGTGGGGAAACCCTGGTGAGTGAGGGGACTATAGAAAGAGATAATACTTCCCTTTCTTTCTGATAACGGTGTCTTTAAGGATCAAATTGTTTCCTACACCTTTTGTTTCTCCCGGTTAGGTTCCTGTCTACCTGACTCGTTCAGGTAGTTTTTTTTATAGATATATTTGTGGAGGGTGAACCTAACTTTTACCTCTACTTTCCCCTTATTTCTGGATAAATATCCAAGCTAAATACCTTCTCTAATGATCCAAACACACAAATCAAAAATGAAAATCTCTGGAGAACAATTTTTTTATGGAGGTATATGAGGGGGGCAGTAGTAAAATAGACGCCAGTGTGTAAGGAAGAAGACCTTTTTAAAAATGTCCTCTAAATCTCAATCTAGTATGGGTACCCACAAATTCAGAGATGTACAAATAACCGCTCCTAAACTCCATATCTGGTGCTTATTTTGGAAATACATAGGTTACTTCATATCCATTTTTCACTCTACATAGTTCACCATATGAATCGGCCTATGCTAGGTACGCATGAAAAAAACATTTTCAGCTGCAGCTCATTTGTTGGCTCTGGGTACCTCGGGTTTTTGAACAACACAAAAATCCTATATATCTTTGCAACCAGAAGGGTCTAGCACACATAAAGATATATTGCTTTTGTAAATTGTCTATTGTGGCAAAAGGTTACAAATGAAAATGTTGACACAAATGGCCACTTTGTCCTACTCATTTTTAAAATTTATTTAAATCAACAGTTAGTTTCTTTGAAAAAACCTTGAGGAATCAACACATATTATCTCTTGCTTGATTCAAAATTGTATCTGCTTTTCAGACATCCATAACTTCCCTGGATCCCCCATGGGTATCAAATCGGTTTCCACTACAAACTGAAAGTAGATTGAAAGCACAAATTATAGGAATAATGGGTTGCCTCTTTGAAAAATGCCAAACTTGTGCTAAAAAATAGTTGTTTTTTTATTGAGCTCTGCATGTTCCTGGAAGCATGGAATATGGTGACATTAGTGCAGCAAAGCTTTTGTTGATACCATTTTTAGGGGTAAAACAGACACTTTTGTGCAGAGCATTTTTTTCCTATTTTTATTAAAAAACTTAAAATGTAGCTATATTTTGCCAATTTTCTCTGTACCCTACTTGGGAATCCAAAAAACCTGGGTACCTTTAGAATACCCAGGATGTTGGGAAAAAGGGACTCAAATTTGGCTTGGATACCTAATGTGAAAATAAAGTTATGGAGCCCTAAGTGCAAACTACTCCAATTAGCCAAAAAAGGGGTCAGCACTGAGCCTCAGCAGTTAAGGGGTTATACTGGATTCTTGATGAACCTTAAGAATAATCGGTGTACTTAGGGTGAAATTAATATTTAAAACCTGGGTTTCTCACCTATCAAAAAGGTTTATTATGATAGGTTTGTACAGCATGGTTTAAGCTGCTGCAGTCAGGCTACACAAGGTAGACTTTAAGCCATGTTTTACAGGGCAACCCTGTGGATTCGACAAAAGGTGCTATAGTCCACAAGTGGCAGGTACCTTCCAGGCTCAGGGGGCATTTTATATACTATATTCTATACTAGTGGCTTATAGGCAAGTTAAATATGTCAATCAAGGATGAAACAATTGAACTATGTTTAAATGAGGAGCACATGCACTTTACTCCTGTTTAGCAGAGGTAAAGTGCACAGAGTTCCAGGTCCATCAAAAATAGGGTACAGAAAAAAGGCGAAAGGTCTGGGTTGACCATGCAGAAATGACCCTTTGTAACTCATCAGGTTATCTACTCTTTCAACTACTTCTTTAAGGCTGACCCAGTAACACACTTCATGAGTGAGGCAACAATATTGGTGATTCCTGACATGGGCAAGACATCCACTTTTTCTCCTCCTGCAAACCTAAAGCCCTTCTCAATGTGAACGCTAAATCCTTTGCATCTAGACCTAAAGCATCTCTGCCTGACTTGATACACACAATAGTTTAAAGCATACAATCCTTTGATAACAGGAGACGTACAATGCACCTAATTGAAAAGATGCATAAGAAACCATCCCCAGCCTTACTCATGTCATTTGGATAGAAGAGGACCTTTAACTGAGTCAACTGGACCTTTCTGACTTCTGTGTTGAATCAAACAGGGTTCAGCCCCCTATACATAGTCGTGCTGATGGCAAATTATTAACACATTACTGCAAGGTCCGCAAACGGTCACCTCTCTCAAACACTGTGACTCCATAGAAGCATGCAACAGTATTGTTTGCTCTTCGCATTGAACTGTTTCTCTGTCATATTCTAAAGACTACAAAAAGTGATGAATGGAATACGTGAATTAATCTCAACCACTGGTAATTACTAGGACCGCATACTAATCCACTCCTTTTTTGCACATTAGGCAACCTCAATTTGGACCCAGCTATATGCAAATAAGTCTTGAGTCTGCCCTAATGGGAGCAGTCCAGGCTGAACTGCCAGGCCAGGTTCTTCCTGAACTGGAACACACGCAACCCAAGAATAGTTTCACCCTGGCTATGGGCTCAACAGCCAGGTATAGCTCCATTCCAGTGGCACAGTGAGCACGGGACCCACATCTGGGAATACCCAGCAAAGATAGGGCATCAAAAAACTATTGATGGATTGAATGATTGAATTAATCTCTGGTAGAGAGGTCTGAATAAACAGATCATGCAACGAAAATGGAAGACCTTGAGGAGAGGCATAAACAAAAGTATGTCTTGTGTGATTAATCACAATAAACACTGTATAACCTATTATAACTGATACTCTACACACACCCATGTGCATTCACTGTGTGTATCCCAATGTTAGGCAGTAATATTGGAAGAGTTGGGGGAAGAGGAGACACTTTAAATAAATGGTGGGAGTGCAGTCGGCTTTCAAATTTTTGAGAAGATGTGGAGAAAGCTTTAAAGGAAATGATGGCTACCCCATCCTTCTGTAGCCTCGGTCTGATACTGGGTCTGACATCATCTGGTTACAAATACATTCTAGCCTGCAATATTGGTTGGAATCATTTACCGTTTTAGGGAGTGTGGAAACCACTGTTGAATATCTATCCTAAACTCCGGATGCCCGCCTAGGTGGAGAGCAATGGGGCTGTTTCTCTGACCTTGCTATTGGTGGCAGGCTGAAGTTTTGAAAGTGATCATTGCAGTTTCCGGTTGTGAACTATTGTAGGGTAATGTATGTCTTTGTGACAGAATATTCAGAGGAGTTCCACTTGTGGGAGGGAAGAGAGGGAGAGAACTCGGGTTTTGGTAAGTGCATTGTAACTATCTAACAATACCCAAAGACGATATGCAGGATGCTATATTTGTTGTTTAAAACTTAACAAGAATATATCCGAAAAAACAAATTGTATTGAAATAAAAGCAACCATTAAATAGAACAGTACACATGCTTTCAAAGAGGCTGGTGCACTTACAACAGGTATAGAAGCCTTTTTAAGTTTAAATGCACATCACAGGGAATGTTATTCTTGTTGTTGTAATAAAATGTGGTATAGGCTTTGTATTACTGCTCACGGAAGAAATAGCTTAAACTGAAAACACACATAGATAACTAAACAGCAATTAAAAAAATTGAGAAAATGGAGAGAAAAAACACAAAGGCAAAATATTGGCTCATCAGCCCTGGCACTGGAGTGCATTTTTGTCAAGAGATGCAAACATGTGATGATGCAATATGCCGTTAATCTCAGTGCCAGGACTAAAAAGAACATGCTTGATGGGATCTGTTTAGCTCATGACTTTACCTCCAGCTGCACAGCAAATCTGGTGGCATGGGCAGAAAGCATTGGCTATTACACAAAAGTGTTTGCCATTCTGTGTGTACCATGATTGGTCAAAGTTTGATACTGGTGCATACTGCATGCCCTGATCTCTGCTTACAGCTGGGATGCCTCATAATAAAGTTGAACATAGTGCAAAACTAGAAATGGAAAAAAGTGGTGCTTTCTTATGAGTCCAAACCAAGATTTTCTAGTGCTGCCTGATAGTGGTGCAGGTGACAACCCAGCCTCAAATTGCAGTTCACAGAAATCTTCCTAAAAAGCAAAACTCCCTCTATGTTCTATCCCTGAGCAACTACTTCTACGCGCATCCACTGGCCCATCAACTGTGAAACTGCTTGTTGTTGACCTCCTGAATTTCCCAAATGCTCAATGTATCTAGGTGTCAGAAAAATATTCATCCATTCGCGCCTCTATAAGTGATTTTTTATATGCGAGCACACAAAATGCCGCAGATAAAACTGGAGCCCCCCACACACACACAACAGGCAACCATAAGAAGTATTTATGTATGTAAAACACGTTTGGGTCCTCTTACTGCCCAAAATCCAGTTGAATAAAAATCCATATTTGACAGAGAATCATGTAATATTGCAAATATTTCAAGGTTCCCTGTGAAATATGGATTTCATCATCATAATGACCGCCCCCAAACCACACTGCACAGCTTTAGCATTGTCAGGGCTACTAGGAGGATGCAACATGGAGGAACAAACTATGCCACACATTCTCTAGAAGAACCATTGTTGTTTATATTAGTTAGAAACAACATTTTGTGTGGAATTTGTAAATTATGCGGCAAATATGGTAGATCCATAAACATGTAGTAAATGCTACAGTCATAGACTCACATAAATCCACTTGCTCTCACCATTGTCCCTAATTTTATCAACAATGGTCAGGGCACATGGTGGTTTCATCATCCCACTGCTACCAAATTCGGAAGTGGTGACAGCACCTGGGAGAGGGAAGACACACCTGGTGGCCCTGGTGTTTCCACTTGGCTGTCTGATGCTGAAGGAGGGCTATTGCTCACACTGAAGACATGTGATGATCCACCTGCAGATGATGCACCACTTAGATTAGCTGTATCACAAAGGAACCGGCCAGCCCTGCTTTTCATTTCTTAGATCTTAAGTATATCACCTTTGCCATAAATACAGGTTTGATTTCATTCTTGGTTGCATTTCACTTTGAGCCTCTCAAAACACACATGGCATAAAGTAAAATGCTTGAAACATTCCTTCTTAACTCTATTTTGAAATAATAATACTTTCAGTTCATGTCACTTGTACACTTTGTTGAGGGGTCTTGACTTTTGCAGTCATTTTCGGGGAATGATCACCTTCACAGTGCATTGCGTCACCATTGGGAGGACACATAGCAATAGCAGCTGACCTTTGCCAGGGAGCTAAAGCGCCATTGGCTCTCGAAATACATTTTCAGCATAGCAGCTCTTTTCCAATACATTTGTTTCACATCTTGCAGGATATGGGCATGACTGTTTCCCGATTTGTGTTTACTAGCACTTTGTGTTCACTGATTCTTAATTTCTATTTACGGGTTACTTTTCAATGAATTTCAAACACCCAGTGAGCTTTAGTTGTTCCTGTTTTTATCACTGCTGAACTACTGATATCCCAAGGAGGAGACTATCTTTAATGAGTAAACAAGCATTGGCAAAGCCAATAGGTCTCGGCAATGCCCTAGTTATTGGCCTTGTCAATATGAATGTCTTTTAGCCATGTTGTATAGCAACACATCTGCCATTTAGCTTTGCTAAAAGTCACTGAAAGCCCAGAATCACAGGATGTTGAGCCGAGTCTTTTTGCCTCACATCTTGAGTTTATTGTCCTGCCGCTCCTAACAAAATAAAGTGCTATGACGTGGCCTGTGCTAGCCTCATCATACACTTTTTTCAGTGCCTTGGGCATTGCCAAGATCTATTGGCTTTGCCAATGCTTATTCGGTGTTAACGGGGGCTTGCTGAACAAATGTGGAAGCGACAGTGAGAAACAGCTGAGGATGGGCAAACCACTTACCCTTTCCCCTGCGTATGACAATTTTTGTGTCATTGTGTAATGTAACTGGTGAGCACTAAAAGCACTCCAATACCATTGGCTCGTGTCAGCACTATGACAAGATGGAGGACGGAACAAGCCATCAGATTGTGCAAAAAAAAAGCAGCAGCGACGGAGAAGGTAGTGGGGGACGGTTCAAGCAGGAGGGAATGAAGAGATGGGCAAGCAACAACAGGAGAGGACGAGAGGAAGCAACAAAGAAGGGGGAAAAATATCTTAATTGAAGCAGGAACAGCAACTAAAATGAATGTGTCATTGTGGAATTTAACTGGAGAGCACTTAAAGTGCTCCAATACCCTCGGCTCGTGTACGTGCCATGGCAAGATGGAGGGCAGAGCGAGCGTCCAATACCATCAGATTGTGCAAAAAAAAAATCAAGTGCTGTCCATGTTTTAACAACGTTTTGAGAAATGCATTTGTTTATGTACATGCGCATGCATTTTAGTGTTGTGTTTGTATGTGTACAAGGGAGACTATGGCTAGAGGGAGGACGGAACAAGCGCTCCAATACCATAGGATCATACAAAAAACAATAAAAGTAGGTGACAAGGAAGGTAGTGGGGGAACGGGTCAAGCAGGGAAGCAGGAGGGATGGGAAGATGGGCAAGCAGCGATAGGAGAGGGTGGGAGGAAGCAACAAAAAAGGGGTAAAAAAAAACCTTAATTGAAGCAGGATTAGTGACAAAAATGAATGTGTCATTGTGGAATGTAAGTGGTGAGCACTTAAAGCGCTCCAATACCATCAGCTCAGGTTCACGCCATGGCAAGACGGAGGATTGTGTAAAAAGAAAATAAACAAGTGCTGTTCGTGTTTTAACAACTTTTTAAGAAATGCATTTGTTTATGTACACGTGTATGCATTTTAGTGGTATGTGTGAATGTGTGGGAGATGGCCTGAAAACACTATGGAGTGCTTGAAAACAAAGAAAAAGTAACTGTGCAAACTGGGAGCAGTGTACGTAGACATGTACTTAGTCCATGCACTATGGGAGAGCCAAACACAAGAAGAGGGCATGATGCCGCATGCCATGCCAAATGGCATAAGAAAATGAGAGAGACACCAGAGCGGGAGCAGTGGATGTTTACAAGTACTTGGTCCATGCACTGGGGGGAGGGGTAAATGCAAGAAGAGGCATGACCATGCATGCCAGGGACAAATGGTGACAAGAAATATGAGACGGACAATGGAGCTAGGAAACGGAAGCCTGTGGGCGGGCTGAAGCCCACAGATTAAACACATGTCCCTTCAAGACACTGCATGCACTGTCTAGCCGAGACCTAAAAACAGAAAGTCCAATGGAAAGAAAGCTGTAATCTATTAATACCAGTAAAATGCTCCATAATATGAGTGTAGACACATATTTTCATTAAATCAGAGAATCAGACAAAAAAAATTATATTTTATAAATTTTATATAATATCTCACTATGTTAAAAGAAAACAGCCATGTTCATTTACTCTTTTAGGATAAAATGTGACATAAATGTAGAATCTTGAGCATTCTTTATTTTCCTATTCTTATATGGAACATGTGAACAGGTCCAATCCAGGAAGATAATTTTATACATTTAAGTCTGGCAAGTGACACATTTAGCTGTTTTTTCAGACCTTATAAAATACATTTGCACCGTGAGAGGGGCAAAGGGCCAGCTGCCCTCAACAAATGGTTGTTGTGTCATTCACGTGTAGATCAGCTCACATTCATCAACCATTGGTTGATACCAAGTGCCACTCATGGCAAAAAGAGTTTCGCCACTGCACCAATATACCTCCAGTTCACTGGAGCAGCAGTTAAATACGAGATGAAACTGCCTACAAATAAAACTAGTTTCACCCATTGAGCGTGGACCAGTTCCCTCTTCCCTGTATCCTGGGGGCACCTGCTTGGGTCATTGGCTTTCTGACCTTTTTGCCAGGCGTTTCCCTTCTCCACCCTCCTCTGATGACCAGAACTTTTTTACTTTCTGGCAGGGAATGAAGATGATGTTGGAAGTGCTTCTAGGTATTTTTTAGGATGTCTTAGTTATGCATGTGCAGTTGTGGAAAATTTGGGAGTTCCAGAAGGTGGCAGCATTTTTTTTATAGCTACACAATGCATAGTGAAAAACATTTCCAGATGTCACCCACAACACCTAGTGATGTTTATGTGAGTGTACAGCCTCCCCTGCCAAAGAGATTGTGAGAGGGAGCTGGCAGGCAGACAAGGTGCAGCCACAACCATCTGGCCCAGAAATTACTGTGGGTGGGCTAGGCAAGGAAACAATTTGGGCAGGCTATGTTGGGTAAGTGGGTTGGGAGCTCAGAGCAGGGGGTGGGCAGGGTAGACTTCAGCACAATAGCACTATTACCCCGCACTGTACTGAGTGCTACCACTTTTTGAAAATCTAGGCACAGATAAGCACTTTTGAGAGCTTTATAGTTTTAAACAAATAGATATTCAGAGTTACAAGAGTTCATAACTTTGCATATCCATATACTTCCAACGTCCACTGCTTTTGCAGGGATGGTGACTTATTTACCTTACTTCATGGCCGCCCGTTGACATTTTTCACAGACTGTGCAGTATTTGGTGATGTATGATTATCTATGGAGGATTACTTCCCCAGTAACAATACCACCACTTAGCATTTATTTTGACTTTATAGAAAGATTATTCTGACTGGACAGACTGCGAAGACATCCTTTGCCCTGTCGCACTTAAGCAGCTTACTATTGGCTACTAGCTGGGCAAATGAAGAGAGGGCAGGTGGGTTTCACCCAGGTATGCTTTCACGGTAATTTCCATCAAAGGGGTCAACCTCTCTTGAATGTGTGTAGTTTAAGCTGAGAAGGAGGTACCGTGACACCTGAGGGGTCAGGTGACTCACCAGTAAGTATGCAAGTGGGAGCATGTTCATTAAAATAGATGAGAAAGAACACTGGGAAAATACGCATGGCAACTCTCTAATCGATTATTTGTCTTGACTGATGGGCACTTCTTGGTTAGTGTTTTGGAGGATAACATGGCAGATCCTCATTAGTGCTGTAACAGACACCTAGATCACTCATTGGGTTTGTTCTCTATGATTTTGAATAGGATTTACTAACCCATGGTAGGAATTAAGAGAATGCAAAAGAATTTGAGATATGGCTGTAAACTTGGAAGTTTGTAGGGTTCATGACTAGTTTGTGTGACAGGGGAGCCAATGCTCCATCCTTTTTTAAAGGAGTGTGCAAAAGGGGGAGGAGCCAGATGGCAAAGTTTATTAGTCATAATGTGTCATATAAAAGAGTAGGAGGAATGTTAAGATAAGGAGGGGTTTGAGGCTAGTTCAAGGCAAGAGGAGAAAGAGAGAAGAGAGTGAGAAGAGACCTGGTGCTGGCGAGGTTGATAGAAGGTGGAAATAGAAAGTAGTGGAGAGAAGACATTAACATGCAAGGAGGCAATTTTGGGAAGGCAAAATTACTATGACGGGCAACATAGCTTCCTTACTTCCTTCACCCTCCTGACCAGATCAGAGCAAATTCATGTTGTCTTTTGCCTCTCAACCAGTGGTGGCTAGGGAGCATCGAAAAAGGTGTTGTTTTACCATATTGAACCGAGGAATCAAGACTGTCTCAGCACAGGTGGTTCTCTCTCCATAAACATTCTAAATAAATGGGGGAAAATGTTACATTTTACAGTAAAATTCTAAAAAATATATCCGTTCATAAACTTAGGTTTCATAGGCATTTCTGAAGATTATGGTATAGTTTATTTCAATACTTTGGGCTTTGCCACTGTACAAAGGAGCATTATTTCTCTGCATCTACAATTAATTTGAGAACTAGTCAGTAAAATGTGTACTCAGTATAAAAGCAAGAGACATTGAAAATTTTCCTCTTTATGATTCATTACCTAATTATCAATATGCCAACACGTGTTACGTGATCAAGATTACTCCATCAAGGCAATATTGATAATCCAGTAAATCACTACACAACAAAAATAGTAAAAAACACTAATAACACATGTGTTAATCTAATGTCAGTATACACTGTTACATACAATTCACTGTTATAAAAGAAAATAAATACACTGGTAAAGAAGTTGCTAAGCTTACACATATGAAAGAACTGCTTGTTAACTTGAAAGACTGATGATTTCAGGATCATTTAAATGGTGGGAACTCAAGGCAGTATTTGGATGCTAAGATGATACAGCATGGATTCAGAATTAATCTTTTTCCATCAGCAGACTATACCATTAAACAGCAGTCAAAAAGTGAGAGTACATCATTTAAACTCATAAGATTGTTTAATTGCACAAGCTAAATCACATATGGAGAAATTAATGATTGAGATTAATGAAATTAAAAAAGAAATAGATAATTTGAACCTGGACGATGTGACTAAAAAAAGTTATATGTTGAATAACATTGTGGATACATTTCAGGATGATCGAAGGAGTAAGAAAGAAACTTTTTAGCGATAAGAGAAATTACAGACAGGGTAGATACACTTATGCTAAGAAGTTTGATTCTATTAAAACAACTAATGTAGGGTTGAAAGATAGGATATCTGTAAGAAGTGAGCACTCTTACATAAGTTCAATAAGTAGTTGGAGCGGAATGGATAATGAAGATCTAAGTGGTTCTACATCTTTAAATAATGTGCCTTTTTTCAAGTTAAGAAGAATGAGATTAGTACTCTTTGAACTCAAACCACAGAGAAGAGAAAAGGGTCTGTTGAGTATGAATATGAATTTGTCAGATAGGCCATCAGATGTTGAAGTAAAGTTTCTGAATGAAGCATTGATGTTTTCCCAGCATGTCAGTTTAATTTGTTTGGAAATTGAAGTTTAAAACATTTTTTAAATAATTCTGACTAAGGAGAGTGTTAATATTATCGAACAATTGGATACTCAAAGAATGCTTAAAGATTTAATTGATTTACACTTTTTGATGACACTAGATGCAGAAAGGGAATTTGATATCATAGAAGTACCATCAGATTTGAATACTCATCGATACAAAAATAGACTGGTCCCAGGCTAAAATCTAAATTTTGTTTCGAGAGTACCTTGCAAAGATAATATTGATATCTTCTAAAAGTGTGTATTGAAGAATTTATGTAAAAAGCATAAGAGATCTTATATAGATAACTTGACAAGGGCGGAAACAGAGACCTTGAAAGCATTGCAAGATGACAAATGAACTACAACATGCAATAAAGGGTGAAAGTGGTGATTTTAAATCACCATGATTACTTTTTAGAAGCCCTGCAACAATTGAATGATAAGGAATGTTGAAAAGAAATTGGAAGAGATAAATATCATATGGTGAAAAGTGAGCTAGCATGATTAATAAGGAAGTGGTATGATCAACCAATAATCTAAGAAGATGAATTCAGATATTCAAATATAGAGAAATCTCAAATTCGTATTATATACTTTTTTTCAAATGTGTGTTAAGGATTTGTATCTTCACCAGGTAGACCTATAACATCAAGTATAGGGTGTCTTACAGAATACTTATCTGAATACATTGATATATCTCTTCAACCATTATTTAACGATTAGTCATCCTATATTAAATTATTATTATTATTATTAGGGAGATTTATAAAGCGCATGGTTACGCTAAAAGCGTGTCCCCGCGCTACATTTGAAAACTCGGACAGAAGTGGGGAGAAGGCTCAGTTATCTTGAGAAAAGGTGTGTTTTTAAGTTTTTCCGTAAACTGGATTCCGAAGGGTCTAGGCGGAGATTAAGAGGCAGGGCGTTCCAGCACTTCGCTGCCAAGTGGCGAAAAGAGCGTCCACCCATGCGGGCCTTTCTGATCCTAGGGACCACCAGTAGACCTCCGTGAGAGGAACGCAAGGCACGTGAGGGTACATACTTGATGGCTAGGTTCTGGAGTGGTGTCGGCGCTTTCCGAGCAAGAATGCGATGACAGGTGCAGAGGGCCTTGAATTCCACTCTGCTTCTTACTGGCAGCCAGTGGAGATTGTGAAGGGCAGCTTTAGAATCTGATCTTTTGGGGAGTTTTAAGATGAGGCGGGCTGCCGCATTCTGCAATACCTGGAGGCGATTAATTGCCTTACAGGTGGCACCCAGATACAATAGGTTGCCATAGTCCAGGCGCGATGTAACGAGGGCGTGTACCAGTGTTCTCCGGGCGGACATTGGGAGGAGAGCAAGGACCTTGCGTAAGATTTTTAAGACGCTGAAACAAATACCCGCCACTCGGTTTATTTGGGGTCCAAAAGACAGATCAGCATCAAACCATACGCCCAGGTTTTTGACTTCCTGACGGGGCATAGGAGCCTCCCCCAGACAAGGGGGCCACCATGCCGATGACCAAGCGGAAGGACTCCCCCCCACCACGAGCACCTCTGTCTTGTTGCCATTTAGCTTAAGGCAATTGATGGACATCCAGGTAGCAAGGTCTTGCATGCAAGCCTTGAAACTGTTCGAAGCAAGTCCGGGTCCTCGTGAGAGGGAGATGACCAGCTGCGTGTCATCTGCGTATGACACGATTTTCAAACCATGGCTCACGGCAATCGAAGCCACTGGGGAGATGTAGAGATTGAACAAAGTTGGGCTCAGGGACGATCCCTGGGGAACGCCCTGTCCCAAACCCATGTCTCTCGAGTAGTGGTCACCCAGGCGGACTTGGAAGCTTCTCCCAGTCAGGAAGGATTGGATCCATAGGAGTGCAGCTTCAGATATACCTCCGTTATTCAAACACTGTATCAAGTTGGCATGAGCTACAGTGTCGAATGCTGCACTCAGGTCCAATAGGATGAGGGCCATGGTATGACCCTCATCCGCCCCCTGACGAAGAGCCTCCACCGCTGTTAAGAGTGCGGACTCTGTGGAATGACGGGGACGAAAGCCGAATTGAGTGTCATGTAATAATGCCGCTTTTTCAACGAAGTCCATCAGTTGTGAGTTGACCAATTTTTCGGCTACTTTGGCCATGTAAGGGAGGAGTGAAATTGGACGTAGGTTCTCTAGTTTCTTGAAACTGATGGTTGGTTTCTTCCTTAGGGGTAGAACCACCGCCTTTTTCCAGTCTTTAGGTACGATCGCGCTACTAAAGGACATGTTAAGTAGATGTCTGATGTAGGGTTCTAATACCACCAGACTGTCTGTCAGACGTTTAGGTGTGGTAGGGTCCCGAGGAGAGCCCGACCTCACGGATTTACAAATTTTTACGAGATCTTCTGGTGGCGGGATAGCAAAGTGGGTCAGTCTAAGTCTATCACCCCATTCCCTAGGGCTTTCGACAAATTCTGCCCCAGTTATAGGCTGTGTTGGGAACGCTGCGTATATTTTTGCTATTTTCTCTGAAAAAAAATTGGCAATTTTATTGCACGATTCGGGGGAACAATCATCAGGGACACTGGATGATTTTCCGCTCGAGAGAGTTTTGGAGAGCGAAAACAGCTCTTTTGTGGAATTGCTGGCTTCATTAACTCTAAGCGTATAGTATGCTGTTTTGGACTTTCTGATTAGACCATGGTAGAGTCGCCTCTCTGTTAAGTAGGTGGCTCTAGATTCTTTGGAGAAAGTCTTGCGCCATTCTCTTTCGAGTCTCTTCAGTGCGGTTTTCAGGGCTCTAAGTTCTTCGTTGAACCAAGGGGCTGTTTTTTTAACACGGCCCCCAGATTTGGTTTTTTGAAGAGGAGCAGTGTAGTCTAGTGCCTCAGTGATACGATTGCAAAGGTTAGTGTTGGCTGTGTCAGCGTCATCCCCCCCCGGGCTCCCCCCTTTAATCAATGCCTCGCAGAATTTATGCTGGGAAAAAGTAGCCCAGTTCCGTCTAAGATGATACAGCAGTGCTGGCTGCGGAGGTCTATTTCCAGGGCTACGAATGGTGAAGGGAACTAAGTAATGATCCGACCAGGGAATAGGAATAGGGGGTTTGGCTTCTACTTCCCCCCAGTTAGCAAATATGGGATCCAAAAGGTGACCCAACTGATGTGTTGGACCACTCACAATTTGAGTCAGCTGGAGGGCACCTAATGCCTGACTGAAGTTCATACTAATACTGTCTGATGGATTATTGAGATGTAGGTTAAGGTCTCCAAGTACCAAAAATTTATTGTTACATAAAACGGTCTCCATGATGCCTTCAACCAGGCTTTCCTCAAACTTGGCTATAGGACCAGGGGGTCTGTAGATTAGCATTAATAGTGAAACTCCCAGCCTCACTATCCAGGATAGGGGAGCTTTCAAATTGGCATTGCAAACTTTCTCGGACTACAATTGCGATGCCCCCTCCTCTGCCAGTGGGTCTGTCTTGTCTGTGTATTGTGTATCCTGCTGGAAGTGCCTCAAGGGCATCGACTGTAGAATCGTTATCTAGCCATGTTTCTGTAAGAAACATAAGGTCCCATTTTGTCTCAGAGAGTAGATCATATAGGTCCAACTTATGTTTCCTTAATGATCGCACGTTAAGTAGTCCACAGTGTAAAGTGTAGTCCATGCTGGTCATGTTCCTGTCATGGTCAAAAGAGAATTGGCAGTGTTCACAGCCTGTAGTGATTTCTACGTGTAGTTTATGCTTGCATGACACATTAACGTTGCGGCGTAAGGCAAGTAATTCCTGCTTGCTCCACCGTATGTGGTCATCCCGAGGGGCATGGGGTATGGCCCTGGACCGCGGACGGGCGCAGACGGGCTAGACTTAGGAGCGACTTCGGCGCGATGCCGGCGCGCCCGCTGCGCGTCCGGAAAGGGCACATTGATATAGGGGCGGAAGTCGTGGCCTCGCGAGTGGGGGTGTCTGTAGGATCGGGCGCGCGAAGGCGGCAGCGCGTTTCCTGCCTGCAGCAACGCTAGGAACAGCTGAGCTAGAGCTTCCCAACTTCCCAACAACTCCCAGGTCAGTAGGTGCTCAGGGGTACAAGTGCTCGTTAAAATACACAGCAAAATGACAGTTTTTTAAAATGAGATCGAGAACAGACCTCCCGGCTTCCGCCTCAGGAGTGTTACAAATGTTTGGCGCGCTTGTCAGTCAGCGCGACTATAAGGCCGGGGGAAAGTGGGCGTGGCGTCGGGGTAGGCGTGGCCTCGCAAGTGGGCGTGTCTGTAGGATCGGGCGCGCGAAGGCGGCAGCGCGTTTCCCGCCTGCAGCAATGCTAGGAACAGCTGAGCTAGAGCTTCCCAACTTCCCAACAACTCCCAGGTCAGTAGGTGCTCAGGGGTACAAGTGCTCGTTAAAATACACAGCAAAATGACAGTTTTTTAAAATGAGATCGAGAACAGACCTCCCGGCTTCCGCCTCAGGAGTGTTACAAATGTTTGGCGCGCTTGTCAGTCAGCGCGACTATAAGGCCGGGGAAAAGTGGGCGTGGCCTCGGGGTAGGCATGGCCTCGCGAGTGGGCGTGTCTGTAGGATCGGGCGCGCGAAGGCGGCAGCGCGTTTCCCGCCTGCAGCAACGCTAGGAACAGCTGAGCTAGAGCTTCCCAACTTCCCAACAACTCCCAGGTCAGTAGGTGCTCAGGGGTACAAGTGCTCGTTAAAATACACAGCAAAATGACAGTTTTTTAAAATGAGATCGAGAACAGACCTCCCGGCTTCCGCCTCAGGAGTGTTACAAATGTTTGGCGCACTTGTCAGTCAGCGCGACTATAAGGCCGTGGAAAAGTGGGCGTGGCCTCGGGGTAGGCGTGGCCTCACGAGTGGGCGTGTCTGTAGGATCGGGCGCGCGAAGGCGGCAGCGCGTTTCCCGCCTGCAGCAACGCTAGGAACAGCTGATTTTTCATAGGAACTAGGCTATGTGATGGCTTGACATGGCTTGACAAGTATTGTTGGAGACCAAATTAGTGAATTACCCTAAGCATTAGGAGATGTTGGGGGAATTTGCTAAATTCACTTTGAAAAATCATTTCTTTCTATATCAAGAGAGCCTCTATAGGCAAATTAGGGGCACAGCTATGGATTTGTGATTTACCCCATCCTACGCTGACTTATTTATGGGACTGTTTGAGAGACACTGGGTGGAGAAATCTGCTTTACAAGAATTTGAAGCTAACACAACTTTAGGGTGTCACTTTGTAGCCAACATTTTTTTAATTTTGGAATGGGACTGTAGATAACCTCAAATTATTCTATGCAGTTTTGAATTAAAATGATGGAAATATAGAATTGAGTCTTATGTATAGTAAGAAAATAATTCATAGATAAAGGAAAACTATGTAGTACATTAGATAGAAAAGAATTAGTTGAATTTATTAAAGTGCTTTTGACCCATTATACAAAACATAGCTGCCTTTCACACATGCAAATAAAAACATATTAACATTTAAAAAAGAGTTTAAAAACCAAACCGAAATACTATATACACTAAAACGAAACCAAATATATCTGGTCCAAGAAGACCAAGAATGGAAAACAGTGGTACTACAGCTGACAGCCAGGGCAAATCACAAAGTAAAATGGGCTAGCAGATATTAACACTGCGATTGCTCTTGTTGAGCATTCTGAAGCCCCATGCAAATTTCTCAGCTGAGCCTCAGGTATAGGCCTATTGCCCTGCTCACATGTCCAACAAGGTCACTTAACAAAAAGAATAGCTGGTCTGCCTTATTTCCAGGTTGCTCTTTGCACAGGATCTTAGCTATTGTATTGAATCTCACCTTGCCATAAAGGTCGCAAGCCAACATGAAATGTTCCAAGTTCTCCTTTTCACTGCAAAGGCATTTGTCTATGACTTCCCGGTTCTGTAAGTTCTTGCTCTTAGTTAGGAGCAAACAGCCCCCCCGTTTAGGACAAAAAGTTATCTTTCTCTGTAGTTTGCTAGCAAAATCAGGTATTGGTGAGCCTGCAGTGATGGGTCCAACAAGTCAATGTAGGAACTTACTTTTAGATTTCTAAGGGCAAGCAATATTTCTTATTGTTTTAAGATCGAAGATTGCTTGTTTACATAGAAAAGAACTTCCACCAGTTCACTGTGTGCTACTTCTTTGTACCCAAAACACCAAATTAATACTGTCCCCTAAGGGAAAATGTTGAGAGCAAAAAAATAATGCAGCTATAAGGAGGATTGTAAAAAAAATAAACACAGATCTGAATATGAGTTTCTTAAAAAGAGGAGACTACAACACAACAATTAGTAAAGCTATGTACAGGGCTGACTTGGATAACAGAGAACACTTACTGATGGATAAAGATAGTAAATACAAAAGGAAGAAAAGAGAGGAGTTTAAAGGTGAGAATTTAAATGATAATGCAATATTCAAGTAACAATAGCGAAGTATATGCAGTTTAAAATAAACACCTGCATTTATTGAAAATAAACCTTCATTTAGCTTAATTAATTCACCAGAAAACAGAAATAGTGTATAAAAGTGGTCATATGCCAAAAACAATACTTCAATCCTAGTAATACTATGGTGCTCGATTTACAAAGGTAAACTTAGACATTTGGTCTAAACGTAGACCAAACACCTAAGTAAACGACTTTGGGAATTCACAAAGTGTATTTACAAGTAGTATATTTATGTCTGCACTCCTCCCCGAGTGAGGACATATAGATACTACTCGTAAATGGCCTTTGTGAATTCGCAAAGTTGTAAACTTAGACGTTTGGTCTAAGTTTAGACCAAATGTCTAAGTTTACCTTTGAGTTTAAAATTTAAAGAAATTAGCACACTCTGACTTTCTCAGGATGATGATTTTTATAAGTGTGGTCACTGTATATGCTGAGATTGTAAATATGGAAAGGCATTAACATTTGAAGATCATATGAATAAGAAGCTTCTATAATGTGAGAGACTTTCTGAATTGTAATTCTTCTTTTGGCATACATATAATCACGCATGTATGTTAGAAAATATATGTATGCTCAACTACGAGAACATTGAAATTATGATGATAGAAACACTTGAGAGCCATACATAATAAGCAGTACCCTTTTGGAGAGGACATAACAAGAAAGAATTATCCCATATTATGTGTACATGGACAGAGCAAGGAGTAATAATATCTTGGGAAATAGATGTTTTTTTAAGATACCTTTGTTTAAAGAAGCGACCCATAGATCAGCGTGTGAGTAGGGAAACCTGTATAGAATGAGAATAAGGGTTTTAGACTCATAGGTTGGATTTAGATATTTATATCTGTATTGGAGGGAAAGTGAAAATTCTTCAAGAATGTATTCTTTAAAGTATCCTCTATTTATGTTTTCCATTTTTCAAGTCAGCAAAGGCAGTGTTATCTCTGGAAAGTACTCATATTATGTTTAATATTCTTGGCCACGTTAGATAACACGGTGAGATGTATTATAATATGATGCTAAGCGTTTGACGAACGGGGTTGCAGGTAGAGAGTCCATAAAGTTGTGAATACCACATAGAGGATTATAATGCAGTATTGGACAAGACAATGGCCATATTGGAGACAACGGCATATAAAAAGCAGCCATTTTTAGAACCTCTAGTTGCCTTAATACAGCTCGGGGAATGGCACTATTCTGGTTACTGCTTTGAAACTAAAGATGAGGAGGGGTAGGTGCTATGTTATAAATTCGGAAATATAACAGTTTTTTCATTAACTCGCTGTTATAAAAATAAGGCAAAAAGTGAAGTTTTTATATTTTCAGGTTTAAATAACACCATGCAGAAATGGAGTTTCTCCCAATAATTTGTTTACAGGAGGGAAGCCTAAAGATTGTAAAGAAAGGCAAATATTACAGATTTAATTTGATATTCTAGACTACGAGTCCAGTTAATGTTCCTTATAGTACCTCATTGGCAGGCAAAAGTAAGACTTAAAAAAAATGCCAGCTACAAAACGTTATAGTAAAGAAGTTTATTATGTTGATCACTTTATGGAAACTGAAGATGAATTATCCAATGTATATGTAATATATATTATAAAGTGGTGTATGTCACTCTTAACACTCAGGATATCAATTGTATATTAACTGGATTTTCATTAGGATAGAATGAACTGAAAATATAAAGCTGCTGCTGTGGATTATTATCTCGTGTACCTTGTTTATTAAGACGAAAATGGGTCTTGATGTTATGTTATGTTATGTTATGTTACATCCACTTATAACGCGCACAGCTACTCATGAGTGTCCCGGCGCGATGCCACAAAGGTGAAAGAAAGAGAGTTTTAAGCAAACAGATAAGTCTTCAGTTTCCGTTTAAACAATACAGGGTCCTGAATGGAGCGTAAGTCAAGGGGAAGAGCATTCCAGGCCAGACTGGCCTTCACAGCAAAAGAGCTGCCCCCGAGCCCCTGAAGCTTAAAGCGTGGGACCCGGGCAAAGCGAAGGGACATAGAACAAAGAGCACGCAAAGGGACATAAAAAGAGAAGCGTTTCTGAAGATAAAGGGGGCCGTGCCCATGGAGAGCCCGATGAGCCAGGACCAGAGATTTTAATTTAACTCTGTGCGCCACAGGGAGCCAGTGAAGGGAGCGCAGATGGTGATGCACTCTGATCCTCGCTGAAATGCCCAATAACAGTCTGGCCGCCGTATTCTGTATGACCTGAAGTCTTTTCAGCAGGTAGGCTGGGATACCAACATAGAGGGCATTAGCGTAGTCCAAGCGTGACAAAATCAGAGCGCAAGTAACTGTTTCTTTCGCCGCTTGTGGGAGAAGCAGGAAGAAGTTCCTGAGGGTCTTAAAAAGGCCGAAACAGCAGCCGGTCAGTTTCTTAATGTGCGTCGAAAAAGAGAGAGACTCATCGAACCATATCCCCAGGTTTTTGGCAGGCTGGCCCGTGGAGGATGGCAGAGGAAAGTCCGACTGCCACAGTAAATTTTGGAAATTGGGGGGGAATCTGCCAAATAGCAGAATCTCGGATTTCTGTTCATTACATTTCAACTGTGTGTCCGCTAACCAATTAACAATTGCAGCAAGGCAATGTTGCGCCACTTGGACCGAATCTGTTGCCTTATCCCAAGTGAAAAGTAACTGGGTGTCAATAGGATAGGCCATCACCTTAGCCCCTAGCTCCTCTGCCAGATAAATCAGAGGAGTGACATAGATATTGAAGAGGAGATGGCTAAGGACGGAGCCCTGCGGGACCCGAGTAGTGACCAACTGAGAAGGGGACGAACACGGGGGTGCCAGATCTGATCAACACAGTCCTCCAAAAAGGACCTTACCCAGCCCCAAACAGCACCCATAACACCAATTTCTGCTAGACGAGTCAGCAGAAGATCGTGCGGGACCGTGTCAAATGCCGCAGAGAGATCCAACAAAACAAAAGCCACTCTCCCACCTGCGTCAAGACACTCCCGTATAGCCTCTGACACCTCCACTAAGACAGTCTCCATGCTGTGGGAGGCTCGGAACCCTGATTGAGCTGGGTGTAGGAGAGCCTCTCTCTCTCCACATACTCTGTAAGTTGTTTGTAAGTTGATGTTGTTGAATTGATGAATGTTGTGGTTTTTAATGAAAATTTGGAAAAGTTATTTTTTTTGTGAAAATTGAGAATATGTGACAGGTATAATACATCTTTTATTTATATGTTTGGAAGAATGAATTGTATGTAACAGTGTATAATGAAATTAGATTATCATATATGTAAATACTGTATTTTTTGGGTTGCAATTCTTTACTACAATATAAGACAGACGGGGAGGGGAGAAGGGGTGGTAGGAGGGGAGGAAAGAAAAATGGGAGAAAGGTACCATGGTACATAATACACAATACATTCTGGCAGGTAACAAAGAGCAAGGATTTATTCCTGAACAATCAGAACATTTCATAGCACAGTTTCAAAAAAAGAGAAACAATTAAGATGGTAAGCATATCTTAATTTAGGCATGAACAGATGTGTCAATCAAGCAGATTGAAGCCTAAACATCAGCAGTCCAGTGAGGTTACTAAGTTACCAACCTTCCGTAAGGTCACAAATGAAAAGTGACTGCATTGCGGGTTCTAAAATAAAAGCTGGGGTAGGGAGTGTACATCATTCAGCCAAGAGTTGTGCTAAGCAAATGACCCAGAATTCCTTAATTTGTGTCATATGGTCTGCTGTAACTCAGAAAAGAAAAGTGAGGCATAATCTATAGAAACAATCGTTACCAAAACAGGTGCAAAATCAATTGTGTATAAAAATAAGAACAAATAATAACAATAAGAAATAGAAGTCTCAGAGCATAGATTCCTTCAATCTTAATAAACACTAGGAAAGTGGAGGCGCCACAGTTAAAAGCAGTTTAGGTACGTCAAAGTAACATAAATATACAGTGCCATAACTTATTGGAATGGGGAGGGAAAGAGATGTGCAGAGGGGAGGGGGCTTGGGATGGTTGGGGGTAAAAGGCCAGAGAAAGAAAGGAGAGTGGTAGTGGGGGATGGGGGTAGCTGGTCCATGGTGGTCTTGTCCTACATATGGAGGGAACGGGTGGCATCATAATAGAAGGAAAGGAAGCGCAGGGAGTGGATTCTGGACTGTAGTAGAATTGCATTAATCTTGTCAGGTTCACATTGACATTGTCACCTTGACCTGACTTACCTTCTTCAGCAACAATGGAGATTTAGTGTTGGTAGGGCGAGCAGCGCTGCTGTGCAAGCGCCCACAGCCATTGGAGTGAATTTTGCTGCAGCTCGAGTCGAAAATCTACTCCAGTGCAGCAGCCAACTCGAGAAGCAGCCTTCTGACTACAACCGCCCACGTTAGAAAATTGCACCTGGGTACGGCAGCATTTTGTTCATGCTCACCATCTGACATTTCTGGAGCCTCGCAGCCAAAGGAATTATGCCACACGGCGATTGGTGAAATTTAACCGGAATCTGCAATTAGTAATGCTGGTGAACCAATTCCGCCAATTATGGGGGCAGAATGAAATATTCCCCCTTCCCTAGAGAGAAGCCCAGGATATGTTTTGGCTGGGAGAAGATTACAACACTTGCCAGCGCAGAGCAGGACTAGTATTGATGGCCAGACTCTGGAACCGATTCTCATCACTAACTTGACAAAAGAAACTGGAACGAGCAGTTGCTGGCCTTTTTTCCCTGCTCTCCCTAAATCACCTGGCTGTTTATCTCTCCTGGGTTCTCAAGATAGTATGCTGCATGCATATTCCGGTGGAGGAGGGCAGCAGGAGGGAGGCTATGCTCCTGTCCCTACCATGTTGTCATTTACTCTCACAGGAAAAATTTGCAGGCAAAGAATGAGTGGATTTACATGAAAAACAAACATTAATTTGCTTCCAACCAACAAGTCAGCAAGCCAGGCAAACATCCCCGAAAGCCTTTGCTGCACTTTCCACTGGATGAAAGAAAATGTTCTCAGCCTGAACAGAGAAAAAACAATGGCCCTGGTGATGTGAATGCCCAGCCTCAAAAATCTTCTTTTTGAGTGGCTCACAAACCTTGGCACTCCAGATAAATCACAAACAAGCATTGGAAATGGCAATAGGTCTGTCTTCAAAGGAATTGTATGGTAATGTGAAGCATTACAAGTACATAGCATGGGAATAGATTCCAACGCAATCCAGTAAATAGTTGTAAAGAAAACTCACTGGTGCCGTGGCCTCAGTTTCAAGACGTGCTTTATTCAACGGATCTCCCTACGCGTTTCGGAGTTTCAATCACTCCTTGATCACGGGCGGGGATTCAAAGTGCAAGTGATACATTTAAAGGTGCAGCCTCCGTATTGCGTCAACGTATAGTAAACATAGAAAACATTTTCTCAGTTACATTGTTGCAATGAAGTTGTAATTCAATTTTATCGTATTCCGCATTTAAACAGAGCAGAGAATGTAATTCACATATCAATGTTAGCACCAAACATACATTTTTTAACTTCATTACTATAAAGAGAAATTAAATAAGATCGACAGTACAACCCAAGTGGGTGTTCAAATAAAAAATAAACATGAATTGTTGTAACTCCAGTGAGTGATAATCAATTAATGTGGTGTCTTCTTTACATCTATTCAATGTGCTACAACTGCTCGTTTTTATTTTCTTCAATCCTGCAACAAACCAAAAATCACTGTTAACTTGGAAGACTGCTAAGTGTCAAAATTAATAAAGCTTTAAAAACCCTTAAAAACATGTTACGACAGATGCAGCATTTGGACAAAATTCATCTTAAATGTATCGACATTTCCTCATCCTGATTCAAACCTATGGGAATAGATATGCATTTGTGTGGAAGCAAAAAATTGTAGAATAATATTGGTGTAAGTTAAAAGGTTAGGTGACAGTTGCACTGTCAAGCCAGACCTATACATTCATGTAGGCTAATGACTGCCCTTCTCTCATCTCTGCTGCTGCCAAAGAAAAACACCATAAAGGATCTAGTTATCTAAGATAGTTTAATAGCATCACTATGCCATGTGTGCCCCTGAAAGTTTCATCTCAGGCAGCTGGATAAATAATCAAACTGACCACACCTGTGTGGAGGGCAAGGACTTTTTTTGTGGAAGCACACAACATCTGCTAAATCAAAACATGTACTCCTGGCTCCCAACATGTGGGTGTAGCCAACACCTTTCCCTAGTGATGCTCACATAATTGTCTGGCGACAGCTGCGCTCTCCAGTCAGACCGTAAAAAATTGTGACTATGGAATCATATTTAACGTCGACCTGTTGTAAGCAGCACAAATTAATGTTGTAATCAAAGGCACAAACCTACAACTATCTATGGTCAGTAAAACACACCCACTACTGCTAACCAAGCACAGGGATGGAGTAGACTATAGCCCAAGTAATGAGTCATTTGGACGAAAATACAATTTACACAGATTTCCCCTAAAAACTCATAGACTCACTGGTAAGACTTCAGAAGCAGGTATACAAATTATGATGTGAAGAAACGTGACCACACCAAACCCAGTGTTAAAAGTACTCCACTTGCTCCTAGTGGAGTTGAGGGTGACATTCAAAATCCAAAATGCTATACATAAGGCTTCTTTGAGCAAAAGACCTGACCCCCATTATTTTCCTGTCAAAAACCTATGATAATCCACCTTTCCCCATATCCAACTGATATATGGAGGCAAATCACCGCATATCAAGGGGTCTAGGCTCTGGAACCCAGGCCCGGCTCCAGGAATTTTTATTTGGGTGGGCCAAGGGTGCATTTGGGTGGGCCACTGCGGGCTCGATTTGTCGCATATGTCTGGGCAGGCCTGCTTCAGGGCCCTCCTTTATCTCTTCTTAGTCTTACAAGGCCCAGTAAAACACACTTTTTTCCAAATCTCTTTCTAAATATTATCGCTCTCAAAAAGTGTTTTTTCCATGTAATGTTCCTTTGATGGGAAGAGGAGGTATCTGAGGTGGGAGTATCAGGCAAGTGACACTTCTCGGGCTCCCTCTGTGTGAGCCTTCAGGGAGAATCCCTCTTCATTACTACCTCCACCTGATCCCAGACTCTACAACGCACTCCCTTACAGGCTTGCTTATCCACTACTCCTCTCTAGTGCACCTTATCTCACAGCTGACCTTGGGCCCCAGCCCCATATCAGGCACCATTGGGGCTCCACTTTCCTTTTTCCCGGTAAAAACATTGGTGAAATCACCTTCAAACTTAAAACATTGAATATAGCAGTAAATATAATTAGCATGCACTTTAAAGTATGTTCCCCAGTAGCCCTTATGACCCAACCCGACTGCTAATTAAATAAACAAAAACAGAAAAGCCATGACAGGGCCGGCTTTAGCGCTGATGCGAAAGTCTTTTTTGGCGCCACACCAATAACCTCTTTCTCCGTAAATACCTTTACTACCACCTTTCAACAGTGCACCTCATCCCTCCATGCCCCCCCTATTGACCTTCTCCTCAGATTCCCTCACTGCCTCACGTGACAAGTGCCCCTCATCTTCCCATATCCCCTCCCCCTCATGACCTCCTCCTCAGATTCCCTCACTGCCACCATCCAGCAGTGCCCCTTATCTCTCTGTAGCCCCCCCTCATGACCTCCTCCTCAGACTCCCTCACTACCACTTTCTATCAGTGCCCCTCATCTCTCCCTAGCTCCCCCTCCACCCCATGACCTCTTCCTCAGATTCCCTCACTGTCACCCAGGGCACAAGTCCTAAAAAAAGAAGTGGGGGGATGCTGACGTCACAACAGGAAGTGACGTCACGAAAGTTGGCTTGCACCATCAGACTCATTGCCTCCCCTCGCTCACCCCTTAGATGCCATTGCATCAGAGAAGCCAGCGCGTGAACAGCGTTCTGAATGAGCTCCGATCTCGCCCCAGATAGGCCAAAGAGTTAATGTGTGGCTCCATTTGCTCCAGTTATCGAGCTCCCGGTAAAATATGTGGGGGGATGCCGTCCACCCCCGTGGTACCCCAACTCGAGCCCTGCTGTCACCCTCCACCAGTGCCCCTCATCGCTCCACAGCCCCTCCCACTACCTCCTCCTCAGATTCCCTCACTGCCACCCTCCACCGGTGAACCTCATCACTCCATAGCCCCTCTCTCATATGCATTTCATTTGTTGTATAGCGCTACTCATATCAGTGTAGTGTGTATCAGTACTTTACACCACGCACACATTATACAGAGACAATGAATCATACAAGTATGTAAATCAGTCTACAAGGAATATCACATAAGCCAATGAGGATTTCAAGGTGTATGAATCACATGTCATCCATACTGGTGGGCAGTATATTTTGAGAGTGTTTGGTCTGGGGAAACACAACCTTAGGATTTAAAGAGTATTCCATGGGGGTCAGCTTTACTGATAAAAATGTATATCTGCCCAAACATACTAATTTTAGCAACATTAGAATGATGAAAGACTGAGGAAGTTCTAACTATATCACAAAACAAAAAAAGCGAAGTTCTAACTATACCATTCATGTTTGTATGCAGCTCTTTGGCGACAGTTCATTGGTCACTGTTAAGATTGTAACTTATGAACTGCAAGTAACACAAGGATCTCTGTGACAAAGGCAGTAACCCACTGAGCTTCCACATAAAATACAGTTCATCTGCATTTAAAAACTACTAACAGACTAATGATTGCTCTCCAGCAGGATCATTAATCACCAGCGTTATTGGGCCACCTTTTATTGTCTTTTTGCTGTCCTGCATCAGCCATGATAATGATAAAAACTGTTTACATGAAGCACACACCAAGTATGTGTCCTGCTGGGCCTGTCAGCCAGCAGAAACAAATCACGTCCATTTAATAAAATACCACAAAACCAAATTCTTTAGGACAGCATGATTCTGAAGACTACGGACCGATAGGGCAGTGAACGAAGAGTACTGAAAGTTTGCTAAACCTCACACTCAGTTGCACTCACTCGGCTTATCACGCATTTTTTTCAACAGCAGAACTCGATTTCTTTATCAACGCTGTGTAGCGGCCGTAAAGCGTGACCGTGAAGCGACTTGGTCATGCTGTAAACATCAGAAGAAATTGTAGTTTTATTACTTGCCATTGGTACAGCATGCTGTTGCCACTTGCGAGGCCAGGTAGCCGTGAAGTAAAATTAAATTCTCCAGAAAAAGAAAAGAGCAGAATAAGTTGTTGGTAGCACTGGCCTGAGACTAAGCAAATTATAAATACACGAGGGAAATTATTTTAATAGATCTACCCCACATTCCATTTCGAAAAAGTAGACAAAAAGACAGCTGAGCTAATTAATGTTTCTTTTAACATATAAATACAATTTCGTTTTTTTTCCATACAATCTTCCGTTCAGAAATTAGTAAAAATAAACGCCTCACTCATTGAGAATATTTTTAGATGCATTAGCAGTTTGGACTGAAGTAGCCTCAGGAAGCAGGTAGGGAAGACATTTGAAGCTATGAAACCTGATAGGAATTTGCATAGCACTGCATTCCCAGTAATAACGCTGACTTTTATTGCAGAGGCACAGCGAGAGCCACATGTGGTGAATGCGTGACCTCATGCCACATGACTTTTTTTCAAACAGAATCCAGTTTATTTAAAGGGTTCGTTCCAGAAGGCGCTGATGCCAAGTAAAATATACCTTGCAGACGTTCTGCATTTCAAGGGATCCTGCTTTCACATCAAACATCACTGGGGCTCTTATACCTCCTGGACTAAATCGGCGGAAAACTGTTTCAGGTTTTAAAGCCGTATCTGCCCTGTTCGAAAACATTTTCTTCACTCCAAAGGCAAACAATATTTCCAGGTTGAAGCCTGCGGTAATCCCTACTTTTCACAGTCGTTCCCCTGCTGCAGGCTTTTTAATCGCTCTGTGCCTGACGAATTCCTGGTTTCTCTGTCAGAATGGTGGTGATTATTTACAGTGTGGAGAAACCTATTTCATTTCAGAACCAGATGTTTTGTCCAGATCCCTTCAATGCCAGATATAAGAAAGGTTTTTTTGGGGGGCTTTCATGTCCAGACACTCAGCCTTCCCCTTTCAGAAGACAAGTGTGATGCTTAAAATACCTCCACCCATGGGTATTCCATTCTGTGCAGATGAATTGTCACTACCACATTAACAATTACAACACGAGTCACTACAAAGCAGACAATACACGGAGAGACAGTACATCGGGAGTACCATTATGTTGCATCTTTGAATCTTTGATGGCTAGTTTGTGAGTTTAAAATTTTTTCTAAATACATATATATATATTCACTGAAAAAACCAAAGGTTACAGGGGCGTTATAGTTAGGCTGACATTTCACTCGTACAAAAACAGAGAAATTTAGCAGTTATAGGTAGCTGTGCTAACTATTAATACGCGCACCCGCAATGCACTGCATATGACCACACTTACTACATCACTCATGACATGGTCAGTGACAACACGGATGACATCTCAAATGTCATCACAGAGGAAATCAGTGATGGCATCATCCAGTGACTGTATTTAAAACGTTTATGACTGTTAAATATATGTACTAAGGTTTATTGGTGAATCAGTGGATGTATGAGTGTCTGTATGGATGACTCAGTGGGTGCATGACTGACTGTATAAGTGAGTGATTATGTGTCTCAGTGAATGATAGGTGAGTAACTGGTTGCATAAATGAGTGTATCTGTCTGTCAGTTGATGTCTAAGTGGGTGTATGAGTGTGTTAGTGGGTACATGAATGGCTATATGGGTGATTGATTGGTTGTCTGACTACCTCTATGGTTTTCTGGGTGTCTGTGTGTGCGGATGAGGAGGTGTGTGACTGCCTGTATGGATGAGTGAGTGGGTGAGTCAGTGACTGTATGGGGTACTGTGTGCATGCCTGAGAAGCTGTATGGGTGAGTGAGTGTATGGCTGTGTCAGTGATTAAGTGTATGTGTCAGTATGGGTGAGTAACTGGGAACTGGGTATGTGAAAGGCAGTATGGATGAGTGAGTGAATATGAGAGTGGATATATGGATGAGTGCATGCTTCTGCCACTAACTGTATAGGTGAGTGAGTATGTGTTACTATTTGCATGAGTAAGTAAGTGGGTTTGTGTGTGTAACTGGGTGAGTAAGTGGCTGTGTGATTGACTGAATGGGTGAGTGTCTAGGTATGTGAGTAGTTCTATGGCTGACTCACTCAGTGTGTGTGAGTGCCTGTATGGGTGTATGAGTGAATATGTCGATCAGTGAGTGAGTGGGTGTATGAGTGGCAGTATGGGTGACTGGTCTTAATTTACAAGTGGTTTAAAGTATAAACATGCTCTTGTGGGAACACCATCGGAGGGAAGCGATGCAGGCTTCATGTAGATAGCCCATACGCATTGGGACTCGCTAGGGAAAACTGGGTATATGGGATACTGTTCCAACTGTGATATCCTTGGGTTGGTTGTATATTTTATATAGTTGTATTACTAAACACCCAAAGCAGTCAGGTGGTGTATGTATATTTTTTTCACTGAAGAAATTCTTATAGTGTACTGGGTGGAAAGGATTACTTTGGATTGAGCAGTGCATAGGAACTGTTAGCACAGGAACCCCAGTGTATCCATACTATTGTATCTAGTAAGGGTCCAATGATTCCTGTATTAAAAGCGGGTCCTGTTAGAGCTAGCAAGTTCATGTGCTTAATGGCCACAGTGTGAGCTAACAACAATTCATATGGAGAGTTGGAAGCCATTGTTATTATTATTACTATTAGCCATTTATAGAGCGCATGGTTACACCGCCGATGTGTCCCCGTGCTAGTTGCCAACAGATAGCAGACAGTAAAGGCTGAGAGTCAGGGAGAATCAATCCTCTGCCTCTGGCCTGTAACAGGGGGTTACGGGAAAGTCTAAAGACTGGCTGGTGGGAAAAGCCAAGTCTTTAGTTTTCTATGGAAGGTCATTTCAACTGGTTCAGTTCTTATTTCAGTTGATAATGTATTCCATTGTTTAGCTGCTAAGAATCTAAGGGAACGACCACCCATCCTAGCCTTTTTGATTCTTGAAATCCTTACTAGTGCTTTGCCCTCGGATCTTAGGCTTCTGTTTGGTGTGTAAGCTGCTAACAAAGTTTGAAGGTACCATGGCCCTTTTTTTGCCAGAGTACGGTGGCAGTGGCACATTGATTTAAACAATATTCTCTTTTCGACTGGTAGCCAGTGCAATCTGGCTAGAGCTTTGTATATGGGTGTTCTTTTTGGGAGGTTCAGCACTAGGCGGGCTGCTGCATTTTGTATGAATTGCAGCTTCATTAATCTTTTTTTAGCTGCACGTAGATACAGGACATTTTCGTAGTCGATTTGAGAGGTGACCACGGTATGTACCATAGTTTTTCTGGTGCTGACAGGTAATAGGTCAAGGACCTTCCTCAGGACCTTTAGAGTTCCAAAGCATTTACCTGTGACTCTCCGGATTTGACTCTCAAATGTCAAGTTGGAGTCGAGCCAGACTCCCCGATTTTTACTTCTGTTTTAGGAGTTGTCAGTTGTCCTAGTGTCTCTGGCCACCATGCTGACAACAAGATAGATGGAGCTTTTCCTACAATCATTACCTCTGTTTTTCTACCATTAAGTTTCAAGCAGTGATTAGACGTCCACGTTGTTACATCTTCCATGCATTGGGAGAATTGATGGACAGCAAGTCCCAGGTTTTGGGACAGTGTAATAATAAGCTGAGTATCGTCAGCATAGGACACAATGGACACCTTGTGCCCTTCCACTATAGTAGCAAGTGGCCCAATGTATAAGTTAAACAATGTGGGGCTAAGGATTGAGCCCTGTGGAACTCCTTGAGGCAGGGGAAAGCTCTTGGACGTATTAGTGTCTTGTGTGATCTGGAAACCTCGTGACACCAGGAAGGACCTCATCCATCACAGGGCCATGTCCCTAACTCCACACGACTCTAATCTTTGGAGGAGGAGGCCATGGAAGACAGTGTCAAAAGCTGCACTGAGATCCAGTAGGATCAGAGCAGCTGTTTGACCTTCGTCCGCGTGCTGTCTTAGAGTTTCCGTAGCCAGGAGAAGGGCGGTCTCTGTAGAATGTGCAGCTCGGACACCTGATTGTGAGGCGTGCATTAAGTTGTTACTGTCATTGTGATTGGTCAACTGTATATTCACTACTTTTTCTGCTATTTTTGCTAAGAAAGGTAGCAGTGAGATAGGGCGTAGGTTCTCTAGAACCGGATGGTCTATTTGTGTTTTTTTTTCTTAAAGGGCGGACCATAGCTTGTTTCTATTCTTAGGGAACTTCTCCTGATTGGAAGGAGTGGGTAATTAGCTCAGATGTGAGAGACAAAATGCAGTTCTCTCCTTGCATCAGCAAATCTGGGCGAGTGGGGTCCCTTGGGGATACCGATTTGATTCCCTTAGCTAGCTTCCTCAACTCATCTGGTTCTGGCATGTTAAACTCCTCTAGGTTTTCTCCCTTAAATTCTGTGGTCAGAATGCCATCGTTGCTTTTACCATGTTGTGCTTCTATAGGGAAGGTGTCGTAGAACCTAGCTACTTTAGCTGCGAAAAATTCTGTGATCTTATTGCAGGACTCCTCCGTGTTTACAGGAGGTTCAGTTAGTTTTTCAGCTGATGGTAGGGATTTTAGAATGATGGCATTTTATTAGAGGAGTTTTTTGCCCCCTCTTTGTACGCAAACCTTGGTAGATGTAAAGTAAAGTTTCCAGTTTGTACGACTGACCAGTTTCTTTTGATAATTTTTTTAATCATGTTGAATACTGATGTTAAGGTTGTGACAAACATCAGTATATCTGACTGGAGTGTTTCAAGGGGTTCTAGAAGAGCCTGCCTCTTGTTGTTATGGCATGTTTTTGTGCATTTTTTATACACTTTACCGGATAATCGCATTTCTCAAAATGGTCTGCTAGCTGTTTTGCTTGCTCTGTGTAGTTGCTGGTCTCACCACAATTATGACAGAGTCTCAGAAACTGCCCATAGGATAATTTATCCTTCAGAGCCTTGGGGTGGTGGCTTCTGTAAAGGAACAAGCTATGACAGTCAGTGGGTTTTTTGAAACTCTTAGTGTGCAACCTGCCATCAGTCAACTGGACCACCAAGTCCAAAAAATGTAGTCCTGTTTCTGAGATATTACCCGTGAAGTGTAGGAAAGGGTTTAGTGTGTTGATCCACATGATAAAGAGCGTACCGATGTCTTTGCCTCCTTTAAAAAAAATCAGAATGGAGTCGATTTATCAATGTCAAGACAGTATTTGTGAAATAGGGGTTAGAGGTGCACAGGATGTATTCTTTCTCGAAATGGGACATATACAGAGAGGGTAGACTAGGGACAAATGTTCTGCCTTTGGAAGTCCCCTGGGCTTGAAGGGATAGTTTACCCGCATATTGAAAAATGTTTTCAGTGAGGGTCAAAGGTGCACACTCCATAATAAAACTTTTTGGTGTGGGCGACGTCCAGTCTGTGGACCGTAAGATGTTTTCAATAACCTCAAGTGTAGCGGCTTGTGGGATATTAGTACACAAGGCCTCCACATCGTGGGTGACTAGGAGGTCAAAGTGGGGTCTGTCATTGTTAGTCAACTCTATTAGGTTCTGGATATCCCTTGTGTCTTGTACAAAAGAAGGTGTCTTTGGGACCAGCAGTTTTAGGATATGGTCGCAGAACTTTGAGGGGGTTCTAGTAAAGAGCCTATCCCAGACACAATGGGTTTTCCAAGAGGGGCCACACTCCCTTATGAATCTTGGGAAGGGTGAAGAAATAGAATGTTTTTGTTTTTTTCTTCACCAGGAGTCCCGCCTCATTCTTAGACAGACACCCTTGACTTTCGGCTGAAGCTACAATGCCCGAGATAGGAGTCTGAAGATGGTTGGTGGGGTCGTCCACAATTGGTGTATAATACTGTTGGTGTGACATCTGAGAAAGGCATTCTTTTTTGTAGTCAATAGATGAGATGATCACAATGGCACCCCCTTTGTCTGCCTGCTTTGTCGGGATGGTTGTGCCATTAGACAGGCATTTTGGATGGTGTTGGATAAGTTGTGAAAGGTATTGGATTCACAACTCTTGTCGACCTCCTTAAGAACTGTTTGTTCAAAGGTTAGGAGTTCATTGGGGACCATGCTTGAATTGGAAGTAAATGTCCATGGATTCCGTAGACCAGAGTCTGTTGTTTCTTTTTTCGATTTAAACGAGAAAATGGCCTTTAGTCGTATCTTACCGAAGAAAATGTGTAATTCACAATTTATTCGGAATTTGACAATCCTTGGTGTGGGCACCAAACCCAAACCTTTTCTTAAAACATTCGTCTCTGTTTCTGTGATGGTTCTGGAAGAAAGTTTAACTGTGAGTTTTTCTTCCCAGTGTGACTCATGAATTGCATGGGAGAGGCGGGAGTGGTTCCTGCCACTGAGCTCATTTCTAGTGTGGGCCTCCTCTTCATCTTCCTCTGCCCAACCTCTGCCTAAAAAGAGGGATTGTAGGGAGGGAATTGTTGCTGTGGGCCTGGTTGGAACATGAGATATTGCCAAATGGGTGGCCCTTGGAAAAGGACCATACCATACCCGAACATAGCCGGTGGGAGACCTTTTCTTCCTTTATTGCTACCCCAGCTTGCTGAACTGGTATTACTACTATTGGGGGAATTCCTCTTTCTAGAGGGCTGGAATTTATTGGATGATATGTCATCACCTTTGGGTTAAAAGACCTCTTTTAGATAGGGGTAAACTTTTTCTTTACTAAGCTTCTTAATATTTTTTTCAAGCTTTGTTATTTTTTGCTATGATCCTTTCACTTACCGGCTGTGGCGGTTCCTTCCTGTGGGCTTTGGCTGCTGTAGCTGCGCGCGCTTCCCGCCGCTGGCGTTCTGCTGCGATCTGTGGGCGGAGGCTGCGAAGTGGAGCGGAACTCCGTGTGAAGTCAGCGGACAGAGACGGGGAGAGGAGTCGGATTCGGGCTCCGGGTTTGGGCAGTCTGTGTTTGTGCCGGCGCCCCCCTATGACCAGAAGAAGAGACCGTACGATGAGACCAGTTGTTATGGCTCCAAAACTTGTCAACTCGAAGCCGGCAGCATCCAAAAAGAGAGGAGGGGTGGAAGGAGGCACGACGGTGCAGGATGAATCAGATCACTCCACAAGAACCCATTCACCCTCCGCCAGGAAACAGCAGATGGCTGGTAAGACTCGCCAGGCTTCTGCTATAATCGCAGATATGTTCGCTAAATCTGGCAAGGAGAAAGGGGCTAAGGGGAGCTCATTGTTGGAGGTCTCTGGGAGAATACAGGGGCCGTCAGGCGAGCAACAAGCCTCTGCTGCCCCCCAAGACGAAGGCGGGATTGCGCAAGGGGGTATTTCCATCCAAGCCCCCGTTTCTCTCACTAGTTTCGTTGTGGGCTCTGCTATAGGAGGAACACTGGAGGGTGGAGTAGTCGCTGATAATAAAAATAACAATAAGGCAGGTGCCGCCCCTATAGTAGGTCAGCACAACAGCAGTCTGTACCCCCCCCGGACACAGTGATAAGCAATTTGGAAAGGAGGTGGTTCAGGACACTGACAGTCACGGGGATTGTGAAAACCCTGAGTCAGCTCTCAGCAAGGTCGTTCCAGAAGATGTGTCTCGAGGGCCAGTGGAAAAGGACCCGAGTGAATGCTTCTTTTCGGTCTCTGAGGAAGCTGAATGGTCAGATGACGATGCGGACGGGCATAGCTCCCTACCGGAGGGCAGTACGCAGGGCTCAGGAAGCGATCTGGAACATGAGCTCCCTATTACGGTGGTAAGGCCCACTGCTGGCTCTAAGAACTCTAAGAGCCAGGTCAATCAGGAGCTCAGATGGGATCACTCTTCGGCCATGCCGCTGCAGGGTAGCCCTAGCTCTGAGGTTTCTCAAGCTTCATTATTGGAAGCAATACATCAAGAAATTATTGCCCACCGAGAGGAGACTCGCCAAGATAGTAGGAAGTCACAAGCTGCCCTAAGGAAAATGCAAGGGGCCGTGAGGAAGCTGTCTAAGGCATGTACAACATTAGGCGACAGAGTTTCGAACCTGGAGGAGAGGGTCGTGTCAACAGAGGCCCAGGCTACTGAAGCAGTAACCAAAGTAGACTCTCACAGTTCGCAGCTATCAGACATTCAATGGAAACTCGAGGACATGGAGAAGAGACTGAGGTGGAACAATCTTAGGGTCCTGGGGATTCCCGAGGGGGCCGAAGGATCAGATATTAGAGCATTTGTTATCAAACTGTTCGGTCAAGCTTTCCCCGAGCTCTCCAGTTGGAACTGGCTATGCGAAATTCAGAGGGTACACCGTACTCCTTTCAACATGCGGAGAAATGCGAGAGAGGGGGACAAGCCTAGGGCTATCTTGATATTCCTCGGCAATTTTGTACTAAGGCAGTTAATTGCGGAGAAGGCAAGGCCGGACGCGAGGAGGTCCTGTGAGGGGCTGTCTTTCTTTGTCCGTCCAGATTTCTGCCATGCCACGGTAGAAAGGAGATGGAGACTCCGCATGCTTATCAAACCTTGTCAGGAAAAGAAACTGCAAGCTTATTTGATAAACCCAGCTCAGTTAAAGGTTATTAATGATGGGAAGATCAATTATTTCTCCTCTGAGATAAAGGCAAAGGAGTTTCTCGACTCCTTGGTTTAATTGATGGTTTGAGACAAAGAGAAACAGTCTGACTCTCATGTTCGCTAGGTGTTACGTTAAATGTTCTAGCTTTTTCTCCCTGTCTCTTCTTCCTGGTTTATAGGCTTTATAGGTCTTCAGGTTGTTCTGTCAGGCTGCTTTGTTCTATTTGTTTTATTTATTCCTCACTTGCGACCGAGCTTACATCACATGCTCAGACTAGTTCTGAGCGCCTCGATTTCGGGGATGCTGGGGTGGGTGAGGGGGGGGGGGTTGGGGAGTCGGGGGAGGGTGGGGGGAGTGGGGTGGGAGCCTCGGGAGTGGGGGGCAAAACTAAAAAAAGAGACAATCTGGTGTTGTAGGGAGATAGGTCGTTTTGAAAGATGCCGATATATTGAAGGCTCCCTAGTTGCGGGATCCTTGTTCTGGTTTTTGGTACAAAATATGGTGATTTTAGTTGGGCTTCATTTGGTAGGGTCGGAATCTAGAGAATGCTGAATATTAATATGTGCACTGTTAATGTTAATGGGCTGAATGATTGGAGAAAGCGCCAAAAGCTGTCTCATTTTGTTACATACAATAGATTAGACATAATCTGTCTACAAGAGACCCATCTGCCATGGGCTAGCCGTAATTTACTCTGTATAAAAGGGTTTGATCTGATAGCCTGTACAACACAGACCTCCACTATTAGGGGGGTGGCAATCTTGGGCAGAACTTCATGGGGGGGGCGAAGAGGTTTAAATGCGATAAAATTGGCAGGTGGGCTATCGTTGAAATGAATTTTGGTTATACAATTTGCTCGATATTTGGCTCTAACTGCGACGATCCGGATATATTTGACTTCCTTGAGGAAGAGTTAGCGGATTGGCCAACCCCAATGATAGTATGTGGCGATTTAAATATTTCCACTGATTGGCATAGTGCACAGAATTACTCCGGACGGAAACCAAAGGTGTTTCGGGCTTTTTCCTCTCTTATTAAGTCACATGGGTTAAAGGATGTATGGGGTAATAAGGAACCACAGAACCCAGGTTATACATATTTTTCAAACCCGTTCCAAAAGTATTCTAGGTTAGACTACTTTTTTATATCAATTTCCGAATTGAATAAGGTCTGTATTAAGAAGATCCCAAAAATAATATCCGACCATAATCCTCTGATCCTATCTTGTAGTCTGGACACTGTTAGGAGAAGCCGCACTAATTGGACATTCGAAAGAAGGTTACTCTCGGATCATAGATTCGTAGAACACTTAAAAAAATGGACTGGGGAGTTCTTTGATGCCAATCGTTACAGCACTTCAAGGAATGGTGTCTGGGAAGCTTTTAAGGCTGCTTTTAGGGGGGAATCTATTAGTTGCTCAGTGAATTTAAGGAATACTGATAAGTTAGAGCTCGATTGCCTTATGGCCGATTTGGTGAATGCAGAGGAGCTCCATATTAGGGATATAGGCAGCGGAATGGATGGGTCAGAGAGTTTAAGAAGTTTGGCGATTATTAAAGCTAATATACTGAAATTGGTTACACAGAAAGCGGTAGGTGATTATCAGGCCTCAAGGGCTAAGCGATATGAGACAGGGGAGCAAGCAGGTAGGGCTCTCGCATTACGCATTAGACAGGATCGAACTAGGAACATTATTACAAGTATACAAGAGGATGGTAAGAAGAGTCAAAAGATATCCTAAAAGTTTTTAAAAATTTCGATCAAAAATTGTATGATCACGAGAATCATCATATTGATCAGCAAGACCATCAAACGTGGGAGTATGATAATGGTGGTCAAGTTCTCGATGGGCCATCTAGAGAAGAGCTAGATAGAGATTTCACTGAAAGCGAGATTAAGGATGCTTTGCATGAACTTGCTGCCGGGAAGGCTGCGGGTACCGATGGAATTCCCCTAGAAGTTTATAAAAGTATTGAACTTGAGATTGTCCCTATCATGCTGGATCTTTTTAATGGTATTTTGTGCATGGGTGATATTCCAGACTCGTGGAAAGAGACAAATATAATCATTTTTCATAAAAAGGGTAAACCTAAGGAGAACCCAGGCTCTTATAGGCCTATATCACTCATTAATGCGGACACTAAGCTTTATTCAAAAATCTGGGCTAAGAGGCTGGGGAGGATCATTGGCGGCCTTGTCTCCCCCTGGCAGCATGGGTTTGTGCCCGGGCGGGGAACTACGGACCACACTCATCGAGCTATTGCTTTGTTTGATGCTCACGCTGCTGAGGGGGGGGGGGAGATGGCCATGATTCTCCTCGACGCAGAAAAAGCTTTCGATCGTGTAGCCTGGGACTATCTCTGGGGTATCCTTGCTGGAAGGGGGTTCGGCCCAAAGGTCATCAAAGCCCTTAGAGCCATGTATAAAGATCCGGTTGCCAGGGTGTCGGTAATGGGAGAGAGCTCCGAGAAGATTATGATTTAAAGAGGAACGCGGCAGGGCTGTCCTTGCTCCCCGATACTCTTCTCGCTTTATATAGATCCCCTGATCCACAGAATTATGGTTTGTCCAAGAATTAGCCCAGTGATTGTCAACGGGTATAGTAATAAACTGTTGGCCTATGCTGATGACTTGGCGATTCTTACGACCCATCCACAACAGGCGATGTCCGCACTTGTTGAGCTGGCAAAAGATTTCGGCAGTAGGTCTGGGTATCTGTTAAACGAGGGGAAGACTCAGATCATCTGCACCAAGAACATCACCAAGTTAGACAACAGATATGTCGATTCAGCAGTCTATCTAGGGGTAAGGATTAATGCAGCAGTAGACAAGATTAATACTGAAAATTACTGTCCCCTTATCGACTCGATTGAAGCAGAACTAAAAAGACTCGATGTTCTACATATTTCTTTGGTTGGTAGAATAAACGTCCTCAAAATGTCAATCTTTCCAAGGGTCCTTTATTTGTTCCGTGCCATCCCCCTCTTGTTGGAGGAAAAACTTCTAAAAAAATCTGGAAGTAATTTTCAATAGGTTCATTTGGCATTTTGGGAAAACTAGGCGCTCTATGATGCTTATGTCACTCCCGCATGAAAGAGGGGGTATGGCCCTTCCAAACCTACGATTATACCATTTCTCATCCCTTTTGGCTCAAATGTCAATATTGTTGCAACAAGATGCAAGATCAATAGTGGCCCAGGGAGACAGTCGGGACCCCCCACCTATTTTTGAGCTTTTATTGGGGGAAAAGGCCGTAGGGCTACTTTTGAGGGAGGTGGACCGCAGATATTATAAGAAGGTTAGGTTTAAGATTATGGGTGGGGTCTGGGGGACATGGAAAGCTATTCAAAAATTGTTGGAGATTCCCAAGTTTAATGCGTATCTGCTTTTATGGAACTCTAATCTGTTTCCATATTTGGGCATGGACATGAATTGCTTAGTTTGGAAAGAACGAGGAATCAGGACCATAGGGGATGTTCTGGAGGGAGAGGAGGTTATTGGGTTCGAAACAATTCAGCTTAAATATGGGATTCCGCCTACTCATTGGTTCTTGTATTGTCAGCTAGCTCAATCACTGAGGGCGATTAGACCAAGAATTACGGCACCAACTCGCTTCCCCCTGGTGGACTACTTAGGGAATGGGGGAAATAAAATTAAATACATCTACAATCACCTTATGGCTGGTATTCTGGATGATCTGGAGAAAACAGAACAAGCATTGACAGTTAAATTAGATGATCCGGATGTGGATCTTGATTTGGCTCTTATATTAGATCAGAAACTATTGCGTTCATCTAACTTACGGGCCCAGCACTATAAAACATTGTTTAATTTGTATTTTACTCCGGCGAAGTTGTATGCGTGGGGAATGGTGGAGAATGATAAGTGCCCTAGGTGCCAGACCGGCCCTGCAGATTTAATACATATGTTTTATCACTGCGACAAGTTATCCACAATACTTAGGGAAATATCAAATTTTTTGGCGGGGCTGTTAAAATGCAGAATTGTTCTATCCCCTACTCAGGTGTTAGTAGGTGTAGACAGGAAAGTTGATCTGTGCAGTACTGCGGAAGCCTTGGTCTTTATTTCGGCCGCTGTGCTGCGTATTCTCATTTCTGCAGGATGGAAAGATCCTTCCCCCCCCTCCTTCCAATTGTGGATGGCAAGGTTGCTTGGGATACATAATATTGAGTCTTGCTTATATGAACTAAAAAGCAAAAAAGTAAGGGAAATGGGTAGGAATATATGGGCACCACTTGCTAGCTGGAGAAGCTTAAATTCATAATCCCTGCAGCTTCTATTTTCTGATTATGTATTATCAAATTACATTGTTATGTTTATATCAATACTGGATTTTTGTACTATTTGCTTGTACTATGGTTTAACTCATTTTGTGTTTTACTCATGATTTTACAGGACTGATAAGATCATGTATGTGTATAAACCTATTTACGACACCAGTGAACCCTCAATAAAAATATTAAAAAAAAAAAAAAGAGGAAATCCTTTTGTTCAGTAATTTCACAATTTATTTTGGCCAGCTTGTTTTTATCAGCCAAAATTAAAATGCTGGCTTTCAAGGCATCTTAGGCAATTGTGATGTTAACGATGAGATCATCAGCCCACCATCCGAGTAAGCAGGAAGCAGCATCTTTGCTACCTTTTCGGGGCCATGGTAAGATGCTTTCAAACATTTAAAAACCTTGTTCTATCCACCCATATAGGATGCTAAATTAAGCATTTCCTCTGCCATTACCTCATGGGGTTTGGTGCGATACCCTAATTGAGTAAGTTTGAGTCTGTTGTTTAAGGTTGCCCAAATCCACGTATGTTTGTTGGTGCAATTGTATATTTTGTGCATCACTGGGGGCATGCAGTCATTTGCCTTTTCGCATGCCATTGGTTTGTAAATTTTAAACTGATGTACGATGTATGTGATATGTTTGTTCCTTTTTATGTTCCAGGTTATTTTATCCAGGTTAAGGTACGTTCCTACTTTTTGACCTGTGGCATGATTCAGTCAGAATGCAGTGTAGGTTCTTTCCTGAGGTCCTGAAGAATCGCCACTTGATCACTTACTGATATGAATAGGCAAGAAACATGTTGACTTTGTTTTAGATCAATGTTTTCACTAAGCTAACTAGGACCATTATATCCTTAATTAGCACTGCACTTTTAATTAGACGAGTGAGCTCAATCATTAAATAGTCTGACCCTGAGCATCACCTTACCTATTTTAACCCACTTCTTATTACAACTCTACACACATCGCTCGAGCCCACAGACCCCCACTTCATCAGACGGCTAAGAAAAAGATCTATGTCAAAGAGCTCCCCAGTGGGTGCCCGTCGGGCTTTGCGGCACTGGCCCTATAAGGAGCTGGCCCAATGACGAAGCATGACACCCATCCAGGTGTGTGAGGGCCCGTGCTCCTACTGGAGCACATTCCTTCCCCTGGAACTCTAATCTTTCTCACGTTTCCTATCTTGAGGAACAGCACACCCCTTCTACATTTAAGACTATTGTTACATGGAGCATGTGTGCTGGGCCAGAATAGCTCCTGGTTCCCTTTTTTGTAGAGTTTAATTGAACGGTGTCATACTCATTTTTTCATTTCTTTCCACCACAGATTGATGTTGATATGTGGCTCATTGTCCCCCGTCTGAAGAATATTGTTGTTGTGTAGTGTTTGTCTTTCTTACAACTTTCCCAAATCCCCTTTGCCAGCCATTCATGAAACACCTAACATTCTTCCCCCAGGCTGTGTGATTTATTTAGGTGACTTAATTTACACCATCAATGGATCACACACTTAGTGGGGTGGATGTGGTGGAAGCGATACCAACTCACTGTTGGATCTTCTATTACCTGAGGAATAGCCCACAGCAGCCCCACTTACCCACCCACACATAATAGGGATTTAGATATAGAACATTATTCGCCAACATCATCATTCAGGCCTTGTGTTGCGTAAACACTTAACCTTGTCGACTCCACTCCTGACTATGAGTCCACTTCTCCTGACTCGAGGATTTTGTAACTTTAGTTTAAATTAAATAGCCCCCCATCGCTCAGAAGAAGTTACTATTGATAGTTTTTGCTATAAAATCAGATATTCTTTTCTTGTGTCATGGTGGTAGTAGTCTGTCTCAGTCTTTGTAAAGCTATGATATAAATATATTTAACCCACAAACTGTATTTTTCTCTCAATTTAGTTACCTTTGAAGTATAAGCCTTTTGGTTAATCCTACAGTTAGAGCTCACCTAGGTGGGAGTTGGCTCTCGCTTGTTGTGATACCTTCCCTGTTGAAGCACTAGCCTGCTACTAGTTGAGGCACTAGCCTGCTACTACTACCATCACCATTAAAAAGGCACCTTGGTAAACCCTGCAAGATGTTTTTGAACATTGATAGAGGTAGCAACCATTGCTTCATCTATTCAGGTAATAGAACTGGAGTGAAGTGAACTACTTTAGTCAGGAACGTCTACTGCAGAACTATACTTTGACGTTCCTTGTTTATCTAGATTATTTTAGGCAATATAGGCAATGGCAGCATACCCTACCACCCTAATGGTAAATCAATAATATAGTCACAGAGGGTAGTAGAACATGGGTATAACTAACTATAACTGACTGATATACATACACTTTGATAACCCAATTAAAAACAGGCTGCGCAAAAATCAGCTGTGTAAAGTAAAAGTAAAACACTTCAGGCTTAAAGTGGAAGAATATTTTTTCATTTAACTTATTTCTTTTTGTACTATCATAACATACAAAACTAAACCCTACCATTTACACCCACAGCAGGCCCACCCTTCTCTCCAAACAAATTACCCCGCCCCGACCAATGTCCAAGGAAAAGTTCAAACTAATCCCATTCCCATCCCAATCTCCATCCTCGCCACCCACAACAAAATGTCCCTCCCATTAAAATAAAAAAATAAAAAAGGGCTAAAAGAGGGCGTTCTCCAAGCAGGTTCAGAGTTCTTCAAGGTTACCCTCCATCTGTGCCATTCTGCGGTCTAGCTGTGCCAGGTGCTGCAGGACACGGCACTGGAATAGGCGGCCTGAATGGGAGGGGTGGGCAGCAGTGGAGGTAGTTAAAAGGGCAGATGCCAGCTGCCGGCGACACTTGCGATGTGGTTGCCTGGAGGCTGGAGGCTGCTGGGACCCGGGGCAGTGGCAGCTGCCTCATCCTCCTCCACCTGCAGAGCAATCAGCTGTTGAAATTCAGCCCTGATTGCCTCCAACCTCTGCCACCGCAGCTGGGCTGCTATCTCCTGCCATGTAGGTGTTCGACCAGCAGGAGTAGTTATATCAAGAAAGAAAAAAAGACAAATTGTGAACAATGCTCTGTGCAAAGCACTTGTTTAAAATTATATTGTGGAACAGTACCAGTACATTGCTGGTCGCCTAGGCCAGTGGAATTTGATGTGAATACTTAGTCACACTCACAGGACCATTTTTTACGCACACATGCCTCAGAGAAAAAGGCAAAAGCACTGACTGGCTGAAAGGAATTAAGGCACAATTACAGCATATCAGATTTTAAAAAACAGTTTTTTTCTTTTAAAGGATTTCCAAGTATAAAACTAAACAGACACTTTGTGTGGAAAATAAAAATAAATTCCCTCTCATTAATGAGTAAGGCATTATGCACTATGGAGTACAAGTCTTCTTGTTGAGCTAAATTAATGGACACATGCTAGCTAGCACATCAGGTGCTTTGCTACTCACTGCAGTCTGCAGCTGGGGCAGCTGTAATGGACAATTATCTTACCTTAATTCCAATGGCCCTGCTCCTCTTCAAATACCTCTCAATTCTACCTTGACTCCAAAGAGGCAGATGAATGATCATAATGACTCTATGTGACACACGTCACGTATAAAATGCAGACATCCTCTCTATCGTAAGTAGACGGTGGGAAAAAATTGCACAGCAGTACAGGGAAAGGAACAGGATATAGATTGTATTTGGCACATTTGTCATAGAGTATTGCATCTGCAAAACTCGAAATCAGGTACTTGGTCCCACTGTACTCCCTGGTCTTGCCCTTCACTACAAATTATTTCCAACAAATACATTCGCTGGGCAGTAAGGAAAGAAAACTTAACTTACTCTACTGCATGTAAGTTAGAGGGATGAGGCCGGGTAGATAGAGGTTTTGCTAAAGAATATTGGCTTGGCACTGATCATCATCGTCATGTGCCCCCTGCCTAAGCTTTGGCTTAGTCAGTCACTGTAGTTGACAAATGTCAAAAGAAAAGGTTTTGAACAGGCGTGCTGTAAATCCATTCTGGAAGACATGAAATATAAATGATAACTTTGCCAGAAAAATGTGGCACATGCCAAGAATGGAATTAAAAGGTTTTTGGGTACGGGGGGCGTGGCCAGCAAGCCAACATGGCGGACGCAACTTGCTGAAGCTCAGCTGCAAATTCCTCAGTTCTCCTTAGTTCCACTCTGCATCACGTGTGCGGTGGAGATTTGTTGGCGCCAGACTGCGGTAGCTGCTGGGACTCTTTAACTGGCACATTTGGTGGGGAAAATCCTGCTACTGGCAAGAAACGATCTGCGGCCTACCCGGCAGTGAGGCAAGCATGAGCCCACATCTCCAGCCACTGAACATCGGCGAGAATCGCAGCTGCCCCGTGTGATTGGGTGCGACGTGGCTACACCTGCCACGATATCCAGGACTCTGGGCCGTAGCCGCCAAGATGCGAGTGCAGGTCCCCTGCCTGGGGTAACTGACCTGGGGATCGCAAGGTCTCTCACCCGGATCCCCGAAGTGCTGGCGTGGAGTGCCCGGACTACGCAGCATCGCAGTATCGCAGTATCGCAAGAGAAGCTTGCAACCGGTCCCACTGGGTGGCAGCGGCGCTTGTAAAGTGTCTACCCAGACAATATCCTGGGGCAATCCTGCGGTGACATACCTTTGGGCCCCTCGGTGTGGGGCGCGTGGCGGATCCGGCTGCTGTCATGTCAGAGGAGGTGGCCCGAGGACCGTTGCGGGCTGTGCTCGACCCCGGAGGACCTGGCTGCTGTGTATGCTGGCGAATGGGCAGCATGGTAGAGACTGCAGATGCAATACACAGAGACAGCAAGCTGAGTGACCGCCCAGGAGAGTGCCAACTCGCTCGGCATTTCAGGAAGCATGAATCAAGCTCCCGCCGGTGCTGCTCTGACTGGGAGGCCCCTCTGGAGGCTGCAGCGATCTGGACCTGGCCCTAGGAGGCCCCAGAAGGTAAGCCCTGCCCGAGAAACGATGGAAAGGGCACAGGCGGTCTTGTTTGCGGGGGCGGGACTGCCGATGCACCACTGCGGAGTGGCTTTGAAGCTACGGACACGGCCACAACTGCGCGAGCTGGGGCACCATGTGCACACTGGCCTTGAATCGTCTGGGATAGCGGCCTGGGGGTGGATGCAGTCTATACTCTGCTCCCTACGGACCTGACTACTGAGGCTGTGACAGAGCGGACTCCTAAATGAGTAACTGCAGCAAAATAAACTGATGCGCCCTGGGTGTTGCACCTGATGAGACAGCCATAGCGTGCCCTACACCTTGCGTCCTCCGCTCGCCCTACAGCTGCCTGAGACTGGACCGGCCTCGCTAGAATATCACCATGAGTGCGGAGACCTTGCGTCAATTGCCCTGACCCGCAGGACTGGACTAACCGCTGTTGGAGCCAAGATCTCGCCAGTTTCGACACATGTCTTCTCCCCACCTGCGTCGGCATTGGACGACAGCAGACTTTTGGAGACTACACACGTACGGTGATCCCCATGGTAAAGTGGATCGGAGAGTCCCCCCTTGACTGTGAGTTGCCCATCCTAGCACTGGGTTCATGCGTAGGGAACTGGTACAGTGGGCAATTTGATGGTAATTCATATCCTTGATTACTTGGCTGCATAGTTGGAGGTGGATCTGAGGCAGATGTAAACTAATGCTAAGGTTCTGGTCCCGATAAACCTCACATGAGATGTCAATAACGCCACACTACGCTGGGACATTGCACGTTGCTCACGCTGAGGTTCGCACAGCTCACGGGAGCAGCTGCACACCTACAGCCTGCCTTGGTACATATCGCTGCACAGTCACTCCTCCGTGCCTAAGGTCAATGCTCTCCACACAAAAACTAGCAATGGGCCGCCTCCGTACTAATGCACAACAGAATGCAGCGCTCACTGCTAACTTGGAACCACCAAACACGAAGGATGGTGCAGCTAGTGATGCTCCGAATGAGGCACTCGTGGCAAAACTGGACTCGGCACTGGCAGCGGTCGGAAAAGTGGAACTACATTGGAATAGACGCGAACATCACTTGAATCCAGGATTGACAAGGTAGCATCTGACTCCACTCTTTTAATGGCTGATCATCACAATTTGGTGGAAAAGGTACAATCGCAAGCCCAGTCACTGTCTGTGCTGAAGCCTGTTGCCCACAGTCACGCTGCGGCCCTGCAAGACGTCCTGGACCGCATACACGCCTTGGAAGATAGAGTTGAAGATACGGAGGGATGCTCTCGCCGCAATAATGTCCGCGTGGTGGGCCTTCCGGTAGGAGAAGAAGGCCGGGCCCGGAACAATATGTAGAGCATTGGCTTCAAGACATTCTACCCCCGGGAACATTGTCGCTTCACTTCATAGTGGAAAGGGTGCACCATGTACGAGCCCACACGCCCCCTCTAGGGGCTCAGCCGAGGCCGTTCCTCTTCGAGCTCTTGAACTATAGAGACAGGAACACAGTCTTACGTGAAGCTCGTAAACTCTCCGATCTCAGTGTTGGTGGCAGTTCTATCATGGTGTTCCTGGATTACACGTCGCAGGTATAGAGACGAAGAAGCACTTTCACTGCCGTGAAGCGCCAGCGGCACGAGCTGGAACCTACTCCCTGCTGTTCCCTGCCAGGCTGAGGGTGATAGCCAAGGGTACTACTCGCTTCTTTGATTTGCCTGACGAGACGTGGGACTGGCTGGAGGAAGCAGGCCTGTGGGCGGGGACTCGTCCCTCAAGTGAGGAATCAGCCTGGCCAGTCAATAGGAGGTCCCGTCATCGGGGGAAGCTAGGAAGAATGGGCAACACGTCCTTGAGAGCAGTGGCACCACTTCTGGAACAGAGCAAAATGGAGCGCCGCAAAGCCCTCAAAGCAGCTGTGACACTAGGGACCCAAGTATACCGAGAAACTCGGGAAATCAGGTCCTCTGGATCAACGACTGCCAGCGGTTCATCCACCCCTGGGCCCAAACACTTTGACGGGTGCGGCCACCTGATGTCACCCCGCAGACTGCTGACGACATCATGTGAAAGACTTCATCGCCTAGAACAATGAAAGAGGCTGCACACGCAAGTAGAGACTAATGTTGCATTGATTGATACTGATGATGATTATTTCCTGCTCCAAGATACAATACAACTACCTTCACAGGACATATATGCATGTGCTACACACAGGCCGCAGACGCCATAGCGCGTATTTAACATACCATGCCCACAGACACACAGGTGGGGAAAACGGGTGACATCTCCTTGACACAGAGGTACAAGTAGTATACGTAGATAGACACATACTGCCCATACCCCCATTAGTCTTCGTATTGGAATAGTCACTGCCCCGTTGGGCACAATAGTAGTTTGGACGAACGTTACCACAGAGTTCGCCCCACCTGTTGACATGGTTCAGGTTCATGTTCCACGTTCTAGTTAAACAGGGTCAGCCCGTAGCCCCGTTACCGATACTTGCCAAATGCTCCGACGCTCACCCCACCTCCCTTGGGAGGGGAACTATGCTAACCAAACATGACGCAGGTTAAAGTGACAACAAGGAATAAACGTGGTATACACACAACCGCACACAGGTACTCTATATTTCATGTAAACACACTAAGGGGGTACGAGGAGCAAGAATAAGAGAGTAGGTCCTGTACCAATGCTCCTAAGGTAACTACACAAACAATGGGGTAACAGTTCCTAAGAAAGACAGTGCCGGTATGGTCTACTGTCTGAGAGGTAAGAAACAGAGCAAAAAGGAAATTGAGGAAAAGGTTCGTGGGTGTGAGTGTGATGTAGACCAGATACTCCTGGACGGTGTTCGAAGTGCCCTCACACACCCTTGCGGGTGCAAAGCATCATCATCGGGCGAAGCTCCTCGTGGGGGTGGCGCTGCAGTCCCTCACGGGCCCTTCAAGAGGGCTCTCTGTCGGAGATCTTTTATTGGAGTAGCCGTAGTTGTGCATGCGGGTGTGTGGGGATAGTAAGTGGCGTGGTGAGGCTAAAAAGCCCCTATGGTACCCCAAAATGATTTATTAGTGAGTCTGTCGGGTCTGGGTAAAATCTAACGGGGAATGGTGCCTAAAAAGCACTGTAATGAGTAGGGGGAAAAAGGTAGGCAATCCCACTGCTCTCAACCCGTGTGTGAGGTTTAGAGTGAGAGTGAGGATGTGAAGAGGGTGGTCAACATGTTTCGCGCTGCCCGTGGTCCCTAGTGGATCCTTAGCGCTTCGTCAGGACCTTAGTGAAGAGGAGGAAAAATTCAGGATATGGGAACAGGAGTATCCTATAATCCCATCTTAAAGTGAGGGAAACACGTATTATTCGTGTCCCATACGTTGAACCCGCATTTATGTGGGTCCAGGCTGTACCGGAATAGACCAACTGGGGCAGGGGCAACAGATGAACCCCGGGGAATACTGATCCGTAAACCTAGGGTGCCTCCAGGGTTCGACGTATGGGACACGAATAATATGTGTTTCCCTCACTTTAAGATGGGATTATAGGATACTCCTGTTCCCGTATCCCGAATTTTTCCTCCTCTTCACTAAGGTCCTGACGAAGCGCTAAGGATCCACTAGGGACCACGGGCAGCGCGAAACATGTTGACCACCCTCTTCACATCCTCACTCTCACTCTAAACCTCACACACGGGTTGAGAGCAGTGGGATTGCCTACCTTTTTTCCGCTACTCATTACAGTGCTTTTTAGGCACCATTCCCCGTTAGATTTTACCCAGACCCGACGGACTCACTAATAAATCATTTTGGGGTACCATAGGGTCTTTTTAGCCTCACCACGCCACTTACTATCCCCACACACCCGCATGCACAACTACGGCTACTCCAATAAAAGATCTCCGACAGAGAGCCCTCTTGAAGGGCCCGTGAGGGACTGCAGCGCCACCCCCACGAGGAGCTTCGCCCGATGATGATGCTTTGCACCCGCAAGGGTGTGTGAGGGCACTTCAAACACCGTCCAGGAGTATCTGGTCTACATCACACTCACACCCACGAACCTTTTCCTCAATTTCCTTTTTGCTCTGTTTCTTACCTCTCAGACAGTAGACCATACCAGCACTGTCTTTCTTAAGAACTGTTACCCCATTGTTTGTGACTCTATATTTCATACCGGCAGAGACACATGACAAGCGTTGCCCTGCTCCAAGAGACACACATGACACAAGCCGAGCTATAACACCTACGCAGCAGATGGAGGGGTCAGGTATTTGGCACCACCTACTCAGCACATGCACGAAGCACACTGATATGGGTCAGAGCGGGAGTCCCGTTTGTCCGTGACGAGGGGGTGAACGACACAGACGGCAGATACAGCTTTGTAAATGGACACCTGAATGGTCAAATTATATTAGTGGGCGCCATCTATGTTCCCAACACGGACCAAGCCTCCTTTCTTGAATGCATTTCTGGGGTGCTAGCTCAATTGAACAGGATCCCTTGGTCACTAGTCGGAGATTTTAATTTGGTGCTTAAAGTAGGGCTAGACAGGTTATTTCCACCCCTTAACAAAAGACCTTCTGCCTCTAATGCAAAAGCCCTTTCGAACTGGCTTACACATTGGGCTCTTCTTGACATATGGCGCTTCCTTAATCGCACTACTCGTGTTCACTCTCATTACTCTGCAGTGTATGGACTGCATGTGTGGTTGGATAGGTTGGTGGGGTCACAGGCACTGCTCCCACTGGTCCAAGACATTGAGTATCTAGGGCGCACCCACTCAGATCATAATCCCTTATTACTACACCTTAACTGGGAGATGCAGCACCCTCCAGTCCCTACATGGCGCCTCCAGTCTAGTGCATTGGAAGACTTGGTGTTCCGTTCATCGCTGGGGACGGAAATTCTAGTATATTTTGAATTAAATGAAGGTACGGCCAGCGATGCGCTTATTGAATGGGAGGCATTCAAAGTATCGATCAGGGGGCATTGCATTGGGGCCACATGGAATATGCGCAAGCAGCTATCTGACTCCCTTACAAAAATATAGAAGCAGATATTACAACATGAGCAAGAAGGCGAACGGACAGGCAGGGCCTCACGCGCCTTGAAACGCTGCGCACTGATCATGTGGAGCAATAGGAACGCCTTTGTTGTCATAATTACATGGCACATACAGTCGGTACACACACTACTGCTGACAGAGCAGGCAGGCTGTTAGCCTGGCTGATAAGGCAGGATTATACCCGTGCCCCGATCGGGACGCTGTGGGGAGTTACAGGACGGATGCTATGCACACAACTTAAAATACATGAAGCACCAACACAACACTATGCCCACCTATACCAGTCCCGCAGGAGATGCGATTACAGTTACCCATGGTAGGAAGGGAACACAGGGAAGCCCTCAACAAGCACATTTCACTGGAAGAGATTGGGGAGGCCATACAGTCTCTGGCTTCCGGGAAGTCGCCGGGCCCGGATGGGTTACCAGCAGAGTACTATAAGGCATATCATATCTCTATTGTACAACAACTTCACACTGTATACACCACTTCCTTAGAGAACCAACAACTCCCACCCTCTATGCGTGAAGCACACCTGATATCGCTGTTGAAGCCGGATAAGGATCCTGCGGAGATGGGCTTCTATAAGCCCTTGCCCTGCTCAACACCGATTATAAGATACTGGCACAAGTTGTCCCAACTCTGGTCCATGTAGACCAAAATGGGTTTGTGCTGTCCCGTAGTACCTCTCTTAATCTACGGCGCTTCTTTAGGGTGTCCACATAAGCGGTGAAGGAGTGGCCACGAGCGGGGTACCTTGTATTAGACCTGGAAAAGGCCTTTGATTCCCTAGAATGGAACTACCTGATTGCAGTACTCCAGAAATTTGAACTGGGCCCAGCTTTTATCCAACTAACCTGTCTGCTCTACACTAACCCTACGGTCAGGTTTAAAGTGGGGCCCTACATTTCAAACTCACTTTCAATACAGAGAGGGACGCGACAGGGGTGTCCGTTCTCGCCACTTCAGTTTGCACTTGCAATACAGCCACTAGCAGACGCACTGCGCGGCCATATGGTTGATGGGGTGCCCTTGGGAGATGTCACACATCAGGTGTCATTATACGCCGACGATCTTCTACATTAGAGACATTGACCGAGTCCCTGTTCAGCTAGCGCAACTGCTGGAAGAATTTGCGGTGCTCTCTGGACTAATTGTAAATATAGATAAGTCCTGTATTTACTCGTTCAAGTTCAAGGAAGGCCTCCAGGACCTCGGCCTTATTATGAGTGGCAAACGAGTACGGTGGACGGCGGATACGTTCCGCTATCTAGGCATCCAGATCTATTGCCACCCAGATGATCTCTTTGATGGGAACCTAGGAAGGGCGGTGACATCCCTAAAATCACAATATTTTTAAGTGCGACTGCTATCAAAGTTCCTTTGCCTTTTATAGATGCTTTTTGTGGAAGGAACGTGCCTTTATTGTCTAAAATTACACCCAAATATTTAAATTCATCTACGATGTCGAGTTTCATTCCTTCCAGCTCCCTTTGGAAGTATTGTGATTTGTTTTTTTGGTTGATAACCATCACTTTGGTTTTGCCCAGATTTATGCATAGTCCATTATTGCTGGAAAAATTACTTGTGATGTTTAACAGGTGTTGTAGACCAATTGGGGTGCGGCTAATCAGAACCAAGTCATCTGTGTAGAGTAGATTCGAGAGAGGGAAACCTCCGAAGTTCGGGGCGTGATGATTGCACTTGTCTAATTCTGGCGAGAGGTCTGCCATAGACAGGTTGAACAAGATCAGCGCCAGCACGCACCCCTGCTTCAGCCCCTTGGTTGTCGGGATTCTCCGAGATATACTTTCTTCAGCACCTAACTTAACTTGTATCCAAGTGTCACTGTGATGTAAGATCAGCTGATTCAAAAGTTTGGTATTCATTTTCATTTTGGAGAGTTTCAACCACAGTTTATTCCTATCGATACTGTTGAATGCAGCCGAATAATCTATGAAGCAGACATATAGCGTTTTTTTATATGTTTAGTAGCATCTATTAAAAGTGATAGCGCCAGTATGTTTGTCGATGTGCCCATACTTTTCTGGAAGCCTGATTGATTAATTGGAATTGATGCTATTTCTGATGCCCATTCTGTAAGTTCTTCCAACAGTAATCCTGCATAATATTTGGCATCATTATCTATTAGTGCAACCAGTCTATAGTTTGCTGCATTGTTTTTGCTACCTTTCTTATATCTTGGAAAAATAATAGACCCCTTCCAAGAGTCTGGTATTTTTTCTGTTTCCATAATGTGCGAGAAGAGTGGCAGGAGTTCAGCTCCCCAATAGTCCGAGTTTCTCTTGTATAGAATTGGTGGTATACCATTGGGGCCTGGTGCGCCCTCAGCTCTGCCCTTGGAGATTCTTCTCTTAATCTGTTTTGGTGTGAATCCATGGTTAGCCTCTTCGTCTTGTTTTGATTGGCCTGAGTCGGCTCTGCTGTACTCCAGAGCTTCCTGTGTATTGTTTGTTTGCCCACTATTAAAGTGATCCCGTAGATACTTAAACCATTCCTCTTTGGTGATGTGAGAATTTATTACAAGAGCCCTTGGATTCTGTAGTCTCTTCACTGTGTGCCAAAACTTGGCACTGTTTTTGACTTTTGTGTTGTGGAGAATTTTGGCCCATGCTGTTTCTGTGGCTTCACGGCGTGCTTCCCAGATACGTTTTTTCTTGCTGGTTTGTAGTGATCTTAGCTCGATTTGAAGATTGACGTCTGGCCCTACCCGGTGGAGCTCTGTTTATTCCTTGCTTTAATTGCTTTAGTTGGTTTAATTGCGTTCCTCTTAGATGGTAGACTTGCGTGCTGAGCGGTGTGGAGTAAGACCTTTGTTGGGCCATAACTGCTCTGGTTACGTCCCTCCCTTCTTCTTTTGAGTGGAGTGTGCCAAGATTTTCGGTGAATTTAGCCCAGCTTACAAGCACATCCTTGTTCTCCTTTTTTTCCTCCCACATATTTTTTTCCTCGAGCTGGAAGTTCTCCAAGTTAGAAATTTTACATTTGATTTTTCTAAGGTTTGTCGTGAACTCCAAGCCTAAGCAGACTGGTTGCTCGGTAGATGCAGTGCCATATGCATCCAGAGTAATCTCTTGTGGTAGGTGGTCACTATAGTCTGAGCTACCTAGCCTGAAGTCCACTATTTTATTAAACAGGGAGTATGACGTGAAAGTGTGGTCAATTGCGGTAGTTGCAAGTGCACCGTGAAACGTAGCTGCCAGTGGGCAATCTCCCAAGAAGCGCCCGTTCAGCGCGGCCAAACTCAAATTTTCCAGATCCCTGAGGAGCTCCTTTGCTGAGCTGGTTTGCTTGCCCCACTTACTTGCTTCCTGATGTGGAATCCCCCAGACCCGGAGCTGTTCTTCCACTATTTCATCTCTTTCATAAGACCCTGTTAGAGACATGTTAAAATCTCCCGATACTATAAGATTCGAGGAGGCCTCTTCAAGTAGTCCTGACAAATCAGAAACCAGCAATTTTGCACCGGCCTTTTTAACCTGTGGGTGGAGGTAAATGTTAACGAGTATCAACTGTTTATTATCTGCAAGACCTGTTAGTTCCAACTTAATTGCTTGAATGCCGTTAGTTGTTTTTGCCGTTTTAAGTAATTCCTTGGCTGTAGTTATTGTTTTAATGGAGGTGAAGATTGAGAGACCACCCTTTGGATGACCGAACTTGGCTTCCTTGCAGGCCAGAAAGTGATAGGACTTATATCCTTGCATCTGCAGCAGCTCAACCAGCCAGGTCTCTTGCAATAGGATGAGATCAAAATCTTGGAAATAGAGCAATAGTTCTTTATCCATGGTTTTGGACCCTAGTCCATTGATATTCCATGAACAAAGCTTTAGTTGATGGGCTTTATTAACAGAATTCCTGCCCTGTCAGGTATTCCTTGGTCGGGAATTGATTGTTCGAGATATCCAGGACCAGTTGTTTGACATCTTATTCTCATTTGCTAGCCTATGATTCCAGATGTTGGATTCTGCGCTGCGAGCTTCTTTGAGTACCGAATACGTTTGCCTTGTGACGCCCAGAAGACCTGGCTTATGGCCATCATATGACCAACTCGTGTAACAGTGGTTCTGGATAACCTGTTTCTTTCTGGCATTTTAATCTGATCCCCCAGGCGTTCAATTGTTGTTCTTCCCTCATTATTTTCTCTGCTATGTCCTGTGTGGCCCAGGTTGTTTTTGATATTTCTTGGTGTGCCAGATGTGTTTGACATTCAAAATCTACGGACTCCAGATCGCTTGAGGCAACTTCTGTTAGGTTACTGATGCTAGTTAATAGTTGCAGAATATTGCCTCTATTCAGGATGTCCCCTCTCCCTTTTGATTAGTATTCCGGGATAAACAAAATTATCTTTTATTCGTCCTGTCGTGAGTTGCTGTAGCGGCCCCTGGGGCTTGCAGCTCCTCATTAATCTCAGAGTTTGTCGGAGCCATTAATGTTGATTCATCAGCCCGTGGCCTAACTGAAGCGTTTGCTATATGGCTTGATACGGAGGTTCCCCTGCTAGCAGTAGGCTGATTGTCCGTCCTGGTGTCTGGGTTGAAACTCCTTAGTTTATCATTGCTCATATGGTTTGACTGAGTGGCTGATGTGATCATTGCCTGGGGTAATGGTGTTTCCATCATGCTTGGTTTCAATGTGTGCTCCTCATTCCTAAATACAAAGAGAGAGTTTCCCAGGTTTGACCAAAAGGGACCGGGTACAAAAAACATTCAAGATTAAAAGACTTCCCTTTTGGGTTTATTCAAATGACTCCTATCATGAAATTCTAAACAATGTATACTGAACCAAAGACAAGAAGTCTAAAGACTTTAGCACAACAGATATAGGGTATATTGTTACTTTATTAAAAATTCCTATATCTCAAACTGTATTACAGTAATGTGTCCAAGATTATTTAATGTATTGAGGTAAACATCTTTATAAACAACATTCATATAGAAACGTTACAATCAATCATAGTAATTCATATTACCAATTTTAATCGTTAGTTGCACATAATTAGATCAAATATGGAATGAGACATTTAAAATGAGAGTCAAAAGATAAAAATAAAAATAAAATGAAATATAAAAACAACAAATACAATTGTGTCCTCTTGTCGAAGCGTTTCGGTGTAAAATATGATACGTAACACCTTCTTCAGGACCAACACGTTAAAAACAGCTCTCACTAACAAGTACAGTCAATACAGAGATGGAACTACGTGGTCGTTATCCTTAAATGACCAGAGTGGCGTGTCAATTCACTTCATCCCTAATCTTGCACGTGTATCTTCTAGAATTGCTCATCAATGTTATACATAGCCATTCATAGAGAACGTTTCATAATCAATAGATCCATAAAAACAACAGTGTGTGTTTATTTCTTTCTTAACCTTCCCATTAGTTACGAAGAAGTTCGGTTCGTTTCACTTATTTCCCACGATACCGGTGGTTCTCCCGCTATTATTTAATTCAAGCAGAGACCAGTTCCTTGCAAGCACGCGTAGCGTCTCCTCTAATCGGGTTCTCGGGTGTTTTTCAGTATACATTGTTTAGGATTTCATGATAGGAGTCATTTGAATAAACCCAAAAGGGAAGTCTTTTAATCTTGAATGCTCCTCATTCCTGCCACTTCCTTGGGCTTAAGAGATCTTCAGGATGGGGCTGTCTGTTCGCTTGAAGAGGATCTCTGAGCTTTGTAAGGGCTGAGAGGATGTCAATGCACTGTTTGAATGAATGAATGAATATACATTTTATAGAGCGCGAACTTATCCCAGGGGCGTCAAGGCGCTGCGGAACAGGATCATGGTAGGAGATGTCCAACCAGGTCAGTACTTAAAGATTCAAGTTGGAAAAAGCATTAGAACAGGTAAAAAGCCAGGTCTTCAAGGACTTACGAAAAACTAGATGTGATTCCAAAGTGGAGATAGGGAAAGGGAGGGAATTCCACAGGTTGGCCCCTATCATAGAGAAAGCCCCCCCCCCCATCTAACTTTCCTGGCCCTGGGAACTATAACCTGGTTACTTGCAGATCTCAGGTCTTTGCCAGGACAATATCTTTGGAACATTTTATTGATTCCTTCTGACCCCTGTTTGTGGACAGCCTTGTGAACTAGACACAAGGCTTTAAACACAATTCTCCTACCCAACGGGAGCCAATGCAAACTTCTGATAGTGGCTGATACTGAGTGGAATTTAGGGAGATCCATCACCAGCCTGGCGGCGGCATTCTGCTCCAATTGAAGTCGATGAAGAAGTCCCTTGTTAATCCCCAGGTAAAGAGCATTGCAGTAGTCTAACCTAGACACCACAAGGGCCAACACCGCCTGTTTGCGAGAGGAAAGGGACAGAAAACAGAAAATCTTCCTGAGAGTCCGTATCATCCCAAAGCAGGTAGAGACTGTCCTATTTATTTGAGAGCCCAGGGAGAGCGTGGAGTCCACAATGATGCCTAAATTCTTGGCAATAGGACAAGGGCTGGGGCAAGATCCGAGCGAGTCAGGCCACCAGGCCTCTGACCAGATGTCAGTCTTGCCTCCGAACATTAGGACCTCCATTTTATCCCCATTGAGTTTTAAATAGTTCTCAGTCATCCATGCAGCCACCGCCCGTCTGCAGTTTTTAAAATTAAGTGCTGAGGCAGAGACATTCTCAGTGATGGAAATCAAAATCTGAGTGTCGTCGGCATAAGAAAGCACTTCTAGGCCAAAAGACCTTACCACAATAGCGAGCGGGGCTACATAGATAGTGAAAAGGGTAGGACTCAATGAGGATCCCTGAGGGACTCCACAAGACAATTGTTTAGGGGCAGAGAGAAATTGGCCCATCTTAACTCTTTGTGATCGGTTCAAAAGAAACGAGGAGAGTAGATTAAGTGCAGAATCCTCTAACTCAATTTCCTGAAACCTGCCCAACAGTCTACAGGGAGAGATGGTATCAAAATCTACAGTCAGTTCCAGGAGGATCGGTAGGGTGGAATGACCAGCGTCAACCTGTTGTCGGATGTTATTAAAGACAACGGTTAAGGCCGTCTCTGTACTGTTTTCACTCCTGAAACCATGCTGTGAGCCATCTAGCAGTTGATGTTCCTTCAGGTGAGAACTAAGATGGCAGTTGAGATGTTTTTCCAAAATCTTAGCTGGAACGGGCAGTATGGAAATGGGCCGAAAGTTTTTTAATTCTGTCGGATCAAGAGAGGCCTTTTTAAGCAGAGGTTTTACCACCGCAGTTTTCCATATAGCAGGAAGTTGGCCAGAGGAAATAACAATATTAATAATGGTGGTCAAGGGAGGTACAATGGCCTCAATTCCTAATTTTAAAATCTTAAGAAGACAAGATTCAAGGGGGGAGCCAGATCTAATCCCACTTGACAACAGCTCAGTCTCCTCTTGAGAAATGGGGGGAAAGGAGCGCAAACAACAATCCTTCTGTGGTACTACCCGCAAATCAGATAGGAGATTGGTTTTAGCTCCCACAGAGTTTGACTTCTCCAAAGAGGAGTAAATGTCCTTAATTTTAGCATGGAAATAATCTGCCATTTTATCACAAATATCCTGGGAGACCTCAGTAATAACAGTAGTTGAGGGGGCTAAGAGGGAATTGATAATAGTGAAAAGTTCCCTGGGGGATCTAAAAGATTGCACCATCCTGGTATAGTAGGAGAATTTTCCTTATTAATGGCTTCCTTATATTCCTTTAACCTAAGTTTGTGCAGATCCCTTTCAGCTATAGTCAGGTCCAGGCGCCATTTTCTTTCCTGCTGTCGGCAGACCTGTCTAAGCTTTTTCAACCCCTCAGAAAACCATGAGGCTGAAGGGCACTTTCTTGCCACATAGTGCTTCTTAAGAGGGGCAAGGGAGTCCAAGGCTAAAATTAGCCAGTTGGTAAAGTCGTCTGCTTGATGCAGACTGTTCTCCTATTTGGGTTGTGGCAGATGCCAGGAAATATGATTTAATGGGAGCATTCCTGTTGATAGTTAGCTTATTTCTCCCCTTTCTATTCTGTTTCCGGCAGTTTTTCTGCCCAGGCCTTATTTTATCTATCACCTCAATATCCTGGGCTTGCCCAGATGTATCATGGTCAGTGTTCCGTTCTTGTACCAGCTTTATTTCCTGTTGTTGAAAGTTAATGAATTCCATACAAACAGGCTCCAATCCCAGACTTGCCTCTTGAGTGATTTGAGGAACTTTTATGGGAAGATATTCAGTCCCCGTTTCTCCTTGAATGTCGGGCTTGCCCTCTATCAAGTTGGTTTAACCCTGGGGCCCTTGAGGTTTGTTGGAGGAACTGGGGGCTCCTTGTGTTGGGTGCTGCTGTGGTTTTGTTGCTGGGTCATATTTCTCCATAGTGTCGACTTGAGTTGTGGTATTTGTCGGTCCTGCAGCTTTTTTTGTCTCTTTCAAGTCGATGAGGAGCTCCCCCATAAGTGTCGGTAAGGTTGAAAGTTTATCTATGATAGTGAAGCAAGAGCAAGTCGGGTGGACAATTTGGGTGTCGTCTTGTACTCTCTTGATGAGTTTGCTCATCTCTTTCAGTCTGTTGTCAATATTTGAGATGTGGACCTCCAGAAAGTTGAGGAGAGATAATTGAATGTCCATTTTATCTGAGTGGTATAACATTGCCTTGAGCGAGAGCTGCATATTGTTAAGGAGTGATCCCCATAAATCCTTTGAGCCCGTTGGGGGTTCTTCAGTTGGCACGTCCAGCTGTGTTTTAATCCCTTCGGCCTGAGGTACATCAGGTAGATAAGAGGCTACCAACTTTGCCCATTCCTCAGTAGTGAGGTAGGGTGCTTCATTTTCATCATCCTTAGGGCTTCTTTGGTGTGTATTATTCTCCGGGCTATTGAGTCTTTCCTTTCACAGTTTTAATAACTGTGCGTCCATTTCAAATGGCCCAGTGGATTTGAAATACATTTCAGCCTCTTTCTCTGCTGCATTATCCAGCTGATGCTTTATGATTCGATTGTATATTTGGGGAGACTTTTGCATAGATCAGGTGGGCGGATGGAGAGCGCTCTTTTTTCTGTCCTGTTGATCCTGTTATTCCTCTGACCAGTATGGGTTCAAGTTCGAGTTCAATTTGGGAGCAATTAAAATGTTTGGCTCCAATGGAATCTTCCGCTTGCCCAAGTCTTTAGCGTTTTTAATTTTTTTTTTGGTCACCTTCCTGATCAGTAGTGAGCAATAGCATGCTTGCCAATGGGCTCCATGTTTTCATGCCACCGGCTTCTGCTCCTGTGTCTATGACCGGCTGCTGCGTGTCCTTCTCCTTTCTTTCCTCCTTTTGCCAATCAGATCCTTTGTCGTTTTCGTGTTCGTGTTGTTCTTGATATTCAACAGTGTTAGGACTCTCTGCGTCTTGTGCTGTTCTCGCCCCATCTTGCTTCGGTTTTTGAGCCTTATCTGATGGTGTAGATGGTAGAGCTGCTATATCCATCAGGGGTAAGACCTCCGGATGCAATGGGGAAAGAAGCCCTCTTGATTCGGGGTTATTGATGTTGAATAAGCCTCCCGCATCTTTTAAAAAAGAGAATTTCATATATATTTTGAGTTGAAAGCTGGTTTTAGATGTCTTTCCTGGTGATACTCCTTCGATTGCCACCAGAGTGTTGTTTGCCAAGGGGGTATAAAGTCTTGCTATGGCTAGTCCTTTGCCTGAGTCACCCAGTATTTTGCTCTTTTTTTCTGTTCGTGAGGACGGTGGTGACTGACCGCCTTTCTCTCCCTGACCTCATACTTCGTTCTTCTTCGTACTTTGTACTTTAGTGTATTTAAGCTGTATTGTACGGTATTGCCGAGATATTATTGAGGGTAGACATCTCAAAACTACGTTTTTCTCTCTGCGCACCCTATCCCACTGTTAAGGTCGGAGGCAGTGAGTCTCGTAGGTTGGTTGATTGACAGATGGGCCGTTTGAAGGCAAGGGTCCTTATACCCTTTATCCCTTTGTCCCTTAAGCCCCTTTTGGCCCTTTAGGGCTTTTGGCCCTTGGCCCTTTGGTCCTTTGGTCCCCCTTTTATTTGTCCTAGTGCCTAAACCTAATGACAGATACCACCTCCCGGAGGGAGCAGGGCAAGGGGAAGACAGCAACACGGGGCGGCCACAGAGGGAGCAATTTAACAATAGGGACAGAGGCTATGGCCAGGGGCAGCGGGAGAGCAGGGCACACTAGGAGCACCGCAAGCCGCACCCAACCTAGTTGGGCCGCCTCAGCGGGCTCCCTGGGCTCTACACTCTGCAGCCATTGCTAGTGGCGGCTGCGCTCTCGTTTGCTCTTGCTTCCCCACCCCGCTCCATTCCCTACTGCTCTCTGCTCCTACCTCCAAGTGATGCAGTGTCTTGGAGTGGGTTAGGCCGGGTAGGGTGGATTCCCCAGAGCTGGCGCCTCTGCCGTTGCGTGGTTACGTAGTCGTGGGCTGCTACCGGAGCAACGCAGTCAGTGCGGTCCTGCTCCAAGCCACTGGTAACCAGAAAGCGAGAAGATGGTATAGCGCTGAAGGCGCTGATGGTAGAGGGCTGACAGGGCACTGGTGAGGCCCCCCGACCCAGCTCTCCCTCAGTGTCTCAGTGCCTCATGCCCCCCTCTGTAACAGCAGCACAGCTCACGCTCATGCTCCCCTTGCGGAGCACAACGCACAGCGTCTCTGAAAGGCTGTAATTTCAGACTTTCAAACTCGAGCAGTTGAACAGCATCGACCACAAGTAGTGGCACCAGAAAGAGAAGAAGCAGTGAGAGAGATAAGCAGTTTCTGTGGAAGTCTCTGTGGAAGGCAAACGGTGACCTCTCTCATCTTTTGTCTTCCGTCTCAGCTGGCAAAGCAGGGGGAGCAGGGGAGCACTGAGGGCACAGAGAGGGCACAGAGAGGGCACAGAGAATGCACGGAGAATGCACCAACACAGGTGTTCAACTCCCTTGCCTCACCGACTCCAAGCTCAAAAGATGAAGGAGCCAAGCAGCAGATAGTTTGTTTGTTTACTAGCAATGGCGATGGCAGTGGCCGGGTTCACCCCAGCAGCTCCCTCGCGGCTCGGCTCACCGTGCTGCTCACTGCGACGATGGTGGCTGCTGCTGCTGCTGATGAGAAAGCACGGATTCTGGATTCGGTAAAAAGGAGGTGACTCCATATGCGCCAGCGATACCTTTGGAGGGAACTCCGAGTAGACAGGCAGTAATTTCAGGGCCAGCAATTCGGAGATGGCAAGAAAGCGGCGTTCAGACACTCGGGTTCCTGTATTGCGAGGGGGTACTATTACCATATACATCGCTAGTAGAGGAGGAAGGGCTTCCACCGGGTCACTTTCTAGTCCACCGCTCCTTAGTTGCCTCACTCACGGCCAAATGGGGGGACATTACTACAGAACTACAAACGCATCTTACCATGCAGTATTTACATGTCATGTGGTCAGGAACGCCCTTGTTCACAACCTCACTAAGAACTCATGCTGCGATTAGCTTGGAAACACTCCGTCATAAATGGGAGCTGGACTTGGGTCACCAGCTCACGGACACGGGATTGGGCCAGAGTATTAGAGAGTCGGTCCGCATACCTTAGAATATACGCTTGTATGGGAAATGCTAACATCTTGGTTGGACCAGCCTTGACGACCTTTTTATACCTTCTTTCTAGCCTGCCGCAATCTCCTCGCTTTAATCATTGTACTTTTAACTCTTCTTCCATTCCCTATTTCGGGTGTCTTTCCCATCCCTAATATCCTACTTTTTGAGGCTCGACCCTATAAGCGATATCGACCATCTCTGGCTCTACCGCATCTTCAACCGCTGTATTTTGTGCCAACCTCTTGCTCTGCTTCATCATTCTTCTCCTTTCTGTTCCTAGGTGCTTCTGGGGGGGGAGAGGGTGGGTTGGCCGAATTGTCATGTATACCTCTGTATTTTCCTGAAGAAAAAAAAGAGGAATATACGCTTGTGGCAAATACAGCTCTATGTAGTCCACAGGGCATACCTTACACCTGCTAAAATCAACCAGTATTTCCATCGCGTAGATGCAGAGTGTCCGAGGTGCGCTGAAAATAGGGCTGACCTAGTGCACATGCTCTGGAGCTGTGCCCGAGTGGGTACTTATTGGAATGCAGTGGCAGAAATATACATCTGTACTTGTCACAGGCTATCTTTCGATTGGCCAACCTACCTGCTGCACAAATTCCACAGGACACCCAGCACGAAGGTCACTTCCAGATTTCTGGACCCAGGACTGATAGTAGCTAAAAGACTGATCACTAAGAAATGGAAATCACAGGAGCCTCCCAATATAGCTGTCTGGTGAGACTCCATGCTTGCGTGGGCCAATGTGGAAAGCCTCGCGGTCAGACGTGAAGAAACTTTGGGGCTGCGCAGGACTCCCATTGCATCAGAATTAGATAAGCACACCCCTCTCCAGAAGAGCTCCCCTGTTTCTTCATCCAAACAATTATCCATTCATCCTTTAATTGTTCTAGTATTCATCCTTTGATACCCACATTTAAGCTTTACATTCTCTTATTCAGTCTTTCACCATTTAAATCCATCCATTCATCCACATATATATCCATCCATACAGGCATCCATCTATCTATCCATTCACCTATCATAGTATCCCCTTTCAACCATTCTTTCACACATCCATCCATTTACCCACCCATGCATCATATCACCCTCCTACGCATCCTTTCACCCATCCACACATCCTTTCACTCATATACCATTTCACCCATCCTTTCTCTTAACCCTCCATCCTTCTGCCCCTTTTCCATCAACCCATCATTTGTAACATTCATTATGAGCTTTTGTCTGCTGAGTTGCAGATAGAAGAGGCCATTAAGAACTCAACCCCTACTGTTGTAGCTAAAGTGGGGAGTTCACAACGCCCTTGCAGTGAGTATACTAGTAACTGTCAATAAGCAAGCAATGTGACTTACCACTGGCCATCCCTACCGCTGGTGGGACTCTCCCTCCAACCGCCTCTGTGTCTAGTGCACTACTGACGCTGCCGCTGGCCCTGGCACTGGTGGTTTGTGTTGCTGGAAAGAACATTACACATTTTAGATGCCAGAAACTTCCCCTATTATTTTTTTCACAAAATTCAACGGCAATACATCACTACAGATCGGTCAACAGTATCTTCTAAAACAAATATCACTCGTTGCCCTTCTGTTAGTTGACAATGTCAGAAAAGCCAGGTAGTCAAGCCAACCAAAAACTTTTCATACTAGAGGGGCAGAACTAGGAACACTCAGAGTCATTAAAGCTCAATGAAGGGGTGGAATAATTGGTCAATGAAGGACATATTGTCTTGGTTGGCAAAAGCAATGGGACCGTCCTCATACTAATTTCCAGCCACGCTTCACTGTCAGCAAAATTGCTGGTATACTACTGTATAAATGAAACAAACATGCGTAGAATAGGTTACTTGGTCATGCAATCTTCACAGTATAGTCCCTGTCCTCAAATCTGTTCTCTTAGTATTACAGTGCCAGTCCACAACAGGACTAAGGGGAGAAGGATAGCTTGCTAACAAAGCTACAGATTAGTACAACCAGAAGAAAGTCAGCTACAGACACATGAAATATAGAAAAAAAAGAAAAATGCAGGGATAACAAACATTTAACAAATATTAGATAGACCGAAAAGGAGTTGAAAAAAAAGGAGACAGACTTGGGAAAAGAAAAAAAAAGAAAAAATTATTCTAAATGGGGAGAGGTAAAAGTTAGGGAAATAATATTAACAGGAGGACTTACTGGGGCTAGCAGATCGGTCAGCCTTGACACTAGTGGTGGCACCCCGGCTCCCTGTTCCACCTCCGAAAACCTCTTCTTGCCCTTGGGTTCTGATGTAAGAAATACAGAAAATAAAACGAAAATTTATTAGTGGCACAGTTAATCTCCCCAAACATATTTTGACAGGCAAAGGCAGTAACATTGTAGTTTTCTAAATCAGATCGCCTATAATACTAGTATTGAGTTGACCTATTCCTAATTTCCTAAAGCTAAGGCCTATTCCAAATTTCACTGATAGAATATCAATGGCAAAAATGCTGATCTTCAAAATATCGAGAAAAAAAATATAGACTACAAAAATATTGACTCCCATACGTACACAGGTAAGTACAGGAATATTTAGTCAAAAATATTGATGTAAAAAATATAGATGTAAAAAATATCGATTTAAATATATATATAAAATAGTGTGTATTAAATATATTAAATTATAATATTAATTTTAACAAAATAAATTAAATGTAATATACATTTTAACAAAATATAACAAATAAACTTAATTAAAAAAAGATAAACACCCAAACATAATAATTTATACATATATATTTAATTTAAAATAATTAATAAACTATTATCTTTATTTTTAAACTTTAAAATTATATAAAAATAAAATATATATGTATATCAATAATTTTAAATATAAAAAACACTCTATAATAAATTAAAAGAGTTGGACCCTTGACCCCACCAGGTAGGTCGCCCCCCCTCCGCTCAGCACTGCCTGTGTGTCCCTGCCCCAGCTGCCGCTGCTGCTGAGGAACTTCGAGGCCCTCCACCACCTGCAGGCTACCACCTGCGCCTCATAGGGAAAGCTGGACTCATTTATCGCGGCGCTTTATATTTTGCCAGCGCTTAAGCGAGCTTGGTTTAGGAACTTATTAGCGTTTTTAAATTAGCACCCAATTCTGGTATCTGAGTTAGTTTATTTTGATATTTTCCCCTGTTTTTAGCCGTACTTACTGCCCGCATTCTTGCATTATAATTTGTGCCCCCACCGCTGCTTTAGCGGGCTGAAACTGTGGATCTCTTCGTATTCGCCGCCATCTTGGAGGTATCTGGAGAAGTCTCGTGGCGCCATCGCGCTGAGCGCTCAGGCGGAGGTGAGGGGAGACACTATTTAAGACGACCATTTGGTCACTATGTCCTAAGGGAAAGCTGGACTCATTTATCGCGGCGCTTTATATTTTGCCAGCGCTTAAGCGAGCTTGGTTTAGGAACTTATTAGCGTTTTTAAATTAGCACCCAATTCTGGTATCTGAGTTAGTTTATTTTGATATTTTCCCCTGTTTTTAGCCGTACTTACTGCCCACATTCTTGCATTATAATTTGTGCCCCCACCGCTGCTTTAGCGGGCTGAAACTGTGGATCTCTTCGTGTTCGCCGCCATCTTGGAGGTATCTGGAGAAGTCTCGTGGCGCCATCGCGCTGAGCGCTCTAGTGCTCAGGGGGAGGTGAGGGGAGACACTACTTAAGACGACCATTTGGTCACTATGTCCTAAGGGAAAGCTAGACTCATTTATCGCGGCGCTTTATATTTTGCCAGCGCTTAAGCGAGCTTGGTTTAGGAACTTATTAGCGTTTTTAAATTAGCACCCAATTCTGGTATCTGAGTTAGTTTATTTTGATATTTTCCCCTGTTTTTAGCCGTACTTACTGCCCACATTCTTGCATTATAATTTGTGCCCCCACCGCTGCTTTAGCGGGCTGAAACTGTGGATCTCTTCGTGTTCGCCGCCATCTTGGAGGTATCTGGAGAAGTCTCGTGGCGCCATCACGCTGAGCGCTCTAGTGCTCAGGCGGAGGTGAGGGGAGACACTACTTAAACCTCCCATTTGGCCGCGCAGTGGTGACGCGCAGCGGTAGCGCCTGCCTCGTTCCTGAGTCGGGCCAGAGTCTTGCCCGTCTGCGCCCGTCAGCGCTAAGGAGGCGCAGAGGCGGGAGACCCTGTGTGAGCTCACATCTACATCATACCATTACAGGTATGTCGACTGCATCCGTACCGTCATGTACTTTACCTTATTCATATTGCCATAAGGTCTTAGGCCCTGGCAACCAGCCTGACCCCCTATGCTGTGAGCAAGATAACGTTGTTTCATTTTCTGATCCTACTATTAAGACACCCTTTAATTCTCCGGTATTGCGAGGTGGTCTCATTAATGCCCGTTCGCTCTGTAAAAATGCCCAGAACATACACGATCTTATTACTGACAATGAGCTCGACTGGCTTTTGATTACAGAAACTTGGCTTAAGCCTTGGTGTAACCCTGACTTAGCTATAGCCCTCCCGCAAAGCTTTTCTATCCAGCGTCTGGATAGAATCGAACAACGGGGAGGGGGCCTTGCTATTATTTATCGTAGCTCCTTAAAATGTTCTTCCCATGAACTGGCTGATATTAAAGGAGCGGAAGCGCTAGCCTTTTCCTTGGGTATTCATGACTCATTCACTTTTTCGGGTGCACTTATCTATTGCCCTCCGGGCTCCCCGAAGGAGTTTCTGGAAACTGTGGGAGAAGTGTTAAGTGATTTAGCGCTCAGATTTTCCAACTTTACTATGCTGGGCGATTTAAACCTACACCTTGATTCTCCCAAAGATCCAGGAGTCGATTGCTTTATGGATATCATTAATGTACTTGGACTTACTCTTTTGACCCATCAACATACACACTCAGGAGGTCACTTATTGGATTGCATCTGCTCCAACTCCACCAGGCTTGCAGTTAAATCTCCTTGCCCTCAGATCTGGTCCGATCATTTTTTTATTCCTTTTCATATTTCATTAAATTATAAAACTTTGGTAACCATTACAAATAATACCATAATACCTAATTTGACCTGCAAACCAAACTGGAAGAAATTATCTAGTAGACCTGATGTGATCGATGCTTTTACAACTAGCATACCGGTGTTAACAGGTAACACCTCTGCAGAAAATCAAAATCTCTGTGACTGGATAACCACAGCAGGTCACCGATTAGGCCCTATCAGCTTTAAGAATCCTAGTTCTATTAAAATTAAAAGGAAGGCCCCCTGGTTCTCACCTGTTTTGAGATCAGAATTGGGAGAACTAAGAGTATTGGAACGGAGGTGGTGCAGGCACTATGAGGTCACTGCCCGCGATACCTACAAATGGGCTAGAAGAAAATACCATGCAGGCATAAAGTCAGCCAAAAAAGCCTACTATTTACAGGCCATTTCTACGGCAGCCCAAGAGCAAAAAGACATTTTTAAGATAGTTAAGGATTTTATGAATCCATCAGTTCTCTTGCAGGAAATTCCGCCATCTCAAAATCTCTGCAATGAGATATCGGACTATTTTGAGAATAAAATCCTCGATATTGTGAGGACTTTTCCCCCAGTGTCCCCTATCGCAGGAGCTGTTGAAAGAATAGAGAGGGTGAAGTCCCCAACTTGCATGGAAACATTTGTTCCTGTTTCCCTTGAAGATACCTTCAAAGCTATTCTTGCCAGTAAATCCGGATCCCCCTTTGATCCATGCCCTCCTTTGGTCCTACAGACCCTAGTAGTAGCAATCAATCCCATCATCAATGGTATCATCAATTCATCTTTAGCTACGGCAGATGTTCCCAACGACTGGAAGCTTGCTGCTGTCAAGCCTCTCCAGAAAAAGGCACTAGCCGATCCAACCACCCTTTCTAACTTACGTCCGATCTCCATGCTCCCGGTGATGTCCAAACTGACAGAGAAGTTCGTGAATAACCAACTTACGAGCTTCCTGGAAGTAAATAATATTTTGCATCCAAATCAGTCAGGGTTCCGGTCAAATCATTCTACCGAGTCTGCCCTGCTGTTTACAGCAGAGACCCTTCATTTGGCCATTGACCACGGAAAGAAGGCTGTCTTAATTCTACTCGACCTGTCGGCAGCCTTTGATACGGTCTCACATAACATCTTAGTGGACCGTTTGGCTGCCGCAGGAGTGGATGGGGTGGTTCTGGATTGGCTTAGAAATTTCCTTAGGGACAGACGCCAAATCACAGTGCTAGGTCATTACCAATCTGAAGCCAAGGTCCTCAGCTCCGGAGTCCCCCAGGGATCGAGTCTAAGCCCTATACTTTTTAATCTGTATATGGCTCCCCTGGTAAAACTGATCACTTCTTTTCAGATCAGTACAATCTCATATGCTGACGACACTCAGCTTATCCTAGTACTGGACAGGGAGCGGTCTGGCGCTGAGGAAAATCTTAAAGAGTGCCTAGCAGCAACATTTAATTGGATGACTGATAATCACCTTAAATGTAATGCTGGAAAAACTGAAATCCTGCCATTTGGAAAGCAAAATTTGTTTTCCACGAAAATCTGTTGGCCTGCAGAAGCCCCCCCCAACACCATTACATTGGCCCGAAATTTGGGCATCAAGTTTGATAACCAACTGTCCTTTAAACAACAAGCGGTTGCCGTAGCTGGCACATGCTTCCACATAATAAAAGCTTTAAGGAAGTTTTTTGATCTTCTTCCGTTGCCAGCTAGGAAAATGGTCGCAGTGGCCCTAATCACTTCCAGGTTGGACTATTGTAATAGTTTATATGCTGGAGCCAATAAATCGGTACTTCACAGATTACAAATGGTCCAACATGCAGCGGCCCGCCTAGTACTACGTTGGCCCCGTAAGTCATCAGCCTCAGCAGCACTGAACGCGCTTCATTGGCTTCCAATCGGTAAAAGGATTCTTTTTAAGATCCTTTTAATCACCTTCAGGGCTTTTCAACATCAAGGACCTAAATACCTATGTAATGGCTTTAGACGATACCACCCGGCACGTTGCCTAAGGTCTGTGGGTCAGAATCTGCTTGTAATCCCCAGATTCAAGCTAGCAACTAAAGGCGGCAAATCCCTGTTTGTGTTGGGTGCCAAGGCCTGGAACAAGCTCCCTCTCTCCTTACGATCCTTGTCTCATGAAACTCAGTACAGGAAGGCATTAAAAACATGGGTATTTTCCCTTACCGACGCAGCTTGCACAGCAATGGTGTAAATATGTAGTGTTTAGCGTAAATTGTGTCTATTCCCTCCAACTCTTCCATCTGGGTTGGGTGAGCGCCAAGATACTCCCTGGAGTGATAGTAGCGCTATAGAAGTACATTTTACATTACATTACATTACATCCCTGGTGGCCAGTGGTAGGCCGTAGGTTTGTTCTTCTTCCGCTCTACTGTTTTATTGTATTGCCTGTATTTCATTGTTGTGTCTGTACCTGCTGTTGTTCTGTCTTCCCCCGCTGCCTGTTCATGGTCCGGGCCCGTTTTCTTCCCTCTGTTCCCCTCGCTGTCCCCGTGTCTCTCAGCCCGGTTTTTCCTTCTGTACCCCTCGCTGACCCCGTGTCTCTCCCCGGTTTTTCCTTCTGTACCCCTCGCTGCCCCCGTGCCCCTCCGCCCGTTTTTGCCTTCTGTTTCTCAGCTGCCCCTGTATTTCTGTGCCCTTTTTGCCTTCTGTGCCACTCGATTTTCCCCTGTATTTCTGTGCCCTCTTGCCTTCTGTGACACTCGTTTTACCTCGATTTTGTGCCCTTTTTGCCTTCTTTGCCACTCGTTTCCCTCGATTTTTGTGCCGTTCTGTTCCCTTCATCGCCCCTCACCCCTCTGCCGCTGCGTCCCCTGCGGCCCCGCCCCCTGACTGCCCCCTGCCCATTCGCTGCCCCACCTTCCGCCTCCCAGCTGCTCCTCCCTCCCACCTCCCCATATATGCCGGCCGCTGCGCGGCCGCGCCACTGGCGCACCAGAGGCGCACCTAAGGCAAGCCCATCTGCGCCCGTCCGCGCCTGGACCGCGCCCAGCGCCAGAACCCCTGGCCCCCGCACCCGCCACGACAACTGCCGCCACTACGACGCCAGCACTCTGCACGCTCTCAACTCCGGATGGACCTACAACTGCTTCAAGGCCGCCCCGAAACGCACACACGGTCCCTTCACCTGCCGGAACTGCAGCTACACCAGCCTCAGAGCCTACGAACCACCCGCCAAGAAAGACCCCAACCACCTCTGATGCATACTACTGAACACCCGCTCCGCACGCAAACACGCCGTCGAGCTCTGGGACCTGCTCAACACAACATCCCCGGATGTCGCCTTCCTGACAGAGACTGGCTGAACGACTCCTCTGCACCTGACATCGCCATAGTTAGCCATCCCAGACGGCTACAAGATCACCCGCAGAGACCGCACCAACGGAGTCGGAGGAGGAATCGCCATCGTCCACAAGAACAGCATCAGGGTCTCGACTAGAAACGACGATGCGCTCAGCACCGCCGAACACATGCACTTCCAGATCCTCACAGACCCTAACTCCACCCTCAGAGGCACCCTCGTCTACTGACCCCCCCGGACCCCGTCCCCAGTTCAGCGACTCCATCGCCGACTTCATCAGCACGCTCGCCCTGACCTCCACCGACTACATCCTCCTCAGAGACCTGAACTTTCACCTTGAGAACAACAACGACAACAACTCCACAACCCTGATCGATAACCTCGCCAACCTCGGACTGAACCAACTCGTCACAACGCCCACCCACTCCTCTGGACCGACCACCGCTGCATCCACTTCGCCTTCCAGAAACCCACCAGACTCCACCGCACCAAACAGATCCCCCGCCCCTGCTGGAGCAAAATCACCAAAGACCAACTACATGCAAACCTCGCTCTCAGCCCACCCACCGAACCCTCCAACACCGACGACGCTGCCCACAGCCTCGGACGCTAGATCGAGGACTGCGCCAACACCCTCTCCCCACTGAAGAAACCCCCCCACATAGACACCAGCAAGAGGGCCAGCTGGTTCACCCCAGAACTCCTGGCCTCCAAGCAAGCCTACCAGAAACTAGAGAAGGAATGGCACAGTGAACAAACTCCGGACAGCCACGTAGCACACAAGGACGCTATCCACAACAACCGCCACCTCATCAGGGCGGCCAAGAGGATCTCCTTCAAAGACCACCTCGACAACAACACACACAATAGCAAGGAGCTCTTCAACATCGTGAAGGAACTGTCCAACCCCAGCTCCAACACCAACGACATCCCGCAGTAGCAAGCCCTGTGCAACTCCCTCGCCACCTTCTTCCACCGCAAGATAGCAGACATCCACGACAGCTTTAACACCCAGACAGCTCCAACAGACAGCAACACAACAGACCCTCTGCACACCATCGACCATGACCCCCTGCTAGCCTGGGCCAGCGTGAGCGTCGATGACACCATCAAGACCATGAGCACAATCCACTCCGTCTCTCCGTCAGACCCATTCCCGCACCACGTCTTCAACAAAGCAAGCAGCTCCATCGTACCTCACCTGCGCAACGTCATCAACCTCTCCCTCGAGACCGCGACTTTCCCAGAGAGCTGGAAACACGCCGAGATAAACGCCCTACTCAAAAAACCTAAGGCAGAGCCAAGAGACCTCAAGAACTTCCCCCCATCTCTCTGCTCCCCTTCCCAGCCAAGGTCATCGAGAAAATCGTCAACAGACAGCTAACCCGATACCCTGAAGAAAACAGAATCCTGGACCCTTCCCAGTCAGGGTTCCACACCAACCACAGCACCGAGACTGCCCTCATCACCGCCACCGACAACATCAGGACCCTGCTGGACAACGGTGAGACCGCAGCAATCATCCTCCTAGACCTCTCCGCCGCCTTTGACACCGTCTGCCACCGCACACTACGCACACGCCTCCACACCGCTGCAGGGATCTGAGACAAAGCTCTGGAATGGACAACCTCCTTCCTCTCCGGCAGAACCTAGAGCGTCCGCCTCCCCCCATTCAGTTCCAAAGCCTCCGAGATCATCTGCGGCATACCCCAGGGATCCCACCTCAGCCTAACACTGTTCAACATTTACATGGCCCTGCTCGCACACGTCGTCCGACAGCACGACCTCAACATAATCTCCTACGCTGACGACACTCAACTGATCCTCTCCCTCATCAAGGACCCCATCAGCGCCAAAGCCAACCTCCACAAAGGAATGAAGACCGTCTCCGACTGGATGAAGATCAGCCGTCTGAAGCTGAACTCGGACAAGATGGAGGTCCTCATCCTCGGCTCCAATCCTTCAGCCTGGGATGACTCCTGGTGGCCGATACCGGGGGCAGCCCCGACACCCACCGACCACGCACGCAACCTGGGAATCATCCTCGACTCAACGCTCTCAATGACCAAGCAAGTCAACGCCGGCTCCTCCTCCTGCTTCAACACCCTCCACATGCTCCACAAGATCTACAGATGGATCCCCACAGATACAAGAAAGACAGTCACACAGGCCCTCGTCAGCAGCAGACTCGACTACGGAAATGCCCTCTATGCGGGAGCCCCAACCAAACTCATCAAACGACTACAACGCATCCAAAACGCCTCGGCACGACTGATCCTCGACGTACCACGACACGGCCACATCACCCACCACTTGAGAAACCTGCACTGGCGCCCCGTCAACAAGAGGATAAACTTCAAGCTCCTCATCCACGCACACAAAGCACTCCATAAGACCGGGCCAGCCTGCCTCAACAGACGGCTCTCCTTCTACATCCCCAACCGCCAGCTACGCTACGCCGACCTCTCACTTGCCACCGTCCCACGCATCCGAAGAACAACCACCGGCAGGAGATCCTTATCCCACCTTGCCGACAGGACATGGAACACCCTCCCACTGAGCCTACGACAGACCCAAGACCTGATGACCTTCAGGAGGATACTCAAGACCTGGCTGTTCGATCAGTAGCGGCCCTCCCCCCAGCGCCTTGAGACCCTCAAGGGTATGTAGTGCGCTTTACAAATGATTGATTGATTGATTGATTGATTGATTGATTGATTGATTGGATAGCAGAGGGGAAAAAATTACTATTTCCACTCCAGTGAGAGCAACAGAAGGTAAAGTGTTGGATAGCAAAATAATTAAATTCACTATTCCAACTCCAGTGGATGCAACAATAGGGAAAGTGTTGGATAGGGGAGGGGTAAAAATTACCATTCCCACTGAAGTGAGTGCAAGAGTACGGAAAGTGTTGGATAGGCGAGGGGTAAACATTACTATTCCCACTCCAAAAAGTGCAAGAGTAGGGAAAGTGTTGGATAGCGGTGGGGTGAAAATGACTATTCCCACTACAGTGAGAGCAACAGTAGGAAAGGTGTTGGATAGCGAAGGGGCAAAAATTACTGTTACCACTCCAGTGAGTGCCACAGTAGGGAAAGTGTTGGATAGCGGAGGAGTACAAATTACTATTCCCACCGCAAAGAGTACAATAGTAGGGAGAGTGTTGGATACCGAAGGGGTAAAAATTGCTATTCCCACTCCGAAGAGTGCAATAGTAGGGAAAGTGTTGGATAGCGGAGGGGTAAAAATTACCATTCCCCTCCAGTGAGTGCAAATGTAGAGAAAGTGCTGGATAGCGGAAAGGTAAAAATAACTTTTCCCACTCCAGTGAGTGCAATATTAGGGAAAGTGTTGGATAGCCGAAGAGACAAAAATTACTAGTCACACTCAGTTAAAACAAAAATAAAAAATAAAACCTTATAAAAAATCATAAAGATAAATAAACTATATTTAGAAATGAAAAATCAAATATATAAAAAGTAAAAATATAATAATATGAATTGCATATAAAAACCTACAAATAATATATAATATGAAATAATAAATAAATGTATTAAAAAAAAATGTAAACAGAAAAATATTTCAAACAAATAAATTAATTAACACATAAATATATTTATTCTATTTCCTACCCTTTAACACCACACCAGTAACAAAACCCTTCAACATATTTAATTACATTTGTGTAAAAACCTTAACCTAATTATTAATCCAATTAAAAAATATTAATAATAAAAAATAACTAATAAGCATTAATTTACTACACACATTTTAACACAATGATACCCACAACACACACATAAATTAAACTCTAAAATGATAAAACACAATTAAAACTTATTTATAAATTAAAAACTATTACTATTAACAACTAATAATAAAGTAATTAAAATGTATTTAATACCCACCCTTTAGCCCCTTTAAAAGTAAAAAGAACAGACAAAAAAATAAACAATTACCCAAAATACATATCAAATAAATAACATTAATTAACAACTATATATTAATTAATTAAATACAAATTACTTCCCACCCTTTACTCCTATAAACACCAAAATACACACCTAAAATTAATTACACACTTACCATAATTAATCACCAATTAATTAATTTAAATTAACATTCAATTGTTAATCCATCAATTAAAAATAACTTACTTCCCACCCTTAACACCTATAAACACCACAACACACACCTACAATTAATTACTCAATTACCATACTTAATTACCAATTCATTAGTTTAAATTAATTAACAATTATTGATTAATTAGTAATAAATTACTTTACACATCTCAATTAAACAATCAAACAATTAAACAAATAATAATAAATAAAAAATAATCAATACATTTAATATAATTAAATTACTTCCCACCCTATTCCCCTTTAAACCCACAACCCGCTACGGAAACTATAACCGCAAAGTTCAAATAAAAAATAATTAATAACTACTAAAAATGTTACACATATATTAAAAATGCAAACAATTCTTATACAAAAAAACATACAACACATACATATAAAATATATACTAAAATACATAACACTAATAAACAAACAATATTTTTAACAACTATATTTTTGCAAACAACCCTTCGATATTTTTAAAATCGATATTACTTAACGTAAGTCGATATTCTTGACCACAATAGTCTTCCTGTCGATATTTCTGACCCACTTTATTTGCAACTCAATATTTGTGCAACTCGATATTTTTGATTTGATATTCTGTCTCTGCAACCAACTCTGCATTTGGAGCTGCTAATACATTGCAGCAAATGGGCAGATATTTTTTTGTAACATTCATCATTGGCTATTTGACCAAGGATGGATTGTGTCTGTTCAGGAAGAGTTCCAGCCGGGGTCTCTTTCGTTACATGTCTTCTGGACTGTCATGTGTTGATGCTTGTCGTCTCATTCTCAACCTCCTTTGATAGGCCAACTCAGTCTCCCTGTTTTTTCAATGCATAGATGTACGTAATATACATCACTGGGAGATTGCTTGTCACTGTACAAGTTACATAAAGAAAGGGACAGAGAATGCCAACTCACTAACATTACTTACTAATATCACTATCTTAATGACAGGACAGAGGAGTCTGCATAGCTTCGTAAATAATTAGCCCAAGCGAGCGCAGATAAGTACGATTCAGGGGTCGATTCCGATCCAGGTCGGACAGCTCTCCAAGAGCTGTTCGTAGCCTTACCTTGAGACCGACACATTCCGGGAGCCGGTCCATCCGTGCAATGAAGTACGATGCACATAACTGACAAAAATCCAACCGACACGTAGGCTGCGATTCAAGCTTGATTTTCCGTACGAGCCGTACCTCCGTGAGCCGAGTCGCCCGGAAGCAGTTCCCACAGCAGTTTCCTGGCGGACAAGTACGATGCGCAAATCATACGCGCCGGACAGGTCGTCACGTACAGCACATCACAGCATCTGGGAAAGCAGCATATCAGGTACGATTCTCGCCAGAACGCAATCCACGGCTACGAGACGGACCAGCTAGCAATGGGTACGAGACAGAGCAACAAGCAGCGTGTACGAGACGAACACATCATGAATCCCATCACGCAGGTCATACCAGTACTGTACATCTATGACCGGATCAGGAACAGAAGCGGACGGCGCAGACGGTAAGTCAGACACCCACCACACAAACAAACGACATGTACCCGCCAAATGTCACACAGACCCAGAGAATCCATATCCTGTCCACTAGCAACAAGCCACCATAGGGGTTGCATGGCCATCAACACCACCAGCCCCACTCATAGGGGACCTGTTGCCCATCACTCCTGCCACCCCCACTTATAGGGGTTATGTTGCCCATCACGTCTGCCACCCCCACTCATAGGGGTCATGTTGCCCAGCACTACTGCCACCCCCACTCATAGGGGTTATGTTGCCCAGCACTACTACCAGCCCCCTCATAGGGGTTATGTTGCCCATCACTACTGCCACCCCCAACCATAGGGGTCATGTTGCCCATCACTCCTGCCACCCCCACTAATAGGGGTTATGTTGCCCAGTACTACTGCCACCCCCAATCATAGGGGTTATGTTGCCCATCACTCCTGCCTCCCCCACTCATAGGGACTATGTTGCCCATCACTACTACAACCCCCACTCATAGGGGACCTGTTGCCCATCACTACTGCCACACCCACTCATAGGGGACCTGTTGCCCATCACTCCTGCCACCCCCACTCATGGGGGTTATGTTGCCCATCACTACTGACACCCCCACTCATAGGGGACCTGTTGCCCATCACTCCTGCCACCCCCACTCATAGGGGACCTGTTGCCCATCACTCCTGCCACCCCCACCCATAGGGACTATGTTGCCCATCACTCCTGCCACCCCCACCCATAGGGACTATGTTGCCCATCACTACTGGCACCCCCATTCATAGGCGACCTGTTGCCCATCACTACTGCCACCCCCACCCATAGGGGACCTATTGTCCTTCACTCCTGCCACCCCCACTCATAGGGGACCTGTTGCCCATCACTACTGCCACCCCCACCCAATGGGGGACCTGTTGCCCATCACTACTGCCACCCCCACCCATAGGGGACCTGTTGCCCATCACTTCTGACACCCCCACTCATAGGGGTTCTGTTGCCCATCACTCCTGCCACCCCCATTCATAGGGGACCTGTTGACCATCACTCCTGCCACCCCCATTCATAGGGGACCTGTTGACCATCACTCCTGCCACCCCCACTCATAGGGACGATGTTGCCCATCACTCCTGCTACTCCCACTCATAGGGGTTATGGTGCCCATCACTACTGCCACCCCACCCATAGGGACTGTGTTGCCCATCACTCCTGCCACCCCCACTCATAGGGGTTATGTTGCCCAGCACTCCTGCCATCCCGCCCATAGGGACTATGTTGCCCATCATTCCTGCCACCCCCACTCAGAGGGGTTATGTTGTCCATCACTCCTGCCATCCCCACCCATAGGGACTATGTTGCCCATCACTCCTGCCACCCCCACTCATAGGGGTTATGTTGCCCATCACTACTGCCACCCCCACCCATAGGGACTATGTTGCCCATCACTCCTGCCACCCCCACTCATAGGGGACCTGCTGCTCATCACTACTGCCACCCCCACTCATGGGGGACCTGTTGCCCATCACTCCTGCCACCCCCATTCATAGGGGACCTGTTGACCATCACTCCTGCCACCCCCACTCATAGGGACGATGTTGCCCATCACTCCTGCTACTCCCACTCATAGGGGTTATGTTGCCCATCACTACTGCCACCCCACCCATAGGGACTGTGTTGTCCATCACTCCTGCCACCCCCACTCATAGGGGTTATGTTGCCCAGCACTACTGCCACCCCCACTCATAGGGTGCTGTGTGACTATCAATATCAACACCCCCACCCATAGGATGGGTGATGCGCCACACATCCATCATACACCAACATTAGGTATGTCAGCAAAATACATCCCCCCTAACATCATGACAACAGTGTGTAGTCATGACAAATGCACCACAACAGTGAATATGACTTCAAACATACAATGTAACTACCATTACATGTGTGACCAAAAACTGAGTTTGGCCTACACAAGGCAAGCATCACAATAGCACTGTGTCAATGTGCACTAACACCCCCTCACTCTGTAGAACAAGTTAAGTGTGGGGTTCCAAACTGCAGCAAATGTTGAGCATTGTGATGATGGGGTCTAAAACCCCCCTCATTACAGTGACCAAAAGGTAAGTGTCATCATGGTCAAAGCTGCAAATACCAAACAGCATGTATGATTCCTGGTCCCAACACATGAAACACTTTTGTGGCAAAGTTGTGGTTGTGTCCCATACCCACAGAGATGTGGTGAGGCTAACAGTGCTGTGAAAATCTAACATACGCTTGGCCATGTGCAGACAAGCACCACCCATGGGGGCTGACATTGCATACAGTGTACAATGACACAAAAGCAGAAGTGACCATCACAATGCATACACACATCTCGAAAATAGACACACAAATCAATACATCCTGTATAGACTGTAGGTGTCAGGTCACAAACTCCCATTCCATGGAAGCAATGGGACCTAACAACCAGGATGAATGTGCAGAATGATGTGATATGACTCACAGGGACAGCGGTGAAAATCATCCAACAACATCCAGACAATGGCCCACAACAGCAATACCAATGCACTGGTGCATATGCACAAATACAAACAGGCAACCTCACACTGCACATCTGACACAACATGTGTGTGTGTGTCTCAATATCCCCAGGCAACTACACAACACATGAGGGGAGCTGAACCACAGTGAGACAGATGTGGACACAGTGCCATACAAAAGTAACCCATCATTGGGCCCCCCCTTAGTGGGCAATCAGGCATTGTGAGATGAGAGGGAGCACAACAGACACATGTGACACAAGCTGGAATGAACAGCAACTAAAACAGCAAGAGACTGACACACAACAGCACTACCCCCAGGGACCATACATTGGGGTGACACAAGCATGCATGAAACGTCCACTGTGATGACAAAGGTAGATGTCGTACAAACTGTGAAACCCAGACATGTATCCTGTGCCAGAAACGCACATCACACATACACAAACACAAATCACTCAGCATGGCAAGTCATCCATGGACAAATGGGAGGTAGGGGCCGATCCATGCAAACATACACATCTGTCCACCCTCAACACCACACACCCTGAACTGCACCAATGTGCATCTGTGAAGCCCACATGGACATGTGACATTGCACATGCACCCATGACAAACACAGGAATGTTGGGAGGAACTAAGGTGCACAGACTCATCACACAAGGACAGTCTACAACCCTGGTGAATGACAGACATACTGCACAGTATGCGGTACATGGCCATGACATCAAAGCTCCCGTAACCTTCGGAATCCCTGCCATAGTCCCAGGACAATGCAGAAGCCAAGGAGAACCACAAGGCACACATGCTGACACCTGCCAACATTGCAGCCCTGAACCTGACGAGTGGGAGCAGTCACACACACATACACATGTCTCAATCACCGAAAGGTACCACCTAGGGACAACTACATGATATTGCGAACAATCAAGTGCCTTGGGGACCCCTGACTGTGTCCAATCTGTGTCTGATCACATCGTCACCACTCAGAACTGACAAATCCCAATGATGAAACACCAATTAACAGTAGTGTGTCATGCACCCACACATCTGGTAGCCCATAACACTATGGAACATCAATAGGACTTAAGCTTTTTGGTGAAAATTGTCTCCTAAAAGTGCTGCAGATAATCGGGACACTGACATTCCCTGTTTTTTCACACCCTATTTATAGACTCCTGTATTGAACAGTGGAATGACTTTCATTATATTAGAGATATTGTGGTCCTGAAGAGAGCCCCTCAGGAAGTGGTCTTGAAACGCGTCGACCTTGCGTGTTTTTTCTTGCCAAACAATCTTTGGTTTTATTCTTTGGTTGTCTTTTGTGCAATATAAACTGGATGTAAATTACAAAAAGAGATGTTCTTATTTTTGTAGTGCACATTAAGGATTATTGTGTTAAGGTGTTTGGTGATGTTTGGCTGTTACCCCTGGCGTTTCAAATTTATGTAAGAGGTGTATGTGGCCGGGTTAAAGTTGTGGTGTATGTCTGGTGGTTAGTGTGGGTTATAAATGCTTGTTGAATGGGGTATGTGAGTAGAATGAAGGAATGTTGAAGAGAGTTTGGTTATTTTGTATGTAATAACGTGTTGATTGGCTGTATCTAAAAATGTCTTTTATTGTCTCTTTTTGATAAAGTTTTGTTGTATTTTCAAAAAGTAATTCCTTCCAATTTAAAAAACAAAAGAATGCTAAAATAAATTTGAAATAAGCAAATTATGGCTTAGGGTGTCACAGATTTTATTTCTATACACCAGGGAAGGAACGTTTGTTGCAATATCAGTATTGGCAATTTATTGTTGTTGTGTTATATTTGAGGCTCAGCCTTACTGATTGGAGCTAAGACCCTTCGTTTGCACACTGTGTCCCATGGCATGTAAGGCTGTATTACCTGTGTGTGTAGGGGGCAACATTTAGTTTGTTGTGTGGCACTTTGGTGCAGCCACTCCCAGGCTGTGCACGTGTTCATGGGGACAGAATCCTTTGTGTGTTGTGCACATTACTACTGTGATGTGCACCTGTACAGTTATGGGTATGAGTCATGGACACAGTTGCAGGTTGGATATGTTTAGGGCATGTCACATACACCCTGAGTCCTGGGTGGGATGGTATGTACGTCACAGTGAGACCCATAGCCACAATTCTGATGTACACCCACAGTCTGTGTGCATGTTGTGTCTCAGATGTGTCTGATCAAATGTGCCCGATGGGAGACAGTCTCCACATCCATGTGGTTTGTGCATCAACATTGATGTTGTGTGTGTGTTTACGAGACGTCCATGTAGGGCCTGCAGAGACAACAGTGGCCACTACCTGTGGGACTCATGGTTATTTTGTGGCATGTACATGATACCACACATACCCCATCACTCACCTATACTGCCTTTCACATACCCAGTTACTCACCCATATACCACTGAAACACACACTGACTCACTGACACAGCCATACACACACTCACCCATACAGCCCCTCACACACATACTCACTAACCTATACAGCCAATGACTCACCTACTGACTCATCCATACAGGCAGTCACACACCCGCTCACCCATCCACACAGACACTTCTAAACCCATGCAGGTTCTCAGACAACCAATCACTCACTCATACAGAAGCTCACGTACCCACTCACACACCCATACAGTCACTTAGCCACCAACTGACAGACTGATACAGTCATTCACACAACCTAGTCACTCACCCATATATTAACTGATACACCTAATCACTCACTTATACAGTGAGTCATGCACCCACTGTATCAAACATACAGGCCCTCATAAACGCACTGATTCACTAATACACCTTGGTATTTATATTTAACACTCAAAAACTTTTTTAAAACACTCACAGTCACTGAATGATGTCATCAGTGATGTCTTTTGAGATGTCATCAGTGATGTCACTGACCATGTCATGAGTGAAGTAATGTGAGGTCTTAAGCAATGCACTGCGGGGGTGCAAGTTATAGTTAGCTCAGCTAAATATAACTGCTGAATTTCTCTGGTTTTGTACTAGTAAAATCTGCTCCAACTATAACGTCCCTGCAACCTTGGGATTTTTCAATGAATATATATATATATATATATATATATATATATATATATATATATATATATATATATATATATATATATATACAAATTCACTGAAAAAACCATAGGTTTCACACATGTTATAGTTAGCGGAAATTTTACTGATAAAAAACCAATGAAATTGCCCCGTTATAGTTAGTGCTGGCAACTATAACTCACGCGACCGCAATCCTCTGCTGATGCTAATACTGTATTTAGACACTTATTTGCCCATGTCTTCTTCCATACATTTTTAGCTATACATATATTACAAATATTTTTTTTTCATAAAGACACATATGTCATCAGCAGAAGATTGCGGTCGCGTGAGTTATAGTTGCCAGCACTAACTATAACGGGGCAATTTCATTGGTTTTTTATCAGTAAAATTTCCGCTAACTATAACATGTGTGAAACCTATGGTTTTTTCAGTGAATTTGCAAGGTTTTTTAAATGCTAATTCCTAACTATAACGTGTGTGAAACCTATGGTTTTTTCAGTGAATTTGTACGGTTTTTTAAATGCTAAGTGACTTTACGCCATTCGTGGCGTGCGCGCCCACTTAACGCAGTTCGTTCCGTGCGCGCACGGTGCGCTTCGCGCACCGTGCGCGCACAGTGAGCACGCGGTGCGCTTCGCGCACCGCGCACCCACTTTACGCAGTTAGTGCCGTGCCCACGTTACGCTAGATGGGCCATGTACGCACGATGCGCTTCGCGCACCGTGCGCACATGGAGGACATATTATGCGCTTCCTTGTGATAGGTAATCTGTTGAAATTTTTTGGGAAATTTGTGTGCTCTGATAAGCCATGCACAAATGGTGGCCTTCGGCCACCATTTGCACAAGGGGTGGAGAAAGTGTGGATAGTGTTTTTTTTATTTTTATTTTTTTACCGTACGCTTACGGTAAGCGTACGGTAAGCGTACCCCGCGAAATTGCCGAAAAAAAAATAATGCCGTTTTTGCTCTTGGGGGATGTTTGGGGACTCCCTCAACATGACTATGTGAGAGGGAGTTGTCAAAACATCCCCATAACATGTTTTTGGCCATCATGTTTGATACATAACACTCAGTGCGGTAGACAAAATGGCGGACGCCGCTTCCTGGTTTCTGCCGATTCGAATGTTTACTAAGATCTAAGAGCCAATCAGAATCGCGCTCGCGCACGCCACCGTACGCTTACCGTAAGCGTACGGTAAGCGTACCGTAAGCTGGCTCAGATATATATATTGATTTAAAGGCTATTTTCTCAGAATCTACTGAACAGATTTACACCAAACCTACAAAAGGCACTTCCTTGACCTAGGGACTACCTCTCTGCCAAATTTCTAGTAATTCTGTTCAGCCGTTCGGGCTGTAGCTCGTTCTAAAGGTCCTATGGAAAAATGCATGGGAAAAACGCGTTTTGGGACCCCCCTTTTATCTCAGCCCCCGCTTGACGAATCCCCCCGAGACTTTCAGGGTAGGAGCGGAGCGTAGCGCCCCACCTATTTTGAGAAATTCGCGAGGATTCGTCGACCGGCGCCAAAGTTATTCAAAATAGAATGTTGAGGTTTTCCTATGGAAACGTGGTCCTAACTATAACTACCTACTGGCGACCGCCAGTAGGTAATATATATATATATATATATATATATATATATTACCTACTGGCGGTCGCCAGTAGGTAGTTATAGTTAGGACCCCTTTTCCATAGGAAATCCGCAACATTCTATTTTGAATAACTTTGGCGCCGGTCGATGAATCCTCGCGAATTTCTCAAAATAGGTGGGGCGCTACGCTCCGCTCCTACCCTGAAAGTCTCGGGGGGGATTCGTCAAGCGGGGGCTGAGATAAAAGGGGGGTCCCAAAACGCGTTTTTCCCATGCATTTTTCCATAGGACCTTTAGAACGAGCTACAGCCCGAACGGCTGAACAGAATTACTAGAAATTTGGCAGAGAGGTAGCCATAAGGTCAAGGAAGTGCCTTTTGCAGGTCTGGTGTAAATCTGTTCAGTATTTCCTGAGTAAATAGCATTTAAAAGCATATATATATGTGGGCGGAGCCTAACCACACATCTCATCCTGAGATCTGATTGGCTGTCAGCACTTCATCCAAGAAGTGTTGGCAGCCATCTTGGGACAAATATACATGATAGCACCTCATTAAAAAGCATTGCAGTTAATAGAAGGTTTTAAGACTTTAGTTACATTATAAATCATTTGTTGATGGTACCATACTCATTTTAGGAATTGTGGTATGTTCTAAGGTGATTTCGCCATGTGAAAAAGCCTTCTGCTGGGATATCATGATTGAGAGAAAAATATTTTCTCATGCTTTTACCACAGAGGTTTGGAAGGTGATCTATAGGCTAAACTGAGAGCTTATTTTCTGTAAATTCACATTATCTTTCTCAGTCATGTGAGAATGAAGTCTGATATTCTCAGTAAAACATGTACATCCAACAAGGGCAGAGACTGTCAGTTGATTCCTTTGTGTTCTACTGCAGCTTCCCAGAGTGTTCCAAAGAACTACTAGAGCGCTAACAGTCCTACTTATGATAAACGTATGGCACACCTGAAGCCATCTTGCTTGGATTAAAGTGGTAACTCTTAAAACATTTAATTTAAAAAGGAACAAAATGAGGGGGTTCATTTTTCCATGAAAAGTATGATTAGTGCTGCAGAAAGAAAAATTAGGGCACATTTTGAGTGACTTCTCAAATCCTCTTCTATTTCATTAAAAAATTCTGACATGCAGACTGAAACATGCCCTTTCAATACCAGCAGCAGTTTTCCCTGGTGAGCAGTAGCTTTACTACAGTGATCTAATGAGCAAAAAGAGTGCTAACATTCTGAATTTATGGCAAATGTGTGACACATCTGAATGCCTTCTTGATGGAATCAAAGTAAAAAACTGAAAGTATTTCCTACTGAGGAGACCGCAGTAAATGAGGAAATTAGGAAACTTCATAACAAATAAGTCTCCCAAGATGGCCACCAGAGACAAAAGAGCCCAAATGTAGCCCAAATATCACCCAGATGTAGCCCAAGTATAGCCCAATGACAGAATGTCCCAGAATGTTCTTAAAAACAACTAGAGCGCTTACTGTCTTCATTATGACAAAAGTATGGCACACCTGAAGCCATCTTGATTGGAATAAACTGGTAACACTTAAAACATTTAATTTAAAAAGGAACACAATGAGGAGGTTCATTTTGCCATAGAAATTATGATTAATACTGAAGAAAGAAAATGAGGGCACATTTTGAGTGACTTCTCAAATCCTCTTCTATTTCATTAAAAAATTCTGACATGCAGACTGAAACATGCACTTTTAATACCAGGAGCAGACTTCCATGGTGGAGTAGTTTTACTACAGTGATCTAATGAGCAACTAGAGTGCTAACATTCAGAATTTATGGCAAATGTGTGACATATCTGAATACCTTCATGATGGAATCAAAGTAAAAAACTGAAAGCATTTCCTACTGAGGAGACTGCAGTACATGAGGAAATTAGGAAACTTCATAACAAATAAATCTCCCAAGATGGCCACCGGAGACAAAAGAGCCCAAATGTAGCCCAAAATCAACCAGATGTAGCCCAAATATAGCCCAATGACAGAAGTGTGCAAAACACTTATTATTTTGTGTTTTTGCAGTGTTATATAGTGCAGACTTGTCAGGTATTGGAGTGCTTTACATGAGCATTGGTTACATCACACAAGAACAAATTCATTTTGGTTGTAGACATGGGGAGACTAAGTGATTTGACCAGAATCACAGAATGTCGAGCTGAAGCAGAAACTTCAACCTGGTTCCCCAGTTGCAAAGTCTGCAGTTCTGGAAGTAACACCACATCCTCTCCCCTAAGTGCAACATTTAATCAAGTGGTCAACTGGATAAAAAAACATAAAGATAACAAATAATTTAAAAGTGCTTTGTCGCTATTTGAAAACTCAGAAAATATGTCCTTATTTTAGTCTTTTAGAGCACTAACCATAATTTTGATGCCAATAAGACCCTCTCATATATGTAATTTCTAAAGGAAATGCTCTAGGTATTACAGTTTTGATTACATCAAGATGATGTCAGGCGTTCCACACTTTTGTAATAAATATAGAATGTTAGCAATCTAGTTGTTCATTAGGATACTGTTGAGAGGCAGAGGCCAGGGGCACGGACTCTGAAAATTGAAGGCAGGTAGGAGGGTGCAAAGGCAACAATTTAACCACACTGAGCAGGCAGGAAGGGCCGTGGAAGCACAACAGACTATGGAGGGCAGTGGAAAGGGGGGCAGGGGCAACAAACCAACAATACAGGACTTGCAAGAGAGGCTGTTGGAGGGAAGATCTATTACGGTTCAAGGAAGCTAGGGGCGGTCCCCAGATCCCCGGGAGCCACCACAGAACTGAGCAGGAGAGTGAGTCAGGGACAAAAGGGGCACCTTAATTTGAGCCGGGGTGCCTAGGAACGCTTGCTCCAAAAATGAAGAAAACAGACATATGAGACATGGAATTGGAGGCAGAATACAATGGCAGTTTAATGAGAAGATGCAACTTCAAAGAAACCGCAGAATAGAGACATAAAGTACAAAATACAGAATCCAGATAATCATACAGCTGTCATAATATTCTCTGTATCTCAATTAATGTACTGACAGAGAGAGAGAGAAAACACATCTATAAATGCATCATGAGAAACAAGTTACACCAAGGAAAATGTTACCTAGGAACACTCACGTTTACTCTTAGAGCAAGCATTCCTGCAATTACAATACAAAATCTTTTAAATGCAAAAGTAAAGAGAACAATGGTTAAACATAACATGACATTTCATATAGGTAAAATAGAATAAGATACTTCAAGCAAAGCAGAGCAAGACATTTTAAGCAAAGGAAGACAAGAGCTCCCAGCTCTTGGGGAAAACCTGCACTGCCTGTTAACCTACATACAGACGGCGAGGTAGTCCGTCGATATCTGTGGGTGCTCCCTTTTTATATCATTTTGTGGGCTCCTTTGCACGCTACATCTACCTACGTATGCTACCCAAAAGCTTCGACTGCAGATTTTACCAGACATTTCGTCATTTACCCACTTAATGCTGACAATGGACTGGGTGAAAAGGTCAGTCTCTCAGGCCAATCGCTTATCGTAAGTTCCATAGAGCAAGCAGAAAATAATGGGTATTGTACGGGAATTCAATATATTCATGTATAAAATCTCCTCAGTTCTCCTAACTTGACGCTCTGCGGTTGCCACTTCCTTAAAAGCGGGAAACCTGCCCAGGAAGCAAGTACCAGTCCAGGATGCAGCCTACTGTATGTCGACAGCTTCAGGGGGATGTTGAACTTTGATACCGAGCACGGAGCACTCGGGTAGGGTGGGGGCTACTAGTTTGGATCAGAAGGCCTAGCAGACCTGCCTTCAGACTGCTATACACTAAAATTGCAGAGCTATGGTCAATTTAACAAAGAGGCCTACATATTGAACAGAAGGGCCTACACAGGGGTTTTATGCTGGCTGAGTGGTAAGGATGTCTCAGGATAATTATATAGCAATACAGGACCCGCTGGTCAATTTAATACGGCCTACAAATGCAGCTGGCAGGGCAAGGACAAGGGTCTCATACTTCAGGTGTGGACAGAACGGGCCAGGGGCCCCCTGTGATACAAAATCTACCCTCCTTCAAGGCTGTGGCAATGTAATAGACCATTGTGGGCAGAAGGAAGAGGCAATGGTAGTACAACCATACATGCCAACAGACCCGATTCAGCCAGGAAAAGTCTAATGTTTTTAAGCTCAAATGGGCTTTATTTGATCTGTCTCCTGTCTACAATATCCTCTTTTTCAATGTAACTCAAAGGGGAAAATCAATACCCCAGTTTTTTTTCAAAATCTCCCTCTTACCAAGTTCAAAATGTTCGCAAGTATGGTACATTGGATCATGGAAGGAAATGGGATAGGGACATGGACTTGGATAACAGAGGACAGGAGGGACATGGAGAGGTGCACCAAACTGACCCTGCAGGGCAGGCATCAGGGTTTGCAGCAGCACAATACACCACACAGGGCATGCAGGACGGGAGTGCAGCACAACAATCCATAGAAAGCAAGAGGGAGGGGACAGGACCATGCACATGGACAACAGAGAACAGAGGGGCAAGAGGCAATGGTAGCTAGCTGACCATAATGGACAGACAGGAGAGAAAGCTGCAGCATAACAGACCATAAAGGGCAGGAGGGACGGATCAGGGGCATTACAATGGAACAGACAAGCCAGGAGGGAGGGAGTAGGGCTGGGGGCAAGAGGGCAGGGCAGGAGCAGCAAGATAGCCATGGAGGTCAGGCAGGATGGGCACTAGAAGCAAGACACACCATGAAGAGCAACAGTGAGACTGTGATGGCATACACACAGACCATGGAGGGAAGGTGGGAGGGGGTCAGGGGCAGCTAACTGACCACACAGGGAAGGTGGGAGGGGCCATGGCAGCACAGAAGACCATGCATGGCAAGTGGGAGGGTTAGTGGCAGCACAATGGCTATGATGGGCAAGAAGGAGGGTGGAGGGGCATGCACAAAGGACAATGGAGGATAGAAGGGAGGGTCAGGACCTGTGCACAGACAAGAAAGTTCAGGGGAAGGGACCTCACAACAGACCACACGGGGCAGGCAGGAGGAGCAGTTGCAGCACAACAGACCAGGGAGGGCAGAAGGGTGTGGCAGTACAATGGACCATGTAGGACAGGAGGAAGAGGATAGGGGCATGGCATGTGGACAGGCAGGGTGGAGGTGGCAGGGACAGGTTACAGTCATCTGACAATGCTAGGCAGGTGGGAGGGGAGTGGCAGCTCAACAGAACACTCAGAGTAGATAGGAGTGGCAGGTCCATGGGACATGGTGGGCAAAAAGGATGGAGCAAGGGCATGCACAAAGACATCGGAGGGCAGGGGGAAGGAGAATAGGGGCAGCAAGCTAAGCACAGAGTTTAAGCAGGAGGTCAATGATGGGGCATAGAATTGGGCAATGGAGGGCAGGAGGACTGGACTGGTACATCATACTAAATTGAGGGCAGTGGCAGCACATCAGACCATGCATGGCAGGAGGGAGGAGGCTAGTCCATGGATTCACACAACAGAGGATAGGGAGGAAGGGGATGGGGCAGCAAGCTAACTGTTCAGAGAAGGCGGGTATTAGGAACTTTATTGTTTTTAAAACATTGTGTCTGTGCGAACTACTTAAAATATGAACAAGTATGCAGCATAATCTCACTTTTATTCAGGAAGAAGAGGACGTTTGTGACTGTGACTCCGGGCTCACTTGGCAGAAACACCCCCTGACCCTCCACCCCCTATCGCAAAATGTAATGCCCGTGAAAAGGGTAGGTGAACACAGTGTTATATAGAACATAGTCCTGAGAGCACGATTGAAAATGAAAACTAGATATAGTGTATGGTATAAACTATGCACCAAAAAGTGTGATATAAGATGAACCGGGCGTGAAATATAATTTGCAATACATTGTGCGCAATGACAGATTCATTGGAGAGCGCGAGATAGCACAGGCACTAGCGCGTGCTATGCGATATGCGCCTTGGAGTGTAATATGCACAGGGCAGTGTTGTGTAACCTAACTAGTCTCTAAAGTTGTAATATAAAATATGTGCTGGGGAGTGTAACGTTGCATATGCACTGTGACAAATATATGGATCCCAGATTGTAATATGTATGGCATAGCACTGTGCGTTATAACATAGACATCGAGAAAGGCACGTTAGATGGGGCAATATAACCCGTGCGAAGACAAGTGTGGCATGACATATTCACGGGGTGGTGTTACAGTGCACATGGGCTAGAGAGTGTCATAGCATATGCACTAGCTAGTGGAATACAACACAGAGGTGTGTGGCACTCGGCAGGCAATGGTGGGTGTAACACAGCATTGGGCTCTGTCAGGAGCACGCTGTGACTCTCAAGTGATGTTCGTCCCCTTTCCAGAGAGTAAAATAAAAAGTATTACACATCCGGCAGTGGATGTGTGTTTTATTAACCGTGAGGGGGGTTTCTTGCATAGTTTTGGTCGAATTTTTGTCGAATCCCCTTTGAATGGCTTGGTGTGCATGTGTATTAAATGTGCCCGTCAATAGCTACCCATGTTTGTATAAATAAACGACAAGGGTGTCTACCAGGATTAGGCACGGTAGGGCATCAGACATGTCAGAGCTTCACTAGTGGTGTAAATACATTCCACGTGGATTCATTGCATGCATAGTCGCCTTTTAATGAATATCACGCAAATCGTCATGGTGATAGGTACGTACGGTTTGTCCAGCATGTCCTAGGTGTGTCTATAAATATATATTTTTTAAAAATAATAAAAAACAGTGGCCGGCCCTGGGGATTGGGGTCAAAAAAATATAATTAGGAGACTGGCCCTGGGGGATGGGGTCATCAGGGCCAATAAATTAGAATAAGAAGGGGAACCAAACAGCCCCCCTTCTTAAAAAACTAAAATAAATAAAAGACTGGCATCGTGCCGGAGGCCATGCCCCCTCCGTGCAGCACTCTGCAAATGCGCCCCCAACAGGCATCTCCAGTATGCGCCAGGGAGCTGCGCTGCAGACAGGTGTTCTGAGGCCAAGCCCCTTTTTACACCTCTCTGCAACGCAGCTCTGTGGCGCTTACTGGAGGTACCTAGTGGTCTAGTTTGACCCTAGGGACCCTTAGGATTCAGGGGGACTCTCAACTTAGAACAGCCACAGGGCGCGTTTACACAGTGGTGAAGGGAGGGGACGGGGCCTGAGGTGACGTGTGCAAACACGCACTATGGCATGTTTTAAATTGGGGATATAATTTCCCTTCAATACTGAGGGCCCCTGGGGGCTAACTAGCCCACCAAGTGCTTCCAGTAAGCGCCACTGAGCTGCATTGCAGAGAGGTGGTCCAGGCCGTGCCACTTTTTACACCTCTCTGCAACGCAGCTCTGTGGCACTTACTGGAGGTACCTAGTGGGCTAGTTGGACCCTAGGGACCCTCAGGATTCAAATGAACTTAATCTCCCAACTAAAAATGGACACAGGGCGTGTTTACACAGTGGTGAAGGGAGGGGACGGGGCCTGAGTTAATGTGTGCAAAAACGCCCTGTGGCCTGTTTTAAGAGGTAGTTTTAATCCCCATGCCCTATTATACACTAGGGGCTTACAGAGGAGGTCATGCTAATCACAGGGGGACCCCGACGCATAATGTTCCCTAGTGTATGTAGGTGTTTTCACTGTATTCTAAGTGTCTTTTAACATAGCACTGGCTCTAGGACTGGTTAGTCAGACTCAGTTACCACCAGTATCCGTCTGAAAAAGTTGAGGGTACAGGATGATTTTGCAACAAGGCTTCTTTCTGCTCTTCTTTTTCTTCTTTCTGCACGTTATCCTTCTTCCTGCACTTATCTTCGTATTTGAGGACTTCTGTTGCTTCTTTCTGCACTTCTTTTGTTTCTTTCTGTGCATTTTTTCTTCTTTCTTCACATGTCCTATCTCTGTAGGCATAGTTAGAAATTAGCATTTAAAAAACCTTTGAAATTCACTGAAAAAACCATGGGTTTCACACACGTTATAGTTAGGAATTAGCATTTAAAAAACTTTAGAAATTCAATGAAAAAACCAAAGGTTTCACACATGTTATAGTTAGCTGGACATTTCACTCGTAAAAAACCATTGAAATTCCCCCGTTATAGTTAGTTCAGCTAACTATAACTCGCGCGCCCGCAATGCACTACTGATGACGTCACATATTACATCACTCATGACATGGTCACTGACATCACTCATGACATCACTGATGACATCTCAAATGACATCACTGATGACATCACTGATGACATCATCCAGTGATTGTGTGTTTTTATGAAAATTATATATTTTTTATATTTATGTATATCTCAAGGTCAAAGGAAGAATAAATGGGTATATAAGTGTCTAAATGGATACTTTTTTTTGGAATTTTTTTTGTGTAACTGACTGTTTAAGTGTATCATAGTGAATACATGGCTTACTGAGTAATCTTTAAATATTTAAATATCTGTATCAGTTTCTTACTTTGTGTATAAGTGGCTGCATGGGTTGGTGAGTAGCTACATGAGTGTCTATATAGGTTATTAGTTGGTTTTTTATCACTATGAGTGTCTGAGTTTCTGTATGGTTCGGTGGGGGGTATTACTTAGTGCATAGGTGCATGAATGAGTGACTCACTGTTTGTATGTGTTGAATACAGCATGTGTGCAGGACTGTATGGGTGGATGAGTGTGTGCATGGGTTTGTTAGTGAGTGAATGACTGTCTCAATAGTGTCTTTATGAGTAACTACATATGTTTTAAACTAGTATATGTGACTATTGGTGTATATAAGTGAGTATATGTGAGAGTGAGAGATTGGAAGAGTTCCTGTATGAATAAGTATGTGTTTCTATAAGTGATTGTTTAAAAGAGTAAGTATATGTAAGTTTCTGTAGAAGTAAGTGTGGTGGTGTGTGTATAACTGTATATGCAAGTAAATGGATGATTGATTCTTTATTAGCATGAGTGACTATGTGTGTGAGTTACTCTATGGATGAGTGGCATTGTGTAACGGGATGTACAGGTGTATGAGTACATATGATGAGTGAGTACATGTATGAGTGACTGTAGAGGACTGTTGGTGAATTACTGTATGTGTATGTGGTTCTTAGAATGACTGAATAGGTTGTTGTAACTGATATTGATATGTTCATTATTTTGAACATTTTAGTTTCTATTTTTGAATGTGTGTTTCAATGGTTATATTAGGGGGAGAGGAGGTCTGCCACTCTATCACAAGGATGATGTCATCAGTGATGTCATCAGTGATGTCATTTGAGATGTCATCAGTGTTGTCATGAGTGATGTCAGTGACCATGTCATGAGTGATGTAATATGTGACGTCATCAGTAGTGCATTGCGGGCGCGCGAGTTATAGTTAGCTGAACTAACTATAACGGGGGAATTTCAATGGTTTTTTACGAGTGAAATGTCCAGCTAACTATAACATGTGTGAAACCTTTGGTTTTTTCATTGAATTTCTAAAGTTTTTTAAATGCTAATTCCTAACTATAACGTGTGTGAAACCCATGGTTTTTTCAGTGAATATATATATATATATATATATATATATTTCTCCACAATCCCTCGTTACCAAGGATGACGACGACGTGTCTTAAAGAAAATACTCATTTATTGTCGGCTGACAAATGTTGGACGCATTTCGCCTGCCATGCAGGCTTGCTCACCAACAAAGTGCATAAAGTTTTCAACAATTTTAAACAACCTGACGTGGTGTGTCATGTGACAACTACAAATAAAGTGCATTAGACAACAGACTCATAGAAAGTTCAATTCACTTGCAAGACAGACTGTGCTGTCTACATGCTTAACTATATTTACAAAGGGTAGTAGTGGTCTAATTGGAAGCACATCCCTCCATATGTGCATTGAGTATCAACATGTAGTATTGGTGCCCCTCAAGGTTCAAAGTTACACCTACTACCCAAGGTGTAGTTCACTATGGTTAAAAAACCCAGTAAGAATGTCAGAAACTGAAGGTAAACCTCGGCACTCAATTTAGTTTGATTTTGAATTGTACAAAACAATTTATTATTATGTTCAGCAAGTAAAAAGTTGCACATTTCTTAACGTTCAATAAGCATATCTTTCCAATACATTAAGATGGTTTTTATCCTTTGAAAACACGCAATTCTTAGTTTGAACAATGATAAGTTGGTAATTATTTCAGTTCAGCGATGGACCGGCAGCCGACACGTGTTTCGCTTCCATGAAACTTTTTCAAGGCTTTGCAAAATAATCAGCGGGTTCTTAGGAGTTTGTTATTCTTTTTATGAAGTTAGTCTTCTGGTAACCATATATGCTCCCTTAGAAAGAAGATTAGTAGCTTCCATATCAAACATGTTTTCCCACATTCGCGAAAAAACGTTAAAAGTTAGTAGGTTTTGATAGCAGTGCTAGGGCTTTCAGTATGCCCCTATTTTTCTTTTCGAAGACGGTTTGTTACTACGCGACCACTAGATATCAACAGGGGCATACTGAAAGCCCTAGCGCTGCCATCAAAACCTACTAACTTTTAACGTTTTTTCGCGAATATGGGAAAACATGTTTGATATGGAAGCCACTAATCTTCTTTCTAAGGGAGCTTATATGGTTGCCAGAAGACTAACTTCATAAAAAGAATAACAAACTCCTAAGAACCCACTGATTACCTTGCAAAGCCTTGAAAATGTTTCATGGAAACGAAACACGTGTCGGCTGCCGGTCCATCGCTGAACTGAAATAATTACCAACTTATCATTGTTCAAACTAAGAATTGCGTGTTTTCAAGGGATACAAACCATCTTAATGTATTGGAAAGATATGTTTATTGAACATTAAGAAATGTGCAACTTTTTACTTGCTGAACATAATAATAAATTGTTTTGTACAACCAAAAAATCAAACTAAAGTGAGTGCCGAGATTTACCTTCAGTTTCAGACTGTCTACATGCTTCAATGCCCTTGTGGTTTGAGGTACGTGGGCAGTACGATCTTACCAGTGCATAAGAGAGTTCTTCAACATCTTAGAGCTTTCAAGAATGGTGATAGATCGTACCCAGTGGCACAACACTTTGAGCAATATCATGAAAAGAATACACAAGGACTAACATATTTTATATTAGATGCTGTCCCACAAAATATACGAGGTGGGAATCGCGAGAAAAAACTCAGAAGATGTCGGGTTCCTCAGCTCCTCAGGATCGGAACGATGCTCATTATGGTCCACCTCTCGATAGCTTCAAGTCTGAGGGCTATTGTAGCGCAGATCAGTGAAGCGATCGAGCGAGGGAAGGAAAGGGAGGGGACAGCAGGGAAGGAGACCTGTAACGATATAAAGACAACACGTTATCATACACTATTCCCCCCACCACTCTACCCCCAGACCTTGTGTGAGTGTGACTCAAAGTTTGAAGGGTAACTACCTGTAAAGGAAAATAACAAGAGGCATGGTTCATCAGGTGTTAGGCCTCGTGCTTCACCCCCCAGCTCGAGGGTCCATAAGACAAGGCCTTGTCTCAAATAAGAATATATACATGCACCACTACAATGAAGAAAACAATATTAGTTGCAAGCCAGAGCTACACTCGGAATATTCTCACTAGTCAATCGCTCCTCTTCTCATTTAAACATACCCATTTGTTATTGGTTAGAGCGTCGCAGAGGTTGTATGAGTTCTTCGTGACTCAACCACAATGCCCTGCTAGGGAAACATAATCATAACAGCTTATTGAAGATCTCTCTTTATCTGAGATGAACAGTTCACTGATACTGATAAACAAAAATTCCTAAACATCAACATAGATGGTTGTGGGTCTTTCTGGACAATAATCCGTGTTTACATCCCACACGACTTTACTAGTTGTCTAGTACGTACTTAAATGCCCAGGCTCAGAATTTCTATCATACACCGGTATTCCTGCTACTTGCATGAGCCTACATACGTGTGGCTCTCGAACGAGGAGGAACACCAGGTGATCACACACGCAATGCCCTAAACAATATCCAGCTACGGTGTGCTTTGCTAGAATCCAAGTAAGGTATCCGGGTTTAACCTGGCAGCCGGAAATCGTCTTTGATTGTCAAGATTCAACTGGGGACACGACAGGAACTGATACGGTGCACAGCATCCTTACCGTGTCAGCAGGTTGTTTCAAAAGGTTGTCGGAGCAGGTGTAACTCTCACAGAGTTCTTAACAATGTGAAATGCTACCGCGTAGCGTAACTTCAGTGCCCCTGAGTTTGCTGGACCAAAACATGAAGGGAGGACGGGGACCGCACCCAGGACGCGCCGCGACTCTTCCGCTCACAAAATAATCGGCAATGCCGCCAGCGCGGAAGTGCTCTATGAAGCCTTCCGCGTCTGCGCGCGCATACCTAGTTACCACTAACACTCATGGGACATGTAGTCTCAGAGCAGTTAGCGCAGTAAGCAGGAAGTTATCAGGTCGCGTTTGCTCATTATAGCGACCTTTCGGATCGGGCCGCGCGCATTCCTGACAGATGGTTAGAATCGAGCTACATAATTGAACTCGATACAAAAACCCCGGGAGGTCTTATTATGGAGGAAGATCTCCATACGCATCTTTAGAAATATTAGTCTACTGTTTCGCTCTCCAGAAGTTCTCTGAGTTTTTAACTGTTTTTGTATATGTAACATAGTTTGTGTATTATTTGATTTTATGTAACATTAGGACATTAGCACTTTTTGCACTTTATCAAGCAACAGTATATAACAGTGCTGGTATGTAATGCCCACTTGGGCAGGATGTGTAACATAGTATGTGTTTGTCTAATGATTATGCCGCTTATAAAAATTGTTAATTACGTAAACTTTGCATAGAAGTGAATGCCCACATGGGCTCCATTTAAATGTGCATTTTACGGATAATCGCTGATTTTTGGAAATGCTAAATATCGTTATCAATATGCTGATATTTATTAAGCCATTAAGATAATATATTGTGTTGATCCAGCATTCTGTTACGTTAAAGTTTGACCACTATGTTAAGTAACGAAGCAAAAACTATGAGTATGTTGTCTAATGCACTTTATTTGTAGTTGTCACATGACACACCACGTCAGGTTGTTTAAAATGGTTGAAAACTTTATGCACCTTGTTGGTGAGCAAGCCTGCACGGCAGGCGAAACGCGTCCAACAATTGTCAGCCGACAAAAAATGAGTATTATCTTTAAGACATCGCGTCGTCATCCTTGGTAACGAGAGATTGTGGAGAATTAATTTGGACCATGCTTGGGTGGTCCCTTGAGGCGACGCGCCCTCTGATCTGGAGAAGCGGTGGTAATACACAAGCAACGAGTGTGGAATGTATATATATATATATATATATATATATATATATATATATATATATATATATTATCTACTGGCGGTCGCCAGTAGATAGTTATAGTTAGGACCGTGTTTCCATAGGAAATCCGCAACATTCTATTTGGAATAACTTTGGTGCCGATTGACGAATCCTCGCGAAATTCTCAAAATAGGTGGGGCGCTCCGCTCCGCTCCTACCCTGAAAGTCTCGGGGGGATTCGTCAAGCGGGGGCTGAGAAAAAGGGGGGGTCCCAAAACGCGTTTTCCCCATGCATTTTTCCATAGGACCTTTAGTCCGAGCTACAGCCCGAACGGCTGAACAGAATTACTTGAAATTTGGCAGAGAGGTAGCCCTCAGGTCAGGGATGTGCCTTTTGAAGGTCTCGTGTAAATCAGTTCAGTATTTCCTGAGAAAATAGCATTTAAATCAATATATATATCTATGGGCGCGCTCCGAGCGCGTACCGTAAGCTTACCGTACGCGCACGCTGCCGTGCGCGAGCGCGATTCTGATTGGTTGTTAGATCTCAGTAAACATTCGAATCGGTCGAAACCAGGAAGTGTCGGCCGCCATTTTGTCTCTCGCAGTCTGAGGGGGTGAAAAACAAAGGTGGATAACATGAAAAGGGGGCAGGCTGGACAGTTCCTGACCCCCTAGCCTTTGTCAGGGGGTCCCAGAAGGACCCCCAAGGGCAAAAAATTAATTTAAATTTTTTTTTCAAAAAATCGCCGAATGCGCGCAGCGTACGCGCACGGCGTAAACGGAGAAATTCCGCGAGGAAAAATTCCGCGAACTTCGCGTAACTATTCCGCGATTGCGCGTACCGTACGCGCACGGCAAAAAAAAATTTTCAAAAAGGAAAGCTTAAAAAAAATAAAAAAAATTGTGAGGTAAGGTTGGCTCTTAAAAGAGCCGTTGGGTTAATACAGGGATGGAGGAAAGGAAGAATGGGAATATTATGAGCGTCTACAAACGTGCTGGTCTATCTTATTGTTAATAAGGGAAACACTGGTCTCCCCAAAAACAATAAGACCACAACACGTTGTACACCTCATTGCAACCCTCCCAAATCAAGGGTTAACGTCCAGAGGAGCAGAAGAAGGTGATGCTCCCACCTCAGAGGAAGGGCTCAGCTGAGCTGCCGATGATGTACTCGGCTGAGCTTCTGAGGTTGGGCTCTGGTGACTTACTGAAGAGTTTTCTCCAGTATGTCGAGCAAAGGTCCTGGGATGTCTATCCCTAAGGTGTCTCATCATAGAGTGATTTCCAAAGGAATACTTCTTCCTTGGATTTCCTCTAGATAAAACACGGTCACAAAGTGTGCAAGTGACCAATGGAGCATTGACCTTTTTCTCCCCCTCTGGAAAAGTAAAATACTCCCATACAAAAGAATTCTTTTGTTTCCTCCTTCTCTGGATGATGGTGGTGCTGCTAGCCTCACTCTCAGAAGAGGTCTGCTGTTCTGCCATTGTATCTCAATGTCAATTCAGCTCCTTCTCCTAGGGGATCTCAAGCAGTAATGAGGGGAATGGGTGTGGTGTGGGAAGTTTCTGGAACTGAAAGTAGTTTCAACCAATGAAAAGTGTTCTTTGTGGATCACATGACCTACCGTGCGCGCTCCGTAAGCTTACGGTACGCGCTCGGAAACAAGTACGCATGTGCGAACGTGACGCTTACGGAGTGCTTACGGAGCGCGTACGTAAGAGGCACTCGCGCATGCGCATCACACGCCCCTGCGTAACCGCGACGTTGCTTCCGCGTGTACGCATACGTCACGTACGTATCACGTAAGCGCGCTGTACTTATGACGTACGGAGCGCAGAGTGTCAGCTTACCGTACGCGCATCGTATCACATAAGCGCACCGTACTTATGACGTACGGAGCGCATAGCGTCAGCTTACCGTACGCGCACGGAAAAAAATGCATAAAAAAAAAATTAACCATTCCATAATGCAGGATATAGTACATATACTATTTTATACATAGGTTTACCAAAAATCTCAAAAAAAAAATTGCATTTAAAAAACCGTACAAATTCACTGAAAAAACCATAGGTTTCACACAGGTTATAGTTAGGAATTAGCATTTAAAAAACCTTGCAAATTCACTGAAAAAACCATAGGTTTCACACATGTTATAGTTAGCTGGACATTTCACTCGTAAAAAACCAATGAAATTCCCCCGTTATAGATAGTGCAGGCAACTATAACTCACGCGACCGCAATCCTCTGCTGATGATGTCAGATATTACATCACTGATGACATATGTGTCTTTATGAAAAATAAATATTTGTAATATATGTATAGCTAAAGATTAATGGAAGAAGACATGGGTAAATAAGTGTCTAAATACAGTGATGTAATATCTGACGTCATCAGCAGAGGATTGGGGTCGCATGAGTTATAGTTGCCTGCACTAACTATAACGGGGGAATTTCATTGGTTTTTTACGAGTGAAATGTCCAGCTAACTATAACATGTGTGAAACCTATGGTTTTTTCAGTGAATTTGCAAGGTTTTTTAAATGCTAATTCCTAACTATAACGTGTGTGAAACCTATGGTTTTTTCAGTGAATATATATATATATATATATATTTACTGAAAAAACCATAGGTTTCACACATGTTATAGTTAGCGGAAATTTTACTGATAAAAAACCAATGAAATTCCCCCGTTATAGTTAGTGCAGGCAACTATAACTCACGCGACCGCAATCCTCTGCTGATGCTAATACTGTATTTAGACACTTATTTGCCCATGTCTTCTTCCATAAATTTTTAGCTATACATATATTACAAATATTTTTTTTTCATAAAGACACATATGTCATCAGCAGAAGATTGCGGTCGCGTGAGTTATAGTTGCCTGCACTAACTATAACGGGGGAATTTCATTGGTTTTTTATCAGTAAAATTTACGCTAACTATAACATGTGTGAAACCTATGGTTTTTTCAGTGAATTTGCAAGGTTTTTTAAATGCTAATTCCTAACTATAACGTGTGTGAAACCTATGGTTTTTTCAGTGAATTTGTACGTTTTTTTAAATGCTAAGTTACTTTACGCCATTCGTGGCGTGCGCGCCCACTTAACGCAGTTCGTTCTTCGCGCACCTTGCGCGCACAGTGAGCACGCGGTGCGCTTCGCGCACCGCGCGCCCACTTTACGCAGTTAGTGCCGTGCACGCACGGTGGGCCATGTACGCACGATGCGCTTCGCGCACCGTGCGCACATGGAGGACATATGATGCACTTCGTTTTGAAAGGTAATATTTACATTTTTCACACTACTTATAAGCCATGCACAAATGGTGCCCTTCAGGCACCATTTGCACACGGGGTGGGGAGAGTGTGGATAATTTTTTTTTTTTTAATATTTTTTTACTGTACGTGTACGGTAAGCGTAATCGGCGAAATTAGCGAAAAAATAAAAATTCCGTTTTTGGCCTTGGGGGATCTTTGGGGACTCCCTCAACATGGCTAGGTGTTTTGGAGCTGTCCAAACAGCCCCTTTACATGTTTTTGTGCTTTGTATTTTAATCCACACTCTCAGTGCGAGAGAGAAAATGGCGGCCGCCGCTTCCTGGTTTCGGCCGATTCGAATGTTTACTAAGATCTAAGAGCCAATCAGAATCGCGCTCGCGCACGCCACCGTACGCGTACGGTAAGCGTACCGTAAGCGCACCGTAAGCTGGCTCAGATATATATATTGATTTAAAGGCTATTTTCTCAGAATCTACTGAACAGATTTACACCAAACCTACAAAAGGCACTTCCTTGACCTGAGGACTACCTCTCTGCCAAATTTCTAGTAATTCTGTTCAGCCGTTCGGGCTGTAGCTGTGTCTAAAGGTCCTATGGAAAAATGCATGGGAAAAACGCGTTTTATCTCAGCCCCCGCTTGACGAATCCCCCCGAGACTTTCAGGGTAGGAGCGGAGCGTAGCGTCCCACCTATTTTGAAAAATTCGTGAGGATTCGTCGACCGGCACCAAAGTTATTCAAAATAGAATGTTGCGGATTTCCTATGGAAACGTGGTCCTAACTATAACTACCTACTGGCGACCGCCAGTAGGTAATAAATATATATATATATATATATATATATATAAATCCTCCCACAGCGTTCTCCTTACAAAACACCACACAGCGGCACACAGACTCCTCGGCTGCCAGGTATCTTTAAATTCAGTTTTATTATTAAGTGTTAACCAATTTTTCTTCTTGGCACAAATTTTTTTCATTATTTAAACGACCCATGCGTTTCGGCTTACGCCTCCAACTGGCCTCACAGAAGATGTGTTGTGTTTTAAATACAGTTCTTCTTTCACATCAATGACCCTCAGAAGCTAGAACAACATTCTAGTTTCTGTTACTCAGGAGGTTCCACCCTCCATATTGTATTTTTACATACACATTCAAATTCCAACATTAACAGTGGTAAATTGAGTTCAATCAAATCCAGTCCAGAAATGAATCCAAAATATATGTACAGCATCCTATTTTATACAATCACCATGATTTCTTGAATTTTTAAATTTTGTAACGTTTTTAAAAAAAAAAACTTCATAAGTATTTATTGATTAAAGTACATGTTTATTATATTCTTATGCAAGCCCGTTTTTGATAGACAATTCATAAATTTCTATTTTCTCAAGATATTCTAATCCTAAGGTTTTTTGCACAAAAGGTTACTCAGTAGCGCATCTTTATCTGGTTCAATTTGATAAAAATATACGTTCCTCAGGTGTGCAATGTAACTTAACAACAACCTGCATAGTTCCCACATTATGCCATATTTTCCTATTTGCATTTCTGTACACACTTCCCCGGTATCCATATTTTGTGGTACTCAAATCCCTAAGAAACTTTGCTATGAGATTGTACCATTATTAATAAACGCAGGGTTACTTCATAATGCCTACCACATAACTTCGTTTTTTTTAGGTTTTTTTTATAATCCTCATTCGCCTCCAACCCCAGACAACTAGAAAGCTAGGAAGTCGCCACTGTTACTCAATTTTAAGACGTAGGCCCTCGAGGTATAAACTCCGCATCTGTCTCCTGCCTACCAGTAGCAGACGAACCCCTTTCATGTTGCTGACGACTTGTTGTCAAGGAGAGGGTGGTCGCGCTCTCTTCTGATTACTCATAACCAATGACTGTTGCTGAAAGGCCCACCCAAAATCAAAACTAGGGACCAGAGAACAGCAAGGCCCAGCACAGTCTGAGAGCTTCCCATGAGGCTTAATCATAGGATCAAAGAATGTTTAGCTGATCTTATTAAAATAAGACAAATAATTCATGCTTAACCAGGAGACCAATTTATCAGGCAATCCCAAATGGCTTTCTTCCTGCTACTTTTCAGTCTGTCCAAATAAATCCTAGGGGTTTTATACACGGAGGACAACCAGTCTGAATGTGTGGGGTGTTTGGCCTCAACCCATCTCTTACATATTTCTCGTCTAGCCAGCAAAATAGCATAGAATAGGAAGCCTCTGCTCGAGCCTGTGATTTCACTTAGTATTTCAAAAATGATAAGTGTGCGAGAAATGTGTACTGGGATGCCCAGAATATCCGTTAGAGTGTTCCCTACTTTCTCCCAAAATTCAGAGATGGCTGGGCAGTCCCAAACCATATGCGTATCAGCAGCATTCACCATATCACATTTTTTACAACTGACAGGGGAACCCTTAGTCATTTTAGAGAGTCTAGCCGGAGATAGATAAGCCCTGTGTGTGATAAAATTGTGATTTCTCCTAAACCAGACTGGCTCTACAACTGTAAATAAGATGTTGAAAGACGTTTGCCACAGTTCTACTCAGTCTATATCTGGTATAGAAGCTCCCCACAGTTCTGCAGCTAATCTAAAGTCCCCATCAATGACCTCCTCAATGGACCAGTAAAAGAAAGATACTTCTTTCTTCCCTGCCGGCCTCTGTACCAATTGCTCTTCCAGCATGTTCCCCTTGCCTATAGATTTTTGAGATTCTGGGACCAGCTCTTTAGTTGTAAATATTTTAATCTCGACATGCCCTACTCCAATTTATTGTCTAATGATGTCCAAGGCAAGAGTAAACCCTCAACAGTCAAGTCTCCCCATACCAGGAACCCAGCTGTTTTAAGAGGGGCTGCCAGTTTATCCTTCAAACAGCCCGGTGCCCCCGGAGAGTCCCACAGTGGAGCCAGACTTGAGAAGTAGTCTAAGCCAGTGCATTGTTTAATTCTAGCACATGTACGAGCCCCACTCAATAAGACTTTCAGCCTTATTTTCATAAAAAATTTCTGGTCTCCATATTTAAAAAGAAAGCCCTCCTGAGATAGTCCCAATTGATCAAGCATAGCAAAAAACATTATCCCCCCTCTCCGATGAGTCTGGGGATTTCAGCAACATTCTTGAGTGTGTTAGCTGGAAAGCCCAGATCTAGTACTGTAAATCTGGTAATGTGAGGCCCCCTTTTTCCCTCCTCCACCTAGGCTTTTTCCAGGATATCCTCGTGGCTTTATAGGCCCACACAAATGAATTGATGGATTGCTGAAACTTATCAATTGCCTGCTTCTCAAAATATAAAGGAATGGTGTTAAAAAGAAAGGTGACCTTTGGGAGAGTTACCATCTTGATCAAATTGATTCTACCCAAAATAGTCAAAGGAAGATGGGCCCAGGACTTCATGAGTTTTTGGCACTCTCTTGAAACGTTCAAAAGGTTTGTCCCCGAGATCTTATTTATATTCTGGGTAATCTTCACTCCCAAATATCTCATCTCACTCTTAATTTGGCTACCTTCCTCTCCCATGCGCCACACCTAAATGGTATAATACTCATCTCATCCCAAAAATGAGCAAAAGGCTCTATGTACATGTCAAATAGGAGGGGGGAGAGGGGGCAGCCATGTCTGGTTCCTCTTTTAATCCTGAAGGGTTTAGTCAAATTTCCGTTGACCAAAAGCCTCGCCGAGGGGTCACTGTATATAAGATTAATAGCTTGACGAAATTTTGGCCCAAATTTAAACTTCTCAAGCACAACCACTAGATAGTTCCAGTTAACCCTATCAAATGCCTTGGTGGCATCCAATGCCATTGCTGCCAAAGGGAGTGAAAAAGTGGAGGTGAAGTTGATAGCACCTATAAAATAATGGGTGAGATCAAAAAGATTCCTACCTCTCAAAACCCCTTTTAGTCTATATGCAGCAAGCCTCCTGCCCCCGCACACAGCCTATCAGCCAAAATTCTGGTAACTACCTTATAGTCGGTGTTTAAAAGTGAAATAGGTCTATCTGACCCACAGCTGACTGGAGGTTTCCCTGGTTTTAAGATGAATGTTATGGTGGCTTCTCCCCACGAGGTAGGAGGTCTAACTCCTTCAACTAATATTTTATTAAAGAGGGTTGTCATAGTCGGAATTACCGCCTCCCAAAGAATCTATATAATTCTACAGGAAGGCCATCAGGCCCAGCAGCCTTATCCACCTTGCAAACAGAAATAGCCTTCCCAACCTCATGTTGGGATAACTCAAGCTCTAGGTTCTCTCATTGGGAGGACTTTAAGAGGGTGAGATTAATCTGATTTAGCCATTCCCGTGCACATTTGCTATCTACATCATTATCTTCATTGTATAGATCTTGAAAGAAGGTGAAAAAGGCTTCTCCAATCTCTTTGTCATTAACTGCTGATGAATTTGTGTACTCATTATCAATTTGTTTCATAAGATTTCGTACCCTGTCAGATTTGGCCTTCCATGCCAAAAGTTTTCGAGCCCCCTCACCGTATTCAAAATGGGCAAGCTTGCTAGCTTCCCATCGTTTAGAGATCCTGGTCTGAATAATATTCTCTAAATGATCCTTCAAAGTTCTCAATTTCACAAAATGTGTCTGGCATATAACTTGATCGTCCTCGTTATTGATCTTCCTTTCCACCTCCTTCATTTCCCACTCAATGCGTGCCACTTCCTCCCTATGCTGCCTGTTCTTATCAGAGGTCCTGCTTGTTACTAAACCTCTCAGATAGGACTTTAAGGCATCCCACACCACTGGAATCTCTGCCGAGCCTACATTTATATTCAAGAAGAACTCTTTCTCCTGAGATAAGTAACAGGCTTCTGATTCATCTAGAAGAAGTGTACGGTCAAATATCCACACCCTCAGTTGTTCTTTTTCTAACAAGTTTAGATCCATCCATACCGCCGCATGGTCTGATAGGTGGGGAGTCAAATAACCTATGTCTTCGACTTTGCCCCTTAAATCATTACTGATCAAAATGTAATCGATCCTTGATTTGTGTATATATTTTCGATTGTAAAATGAAACACCTAATTGAGCACCTGATCTTTCCCTCCAGATATCAGATAGGGCATTCTGCCTCATCATCATCTGAAGGTATGTTCTGGATTTAGATAAAACATTTGCCTTGCTACTTGGAGATTTGTCCAATTGAGGGTTCAAGACTATGTTGAAGTCCCCGGCTAAAATTGTTGAATCTGTAAATCTCAACAAATTCGCAAAGATAGTTTTTAGAGTAGAGGGGTCGTCCTGGCTAGGGCCATAATAGCCTACTACTGTTTAAAGAGAACCTTTAACAGATAACTTGACAAATAACCCACCTGCCACTTGGGTCTGTCAAAGTATTTAAAAGACGAGCATTTGCTTGTTTTTTAACTAGAATGGCTACCTCCCTGATATTAGCACTTTGACAGGAACTAACACAATGCTCCACCCATCTAAGCTTCTGACAGATCCCACTTATTTCTTCTCTTAGGAGATGTGTTTCCTGTAAGATGATTATCTGTGCAGGGGAATCTTTAAAACATTGAAGAATTTTTTCCCTCCTACTTTTGACCCGGAGGCTATTAACATTCCAGGATAAACACTGTAACGTTCTCATGGGGGATTAAAAAGCGGAACCTGAGTATGTCCAATCTCCCGAAGTATCGACACCAAACCAAGAACAGTAGCCTATAAAAATCGACTAGTCCAAGACGAGAATGAGAATATTTTTTTTCTTTTTTACCCTAATGCTCCCCCACCCGTGCTTCCCTTCCCCACCCTTGGACCCCTCCCTGGAGAACCCTACCCCCATATACCTGGACTATAAGTCCAGATTCTGCCTGCCGGGGTGCCCCGCCCTGCCCTGTCCCTGGCTATTACTAATTGTTAAAGTTAGCAAACAGTTAAAACTCCCACTATTTCTAGTGATGTTTCTAGTGATGTTTCTAATGTTGTTGTGTTGTGACCCTCATGTGTTTTAAGTTGGCCTAGTTTCTGACCATAGTTGCCTCATACATATCTTTACAAAAGGTGTGGATTTATGAAAATATTCAAACATAATCATCAACTATTCACCTCCAATCCTCTAGTAAATCCTCTAGTAAATATGTGATATGTAATGTGACATTCCAGTTAAGAAGTTATTTGCAGGATTATCTTAAATTTTCCAAGAGCTCTTCTGCCTTCTGCACTGTTTTCAAATTATACATTTTGTTATTGTGCATAATTTTTAAATGTGCCGGGAACTTTAATTGGACGACAGCCCCCAATTTCCTAAAATCGTCAATTTTCCTACCCAGCTCCCATTGTCGATCAAAAGTCACTCGAGCTAAATCCGAACGGATTTCAAAAGTGAAGTATCTGGGTTTCAATGATGTCTGCTTTAGGGCAACATTTAGTATCTTCTCTTTCAGGGAAAAGGTCAGGAAGTTTATTAAGATCTTTCTTGGTTTTGTTCAATTGGGGTGCCTCCTGAAAAGGTCCCTATGAATCCTTTGTATATCCCTGATTAAGTCTTCTTCAGACTCTTCAATCTGGACCGATTCTTTTATGAGGGTTACAATGGAAGTTTTAAGGTCTTTCCTTCAGGCACATTCAGGAGGCGGAGATTATTGCGCCGGGAGTTGTTTTCCAATGACTCTAGTCTATCTCGGAGCACAGCCTCTTCCTTAGTGAGCATTGTAATATCAGCTTTGACTGCTCCCAGGTCTTCTTTAAGTTCCTCCACTGAACTTTCTAGAGTCACTGTCCTGGAGTTTAGGAGGTCAAGTTTTTTCTCAAGAGATTCACAGAAGAGTCTGATCTCTCCCTGATTCGTCTCTGAGACTGCAAACCCCTTTTTAGGTCTCACCTGACCCAGCGCATGCGCTGGTCTGGCGAGACATTTTGTGAGGGCTCCAAAAAGTGCTACCAGGCCAGCCTAGAGCTACAGTGCATGTGCGCGGGCGCACGCGTCGCGCATTACCGCTATTACTTTCACTTTCGCGGCCGCTTTGATGTTTGATCGCGATCACTTTCGCGGCCGCATGGCCACTTTGATGTTCTCCGTGAGGCTTCAATAGATTGCAGCAGTTAAAACAAGCATTGGCATAGCCAATAGGTCTCGCTTTTGGGACCTTATAAGTGTTTAGTTATGCAACTGTTGCATGGCTAAACACTTATAAGGTCCCAAAGGCGAGACCTATTGGCTATGCCAATGCTTGTTTATATCTGAAGACAGAGTAGAGAAGAGAGCCTCCAGAGATGCCACAGAGAGTCCCTCTCTCTCAGAACTCTTCCCCACTTCTCTACTGCTACTGCCCTTGCCGCAACCACTCCCATTGCCACTGTCATTGCCGCTGCCACTGGCCTCTGCGTTTTCCGCCGCAAGGTTTTCTCCTCTGGCATGCCCGATGACTTCAGCTGAAGTCATGCTTGTACCTACCTCGGGGATCCCAGAATTGCTTAATAGTTCAAGTTGTTTGGCAGGTATAGGGGGTGTAGCAGATATAAATGTAGGTGTAGATATAGGGGATGCGGTAGAAGTGTTTCCTGACTCAATCTCTTCCATAAATAACCACTTGAAATGTAATTCAAGTAAAACGGAGATCCTCCCGATCGGCACCAATAATACCTTCTGTCCAGCACTTTGGTGGCCTGACGACTCTGCTGCTCCCCCCCAGACAGTGTCGTCAGCTAGGAATCTCGGTGTAATCTTTGACTCCGAACTTTCCTTCGATCAGCATGCCAGAACCGTCGCTGGCAAATGCTTTGGAACTATTAGATCCCTGAGGAAATTTTTCGCTCTTCTCCCCATCGATGCCAGAAAGACGGTGACAGTCGCACTCATAATCTCGCGACTGGATTACTGCAACGGCTTGCTCGCAGGAGCTAAGAAGAGCACCATCCTTAAACTACAGAGCGTACTTCACACAGCCGCCCGTCTAGTCCTAGGTCTCCCCCGCAGGTCCTCTATTTCTGCAGCTCTCCGTTCGCTTCATTGGCTCCCCCTCCACAAAAGGATTCTTTTCAAAATCCTGATCTTGGCTTTTCGTGCATACAATAAAACAGGCCCCAAATACCTCACAAGACGTTTTCCCCACTATTTGCCCAGCCGTCACCTTCGTTCAAGCAATGACAATCTTATCATTCTTCCTAAATACAACCTGAAAACGAAAGGCGCAAAAACCCTCAGCTTCCTTGCTACCAAAGCTTGGAACAAACTACCCAAAACCCTCAGACATCAAACCCAGGAAAAACCCTTCAGAAAGCTCCTGAAAACATGGATTTTCAAACTCCCGGATGAACACTCTAAGGCTTCCATCTAACTTCCTCCTATCTAAACCCCTCCTGGACCAGCTTTCTCTCATTCACTAGCGCCAAGATGCTCCCTTCGGAGCGAACGTCGCGCTCTATAAATACCCCACAAATATCAAATATCAAATAAATCCCGGGGAAGGCAGTGTTTCTGTCTCAGCCCGCTCAATGTCTTTCCTAAGTGTCTCTCCCTGTTTTACCACGTCTAAAACTTGTGGAAGTACTTTAAAATAGGACCTTAATGATGGAGTAATTTTTACTTTAGAATCTAGGGAACGGCCTTTCTTTCTACTAATTTTGGTATCCTTACCCTTAATCTCACAGAGAGGGGATGATCTATCTTCAGGTCTTGTTTCCAAGGTGTTACCCCCCTTGTTGTGTATGTGTAGGGCAGATTTGCCTTCTAGGGGCGACTTGGTACTTTTTTCAAGAGATTTCCCTTTTGTAAGCCCTTGCGCTGCTGCTCCTCGTTTCTTGCCTCTCTTTGTAAGTTTTATTATCGGGGTTTTCCTGCCTTAAGTTAAATAACCTCCGAGACTTCTCTAAGCTGTACTATGCTAGTCTCAAGAGGCCCCCCTCCTGGCCCTGTCTTGAAGGATTCTGTGGTCTGAGGATGAGCGGTAGGAAGAGCTTACTAACCTCTGCCACTAAGCTTGTGCCCCCCTCCTTCTGGCTCCCCAGTACCTCACGTTCCTCCAACGTTTAGCTCAAGGTCGTCGAGACAGACCTACACTTCCTTGCAGTTAGCTCCCAGCCTGACTCCTTCGCACTGGCAGTCTTCAATGCTGTTGGCGTGGCGACGGCAGCAGAGCTTCCTGTGCTGCCTCTGCCCCTTCCGGATTCAATTCGGAGGAATCCGCGACCCGCTACCTTTCGTCCCCTCCTCAGCTCCAGGGCCGCTACGAACCAGCGCAGAAGGTCTGCAAACGTGCCCATGCACATCCCTCAGGTAAGCCAAGCTTCCAACGGTCACAATGTGGGGGCGGGGGAGATCTAGAAAATGTCACGAGAAAGTGAAATTTTATCACTTGTCAAATATTCGCTGTTTTTGCTGTTTTCTGCTTGCTGCATGTCTCTGCCGGACGGGAGCACCACCGGCGGCAAGCAATCGCTTAACTCACGGCCGCCATGTTCTCCCTCCACACATAACTTAGTTGCCTAAGGTGCATAATGCATAATATTCATGAAATGTGTTACATAAATATGTGCAAATCTCATAATTTAAATCCTCCAATAGATTCCATCCTCCTTAGGATATTTGATATAAGTCGATATAACCTGTCGGTCCCCTATAAAGTGCATATTGCATAACTGGGTTATTTAAAGTGCGCAATACATATAAAGTGCATTGTGCAATCATGATCCACCCTCATGATTTCCAATTTCTATGGAGAGTGCTGTGCTGCATAACTGTGTTATCTAAGGTGTGCAGTGTATATAAAGTGCACCGTGCAATCATGATCAGCCGTCACCATATCCAATTCCTATAGAGAGCTGTGGCACCCTCTTCTCTTTGGTTGCAACAATTTTTATCCTCCTTAGGACATTTATCGTAAATCTATGTGACATATCGAGCCACTGTAAAGGGCATGCTGCCTGATAAGATTACCTAAATTGCATAATTTGCATAAAGTGCATCCTGCCATCGTGATCAGTCCTCACAATTTCCAGTTTCTACAGAAAGTTGTGCAGTTATGTTCTCTTCATTTCCATGTAAACCAGACCACATTCATAAAGTGCAAGATGCTTAATTGCACATTTGCCCATAGATGTACTAAATGCATAATGAGGCATAAATCCTTAACAAGTCATAAAGTCATCATAAAGTGCAAAATGCTTAGTTGCAGATTTGCCTATAAATATACTTTTCTATTCCTACAAAAAGTTGTGCAATTTTTTCTTCATTTAAAAGCAAATCAAAACATATTCATAAAGTGCAAGATGCTTAAGTGCATATTTGCCCATAGATTTACTAAGTGCATAATCAGGGACCAATCCTCAATAGGTCATTAAGTTTTAAATCCTTCAGAATGTTTAGGAACACAATGTTAAAGTGAACAACCCTTCTGTAAATAGAATGCATAATGCCGAAATGTGACACCATCATTTTTTCTTCAAATATCTTTCATGACTCGTACCTTAGAACCTTTTTTGTGTAAAAATGTACAGTGTATAAATATAGAAAATTGGAGTATTATACCCATGTCTAGGGCAAGAGCTGAATGTGTAAAGGAGTCCCTATATCACAATAATAGTTACAAGCTGACATATAGTTCGGCATCAGCATTATGGCCCCAATGTATCTCTGTTCCTATTGATATTATTAGTCTGGATTCCTGTGTTCTAAGTTCTTTTTCTCTGTCCCCTCCCCTTGGGTGTGGCTTAACATGTTTAATTCCACAGTAGCCGAATGTGTCCAAGGATCGACTATGACATTGTTCAAAATGGGTAGCCATCGGATAATTCTTGTCTCCATTCTTTATCGTTCTTATGTGTTGTAAAATCCTCAGCTTTAACTTGTTGATGATGCTACCAATGTATAGCTTATCCCAGCCACATCTGAGGGCATAAAAAACATGGTCAGTATTGCAAAGGATTCTGTCATTGATTGTTACCATATGACTCTCAAATGTTCGATAATGTTTAGAATTAGATCCATACTTGCATGCTTTACATGAGGTGCACTTTATGAAACCTCCCAGGTTTGCTGAAAGCCAATTCTTATCGTCCTTCTTGGGGTCATATTGACTAGAAGTTAAAATTTCTCCTAATTTCACTTTTTTTAAGTTATCCGCAGATCCATTTGTACAACTTTTTCAAGATGTTCTTCCTTTCTTAGGATGTGCCAATTTGTTTGTAGAGTTCTTTTAATGCTTTATTTTACCATGTCAAAGTCCAAGAATAATCGTTTTACCTCATGGTCCTTTTTGTTTAGATCATTACCTTGCATGTACAGTAACTGATCCCGTGTTTTTTCACAGGCTCTCATTCTAGCATCTTCTAAAACATTTCTGGAATATCCCCTTCTATGGAAGCGCTCACCATATTGTAGACCTCTTTGTTATAAAGTTCTTCCGTAGAGCACATTCTCTTGGCCCTTAACATCTGGCCATATGGGATGCTCCATTTTAGGGCACCTTGGGGACCACTATTTGCATGCAATAGTTAGTGGCAGTAGGTTTTCTGTGAATCCTAGTTGTTATCGAGTCCCCAATTACCTTCATTTCCACATCCAGAAACTCACAATGTGAACGACTCTGCATGATCGTGAATTGCAAATTAAGATCATTACTGTTGAATTTTTCGAAGAAAGTGTTCAGTTCAGATTCAGTTCCTTCTCACAAAATGAACAAATCATCTATGAAACGAGTCCATAGAGCAATCTTTTGGGTAAAATTTTAATTTTCCTCGGTCCATGCCACCTCCTTCTCCCACCACCCGATAAATAAATTTGCTTGGGGGGGCAAAGGAGGTTCCCATCACTGTGCCTTGCTGTTGCAGGTAATATTTTCCATCAAAGATTAATACATTGTGGGTAAGACAATACCTCAACATTTCCAACATCATTTGAGCGTGATCAACCCATTTTACTGGATGTTCCCTGAGAAAATGTTCTCAAGCTATATATATGGGCAGCACCAGCATGTAATAAACTTTACTTATCAGCATCAGCAAATTCGGAGTCTGTATCTGCTTTGTGCACAACTTGCACTTGGATTGTTGTTTCGATATATTATATATATTTATATATATTGAAGCTTAAGTCCACCGGTATACACGCTTCAGCACTCGGGAACAGGTGTGGCGTTGACGTGGCGGTGGGTCCACGTAATAATGTCAGCTCACGCTTCTGCGTTGAAGAAAGAAGATGCCGCACTCTCGGGTGATATCACTCGATATTTATTTCAACAAAAAGCGGGACGCAATTTGGCTTGCATCTTTTTCGACCACAATGTTTACCAAATTTGCTACGACATTTTTATCTTACATTAGCGCCTGCGCACATGCGTTTACATCATAAAAATAAGAAGCGGACATAACTTTTCATCGGCTGCGAAAAACAGACACCATTTTTAAGTGATTTTTGTGCATAGGTTTCTATGTGATTCAACTTAAACATTAATCATATTACGAATGTCGAATCAATCTCTTTTGTCTACTGTCAATAAATTCAACAATTAATGCGCAAATATTATTTACATTTCCCATAGTAATCATATTTCATGATCAATTCAGTAGCGGTGCGTTACATGATACAGCTCTGAATGAGCTTTTCATTATACATAGATAACTCTATATGAGTGTACACGCCTTATATCAATAAATTTGTACATCTTAACATTGTATTTATATTATTGACGTATTGATACCTGGCGCAGCTTACATTTTTTGACCAGTTGATTAAGCTCTGGATGAGCATTACCATTATTTCAATTTGTAACTCAAAGAACCACTAAGTATTAATCATAAGCAGCCCAAGAACTGATCAAAATTAATGAATTATTCTTTTCAGGGCATTATAAGAAGATAAGATGACATTTCATGGTTAACGATAAATTTCAAAAAGGTACTTCAACCCACGTGGATGGCCAGCTCTTCTTCTGTGTTCAAGCCCCCCAGAGTCCTAGTCTGAAGATCAATGATATATCTGGACTCAAGTCTACGTAATCAGAGCTCTCTATTTCCTCCTCTTTCATTCTGTGCTACATGGTCAATACAAAAGAACCGTAATAGGTTTCTGTCACTGGAGTGTGATTGGGCACAGTGCCTGGCAATGGGATAGGATGGATGCTTCTTTTCTATAGCTCTGGCATTTTCCAGGATTTGCTTTTTGTGGGGTGGATAGTGCTCCCTATATACATTAAATTACAGGGGCATAACAGGCAGTACACACAAAATGGAGTGTTGCATGTGAGAAATGTATTTATCTTCCTAGGTTTGTCATAACCTGGTACTTTGTATGATAATGGTTTGGTACTATGTCTACATGCCTTACACGTAGTGCACGGAAAACATCCGGTCAGTTCACTTATACGTGGATTCCACCTACTCTTATCTAAGTGACTTTGAATCAAACTGTCTAAGTGTCAAAAGCTCTCCATGCCACTGGAATCAAGCTATCCTGGCTGAAGAGGGGTGAAACCCCGAAACCGGTTCTAGGATGCTTGGTTCCAGTCCAGGGAGGACCTGGCTTGACAGTTCAGGCTGGACTGTTCCCATGAGGCACAGTGTCAAGACTGATTTGCATATGGCTGGGTTCAAACTGGAATGGCATGGTGAGCAAAAAAACGATGGATTTAGGCCCAGATCTCTGTACAGGGGTGAATGTATGACATTGTTCTGCATTCTGTCCATCAACTGTTGTTGTTGCATTACTTTCTAATAGTGGCATATTCAAACACATAATTTAAACACTATTGTTACTAAAAGATTTGTTATTAAATTCTAAGTTCAGAGAGCCTAAACTTTATTTCTCCATCTTGTCCCAATGGGAATTTATACTGGTAAGATGTTACAAAGTACCCACCATTCTATCCTACATTAACAGATAGCCTTTCAATGGTGAAAAACTTAATGGGCAGTATTTCACTATCAGGACATGTCACACACACCAGTATGTGTCCTACCTTTCACATAGACTGCACCTTGTCCAAGGGGTAGCTTGGGCCTACCATAGGGGTGTCTTACATGTAAGAAAAGGGGAGGTTAGGGACTGAAAAATGGGTGCACTTGCCAGGTCGACATGGCAGTTTAAAACTGCATGCAGACACTGCAGTGGCAGGTCTGAGATACCTTTTCAGGGCTACTCATGTGGGTGGCACAATCAGTATTGCAGGCCCACTAGTAGCCCAGAGTCCTAAGGCCAACAAAAACAGGTGTGGCAAAATAGGAGGAAGAAGCCAAAAGTTTGGGGATAACCCTGCAAAAAGGGCCAAGTCCAGTACCCTAGGAACCCCATACCCTGGGGTGGTATTTTAATGAAGGGAAGGAGGACTGCGCAGTCCCCCTCCTCAAGCCTAAACAGACCCTGGGGGCGCCATCTCCTGGGGCCGACATTATCAAAAGGGAGAGATGGGTGCACGGCACCCCTCTCCAAGCCTCAAAGAGGTCCCAGGGACCCCATCACTCGAGGCCGATATTCAAATGAAGGGGAGGGGTGTCAGCCCTTCCTCCCCAAGCCTGAAAAAAGGCCCCAGGGACCCCATCCCCCAGAGCTCAATGAGTAAAGGGATGGGAGCCATGCGGCCCAGCTCCAAATCCTCTTAAGGACCCAGGGACCTTATCCGCTGGAGCCAGCTCAATTACTCTGTCTCAGCAGCCCACCCCGGAACAGAGTAGTTAACTTGCCTGCCTCAGTGTGGGCAGGGCCGAGAAACACATGTTTGCTCTTGCACAGCAGGAGCATTTTCAAATCTCCCGCCAGGCGGGAGCAAACATACCTTCCCTGCCTGCAGCAATGCGGGCAGGGAAGGATAGTCTGATCCCAGCCGGTGGGATATTTAAACATGCTCCCGTATGGTGGGAGCAGACTTCTGTTTCCCTGCCCACACTCCTGCAGGTAGGGAAACAGACATTACTCCCACGCGGAAGGAGCAAGCATAAACAACTGCTCCCTCTGGGTGGGAGCAATGTTGGCTCCCGGACCATGCAGAGAGCTGGCTGGGGCTCCCCTAGACCACAACTTGTGGTTTGGGGTGCCCCGGGAGGCACCAGGCCACCCACCTCTGGTCTCAGGGGATGAGGTACCCAGGGCCTAATAAGGCTTAGGAGGACCACATGGCGGCCCCTCCCCTTAATAATAGAATTCAGCCCCGGGGGATGGAGTCCCCCGGGGCATCATAAGGCTTGGAGAGGGAGGGCACATGCCCCCTCCCCTTTTATTAATGGTTGACCCCAGGGTGGGGTCCCTGGGGTCCCTTAAGGCTTGGGAAAGGGAGGCCGCACACCCCTTCCCTTAATAATCCAATTTGTCCCTGGGGGATGAGAATATGGTGAACATAATAAGGCTCAGGGAGGGGGGCTATGTGGCCCCCATCCCCTTTTTTGTGATATTTGGAGCCAAAGGATGGGGCCCCAGGGATCTACTATTGGCTTGAGGAGGACAGCTGTATGCGGCGTGTGGTTGACTGCCTGCAAGGGGTTGGCCACAGGCCAGGTTCTCGGCTAAGCCCCCAATGTGCACGGCCAAAAGGTGTGCGCAGCTTGGGGTTGGCTGCTTGTGGTGGTTGACCATAGGGCATGACTGCAATCCGGGCTGTATGGTCAACCCCACGCTGTGTATAGAGAGGGGTTGGCTGCCTGCAGGGTGTTGGACACAGGGCCTGGGCCCAGGGAGATGGGGTCCCCGGGTCCACCATTGGCTCAGGGCTGTATGCTACATGTGGTTAACTGCATGGGAGGGGTTGGTCAAAGGGCCTCAACGCACATCATCCACGGCCTTTGGGTTGGCTGCCTGTGGAATTTGGACACAGCGCCTGGCCACAGGCTAGGCCCTGCAGCCAACCGCCACTGTGCACTGTCAAAGGCCATGCACAGCTGGGGGTTGGGCTTCACATATGGTAACAAAATATTACTTTATGTAAAAAAAAAACTCTAGAAATTCAATGAATAAAACAAAGGTTAAAGTAATGTTATAGTTAGTTGAGAATTTCAGTAACAAAGTAACATTTTAAACGTACAAAATCACTGAAATTCACCAGTTATAGTTAACTCTGGTAACTATAACTCGTGCCCTAAGGTAACTATAACCTGCCCCCTTGGTATGCACTGCTAATTACCCCACATATTACATCACACATGACATCTTCTATGACATCATTGATATTACTGCAACATTTGCTATTAAATTATTGATAAGAAAACTGCATGGCAGAGGCAAGAGTTACAATTACCTTAGGGCACAACTTATAGTTACCGTAGCTAACTTTAACTGGTGAATTTCAGCGGTTTTGTACATTTAAAACGTGGTCACTGAAATTCCCACCTAACTGTAACGTTACTTTTCCCTTTGTTTTTTTATATTGACCCCTCAAGAATTCACAGCGCTATCAGAGTTCACGCCCTACGGCCTTGGGCAGTATAAACACTGTAGTAACAAAATAATGGTTCATCTGGAACAAATTGCAGTTAATATATCTTCCAAAAGAAACTGTACCTAAATAAATAAAAATTACATTATAGTGAGAATAATATATATATATATATATATATACATATATATATATATGTCCAAACGAACATCCTACTCCATCCAAGAAGAGGCACGTACTCAAGGTAAGTAAGGATAAGGCTTATTTATTTTTCAGGTCTCCCTCGACCCTCGCAGTAGGAGAGATGCGCGTTTTGGCTACGCAGCGGCCTTTATCAATCTATATATATATTTATATATTACAGTATAATACATGGGAGCATGCAATTCCTGTATAAAACATGTCTCTAATTTCCTTATTGCAGTCATGTTGTGATGTCCGTGGACAACTGTAATAAGAAAGCAACATAGCTTTTCAACTGTTATAACTTATTATTGGGTTACTGAGTTGTGAAATCATAATGCTTCCTGCCAGGAGCCAAAGTGAAAGTCAAGTTAATTACCATAACAAGACTGCAGTTTAAAGAAGGAAAGGGAGAACTGACTTTTCATTCTTCTGATCTATTTTTCTAAACTGAAAGTGATCAGAAGAAATTAGATAGTTATGACAGCATGTTCATTTCTTTCCACCCTATATTACAGGAAAGATATAATCTTTGCAAGTTTCTACACATGCTAAGCTCCAACATGTGTGCTATGATTTAGTTAAGCTAATTGTTTTGCAACAGTGCTCTAACTGATTTACGGTGTGCCTAAGTTCACACTGCAGAATGTACCTTTCCTCTTCATGTCTGGAAGCATACCATCTCTCTCGTATCTAAGAACAAGACACCAAGGATGTAAGCAGTTTGTGGGAAGGGTGATGGTGTGACCATGTAGTATAAGAAATAAAATACCCTCAGCCAAACCTTTGGCTGGGTAACTGCTTTAAGGCTTGCATTATCCTGATGAAGTACAGCAGGGGTATTTTATCCCATATGTTACATATACACATCTAAATCAATACTCAAATGAGGCAGTGCTTAAGTCCTTGTATGCATACAGTGAAAATTAAAGAGACCAAGTGCATTGAGGATTACACATAAGAGTGGTGGGAGAGACAATTCCACGGAGATAGGAGTTTCTTCCAAAACGTTTCAACACAAAATCCATTTAAAGAACTGATGGTCTTGACTACGCAGACTGAAGATGTGCTGGTGATGGAGCGGGTAAAATGTTTTCTTTTTATATACCCAATCCATTTATATATGTTTGTATTAAAATGACTACTGATTAATCATAATAATTAATGAAGTGTGGATTTTAAAACTAATCAACCTTATTAACCAAGAGAATATACGTGGGATTGCTTTGCATGGCTAAAGGTAATACGTAAACTAAGTCTGTATGCATATTAACCCCTTGTATGCCCATGACGAGCTAGACTCGTCATGGAGCACAGACGCGCTGTGCCCATGACGAGTCCAGCTCGTCATGAGGCATACCCTAGGGAATCCCTCTGGTGCGGGCACTAGAGGGATTCCCTTTTGTGCAAAATAGCCTCGGGAGCTGGGGAAGAGCTTCCCCAGCACCCGAGGGCCCCCCCCCTTTCACTGCAATGACGATCGGCGCGCACGTCGCGCCGATGTCATTACAGTGAAAATGAAACTGAAATGAGCCAAGAGGCTCATTTCAGGTTTCACTTTGTACGTGCTCAGGGGGCTATCTCAGCCCCCTGAGCACGTACAAAGATGGGAGAGGTATCGTTGGAAAGGGGAGAATCTCCCCTTTCCAATGGTACCCCTCCCCAGTGGATCCCTGCTTGGGGATCGCCACAGGAGGGCGATCCCCAAGCAGGGATCCACCCACTAGTCACCAGGGAGGGGGGAGCGGCCCCTTGGGCAAGGGCCTTTGCTCCCCCGTGTATATTTGGCCATTTTAGTCTTTTTGCCCCCCCTGGGGGGCAGATGGGGGCATTAGCCCCCAATCTGCCCCCCTCGGGGGGGTAAAAAGCCCACTAGACACCAGGGAAGTTACATAAATAAATCAATAGGGGTGGGGGCTGCCCAAAACGGCCAGGCCCATGCCCCCACCCTCCCCATTACTACAGTCTTTCTGCCCCCCCCGGGGGGCAGATGGGGCATTGGCCCCTAATCTGCCCCTCCGGGGGGGTCAGAAAGCCCACTAAACACCAGGGATTCATTTTTAGTTTTATTTTAAGGGTGGGGGCTGCCCGCAACGGGCACACCAAGGCCCCCACCCACCACCATTACAGCCTTTCTGCCCCCCCGGGGGCAGATGGGGCATCGGCCCCCAATCTGCCCCCCCGGGGGGGCGAAAAGCCCACTAGACACCAGGGAATTGTTAAAAAAAAAAATAGGGGTGGGCGCGGCCCAAAACGGGCAGGCCCATACCCCCAACCCACCCCACCCCCCAATTATTACAGTCTTTCTGCCCCCCCCGGGGTGCAGATGGGGCATTGGCCCCTAATCTGCCCCTTCGGGGGGGGCAGACAGCCCACTAAACACCAGGGATTTTTTTGGCGCAATTGTTTTTAGGGTGTGGGTTGCCCGAAGCGGGCACGCCAATGCCCCCACTCTCCCCCCCACAAAAATGTCAGTCTTTCTGCCCCCCAGGAGGCAGATGGGAGCTGTAGCCCCCAAACTACAGCTTGTTCAGTTTAGATCTATTTTTCTAAACTGAAAGTGATCAGAAGAAATTAGATAGTTATGACAGCATGTTCATTTCTTTCCACCCTATATTACAGGAAAGATGTAATCTTTGCAAGTTTCTACACATGCTAAGCTCCAACATGTGTGCTATGATTTAGTTAAGCTAATTGTTTTGCAACAGTGCTCTAACTGATTTACGGTGTGCCTAAGTTCACACTGCAGAATGTACCTTTCCTCTTCATGTCTGGAAGCATACCATCTCTCTCGTATCTAAGAACAAGACACCAAGGATGTAAGCAGTTTGTGGGAAGGGTGATGGTGTGACCATGTAGTATAAGAAATAAAATACCCTCAGCCAAACCTTTGGCTGGGTAACTGCTTTAAGGCTTGCATTATCCTGATGAAGTACAGCAGGGGTATTTTATCCCATATGTTACATATACACATCTAAATCAATACTCAAATGAGGCAGTGCTTAAGTCCTTGTATGCATACAGTGAAAATTAAAGAGACCAAGTGCATTGAGGATTACACATAAGAGTGGTGGGAGAGACAATTCCACGGAGATAGGAGTTTCTTCCAAAACGTTTCAACACAAAATCCATTTAAAGAACTGATGGTCTTGACTACGCAGACTGAAGATGTGCTGGTGATGGAGCGGGTAAAATGTTTTCTTTTTATATACCCAATCCATTTATATATGTTTGTATTAAAATGACTACTGATTAATCATAATAATTAATGAAGTGTGGATTTTAAAACTAATCAACCTTATTAACCAAGAGAATATACGTGGGATTGCTTTGCATGGCTAAAGGTAATACGTAAACTAAGTCTGTATGCATATTAACCCCTTGTATGCCCATGACGAGCTAGACTCGTCATGGAGCACAGTCGCGCTGTGCCCATGACGAGTCCAGCTCGTCATGAGGCATACCCTAGGGAATCCCTCTGGTGCGGGCACTAGAGGGATTCCCTTTTGTGCAAAATAGCCTCGGGAGCTGGGGAAGAGCTTCCCCAGCACCCGAGGGCCCCCCCCTTTCACTGCAATGACGATCGGCGCGCACGTCGCGCCGATGTCATTACAGTGAAAATGAAACTGAAATGAGCCAAGAGGCTCATTTCAGGTTTCACTTTGTACGTGCTCAGGGGGCTATCTCAGCCCCCTGAGCACGTACAAAGATGGGAGAGGTATCGTTGGAAAGGGGAGAATCTCCCCTTTCCAATGGTACCCCTCCCCAGTGGATCCCTGCTTGGGGATCGCCACAGGAGGGCGATCCCCAAGCAGGGATCCACCCACTAGTCACCAGGGAGGGGGGAGCGGCCCCTTGGGCAAGGGCCTTTGCTCCCCCATGTATATTTGGCCATTTTAGTCTTTTTGCCCCCCTGGGGGGCAGATGGGGGCATTAGCCCCCAATCTGCCCCCCTCGGGGGGGTAAAAAGCCCACTAGACACCAGGGAAGTTACATAAATAAATCAATAGGGGTGGGGGCTGCCCAAAACGGCCAGGCCCATGCCCCCACCCTCCCCATTACTACAGTCTTTCTGCCCCCCCGGGGGCATATGGGGCATTGGCCCCTAATCTGCCCCTCCGGGGGGGTCAGAAAGCCCACTAAACACCAGGGATTCATTTTTAGTTTTATTTTAAGGGTGGGGGCTGCCCGCAACGGGCACGCCAAGGCCCCCACCCACCACCATTACAGCCTTTCTGCCCCCCCGGGGGCAGATGGGGCATCGGCCCCCAATCTGCCCCCCCCGGGGGGGCGAAAAGCCCACTAGACACCAGGGAATTGTTAAAAAAAAAAATAGGGGTGGGCGCGGCCCAAAACGGGCAGGCCCATACCCCCAACCCACCCCACCCCCCAATTATTACAGTCTTTCTGCCCCCCCCCCCCGGGGTGCAGATGGGGCATTGGCCCCTAATCTGCCCCTTCGGGGGGGGCAGACAGCCCACTAAACACCAGGGATTTTTTTGGCGCAATTGTTTTTAGGGTGTGGGTTGCCCGAAGCGGGCACGCCAATGCCCCCACTCTCCCCCCCACATAAATGTCAGTCTTTCTGCCCCCCAGGAGGCAGATGGGAGCTGTAGCCCCCAAACTGGCCCCCCCGGGGGCGCAGAATGCCGACTAGAAACCATGGACTGTTTTTGTTTTATTAGTGTAGAGGTAGGGGCTCCCCAAAATGGGCATGACAATACCCCACCCCACTCCCAGAGAAATGCCAGTCTTTCTGCCCCCCGGGAGGGCAGATGGTGGCAGTGGCCCCTGATCTGCCCCCTGGGGGGCAGAAAGCCCAGTAGGCGCCAGCGAGTATGCAGGCTTTTTTTATGCGTGGGGGCTACCCAAAATGGTCATACCAATGCCCCCACCCCCACAAAAAATAGCCACAGTCTTTCTGCCCCTTTAGGGGCATATCAGGATGAAACCCCCTTCCCCGATTCCCCCCCAGGGCGGCAGAAAGCCCACTGGGCTACGATTTTTTTTTTAGCAATGTGCATACCTGTGGATTTTGGGCCCTAGCGCAGTTGGCACGTAGACAAACCTAGCAATACTGTACATTCTTTAAAACTAGACACCGAGGGGAATCCTGGATGGGGTAACTTCAATGGCTCTCACCAGGTTATGTTACCCAGAATCCATTGCAAACCTAAAAATGTGTTCAAAATAACACTTTTTCCTCACTTTGTCGGAAAGATCTGGAATCTGCGTGGGTCCACAAAATTCCACCCACCCTGCGTTCCCCAAAGTCTTCAGAGAAAAATGGTACCTCACTTGCGTGGGTAGGCATAGTGCCCGCATCAGGCAAGGGCCCAAAACCTATTGAGGAGACATCAAAATTACCTATCACAAAACAACCTGGTTTTGCAAAGGGGGTCCTATGAGTTTTTGGCCCCGGGCTTGGCGGCCACCTAGGGAAAACTACCAAAACCACACATTTCTGAAAACTAGACACCCGGGGGATTCCAGGGAGGTATGGTTTGCGTGGATCCCCCAACGTTTCCTTGCCTAGAATGCCCTGCAAACCTCAAATTTGGCTAACAAAATCACCTTTTTCACAAATTTTTGTGTGGGAAAGTTGTGGCATCACCGGGCCAACACAAATTTCCTACCACCCAGCGTTCCCCCGGGTCTCCCGATAAAAACGGTGCCTCACTTGTGTGGGAGGCCCAAGTACCCGCGACAGGCAAGGTCCCAAAACGTATTGAGGCGACATGAAAATTGCCTACCTCAAAACGACCTGGTTTTGCAAGGGGGGTCACCTGGGTTTTTGGCCCGGTGCTCGGCGGCCACCTAGGGGAACCTACCAAACCCACACATTTCTGAAAACTAGACACCCGGGGGATTCCAGGGACGTATGGCTTGCGTGGATCCCCCAACGTTTCCTTACCCAGAATGCCCTGCAAACCTCAAATTTAGCTGAAAAAATCACCTTTTTCACACATTTTTGTGTGGGAAAGTTGAGGCATCACCGGGCTGACACAAATTTCCTACCACCCAGCGTTCCCCCGGGTCTCCCGATAAAAACGGTGCCTCACTCATGTGGGAGGCCCAAGTACCCGCGACAGGCAAGGGCCCAAAACGTATTGAGGCGACATGAAAATTGCCTACCTCAAAACGACCTGGTTTTGCAAGGGGGGTCACCTGGGTTTTTGGCCCGGTGCTCAGCGACCACCTAGGGGAACCTACCAAACCCACACATTTCTGAAAACTAGACACCCGGGGGATGCCAGGGAGGTATGGCTTGCGTGGATCCCACAACGTTTCGTTACCCAGAATGCACTGCAAACCTCAAATTTAGCTGAAAACATCACCTTTTTCACTCATTTTTGTGTGGGAAAGTTGAGGCATCACCGGGCTGACACAAATTTCCTACCACCCAGCATTCCCCCGGGTCTCCCGATAAAAACGGTGCCTCACTCGTGTGGGAGGCCCAAGTACCCGCGACAGGCAAGGGCCCAAAAAGTATTGAGGCGACATGAACATTGCCTACCTCAAAACGACCTGGTTTTGCAAGGAGGTCACCTGGGTTTTTGGCCCGGTGCTCAGCGGCCACCTAGGGGAACCTACCAAACCCACACATTTCTGAAAACTAGACACCCGGGGGATTCCAGGGAGGTATGGCTTGCTTGGATCCCCCAACGTTTCCTTACCCAGAATGCCCTGCAAACCTCAAATTTAGCTGAAAAAATCACCTTTTTCACACATTTTTGTATGGGAAAGTTGAGGCATCACCGGGCTGACACAAATTTCCTACCACCCAGTGTTCCCCCGGGTCTCCCGATAAAAACGGTTTCTCACTCGTGTGGGAGGCCCAAGTACCCGCGACAGACAAGGGCCCAAAACGTAGTGAGGCGCACTACGTTTAGGACCCTTCCCTGTTGAGGTGCACTACGGTTTGGAAATAAACACAAAAGACTCTGCTGTACCTATATGTTTTGATATCTCGCAATAAAGTTGATTATTGAAAAAGACCACTCTTGCTAGACCATGCCGTTAAATTATAATGCGAATCTGATAATCACATTGATATTTTGTCTTTTCTTTATTTACAAATTAATTGAAACAAATCATAAATGTATCCATCATGTATTGAGAAAAGAGGTTCAAATAGCAAGAAAACATCGGAAACCTGCTAAAGCATAATTCCCATGGACAATCTGGGACACAAAACATTCAAACACTTTCTCTTTCATTCAAAACCATTCAAACCAAGAAAACACATTAAACGAACATACATCCTAAAATCTGGAAAGTCATAATTCAGATGCCCAAAAGTAACTGGCATATCTCGTTTAAATCCCTAAAAAAGCGAAGAATAATAATATGCTGTTGATAATGATTTATAGTCAAAGTCTATAGAACTGACATCAATATATTGAAATGTTAAATAAACATGTTAATTCGAGATGCCGACGCGCGTTTCGGTGTAACACCCCCTTTCCCCGGGGTAACACCTTCTTCAGGGCTTAAACTTATTTGCGTCCCATGTCCATGGGACCTGTTGGATGATAGACAACACTACGGTTTGGACCCTTGCCTGTCGCGGGTACTTGGGCCTCCCACACGAGTGAGGCACTGTTTTTATCTGGAGACCCGGGGGAACACTGGGTGGTAGGAAATTTGTGTCAGCCCGGTGAGGCCTCAACTTTCCCACACAAAAATGTGTGAAAAAGGTGATGTTTTCAGCTAAATTTGCGGTTTGCAGGGCATTCTGGGTAAGGAAACGTTGGGGGATCCACGCAAGCCATACCTTCCTGGAATCCCCCGTGTGTCTAGTTTTCAGAAATGTGTGGGTTGGTAGGTTCCCCTAGGTGGCCGCTTAGCACCGGGCCAAAAACCCAGGTGACCCCCCTTGCAAAACCAGGTCGTTTTGAGGTAGGCAATTTTCATGTCGCCTCAATACGTTTTGGCTCCTTGCCTGTCGCGGGTACTTGGGCCTCCCACACGAGTGAGGCACCGTTTTTATCGGGAGACCCGGGGGAACGCTGGGTGGTAGGAAATTTGTGTCAGCCCGGTGATCCCTCAACTTTCCCACACAAAAATGCGTGAAAAAGGTGATGTTTTCAGCTAAATTTGAGGTTTGCAGGGCATTCTGGGTAAGGAAACGTTGGGGGATCCACGCAAGCCATACCTCCCTAGAATCCCCCGGGTGTCTAGTTTTCAGAAATGTGTGGGTTTGGTAGGTTCCCCTAGGTGGCCACCGAGCACCGGGCCAAAAACCCAGGTGACCCCCCTTGCGAAACCAGGTCGTTTTGAGGTAGGCAATTTTCATGTCGCCTCAATACGTTTTGGGGCCTTGCCAGTCGCGGGTACTTGGGCCTCCCACACGAGTGATGCACCGTTTTTATCGGGAGACCCGGGGGAACGCTGGGTGGTAGGAAATTTGTGTCAGCGCGGTGATGCCTCAACTTTCCCACACAAAAATGTGTGAAAAATGTGATTTTTTCAGCTAAAATTGAGGTTTGCAGGGGATTCTGAGTAAGGAAACGTTGGGGGATCCACGCAAGCCATGCCTCCCTGGAAGCACACGGGTGTCTAGTTTTCAAAAATGTATAGGTTTCTAGGTTTCCCAAGGTGCCCGCAGAGCTAGGGTTCAAAAACTACAGCTAGAAATTTTGCCAAAAAAGGGTCATTTTCACTGCGAAATTGAGGTGTGACCACATTGCGTTTTGCACCGTTTCCTGTCGCGGGCACTAGGCCGACCCACACAAGTGAGGTACCGTTTTTCTCGTAAGACTTTGGGGAATGCGGGGTGGGTGGAAATTTGTGGATCCACGCAGATTCCGGAACTTTCCACCACAGAAATTTGTGGAAAATGTTTTTTTTTGTCAATTGTTTAGGTTTGCAATGGATTCTGGGTAACAGACCCTGGTGGGAGGCAGTCAAGTCACCCCATCCTGGATTCCCCTGGGTGTCTAGTTTTAAAAAATGTATAGGTTTGCTAGGTTTCCCAAGGTGCCCGCAGAGCTAGGGTTCAAAAACTACAGCTAGACATTTTGCCAAAAAAAGGGTCATTTTTCACTGCGAAATTGAGGTGTGACCACGTTGCGTTTTGCGCCGTTTGCTGTCGCGGGCACTAGGCCGACCCACACAAGTGAGGTACCGTTTTTCTCGTAAGACTTTGGGGAACGTGGGGTGGGTGGAAATTTGTGGATCCACGCAGATTCCGGAACTTTCCACCACAGAAATGTGTGGAAAATGTGTTTGTCAATTTCTTAGGTTTGCAAGGGATTCTGGGTAACAGACCCTGGTGGGAGGCAGTCAAGTCACCCCATCCTTGATTCCCCTGGGTGTCTAGTTTTCAAAAATGTATAGGTTTGCTAGGTTTCCCAAGGTGCCCGCAGAGCTAGGGTTCAAAAACTACAGCTAGACATTTTGCCAAAAAAGGGTCATTTTTCACTGCGAAATTGAGGTGTGACCACGTTGCGTTTTGCGCCGTTTCCTGTCGCGGGCACTAGGCCGACCCACACAAGTGAGGTACCGTTTTTCTCGTAAGACTTTGGGGAATGCAAGGTGGGTGGAAATTTGTGGATCCACGCAGATTCTGAAACTTTTCACCACAGAAATGTGTGGAAAATGTGTTTTTTTTGACAATTGTTTAGGTTTGCAAGGGATTCTGGGTAACAGACCCTGGTGGGAGGCAGTCAAGTCACCCCATCCTGGATTCCCCTGGGTGTCTAGTTTTCAAAAATGTATAGGTTTGCTAGGTTTCCCAAGGTGCCCGCAGAGCTAGGGTTCAAAAACTAGAGCTAGGCACTTTGCCAAAAAAGGGTCCATTTTCACTGCGATTTTGAGTTGTGACCACATTGCGTTTTGCGCCGTTTCCTGTCGCGGGCACTATGCCTACCCACACAAGTGAGGTACCATTTTTATCGGGAGACTTAGGGTAATTCAGTTTTGTAAAGGAACTGTTATTATCTATTGACTTTCGATGCATTTCTGCCTTCCAAATGAAAGATATTGTGTAAAAAAGAAGTCATTCTAAAAAATGACTGATAATTCTCATGCTAGTATGAGTATCCCCAATTTCAGAAATGTGCAAATATCTACTGTTTCTAAACTCTATATTTTGTTCCCATTTCAGAAATACATAGGTGTCTTTCATACCGATTTTTCCATGTACACATTTTTACAGAATAATTACTATATACCCGGTACATAATAAAAAACCATTGCAAGTTGCTGCTCAGTTTTTGGCTCTGGGTTCGTCGGGTTCTTGGTGAACCTACAAGTCCTATATATCCCCACAACCAGTAATGTCCAGCGGATGTAATGGTATATTGCTTTCAAAGAGCTGTCATAATTAGAAGAAGTTACAGGTGAAAACGTTGACACAAAAGGCTTTTTTTTTCAACTAATTTTCAATTTATCCTATATTTAACTGTTAGTTTCTATAAAAAAACCTTGATGGATCTACACAAATGACCCCTTGCTGAATTCAGAATTTTGTCTTCCTCTCGAAAATGTATAGCTTTCCAGGATCCATTATTGCTTTTGTACCCATTTCTGCCTTTAACTGGAAGGAGGTCAAAAGCACAAAAAATAGCAAAATTAGGCTATGTCCCAGAAAAATGCCAAAACTGTGTAAAAAATGTTGGGTTTCTGACAAACGTCTGGTATCCCCGAAAAGCTGGGAAAATGGTGATTCCAACCCCACAAACCCTTTTTTGATAACATTTGCAGGGAAAAACCCAGATGCTTTCATTTGCAGCCTGTTTTTCCAATTTTTCCGAAAAAAAACAAAATTTTGCTGTATTTTGGCTAATTTCTGTGACCCCTCTGCGAGAATCCACACACCCTGAGTACCTTTAGAATCCCCATGATGTTGGAATAAAAGGACGGAAATTTGGCGTGGATACCTTATGTGGTCAAAAAGTTACAGGGGTCTAAGCGCGCACTACCCCAAATAGCCAAAAAAGGGCGTGGCACAGGAGGGGAAAAGGCCTGGCAGCGAAGGGGTTAATAGGATAAACGTTGCTTATGTTATGTTATCGTGAATTCTGCTTAAATAAACAAGTATTAATGGCTTTGGACGTGGCATATGGCTAGATAAATGCATACACATATGGGTATTAGCAAGGGAAATAACACTGTTTAATCATTTCAATGTATTAATGACGTTTTTATGTTTCTTTGCTTAAGTTGACCATTTGGGCCTGCTATAAAATGGCCGCCGACTGAATCAGACCTTACGAAGTAAAATCAATGAAGTGAACGGAGAAACGCGCCTGCGCAAACCGCAGCAGCTGCGACCTGCCGGTGAACTGTCATCGCTGTGCCCATCAAGGCTGTACCAGGCGAAGAGCCAACCCTTCAACATAAATTGTTGCAACCTAAACCATGAATTGCCATCGTTCCCATACATTAGTTTTGGAACTTTTAGCCTGTGGGAACGACATCGAATGTTTCCTGATGAACTTTAATTGACCAATGAAAAGCTCTGGAAAAGAAGTTTGTAACATTTGAATGTAAATTTTTAGTATAAATATTAGTAGACTAGAGAGGGTCGTTCTGAACGCACTCCACCATATCCAGTATCCTGATGTTATGCTGAGGGAGAGGGCGGTGACGCTGCATGATAGAACAGAACTTTGACGATTTTTACTGAGGACCAGATTCTGACTTAGAAAACAACAAATAGCCAGAATAGGTAAATATGACAAAAGATGAAATTAGCTAATTAAGTTTAACCTGCATTTAATTTAGATAAAGAAAGATTAAATTGATTTATGTGTTGCGTTGTTCTTTCAATTGAAATGTATTATTAATTGAGTCAGAGAATTAAGGAGTCATTAAACTAAATTCAACTAAATGATTCATCAGCAAAGTTAGCTGTTCTCCTTCATGGGAGGAGGAGAAAGGGATTTCTGTTAGATGATGATAGTAAAAAAGTTCCCATCTAGGGGAAAGCAGTGTAGTTCGGAACTAAATGTTTTATTTCCCTTTTCCTGAATAAAGTGGCATGGATAGATTGATTAGAATGAATGTTGGTGTTATGGGCCCCAACAGCGAGTGATGTGTATGTGTGTGTGTGACTGGGAAATCACTCTGTCCGTGGTAGTAGGGGGAAATTGAGGAACCCGAACTGCACCAGTTTTTCTGGTAGCTAGAGATGTTTTTTATTGTTTGGTTTAATGATTTGGCATGTATATAGCTTATCGATTATTGATTGGTATTGATATATGTACTAACACTATATGTTAAAGTCATATTGAGTTTTATGTTGTCTGTACGGCTTCTGGGATGTAGGAAGTCGGGAATTGGTAACAGTTCCTTAGCAGAGCAGAGGTAAGCGCTGCTCTCGGGAAAGACGGGATTGTGGTTACCCGTAGGTACACGGGAAAAACGTGTGACAATTGAAGTTGCACGGCGCATTGTCTGGGTTCGATTCGGTAGCATCGCTGAGTGTTACCATTAATGATATTTTCAGTGTGAGAGAAGTGTGACTGATAGTGAAGGGTACCTGTGAAATTTTGGTCTTTAAGTACCAGGAAACCAATTGGCATACCGATAACGCTTATCACTGAAAACGTAGCAGGTGTTCTCTGAGCTTGAGTGAAGGACAAAGTAGAGGTAAGCGCTGCTTTGTTAACGTGTGACATAATTCTGTAGTAGGACAGACTGTTCGCTGTTCTCGGAAAAGACGGAATTCTGTGTGAATGAACTACATTTTCCTGTGTGAAAGTGCGTGAATTAAATAGCATTCGGGTTAATTGTGAAACTCTGGTTTTATTTCTCAGGAGCATTGCGTTTCCAACCATGTGTTTTAAATCTGGAGAAACAGTTAATTGATGCTTGGTAGAAGGGTGAAGTAGAGGGATGTGCTACTTTATCAACGGAAGTAACGATTCTGTGGTAGGGCAGAGGTAAGCGCTGCTCTCGGGGAAAACAGGATTCTCGTGGGAAAGGTATTTTGCTATTCTGTGGTTAGCGAAGCAGACAATGGAGACGTTTATATGTTGTAACTAACAGTATTGTAAAATTGAAACACAGTCTACCGAGTAGTTTTGTAAAGAAGGGGTAGACTGGAGACAGGAGTCAGGAGCAGGAGCCGCTGCAGCGACTGCTGACATCAGGAAGACCACGCTGGGATTGGACAGTTAGTCAGAGGTGTAAAACGCTCTGGATTGGTACGTCAGTGAGAAGCTGCGCTAGGATTGGAGAAGTACAGGGTGACGTAGACGCTCCAGGATTGGTGCGTTAGTGTGAGTCACGCAGGGATTTGAGATTGTGACAGTTACGTAGACGTGCCAGGATTGGTGCGTGAGTGAGAGTCGCGTTGCTATTGGACTAAAAGATCGTACAGTTGAAGAGAAGACTAAAGGGTTCACGAGAGAAAGGAAGATGTATTATCATTCACCCGAGAAAAAGAAAAAATCCTTGTTTAGTAAAATAAAAGGATGGTTTGTGAAAGACAAAAAGATTGTGACTAGGGAAGGACAGTTACTTCCTCCGACAAAAACACCCGCATCCTTTATGGTTGCGAAATATGGATACCATACTTGCATTTGGTTAGACAATTGGGCAAAGTATACAAAGGAAGACGGAGTTTTAGCGTTTCCAGAAAATGGTTCATTTAATTTGGCAATATTAAGGAACTTGCGGGAGAGAATGATGGGCTTAGATCCGCGGCCTAGACCAACACAGTTCGAGGCTTTGACTGAGTGGGAAGATGAAATGCATGAGCGAGAAAAACAGAGAAATGGCAGTAGATATAGATATATGTTCGGACGGCCAAATGATCGTGAAACTCATTGTGATCGAATGAGAAGATGGCGAGATGCAAGTATGACTGAAGGACTGTTTCCCGTAAGAACTGCAGGGGAAAGTGAAGGAAGGAAGTGTATAGAGAAAAGGCATAATGTAGAACCTAGAAGGTATGGAGCAAATGAGATAGAGGATGATGTCCTGGATGATATGTTTTACAAAAGCCCACCTCCGTACAGACAGGAATCAGAGACGCTGACCTCAGGTACTCCAGTGAGGGAAACTCTGCGAATCATCAAGACAGAAGTTACGACTCCAGAGGTAAAGAGAAGGCATTCTCTTAGGGAAAGAGAGATGGAAAATAAGGTTGAGAGTGAAAGTTCGAGGGAATTAGCAAAAACCACGTTAGAACTGACAGAAAATAAGAGAATTGACTAAAAATCTAGAAGCAGTTACAGTCCCTGTAACCATAGGTCCAGTTATACCCATTTTTGAGAAGCAGAAAGAAAGTGAGCATGGTCTAACAGTTCCGTATGTGAGCAATAGACAAGCGGGACAACCCCTAATGAGAGCAAAGGAGAATCCTTGGAGACACACCATGAGAGAAGGTGAACTACATGCGTCAAATAGCCCATTTTATAATCCTGATACTGTAGAAAGAAGCAGAATGGTAGGGGGACCAATATTAGAACCACAGAGAATGACAGAAACAGGGAATGTAGAAAAACCAGTAGGTATAACTACAGACGAATTGAGCGAATGGCTGAAGGGCTTGCAAGGTAAAGAGAAAGAATCCCAAACCATTGATGTGGCAAAATTACGCATGGTGTTAGAAGAATTAATAGTAGGGACAATCCCCACAGAAAAGCTGAAAAATTACCAGGATGAGGAGCTGTTGTTCTTATGTAAGAGTGTCACTTGGAGAGCAAAGAATTTACATTACAGGCTAGCAGAAATAGCAAGTGAAATGGGAATTGACATGGACAAGGTAAAAGCTTTACAGAAGCCTTACCGAGTGGATTTCACGGAAAAGGATACTGAAAATCTGAACACTGCAGGACGAATAGGGCAGATTAAGGACATAATCACATTGTTGAGGAAATGGGGAGATGTGGACAAATGGAAAAGCAGGTGGTATAGAAAGCGGGATGATACCTCAGACAGAACTTTCTCAGCATTTCCTGTGAGAGAAAAGGAAAAGTTAGTGACAGAATTTCCCATGAGAGAGATTCCAGGAGGAGGATATGTGCATGTCCCATGGACAAGACAGGACATTTTGTCATTTACAAATGAATTCCCTTGATTGCGAGAAAAGCCAGTCGAGTGGTACAGACAGGTAGACAGATTTGTTAAGTTGTCAAAAGTACTGTGGATTGATCTAAATAGCTTATTTGATATAATAGTGCCAGCAGACTTATGGGCAGAATGCAAAATAGTCATAGATTGGCCAGCTAAAGAATACCCGAGAGATCCCAAAACAGGAGCACCAGACCCTGAGGTAATGAAGAAATATGAACAAGTTATGATATTTTTGAAAAACAAAGTGCCTCCCAAAGAAACAGATTGGGTTAAAATAGATCGAACACATCAGGAAGTGAAAGAATCAGTTCATGCTTACTATGAAAGGCTAATACTAGCTTTCAAACAGTTTAGTGGAGATGACAATCTGGGAGAAAAGGATCTAAGTCATTTTGTATACAGATTTGTGTATGGTTTACGTCCCGAAATTGGTGAAATGATCAAGCAGCACACTGTAGATTGGCAAAGCAAGAAAATTGATGAGATTCTAAGACATGCCAAATACTTTAGTGATGAGATTGAGGCAAAGCAGCGAAAACTAAAAGAAAAGGCAATGTGGGCTCAAGTGAAAGTCGCAGAAAGACAGGAAGCTCAGCTGGTCGAACAAGCCAATAACCCAGGCATCAAACCGAGATTTGGCCCAGGAAAGGGGAAGGGTAATATAGAAGAAGCTAAAAAGAAGTTTCCATGCCACAATTGTGGAAGGTTAGGGCATTGGAAATCCGAGTGTAAATATCCACCAAGTACTAATAATGAAAATCCATCATTGAATCCACAGGTGCAGTGTGAGGTGAGTGGCCCACCGCAACAACAGCAGAAGGCTGTTAATCCACAGAATCAGGTGCCAAAACCGCCATTACCGCAAAGCAGGAATACCCAGAAATATAGCAAGGAAGTGGGATTCTACAATGAAGAACAGGTAAACAAACCGCAACGCGCGAGCGCTGTCTCACAATATTGGCTGCGAAATGACGAGAGTGAGTCAGAAGAGAATTATTGACGGTGCCGAAGAGAGGAAGAAGAGTGCGTACTTGGCGCAACTCTAGAAATAGATCAGACAGGACCATTTGTGGATGGGAAAGTTAATGATGAAAACATTACTTTTCTAGTAGATACTGGAGCTACGCGACCTACTGTCAGGTCAGCAGATGTGAAGAATCTTCCTCTCTCGGATGAAACAATCCAAGTAGTTGGTGTGTCAAACACCTAGATTAGGACCTACCTTACCGAACCGGTAAAGGTTAAAATAGGGAAATTCACAGACATGCACCGATTTGTGGTGTGCGATACCAGTCCTGTGAATTTGTTAGGAAGGGATCTTCTGTGCAAAATGAATTGCACTATATTCTGTACTCCAGATGGAATAGCATTTGAGACACCAGATGAGGATGTACTGTATAAAATAACAATAGCTAATCAAGAAAATGGATTTACAGGAATTTATGCAGTATTTAACCCAGATGAATTACCCAAAGAATTGAAGCAGTCAGTGAAGGCAGGAGTCTGGGATTTTACTGGAGAAGATGTAGGCCTTATGAGAAATATAGATCCAGTAAAAATTACACTAAAAGAAGGAGTAATTTATCCAAACATTCCACAATATAAACTGACACCTGAAATAACTGAGGGAGTGACGCCTTTAATTGAGAAAATGATTCAACAAGGAGTGTTGAGGGAAATAATGAGCAGTCCATGTAACTCACCTATAATGGGACTGAAAAAGCCCAATGGGAAGTTCAGGATTGTGCAGGATTTGAGAAAGATTAACAAGATTGTTGTGTCATGTTGTCCCATTGTTCCAAATCCATCAGTGATTTTGTATCAGATTCCCCATGATGCAGAATGGTACACAGTAATTGATTTGTGTCATGCTTTCTTTTCCATTCCGTTGCATCATGACAGCCAGACGATTTTTGCATTTCGGTTTGGAGAGCGTATTTTGGCATGGTGCCGAATCCCACAGGGGTACACAGAGAGCCCCTCCATTTTCAATCGTTGCTAAAGATATCTCTGGAAAGTCTAACCATGCCTTAAAATTCAGTCTTGGTTCAGTACATTGATGACCTATTGGTGGCGTCAAAAACACGCGAAGCTTGTGAAACGGGCACAATAGCTTTGCTGAATCATTTGGCAGATGGAGGACTAAAAGTATCTCCGACAAAATTACAATTCTGTAAAAAAGAAGTAGAATATTTGGGACATAACATTGAAAAAGGGCTGAGAAAAGTGACTATAGACAGAATCTGAATTATTAGAGGAATGAGAGCCCCAATGACTCAAAGAGAAGTGAGGATGTTCCTAGGGATGGTTGGCTACTGTCGTCAGTGGATAAGTAACTTTTCCCTGATTGCCAAACGATTGGTAAAATTGACGAAAAGTGAGGTTAAAGACCCCCTTGAATTGAACAAAGAAGAATTGGCAGCATTAAGACAATTAAAAAACAGCCTTTGCGAAGCCCCAGCTCTGGGGATGCCAGACTATGAGAAAGAATTTGAATTGTACTGCAGTGAAAGAAATGGATGTGCACTCTCAGTGTTAATACAGAAACATGGAAGGCAGAGGAGACCAGTTGCATATTTTTCGTCAATGTTAGATCCCGTGGCGGTAGGATTGCCAGGATGTCTGAAAGCAGTAGCTGCTACCTGCCGAAGCCTAGAGCAGAGTGAAGGCATTGTGATGGGATATCCAGTAAGAGTGTTTGTACCTCATAATGTGGCGAACCTTTTAACAAGGAGCCGAACACAGTTCATGTCACATAGTCGGCTGACTAAGTATGAGAAGGTCATTCTAGGTGCAACCAATGTGAGTCTGGAAAGATGTGTGAATGTGAATCCAGCTACACTTTTGCCAGATGCAGAGAGAGTGGAGGTAAGAGATGATGTTGATCATGATTGCTTGGATGTGCTTGACTTTTGCACGAAACCTCGACCAGACATAAAAGATTTACCATTGCCAGAAAGTGATTATGTGTTGTTTGCGGATGGATCGTTCTTGAGAACAGATGAAGGATTGTTGAGTGCAGCCTATGCTATATGCACAGTTGCTGCAGTCATAGAAGCATAACAATTGAAAGGAGTTAAATCCGCTCAAGTAGCAGAACTAGTGGCATTGACAAGGGCATGCAAAATTGGGAAGAATGTGAGAGTGACTGTGATAGCTGACAGCCAGTATGGCTTTGGAGTCGTCCACGATTTTGGCCAACTTTGGCTGCAGAGAGGTTTCCTGACCTCAAGTGGAACTCCTATAAAGAATGCAGAAGTGGTGGGAAAATTACTTGAAGCAATACAGTTGCCAAAGGAACTGTCAGTGGTAAAATGTGCTGCTCGTAGTCAAGGTAGTGATTATATTACTACTGGGAACCGATATGCCAATGACATGGCTCAGTACTGTGCCCGAAATCAGTATTCAATCAATAGGGCAAAGGAAAAGGAAATGTTTTCTTGCTCCATAGTGTTTACTAATGTTGTGGGAACATGGGAAGAAGTGAGGCAGTTGCAGGATGAAGCCGGAGATGAAGAAATGAAACAGTGGGTAAAAGCAGGTTGTGCACCCAGGGAGAAAGATCATGTGTGGGTCTATCGGGATGGAAGACCAGTAATGCCTGATAGCATGATGTCAACCATGGCACGGATGTATCATGGCCAAGGACATCTAGGGAGAGATGCCATTATAAGGGCTTTTAAGCAGACCTGGTACAATGCAAAATTCAGGTTGATAGCAGAGAGTCTCTGTCAAAGATGCCTGATATGTCAGCAGTACAATCCTGGAAGGAAAACAGTGGTGAGCCTAGGCACAATAGGCCGAGAGGGAGGACCTTTCACCAGAATGCAAATAGATTTCATTGAAATGCCCCCTTATAACAAGTTGAGGTATGTTCTGGTGGTAGTTTGTTAGTTCTCCAGGTGGGTGGTGGCATACCCAACAAGAAGAAATGATGGAATCACAGTGGCCAAGCTCTTGTTGAGGGAATTCATCCCAAGATTCGGGTTCCCAGTGACCATTGAATCAGACAGAGGAGGACACTTTTACAATGAGATCATGGTATTGATTTGTGAAGCATTGGGTGTACAACAAAAACTACATTGTGCCTATCGACCAGAGGCTTCTGGTGTGGTTGAACAAATGAATGGTACGATCAAAAACAGAATAGGGAAAATGTGTTTAGCCACAGGAATGAAATGGCCTGATGTCTTGCCTCTAGTCTTGATGACAATCAGATCTACTCCAGACAGAACTACAGATTTGAGTCCCCACGAAATTATCATGGGACGAGCCATGAGACACGTATTTGTTCCAGTCAACAAATTGATGACAATAACAGATGACATGATTTTGGATTACTGTAAAGGCCTGGCTGACGCAGTCCATTCTGTTTTTCACCAGGTTGGAGCGGACGCCACCACCCTTGAGAGAAAACCAGCCCATGACCTGAGCCCAGGTGACTGGGTGAGAATAAAAGTCCACAGAAGAAGGAATTTCTTGGTTCCAAGGTGGGGAAGGCCAAGGCAAGTTATCTTGACCACAACAACTGCTGTGAAGTGTGCTGGACTGAAAAATTGGATACATGCAAGTCACACTTTGAGAGTTCCAAATCCAGCAGATAACATTGGAAAATAATATTTCGATGATTCGGAATCAAGTGCTGATTCAGACAATGAGAATACAAAGACAAAAGAAAATCCTGAAAGGGGGGAAAAGGAGCCAAGACTAGTTCCAACTCCAAGAGAAGAAATTCTGAGGAAGAGATTGCAGATTTCAGATAGTTCAGATTCTGGAGACGAGCAAAACGCCAGTGGCGAGCACAGAAAGAAGAAGAGAAAAGAAAAGAATGTCTCGTCAGAAGTAACATTCACACCAGATGAAAGAGTAGAAGAAGTTCCACCTGAGAAAATTCTTGAAGGAGAAGAAGGGATAGAAATAGAGAGAGAGGGACAGATTTCTGCGGAAGACCCCCGAGGAGGTGTAGGGACATCCAACCCTGAGTTAGGTGAAGGGACAAACAGCAAGCAGAAAGATTGCGTGTCGGAGACCCGAGGAGGGCCAGAAGTAGGGCTAACACAAGAGGTGGAGAAAGCAGCTGGTGGAAAAGAAAAGCCAAATGAGACAGAATCTGAAGACAGTGAACCAGAAGGCCGAGTTCTGAGGAAGAGAACTTGGATCGAGGAAAGAAACAGTAAAGAAGGCAAAACAAGAAGAAATGCTAAAGGAGACCTTTGGCCAAACAAAATAAAGAGGCTGAGATATCGATTGACACGAGTCAAACCCTCAAAAGCGGAACAAGTGAACGAAGTAACAAAGTCAGCACAGAGAAAAAGAGGGAGAGACGGAAGTGTCTGAAGGAAACAAACGATCGAGAAAACCAAACCAGAAGTATAAGTCACCTGAATGGACGTATGTGGCACTGCCTGAACAAGGAGAAGAGGTAGATAGTCAAGGAAATCCAGAGGAGACTTTACTGAAAGTGGTGGAGGAAGAAGAAACAGCGGAAATCCTGAGAGTTATCCTATCCGATATCGGAGAAGAAGCGGAAGATCAGGAAATTCTGTATGTGGATGATGAGAAGGAAGTGAAAAACGATGAGATGCCAAACTGAGTGATTTCAAGAAGGTCCTTGTAGAAAATATAAAGGATTGAATAAGCAATTGAAGGATTAGGATAATCTGATAAGGGCCTAGCTCTTTCAGGAAAAACACAAGAAGCGGAGTAGAAGAGGCTAAGTCAAAAGACACGGTCAATTTAACAAGATGGCTAACATAGATGATAATAAGAGTAAATGTACCTTTATGAGAAGATGGTGTAAAATGTGTTGTTGTTGTACAGGACTATTAATGCTTCTTTGGAGCGTACTCGCTCTTTTGATCTCTTTCAAAGTAACTTTAGATACACTAGAAGGGCATACAGAGAATATGACTAATGTAGTGAAGAATTCACGAAAGGTAGTTCCATTTAAAACAAGCACTGAACATATACACAAGGATAGGTCTATAACTGATTTTTCTAGCAATGTATTTTCAAAATTATTGTATGAATATGTAAAAACAATGGACGTAAGGGATTGCTAAGTATGTATGCAGTTACCTGCCTCTGTTTCAGAAGGAGTGACTTATCATCACCTTCCAGCAACTTATGGAATAACATGTAGCGTTTTAACCAGTATATTTTATCAAGTAGGGAAATTAGAATATAATCTGTCTAATATAGATAACATTCTTGGACAATTGCCCATGAATAATGAATTGAATCCAGCTAAAACCGCTAATGTACTAGGTGAAATTTTTATAGAGACTAAAGAACTAACCTTAGAATATATTTTTAAAAACAATTTAACTTGCAGTTTGAAGACAGAAGAGAAAACATTTCTAGATATGGTCGAAGAAAGGAGATTGAAAATACATAAAAATGCAGAAGGACATGAAGTAGGGGAAAATATTTGGGAAATAGATGGGAAAAAGGAGACAAAGGGTGAAGCTAGACCAACAATAGCTATAGATTCACCACAGAAAGGCAAATTATGCATTATGAGGGAAAGATCCCAATATGATTATTATTATATAGGGACAAGTGAGTGTCATGATACATAATTTATTGCATCTGGATGGGGATTTAGAGGCGGAGAAGATCCAGTTTTTCCTGGACTGTACTACATTTGTGGGAACAAAGCTTATTACAGGTTGCCCGACCATTGGTATGGCACATGTTATGTTGGCTTGGTCTTCCCAAAGATTTTTCACATGGATAGAGTAGAAAATAGTGGACCACATAACCTATTAATGCGTAGTAGAAGAGAAACTTGGTTGGAAATTGTAGGTGATATTTTCGGAGCCTTGATACCAGCAGTGGGAATATCTTTGAATGCAAATAATATTCGGAAATTATCAACCATAGTGGATCGCTTGCCAACAAGCACCACTGGTGGATTTCTTTTGGCAAATACTGAAATGGTTGCTATGCGTGCTATGATTATGCAAAATCGACTTGCCCTTGATATCTTATTGGCAAAAGAGGGTGGAGTCTGTGGAATGCTGAAAGTTCAACATTGTTGCACTTACATTCCTGATGAAAGCAAAGATCTAAAGGTATATATTAAAAATATTACCGAACTGCATGATGAAATAGTACCACTGGAGGTTGAAAGTATCTGGACAGAAATTAGTAATAAGATGGCTGCTATTAAGACTTTCTTAGGTAAATTAGGTAGTACTATATTAGGGAAAATATTATTTCCATTAACGTGTGTGATTTTCATATTATTAATACTTAGATTAGGATGTATGTGTTGCAGACATAAAAGAAATAAAAAGAAAATTAGACGAGAAATTATGAAAAAGAAGGAAAAGAAACAAGAAAGGGATCTTGAAGTGATAGAGTTGGAAGAATGGAAGGAGAGTATGTATGACAAAACAAAAAGAGAAGATGAAGGAGAAACAGAATTATAATTGAGCAAGAAAACATTTCGAATTTCCATAAAAGGGAAAAATAAATTGATTTTTATGGGTTTTGTTTTTGGTGATAAAATCACCAAAGGGGGGATTGATGGAGCGGGTAAAATGTTTTCTTTTTATATACCCAATCCATTTATATATGTTTGTATTAAAATGACTAATGATTAATCATAATAATTAATGAAGTGTGGATTTTAAAACTAATCAACCTTATTAACCAAGAGAATATACGTGGGATTGCTTTGCATGGCTAAAGGTAATATGTAAACTAAGTCTGTATGCATATTAATAGGATAAACGTTGCTTATGTTATGTTATCGTGAATTCTGCTTAAATAAACAAGTATTAATGGCTTTAGACGTGGCATATGGCTATATAAATGCATAAAAAAACCAAAAAAACAGCAAGAAACCCTGAGGTCTGAACAAACTAAATGAATAAGGTGAAGTAAATAGCACAGACTAGGCCCAATTGAATAAATCAAGGGGCAATCCCTTTTAAGGACGTAAATCCCTCACTCACCCTAGGTGACATGCTTCATCATATGGGATTCTCCTCCCAGAGAAAAAACCTAGTTTCTCTGGGGGCTACAACCCCCTCTCTGAGAGGGAGGAGCTCAGGGATGTTTTATCAGTACTCTAGAGGATGAACTAAATCCACATGTGGTGAGCTTATTGGTATGAGTGAGGGGTGCAGTGCTGTAAGACAGATAATGCAGTGAAAAAAGTGTATTAAAACTAGTTCAGGGACGGAAGATGAAATATGAAGAGAATTGCTGCAAGAATGACACTGCCGTACCAGACCAGGATTAAAATAGTGCACACCTACAGTCAATTTTATAGACTATGGTGAATCAACAAAAAATGATGGTCGACATGTTTCAGCCACTACGCCTAACAAGGCTGGGCTTTCTTCAGGACCACTCAAGCTACTGCACAAAATGAAAACTGTGTGACTACTACACAGAAAAAGGATACTGCGAACACACACGGGATACTTGATAGGTGTGCGTCAGCATAGGTATTTCAACTTCACCTAAAAAAGAAAATCACAAACTGAATGTAAGTACATCAGAGAATAGTGGTACTTCGTGAAAAGTACTACAAAGACACACAGTGTAATTCTGTGTCAACAACAAAGCCACTCACCCGTGAAAACTGGGTGGGACCATAACCTCCACCTGGCAACCGCTCAGGAAGGGAACACCGCTCTGAAAAAATGATGCAAGAAACTCAAAATATGGATCCTACTTTGTCATGAACGGAATAATCAACATTCTGTGAGAAAAAACCCTCTCAAAGGGAGACTGACGACTATATAGGCTTAATAAAAAAAGGGGTCCCGGTTGTTGTTGGAGGCGCGTTTCATAGCTCTTCTGATCAATTTTTTAGGGTACTGTCTCGCCTGCAATTGTTTAGATAACTTTAGCGCGTGTTCCTGGTATTTCTCACTCGAGGAGCAATTCCTTTTCAGGCGCAAAAATTGACCGAAAGGCAGGTTATCCCTCAATGTTTGTGGATGAAAGCTGTCATATTTCAAAAGAGCATTCACGGCCATGGGTTTTCTATACAATTCAGTACTTAAACCGCCTTGATAGGGGGTTATCAAAATATCCAAAAAGGGGAGTTGGGTCTTAGAGTACTCGCAGGTGAATTTCAAAAATGTATTGCAATTATTAAGCCAGTTCTTGAAGTCAAGCAGTAAAGTCAACTTATGATAGTGGCAATGAAAATCTAGTTTGGTATTAATTTCAAGCCAAACTAGAGCCTAGCATGTTTCCCACGTTTCCCACGTCTTACCAATAAGGAAGGTGGATCCTTAGTAGATTATACCTCGGTTGTTCTTGATGTTCATTTTCACATTGAACCATGTCAATCAAATGAACAAGACACACATAGGTATGTCTTGAATTAAGAGTCCGTTCTGATCAAGCACTACGGATTCTTTTTTTATTAAGCCTATATAGTCGTCAGTCTCCCTTTGAGAGGGTTTTTTCTCACAGAATGTTGATTATTCCGTTCATGACAAGTAGGATCCATATTTTGAGTTTCTTGCATCATTTTTTCAGAGCGGTGTTCCCTTCCTGAGCGGTTGCCAGGTGGAGGTTATGGTCCCACCCAGTTTTCACGGGTGAGTGGCTTTGTTGTTGACACAGAATTACACTGTGTGTCTTTGTAGTACTTTTCACGAAGTACCACTATTCTCTGATGTACTTACATTCAGTTTGTGATTTTCTTTTTTAGGTGAAGTTGAAATACCTATGCTGACGCACACCTATCAAGTATCCCGTGTGTGTTCGCAGTATCCTTTTTCTGTGTAGTAGTCACACAGTTTTCATTTTGTGCAGTAGCTTGAGTGGTCCTGAAGAAAGCCCAGCCTTGTTAGGCGTAGTGGCTGAAACATGTCGACCATCATGTTTTGTTGATTCACCATAGTCTATAAAGTTGACTGTAGGTGTGCACTATTTTAATCCTGGTCTGGTATGGCAGTGTCATTCTTGCAGCAATTCTCTTCATATTTCATCTTCCGTCCCTGAACTAGTTTTAATACACTTTTTTCACTGCATTATCTGTCTTACAGCACTGCACCCCTCACTCATACCAATAAGCTCACCATATGTGGATTTAGTTCATCCTCTAGAGTACTGATAAAACATACGTAAAAACCACAGGGCTAGCGGAATCCCACTGAGACAGCACCGGATTTAAGAGTAACTCAACATAATAATATGGTGAAAGAAATTATTTATTCACCAGGAGTGTGCACTATTGGTTAGCACCCGCCAGCACAATGCTATTCCAATACTTGGAATCTACATATGAAAGAACACAGCACCAAATGCACCACTCAATTTATATAATACAAATGAGTCCAAGTCCTCAGAGTAGTACATATTCCAAAAGTTCTTCTTTATTATTCAATTTGTAATGTGATTTTTTGACAACAGCAAAAACAACCGACGCGTTTCGTCCAACTTTGGACTTCTTCAGGGCTGCAACAAATTTATATACAAAAAACGAAAATGAATGACATACATAGAGACAAAAGCACAAGCAACAAATACAATACAATTATAAATATTAAGAAAAGCACTTTGGACACAAACATATTGTTATCAACCTGTGACAGGCTCATATGAGCACATCATATTGCGGCTAAAAGGCTTCAGAGATAAACACAACATAGCAGTAAAATACTATATACATTGAAATGTCAAATCAGTGTATTAGTAAGATATCAGGGCACTCCTCACCATATGTCACATGTTAGGATGCCCCTTGAATTATCACAAGGGAAGCGAAGGAATGGAGAACCAGAAAGGGAACAATAAAGAAAAGGAGAGTCGTCACCCAAGGTAAAAGGTGCGGAGTAAGCGAAATAAGCGACGCATGAGAAGGGGATTTTAAAGAAACCCGTAGAAACAGAAAGAAGTGAGGTAAGGTGATGACGGTCAAGTAAAAGGAAACCAGCTAGTGATGTCAATTAAACCCAAAAAGTAAGAAAGAGGAAGAAAGTGACTACAACCAGATAAAACGCTCAATCTGTACCCACCTAAGATAGTAGGTTGAATAAAAAGCACATATGGTTCTGATTAGCTCAATTACAGAGTCTACCACGATCCAAACGGATATAGTATATCCTTGGTATGAGATCACTGTCCCTGAAAGGGAAAGCAGGTCACATCAGAGGCACTATAGAGAAACAAGAAAATTCTCCAAAGCTATTGTCATATAGAGGTCAAAGTGTAATCCTACTTACTGTTTAAAAATAGAAATGAATAGTATTGATTAGAAGTAGAGTGTGCAAAAACGATGATCCTTTGCCATCAGTAACAAGCCATAATGGGATAGTGGGTTTGAACGTAAATTCCTCAAATGATAAGGGCGAATCTGTCTTATCGTAGGATACCTATGAAGGAAGGAAGGGACATATATGAGGCATATTTCTTCAGAGGGATGGGCGTTTACCATAAAAATGAGAACGGCAGAGAGAAGCTATCCAAATTCATTAGGAGTCAAGACCGTGAACAAGAGTAAAACAGCGTGTGATAAAAACATAAATGTTTGTATAAGGGATGAGTTAAGCCTTTCCTGCGCACATCAAGTTTCAAAGTACCAAAAATCCTGTAAGTATCACGTTAGCAAACGTGGAGTCTCCAGGAGGTAGCGGCCATTTAAGCAAATAAATCATATCCTCTATGACTGTCCATAACGTGCTGTTAACATCATGCACCATAACCCTCCGTAGAGGCATATTGGACAGCTTCTTACCCGATTCAGTATCCAAAACGAAATCAAAGGGAGGCGTCCGCCCCGTCCGGTAACAGCGACATCCACTAGTAAAGAAAAACCTGTTTAAATAGTATCAGGTATCAGGCTAAAATGGGAAACACCTGAAAGCAATTCCCATGTGCGGGGAATCCAAACTACAGGTCAGGCGTCTCCCGAAGGGAAGAAACATCGATAGGCCGGTCGCCATGTTGGAATGGAGAAAGAAGCCTGTAAACCCGTTGCCCGTATCGTCACGTAAACGGGATATTTTTAATCACAAGTGTGAAAAACACCCTACACTACACCTGATGTAATGTCCCAGATTAATATAGGATCACCTGTGAGCAGCACAGTAATTAATAAAACCTTGGTTCAATTTGTGTTGTCAGCGGTATGTTGTAAATCCAATATCTCCGTAATTTATGTTATTACAAACCTGCACTGCCGTTCTAGGCGTAACCACTGTGAGCCGTCCAGACTCATGTATGAACAGGGTTAGGATCCGAAAGTAGTAACCATCTTAGACTTTGTAAAATACATGCGTGGTCGTATAAAGAAACGACAGTCTCCACCAAAGTATATCCGAGGTGCGCCGCCATCTTTAAGTGGCCAAAGTGAAGATCGCTTCCAGAAGTCGGCAGCGATGTGCAAAGTGACTATATCTCAAGTCACATGAGTAACCAAAAGGCAGTAAGAGTGTTAAAAGAGCCCAGCCCAACACGAGGGGAGGCACCCTCAAACATAAATCCATAATTGGAAATAACCAAACGATTAATGCCTCAAATACAGGGAGGGCGCTACCTTAGAGGAGTAATGGACGCCCATATACTCGCCAACGTAAGAAGAGAAAGTAAACCGGATACATCTTAATAAGTAGACAGTGCAAAAAAGAACGCCAGGATAAAAAGCCCGGTCAGTCCCAGATTGGTCAAAAGCAATATATCAGGGGGGCGAATAAAACCAGAGTACCCGCTAGGGAAAAAGGGAAAAGGACACACAGGAAATAACCCTAAAACCCGTCATGTATATTACAGGGCAACAATCCCAAAATAATAGTACCCATAAGTCATGTGTCATATGGAAATGGGTGCCCAGAGGGACAATAGAGGGACGGGAATACAATTAGGGAGCAGGGCATAGTTCGAGAATGGAATATCATCACACAAATATGTTGAGCATCGTGTCAAGCATGGACATTAGTGATGTCATTAGAAAACATATCTAATTTGAGTGCAGATTAGAAACACAAAGGTCACCTGGAGAGGGAAACAGTTGGATGAACTTGTAGATTTCAGAGAAAATAGTGCATTTCGGATTCACTGTTGTGACCCATCTCTACGCATCGAAGTCTACAAATCCAACTTGCTTCATTTCTCCTCAGGTCCTGTTCCCTATTCCCACCCCTAGGTGAGATCCGTATGTGATCAATGCCGAAAAACCACAACTCATTCAGATTATGTTGTTGTTCCTGGCAGTGCAATGTTAGGGGGTATCTCAGATCCCCATTCTTGACTGCCCTTAGATGTTCCTGTATCCTGACTTTTAGTTCTCTTTTCGTGCTACCAACATATATCTTATTACATGGGCATCCCAGTATATATGTCACAAACTTAGTTCTGCACGTAATAATGTGTTTAATCGTGTATACTCTGCCTGTGTTAAATTTGAAATTACGGGTTCTGTTTTTACCTATTTTGCAGACGGAACACTGGGTGCATGTGAAAAACCCACCCTGGCCATCCCTCATCCAATTAGGAGCTTTGGGTGACAAAACCAAGCTGGGACAAAGCATATTTCTTAAGTTCTTTCCCCGTCTGTAGGTAACCTTTGGGTGTTTAGTGATCTCATTCTTGAGGCCTGGGACCTCCTCAAGTAATCTCCAGTGTTTACGCAGGATGTCATAAATTCTGCTACTGTCCCTATTGTAACCCGTTACTAAGGCAGTAGGTGAGCTTCTCCCTGTCATACTCGGTGTTCTCAATGCAAGTGTACTTTCCCGCTTGATATTCAATGCCCTTTTTTCAGTTCTATTCATCAGACTGGCAGGATAACCCCTTTCCAAAAATCTTTTTTTCGTTTCTGTTAGATTATGAACAAATGTCTCCTGGGTACTGCAGACCCTTCTCATTCTCACCATTTCACCGAACGGGATGTTGTTAACCACATGTCGGGGGTGAGCACTGTCATAGTGTAAAACACTGTTGCAGGCTGTAGATTTGCGATGGATAGTACTCTGTATTGCATTGTTATGGATAAAGAATTGAATGTCGAGGAAATCAATCCTCTCTCTGTTCCAGTTTAGGGTAAGTTGGATATTGTACGGATTATCATTTAGATAGTTGTAGTACTCCATGAGTTCAGGGACAGGTCCATTCCAGATGATAATAACATCGTCGATGTACCTGCCCCAGAATAGTACATAATCCGTCCATGCAGAGGAATGTCTGCCCCAGGCATGCACCCGCTCATACCAGCCCATGAATAGGCCGGCATAAGCGGGCGCAAACCTAGAGCCCATTGCAGTGCCCTGTGTTTGTTGGTACCACCCATTGTCATGCATGAAATAGTTTTTAGATAGAATTATGTCCGTCATTTCCATCAACATTTCGTTGTGGCCCAAGTGGTCGGCCGTTCTTTGTCCCAGAAAGAACTCCATGGCCCTAACACCAAACTCCTTTTTGATGCTGGTGTAGAGGCTGGTAACATCCAAGGTCACAAAAATCATTGAATCCAACCACTCCAGACCCTCAAATTTCGAAAGGATATCCTTACTATCCTTTATATATGCAGGCAGTTTTTGTACCAGTGGTTGGAGAAAGCCATCCACGTACTCAGATAATCTTTCCGTGGGGGAATTGATACCTGAGATTATCGGTCGCCCCGGGGCAAAGGGGCCACCCTTGTGAACCTTGGGTAGGATGTATATACATGGAAAGGTGGGTTCCGTGACCGTCAGGTATCTATACTCTTTCTCATCAATGAGCCCAATTTCGCGCCACTCAAAGAGTTTGCTGTTAATGTAATCGCATAGTTGTCTAATGGGATTGAGTGTAAGCCTCCTATAACATGTGGCATCCGCCAACTGCCTCTCAATTTCCCCCATGTAGTCCTCCTTGTCCATCACGACAACATTGCCCCCTTTGTCCGCCTCCCGGATAACTAGAGTGGAGTCCGATTTCAAATTTTTTATTGCTTGATTCTCAGCCAGAGAGAGATTGAATTTAGTATTAACCGTTCTAGGATAAGGGGTTTTGAGTTTGTAGAGGTCACGTGTGACCCTCTCATGGAATGTGTCGATATTAGGGTGTGTACCTGATGGAATAAATTTGGATTTCAATTGGAGACCACTGCTAACACTTAAATCCTCCGTTATGTTTAGTTCCATGCGAAGTGAATCTGTATCAATCTCCGTTTCAGACTGAATTGATAACATGGATCTTAAAGTGTTGAATTCCGAGACCGTTTGTTCAGTATGAGTACGATTGGCAAAATCATCAATACATGGAGGCAAAATGTTTGCAAAATGGTCTTTTAATTTAAGTTGTCGTACAAATTTGTAAACGTCAACAAAAATATCTACATCATTGCCTGTTTGAGTTGGGCAAAAACCCAAACCCCTACTCAGAACGGTTATCTCATCACTAGAAAGTTCTTTTTTAGAAAGGTTAATGATTTTCAAATTATCAGTCATATTAGTATTAACTTCCCTCACTTCCTGATTCCTCCCTTCCTGGTTCTTGTTGTCCTTTCTGGGATCTCCTTTGTTCTGTTTTTGTTTTTTTCGCTGTTCCTGCCATCTCCTACCACCTCGTCTTGTCTTTGTTCCTTTCCCACTGGTCTTCCACCCACCCTGACTTTCTCCATTTCTAATAAAAAAGATGAAGCGGAGGAGGGTTGGATATTATCAGTGGGTCTTGGAGTGGTGTCCTCAGGGGCTATGGAACTGACGGAGGATGGGATTGAAGACACACTGCCCGCCAATGAGGAACCCATTGTGTCCTCACGTTGCCTCTTTCCTTCCCCTGTCACTTTGATGTTATCGTATTTCCGGGCGAACGTGTAAACCCTCCCGTCCCTATAATCCTTGTCATCCCTGCGTATCTTTTTGACCTTCTTATCCTTTAAATAGATCTGGTGGTCATCCAGAATCTTGTCTAGTATTTCATAGTTTTTCTTAGTGGCCTCCTTTAGGTCCATAGATGTTATTTCAGACTCTAATTCAGTGATCTCCTGCTCTAGTTGTTTACCCTTACATTCTGCGTTTTTAATGAGAATTCGCATCATCACAAATGATGCATCGTGTAAATTCTTTTCCCAATCCTTAAGGTCCCCTTCTTCAAGGTTCTCAAAGGTGGGGAAAATAAGAATTCTCAACCCCCTGGGAATTTTGTCATTTTCCATATACTTGGTCAGGGTGGTGCCATCCCACCACTGTGCCATCTCAGCCTTTTTTAGCCTTTCTAACTTTTGAAATTTGCTGCGTAGTCCTTCGGAGCTGGGGGTGGTCGTTGCCTGTCCTCCTGCTCCTGGGCTACTGACAAATAAGTCCTGGGCCAGCTCGTGTCTTCTGTCCTTAAACTGTGCCATAATAAACTAGATTAAACCAGGATAGAATTGAAATATTCCAAAAGTTCCTTTCGTACAGTATAATAGAGTTAAATCCGTGCTAACAGGGTGACAACATACATACGTAAAAACCACAGGGCTAGCGGAATCCCACTGAGACAGCACCGGATTTAAGAGTAACTCAACATAATAATATGGTGAAAGAAATTATTTATTCACCAGGAGTGTGCACTATTGGTTAGCACCCGCCAGCACAATGCTATTCCAATACTTGGAATCTACATATGAAAGAACACAGCACCAAATGCACCACTCAATTTATATAATACAAATGAGTCCAAGTCCTCAGAGTAGTACGTATTCCAAAAGTTCTTCTTTATTATTCAATTTGAAATGTGATTTATTTTTTGACAACAGCAAAAACAGCCGACGCGTTTCGTCCAACTTTGGACTTCTTCAGGGCTGCAACAAATTTATATACAAATAACGAAAATGAATGACATACATAGAGACAAAAGCACAAGCAACAAATACAATACAATTATAAATATTAAGAAAAGCACTTTGGACACAAACATATTGTTATCAACCTGTGACAGGCTCATATGAGCACATCATATTGCGGCTAAAAGGCTTCAGAGATAAACACAACATAGCAGTAAAATACTATATACATTGAAATGTCAAATCAGTGTATTAGTAAGATATCAGGGCACTCCTCACCATATGTCACATGTTAGGATGCCCCTTGAATTATCACAAGGGAAGCGAAGGAATGGAGAACCAGAAAGGGAACAATAAAGAAAAGGAGAGTCGTCACCCAAGGTAAAAGGTGCGGAGTAAGCGAAATAAGCGACGCATGAGAAGGGGATTTTAAAGAAACCCGTAGAAACAGAAAGAAGTGAGGTAAGGTGATGACGGTCAAGTAAAAGGAAACCAGCTAGTGATGTCAATTAAACCCAAAAAGTAAGAAAGGGGAAGAAAGTGACTACAACCAGATAAAACGCTCAATCTGTACCCACCTAAGATAGTAGGTTGAATAAAAAGCACATATGGTTCTGATTAGCTCAATTACAGAGTCTACCACGATCCAAACGGATATAGTAAATCCTTGGTATGAGATCACTGTCCCTGAAAGGGAAAGCAGGTCACATCAGAGGCACTATAGAGAAACAAGAACATTCTCCAAAGCTATTGTCATATAGAGGTCAAAGTGTAATCCTACTTACTGTTTAAAAATAAAAATGAATAGTATTGATTAGAAGTAGAGTGTGCAAAAACGATGATCCTTTGCCATCAGTAACAAGCCATAATGGGATAGTGGGTTTGAACGTAAATTCCTCAAATGATAAGGGCGAATCTGTCTTATCGTAGGATACCTATGAAGGAAGGAAGGGACATATATGAGGCATATTTCTTCAGAGGGATGGGCGTTTACCATAAAAATGAGAACGGCAGAGAGAAGCTATCCAAATTCATTAGGAGTCAAGACCGTGAACAAGAGTAAAACAGCGTGTGATAAAAACATAAATGTTTGTATAAGGGATGAGTTAAGCCTTTCCTGCGCACATCAAGTTTCAAAGTACCAAAAATCCTGTAAGTATCACGTTAGCAAACGTGGAGTCTCCAGGACGTAGCGGCCATTTAAGCAAATAAATCATATCCTCTATGACTGTCCATAACGCGCTGTTAACATCATGCACCATAACCCTCCGTAGAGGCATATTGGACAGCTTCTTACCCGATTCAGTATCCAAAACGAAATCAAAGGGAGGCGTCCGCCCCGTCCGGTAACAGCGACATCCACTTGTAAAGAAAAACCTGTTTAAATAGTATCAGGTATCAGGCTAAAATGGGAAACACCTGAAAGCAATTCCCATGTGCGGGGAATCCAAACTACAGGTCAGGCGTCTCCCAAAGGGAAGAAACATCGATAGGCCGGTCGCCATGTTGGAATGGAGAAAGAAGCCTGTAAACCCGTTGCCCGTATCGTCACGTAAACGGGATATTTTTAATCACAAGTGTGAAAAACACCCTATACTACACCTGATGTAATGTCCCAGATTAATATAGGATCACCTGTGAGCAGCACAGTAATTAATAAAACCTTGGTTCAATTTGTGTTGTCAGCGGTATGTTGTAAATCCAATGTCTCCGTAATTTATGTTATTACAAACCTGCACTGCCGTTCTAGGCGTAACCACTGTGAGCCGTCCAGACCCATGTATGAACAGGGTTAGGATCTGAAAGTAGTAACCATCTTAGACTTTGTAAAATACGTGCGTGGTCGTATAAAGAAACGACGGTCTCCACCAAAGTATATCCGAGGTGCGCCGCCATCTTTAAGTGGCCAAAGTGAAGATCGCTTCCAGAAGTCGGCAGCGATGTGCAAAGTGACTATATCTCATAGTCACATGAGTAACCAAAAGGCAGTAAGAGTGTTAAAAGAGCCCAGCCCAACACGAGGGGAGGCACCCTCAAACATAAATCCATAATTGGAAATAACCAAACGATTAATGCCTCAAATACAGGGAGGGCGCTACCTTAGAGGAGTAATGGACGCCCATATACTCGCCAACGAGAAATATGCCTCATATATGTCCCTTCCTTCCTTCATAGGTATCCTACGATAAGACAGATTCACCCTTATCATTTGAGGAATTTACGTTCAAACCCACTATCCCATTATGGCTTGTTACTGATGGCAAAGGATCATCGTTTTTGCACACTCTACTTCTAATCAATACTATTCATTTCTATTTTTAAACAGTAAGTAGGATTACACTTTGACCTCTATATGACAATAGCTTTGGAGAATGTTCTTGTTTCTCTATAGTGCCTCTGATGTGACCTGCTTTCCCTTTCAGGGACAGTGATCTCATACCAAGGATATACTATATCCGTTTGGATCGTGGTAGACTCTGTAATTGAGCTAATCAGAACCATATGTGCTTTTTATTCAACCTACTATCTTAGGTGGGTACAGATTGAGCGTTTTATCTGGTTGTAGTCACTTTCTTCCTCTTTCTTACTTTTTGTGTTTAATTGACATCACTAGCTGGTTTCCTTTTACTTGACCGTCATCACCTTACCTCACTTCTTTCTGTTTCTACGGGTTTCTTTAAAATCCCCTTCTCATGCGTCGCTTATTTCGCTTACTCCGCACCTTTTACCTTGGGTGACGACTCTCCTTTTCTTTATTGTTCCCTTTCTTGTTCTCCATTCCTTCGCTTCCCTTGTGATAATTCAAGGGGCATCCTAACATGTGACATATGGTGAGGAGTGCCCTGATATCTTACTAATACACTGATTTGACAGTTCAATGTATATAGTATTTTACTGCTATGTTGTGTTTATCTCTGAAGCCTTTTAGCCGCAATATGATGTGCTCATATGAGCCTGTCACAGGTTGATAACAATATGTTTGTGTCCAAAGTGCTTTTCTTAATATTTATAATTGTATTGTATTTGTTGCTTGTGCTTTTGTCTCTATGTATGTCATTCATTTTCGTTTTTTGTATATAAATTTGTTGCAGCCCTGAAGAAGTCCAAAGTTGGACGAAACGCGTCGGCTGTTTTTGCTGTTGTCAAAAAATCACATTTCAAATTGAATAATAAAGAAGAACTTTTGGAATACGTACTACTCTGAGGACTTGGACTCATTTGTATTATATAAATTGAGTGGTGCATTTGGTGCTGAGTACTGATAAAACATCCCTGAGCTCCTCCCTCTCAGAGAGGGGGTTGTAGCCCCCAGAGAAACTAGTTTTTTTCTCTGGGAGGAGAATCCCATATGATGAAGCATGTCACCTAGGGTGAGTGAGGGATTTACGTCCTTAAAAGGGATTGCCCCTTGATTTATTCAATTGGGCCTAGTCTGTGCTATTTACTTCACCTTTTCACCTTATTCATTTAGTTTGTTCAGACCTCAGGGTTTCTTGCTGTTTTTTGGTACTTTGGTTGGGGATCCAACCCTGTGTGGTCTTAAAACTCTCCCTATGACCCCCTGGCTTTGAACCGTTTCATTGTGTAGATAAATGCATACACATATGGGTATTAGCAAGGGAAATAACACTGTTTAATCATTTCAATGTATTAATGACGTTTTTATGTTTCTTTGCTTAAGTTGACCATTTGGGCCTGCTATAAAATGGCCGCCGACTGAATCAGACCTTACGAAGTAAAATCAATGAAGTGAACGGAGAAACGTGCCTGCGCAAACCGCAGCAGCTGCGACCTGCCGGTGAACTGTCATCGCTGTGCCCATCAAGGCTGTACCAGGCGAAGAGCCAACCCTTCAACATAAATTGTTGCAACCTAAACCATGAATTGCCATCGTTCCCATACATTTGTTTTGGAACTTTTAGCCTGTGGGAACGACATCGAATGTTTCCTGATGAACTAAGATGTACTTTAATTGACCAATGAAAAGCTCTGGAAAAGAAGTTTGTAACATTTGAATGTAAATTTTTAGTATAAATATTAGTAGACTAGAGAGGGTCGTTCTGAACGCACTCCACCATATCCAGTATCCTGATGTTATGCTGATGGAGAGGACGGTGACGCTGCATGATAAAACAGAACTTTGACGATTTTTACTGAGGACCAGATTCTGACTTAGAAAACGACAAATAGCCAGAATAGGTAAATATGACAAAAGATGAAATTAGCTAATTAAGTTTAGCCTGCATTTAATTTAGATAAAGAAAGATTAAATTGATTTATGTGTTGCGTTGTTCTTTCAATTGAAATGTATTATTAATTGAGTCAGAGAATTAAGGAGTCATTAAACTAAATACAACTAAATGATTCATCAGCGAAGTTAGCTGTTCTCCTTGATGGGAGGAGGAGAAAGGGATTTCTGTTAGGTGATGATAGTAAAAAGTTCCCATCGAGGGGAAAGCAGTGTAGTTCGGAACTAAATGTTTTATTTCCCTTTTCCTGAATAAAGTGGCACGGATAGATTGATTAGAATGAATGTTGGTGTTATGGGCCCCAACAGTGAGTGATGTGTATGTGTGTGTGTGACTGCGAAATCACTCTGTCCGTGGTAGTAGGGGGAAATTGAGGAACCCGAACTGCACCACTGGCAGGATGTGGCACGACCTCCTTCAATTGGTCAAATATGTCCTTCATTTATTTTTTTATTTTTTTTCAATGAACATTACCTGGGGAGCGGGCAGTGCATAGTCTCATGGCTGTATCCACCAAATTAAAATGGCGGTAAATGAACAGACTTTGGAGAGAGCAGTGGTATGTTGTATTCAGGGACATCTTAAGGATTTTGGGGGCCCTGGGCCAAACGTATTTTGGGGGCCCCTGTTCGGAACAGCTTTGAATTTATGATCCAGTTTCAGCTCTTGTGTGCCCTCTTTGGCCAGGTCACTAACAGTGCACAGGTACACTTGTCCAGATTCAAAATGTGTTTACATGTAATATTTAGGGATAGTGACGTGTTTTCAATAGAGTAACACAGCAGCAGCTCACTAATATTACTGCAAATAATCTCTGTGACACCCTCCCATTTCTGTTTTATGTGAAAGAAACTTTTTTTATACACATAACAAGCATATCAATCTGCAAAATGACTATAACAGACTCTCACACATCACCCACATTACAAATAAATTAATAGAAAAATGAATTTTAAACAATCTATTTAAGAATTATTAAAGGTCATCAGGGCAAGACTCTCCGAAGAACAGAGCAAGCTCTATCAGAGGCCCCCCTGAAAGGCTGGGGCCCTGGGCCAGAGCCCACTTTGCCCATGCCTTAAAACGTCTCTGGTTGTATTCGCAGTTCTCCTACTTCAACCATCTATTTGCTCTTGGGCAAATCAGTCTCCTTGGGACTCTGTGCGCTATTCGGACAGTAAGAGATCACTTTGAGCCGGCCTAATGGAAGAAATAAACACTAAAGGCACAGTAGCCTTTGCCTGTCACGTTGCACTTTGTGCAATCCGATCTCAACCAGAGTCTGCGGCGGTAATAAGTGTAGCGCCTCTTGAGGGAGATAGGTAAAACAGGCCAATGCTTCTTGGAGCTAGGGCCATCCACTTTCAAATACTGAATATCACTGTAAAAAACTATTTTTCATATATAGAGGCTGCCTTCGTGGGAGGGGTATTTGTTACACATGCGATTTTTTGAGGGGTTTTTTTTGAGAAAAGAATTCTTCGCTCAGTTAACCCCCCTTTTTCCTCAGCTCCTGTATAACGAAATTCTAGTCGGGTGACTGGGGCACTGTGTATCTTCTTCACCGTTCCCCAGCTGCCCAGCAGCCCAAAAACAAACCCGCTTTTAATCAGAGCGGCTCTTCGGGGGGCAGGCTGCTCTGCCTCTTCGGTGGCAGGCTGCTCTGGCACTTCGGTGGGGGGGGCAGCCTGCTGTGGCTCTTCGAGGGGCAGGCTGCTCTGCCTCTTCGGGGGGCAGGCTGCTCTGGCACTTCGGTGGGGGGGGGGGGGCAGGGTGCTGTGGCTCTTCGAGGGGCAGGCTGCTCTGCCTCTTCGGGGGGCAGGCTGCTCTGGCACTTCGGTGGGGGGGGGGGGGGGGCAGGATGCTGTGGCTCTTCGAGGGGCAGGCTGCTCTGCCTCTTCGGGGGGCAGGCTGCTCTGGCACTTCGGTGGGGGGGGGCAGCCTGCTGTGGCTCTTCGAGGGGCAGGCTGCTCTGCCTCTTCGGGGGGCAGGCTGCTCTGGCACTTGGGGGGTGGGGGCAGGCTGCTCTGGCACTTCGGGGGGCAGGCTGTTCTGCCTCTTCGGTGGCAGGCTGCTCTGGCACTTCGGTGGGGGGGGGGGGGCAGCCTGCTGTGGCTCTTCGAGGGGCAGGCTGCTCTGCCTCTTCGGGCTGCAGGCTGCCCTCGGAGCGCTCGGAGGCTGCCTGCCCCTGTGCTCACTCCCTCGCTCGCTCTTCGCTCTGCTGCTCCAGCCTGGCGCAGGCTGGAAGTGAAATGCGGCACTGGCTGCTGCTCCTTTTTTTTTTTTTTTTGGGAGACTCCAAAAGGATCTTTGTTCTCTTTCATGTGCCGCCGAGCCCAATAGCAGGAGCAGAGGCTTGCCTGCAAGTGGTCTAATCTCAATGAGGTGTCAATCAAGCTCCCTGGTGGGAGAAGGCAGCTCTTTTGTGCCCGCCTCTGTCTTGGGAAGACGAGAGGAGGAAAACACTTGATCGGGGGAACACAAGGGGGACTGTGCCGCCGACTCGACCCGGATTCTGTATTTTTTGCGTTCTTTTTTGGGTATGATTTTGTATTTTTGCTTACGGGGAATCGGAAGGAAGGGAGCCCGAATGGATTACTGAAAAAAAATTCAAAGAGGGAAAGGAAAGCGAAGGAATCCTCGACTGTAACATCCACAGCAGAGGCGTCCAATGCTTCTCAACTGCGAACCAATGCAGAGAAATGGGGAAACTTCACTCCAAGCATGGTCAGTGTTTCTTTCTCGTTGTACCAGCCTTCTCCCTTGTCTTTCATCATGTAATGCATGCAGTAAACCGAGTTTAACTTTACCCCCTTATCTTTTTTTTTTTTGCATATCTCACCCACTACCCCTTCTTCCACGGACCTGATGGGCAGCTGCTGTGTGCAAACCCAGAGAAAGTCCTGAAGGTACGACATCTTTATTATTCCCCCCAATCACCCCCTCTCCTCGGCAAACTTTTCTTTTTGCTTAGAATAGTTTGAATTTCTTTTTTTCGTGTCAACCTCAAACCCCCACCCCTGTCCTCATTTTAAAGACACTATTTCCTACGCTGGCTCCCCGCTTGTCAAAGTTGTAACATGGGTCACTTCACATGAAAACGCTGGCCAGTGCTTATTTTTTTCTCAGGAGGAAGGAACCCGTGGTCATGGGAACTTGCACCCAATTGTGGAGCCACATTAATAGCATTATCCTGTCAATCTTTTAAAATGTTTTTTACAATGTATAGTTTAACCACTTTTTTAAACTTTGACACTGAATGCATTTGTCCATGATAGTTTTGAGCAGTAGCGGACGCAGATGCATTTCTTAAAGTGAATGGTGACTAGCGAGTTTACTAGGTCCGTTAAAAGTCGCGGGGTCTGCAGCTGGGGGGCCACGGTGCGCGGCTGTGTTTCTGCTCCCATGGTCTAGCTCACCGAAGCCCTGAAGTGCCTGTCTCGTTGTTTCCTCGCAGGGGACAGTTTTGCGGTGAATGCCTGCCTGGCTCGCAAGGGGATCGAAGACTGGATGGTGAAGCAGAAATGTTCGGGCAGTGGGGGCTCCTCGGGACCCCAGAACCAGGTCTGTCGTCATAAGGCTGGCTGCGCGTTCAACCACTCCAGGGTACGTAGGGGCAAACACATGCCCCCCAGTCTCGCCTTTCAGTCAGTAGTATGTCTGTGTCTGCGCGGACCTTCAAATGACAGCGCGCGCTTGCAGTGGGCTGCGGAAGCATCTTTGCTGAAAGTTCTCAGGCAAAAAAGTATTTCTAAACTCCTGTGTAACCCATTTCATCTTAAGCAGCGCTTTACATGGCAGAGCACCACCTGGTTATCAGCATACACACTTAATGACTCTGAGAAAGAGTTTTGGCACACTCTTTACAACTTTTCTGCAGCGATATGTATACCATGTGGATAGTAATTTAGCGGACTGCAGTGCCTTTTCTACGATAGCACCGCCATTTCAGTATGGGGAGCAGAGCAGGTTGCGTGACTGAAAAAATGCCTACGTGATGCAGTTTGAACGGGACTTCTCGTTTTTGTGGCAACTTATTTTGTATAAACATAATGTTTTCTCTCAGCAAATGTTAGTATTTCTCAGTGTGGTGCGCATACACTGGGCAATAAGATTCTTCCCTCTTGCACTCAACATCTGTCTAGAGTGTGTGGGAAGTTTTCTCTCTCGCGCGCGCTACCCCCGCCCCGCCTCCCAGTTTCTGTCCTGGTGCGCTGTGGGGTTCGTTGAAGTGGGGGAGGGGCCGGGGGTAGCCTGGGCTCCTTTCAGGATGCTGTTGGCTCGAGCCCCCTGCGCCTCCCCACCCCTCTCTCTCTCTTTGCCCTCCGTGAAGTGTGTGTTTTTTTCTGCACGCAAATACACTCACTCAGACAGGGCACCCATTAACTTGTAGTTTTTGCAGCACGCCGTGTGATTAGACTATTAGCAGAGTGATTAGCAAAGAAACAGTTTTAGGTGGATATTGGTTTCAACAAACAGCGGTTGCCAAGTGTATGTTCCGCCCGCAGGAAGGGCTGCGCTTTGAAACTCGGGACTTTTTTGCCATGGCTATTTACAGTTTTTTCTTTTCTCTTTCTGTGGGGCACCATGGACCCTAGTGCAAGCAGGAGGAAATGGGACCTCCACCTCCTTGTGCGAGAGCAAACAATAGTGTCAATTGACGTGAGATAGGCACTGTACACCCAGAGCCCCGGTGCCACTGCACCTGCTGTACTAAGAACAACTACGTACCTATGTGCTTTGTCAGTCTCGAGGTACGGTATTTGGAGCTTTCTCAACGTTTTAACGTGGCAGTTAGTCTCGCACAGCGTGTGCCGTGTTGTCAAGCCAGACAGTGTCACCATGTTGCCAAGTCTGTTGTAGCCGTGATGTTCAGTGCAGTGTCTTTCAGTCTAGTCTCGCGCCTGCCTGTGCAGTGTGGTGCTGTTTTTCTTGACTAGTGCCACATTGTTCCATGGGGTGCAGTCTAGTGTTATGTTTTAGTGAGGTTTCGTGTTTCGTGGTTCCGTGTTACTTAGATTTGTACCACACTATTTTGTCTGGTGCCATATTGACAAGTGTCGCGCCATCGGGGTATCCAGAGTGGTGCCATGTTGCTAAGTTGGTGTCAAATCATAGATTGCTGGGCCATGGTGTTTTTTTTCTGTGGTGACGTTTTGTCTATTGTGGTGTCATTCTGTCGAGTGTGATGCCGTGGTGTTCATTGTGATGTCATGCTAACCAAAGTTATGCCATGTTGTTTAATATGGTGCCATCACGTTTTCCACTGTGGCTTCATACCTTCTAGTGTAATGTCCATGTTGTGTTGTACGTTGTGGCACCATGTTTTATGTTGTCCAAAGCGATGGTATTATGTGGATCCCTGGTGTTGACCTTGGTGCTATGCTGCCATGTTGTCCAGTTTTGTGTTGTCTTGTGTGGTATCATGTTGTCTAGTGTGATGGCATTGTATTGGGTCATGTTCTGCTGTTGTGTAGTCCTCTGTGGAGCTGCCCTGGTGTGCACACGGTGGTACCATACTGCACAGTGTTACATCATGTTTTCTAATATTGCATTCTGTTGTTTAACGTGATGTCTTGTTGTCTGTTGTGGTGCCATGTTGTTCAGTGCAGTGCCAACATGTAGTCCGATGTGGTGTGACCACCGTGCCATGCTTGGTGTTGTGTTATTCACTACAGTGCCACCATGCATGGTGGTGTGACCGCAGTGCCATGCTCTGGTGTCGTGTTGTTCAGTGCAGTGCCACCATGCAGTCCGGTGTGGTGTGCCCGCAGTGCCACGCTCTGGTGTCGTGTTGTTCAGTGCAGTGCCACCATGCAGTGTGGTGTGACCGTAGTGCCATGCTGTATTGTATTGTAATTGCATTTATATAGCGCTTACTACCCCTGACAAGACATCAAACCACTTTTGTGGTGTTGTGTTGTTCAGTGCAGTGCCACCATGCAGTCCGGTGTGGTGTGACCGCAGTGCCATGCTTGGTGTTGTGTTGTCCAGTGCAGTGCCACCATACAGTCCGGTGTGGTGTGACCGCAGTGCCATGCTCTGGTGTTGTGTTGTTCAGTGCAGTGCCACCACGCAGTCCGGTGTGGTGTGACTGCAGTGCCATGCTCTGGTGTTGTGCTGTTCAGTGCAGTGCCACCATGCAGTCAGGTGGTGTGTGACCGTAGTGCCATGCTTGGTGTTGTGTTGTTCAGTGCAGTGCCACCATGCAGTCTGGTGGTGTGACCGCAGTGCCACGCTCTGGTGTCGTGTTGTTCAGTGCAGTGCCACAATGCAGTCAGGTGGGTTGTGACCGCAGTGCCATGCTTGGTGTTGTGTTGTTCAGTGCAGTGCCACCATGCTGTGTGGTGTGACCGCAGTGCCATGCTCTGGTGTCGTGTTGTTTAGTGCAGTGCCACCATGCAGTCCGGTGTGGTGTGCCCGCAGTGCCATGCTCTGGTGTCGTGTTGTTCAGTGCAGTGCCACCATGCAGTCAGGTGGGTTGTGACCACAGTGCCATGCTTGGTGTTGTGTTGTTCAGTGCAGTGCCACCATGCAGTGTGGTGTGACCGCAGTGCCATTCTCTGGTGTCGTGTTGTTCAGTGCAGTGCCACCATGCAGTCCGGTGTGGTGTGCCCGCAGTGCCATGCTCTGGTGTCGTGTTGTTCAGTGCAGTGCCACCATGCAGTCAGGTGGGTTGTGACCGCAGTGCCATGCTTGGTGTTGTGTTGTTCAGTGCAGTGCCACCATGCAGTGTGGTGTGACCGCAGTGCCATTCTCTGGTGTCGTGTTGTTCAGTGCAGTGCCACCATGCAGTCCGGTGTGGTGTGCCCGCAGTGCCATGCTCTGGTGTCGTGTTGTTCAGTGCAGTGCCACCATGCAGTCAGGTGGGTTGTGACCGCAGTGCCATGCTTGGTGTTGTGTTGTTCAGTGCAGTGCCACCATGCAGTGTGGTGTGACCGCAGTGCCATTCTCTGGTGTCGTGTTGTTCAGTGCAGTGCCACCATGCAGTCAGGTGGTGTGTGACCGCAGTGCCATGCTTGGTGTTGTGTTGTTCAGTGCAGTGCCACCATGCAGTCCGGTGTGGTGTGCTCGCAGTGCCATGCTCTGGTGTCGTGTTGTTCAGTGCAGGACCACCATGCAGTCAGGTGGTGTGTGACCGCAGTGCCATGCTTGGTGTTGTGTTGTTCAGTGCAGGGCCACCATGCAGTCAGGTGGTGTGTGACCGCAGTGCCATGCTTGGTGTTGTGTTGTTCAGTGCAGGGCCACCATGCAGTCCGGTGTGGTGTGCCCGCAGTGCCATGCTCTGGTGTCGTGCAGTGCCACCATGCAGTCCGGTGTGGTGTGACCACAGTGCCATGCTCTGGTGTCGTGTTGCCCTGTCAGTGAAGCCGTTCGTCACCCTTTGTCTAACATCTGCTCTCTGTCACTCTTTACCTCAGAACTCGCGGGGGCGGGAAGATTGCTTTTCCTTTAAAGCTTGTTTTTGGTTCCTGGTGCCTTTTGAACCGGAGCAGTGAGTGATAATTAGAGAGTGTCTTCAATCATGCGTTTTTGTCTTCCCGCTGCCAGGACGCCTGGCCGCTGCACATGTAACTTGAGCCACGAGCCCCGAGTCCCTGCTCCAGTGTCTGCCTTCAAAAGGGCCTCTTTTATAGCTGAAAAAGTTCAGAGAGGGATTTTGTAGCTGCATCTGGTCTAAGCAGCGCAGCGGTCCGGGCCCCTGCGCCTCACGACTGCACATTCGCACCGCAGAGTCTGCGGAGCAACTGAACTAAACGTTTCTGAAAGTGGTCGAGCAGGGCCTCCGTAGCAAGCTAGGGAGCTGGCCCCAGTCGCCTAGTTTTGTAATAAAAGTCAGCCACTGATAGAAGTGGGTTCCTAATGACCCCGTGTATCGGTGCCACCGCACCTGCTGCACCATGGACAGCCATGCCCCTGATTTCTCATGGGACAATGGTTGTGTTGGTATGACATGCACACCGTTGGCTGCGCTGAAAGTGCAAACACAGCCAGGTGGAGATCAAACCCTCCAAGATGGCGATCTAACCGTCCAAGAAACTCTTCACCAGAGGAGGGGCACTGCTGTGATCTGTGGCGCTCTCCTGTCCATGACAAGCAACACACCCGAACACCAACCCCCAGCGTTGGTTCCAGGCTCCTTTCCTCTGTTATTACCATGTTGTCTCTGCAGTGAAAGACCGTTCAAGTGTAGTGATGTTGTGTGATATGATTAATATACACTAACTTGAATTTAACAATGACCCCAGACAGTAAACCTGACAAACCGTCAATCCAGGAATTAAGAAGCATTGACAAAGCTGATCGGTCTGGTTTTAATGTGCAACAAATATAAACACAAACCTTCCCAAATCCTATTTACCTGCATTGCATGCATTATTGCTGTTTATCACAATAAAACCCGCCCTACTCGCTTTGCCAGTGCTGCGGAAAAGTATCACACAAAATGAATAACTTTCTGACTTGAATACATATTAAAGATAAATAATTTATGAGGAAAAAACAGTGTGATGATTGAGTGCCCTTCTCAGATTGAAAATAGTCCCTTCCTGCAGTCCAGTATAAGAACTCCCTGGAAGACGGAATGATACACCCAAAATCCAATAACATAAGGTGAAGGAGTCAGTCCTCTGGGTGGAGCCAACGTCCATTCTATGCACATGTTAAAGAATTGGTAACAGTAGGTCAGCAGACTGCTGCACTGTCAAAGTGGGTCTAAAAACAGTTCTCAAGATGTAACCCCAGCTACTGGAAGACAAGGGACAATTAGCACCTGGCATTACCGTAAAATATTGAAAATGTACAGATTTCGCCCAATGTTTCATATTAGCTAAAGTTATGTGTGAAGAAGTGCGCCTTTGCTGTCTGTGTTCACACTAACGGCCAATGATCCTTAACAATAAATCTAAAGTTGGCGTTTGTCAACCACCCACCTGCCTACTATTCTGTGTACCCCTACTTTTCTTTAGTACTTGATCAACATGTCATGTCTGCTGACTAAAGAACGTAAATAGGTGAGAAGGGGGTGGTTTCGACCCGAGAGGCTGGAATTGAGGGGTCTCTTAACAGAGGAACTTCCCTGGGTTACTTTTGAATTATGGCTGAATTATGCTGAATCTCTGGCTGCAAAGTTTTGTGACTATGAAAAGACCAGGCAAAATGGTACACGCACCAACTGTATCTGCAAACCCATTCCGTCCCTAAAACACACAAGGCTTGGACTGTTAACCACACCAGTGGTGCAAACGTGTCAAATATGGTTGTCTTTTGATCTTAAGTTGACGTTCTACATGATGGTGTATTCTGTTTCACGATGACCAGCAGAACATTGCATTATGTTATAGGGGATTGGTGAGGTGGGGGGTTACAGAACTATTGTTTTCTTATTCGCATTGATTGGCTGAACGCTATGTTTGAGTTTGAGTGTGACTTTTATTTTCTTGAGCCCTAGTGGTGATAAGTTATTTTTAATTTGGAGTCTGCCTTTCAGCTGAACATGCTTTCCGAGTATTTACATAAAAGACAGAGAGGAATTGGTGCCTCGAAGTCCCGGTTTCTCTGTCTAATTGTACAATATTGTTTTTCCCACGTTCTGGGCGGTGTCTGAGCCCTTTGTGTCGTTCTTTGGTGTCTTTTCTGTAAGCTGATGGCTGTTATCGTCTTGTTGCTTTTGACTTCAAACAGTTGGGTGTTGAATCTGCTGGGTAGAAAAGTAGCTGTCCTGTTTTCACAACCTCCCGCGTCGAGGACCCTTTGATTGTTTGCATTTATTTATTTATTTGCTTCTGTTAAGAGATAAAGCCGCATGCTTCCCAGAACAGCACAACACATGGTAAAGTGCGAGGACCCCGATAGGCACAAAGTGTGACTGTTGACTTGGGGCCGGTCTTGCTGCCTCATTTTATAGGCGCAGCTGTCCAGTTTTGTGGTGAACTTTTAAAAGCAGTTTTTGCCGGGTGCCCAGGACTTGTGCACGACCCAACCCAGACCCTTAAAAAAAAACGGAACTCTTTTGAAGGTTTTCACGCCAAGTGTTGGCAGGGAAAGAACAAAGCGCTGCCTCGCATGGTTGCGTTTTCTGACACCCCCACTGGAGTACCTGACAAGTGTTAAATGCACCAGTGATCCGAGAAGGGGCTGTTTCTGCTGCGTTGGTGGAAGGTGCAGGCGCACACATTAAACGCAGCCCTTACAGGCTGCTTTGTTGCATGGTTTCAGGAAAGGCGTTGACCTCAGTAGCCCATGGGCCGGGGGGCCCGCGGGAGGGCTGCGCGCGCTGAAAATGTTTTGTTAGCCCTGGTTTGGAATGAGGGGCTTTCTCAGACTAACATGCAGCGTGGGAGCGCAGCTTAACTTCAGCTTCATGCGGAGCAAAGGCTGCCTGGTAACCTCCAAGAGGGGGTACATACTTTGAAACCGTCGGCCCTCTATTGAAATAGAAAAATAATCCCTTAAAAAGAGCCGTGAGTGTGACTTTCATAATTTTTTTTTAAAAAAAAACACAAACTGGGCTCAAGTGAATGCTTCACCATTTTTTACCGTGACTCATGGGCACACGGCACTGGGCAGGCAGATTCGCTGACTTTATTTGTGGTGAAGCAGCAATAAGGCCGGAGACCACACAGACTGTCACCTTAAGTGTACTCAGGGAAGTGGGCGGGGGAATCTTACCTGTCAAAGGAGAAAGAAAATGTGCCTGTATTCATTGGTCAGGCTGCATGTCAATCACTCCAGGTTCAGCAAAGGACAGTGTGCCTCGCGCCTCTGAGCATTATCAGATCTAGAGGAGGAGGCCCAGTCTAATATACAAGGCTAGTCTTCTGTGGAAGAAAGACTGCTAGTCTCTCAGTAGCATTCTCATCCTGTGGACATCATGGTGTACGTGTCCTCCAGCATTAGAAGTTACTATCAGTAGCCTGTTGTGAGGCAGTTTCAGTCTGAAGTTATGTGGTTGGCATCCACCTGCTGTGAGCCTGTTGCCCTGGGCCTGCATCCGTATTATATTATATGGCGGTATTGATCTGCTTTTATGGAACCGGTTCCCATATGCTGTTATGAAGGCGCTATCACTCTGATGGACAGGAGTATGATCAGTCTGCTATTTTAGGTGGCAGAATCAAGCCTTTCAGATCAGGCACAGGATCCGCATGCTGTATTTAGACACAGTCTGCTCTTAAAGGGAAAGTACCAGTATGCTGTTTTGTGGGCAGTGAGTGCTTGCTGTTCAGGTGTTAGTATAATTCTGCTACACACAAGGAAGACTTTGTGTTTGACATAGTAGTTCAAGCACGGTTCTATGGGACAGTGTCAGCCTCTTTTAACAGTACAGCTCTTCCGGTGTTGGTTAGCCTCTTTTAACAGTACCACTCTTCCGGTGTTGGGTAGCCTCTTTTAACAGTACCACTCTTCCAGTGTTGGGTAGCCTCTTTTAACAGTACTGCTCTTCCAGTGTTGGGTAGCCTCTTTTAACAGTACCGTTCTTCCGGTGTTGGGTAGCCTCTTTTAACAGTACCGCTCTTCTGGTGTTGGGTAGCCTCTTTTAACAGTACCGCTCCTCTGGTGTTGGGTAGCCTCTTTTAACAGTACCGCTCTTCAGGTGTTGGGTAGCCTCTTTTAACAGTACCGCTCTTCCGGTGTTGGGTAGCCTCTTTTAACAGTACCGCTCTTCCGGTGTTGGGTAGCCTCTTTTAACAGTACCGCTCTTCCGGTGTTGAGTAGCCTCTTTTAACAGTACCACTCTTCCAATATTGGGTAGCCTATTTTAACAGTACCGCTCTTCCAGTGTTGGGTAGCCTCTTTTAACAGTACTGCTCTTCCGGTGTTGGGTAGCCTCTTTTAACAGTACCGCTCTTCCGGTGTTGGGTTGCCTCTTTTAACAGTACCGCTCTTCCGGTGTTGGGTAGATATCACTAATCTGTTGTACAGTCACACCACTCTGCTGCTGTTGAGTAACATAACTCTATTGTTATTTGGCACTATAAGTTATTATAGGGTTGATGTTACTCTGCTGTTGTGGGCGGTATTAGTCTGTTGTCATGGGGCAGTATCAATCTGTGGGTTTTGTAAACAGAATCAGTCTGTTGTTACTGGTGGAATTCCAGTCAGCTGTTTTTTGGGGGTGACATGTGTATCCTATTATGGTAATGCTGTTAGCCTCTGTTTGCTCATTTGGAGCAGCACGGCCCACAGTTATGGAGAGATATACGTTTATTTTATGCAATAACATTAACCTGCTGTTCTTGAGGAAGTATCTTGTGAGGTGGACCATTTGTCGCTATGGCGGTAGTATCACGCTGCTGCTATCAATCCACAGATATGGGGTTTTATTACTTTTAATGTCTGATTTAGGCTACTATCAATCTCCAGTAATGGAGGCAGGACTAACCTACTGTTTGGGATCTTAATATCGCGCTCCTGTTTATTGGTCATTATCATTCGCTATTTTGAGGGCAATATCTGTTGCCTGTTGTGGAGGCAGCACTGATATATTGGTTTTTTTCTGCTTTAGGGGAAATAACCGTTTACTGATTTTGGAGGTAACAATCCTCTCATGTTATTGAGTTGATATGACTGGTATGGGACGGTATCAATCTACTGTTATTCAGTCTATCGGCCTGTTATTACAGAGAAGCTTTAGTGTTCTGTGATTGGACGGTACCAGTCTGCTGTGACAGGGCCACAACATGCTTCTAGTATGTGGTGATATGAGCCACCAGACTGACGGGAAGCTATTTATGATTCAGTGGCATCAATATGCGGCTATGAGGTTTGTGTCAGACTTCCGGTGCGTGGGTGGGATTTTCACAGTTACTGTGGCGATGTCAGCCCTTTGTTACGGGGTGGGGCACAGTTGACCTTTGCCCACGGATGGTGACCAGTCTGTTGGTATGAGAGTGATATCAGCCTAATTATATGGGGGTGGTTGCAATTTGATGGCATCGACTGGCATCATTCTGCTTTTATGGGGGCACTTTCACCCTGGAGATATAATGGAATATTGCCAGCCTACCATTTGGGGCACAGTGTCCCTGTTCTGTTAAAATGGAGCAGATTGAGCCTGATGTCATGGAAGCTGTGACAATCTGCTTTTATAGGGGCAGCATCACTGTTACAGCACTGGGAACATTATGTGAGTGTTGTGGGAACAGTACTGCTATGTTGCTCTCATGGGGACAGGATCTGTCTGCTGTTCCAGTCTCAGTATAACTCTACTGTTATTATAGCTGATACAGTATCACTCTGTCACAGGACAGTATCAGTCTGTTATTACAAAGGCAGTATTACTCTTCCCTATAATGGGTAGAGTATAAGCCTCATGTTATGGGGACATATCACACTGCTGCACAAAAGTAACAACACCAGTCTGCTGCTATGACTTTGATATGATCAATGCACTCTTGTAGAAGAGCTGTCCATCTGCTATGAAGGCGAAGGTTTCACGCCACTTCTAATGGAATTGTATGATTGTGGCTCTTTGGGGCAGGGGCTCGTTGGCATGCTGATGTATGTCTGCACAGGTCAGTGTGCTGCAAGAGGGCAGATGGAGTCCCATTTACTAGGTAGAGCTAAGTGTAACAGTTCTTAATGTAGAGAGTTCCACTTAGATATAAAGACAGCAGATGCATATATGCTCTACGAGAAGGGACAAACCTTTTGATCAAAATCTGTGTCTAAATTTGATCTTGATACTGTCTACAAATACGGAGTGGTGTGTCGCGTAATGTTCAATAAGATGTGAAACTACACCTGAAACCTCAGGGGTTGCCACTCTTGAAACACTTGCCATGTATTCACGCGTCAAGCTACCCTTCCTTGACTCCCGGTAGGGGGCACTCTCAAGGAACAATGGATGCTTGACTCCTGGTCCCTGGGGCCCTCTTCCGATGGGTCATTGTCCCCCCTCTGTGCTTTGGACAATGGGAGGCTTCTTCTTTTTCTAATTTCCCCCACTTAGTACCAGGTGTTCGCTGCACAGATGGCTCCCTTGTCAGGAGTAATTTAACCTTAATTCCCACGGAAGCTGTTTTGAAATTGAAATCCTCCTATTTAAGCAGCCACACTATACTTCTAATTGAAGCAACATTTATGAATGGCTAACCTCATAATAGACCAACGGATACTGAGTGTTTTGACAGCATCAACATTTTAGCTTGTTTTTCTTTTCATTAGAATTCTTCTCGTATTTGTTACATAAAACAAAACATATCCGCCTTTTAAAAAGAACTGCACAGTGCTTTAAGTACAATCCACTTTGAGACATTGTGCCGTCATGGTAGGACAGTACCACTCTTCTCGTATTTGTTACAAAAAACAATATACACCAATCTTTGAAAATGGGCCAAAACAATTGGATACATTGAGTCGTCATTGCAAGAAGGCAGAACTGTCCACTGCCTTTGGTGGGACAATACCACTTATTGTGCAAGGGGGGGTGGGTGAAGAAGTGGAGTTTTGGTGTTAAGCATGCTCCCGCTGAGGCTGGATGACACCTACCAGCTGGTCCACCCTAAGGTGGACCTCTTGTGCAACTGAATATTTTCCTTGGAAATTAGATCTGCCAACAGCCTCTGCTGTTGGACTAAATCACTTGATTACACCAGCCAGAATGACACTTTCTTAGAAAAAAATAGTATTTTTTCTATTTCTATTTTGCGTGATGTCAGCAGAATGTGCCAGGTAGAGTAGACCTGGCCAACTAAATAGCTATGTGGGTCTAAGTAGACCACTTAGGCTGAGGGGACGAATACCTCAATTCAACCAGTTAGTGTCAGCTAACAGGGTCCAGTGGGACACCAGTGGGACTGTCATCACCCACTCTAACAGGGAGGGCTTATTTTAGGTAGCTCATGCAACTGGAACATATCACATAAGTAAAAAATCTAACCCTGAAATGTTTTGTAACGAGGTCACACCAATTGCAGCCATTACATAAATCACAACACAAACATCATTCTGTTTTTTTTTCCCTTTGTAATATCCTCCATGTCTGCGTGTTGTCCTCTAGACTTTGTATAGTTCACTAATGTTACACCGCACCTGAAAAAAGCAGTGGCAAACCCTATTGGTCAAAAAGGCAAGACCTATTGGCTTTGACAATGCTTGCTTATACTGATTTAGAGTCATGCACAAGTGAATTCTGGTCATTGTAGTCCTTTGGTTTCAACATGTATTTGCTTTTCTGTGTCTTATTTGAAATAATCTCAAGTCCAATAGGGGTCATTGTTAGCTTCACTGTGACATTGTTCCAGCTCAAGCACTACAGGGTCGGACACACACCTGTCACTTTTGTATTTCTCATATTAGCATTAGTATCATTACTACAAAGTGGGTCTCAGAAAAGGGAAGAAGGAATTTGAAGTTTAGAGATGAAGTCCCATAAGTAAAAAAAGGATTGCCTCGCCTAAAGGTGATTCCAAATAGTAACCAGACACATTGTTGCAATGTAATTAAAACCAACCACCTAACTGTGGATACATTTTGCCGAAAAGGTTGGAAGGTGGCAGACCATTTTGGCCACCAGTAATTCGGTAACAAGTAAATGTTTTCATTGGAATTTGTATAATGCCACTCCTATTGCACCTTAGTGCTGTCAGATGTCAGGTGCCTTGCCACTTGATTTTCAAAGTCATTTTGTGGTGATATGCTTTGGGTATTGTATACTGTGCTCCATCCAAGACTGCAGCGTACCAGACGTGGTGTGAGGGGATGCATTCAGTTCATATATACATGTATAATCCATGGTCATGCTGGTTTGTTGGGTAACAATACCTTTCACACTGAGCTATACAGGTGTGATTTTGTGGTTGGACAGGTGAGACTGGAGGGGGAAACAACCTTTACAACGCAGTCATTACATCACACTACCTTTACAACGTAGTCATTACAACGCAACATCCTTTACATCGCATGCCATTACAACGCAGCCATTACATCGCGTGTCACTACAATGCATGTCACTACAACGCATGCCGTTACAATGCTAAGGTAAGTAATGGGGAATAGTAAATTCTACCCCTACACTATCCAACACTTACCCTACTGTTGCACTCACTGGAGTGGAAATAGTAATTTTTACCCCTACACTATCCAACACTTGCTTTACTCTTGCCCTAAAGGTAATATGCGTTGTAATGGTATGCGTTGTAATGGTATGCATTGTAATGGAATGCATTGTAAATGCAGTTTCTAAAAATGAGTTGTTTTGGCATGCAATGTAAAATCATGTGTTGTAATGGATGTTGCAATGTAAAAACTGCGTTGTAAAGGCATGCGTTCTAAATGTTTACATTCGACTGGAGGCCATTACCGATTGCGTAGACAATATTTAAGTTGGGAACACGATTGTTGCCTTTGTGTTTCATGACTGTCTGAGAATTGTGTTGTTGGCTAAGTGGTACGTCTGATCTGTGTTGGTTGTGTGGTGATATTTGAATAGTTAACTCTTGTTACTGTGCCTCGTTGTGGCTGTCTCATGGTTCTTCTCCAGTAGATGCTGTGGCTAATCATATTGTAATGCATACCCACATAGTGCAGTACTCCACAGAAAGTCAGGGCAAATCTCTGCATAGGAAGGAACAAGCTGAACCATAAGACCTATAGCAACAGTACAGAAATGTGAAAAACAACAAACCTCCACTAGACTTACTGATGCAAAACTCTACATTTGGTGGAAGGGAATTGATAAAGCCAGAGTTCCTTTTTCCCTAAATCTCCACATAAGGACCAAGATGTGAGACAGGTGTGTACTCTTTATAATGCAAATAAGATGCATTGCTTAGTTCCCTCCCATCCCACCTCCAAGATGAACCTGCAAATATGATCTTGTCCTACAAATAAATAAGGGGTCTTGTTTCTGTTCCATGTTTGCGCTAAACACTGTAATGTGAGGGGCAGGAGTACACCATGGAACCACAGAGTAAGCACCTCCTTATGGATGTAAGCCAACAAAGGAAATATAGCTGTTGATTTATGTTCCCTTTGTAGTAAAACAAACTCTTTTCTGAAGTAGATGTCTTAAAAAGACCTGGTTCTAGGTCACAAGAGTAACAGCTGGTATGATATGTACCTAAGTGAAACATAATGATTTTCCTAAGCAGTGTGAGGAGGTTGGATACACAGTTACTTTTGGTATACACTAAACCAGGTGTGTATAACATAAATCTAGCAACGCCGAATCCATGTTCAAGATATTTATTAACATAAGCTAAGCTGATGTATACCAAATGTACATGGAAATCATTAATAGAGTCAGTGCTTAGCCTAAAATTCAGTTTGCAGATGGTTCCCATGTGACCTCATACAAGGACCCTGCCCTAAATGCCCTGTTTGTTTCACAGTGCCTAAGGGTACCATGACTAAGAGTTCCTACTTCATATGAATGTTTTTTCAAAATGTTTCCTGCATTAGGAAATACACTACATTCTCTGAGAAATGTATTCGCTTGCAATTTATAAAGTTACACAAATCTATCATTCCTCAGTGTGAATTTTGGGATATGATTGGCTCCAGAGAAACCAACCAGAATGGTATAAACACAGAGTCCAGGAATAACTGGCTACCAGGCTGTAAAGAGGAACTGGTGCAACAAAATGCTGATTTGCAAGGCTCTTCACCTTTAGTCTGCTTTTCAAACAGTTTTCCTCAAAAACACTCTCCATAGGTAGGGTGAAAAAAAGGCAGGTTCAATCTGTCACTAGAGTAATCCACCTCTAGAGATGAGCACACACTGAAAGAAAGCGGAATTAACCAGGCCCATGAAAGGTTTTAAGATGAAGAAGAAGAGTTATTTTGTATTGGGTACAGCCATTCATCTTTGTCTGATGTTAGAGATTTTCCTCACTGACTTTGAGATTGAGAGAAGCCAACTACAATATGCAGAGCCAACATACACCACCGTCCCTATGAGATCTAGGCCTCTCAAGTGATGAGGAGGAGAATGTCACAGAAGGACCAGAAGGAGAGACTGAGACTAACATCCAGGTCATGGAAGTTGAAACACAGGGGGGCAAGAAGACTTCTCGAGAAGTAGAGAACCATCAAAACATTAGAAGAGTCTCGAAAGACAGGCTCAAGTCATCAAAGGGAGCCTCGGCGTCCAAATGACCGGTGACCACAGTCGCGCCCGAGACAAAAGTACTCTAGGATCCTTCAAAAAGGACTCCGTAGCATGAAAGACCCCCGGAAAATCCAAAACTTCGAAGGGCGGTCGAGAAAAAGATGCATCAATGTCAAAACGGGAGCTGTCGAAATCTGAAAGACACAGTTCACCATTGGCACCATCTACAATAGAGCCTTCGCCAAAGTGGAGAAAATCCAAAACTCTTGACACCAAAACACAAACTTCAGAGATAGAGAGAATGAGAAGAAAGCTCGAGGCCGAAATATCAAGTATTTTACAAAGAAAAAAGGACTTTGACAAAGTCTAAACTCATTTTGAATCCCTATTAAGAGCTCGACGATACTAGAGCAAGGGGAAAAAAGTGTCTAAGACATAGAGCCGCCCTTAACTCCTGACCCTTAGGAGGAGCAGAAAGAGGGAATCTTCTTCAAATAAGATGAAGAACAAATGTACATGGGCTCTGAGGCTTCAGAATGTCAAACAATACAATGGCAAGATCTCAAAACAGATTCCCCAGAAGAGGCTGTCGACACATATCCTTCAAGGCCATCACCACCCTACGACATTGGGGTATATAATCAGGTAATTAAGAAGGCAGCAGATAGATATGGAGTTCAACTTGAGGAGGAAACCCCAACCATGCTTTTTATTAGAGACTCTCCTGCCTACACAATGGAGAATCAAACTTTTCTCTATGTTACCAAATGTTTTGGATCAAGGGAAAGAAGCTTTTAAGGAACCTGCTACATGCAAGGCAGTCAGATCTCGAGCAGAGAAAAAGTACAAACACTCCTCAAAGGACCCAAATTATATTAAGGGGGAAGGCCCAGCAGATTCTATTATAACATCCACTGCTAGGAAAAGAGCAAATGTACCAAGCACAAACGGCCCTCCACCAGAGAAGGAGAGTAAGAGGATGGACCTTATGGGCCGAAAGGTTGAGAGAAGTGTGGCAAACCAAAGGCGCATTGCAAATTCAAATGCATTGCTCAGCTGCCATGTATATCAACATTGGGAAGAGATAGGAGAGTTAAGGAAATACCTACCAGAACAGTACCAGAAAAGAGAAGCACATCTGGTAGAAGATGGGAAAAATATAGCCAACACTTGCTTAAAATTATCCCTAGATGCTGCAGAGACTTTGAGCAGACAAATTATGATTGGTATCACAGAACGAAGGCATGCATGGCTACGCATTTCAAGGTTCAAACCAGAAGTGCAAAACAACATCTTAAATGCACCATTCGATAGGGAACAACTCTTTGGAAATGTAGTAGATGACACCCTAAATCAACTAAAAAAGGATAACAAAATGGCAAGATCAATAGGGGCTTTGGAATTCCAAAGGTAGCATGCTTAGGGGACCCACCTCTTCAAGAAGACCTTCAGGAAGGAGGACTTTACATCCAGCAATCTCACACCAAACATACCAACAAACATATCTGGGAGGAAATAAATCACACCAGCAGCAAGAACAACAATGTTGGCAGCACCAGCAGGTAAACAGTCCTTTCAAGGACACCCACGTGGGAGAGGTCAACCGCAAAGGGGGGGAGCACCTCCTACAACCAAATGACTTAACATCAAGCACAATACACACTCCAATAAGATCTGAGAGTGTGTTAGCAAGGAAGGGAAAAGAACAAAAGGCAGACTTACAACACCAGGTATTCCTACATCCAACACCAGTAGGATGTGCAAAGCAATGGGGCAACCCAGTATCCCTCAGAACCTGGACATATATATACTATAAACACCACCAGTAGGAGGCAGGATAAAACATTTCCTTCACAAATGGGGTCAAATCACTTCAGACAAATGGATTTTAAACATTATACAATACTGATACTGCATAGAATAATTCAAAACACCTCCAAACAAAGGTCCAAGGAGGAAGATGCATTCCAGAGAATAAACAACACGTCTATTCAAGAAAGTAGTGGGAATGTTGGCAAAAGACACAATAGAGTTTGTATGAAGCAAGGAAATAAAGGAAATTACTCAACATATTTCCTAATTCCAAAGGTAGATGGGACACTATGTCCTATCTTGGATGTAAGGTTTTTGAACAAATTTATAAAAACGCAAAAGTTCAAGATGACAATCCTGCAAGAAGTAATACCACAACTGCAAAAAGGGGATTGCATGGCAACAATAGGCTTAAAGGATCCCTATTTACACATCCCCATGAACACAAGACACAAAATAGTCCTTAGATTTGTAGTAGACAAAAGACACTACCAGTTCAAAGTGCTGGCATTCGGAATAAAATCAGCACCAAGGGTATTTACAAAGTGCCTAGCAGCAGTAGTTGCATACCTTCAAAGGCAGGGCATACATGTGTACCCATTCCTAGACGACTGGATGGTAATAGCAAAATCATACAACAGATCCAAACAGCATATTCAACAAGTAATAGAAAGTCTATACCAGTTGGGATTCTCCATTCACTGGGAGAAGTCATCTCCAGAACCAGAACAGGAGAACATGTTTTTGGGGGCAGAACAAATTCAATTCCAGGGAGAGTATTTCTCAGTGAAAAAAACCAGCAGCAATGTTGAAGAAGACACAGCTATACCGAAAGGGGCTAGCTCTGACAGTGAGGAGAGTGGGGAAGCTACTAGGAATGAAGGCTTCCTGCATCCCACTGATAACAAACATAAGACTCCACATGAGACCATTTCAGGAACGGCTACAAGTAAAATGTTCGCAGACAACTGGGATCTGGGAAGAACCAGTGGTTGTCATGCAAAGGATACAGTAGGTGATAGTGTGGTGGAACAAATTAAGTATAACACAAGGAAGAACATTTACACAACCAACTCCAGCTGTAACTAGAACAGACGCTTTACAGATGGGATAGGGAGCACACATGAAAAATCTCAAAAAAAGGGGATTTTGGAAAGAGCAAGATGCGATACAGTACACCAACATCCTGTAACTAAAAACATTATTCCTAGCCATAAAAACCTTTCAGAAAGAGCTATGGGGAAAGACAATACTAATACAAACAGACAACACAACCGCCATGTTCTACATAAACAAGCAGGGTGGGAGACAGTCACTACTGCTGTCAACATTAGCACAAGAAATTTGTGATTGGGCAATTCCAAGGAAAATGGAGATCTAAGCAGTCCACCTACCAGCTAGGGCAATGTTGAAGCAGATAGACTGTGCAGACACACTTCATGGTCTCACAAATGGGAGCTGGAACAATCAGTACTCAAGATGGTCTTTCAGAAATGGGAAACACCAAGAATCGATCTCTTTGCAGCACCCCAGAATGCGAAATGCCAATGCTTCCAGTCCAGGCAATACTGCCACCAGTCCTTGGGGAATGCACTGTGGATAGACTGGTTAGGGAGATTTGTGTACACTTTTCCCCCAATATCACTACTTCACCAAGTGATCAACAAATGCAGAATCAGCTGCATAACTTTGAAAATAATTGCACCACAATGGGTGAGACAAACTTTGGTCGCAGAACTAATGGAGCTATCTCAGGGGAGAATTCACAAGATACCAAACAGATAAGATCTGTTATCAATGTAGAAAGAAAGGGAGCTTCACCCAGAACCAGAGTCATTAAGCATGGCAGAATGGCCCCTGAAGACTTTGAATTTGATCACCCAAAGTTATCAGAAAAAAACAATGGCAGTCTTAAGAGAGGCCAGAAGACCGACTACTAGAAAGTGTCATATAACTAAATGGAAATGATACTCACCCATGTGTCTTAAGAAAGGTTTAATAAAGAAGAAAACTTAGTATAGAATGGTACTAAAGTATTTAACACATCTACTGGATTGTAAGCTAACTTATGCATCCTTGAAGGTTAACTTAGCAGCAATTGTGGCGTACACAAGGGGTAACATTGAAAGAAGTGTCTTCACTTCACTTCAGTCACTAAGCAGTTCCTACAGGAAGCAAAGAGAATCACGCCACAAAAGAAGGTACCCCCACCCACACGGAATCTATATATTGTGCTCACCAAATTAATGAAGGCACCATTTAAACCGTTAGACAAGACTACATTACAGATGCTCACTACTAAAGACTGCTTTTTTAGTAGCTATAACATCACTACACAAAGTTAGTGAGCCACAAGCACACACTTTATAGGAACCTTATTTCTAGGTACAAAAAGACAAAATTGTCATGAGAATTGATCCACAATTCATGCAAAAGATGATCTCACAGTTCTACATGAACCAAACAATACAGATACCAAGTTTCTTTCAAAAGCCAAAATACATGCAGAAAGAACATTACACACTCTAGACAGAGAGTAATGTATTACATCAAAAGAACAAATGCTGACAGGAAAACAAAGCAACTCTTTGTATCATTTGCAAATAATTTTCTCGGAAGACCAGTGACCAACAACACAATTGCAAGATGGGTACACCAAACTATCCAATTGTGATACAAAAATGTGGGATAATTTACTAGGCACTGCAGGGCACATTCAGCAAGGAAAACAGGAACTATTACCCTTTTAGCAAACACACCACTACAAGACATTTGTATGGCAGCGACATGGTCTATAGGTGCACACGTTCATAAAGCACTATTGTTGCTATTGAGATGAACAAGGAAGCTCAAGTTGGTCAAAAGATCCTACAACACCTGTTTTCAAATCAATGCTCATCTTCAACCCAACCACCATTGTAGTAACAAACTGCTGCAAAATCTATGCACAACATTTGAATCTAGAAAAGATTCACGTTGCAAAAAGTATAGTTTCTTACCTGTCGGTGTAGCTTTGCAGCTTGAAGAATTTTCTGGATTCACAATTGAACCCACCCTCCGCCAATGAGGATGAGAGGAGGAAGCAAAAAAAAAAGAGTCTGAAGATGGCTACCAAAGATGGGAACTTCTGGAGGAAGCACGACACGTCACAAGGGGTCACCAAATGGAGGTCTGTCGATTCCCATGAACAACAAGAAAACAAAAATAGTAAGACAAAAGTTTTTTTACAAGAATTGCGGACGCAATCACTATATGGCGGAATAACGCACAGCATGTCAATCCAAAAAAATCTTCAAGCTGCAAAACTACACCGACATGTAAGAAACAATATGTTTTCTGTGGGTGGGAAAAACATACCTGATTTTCCCAACTCGTAAATCTGGGGAGGGGGGGATCTCTTAAAACAGTGGCAACAGCAGCAGCCAAGACTCATTCCCTGTTTTTTATTTTGTGAAAGTGGGGGGCTGCCAGACAGAAATTACCTTCCTCTACTCCCCTCACCGCCCTGAGGTCCAAGCAAATATTTACAATCTTCTCAGAGCAGGGGGTAAATGTATGCATTAAACTTCATGGAATTGGGAATTCCACATGGTTTTACAACTGGAAAAATCAGTGCTACACTGTAATTACCCATTTCAGAGGGTTTACCTCATAATTGGATGTATTGGGGCAGATTTACCACATGGTAACAGTTAATTTGCATGCAAATGTACAATTATCCTACTACCATCCAACTCATAGACAGGGTCTTAGTAATTTGCCCTTATTTTCATGATTTTTTGGCAAAACTGGGATTTGAACCTGATTCCCCATGTTCCATTTCAAAGTTGCCAGCTCTGGCCACTAGCCCACATCCCTGCATATTTTATCCTTGACTAGTAACAGCATATAATTTGAACTGGAAGCCAAATCTCATGAGGGGTGAACCAGAGATTACAAATATGAATTATTGTAGTTGACCACTGTATGTTCACTTCCATACGATCTTCGTACCCTCCACAGGTTTCTTCAGTACCCTTCAAAATTCTGGAAGCATCATTGAAGTGTAGTGTTAAACATGTGCAGGAGAGTTTGAAAATGTATGCGTGCTCAGTCTTAGTCCTCACTTTAAACCGATGCGTTAATACCACACCTGGAATTACCAGCCCTGCATAGAACAGCTATGACTCTGTGCTGTATTACTGTACCATTGCAATATTCGGCCCTTAGAATGGGGAGTAATTGTGGAAATCAGTGTTTATGCATCAACGTTCATACATTTTTTTGTAATTCCTTGAACTTGTCCCTGGATATGTTCCGCCGCATTTTAATTCGCGAAATGTGTAAGGCGAAACTCGAATCCTGATTTGATCTCTTACTCCAGTTGGCGACCAAATTGGGATTGAGGAGATATTTGTAATGAAGGCCTATGTTTTAGCTGGTCTGATTTGTTTTAATTTCATTTGCCACTTTCTGTTCTCTGCTACCTAATGTTTTAGTTAAACATGTTTCTTCCAATAGGCAGAGTAGTCAATAATTTAGTTGAAATGCTTATGTAAGCAAAGTGTATGGCTATCACCAAACTGATCAATGAAATTTGGAGAAACTTCAATACGCGTTGTTGGAAAAATGTTTAAAGCTGTATTATTGCCATGGTGAGGAGATTAGTGGAAAGGCCAACGTTGCAGCAGTAAGCTGGATTCCAAGGGAATTATCCCTGACCGATACCAGTTGGTACAATTAAAAGTCACAGTGAGGCGGCCATATGGAAAGCATTAGATATCCTTACATGGTTTCAAAGCTATGCACAGGGAGGGGGGCTGGAGGGGAGAATTAATGTACACATGCAGGAAAACCATAAATTAAATATTTGCTATTGGACAAATTAAAAAAAAGGTTTGACATGCTTGCGCCATATGGAGAAAGTACCTGGGGGAGGTTCTGCTTTTAATCTAAATGCGCCTCAGAGTTGCAGAATTACACATGCTTGAGTTGTGGCTCACACCGCAAAACTATGATGTTGCCATATGGTTCCTCTTCAGTCGTATTTCCTTGTGGTCTTGTTATTGATCACTTTGAAAAGGACATTTTGAGGCAAGTGGAATTTAGGGAAAAGCATCAAGTCTTATTTCAGACGAAATTTGTACAAGGGCTGCCTTTGAGGCGGGAAGGTCTAAATTCCAAGGAGTTCCGTTTCTTGTGCAAAAGGGTGCTGCAGAAACACTCTGTTTTTTCCTTTTAAGGTTGAGGCAAACTGTGATTAAACAGTGTGTACCAGAGTAATCCACAAACAAGAACGTACTGGATTGCCTGTTAGAGTAAAAGAAAATTCATATATTGTCTAAAAAAAAATTCCACGGCTTATTCTCCAACTTTTCCTAAAAGAAAGTACTAGAAATGCTTTGCAGATGGTCTGGGGCACATGGGAAGGCTGTTCAGAACAAAGTTAATTACCAGACAGTCCCTCTGTAATGCTCTGTGAAAACTTTAATAAAACCCAGAAGCTGCAGGAAATGAGTGAATATTTGAAAGCAGAGACCTTTTAATAGACAAACCTGCCCGGTGAATGATATTTCGCTTTAGCATAGCAATGTGGGGAACTTCAGTGGTGTGTAGCTGTGCAACCTGCGGACAGTACAGAAACTCCTTCGTGTCAAATATTAAGTGTTGCTTTTAAATGGGGTGGAGCCTCTACAGTGAATTAATGGAAGATCCAGTGTAGAGTGAATCAAGATCAGGGCAAGGATTTTTAGTGCTGCAGGCAAAATGAAATTTTGACAGGTGGCTTTGCATTCAACGAAAAAAAACCTTTTATGGTATTTTGGTACCATCACAAAATGTAATCATCTTGCCTTTTGGAAGCAGAAGCCCTGTGGGGATTTTCTCCACGCAATGTTCTGTTTTAAAAAACAGAAAAGTGAGAATTAAGGGCCAGATGCATGAAGAAACCATTTTGCGATTTCCTTATTGCGAATCCTTGCGATTCGCAATTAGGAAATCGCAAAACGGCATGCATGAAAATGTGTTGAACACTTTTTGCGATTCCCAGGGATCGGAAATGACCTACCTCATGAATCTTCATAAGGTAGGTCACAATATGTGACCCATTAGGAATCGCAGAAATTACAGAAATGTTGACCTGCTGGGATTTGCATATGGCCATGTCTGAACTGGGGTGGCGTGGTGAGCAAAATAACGATGGATTAAACCCAGATCTGTGACTGGGGGTGAATGTTTTGCCAATGTGCAACATTCCGTCCATCATCTTGTGTGTTTTGCTGTTCGCCCTATGTGGGAAGGGTATGCCCAGACGTGGGTCCCGTGCTCACTACGCCACTGGAGTCAAGCTATCCTGGCTGAAGAGGGGTGAAACCCCGAAACCGATCCTAGGATGCTTGATTCCGGTCCAGGGAAGACATGGCTTGGCAGTTCGGGCTGGACTGTTCCCATGAGGCACAGGGTGAAGACTGATTTGCATATCACCATGTCTGAACTGGGGTGCCGTGGTGAGCAAAATAACGATGGATTAAACCCAGATCTGTGACTGGGGGTGAATGTTTTGTCAATGTGCAACATTCCGTCCATCATCTTGTGTGTTTTGCTGTTCGCCCTATGAGGGAAGGGTATGCCCAGACGTGGGTCCCGTGCTCACTACGCCACTGGAGTCAAGCTATCCTGGCTGAAGAGGGGTGAAACCCCGAAACCGGTCCTAGGATGCTTGATTCCGGTCCAGGGAAGACATGGCTTGGCAGTTCGGACTGGACTGTTCCCATGAGGCACAGGGTCAAGACTGATTTGCATATGGCCATGTCTGAACTGGGGTGGAGTGGTGAGCAAAATAACGATGGATTAAACCCAGATCTGTGACTGGGGGTGAATGTTTTGCCAATGTGCAACATTCCGTCCATCATCTTGTGTGTTTTGCTGTTCGCCCTATGTGGGTAGGGTATGCCCAGACATGGGTCCCGTGCTCACTACGCCACTGGAGTCAAGCTATTCTGGCTGAAGAGGGGTGAAACCCCGAAACCGGTCCTAGGATGCTTGATTCCGGTCCAGGGAAGATATGGCTTGGCAGTTCGGGCTGGACTGTTCCCATGAGGAACAGGGTCAAGACTGATTTGCACAAGGCCATGTCTGAACTGGGGTGGCGTGGTGAGCAAAATAACGATGGATTAAACCCAGATCTGTGACTGGGGGTGAATGTTTTGCCAATGTGCAACATTCCGTCCATCATCTTGTGTGTTTTGCTGTCAGCAGACCACCATGGCTGTGATTGCTTTTAAATAAAGCATTTTTTTAAATGCAGTCCGTTTTCTTTAAAGGAAAAGGGGATGCGTTTCTAAAACAAAAAGACAAAAGTTTTCTTTTCATTTTTTAAGAGTAGGCAGTGGCCCGTGGGACCACTGCCAGCTCTTAAAAAACGCTGTAACAGACATTCACAAAGGGGAAGGGGTGTCTTGGGAACCCCTTCCCATTTGCGAATAGGTCAGTAGGTGGTAAAATGCGAATGTTTTGCGACCTCATTTTGGTCACAAAACAATTCGGTATTAGGAAGGGACGCTCTAAACACACTCCTTCCTAATAGCGCAATCGCAAACCCATTTTGCAATTTGGTAACAGGTTACCTAATCGCAAAATAGGGTTTGCTGCATCTGAAAATAATTTTTTGCATTTGCAAATGGGCCGATTCTGCAAATTGGCCCGTTTGCGAAGACAAAAATGCTTGATGCATGTGCCCCTCAATGGGCAAATGAGGATGATTCGCACATTTTGTGACTGCCAATTTTTTTAGCCCTCACCTCCATGCATATGCCCTCAGCCTTTTGTGTGGGGAGGAGATAACTGCTAAAGTAGTCGAGCTGCCATTGATGCAGAACTGAACCGCTCACAGCATCACTAATAGGCATCACTTGTGCTTGTTGGGGATGGAGGATGAGAAAAGTGCCTCACATGCCCTACCCTACCACCTCACAGCCTCTCCGGCATGGGTGACTTTCTCATGTTAGGATGAAATAAAGTGCCTCACCTTCCCTACTGTGCCACCTCACAGCCTCTCTGGCCTGGATGATTTTCTCATGTTAGGATGAAATAGAAGCATCTCACTATCTCTTCCCTCCTATCTCATCGCCTCTCGAGCGTGGATGACTTTCTCATGTTAGAGATCGAAGAGAGATGCCTCAGTAATCTTACCCTCTTACCTCACAGCCTCTCTGGCATGGAAGACTTTCTCATGTTAGGATGAAATAGACTCATCTCACTATCTATTTCCTCCTATCTCATCACATCTCTTGCAAGGATGACTTTCTCATGTTAGGATGAAATAGAAGCATCTCACTATCTCTTCCCTCCTATCTCATCGCCTCTCTAGCATGGATGACTTTCTCATTTTAGGGATCGAAGAGAGATGCCTCAGTAATCTTAACCTCCCACCTCACAGCATCTCTGGCATGGATGACTTTCTCATGTTAGGATGAAATAGAAGCATCTCACTAGCTCTTCCTTCCTATCTCATCACCTCTCTAGCATGGATGACTTTCTCATGTTAGGATGAAATAGAAGCATTTCACTATCTTTTCCCTCCTATCTCATCGCCTCTCTAGCATGGATGACTTTCTCATGTTAGCATGAAATAGAAGCATCTCACTATCTCTTCCCTCCTATCTCATCGCCTCTCTAGCATGGATGACTTTCTCATGTTAGGATGAAATAGAAGCATTTCACTATCTCTTCCCTCCTATCTCATCGCCTCTCTAGCATGGATGACTTTCTCATTTTAGGGGATCAAAGAGAGATGCCTCAGTAATCTTAACCTCCCACCTCACAGCCTCTCTGGCATGGATGACTTTCTCATGTTAGGCTGAAATAGAAGCATCTCACTATCTCTTCCCTCCTATCTCATTGCTTCTCTTGCATGGATGACTTTCTCATGTTAGGATGAAATAGAAGCATTTCACTATCTTTTCCCTCCTATCTCATCGCCTCTCTGGCATGGATGACTTTCTCATGTTAGGATGAAATAGAAGCATCTCACTATCTCTTCCCTCCTATCTCATCGCCTCTCTAGCATGGATGACTTTCTCATGTAAGGATGAAATAGAAGCATTTCACTATCTTTTCCCTCCTATCTCATCGCCTCTCTTGCATGGATGACTTTCTCATGTTAGGATGAAATAGAAGCATTTCACTATCTTTTCCCTCCTATCTCATCGCCTCTCGAGCATGGATGACTTTCTCATGTTAGGATGAAATAGAAGCATCTCACTATCTCTTCCCTCCTATCTCATCGCCTCTCTAGCATGGATGACTTTCTCATGTTAGGATGAAATAGAAGCATTTCACTATCTTTTCCCTCCTATCTCATCGCCTCTCTAGCATGGATGACTTTCTCATGTTAGGATGAAATATAAGCATCTCACTATCTCTTCCCTCCTATCTCATCGCCTCTCTAGCATGGATGACTTTCTCATGTTGGAGGTGAAAGAGAAGTGCTTCTGTAATCATACCCTCCCACCTCACAGCATCTCTGGTATGGATGACTTTCTCATGTTAGGATGAAATAGAAGCATCTCACTATCCCTTCCCTCCTGTCTCATCGCCTCTCTAGCATGGATGACTTTCTCATGTTAGAGATGAAAGAACTGCCTTGGTAATCGTACCCTCCCACCTCACAGCCTCTCTGGCATGGATGACTTTCTCATGCTAGGATGGAAGAGAAGAGCCTCACCAACTCTGCCCTCTCTGTTTCTTCCCTGTCTTCACAAGCAAGCACTGCAAAGCAGTGCATGAGCACCGCAGCAAAGCTGGCCTGAGGACGTTTTTAGACCGCTTCTGCCGTGCTAGGACATTTTACCTTCCTTACTCTACAAAATGGCGCCACCTTATCTCACCTTGGGAGGGTGCTGGTGTTGAACTATAGCCAGCAGTTCTATTTTGTGGATGTTGCGCAGAGTACCACATGCTGAACTGTGATGTAATCCTAAGGGCTACTGTCCACCCCCACCAACACCCCAATCTCGTTTTTGGAGCAAATCTATATTTTAGTATTATCAGCAAACATTGTAGAAGTAAACAATTATTTGCCTCTATCTCCACAGATATATTCGCATATGAATGTTATAAACACCCCCTCTAAAACTTGGATTAAAACACTAGTTCTTATGTTTTTTTAATAACATAGTAGAATACCCCTACCGTATTTTGGAAAGCATTCTGAAAGTTTCTACCTATATAATCCTACAATAAACCAATATCAGACTTACTAAAACGAAACAAGCTGCATAAAATTTGGAACTAGAATTATTTAGGACAGCGAGGAGCCGTAAATAAAAGAGCAGCAGGAGAAAATTGAGATATTTAAACCTAAGGGGTACTTTCAAATAAGCACAGATGCAATCAAAAGAGTTGTCAAACTATTCTGAATGCAGTCTTTTATTGAATAAACCCTTACTTTCATATCTGACATAGATTTAAGTAGAGCAATGTTTGACATTACCACTACCTGTTCATGACTTAGACTGCGGAAGGTGCAACGTTGTCGCTAGATATGTAAAAAACAGAATGTTACACCTTTTTATAGGAGGTTTCATATATTCCACAGCATGGCTCTGAATGCTGAATTGATTGATTTTGGTGGTACTTGCGATAGACTTGGGCTTATCATCCTTACAGAATACAGAAAGCGCATTGATATTGAAGCCATTGAAGAAGCCAACGTGTAAGTGACCGATGGCCTGGGATGTGGTGTAGAAGGCTTCTGTTTCACTGATGACAAGTTGTTACATGCGGTGTCAGGTGCAGCCCCTTTAGCTTGTCTCTTTCCTGATCCATCAAGTGGATGGAGATGGTCGCTCCGAAAGCAGCTGTTGCCCTGTCATCCTGGCTGATGATGAGTGTGCACGCAAGGGACTGCATACATGTATTAATACATTTCTTAAGATACAACTTCTGGTTTATCCTCACAATTCTGAGGTGACCTCCTGACTTGTGGGTCCCAGAGCAAGACGAATCTGTAAATTGGTTGTGAGACAACCCGCATGAGTAATACTTCATGCTGTGTCACCAGCCATGTCCGGTTTCTCATGATTGATGGCCTATATGTTGGCCTGCAGCGTTCTCGCATACCCTTAAGATATCCCACGTATGGTGAAGATGACTAGCTATCCTCACGGTATGTTTTTGAAGCTTAAACATAAGCTGATCCATGTTGGCAGTGGGTCTCATCTTATATAAAGAGACTGGAATGGTTTGAGTTATTGACACTTACTTATTTACCTTCTCACATATCTGTTTGGAGAGATCACTGCCCCTCATCTACCTTTTTCAATCCAAATTATCTGCTGGGCCCTTTATACAGTGGCTCCCTGGGCTTCCACGCCCTTCCCACCCTTCCATCCCAGACTGTGACAAAAACCTAAGTCGGGTGACTGAAACCCGACCAGGCCAAATAGGTTTTCAGCTCCAGAGAGAAACCTTTTTAGCAGACTGGACGGCTCCTCATGGTTTCGGTTACTTCTTTCGCGGAGCATCAACAATTATAGCTGAAGATCGCCTCAGCTATAGTGCCTTCTGGCCCTCCCTCAAGCCCTTCCACACAGGTTGGGTGCAAAGTTCTTTATGCTTCCAGCCCCACTACCTCAAGAGGCCCAAGCAACCCTAGCAGCCATTTCCTACATCAAATAGGATTTCCATATGGCGACAGATTAGCACTCCCCATTGGTTCAGACGCCAACATCCTTAAGTAGTAGGTATGTGTAAATAAACAAATAAACACAGCCTCTAAGAAAGGCGTAAAGTACTAACCCGAGCATTCCCTGAAAGGCACTCAAAAGAGCACTGAATAAAATCAATGGGCTAAGCCAGCACTGGGGACTTTGATCTGAGCCTCTTAGGTTTATATTGGACGGCTGCCCTGTTCTTTATGGTCAGCTGAAGCCCCTCTTTCAGAAGAGCGGATCAAATAACATTATGCGCCTGCTAACATCTTTGATAGTCTTTAGAGCTGTACACTGCTTAAATACTGCTTGTGGCTTTTATTCCAGCACCAGGTGGCGTGGCTGCTTTTTTTCATGGCTGACACTTTCAGAAAAATAAATGATACTTTGATATTTTTTCCCTCGCTGAACCTGGGGCCTCCCTAGTTTTTCTTTTCAGAGTGTGGAAAAGGTTGCAGATTATCACTGTAAAATTCAGCCTTTTTCCTGAATGTATTTTTAGTGGCTTGTTTGTTCAAAGGTTTGTTTGCAGTGCTGGTCAAAGGGGCCATTTTCTAGTGAAAAAACATTTTGATTTCTTCAATTTATATATATATATATAGAAGTGATGTATTTTGGGTTGGCAGAATAGTATATTTTAGTATGTCACACTGCATAATATCCTATTTTTTCCAGAGAAGGGCTAAAGGAATACCCTTTGATTTCATCATGTACGTCGCCATCTTGATCATAATGCTGAAAATAGCATGTAGTGATGAATTGGTGCTTGAAGAGAAAGTATAATGTTGCCCTGTTTAATGCTGCTAGCACATTTTCTGTGTTTTGTCAGGTCAGCTGTACATATTCATAAGTTAATGGTTAACACCTGCCACTTAAAAAAATAAAGAAATATCCCCTAGCCTACCTTGTGAGATCTCGTGGTGAGTGGTTTAAATGTTCTTAGGTCTGGAAGGAGTCTGCAGTGCATGTTGCCTCCACAGTGCTCTCTATCCTGAATTATATCAAGTTGAACAGAGAAAGCCTGTTGCTGATGTGACAGGGAGGTTGGGCTAGGCATGGGACATCATGGGACATCATGTCCTCTCTTTAAATTATTTGCTTTCCCTGCCATTCCTCCCTATCTGCATTTGACACCATCAAGGATGGCTTCTATCTGCCTGCCATAAAACAGAAAACTAGAAGAGTGCTTGAAGTGGAAGCATTCTCAGAACCTCTAAACACTGAAAAATACATTTTCTGTGAAATGGTATGTTTTCACTTGAGGTGCTAAATAAAGGGTCGTATAAAGAATCCATGTATTTTGAAAAGAAAACTTAGAAAGGCCCAATCAATACTGGGATCCCACCAGGAGCCATAGAGAGCATGAACTCATGGCATCAGGAGTGGGAGTGACGTTGGCCTACCCTGTGGTCAATACAAAAGCAGTCACTTGTGTATGCTTCTCTTCTAGGAAGAAGAGCTTACTCAACGGTGGGGCATCTGAAAGGGCTGAGAGGTGCACACGTTACCAAAGGACACCATCAAAGGAGTAGGGTTTGGCACACAGGCAGCCAAGATGGCACCCACTGCATGCTCCTCGAAGCTACTTTAGCGAAGTTAGGTTTATCCTTCAATATTCAGCATGCTATTATTCATTATTTTGGGCGTAGGGGAGTTTTATATAGCGCAAACTTGACCCGTAGGTATCAGAGACCCTTACATGACCACCAGTTGCATTACAGACAGCCACATTCATTTTTTTTAGGTAACGGGAGATTAAGTGATTTGGACAGAATCACAGGATGTTGAGCATCCCTGCCGAGACTTGAACCCGGTTCTCCAGCTTCGAGTTCGACCCCTCTAGCTGTTAGGCCACATCCTCTTAGTAGATGTAGCCGCTGATCTAGTCTCTGAATCTTGTCAAGTCATCACTACTCTTATTTCTGATGGCGTAAATATATTTTAGCATTCCTTAATTTGAATTGAATGTTCTGTACTATATTGTCTGGCCAATCTGTGAGGGGATTCAGAATGCATCCTTTGACACTTTGTATGTTCCTAACCAAGAAGAAAACTGCACTTGAAGGTCTCTTCAATTGGCATGGGATTGTAATGAAAGTTTAGAGGGTAGAGAGTACTAGTATACAACGTTTTTCTTACTCAAGCAAAGTCTGGCATACAACCAGATTATCCGTCTACCCCTAGTTTACAAAGTCGATGTCCTGGTGTAGTTTTTCCACATAAATTGCCATTATTTTCTTGCAACTTTGAACTGAATATTTGTTGGAGACCTATATTTAATTGAAACAAATTACAATTTACACCACACTCCTGTTTTATTGAGAAAGCCCACAGGCAGAAAATTCTGCAAGAATTTGCAAGAATAATGGACCCTCCATGAAAGAAAAACTTTATAAATTTGCACACCCCAAACTGAACTTTATTTTAAGCAGAATCGATTAATATTTTCCTGGGAAATTTCACAAAATTCTATGAAAACGTAAGTAAATTACACTCTGATGGCAAAATGTTATTTGCCATTATCTCACATTTGGCAGAGGGGCCCTCTGTTCCAGATGTGACTGACATTCTACCCACCTTAATACTAGTGCAATTGGATGTAATGCTCTTGTGACAAGGCGGACTGGACGGGATATCCACATCCTGTACGCCAAACTTGGGGGAGAGGATGTAGCCTTATGGCTAGAGCGGTCCACCTCGAAACTGGCGAACCAGGTTTGAGTCTCGGCAGGGACGCTCAACATCCTGTGATTCTGGGCAAATCACATAATGTCCCCGTGCCTAACAAAAATAAATGTGTCTATCTGTAACGAAACTGGTGCTCATGTAAAGCGCTCTGGTGCCTGATATCTTCAGTTGGCGCTATAAAAATAAAAAAAAACTCTAAATCAGGCCCGAAGTCAATTCAGCATCACAAAGATGAATCTAGACACTTTTTTGCGTTTTTTTCCATAAACAAGGCTTTATTAAAGTATGTATATACACTAGCAAAGCAACACGTTTGACAAAAATCTTCTAAACAAATCATGACAGTTAAAAACAAGATTCTTGTAACACGCTTGAAAGTAAAATGTAACTGATTTGTCTTCATAAGCAGCTGTAAATCACTGTACTCCGAAGGGCCTGTTTAGCCTTGAGGACAGCAGTTAAACAGATTTTTGGGCAGCGGCCACTCCAAACATGGACTATGTAAATATAACTTCTTGTGAAAGGGGAAGCTATTGATCTCCCTCGGTGAAATTTGCCTAATCAAGAGCTGGAAACTGATCCTTGAGTGAAGTGAGTTCTGAAAGCCGCTCTCCTGTTCAGTGGAAATAGCAATAAGATGATTGTTTATGTCAGGATTTCACTTATGCAAATAAGCAAACCTTGTTGATATACTGAGTAAACTCTTGTGCTCAGCAATGTTTTCGTTTCTTGCTAAATTGAATGAATTTGCAAGAACCCTCGGTATGCACCAATGGATTTAGACTCTTAGAAAGTTTAGGGAGCGGATACAAGGATGTTGATTCGTTCAAGAACAAAGTTGCTCTGTTTTCTGAAAGACATATTATGTTACTAAAAAATGCATAGCATCATAAATTTCATGAAACTAAATTAGGGGCAGTGGTAAGGGAAATAGAAGTTATAGAGTAATATAAGAAAATAATAATAATAATAATGCACACACATATGCCACAATTTTCACTTCTAAGGTGTGGTCCAGCAGCCATAGTGCACCAGCCCTGCAGTGCACTCCTTTTTAGGTCGAGCCTTGGCAGCGCATGCGCAACTCTGCGAGCCATACTGTATTGGAGTATGTACTTGAAGTCCTGCCCACTCTCCGCCCCCCATTTGTGTCATTGGCTTGTTTCATTGTCCTTCATAAATACTGGCTTCTGATTCGTTATTAGGCTTGTTAGTCCCTCCTTAGTACCGTCTCGTCTTCATTTGTAACCTCCCATGAGGACTGGCCCTTCTACTTCGGTTGTTACATGGTATGTCTTATTTACTCTGTAAGCACTATTTGCTTTAATGGTTTCTCCCACTGCAGGCACGACCTGCTTTCCTGCAACATTCAGCGCATCATGCAATCGTTCACGGGGCGCTTTTACACTTGACAAACAAATGCTTTTTTTTGGGAAAAGCTTTGGTAAAAGCGCCTCATATCGTGCTTTCACTTTAATAGCGCCCGGAGACCTTTCTTTAAATATGGCTCGGCTAAAGGAAGGGGCGTGGCCTATATTAATGTGAAAGCGCAGCATGGGGCGCTTGTAAACAACAAGCATTTGCAATGCAATAGGTCTCGCATTTTAGAAACTTTGACCTATTGGTATTGTAAATGACAATGCCTTTTATTATTGCAGGTTTTTTAAACACAAATAAAAGACATTGTCATTTACAATGTCAATAGCTCTAAATCTCGCTATTGCGCGACCTATTGCATAGCAAATGCTTGTTATGTGGCTCTCCACAAGTCATTAGGCAAAATGCCATTGCTCACAGTTCAAGACAGCCAGTGGATGTAGTGGGCTGACCCATTGCCTCATGATACACCTACCAAGAAAAAGTGTACGTGGAAGCGATATATCGCACAACTATGGTCTGGGTATAGTATAACCATTTTTGGTTGTGGTGCTGAATGTTCAGGGAACTCGCTACACCTAGGTATCCCGTAGAACCCTCTTATGGCCTCCTCAACATAGATAGCTATTCAAGGGTTATCAGTTACATTGAAACAAGGGCGCACACAAAAATAATAGAATGTCAACAAATAGCAGGGGTTAGTTTATTTGAGGGTGATGCGTTGTTATTTATTCTGACTCAATAGCAATTTAAAAACACCGGTATTGATAAATAAAAGGTGCAACCGCCATGGGTTTAATCAATATGGCTCTATCAAAGCTGCAAACAAATAAAGAACATTTTAAATAAAAGATAAACAGCAATGTATGAGTAACAGATTGATAAGACGATTGTCTACTTGTAATGTATTCAAGTGTGATCACTCGTTTTGCGTGTCACCCCCATTTAATTGTTTCATACTGTATGCTGCAGTGGACGTGAGCAAAATTTGAATGACACCTGAATAGCCCAGAAGGCTGACTGAAAGCTCAACATATGTATATATGTTTACATTGCTTATTTTCATTATAAAAAATTTGAGGCTGATGACACATCTAAAGATGTTGGTAGGCCGCACCGAAAAAGAAGAATGTGAAACGCATCCAGCTTCTCGTCACGAGGATAAAGAAACGTGGATATTAGAGTGATGGGCTGGGCCTTAGTCTCGCAAGGTAGTGTGTGACGGTGAAATCCACATTGCTATTGTTTAGAATTTTGGTTTAGCTCTTTACTAATTTGTGGGATATTTCTATAGTATGAGCAATGTGGCTTTACAACTTCTTCAAATAAATTGCATACACATGTATGTAAACATACTGGGGGTCGAGAGAAATTGGAGTCCTGCGTATGTGGGAAGCTAGACTGTAACAGGGAATGTTCCACCTGTTATAGCTCTTTGGAAGTGGAAAGGATATTGTTAGAATGTAGTAAGAAATATGGAGTGAGGTAGTAGGAAGATGATGATGAAGGATCCGTGCTGTTCCCATGATGTGATTCTGGCCTTGTTAGATTTGCTCAATCGCTGTTTTTTGGCTTCCAGAGTTAAAGACTTATGTTCCCAACATCTTGTCAGGCTGATGTTTTTTAGCTGGGCTCTTAAGTTTAAGTTAAGATTGTTCCATGACCTTAGTCCTTGCTTGGCCAGGACACTGTCCCATGGTTAGTTGAACTCAATTTAAGTTGATGCATAGTTAGTAGTTTTGTTGGGAAGAGGGATCTCACAGCAACATCTGAGGGTAATCTTCGGGCGGTTGTGCTTGTAAGCCTCGTGCCTGGATTCCATGGGCTTGAACTGAATCCTGGATGCCTGGGGAACCGGTGGAGATCTTTAGATGATGGCTGGTTCTGCCCCGCTAGTTGAGATTCAAGGGTAGTCTGGCTGCCTAGTGTCACACGCTTTACAGCATGTTTCTCAGCTTCTTTATGTGGTTATGGCTTAAAGACCCAAGGAAACACATCCACATGAATGGAATAAGCAAGTAAGTGTGCACATATAGCACACTGAATGAAAATAACACGGCCCACTCAATGTTGAACGTGTGGCACCAAAGCTATGTAAAGAAATGACTGTAATAGAGCCTCCAGAGCTTTCCTGAACACATCTTGGTCACATAGATATTGGAAATGTACAAGAAGAGTGTTCCAGATCCCACACTCCATGCCTTACTCCTCATTTGAAAAGAGACCTCTAGGAATATCAGGAGAACTGTTCTGAGGGGCATAGGCGCTTTAATCTTTTTTCCTGACTGCTCAAAACTCCTTGATTGAGATAATACATTATTTTCACTAGAGGTCAAAACCTGCTTTCTCTGAAGTATAGAAAGTTGACATTTCAACCAAGTTGCTTATCACTACAGAAAGATCTCATTTCGACCCGGGCAGCAGAAGGGGAAGTGGCATTTACCATAATGCCATCATGGACAATGGACATACCATGACAAGGTGGTAACAGCAGCTGATTATGTCATCAACAATGTTACTTCTAATCCTGGAAATACAGGACTGGCATTTTTCTGAATGTGTCTAAAGACTCAGGGCCTCATTTATGATGTTTTGGAGCAGGGCAGTGCCGCAAGGAATATGGCTTTGCTGCCCTACGTGAAAAGAAAAGGGCAGGAATGCGCCGTATCTATGAGATACAGCGCATTCCTGCACTTTTCCCCTGCACTGGAGCACAATGGGCTGCCATGCGCCAATGCAGGTACACTTATGTCATTGGTGCAAGGGTGTCTGCGTTGTAGGGGTGATTGTTTTTGTGGAGGAAGGGACACCTTCCTGCACAAAAACAATCACAAGAGGTGTTTTCATCGTTCTATGCGTGCTGCAGAATGCAGCACATAGAAAAAGGAAAAACAAGGAGAAACTAGGAGAAATAAAGGTATTTCTCATCGTTGCGCCTCCCTTCCGCCTCCCCCGGGGAGGAGTTGGAATCTGACGCATTCCCAAGTTTATGAACCTTGTAAATCTGGGAATGCATCACATTCCATGGATGTTGCATGGGAACACCCCCAGAAACACCCATGTACACATTAGCGCAGAGTATTGTGTGAAAGAGGGCCATATTCACAAGCCCATGAAATGTCACGCGATGTGGCTTTACGTGGCCTTGTAAATATAGGCAGACGCACTGCGTTGCCGGTGCGTCCAAAAAAGTGACGCACTGGTGGCACAATGGGCTTGTAAATACTCCCCTCAACTCTTAACTCTTTATAGAGGCTTTTCATACCCTCTGGATTATCCCCCCGCAGTTTACAAGGGACTGGGCTCTGCCTACAGGAAACAACAACTCCAGTACTGGCTGACAGCCGATAGTCAGATCTTCTTATGATGACTTAAATTGCTGCTCAACGGCCCAGTGATTGCCAACTTGCCCCATAAATAGTGTCTTTCACGCAATGCAAAATGACCATATGGCAAAATTTCATTATATTACAAAACACATGCCCATTGGCCACTGCAGTTATGTGGCATTGGAGGATGGAGTTATGCAGCAGGGTTGACCAAGTTATGTGGTGCAAAGTGGCACATTTTACTCTACAATGCAGCACTATCTTTCACAGTATCCTTCGTTATTTTGGCATTTTAACCACCATTTATCTGCGTGGGCAAGGTTGTGCCTCATTATTGCCAGTTTAACAGCTGAATACAATAAACAGCAACTGAAAGGTGACCAGCTAACTTTGGCAAAGGGTCAGCCACTGGGCGGAACCAAGTGCAGCACATGTTTCATAACTTTTGAACTGTTAAAGCTAGAAACTATTTTTATGGTGAAATCTTCATATTATACAACAATTAGATTATGTGGCAAGTGCATCAAATCCATTGTTATGCGGAACAACGTCTCAGCCGCCGAATCGTATTATTCCATTGTCCCTGCAAATACCTAAATAAATGCAATAGTTGTAGCCAACAGATGTCTACTCGCAATCAACTGGGGCTTCTCCCTTCCTACTAGAGAAGCTTCCGACACTGAGGTAAAACTGACTGCTGGCTCTCTTATGCCAGTGAACAGCTGCAGGTAAAACTGACTGCTGGCTCTCTTATGCCGGTGAACAGCTGCAGGTAAAACTGACTGCTGACTCACTTATGCCGGTGAACAGCTGCAGGTAAAACTGACTGCTGGCTCTCTTATGCCGGTGAACAGCTGCAGGTAAAACTGACTGCTGGCTCACTTATGCCAGTGATTAGCTGCAGGTAAAACTGACTGCTGGCTCTCATGCCAGTGAACAGCTGCAGGTAAAACGGACTGCTGGCTCACTTATGCCGGTGAACAGCTGCAGGTCAAAGGGACTGCTGGCTCTCTTATGCCAGTGAACAGCTGCAGGTAAAACTGACTGCTGGCTCTCTTATGCCAGTGAACAGCTGCAGGTAAAACTGACTGCTGACTCTCTTATGCCGGGGAACAGCTGCAGGTAAAACTGACTGCTGGCTCTCTTATGCCGGTGAACAGCTGCAGGTAAAACTGACTGCTGGCTCTCTTATGCCAGTGAACAGCTGCAGGTAAAACTGACTGCTGACTCTCTTATGCCGGGGAACAGCTGCAGGTAAAACTGACTGCTGGCTCTCTTATGCCGGTGAACAGCTGCAGGTAAAACTGACTGCAGGCTCACTTATGCCAGTGAACAGCTGCAGGTAAAACTGACTGCTGGCTCTCTTATGCCAGTGAACAGCTGCAGGTAAAACGGACTGCTGACTCTCTTATGCCATTGAACAGCTGCAGGTAAAACTGACTGCTGGCTCTCTTATGCCAGTGAACAGCTGCAAGTAAAACTGACTGCTGGCTCACTTATGCCAGTGATTAGCTGCAGGTAAAACTGACTGATGGCTCTCTTATGCCGGCGAACAGCTGCAGGTAAAACTGACTGCTGGCTCTCTTATGCCAGTGAACAGCTGCAGGTAAAACTGACTGCTGGCTCTCTTATGCCAGTGAACAGCTACAGGTAAAACTGACTGCTGGCTCTCTTATGCCAGTGAACAGCTGCAGGTAAAACTGACTGCTGGCTCTCTTATGCCAGTGAACAGCTGCAGGTAAAACTGACTGCTGGCTCTCTGGTGCCAGTGAACAGGTAAAAGTGAGTGATGGCTCTCTTATGCCAGTGAACAGCTGCAGATGCCATATGGGTCGTGAGTTAATAAAGCCTTTTGACTCTAAGAAGTCAAATGAAGCATTTACTTCTAGAATTATTGTTTTGGTTCATCCTTGGCGCTAGAACCCGTTAGAGGCGCTGTAAGGTGAGGCCCAGGAAGGCGATCTATGAGTGTGCCTTACTGGAGGCATCAATGCTGCCATTATCCCATCCAAGATGACATCACCCTCAGACAAGACTTTTCCTCCCACGCTCATATTGCAGTTGTGAAATTACCCCCGCCACCCCACACGCCTACCCCCCGCCACCCCACACGCCTACCCCCCGCCACTTCCCATAGCGCTGTTTCATTCTGAAGTGCTTCCTTTGTGGATTTTTTTTTTTATACGGAACCCATCAATGTGAACTTTCAGAAAGAGACATTTCGAGAAAGAAAGTATAAAGGCCTATGTTGTTCAAGTTAAAAGAGACACCAATCCGTTGGCACGCGGCAGGTGATCTGGGAGGGAGTGTTGTTTAAAGCGCCCGTCCCGCGGTTTCTGAAACGTACTCTGACCAGAGGATGTTTTTCTAACTACAAAGAGCTTTTGAGTCTGGCCTGGTGCCGCGCAGTCTAGGTTCATCGCTTGTGATGAGTTTTAACCCTGTGTGATATTAGATACATTTTAGGGCTCTTTCACAACGGTTTTTCTACAGTGACGTGTTGACGACATTTGGGGCCGCGGGCAAGCTTCGGGGAATCTTCATGGGAACAACTTTGGATTTATTGCCCTTTTTCTGCTCATTCAAGTTCTTGTGATGCCAAATAATTTTGACTAATAATTTCAAATTTCGGAAAGGATGGCACTCAAAAATAGTCGGTAGCTCAATCTGACCGACATTCACCACCCAAATAGGGACAAAAGAAAGCTAGAACAAGCATTGATGAAGCCTTTTCCTTTTGCGCCAGTTTCAAGTTTTTTTTGTCTTGCATCAGCATTAATGTGTAATTTGGTATCTAAACCAGGCTGTCCCTCCCACTGTAGGAGAGGCAGGTAATTATGACTTGGTGGAGATTCGGTGCACTAGTGCATAATAAAAAAAAAAAAGACATATGGATGTAGTGTTTGGAAGTGTAGCTTCGATTGACAGACATTCACAATCACAAAACAAGCATCTGCAATGCAAAAGGTCTCGCATTACGCGAGTTTGAGCTATTGGCATTGTAAATGACAATGCCTTTTATTTATGTTTTCATTTTTAAAACATAAATAAAAGGCATTGTTATTTACAATGCCAATAGCTCAAACTTTCGCAAATGAGAGACCTATTGCATTCCAAATGCTTGAAGGCATAGCTGAGTTGCCCTCGTCTGTCTCCCATGGCCCCTAAAGAGCTCCCCGTTTGCTACGAGTTAAATAAACAAGCTGGTGGTCACAACTGCACACGAGAGGCCCTCCTGCAGTAAGAGAAACTCATTAAAGAAAATAGTGTTTACAGTCTAAAGAGGACGTACCGCGTAACAACCGAAGAAAAAGGGCCAGTCCTCATGGGTGGGTACAAATAAAGACAAGGCGGGACTAAGGAGGGACTAACAAGCCTAATAACGAATCACAAGCCAGCATTTACGAAGGACAATGACACAAGTCAATGACAAATATGAGCGGAGAGTGGGCGGGGCTTCAAGTACATACTCCAATACAGCATGGCTCGCAGGGCCAGGCATGCACTGCCCAGGCTCGACCTTCACAACTGGCATTCCCACTGCAATATTGAAAGTCAAAGCACTGCTCTCAGAAGTTTCAGCACTCATTGGGTGAAATCAAATATTTTCAACTTAATTCCCCTGTTTTGTCCCAACTTTCCTTTTTCTGTGGGTGTAAGTTCCGGGCTAGTTCTTGCCCCGCTGGCTCTGCTGAGGAAGAGAAATGGGACGCAGTGCAGGACTTGAGAAGGACAGAGGTGTAAAGAGAATGGCATAGCGAGTGAGTTGAAGAAGGGCGGTAGAGGTGAGGTAGAGAGATATGTGACATAGGGAAAGATGTAAGGTGAAGAAGCAAAGGTGAAGTAGCCAGAATGAAGGATACGAAGAGGCAAAAAAGGTAAAAGGTCAGGCGAGAAAGAGAAGTAGAGAGGTAGGTGAGGTTTTAGAGTGAGGTAAAGGCACAGGTTAGGAGAAGGAAATGTTTAAAGAAGGGTAGAGGTAGAGAAAGGTAACTGTATACAGTAAGAGGTGAGGTATTGAGATAATTCTAGAGTGATGCAAGGAAGAAACAGAGTGGTCAAAAGAGGAAAGAGCAAAATGAGAAGTGAAGTAAAGAAATACAGGTCAGGTAAAATAAGTGGTGAGGTATAGAACAAGGTAGATCAAGAAGGGAATGGGCCGAAAGAGAGATGTGTTACTTTTGTTTTTCTTTCACAATTTTATAGAGCGTGAACTTGACCCAAATCGGGTATCAGAGCGCTTTACATAGCACCAGTTGCATAACATGAGGACACATTCATTTTTGTTATGCATGGGGAGATAAAGTGATTTGCCCAGAATCACAGGATGTTCAGCGTCATTGCTGAGACTCGAACCCAGGTCCCCAGATTCGAGGTCGACTGCCCTAGCCGCTAGGCCAACTCCTCTCCCCTGGGAAAAGCAATGAATAAGAGACAAAAGTGATGTATATAAAGAAAGGCGTGGGTGATACTGAGGTATAGAGAGAGTGGTAAGGTAAAAACAGCGAGCTGCAGAGAGAGGCGATAGAGAGGGGTAGAGATAGGCACAAAGCGGAGAGGGAGAGGCAAGGTAGACAGCAGAAGGCGGAGTTGAGTAATGTAGAAGTAAAGAAAGAATGAAAGTGTGATGACAGATAGGGAGGGAGAAGATGGAGTCAGCAGTGTCGAAGGTAGGGATAGATGGAGGTGGAAAAAGACCACCTTATTGTAGGGGCCCTTGGAAGATGGGGCCCCTGGACAAGGGCCTCTTTGCCCATCCCGTAAAACTTTCTGCTTTTCTGCAGACTTGCACCAGCAGGCATGCATGTCTACGTTACATGTAGTGTTATTAAAGTGAATTGATATGTACTCTACATACATGTGTGTGACGTGTGCATAATGTATGAGACAAATGTGTCCATTGCACGCATATATTTCCAGAAAGGGTTTGGAAAACCGTGTGTGAACAGGAACAACCGCGAGTTGCCAGAGCTATGCACTGCAAAGTTTGTCATCACTAACAAAGAAGTTATATTTTGGGCACTCGCATACCTATCGGATTAACACAGTTGTCATTATGACATGCACACATTACACGTTATTCACAAGGAAATGCACGTGAGTTCCTACTTAAGCGTAACTTGCATCCTTGTGAATCAACTGCACAGTGACTTCTAGAGGTGCAGACAGTTTTCAAGAGGATATGACAGTTTTTACTACACATGCAGCATAGGCAATTATGTTGAAGTAACCATTTCGGCGATTACTTCTTTTGTATAAGTATTTTATTTTATTTTATATCTTCCTTGCATGCGTCCCTCTTTCTACATCCCTCGCCATACACACCCACTTCAAGCTATGTGCCCTTATGTGGCCCTACATGGCATTCCAAGATTTAATCAGATCTCGTGGCACCATTCTTCACATTCCGCCCTCAGCCTCTTGGGTTATCTCTGCTTCTGTTTATCATCTTAAAAGTCTTCCATGCTTCCGACCTTGGCGTCACATGGGTCTCCTCCACCACCTTCATCTCTGGCCTGCATGCCGTGGTCTACTCAACGCGATGCAACCCCCCCTTGAAGTATTGCCTCCTCGCTGAGATGCCATGTACACGGGTTTCTCGTCTCACACCTTGATAGCTGAATTCTCTGACTTCCAATATGGCTGCCAGGCAATCGCCCATCACAATCCATCCTCAGCGGTACACCAAATCAGTTAAAAAAAAGGCCCTATCAGGATATGTCTTAGTATCTCTTGTCAATGCTTTATGTATCAATTATCTCATTCTCAGAAGGATTCCACATCACCACCATGTTCCTTGCTCTACTTCCTGTTGTGCTTTCAAACCCCCATACTGTCTCTTTCTCTGTCTTCTAAATGAATGCCTATAGCTATCTCTGTCTTTGCCACTGCCCACTGGCTCTGCAGTTATCTCTATTGTTACATAAGCCAAACCCTCAAACCTCCTCACTCAAAAATCTCAACCTTTTCTGTATTTTAACATCCAGTCCTGCCAACGAGGACTACGCCAACGCGTAGGCAAAACTGTCAAAAAGTGCCAAATGTAGCAAAAATGATGTGACATTACACAAAATTTACTTGTTGATGTCTTGCATAAAAATGAATGTGAGGGCATTCCCTGTGTCCAGGTGTCACTCAAGACCGGCAGGGGAGTATTTTGAAAAGAAAACGCCCGCTACTTTGTGGTTTTACTGTTATAGCAAAAAATATCCTTCCTAAAAAAGATGGCTGCAGTCCAAAGTCAAGCGATCTTTTGGGCCATTCATATTAAATGAAATTTGAGAAGTACGCAAGATGTGGTAAATGTAAAACAAAAAAACAAAATAATCTCAAGTGTTTATCCCATCAAACAGCTTTCTGCCTTTCATTCACACATAAACCTGTTTTTTAGCACACAGGGCCTCAAAAACCCCATACACTTATATTCACAAGTGATTGCACTTAAACATCCACCAATACTATGTAAACAAGCATTGGCATAGCCAATCGGTCTCGCCTTTGGGACCTTATAAGTGTTTGCCATGCAACAGTTGCATAACTAAATACTCATAAGGTCCCAAAAGCTAGACCTATTGGCTATGCCAAGCGACCGTGCGGCCTCGAAAGTGAAAGTAATCGCGGTAAAGCACGGCGCGCGCGCGCCCGCGCACATGCACTGTAGCTCTAGGCTGACCTGGTAGCACTTTTTGGAGCCCTCTCAATAAGTCTCGCCAGACCAGCGCATGCGCTGGATCAGGCGAGACCTAAAAAGTGATTACATGAAAAAGTAATGTATTTAAGTGCCACTTGTTGCCAACGCCTCCACAGAGGTGTGGGTGTGGTTGGACATGCTATACCAAACTTTGCCATCAAGATTACATAGTGTAGTGACATCCAGCTGGTGAGTGACCTCTAATGAAGGTAGGCATCTATATTTAAAAAAAATCTGATTCTAAGTGATGTTAGCGGACTTAATTTTAGTTGTTGTGTTACAACTAATGTAGTATCTGTACGTGTGTTGTTTACTGTTTTTATTAGGGTAGCTTGTATTATTTTATCCGACTGTTTAATATGTGTTTTAAGCTTAAACATGATACACATACATTAAAAGGAAAGTGTTTACTAATAGGTGTGTTTGTAGATTCCACCCTGCAGTTGTTTTTGAAGTTGTAGGTGGTCTTGTTGTTTTCCTAATGTCTTAGTGCATTCCAGGCATCTGCACCTTTGACCTGTGGGTTGCTCGTTTGTTTAGCTTTGCCGCAGCATTATTTAATGTCAAAAGTATGAAAAATGCACGTTCGAATTAGTTGCAGTGTACAATTCTCAGCTCAGAGCCGGCCATACATATTGCATGTAAACAAACATCTGTCTACTTGTGGTGGAATTTCTCGTATGCATCATAATCTAGTAAGGTCTTCAAGGTCTTGACAGCTTGGAATTGATTAAACCAGACTAAACAGAATGTTCTCCTTGGGGGTCAAACTATCCGAAGGAGGGCGGCTTCAGTCGAGGAATGCGGTAATACCCGTAACAGGAAGCTGGCGTGCAGTAGGGGATGCATGCAGGGGGCAAACAGCAAGCCCCAGGCATTGTTTTGTGTTACACAGCAACTAGGCTGACTGGTTTCTTTTAAGTCATTTCAAAGCCAGGTTGAAGATCAGATTGAGACAGTGTGTTGTCAGTTCAAAGCTCAAAAACTCATCCTGAAATGTGTAAGAACTGTGAACCCTGGGGGACTGAGGTGGAGTTAGGAATGTGTTGCCATTGCAAAGAAAATTGGCTACACGCTTCTTACAGAAATGGCGACGAGGCACGGCATATGAACTGGTCGGACAGCAGCTTCATCGGAAGGGTGCAAGGGACCTCAGTGCAAATTAAGTAAAGTGGGGTCCCTGCATCACAACAGCTATAACTGGATGCAGTGGGCCCCTCACACTCCTGGCCCCCAGTCAGTGCTTAATATGAACCGATGGTTGCAGATAGCGCCCACCACATTTTTAAGGAGCTGATTTATTGTTTAATTCTGATTATCAAAAGAAGAACAAGAGTTTGACTCATAACGACAGAGAAAGTCAGAACAGGGAGAACAAGAAGGAAAAACAATGAGAAATAGCAAAAGCAGGGGTGAAAAAGAACCTGAAAGTGAAAGATACAGGGGCAAGGAGTGTGTGGTGGTGGATGAAAGAGACATGAGGTGGAATCAAGACCAGACAGCTTCGATATTCGGCAACTCAACCTTTGGCAGTGCCAGTCTTGGGCTTCTGAGGAAAGTCGGGCCCCAGTTCTAATTCTTTTACAAATGAAGCACTGCTTCAGTTCCACTGCGTCGGCTTCCCTACTGCTATCCGCCCCTGTAGGCCAGCATGACTTATCTGTGACAGTGGCCCTCAAACTACCAGTGGAACATCTCTACAGGCAGGGCTTTAAGTGGGCCGGGTCCTGCCGGTGCTGAGCACCGGCAGTTCTTAAAAGCAGGTGCCGAGACGGGTCCTATCGTGCTCTCCATTTTTACCATCAGGGTGGGGCAAAAAAAACTTAACTCTGCATCTGTGACTACTTTTGATGTAGCTTCAAAGTGACTCATTTTTCAGTTTTATATAGCACGAACTTGGAGCAAACATGAGCACCAGTTACATTGTATAAGGACGTTTTGAATCACAGGATGATGAGCCGGCGTGAGGCTCGAACCTGCTTTCTCAGTTCAAAAGTCAGCAGCTCTAGCCTTACGCCACTACCTCGCCCACAAGAATGGAAGCATTTTCAATATTATATACAACGAAGTCATAGTTATTGCTTATTTATCTTATGCAAATTACAACCATTGACAAAGCCAGTAGCCCTGGCTTGTTCTATGTGTAATGTTACTTGTTGTGTTATATATATCTGGATGAATGGACTAACGCAGCAACATACCAGTGGGGCAGCACACTATGCTAAGTACAGATTTTTAGCTTTAGTATTTTAAGCCACGCCCTTAATTACATCGGCCACGCCCCTATGGGAGACCCCCCAGTTGTTTCTTCCCACTTAAAGCCCTGTCTACAGGGATGTGCAAAGGCATGTTCGGTGGGTAGAAAGAAAGATCGCTAGTTAGATAAGTGAAAAAAGAAAAGATTATTGGAAGGAAGGGTGAAAGGAAGGTGGGAATGGTGATAAGAATTTAGGATGATTGGGAGGATGAGAGGTGGATGGATAGGTGGATGGGCAGTTGAAACGATGAATAGACAGCAGAGTAATTGAAAAGTGATTGTGTGAATAGATGGATGGGCAAAAGGATCAACTGATAGCTTGATGGATTTATTGATCCATGGCTAAGTCAAAGGATGGATGCATGCACAGATGGTTTGATGGAAAGGCCCCTGGATTGCTAACCGACCTAATAACTTGTTTCTCCCTTACTGACATGGAAGACGTGTTCCTGGGTGACTTCAATATCCACTGGAACAACCCAGAAGACACTACAACCCAGATCCTCTCCAACCTGCTTGAAATTACTAACCTCAAACAACTCTGCGATGAACCAACACACATCAAAGGAGCAACTCTGGATACGATCATTACCAAAAATGAGCTGGTCTCCTTGAGATCAATTTCTCCCACTGACTGGTCCGACCACCACCTCATACTGTTTAATATTGACTCGCATGTCAGAAACCAACCAATACGACCTGACAAACCTAAGCACTGGACCAGGAACATCAAAGGAGTCCCCATAACTGAACTGGAATCCAGGATTCATGCCCATCTACAACCTCAACCTTCCACTATGACGACCGACTACCTCACAGCCCACTTTAATTCCACAATGACAGAGGTGTTAGATCAAGTAGCACCACTCAAACTCAAACATTTGAGAACTACCAAATCTAAATCTTGGTTCAATATGGATCTTAATAATGAAAGAAGACAACTCAGACAATCAGAACGAACTTGGAGACTAAACCCTTCGACTCTTCACCTAGAATAACTTCGATCAACCCGGTCGGCATATAAAAAACACAGCCAACTAGACCAGGCGAAGACTAGACCTAGAGAACTCTTCAACATTGTCAAAAGTCAAACAAACGGCACCCCCCACTAGAAATAAAAGCCACCAAAGATCGATGTGAAGACATCGCATGCTTCTTCACTGACAAAGTCACAAAATTTGAGCAATCCTTCACCCAAACCTCAAACCCTTCCTCCCTTGCAACCTGCCCCCCTTTAACCATCCCGAACCATACAGATCGAAATCCTACCACGGAAAACCAGACCCGCTTCCAACTGAAAAATGACGCTAATTGGTTGAACTTTGAACCCATGTCAGAAATCGAAGTCTTCAATATAATTGCAAGCCTAAAGCCTTCTCCCCACACTATAGACCCCCTCCCATCCACAATAGTAAAAAAACTCAACCACATCATTGCCCCTGTCTGGACGAAAATCATCAACTCCTCTCTCACATCAGGTTGTGTCCTAGACTCCCTTCAGCTAGGACAAATCACACCCTTACTCATGAAACCAGGGGCCGACCCCAACGAGCTCAACAACCTCAGACCTATCTCCAACCTTCCGTTCCTAGCTAGAACTTTGGAGAAGTGCGTTCTCCAACAACTTAACAAACTTCACAAACATATTGACAACTTCAACCTCCTCGACACCTTTGAGTCGGGTTTCAGGAAAGGTTGTAGCACCGAAACAGCGATGCTCAATGTTGCAGATGATATCCACAGAGCCTTAGATGAAGGTACTGCCTGCCTCCTCATCCTTATTGACTTATCAGCGGCATTTGACACAGTAAACCATCAAGCTTTACTTGAGACTCTGAAGAGCCAATGTGGCATTAATGGCACAGAACTAGAATGATTCACTTCCTTCCTACAGCACCGTTCGCAACAGATTAAAATCAACTCCTGCCTCTCTGTACCAACACGAGTCAAACTTGGAGTCCCGCAAGGATCGATCCTTTCACCATCCCTCTTCAATCTCTTCATGGAAACCCTTGCAATTATTTTGAAACAAGCAGGGGTTCATTACCACCTATATGCTGATGACACACAAATATACTACAAAATCAAATCGCCCAGTGACGTCCGACACCTCAATGTCACGCTTACCAAGATCAAAACCTGGTTTAAAGCAAACCACTTAAAACTGAACCCAGACAACATGGAATTAGTACTGTTCTCTCAAAAAAGTAGCCACCAACCAATTCAAGTCTAGCTCAAGGAGGTGGATGCTCTAAACTGCTCCCTCGTCCTAGCCGACTCAGTAAAGTCACTAGGCATTACGCTGGACAAGAACTTGTCAATGAAGGACCACATAAAGAACTCTGCAAAAAGTGCACTTTACTCCCTAAAACACCTCAAGAAAATTAAACCTTTCATTCCTTAAGACGATCTCAAGACAATTGTACAATCCCTCGTCCTTTCTAAACTGGACTATGGAAACGCCATCCTAACAGGGTCACCAAAAGCTCACCTAGCCCCACTAAGGTCAGTCCTTAACATGGTAGCCCGACTCATAACTGATGTAAAAAGATTTGAACACATCTCACCAACCCTCTACGCACTCAACTGGCATCCCATGGAAGGTAGATGTTTTTTCAAACTGGCCTGCATCACTCACAAGACCCTTCACAACCAATCCCCAATCTACCTAAACAGCAAACTAGAAGAAGCAGGGAAATCCAGAACTCTGAGAAGCACCAACCTCCTTCTGCTCATCCCTCCGAAACTGAAAAAGAAAACGACCCAGTACCGGTCCTTCTCTGGCAACGTACCCAGGATGTGGATCGCACTCCCGATCGACCTCAGATGCAACCCCTCCTTCTCTTGCTTCAAAAAGGACCTGAAACTCTTTCTTCTCAACCAATACTTTTCCGACCAAGGCAACCGTCCCAGGCATGAATAATCTAGTAGACTCCCAGCTCACTTTGTCCTTCAAGGATGGTGATTTTCTGACTGTGTCAGCCACCTGTGTCCTTCTCCCCTCACTGGATACATAAGTATTATGTCTTTATGCATCCTCATGTACAGCGATGTTATGCAATTCTTTTTTTTCTCCTTTGTGTATGTAAAGCGCTCTGCTACCCACGGGTCTAGCTAGCGCTATATAACACTTTATCAATAAAATAAATAAGATGCGATGATAATCTATTGAATGATGGATGAAAGAACGAATGGTGGATATCATTGGTGGATGACAGGATGAATAGATAGATGATTGGATAGAAGAGTCAAGGGAGCTCTTCTACGGAGGATCAGGCGCACGTGCTTTGCTTGCACGGTGCCATCTGCACTTTGGTTCAGAGTGGGGGGTACTTTAATTTTCTGGCTACTCCCTTATTGGATGCCTAGCAACTATGTTGCCGAAGGGATTGTTTACACTTCAGAGTGGCTCTTCAGTCCTTGGTTTGTGTTTCAGATTATGCCAGGCGAATGTTTACCTTCATGCTTTTTATTAATTCACGAGTCACGCCTCACCGCCCCCTCTGGTTAATCGAAAACGTCTGTGCTGTTTTTTGAAGCGACCGGAGTCAGAGCTACAGACCGAAATTTGTTTGGAATTAGGCTCAGAATACAATTCCTCAAAAAGCAAGGGGGTTGGCTTTTCCTCTGAATCGAGCAATCGTGCGCCATTAAAAACGATGAAGTCGGCAGCGACTTCATCACTATCGCATCTCATGCTTTTATTCCTCCAGGCTCCACATATCACAACCGGGCGCAGATTGATGACGTCAGCTGTCAATCACAGCAGGAGTTTAAAGCGTAAGGCAGCTTGTGCAGCGCAACAGATGCTCGCCCCAACGAAACAGCTTTACAAACGGCCTTTAAACCGACGTGCATTAACGTGCAAGATGTCACGTGAAGGTATTTCCTATGTGGCGCTTCGATATAAAATATATGTGATGTGCCCAAGAGGACACATGCAGATTTGGACAGACGCATTGCAGAAGCAGTTAAGTATTTTTTCGCACGTGCGTGCATGTGTGCGCGCACACAAAACACCTCGCCTCCCGCCCCTAATTTCACCAATTTAAAGTTGACTTTGGCTTACTTGCATTCGACGCACAACATTTATCAGTTGATCTTGTTAGGGCCTTTGTGATTGTTCATCACTTCACCCGTCTGTAGATTTTGTTCATTTTCCCGTTTGCATGCACACGCCCGCCCTCCCGTTTTGTTTTTTCAAAGGGCTGGAACATAAACTCGACTTCACTGAGAACAAAGGTGAAACTTCCGCTTCCGGCTCACCTGTTAGCACAGGTTTTCCTCGCATTTTATCTGGTACTTTAAAAATTTCAACAAAACGTGAAAAGATGATGCACCAGTGAGTAACTGCGCTCATCTCTGTCATTTATGTCAGGGCTGGGGCCCTGGGAATTGAGCCAGGAATAGTTTTAATAAAAATAAATCTGTGTTGCTAAGACAGAAAACACCATGTCTGCCGAGTTATTGGCTGGCGTCATTTTCAAGAGAGGAAACATATACTCCAGGCGTTTATAGCTTTTGCCAAAAAATCCCCTTTCAAAGCCGAGTAGTTGTTGACTTTTCTAGAACGTGCACCGACCATTAATTCCTTTGGCCACGTCCAGCAGACAGGCTGTCTGTGCTGCAGTGCAGACCCGAGGGAAGGCTGCCCGCCAGTGTTGATCTTCATGTGAAATTGACTTCTGAAGTCTGACGTTTAATGATAAAATGACTACTTATGCTAACAGAATTATATGGACATTTAAGGTGAGGTCATAGCGTGCCTGGATGAAGATGGTTATTCATCGCAGGTTTCCTTAACCCATGTACTGCTTGTCGATCCATCACGTTGGTCTGTGGCCTTTTGACTATCACTGACTGGCCAGCAGAGATGGCATGGTTCATGATTGTCAATAATCATCTTAAACATCATCATGATGGGAGCTCAGTTCAAGACAATTAAGTGACTCAGGGCTAATAATGGCTGGTATGAATAAATGGCGTTACAACGCAAACAATTACAACGCATGCCTTTACAACGTGGGTTTTACATCGCAGCTACCTTTACAACGCATGCCATTACAACACATTTCTAGAAACTACCTTTACAACGCATTCCATTACCACACTTACCATTACAACGCATACCTTTACAACGCATGATACTTTTAGGGTAACAGTGGGGTAAGTGTTGGAGAGTGTACGGATAAAAATTACTATTCCTACTCCAGTGAGTGCAACAGTAGGGTAAGTGTTGGATAGTGTAGGGGCAAAAATTACTATTCCCAATCCAGTGAGTGCAACAGTAGGGTAAGTGTTGGATAGTGTAGGGGCAAAAATTACTATTCCCGCTCCAGTGAGTACAACAGTAGGGTAAGTGTTGGATAGTTTAGGGGTAAAAATTACTATTTCTATGTACCCCCAAACCGATACCCACCCTAAATAAAAAAAAATCCATTACTTGCCTTATAATGCGTTGTAATGGCATGCGTTGTAATGCTATGCGTTGTAATGGCATGCGTTGTAGTGACATGCCTTGTAATGTCTGCGTTGTAATGGCATGCAATGTAAATGCAGTCGCGTTGTAACAGCCACGTTGTAAAAGCAGTGCTTTTGTAATGACTGCGTTGTAATGGTTGTTTCCCGCTGGTATAAGCCTTCTGCTCCAAGATTCCAATGTTTGTCTTTGTGTTTCTCCCTTTTTAATTTTAAATATTTCTTTGAATGTTCTAAAAGCCTCATAGTCCTTCTGCTTTGGGATATACCAGCTGTTAAATGTCCTCTCTCTCGTTATAGGACCTATAACTCTGGTTCTGGGCCTTAAACAACTGGTATAGCCTTCGACAGCAGGCTCTAGGGCTAGAGAAGCTGTCTGAAGTCTTGCATATCTCCTGGTTGCAAATTCCAGAGTAGGCTCATCAAAATTTAAATTGCACTGGAAAACTTTGTGAAATTACCAAATTTAGTGTTATGGGAAGTTCTCAAAACTTGTCAGAATTTCATATTATGCAATTTTCCATTATATTTACCTGCAGGAAACTGGTTTGTGCAGAAAAGTCCTGGTCGACAGACATTTTCTGCTCAGACCAGCCTGCTGCCAGTATTTAGCTTGATGTTTTTACTAGAAGTATGTCTGGATGAAAAAGAAAGTAATGTGAGATAGTGTTATGCTATATCTCACCCAAGAAGTGTAAGTTAGCCTAATTTCATAAAGTTTACACGTAATTTCTAGAAACGTTACACAACAAAATTGCAGACTTTTTGCACAACCCTACGAAATACAAGCAGAGAAAGAGCCACTAAGATGTAGATTTATGACAGTGAAGTAAGTTCCCAAACATCATCCAAGCGTTGAATTTTTAGTAGTGGCAAGGATTCAGTGCAATCTAAGAAGCATAGAGAAATATATTGTCTCTTGGGGACATAGGCAACACAATTTTAGAACTGCCAAGCATCAACACATTGCAGTGACCCAGATTGCAACCGATAATCGCTCTAACAATGGTGGCCATGTGCTTTCCACACAATGGTGAGTTTATACTATGCAACAGCTTTATACCATAGTTAGATAACAGTCGGAGAGCGTCACGACAGTGTCAAAATGACTCACTTTAGAAAAAGTAGAGTAAAAAATGACTCCAAACATGTAAACACTGAATTGGGGTTAAGAATATTATCCACAATTAGCCATAGCTCCTTTGCTATTTTATTCACTTTTTCCTGGTGCCTAAAAGCAGCAGTAGCTCAGTTGAATTCTTATTTACACTAAACCTTTTCTATTTGTACATGGGAGAATGATGGAGAACATGGATTTAAGAACAGCGCATCCCTTATTAGGAAAGCAAGATAACTTGAACATGATTTAGGTGTCATACACATAATTATGAAATGACTCTAAGACTTGGGAGAAGTTGATGGAGGAACAGAACATAGATGTTTTAAAAGTCAGATAAATACGGAAGCCCTGCAGGGCTCTACTTCTAATCTTAGTTGCCACCAAGTGCCCCCTTTAACAAAAAAATGAGGGAAACCAGGCGTTCAGGGACGGCTTTAGGGCAGTGTGACTGGTGCAGCCGCACTGGGCGCAGACCTTTGGAGGGGGCGCTGACCTTAGGGATTGGCGCTGTGTTTAGCAAAAATGTATGATTGGAGAGATGAGGGGCACTTATGCCCGGACGTAGTGAGGGATTCCGAGGAGGCGTTCATGTGGTGTGGGGGGGCCAAAAATCATTCTCGCACCAGGCACCACCAGCACTAAAGCCGACCCTGCAGGCATTCCTCGCTCGAACATCCCATCACATTCTTAATTCTAGGCAATATAAAAGACCCGTGAGCATGTGGACTTCTGCCGAGATCTCCAGCAGTACGAGCAAGTCTGTTGATCCATTTATCCAGAGTGTTCAAGTTGGGGGCACCTTAACAAAATCTAACTGCAGTTGGGTTGTGAATGTCATCTCCAAGACCTCTAGCAGAAGGATAATACTAGTAATAGTTTGGCAAGTGTTGCATTCAGTGGGATCCAAAGATTAGCCATTCTTTATTAGGGAGTGACCCGGTGCCTGCTTAGGGACCTCTGGGATACACTTGTTATCAAAAGAGCAAATAGTGAACTGTGTTACGACTGATAGAAACAGTTCAAATAGTGCAAGGAGAATGGAGCAGCAGGGGCAAATTTAGGAGGTAAATCCGGAGATAGAATCCTACTGCTTCAGTCATGTTCCAAAAAAATGACTTTTGTTTGGGAGAGCTTCAGCCATTTGTGTTTATTTTAAAATACCTGGCTGGTGGAGTATTTAAGGTGTGTTTGAAGTGACACTTCAAACACACCTTGGAAGTGCTGTACTTCAGGCTCTGCGAGCTGGAAGATCTGCTTGACCGACAGATGCATCAATCATGTCAATTTTGTGTTTGATTGCTGCCTCTGTTCTTTTAAGGGAAAATGGCTAAAATCAGTTCAATTATGGAGGTCTAACACCCCTTCCAGGCCTCCATCACTACTTTCTTAGTCATTTTGTAGTATTCACAGAGGGAATCCTGCCTCTTTAATATGCATCAAGCTGGATGTTGGCAACACCTAGTGAATGGCCCTTTTGTGAATTAGTATGTTCATCGCAACACAAAAGTATCCTTGGGTCACATCTTAGACGCAGCACAAAAATTGTGTCTGAGATGTGGCTCAGAGAATAGCACATGAGTCCCCTGGATTCATAGAACTGAAATAATTCCAAACTCTAGCAACCACTTACACCTCCCTTACCCCTGAGATTCCAAGTCCTTCCCAAGTTGTAGTTGTGATCTGAGCTTGGTCCGCCCTACAGAGTGCTTAAGGTTGCTCAATATTGATCATGGCAACTTTGGCATTTACCTGCCATTGGGTGGCACTGCACACGTGGGACACATGGTGCTCTCTATGGTGCACACATCGAGCAGCTAAGGTACGTATGTAGGCAGTTGACCTATTGCGTGTAATTCCGCATTTTCTTGTGAGTCATGTGGTATTTAAATGGGTTGTGAGAAATCTGCATAATTTGTAGTTGCATAATTACGCAGAATTTCGGAACAGTTATGAGAACATTATACGTAATTGTGCGAAATGCAAAACTGGCATTTGGCGCTATATTTTAGCATAAAATGAGCCCTTCCAGTTTGAACACAAAAGACATTTCGTGCTAAAGAAATATACCACAAAAAACATAAGCGCCGCCAACAATAGTTTCTCGCGTTCAGGTCATTCATGTTTTTTCCCCTGCTCTCATGCAACATTTTTGCAGCATACGCGTAATTGCATGATTTCACATAATAGTGAAATGTAGGGAATTTCGCATTAAAAGCATGTTGCTAAATTACACAAGATTATGTCAGTACAAGAGAATTTTCTCCAAGGCCTAATTTATGCAATGTAATGCTTGAAGTTTACTTAGTGGAGACATTTGCCCTCTGTACGAGGATGGTAGCAGTATTTTAAGAGGATCGTCACCCTCTTATTAGTTTATTTGAGGTTTTGTTTCTAGTGTGGTGTGGTTTCTGAGAGTAGAGTAAGTGGTTGGAATGCATATCGTTTTCAAATTTGCAAGCCAAACCCAATTTCTTCCACTCAAGAACAGGGATTACGGTAGATAATTTACCGCAATATTCCAGCCTCCCAGTCTTCACATCTTCAGGGTTCTGACAGTGTTATTGGGCATCAGACCAACCCTGTCTATTACTTTGCAGCCATTATTTGCAGAAGCAGGAATATAAAACCGCAGCCACGGCTTGCTCACTGATATTTCCATCAGCCACATGCTGAACTACGGATTCGCGAGCAGTGGGCTCTGCATTTCTTCCCCACCAGCACAGAGAGTACCTTCATCCATCTCACTAGCTCTCAGATCTTCCCCCATCATCTTACTAGACCACCAAGTCTCCCCTCTATCAAAATGAACAGACCTTCTCCACCCATCCTTGAAAAGTCTGTGGCCCACCAGCCGTGCTTTATTGGAGTTTGAAAATGGATTCCTACTTTCTTCACCAACCATTAGTGCTGTTGTGCCAGCAGTGACCAAGAGCAGCTAATCCCCACCCAGAAAAATGGTTTGTGATACCTTCGTAATGAGATCTTGGGTAAAGAAAATAGAAAAAGTACAGTCCATGGCACCTTCTGCCAAGCAAACATAAGGCCAGTATGGCAAGCTGAAATGTACCATTTACTGTTTTAACAGAAAACCACTTCGAAGTTCAAAGTGAATAATAAAGGGAATGTGTGGCAAGTTCCTCAGGTACTTTCAGTAAAAAATAAGTCTAGTGTAAAAGTTCTCTAAAATTCTCAGCAGTAACTGTGGATTTGAAGTCAAACTTCCTAAAGTTTCCCACCTTGAAGTAAGGCTATCAGGCCAAGCTTGAACAGGAATCCTTAGTTAAAAAACTGCGAGCATTTTAAAGATAAACTCTCATTGGTACACTCAACAATAGAAATAGAAGAAAGCCTAGAATGAAACACTGTAACAGTTCCACCCACGACCAAAGTAGCAGCCCTACCACAGCAAGTGTCCACTAGAACCTGCCAATCGCTACAGAAACAGTAACTTACAAACATTTTTGCAGGTTCTTCCATCTTGGACTTGCCTTGCTTATGCCACAAGCCTCAGTTTGCGATGATTTATAAGACTGAACAAATAACAACTTGCATGCTCCCTTGAACCAGGTGAGGAAACATAAATATTATTCCAAAAAGATAAGCTACTTTTATTTTTACCAAAGCATATCAACAAAAGGCGCTGCTCTTTGAATCACTAAAACCGACAATATCTTCATCAATTAACAAAAGTGGTGAAATGTTTAATGCGTGTAAATACCACAGCCTGTCCTGCATTCTTGCAAGATAGTGGGGAAATAATGCTGTACAGCAATACCATGTTCATTCAGCTTCTAACTGACAAGCGATTGACATTGGCCTTGATATTTCATAGTCATAAAAAGCGATATCAGGCATCAGGTGCCCTGCATTTGGTATTGCATTGTAGCATTTATATAGTGCGTACTAGCCCTTTGTGGGGAGCAGAAGCGCTTGCCTACATGAGTAGCATGCTACCCCATAGAGTACATAGAAGTTTAAGGACTCACAAGAGCCCATTAAGCTGGTAGAAAGTTGACAGCAATGTTAAAATGTGCAAGGTATGTAGATTTACAAGTCACATGCAAAATATAATATTTTACATCATTTACATAGAGGCATTTTAGAGACCAACACATTGCTCTATATGCTTTAACACCCGTGAGGTGTGGGATGATCGTGATGTATTATGGATATCACACCCCATTATAAATGTTACAGCTGTGCTTCAAAGTGGAGGCAAAGATGATGCCTTGAGGGTGCAGGGGGCGGTACAATGAAGATCCACCTCAGCATTCGAACTAAGCAAGCGGATGCCTCTCTCTTCCACGTAAGTGAAGGGAGCAACTTCTGACTTGAACCAAGACATTCAGTCCTTCATTATTAAATTCATTTATTAAATTAATGACAGGAACACCCACTTGTCACTAGGGTGTTTTGTTTGGTATCAGTACTCGTTTGCAACTATTCAGTAAAGGAGGTTATCTTGAGTGCGCCATTAGTGCTCACCAGAGGCTGGTTCAACTCTCGCTAGGTAACTCCAATGTAAATGATGTTGTGAGCCGGCCTGTCTCCTTATCTGGCTGGCAGGAATACACAGCCAGTCAGTGATACAGCATTGTGCATTGGCCTTGATCCTCAGCTTCATGGCCAAGCCCCACCCCAGATCCCTGGAAGACTACCCATCTTGCGGAATAGTGAGGGTTAGGAAGTGGAGTTGCTCTATCCTCCTTGGCAGCCATCTTTCGGATATCAATGGCCAGCTAACTTTCTATAAACCTATTCACCGCAGGGCAGCTGACCAAGCCAGCATATGCTATCGCCCATTAAAACACATATTAAATCACATTTTTAATCCACCCACGATCCCCCACTAAATCCTTGGCAACCCAAATTCTATCAGCGGCATCAGCGTTCTTGGCAAATTTGTGGAAATATTGTTTTTGCAGTTCCACCATCCTGGAGGGTGGGCGGACATAGCTGGGGCCATAAATTGTCTTGGTATGAAATCTCCTCGGGCCCCATCCAGCAGACATTCTCTCTTCTTTACTTCTGCACAAGAAAGCACTAAACTCAAAATAGGATGTCCCTAAACGCTCAGGCGTTCCGCTCGCCAATTGGCGCAGGTTCACAGGGCCTATTTAATAGCTGAAACGAGCAAAACAGTCATGCTTTGCAGCTGACAGCAATGTTTTGAAGTAATGCGGCCTAGAGCTCTGGGCCTGACGGAGTGATCACTCATATCACGCAAACACTAGATATTTGTGTTCCTTTGCCAGATATTATTTCTGGCGCGCGCGCTCCTAGCTCGGAGTTTCTTTTTGAGCTGCCGACAGTACACATAGTCCACATGCCTCGGTAGGACTCTAGGCTTCTCTCGCCTGCTCTCTCCCTCGTGCGCTCCCCAAACCAGGAAACTTGAGACTTGGGTTGCAGATGCCATTGGCAGAGGCCTTCAAACATAAAAATTCATATGGAGCGGAGATGATCCGGGAAGTGCCGGAATGTGTATTCTCGGGAACGCTTGAGTTTGAGAAAACATTGTTTCTTTTTTTTATGTGGAACAAATGATTGTCTTCTAGCCTTCCACTCCCATATAAGAGCATTTTTGTCCCTCCCAGTTTTTTTTTCTTTGTGCCGCAAATGGAACCTTGCCCGGAGGAAAAGTATTTTTTTTTATTGCTTTCTTGTTATACATCCCAAAGAAATGCAGTTTGCTGATAAAAGTGATAATTCTGCGCTTTTGTAAAAAAAAGAATGAAAGTCAAGGACGATGGACGGACAAGCTCACGCCTTGTCCATGTGATAATTCTTCTAGGCAAAGCACGATGCACTTTATATTATTTTGCACTTTATATAAGTCACTGAGAACTAGATTTCTCCTTCAATTATTGAGGAACTTTTGTCCACGTCCATATAGCGATGGTTTTAACTATTTACACTCATTGGCCACTACTGATATCTGTATCGTGGTAGCAAACTTTATAAGGGCCTCTATTGTGATTAGAAAGCAATATGAGTGCAATTTGCATAGGATTGCCAGGGAATGATATTGATAATTTTGCTGTCTTTTATAAGGGGGTAATATGCTGTTTTTAATTTTTCTTTGATGAAGTTTTATGAATTGTAAAAAAATGCATACTGTGAAACTTTTATGGTTCTTTGAACTGAAATAAAGTTATTCTTGACTTGACTTGAAAGTCAAATTCGTTTTTTTAGAAGTACTATGTAATAACGTGCAACATATGTAACAGCTGCTAAAAGAATTAGAACTCTTTGTTGCGTCTTCAAAGCAACCCTTGTTTCATGAGTGGCAAAGAAAGCCTGGTATGGTTTATTTTCAGATAAAAGACTTTATGTTATTTCTTTGAATTGCAGAAACGAATGCCCTCTCCTGCATTGGCACTCGTGTGCCTGAGTGCGCCCGCATGCTGCACACTATAGTATTCTATTCACTCAATTCAGAGTTCTATTACAATTTCTCTGCCATTCTATAAACTGTGCCCAGTGTATTTATGGAATTTGTGAAAACTTCTGATTTGACTGTAAATCTTAATCTCAATATAATTATTAGGCCCGGGCAAATTTTTTTTATTCTGCTCGTAGAATTGGTGTAATTTGGCAACTCCGCATTATTCTTGTAATGCAGAATTCCTACTAAATTCCAGCAATTGCCATGTGATGGAATTTTTTCTCAAACAAGGCTCCAGAAATGCGAGTTGGCGAGCGCAAATAAGATTTGGCATCCCCTTGCTCGATTTTCGGTTGCTAGGAGAACTCCCATTGAAATTTTCATAACGCGGGCGGTTTTGAGTGGGTGCATGCAAATGGCTGCGTCGCACGTAGATTTTCTACTCGAACGGCAGCAAAATCAACTCAAATGGCTGTATGCTTTTGTGCACTGCATGGTGCTGTTTGCACTATTTTTCAGCGTGGAACGCGCTACCAGCTCTAAATCACAGTGCGAACAGCAGGGCATGCTTATTTTCACTCATTGGCAGAACTCTGCAGAATCTCTCAGAGTTTTTATGGAACTCTGCAGAAATCTGCGGAGTGGAATTCAACAAGTTCTGCCCACCCCTAATATTTACATCCACATGTTCTTAAATGTCAAGCTACCAACCAATAATGATTTCACTTTTTTTTCGATTATACATAGTGCTGTGTTGCTTGTATTGTATTGCTATTCACATAGTGCTTTCTGTAGCCCGTGTGGGGCCTAGAGTGCTTAGATTATGCTTTGAAGCATTTGTTCTGTTAAAGAGCATGGTCATTCAAGAAACGAGTATCACAAACTTTGAGAGTAGGGTCATCCAATGAAGGTATATACTGTTTGTGTTGGGGCAAGGATTTTTGTCTGTTATCACAGAAGGGAAAGCTTGGTGCTCAACTCCCTGGAAAACAGAACACGCAGGTTTATTCATTATATGGCATTCGTAAGCCACCTACAGATGCCCCTCCTCTAGGGGTGGGCGGAATTTGCGAAATTCACTTTCGCAAATTATCGCGAACATTTTAAAAATCTCCGCAAACACGCGGAAATATCGCGAAGACGCAGAAGTTTTTTTCCCGCCCGTTCGCGGTATTTTCTGCGTGGTCGCGGCTCGCAAACTTACCCATGCGGTTGCTCGCGGGCACGGCCATCTTGTTTTCACTTGTCTCGCGGTGCATGATCGATCGCGAGAAGAAAGATGTGATCGCGCGACGAATGACGTTACTGCGGGCGCGAACTGTCGCGAGACAGCGCAAATGGCTACCAACAATCCAACATCTTGTGGAGAACGCGACCGGATCGGAAAAACTTGTCGGCGAATGCGGGGATTCAGGTAAGGCGATCGCGCGCACGCGAGAATGTATTATTTTACAGCGCGAGCAAGCAAAAAATTTCCGGTAAAATGCGGATTGCGGAAATGTTGACATTTTCGCGCTCTCCGCGGAACGCGAAAATGTCAAATTATCGCAATTTCCGCGAGCGGAACGGATTTTTAGCCCAGGCCTACCCTCCTCCCACCATCCCGTGGCCTGCTACCAATAGTTGTCTTAGCCTGGTCCTGGCCCAGAGTAGAGTTTCTGCAAAACAGGCGTGATTAACTGAAAAACAGCAACATATATACAGCGGTCTGCAACAGCACTTAATTAGTTTGATTTGTTTATGCTTTCTTTAGAACAGAGAGCTGTAATTGATTCTAAATGTGACCAGAGCATGTTTCAGAGTGGTATCCCTGTTCATGTGGACATGACCAAGCATGTCAGCCCACTGCAATAAATTGGTGTATCATAGAAGTATCCAATACATCTACATTTGATTCCTTTCAAGCATTTCTTTAAGGCCTGAGAGGTTAAGTTCAACAGTTACAAGGACTTTCACCATCACCCAACAATAGATGTAATAACCAGTAATCCACACAATATGTCTAAATTTATCCAGAATATTTGTGAAGAGAATACAGATCCTTAAATTCTAGGAAAGTAAAGGTGTTTTCAGTTTTTCATATAGTAACTATTTGGCACCCAATGTACATTATGTTCACATCTGAAATTGCCCCATTGTCTAATCCGTTCACTTCTGGCCATGAAGTCAAAAAGTTCTATTTCGTTTTTTGCCTTTTCAGTGGCGTGCGGGTCACAGTATTTATGGAAGCGTGAGAAAACTCTGCTGTGGTTAGCTAGGTTTGTGCTACAGAAATACCAAATGCATAAATACAAAACTGAGGTGTGACACAGTCACAAGATGTAGTAGATCTCAGGCTGCTGCTCAAGGGTGTGGTGTGAATGCTTAGATGTTATCCCTGTTTTTAGACTAAAAGTAATACTAGCATAAAATGTATAACTCGCATTACAAACTTAGATGTTTCCAGGTGCTTCAAACACAAGGTACTTCCAATACCCATCTTAGTGGTGTTCATTATAATTGACCCAGAGAAGTAAAAGGTAGCTCCTGCTGGACCCATAGATGGTCTGATTTAGCTGATTAATGTGTATTCCTGCAGAATGTGAATAATAATGGACAGTCAACCATGGTCCAGGGATACCTCCCAAATCCTCTGGCTTGGTTAACCTACTATCTTTTAAGCATCAGACTGGTTAATCAATTTAACTATTATAGTGGTTTTCAAAAGTTATTAGTGGTCATGTGATGCACTTGGCCAGAGCAATGGGTCTGGTGTGCACAGTGAAAAAAGAAATGGATCATAAATGTAGATCTACTTCCAGTACAAAGACATAGGTCTTATTGGCTCCTGTAACGGCAATGCGTGATGTTCTTTGACAGGAGTGTCACGTGAATCCTCAAAGATATGATAGGCTGTAGATTGCTAATCCTGGCTAGTGTTTTCAACTCAAAATGTACTTTAAAATCTCGTTCATGAGTCATGTGCTTTCCATTGTACACTGCTAAGTCAACAGTTTGTGTATTAGAAACATTAGTTTTATTTTGCCTAAAAGTTTCCTTGTAGATCATGTAATTAAGTTTTCATGACAAGACTCTCTTTCTTGTGTATAAAAAGCATTTTATGTAGTAACGCTGTGCATACTCTTAGTTTGTTTTCTTTGGTCATCTCCTCAAAGGCTGCTTCTATTATAAGTAAAGTCAACGGGTTCAGCAGCTCAATGTGCAGGACCTGGTGCTTTACTCTGCAAGTACAGAGTCTTCCCATTACCTTCAAAGCAGAGGGGCAGACGGTGCCTGCTGTACTTTGTATGACCTGCTAAATCAGAGACCTTTGTAGCAGGGAATAGGTTTTTACTCATTTATAGTTGGTGCACGTATAGCCAGTGGCTCATAACATTCTTGGTAAGTAGGGACTCCTTTAGGGCTCTATGCCTACATAAGGTGCCATATTTGGTCGTGTGTAAACTAATAACTCCTCATAACCATTTGCATTTTTGGTAGATCGTCTATCTTTTATAAGCAATGCATCAAATTGGTTTAATCCTGCCAAGTAAAGTAGCGAGAGACCATGATAGGGTGGAAACTAGTATCCCTCTTGCTTTGGGCCAGCCAATTGAGTTTTTGGGGCATCTACATGATACATTCGTGGCCTAGGCAGAGATTCCATCTGATTCTGCTCCTGGAAACCTCTCATCTCAAACGATCCATTATAAGATATACATGGTATCAAATTTTTTAAAAGAGCAAGGCTCTCGAAATGCATAAATCCCAATCCAAAAAGGCCCACTGTAGGTTCAAGCTGGAGAGGTAATTTCATTGGGGACAGCTTGTGGCTTAATTTTTATAACAGTTAGAAACTGAACCACACTTTGGACATCATTATAAACTGGCTCATAATCCCAGTTTGGGTGCAAATGGGCATTGTTGGTGGTTTAATTAAAATAATTAAGACGGTCGATCCGTAGGATTGGGACTGTGAATGTTCAAAAGACTGAGTCCAAAACCAAATTAACAAATCCTCACAAAACAAAATTCAAATTCAAAACCATAAAAGTTTATTCAAAATTAAGGTCATTACAGAAAACAAAAAGTAAGTAGTTCTGGAATTAGCAACACATTTCTCAATAGTAGATCTAAATAATGCAAGAGGATCAACATAAATTATTTGTCTAAAGCAAGTAAGCAGCCAGAACCAAATATAGTTAAGCAAGAGGACTAACATAGAGTCAGCTCGCTAAGCTGGTAAGTGTGGCACATATCCAAAAGACATATCTTTTAAAGTGGTTTAGACAGTAAAGCCACATACACATTTAACAGTGAGAGATGACAAAACAGAATTGAACTAGCAGTGTATCATTCTAATAAGCCAAGGAGTTTTCTGATACATAAGATACATTCAATAAGATACATCTAGAAACACCTACTTTACTGTATAATAATGAATGAGGTAGGCATAGGAAATGAAGGCTATGGCATGACATTTATGTATCACAGAAATAGAATAGACAGCTCTACCAATGAATGGCCCATAGGAAAGACTCAAGCAAAAGACCTGGAAAGATAAAAAGACAAGAACATCCTGAACATGGCTTCCTCAAAAGGAACACAAATTAATGAAATTTATTAATACAGAGAACACGTATTAGGCTTCTATTTCACAGATTTCCTGAAATGGATAATACATGCACATGGAAAAGGCTTGTTCACATAACATAAAAGTGCACATTTCTTTCTGCATTCATGAATAGATGTCAGTTTAAGCTTGCTGCGGCCTGGTCATGCTAACTTAATCTCATCTGCTTTAGGCATTATTTTTTCTAAATAAAAATACGTTAACACACCCAAGCCAGGATTACAACATTTGAAAACATGTTGCACTTTTTGACTGCACAGATGTTTGCCAGTTAAAACATGGTGGATTTTGTGGGAATGAGTAGGGCATTTATACATTTTCTCAGTTTTGCAGCTCAGAATAGGTGCAAAAAGGGGTTGGAATGGAACCCAGAAAATACGGTACTGAGCATTATTTGTATAAAATATGAAATACCAGCATTTGTAAAGCGCACAGCTACCTTTGCAGAGGTGTCCTGGCGCTGGGGGCCGTCGGGAAGATTAAGCGAGCTATTACCCAGTGTCGCAAGGTGCTCGGCTAACCTGCCGCCGGCGATCAAACCGTGAGCCCCCATGTTCCGGAGTCAGCCGCCCTGGCCGCTGCACCACACCTCTTCCATGCAGAGTAGTGCCACCAGAAGCTAACGAGTTATGAGAAGTATCACGCACGTGGACGAAATTATTTTTTATAGGCAAGGATTCAGAGAGATGTTTTGACATCTCAGTTTCTTGCTTTCCTATGACTTCTATTTTGTTTTGTTTTACGGTTATGGTCAATAATACAGCCCAAACCAGAGTCGTTTGTGAAATCAGATTATTCTTTTTGTTAGGTGGACTTTTTATGGCTCTGTGACACTTTACATGATGTTTTCTACAATTATTAATAGGGTTGGCCTAATGGCTATGGCTGTCAACTTCGAATTTGGGGAACTGGGTTCGAGTCTTGGTAATGACGCTGAACATCCTGCGATTCTGGGCAAATCACTTAATCTCCCCATGCCTAACAAAAAAGAATGTGTCTTTGTGTAATGCAACTGGTGCTATGTGTCCTCATGTAATGCAACTGGTGCTATGTAAAGCGCTCTGATACCTGATTCGGGTCATGTTTGCGCTATATAAAACTCTGTAAAAAAAAAAATACTTACTACAGTTAAAATATTTGATGTGCTACACACATTTGGATAATATGGATTGATGGCGATGCCCAATGTTTTAATAATGAAATTAAATGTGTATCCTCGCGGATAGGCTGGCACAATTTGGCACAAGCAGGTTTATATTCACAAAACACACTACCACCCTTCGTAGCTTTTGCCGCTTATAAAAGCATGGCCATTAGCAACATTAAATATTTCTAGACCTGAAACAGCAGTAATTCCCTTCCCCTTCAAGGGCTCCAGTGGTTCCAGTGTGTTGGTGATCTCTATAAAATGTAAATAGTTTTTCACAAAGTGTGAAAAGTGTGCTTTTTGCGGTGAGTCTATGAGCACAAAGAACACTCGAAATATAAAAACAAATTAAATTAATTAAATTACCTATTGGGTAGGGAGTTTCTCCTATTCAAATGGCTCATAAATTGTCCACACAAAGAACAATTGAATGATAAAAAAATAAACTCTTCTCTCAGGACACAAAGGAATGCTGTATCCTTTATGCTGGCCGGTTGGATAAGGAATTTAATTATGAAAGATTGTGGCTTTCATTTCCCCCCACATTGCCTGCTTGTGGCAGGCAGCCCAGGCGCATAGGCACTGACTGACAATGCAATTTAATGCTGCCATGTTGCAGCGGCCCTAATTGATGTTGCCTGAGTTAATTAACTTGTGTGCTGTGTCTGTGGACATATGCTTTGGCAAGGAGTGACTGGGGCCGCTAATAACGCTGTGTTGGTTGACAGTTGAGGGGAGCTTTCCGGGGGTTCAGAGAACACATTCCCCTGCCCGCCATCTTTTGATGGAGCGTTGCGCAGCTGGGAATTGCTACAACGCCGACGTCCTTCGCTGGTTGGATGTCTTTTTACTGTTTTCATGCGAGGAACACAAAAGAGCTGGAGTTTGTCTAGAAAGAGCACAGACCTCAAGCCAATCTCGTGTTTCCTTGTGGAATGCGACTTGAAAACAGAACACCCAGGCTTCCAAATTACTCTTATGAAAATGTACAGGAAGAAACATAAAATCCCTCTTTTCTTTTATCCGCCCCCTCTCTCCGCTCACTCCGTGCCAAGTTATTGTTTTTTTGTCAAGGCTGGGTTCGTTCAGAGACTCTGCTCGTTTTTATTACAGCTTGATTTAAAGCAGCCGCCAGGATCTTGAATGCGATGCTAACTCTGGGGATTGAAGAGCTCTGTAAGCCAATGACGCTGCGAGAGGGCCAGGGGAGGGCGGGCTTAGGCTACACTTCAGTCAAACCAAATAACGTGAAAGACTGGAGTTAAAGGTGTCAAACTGTTTATGTGAATATATGTAAATCCTGTCTCCGAATCGTTCATATGTAGATATGTGAGCTTTGTATGATAGTCAGGTAAGATCGCGACTGGAGTATGAGTTGTCATTTAGTGTGGGGCTCCTCTCCATGTGTTATGTGGGGTGGGGGGGGGGGGGGGTCCTAAGTTTCTTTAGCTGGGCAACCAGGACTACCCAAGTGTGTTCCACATCTTTCTGGTTTGTAATTTCAGACATTTTGTAAATAATTGACAGATGAATATGACCAAACCTACAGCAGTTCTGCACTCCAGTGGCCTGGCCCCTAACACTGCAAAAGTCCCTTATTACATCACTCAGAGCTGTTATGGTCAGCAGTCTCTGCGTTATCCCTGTGGAAGGAGTTCAGCCATTGACTCCCTGTAATGCATGGGCCCCACCCACGCATATTACAGTCTCTCAGTTTCAGCATCCAGACCACTTCAAATGCTTAACAAATTCTTCAGTACCCATGGAAGTTCCAAAATGCTCTGCCCCCAACATCCCCTCCACATGCTCAAATCTCTCAACTCTGAACTTTCATCACGCACCACCTAGGCCACCATAGATGCTTTTAACCACACCTATGGAATGTCCATAATGCTTTGCCCCACCCCTGCCTGCTCGACACTTTTTCATTAGCCATGGATCTTTTATGCTTATTCTCACCTATGCTCGCTACTTAGATTTCAATTTAATTTTTATGTCCTGGATATAATTTTCCTATGCAATACCTCCTCTAGTTTCAAGTCTACAGGCTAGTACAGGCTAGTCACACACTCTTACAATGCTATTTATCCAAAGAACATGCAAGTTGACAATCATTTTGGGATGGGACTTCCTCGTAGGTATTGCTGCCGAATGTAATCAGAAGTTTGGAGCTCTGGCCCACTTGAACTTCTACACCTTCCATTTTTAGAGACAATGTGAGATTAATAAAATTAAGTACCAGAACCATAGCCTTCACATGAGAGCTCAAATGCATCCCAATAAGAGAGAGACCAAAGATTTCAACTGCATTTAGCAAAGAGACCCCCCCTCCCTTTCAACTGGGACATATCTGTTGCTTCCAGGGCCATCCAGGCAGTCCCCTCCTTATGCTGCCCTTGCTGGCTGCATAGCACGTCTTCACCCTAAGACTGTCCTGGACCACACAAGAGAAAGACTGTTGAGGAGATGGGATCCATTCCATCAGTGGCAGCAATTTGAGCTTTCAGGCAGAAGATGGTGAACAAACCAACGTCTGATGATGGGACTGCCCCTGCTCATCAGTGCCTCACCTCCTGGTAGCATTGGCAACTCAGGCATCAAAATGGTGGCAGTCTCAGGGAGGGAAGCTAATGCAGTCAAAGAATGAGGAAAAAAAGTTCCAAGAGTTGCTTAGTAGGTGTCCCTCACAAAGTATCTACAGGAAACTCAGACATAAACACTACAGACCTTCACACAAAGCTCCTGAAAGGGACAAAGTGAAACTGCAGGGGTATCACAACTGACTAGCTCCATCCAGGTGTGTGAGCAATAAATGGTGGCTGTCTGCCAACATCAAGCACCAATACCATCCAGGCACTGTCCCCACGATTCAGCTATACCTTCAACATAATATTATATTGGCTTTTCCACCATGTGATAGACATGACTACACAAATATCTCCCTCCAAGCTAGATATCCCCATGCATTTCCAGCCCACCGCAGGATTAGTGACATCTAAGGACATTTCACCTCAAATTCTGTGGCACTTCTTACTGAATCGTACCTAACTTATAATTTCTAAAGTGTTGCTTTTACTTTCATTTGCCTGCATGGCCGTGGCTCATTGTTTGTTTTGCATCATTATATCCATGCCCCTTGATTCCTCAACAATTTCTGTACTGCAATCAGCATATGATGTAGATATACCCAAACCTCGGATGACCACCTACCTCATACTGCATCGGAATCCTTCTTCAACACCTTTTTAGCAGATTGAGCAGAATGGATTCATTCAAGCTAGAGAACTAAAGACGCATTCAAGACTTCAGCAGCTCCTCTTTTACTCACTTCCTCCTGCATCTGTCTTTTTGATATTATTTCTCTATAGACATATGTTCAAGGCATGTGTGACTGTAGATACACATGCTCTGCATAGTTCCACCATCTAGTGGTGGGTTCAGATGCAAGTTTTTTTCCACTAAGAAGTCTTTCAAGTCATGAGACAACATGACTCCTCCTCTTGGTGGTAATGCGCATGGGCATCAACTCCATTGTCAGATTATTTTGTTATTTTGTCTCTGCTGTCGGGCTCGGATGCGTTGTGTAGCGCTCTGGTTCGAGACCATCTCAGGCTCTCTTTGGTTCGCTGTTCATTTCGACCTTTGTGGTAGCGTTTTACATCATTGCATACTGAAAACCAGAAAATGTTTGCCCGTCAATTCAATGTGCTCCAATGGCTGATTTCAGGCCTCGCCCATTCACGCCTACTCATTATTTCACCGTCTTCAAATGAAAATGCGCTGCAAATGGAACTAACTTCATTTCACTTCTCCCCAGGTGCCACACGAAGTATACGAGAACCGACCTCTCTCAGGTTTGCTACTTATGTTTGTCTCCGGACCATCAGGAAGCAGACTGTGAGGCTTCTCGATTGAAAAAGACATTGCAGGACTTTTGGGCGTGTCGCAGAGAGATGCACCACAGAGATATAGAAGAAACACCTGACATCATTGGTCAAGATGTCGAGCAGGAACAGGAAGAGTTTCATGAGGCCTTCGCAGTGCAGAAAGAGGCCTTTTCCATCCATGACTCAGGTTTTGGCTCCGGCTCTGACTCCGACCTTAACATCAGTCTCCAGATACAGGATCTTCCTTCAGGCCTGTGTGCCATGAGTACTAATGCCCCTGTTCGACCTTCAAAGAAACACTAGTTTTGACCGAATATACAACTCCCGGTCCACCACTGTCAGCCATCCATGGTAGGCACTGACCATTTGCTGCGGATGCCCCTCCTCCGGCTCGGCCCTGAAAACAAAGCCAAAACCTCTCCCTCCGGCACTGAGCCAGCTGGACTCGGCACAGAGCCAACGAGCTACCTCATTGTTTCTGAGCACCCTGCTCCAAGCCGCTTCGGCTTAGAGCACCTCGGCGTCAAAAATTAAACCTGCTTCGGCACCAAGAACATTTGCTTTGGCATCCAAGTTGCTTCTGGTACCAATCCTCCAAATCATGCAGGAGCGGCTCAATCCGAAGCAGACAAATCTACATATATAGCCTCACACTGGCTATATTTTAGCTCAGACTGCGCATTCAGCGTCTAAATCGTCTAAGGGCCAGCTTTCCTTTGAAGAGGCCATAGATGTACTAGGGCTAGTTAAAAAGAAGGAAATTGCAACCAGCCCTATGCATTGTCCTCTTCTTCCTCCTCCTCCACCACCTCAGCCACCTCCTCCACCCTCTTCTCCACCACCACCTTCACCACATCTTTCACATGGTGAACCAGAAGAAGGTGCACCACAGGGGTCTCCACAGTCTCCCCCTGATGATCATGGGGGAGGTGACGATTTATATCCACAGCCCACAGATCCTTGGGATAGTTATGACATTGATCCCCCGGGCGATACTGACTCAGATCTCTACCCAGCCAGACCATCATCCCCAGATGTTGCTTCATCAAGACCTCATTATTAGGCCAGCAGCATATCACCAGGTCCCCTTACACAAAGACCCTATTGAGGACAATTTTCTCTTTGAAACATTGTCCACCATGCATCGATCGTGCCAATCTCTTTCAATGCTCAAGGGCATGTTGCAACATTCTGCCGACATTTTTAAGGACCTAGTGCGGGCATGTATAATTACAGTCCGGGTCGACAAGAAATATAAAACAGCACCCTCAGATCCTATTTACATCAAGGGTCAGCTTTCCCCAGACTCACTAGTTGTACCTAATGCCCATAAAAGGGCCACTTTACAGTCATCAGCAGATGCTCCCCCACCTGACAAGTAGTCCAAACTTATCAACCCTTCAGGGAAGCGAGTGGCAGCACAATCTCCCAACCACTTGATGGATCGATATCACCCAAGTATTGTTAGCAAGATACGACAGGGCATATTGGGACGAGATGGAGGAGCTCTTCCAACACATCTCTCAGGAGTTTAAAAAAGGGGACATGATATTGTGAATTAGGGAAAGTTAATCTCCAACAATTCAATCAGGTGTGCCCTAGACTCCGTGGACACAGCAGCCAGGGGCATCAATAGAAGCGAATTGTTGTGTAGACATGCTTGGCTACGTTTATCTGGCATCAAGCCGGAGGTGCAGCAAACACTATTAATTATGCCTTTTGATAAAGAGCATCTCTTTGGTCCCCAAGTGGACCAAGCATTGTAGAAAATGAAAAGGACACCAAAGTAGCCTGTGGAAACACAATGGAGTCGATGCTCATGGGCATTATTACCAAGAGGAGGAGTCACTTTGTCTTGTGACTTGAAATACTTATTCGAAGAAAAACAACTTGCACACATCGGGACCCAACACTAGATGGCGGAAGTATGAAGAGCATTTGAATCTACAGCACTGCATGCCACAAACAATTGCTTACAGGGTAAGTAACATATTCCTTTCCATGGTCCCTATATGTAGTCAGTTAGCAGCACAGTGCTCAGCTTTGGTTGGCCAACCAACTGCAACTAGCTGGTTTGGCAGCCATTACAATACACTCAAGATACTGAGGATTCATGTACTATTCAGTGTAAGGTCAGTTCTGAAACCGAGAGAATGATGCAGAACTGAAGCACAGTAGTAGTAGAGATTTCTACTGCACACACATACTGCACATTAGGATGGAAATATCGTAGGGATGTGCGATACCTAGAAATTGCCAATGTTACAGCAGTTGAGTTGTGCTGCACGATAAATATATGCTTTTTCTTGCATGCAAAATGGGCCTGATCCACAAATGATTTTGCTCACCTCAGTGGAACTTAGGGGCACAAAAACATTTATGATTTGAAATGTAACATCTTCTTTGACAGAATGAGGTTAAGAGTAAATCTAAGATCACTGTTGGGATTCAGGGATGCAGAAAACCTGCCAGTATGGTGAAGTTTCCTTACATTTAGGTTTAGGTACTAAGGGTGTTAAATGTGGTGCACTGAGAGGCAGTTGAAATGTAAGGACCCTTCACAAAGTCATACACTTGTGCATACTTACACATTTTATGTGCTGTTCCAACCCTGAAGTACTTGTAAAGTTACTCCAGTAGAAGGCTGGAGTAATGGTGTTCCCAGAGTAGGCATTGCAAGGGAACAGGCTTCTTCGGGGATAAAATGTATTCCCAGAGGAGAAAGAACGCAAAAAAGGTAACTGAACAAGGGTACAATAATAATAATCCATACTTGTAAAGCGTGAACATATCACCCCTTAAGGTTTCAAGTCACTGAGGGCCGTCGGGGAGATTAAGTGAGCTATTGCACTGAGTCACATGATGCTGAACTGAGCTGCTGCTCGTGTTTGAACCGTGATCCCTGTGCTCTGGAGCCAGCTGCTCTGGCCGCTGCACCACACCTCTCCGATACCGCCACACTGAGTCAGATACACGGTCCACCTAACTTATAACTCATTTTAGGGCAGGAATTTTCCTGGAAATCCACGAATGACATAGATTTGCAAGGATTTTTGCAAAATCCGTAAAAGTGGGAAATCTACACCAGTTACAGTAGTAAAACTTCAGGAGTATATGTCCTACACTCCTTTAATGGTCTTGTGAATTGGACCCAGTACAACAGTTAACAGTTTTTAACGTCCTTTTCTTGTTTTTGTCGTTATTTTATATGAAGCTGAGTGAGGGAGGTCATAAGGACATCAGTCCTCACTCAAAAACAAAAATACAAATCTACTATCTCAATGACTGAAACTAATTCAGAGTGCTTCTACAGCAACTATATATCAAATGTACTTATTAACTGGGCAGTTAGTGGGCATTTGTAATAACCTTTCAATGTTTGTTGGATTTTTTAAAATAAGTAAAAAGTATTTTTCTAAACAAAATAAAGGAAAACCATACAATAGTATAAAACTGATTTCTTCATCTGGTTAATTACTCCATTTTTCTGCTAACTTTTATAGGTATTTACATTTCTTAGGGTTTTTCACTGCAGAAGCTATTTATTTTAGTGTTTTCCACTTTATTCTATAGGATTATCGGTGGTTTAGTTCTCAGAAGTTGTGGCTTTCGAGGTGACATATTGAGGAAATGTTTGCAACTATATTCGTATTTTAACAACTTACATTTTTCTCTTATTTGCCAGTAAGGCGCCCTCCAACTTTGCAGCCCTGGGCCACATTATTTTTATTTTATAAACCTGTGACGTTCTATAAAAACAACCAAACTAGAGAATTCTTAATGCACGTTACCCCCTTACTGCTGTTTGTTTTAATGAGGATTAACAGCATTGCTGACGAAAGTGAATTCGCCGTTGGGGATGTTTCCTAGCGTCTCTGTCCTGGTGAGTTTATCATCTGCCCTGAAACCAGCATGGTAGGGCTGTGGAATGTTTTCTCACTGAGCTTTTATGACTTGGAGCTCTGTGAAGCAGGGAAGGAAAACAGCCACCCCCCTTTCATCTTGCTCTCTATACATTTGGGTGGTTGTTTCGCCAGGGGTGTGCCAGAAAGCGACTGGAGAAAAGTGCCCCCTTCAGATGCCGAAGACAAGGGACCCTGTTTTGACTAGATACAAGGAACTTTGTTGTGTGTCTTAGATTTGAGGCCTGGCTTCAAGTCGACTTTGTCCCAAGGGCAAGGCAGCGGCCATGGTTAAGATTGTGCCCTCCCAATGAGGGATCGTGTGTGTCTGCCACGCCCTTTATCTGTTGGTTAAGGCTATTTTTTTTTATTTAACATGATTTGCAAACTACCTGTGGGGTCGGAGTTAAAAATCGAAATAAGAGCTGGTGTTGTCGGTGCCAACATGTGCGTGTAGGTCAAATGTAAACTTCTTTTGAAAGGTGTGGTTTGCTTAGTGTCTCTCCAGGTAACTGAAAATGAGTTTGGCTTGATATAGTCCACAATGTCAATAAAAGTAGTTAACACCTCAAATAAAACGTTAGAAAAAGAAAGTTCCCTTCGAATATATTTATTTTGAAGTGGCTGAAAACCTTCGGGGGGGGGGGGGGGGTGGGGGGCTTGCATAGATTCTATTGTTGTTTGGTAAAGTGATTTTCCGAGTGGTAATTTGTTCCTAATCGTCTCCCATCGGACACATTTCCCTGCATGGCCAAGAACTGAAGAGAGAGCTACAGGGAGAGATAGGGACTGTCAGGTGCCCAAACCTTTGTGTGCCCAGGTGCTGAGTGCTTAAGACATGAGAGAGAAACGAAAGTTTGAGGGTCAGCCCTCCTCCTGGAGTCCTGGAGTCCAGGGACAGGACCTGATCATCTCCCACCGCGTTTCAACCTTACATTGGCTCACAGAGCTGCAGGCCTGAAACTGGGTTCCTAAAGCCACCCGCACTCTCCGTGCTACTCGCCAAAAAGCGCTTCACTGCCTTTTCAGGGGTATTAGGGGCTATATAAATGCAATTACAAGGGTTGATGGTTCTGTTTCACATCCTCCTGCAAAGCATACACCATTTGAGAGGGATTTCAGAGTTCCTTTTTCACTGCTGCCCCAAAACAAGGAAGCCTTGACGTAGGTGCTCATCTGAGAAGATGTCGCCGTTGCTCCAGTCCCATTGACCTACTGTGCATTGTTAAGAAGGCGCCTGTGGTTTCCGCCTGTGTGGGCCACAGTACGTCACTGATGTCATTGTGCAACAATGACTCCACAACCAAACAATAGTCCAACTGAACAGCAGGCTACACAAGTTACTGTTCCAAATCTTGTGGTCTGGGTTTGCTTGAGTATGAAATAAATCCAGACTTGTCATTACTGGAAGAACTAGTTTTTGTTTATTTTGCTGTACATTCTTAAATGTCGCTACAAAATATATAATGCCACCCATTGTCCCAAGCGCAGTTCCCCGAAGCATCAGAGAAAACCAATCCACCCAGTGATACTCTGGGAAAGGGAAAAAGAAAATAGAGTTGTGCAAGATTTGCCTTTCAGAAATTTAGGGCAGAATTGTTGTTATACTTCCGAGCCACCAGTAACCCACGCTATCCTGCTGAAGGCCCTCTGGTGTAATTTGGGGAAGCCGAAACTGCTAACAAAAGAAGGGCTCCTGTTTCTGAAGCAATACCCCAAACACTGGTTGATTCAAATTGAAAAATCTAAATTATGCACTGTACTGTGGAAGTGACATGAAGACATTTGTTCAGCAAAATACGATTTTTGCAATCAATCTGTGTAGTTTCCCGAAACGTTCCAAACAATAGTAACTATTCAGGCCAGAACAAATCAAAAACACACAGATATTAATTGAGTCACAAGCCGCTGATGTTCGCATTTTTACTTTTTTTTTTTACAGTGGTGTAAAATTAGCTATGGGGTCATTTAGACCCCTGGGCAAATGATAAAAATAAACGTGGTAGCACAATTACTACCCATCCCCCCTCCAGCTGGTCACGTTCTTGGCTCTGTGGTAAAAGTGCCATATGCGATTTGCTTGATTCAGTGACGTGGTACACACGTACCACAGCACGGTTATTACTTGTCTCTTCACCGCGTACAAAAACACGTGGTAACGGGCTTTGCTTTCATATTAAGCTCGAGACACTAACGCGGCCGCACTGTATTTTGCGGTTGTATACATTGAATTCGAGCCTGCATTCTTGTCTGTCAGAGATCTGATTTTTTTTCTGAACTGGATTAACTTCCTGTTGCTCGGATGTCTGCGTAAGTTCAAAAATAACAACCTGCGATGGAAGTCACGTGCCCCCACAGAGGGCCAGCTCCCCGCAGTGGGGGGGGGGGGGGATATTGCCCATTTAGCTCAGGAATGCCTAGCGCTCCGAGGCTCGGGGTTTGTTTGTGGCATTTGGTTAGGAGGAAGGGCGCACTCATTCGTATAAGGATGCTTTATTATTATTATTATTTTTAATCCTTTTATTCAACATTTGCCCAGTGTATTTGGGCAATAATTCCATAATCATCCCTCACAACAGAAATGGGTACATAGGATTATCCCACAATTGAAATATTCAGTAAACTTCAGTACAGGATCAATGCTACATTTTGTACAGGTTGTATAGCTTCAAATTGCTTCTTGAACAAGCGAAATCTCCACATATGTGCCTTTGCAATTTCACTAGGGTGTGTTCAGTATCCCCTGTAAGCCTCCCACAGACCCCAGACTTTTTCCCACTTAACGCAGACACCACTTTTTCTGCACTACGCCACCAGTCCAGATCGTCTTCCTAGTGCAACACTCTTGCAGGGTGGTTCGCACCCTAGGCCTTGGCTATGTTTCTTTTCGCCGCAATAGCTACCACCTTGAGCCATATTCTGTGATATTTAGGCCACACTACAATGATGCTTACAGTTTTTGGCCTTAAAGTGCCAAGTACGCGAGCAGGTACCACAAGCCAGGCGTGATTTACAATATTCTGTGTGGGCACCCTTGTACAGCCACTTAGTAGTGTGCCAAGGGCCTAGCCGGAAGCTTGACAACCTAGCAACTGTCTCTTTGGGTAGAAAGAGGCAGCCATTTTTGGGGTGCAGTGCACCCTCTCATCCCTGGACAGCAGCGCCCCTGTACCTGCAGTACTAGTGCTAGCTACTGCCCTGTAACCAGTCACAGGGGCTTTTGAGCTGCACGCAGGGGCAAAGATATCACTGGTGCAGTATGTGCTTTGGCACTGGGGCCCATTGAACCATGACATTGCTGTATTGTACACCCCAACAGTAGTCAAAGGGCCATTTGCCATGCTTGGTTGCTCGCCATGCCATCCTTGCTGCGGTACTGGCAGCAAGAAAGCTCCCGTTGAAGAATTACAGCTGCTGGGAGGCAGCGGCGGGGAAACAGTGAGGGAGGGGGGGTAATCAACTAAATGGCTCAATTATGTTTTGCCTGTGGACCTGGGAATCCTCACACCATTCCAGTGGCGGCTCGCCGAGGGAGTGCGGTGGGCCGGGACGGGGCATGGCGGGGCAGGGTAGGGGGGGTAGTAGAGTCCGACATACGACGGATGGGTAAGGTAAGTAATTAAATAAATAAAAAATGTACCTTGCACGCGCTGTATCGCCGAGTTGGAGATGCAGCGCGCACAAGGTCAATGTTTTATTTATTTAATTACTTTCCATACTCCTGTCCATCGTATGTCGGACTCTACTACCCCCCCGCCCTGCCCCTCACCGCCCCGCAGCACTCCCTCGGTGAGCTGCCACTGCACCATTCCGATCCCCAAGGATAGGGAGCGATTGTGGTGCAGCGCAGGCAGGTCAGGTGAGGTGCACTCCCTTTGTGGGTGCTCACTGGCCCCATATGTTGAGTATCTTGAACCTGCAACTGTTGGGGTTTGGGAGTGCAGCTTTCAGTGCAGCAGATGGAGAGGCCCTAGGTTCAGGGAGTGTTCAGGGCCACTTCCACCCCAGTCACGTCTGACTTTTAAAACTGAGCTATGAGCAAAGAGAGGCCATCTTCCCTTGCTTGCAATAGGGCCCACGGTATGCTTGGTATGCCACTGATCTGTTCCGCTCACAAAGATGTAGGTTGTGAAGAATGCCCTTCTACACATTTATTTAACCTTCTGAAAATCTTTAGAGTCAAGTCACCAGGAATTAGTTTAGGTATTTGTTCTTTTCCAAACCTACCTATGAGGAACAGTGCAAAGTTTACAGAAACTTTTCATCATTGCAACAACAGTATCTCAGTGAGTTGCTGCACATAGAAGAGAATAACATTTGTGTGTGGGAGAGGGAGAAAGCGTGTATTTGTGTGTGAAGAGTGAGGGGGTTCAGTCAGCTTCGATGAGCGTACAAGAACCAAGATCTGAATGGGACAGAAACAGGTAGCGCACAGCTTCTTTTATGCAATCATACACCCGAGCAGGCCGAAATAAATGCCATGTCGCGTGGTTCACTCATCCATGCACGTGAGGCTCCACACAGATCCATTACAGAATGTCACTCTCCACTGTCCGGTATAATCTGTCACTTAACCACAATTTTTTTTTTTTTTAAATACTTTATTGGTTTTCACAAGGTATACAGAGAGCGTATAGCAGGGTACGCGAGGGTATCCAAGGCAACATTTTGCAAGGTGATAATTTACATGTGCTTCTGACCTTCCGCTCTCTGTCCAATAGGACTCACTATAAACAATACGAAATACAACCAGATACAATATCAACAGAACACTGTGACTCACTGAATCAAGAACTGTTCTTAAATCACAACACATTCTGATCAGTGCTGTCTCTCTGCATTTCATTCGCCCCAAAAGCACAGAGGACACATTGGAATTTAAAACACGTTTTGTGGCTCTTTTCATGAATTACGTCGCCCAACCTACACCTCTTTACATTTCTGTTGGCAGGAGCCACAACACCCTGACCATGGAAGCCTTTTGGTCAAGTATAAGATACATTCAATGTAAATAGCTTCTTGAAAATGTAAAAGTAATAGTGTATTTTTATAACCCTCTGAACAGCACTTCTAAATGCTATAATTTATAGATTGTACTGTTACCCAATTTATTGGTACTCTTTTTTCCATCTTGGTTAGGATGAAAGGCTTAGTGAGTCTTGCTGGGAGGCGACTTGCGACCTGCTGATCACCGCACGTTTCAGTGGCAAGAGTTGAATTCACTAAGCCATCCTGCCACAATGTTGTATCCATCTGTTATGTTCTTTAATGGCAAACACAGACGTGAAAGGAATTTGGTTTTATATTGCACCTTTCATAGTAACAGAATATCCTGCCTAAACAAACCCATGTGCTGCTGCAAACATTCGAGCTTTCCTGGAGCAACGGAGCAGGCGCCCAGAGTAAGGAATGTTGATAGCAAATGTTTTCCAGTCCTTTTCTTGAAGCTATTGTAGTTGCAGGAAAGGATGGTTATGAGGGGCGAGCAGGGCTAGTGAAAGTGGTGGCCCGATGCTGTGAGTGAATATGAAAGTGCAGGTGTGCTGGCTTTCAGGAGTGCATGTATTCTAATGTTTTCCAGCTTTTGCATAGCGCTGCTCACCCTAATAAGGCACCAAAGTGCTATGATTTTATTGGTTCTTGCCCCCCACCTTTAGAAATGCGTGGGTGAAAGGGTGTTGGATGTGGTGTGTCTTTGTGGGAGATGTTGAGTGAGGTGTGTGAGGCTCAAGCAGTATCGTAGCAAGGGGAGGGCGGTTCGCCCCTGGCCCCCGCCGCTTCGACCTGCGGCCATTGCGGTGCAGCAAACACAGGGATCACCAGCAACCCGCTCTTATCTGCGGTCGTCGCGAGGCAGCAAACGCAGGGACCGCCACAGGTGGCAAAATGTCTAGCTGCGCCACTGGCTCAAAGGCGCTCCTCAAAGAAGGTGCAGCGCGAGTCACAGCACACACACCTGAAGTTTGCAGGGAGTGTAAGAATAGACACAACCACACAGAATTATTTACTTATTTGTGTAGTTTATAATCTGCATCTTCTAAGTATAGTGATGGGAAGAGCCATGTTTTAGTGCCTTCTGGGATTGGAGGCAATCTTCAATTCTGCTTCCATTAGTTGGCACTGAGTCCCACAATTTTACTGACTGGACAGAGGTGGACGTTCTGCAAGTTGTGTATTTCTGAACATAGACACAGTGACTAATGGGACCAGACATGTGCAAAGGCTTTCTGTGTGAGTTTTCTGTAGCCTTACACGTCATGCCAAGTGCATCATTGTGGTTTGGTGTTGTATCTACAGTGTTTCAAATGGAGTCTCACCTGCATCGAGTGGTTTGAGTGTTGTGGTCTCCGATGGAGATTTGTGTACATCATGTGGCGGGGGGCTTTTCATTAAGGTTTGCAAATGGACTCTGTAGCATCTGGTTGTTTCTCATATATCCTGCGGGGTCAGTGATGTAAGTATCTTGTATATCGTGTGGGTTGAGTGTTGTAGCATTAGAATTTTACATGGATTGTGTCATGCACTGTATGTGTTGGGTGGCATAGTCTTAAGAGGTGTCTCTTGTGCGTCACATGAGTTTGATGTTGTATCCCCAGAGCTCCATATGAAATCTGATGTGCATCACATGTGTTAGATGAAGTGCCTCAGGTGGAGTTTCTTGTACATCTTGTGGGTAGAGTGTTGTAGCCTCAGTTGCATACACACCCACCTCATCATGGTTAACTTCTATAGGCTATGATGAAATCTCTCGATTGGAGAGTTTTAGAGCTGAAAGCATTTTCGAAACAAATATATTTTCAGCTGTTGTGTTAAAGCCAGCAGGTACTCAGTTGCTCCGAAGGGTGTAGGATGGCAGTTCCACATGTGGCAGTGACCACAAGGGATCCGCAACCTGAGAGTGGTGTATTAGTGGTAACTGACAACACGGTTAAAGATTTCATTGTGGGTGGAGTTCTGTTAAGAAAAATATACTTGTTAACACAAGTTCCAGGTTGGCCAGATACATTCCAAATTTTTGTTATATCCACATAAGATAAAATTACGGTCAGTTTGTGTAAAGAATTTTGTATAGCCAGCCGTAATCCTAGAGTTATGGCATCTATCTAGCTCTCCTGGTCACCCCTGTGTTAGCCAGTCTAAGATCCTGCTACAGAACAAAGGGGCAGATTTACAAGCCCCTTGCGCCACTTTTGCGTCACTTTTAACATGGGAAAAGTGGCACAAGGCGCTTGTAAATCTGCCCCAAAGTGTTTATATCCATTTTCCTTCCTACTACAAACCTTTCTTTCATAGTCAGTTGAGATCTGACCTGCACCAATAGAACTGCACCCACACTTACATCTTCTGGGTGTCACAACCATGGTGCCCCCTTTGCTGCCCGATGAAGGAAGAATGCATCATTTTTAGACGTGTTGAAAGTTACTGCCTTGGCAGTGGTGAGGTTATATTAGTATTTCATAAACGCATGAGGTTTAAAGTGGTAGAGAAAGACCTCCACCATGAGATCCTTTATTTCAGCCACAGTATGCGATGGGTGTTTGGTTAACTGTAAGATGAGGCGTGGACTAGTCAATGAGATGTGTCTGGTCTCGTTCTTCAGATGGAATGGCATCTCGCTGTTGCCTCTAGTGTGAGATGAGAAGTGTCCACTGTATGTGCATGCGCGATTGAAACTGCTGAAAATGACTTGGATTATTCAGACTTAGAAGATATTGCCAAAAAAAGCATTTGTGCTCTCAAGTTTGTGAAATGCTCTCATATCTAGCTAGTGCTATAAAAAACTCCAAATAACAACTATTATAATAATAATACCTCTTGTAAACATTATCACATAACATGTAACGCGCGCTGATACCTTCGGGTCTGGCTAGCACTTTATTTACCTCGCAATAATAACAATAATAACTGCAGTTCCCACTACAGTAAAAATAAATCTCTGCTTGCAGTATGGCTTCCCTGCAGTTTTTCGTTTTAGTGAATTGAGTGCAGGTCATGACACGGTTCACTTGGCTAGGACAGTTTATAGGTCGCGATCGGATCATGAAAAGAGTATGTTGTGATGGCTGCCTTTCAGTGTACTTGATTGGTCAGTGATATACTCTCCGTGCAAGTAAACCCAGCGTACTTCATTGGTCAGTGATATGCTCTCTGTGTGCGTGAATTAAGTGTCCTTGATTGGTAAATGTTATGGTCTCGGTGCAAGTAAATCCACCGTGAAGCCTTCTCAGATCACTAAGCACCTTACGGTCAAGGCTCTTGTGCGGGGTGTGCACGCGGGAGCATTTCTACACTCTGCAATGTGCAGATCCGCAGCAAATGCATCGACTTTGTGCTACATATCACCTACTCTGGGAGAATATCCAACTCATGATTGGTTGTTCACCTATGATCAGGGCCAATGGAACTATGCGATTGTGCTGCCGCGGCGATTCCATATAGCATTGGTTTAACAAGGTTCTGTTGAAGGTCTCTCTCTCCACACTTCAAGTTTTCAGATAGTCTGGATGCTCAGTGTGATCCAAAGAGGTCCTGTCCACTCTTTCAGGTATGTTACGAGAGTCCGCACTTCCTACACTTGCTCATGATACCAGTGGCGGCGAACACCCATGCACAAAGCTACCTGTTCACTATTGACTCCTGTCCTCCTTTCACGTGCACTCATGTGCACTAATGCGCGCCTTCTCCATCAAGGCATACTTTCAAGGGTGCATCGTTGGATCACATCGCTTCTTGACCCTTGCTCATCTGGACCATAACAACAAAGGCCTCTTTCGTAGGCATGGCATTTAACCGCCTGCCATGCCCTCCATTTAGCCAATGAAACCTCTTTTATTTTTAGGCACCTCCCAGTTTTTGAGCCCGAGAGATCAGAGACAGTCATAACTTTTTCTTCTATAAGTGGCCACCACAGTGGCCATTACATGAAGAATGTGCTATCTAGAATAATAAATGGTATTGTCTAAAGTTGATAATTGAATGTATTTTTGTGTCATCCTGCTATTATTGCTATCATCTACCATTGATCATTTGCCAATTTCATATCCTGCAAAAATTGCTATTGGGTACAGTTGATAAAAACCCAATAAAATTGTTAAACAATTAGAATAATAATTGTCGTAAATACATTTTGTACTGAACTGCCAGCAGTGGCACTGCACTGTTAAATAGCACACGTGTAACACATTGCACACGGAGAGTGAGCGTTAAACCTTTATAGAATCAAAGGGACATTCCATGATCTCAGAGATCAAGTGTTCACAGGGGGCTGTCGAACATTTGCAGCCAATGTGCATGTTCAGGTTGTTTTCTTTTGTATTGAATTATAAAAACCCTTCTCCCATTCCCACTGAGAACGCCCTACTTCATTCAGTCTCACCTCTCCTTCATCAGTCATGTGTTAATTTTTTCCCTCTGGTTCTCAATTGATTACCCCCACTTATATATTTAAATGATGAAAGGACGTCCATAAAATGTCAAGTTACCACAATGCTTTCAATCAAGTGACTTATTGCATAGACAGGAAACTTCTCACTATCGGGCAGGATGGTGCTCACAGCGTACTGAGGGTTTGCTTTGATACGGGCATCACTTGCGTAGTTTTGGTGGACCGTCACCTTCTGAATTTGGAACCACTACTAAGCAAAGCCGCAAAACGAGACATCAAAGGACACATGAGAAGCCTTAATGTAAGTCGAGAACAGGTGGAATGTAGTGAAGGGTGGCTTTATTTGTACCCGCTTTCTTCCAAGAGAACAAATCAGAACAGCACTCATGACAAACAGAGAGAAAGTATAGTAGGACTAATTAAATGCTCCTTACAAGTAGTGAATTTGAGACCGTTTCAGTTGGAAACTATCTAACTGTACTAACATGGTTGCGTTTTTAAATGTGGGCAGATTTGGCTCTGTGACTCCTAGGTAGGTTTGGCTCATCTGTGTTGGCTCTGCGAATCCTCTGGGTGGGTTTGACTCTGTGAATCCTCGACGCAGGTTTGACTCTGTGAATCCTCGACGCAGGTTTGACTCTGTGAATCCTCAACGCAGGTTTGACTCTGTGAATCCTCGACGCAGGTTTGACTCTGTGAATCCTCGATGCAAGTTTGACTCTGCGAATCCTCTGGGTGGGTTTGACTCTGTGAATCCTCGACGCAGGTTTGACTTTGTGAATCCTCGACGCAGGTTTGACTCTGAATCCTCGACGGAGATTTGACTCTGTGAATCCTCAACGCAGGTTTGACTCTGTGAATCCTCGACGCAGGTTTGACTCTGTGAATCCTCGATGCAGGTTTGACTCTGTGAATCCTCAATGCAGGTTTGACTCTGTGAATCCTCGACGCAGGTTTGGCTCTGTGAATCCTCTGGGCAGGGTATTTTTTAGGGTAGTTTTATATAGTGCAAAATTGACCCGAAGGTATCAGAGCGCTTTACATGAGCACCAGTTGCGTTACAGTTTGGCTCTGTGTTGGCTCTGCGAATCCTCTTGGTGGGTTTGACTCTGTGTATCCTCTGGCAGGTTTGGCTCTGTGAATCTTCTAAATCATTAATTGACAATAGGGTAACCCTGTGTCACTCAGAACCTGGATATGGAACAGTATATAAGAACAATAGGCTGTTGGGGAGAAAAAAAGTAAATTTTATATGTACATTTTTTTCATTAACGCTGGATGAAATATATCTTTCTCTCCATTCCTTTACACAAATAAATACCTACAAACCTCACAGTTCCATGGCCTCATCCATTGTCGGGAGGAGTTACTCACCACACAGGACTTCCTCATGACTGGCACCTTAATTTTGCATCCAAGATCCAGGAGATTACCAGGACCCTTTCTATTCATTTCTGTTTGACTCCAGGTTGCATTAGATTTGGGTTCTGATGAAGACCTGAATTAATGTTATTATGAAACACAACAAATAAGGGTTGAAACGTCGACAATTTACATATCCTGCCCATACTAGATTTTAAGTCCGGAAATAAGCTGAAAAGACATACCTGTACAATCAGGACTTCAGAGATTTTCTGTGAAAGACGGGCTTTGTGTTTATGAAATTCATTTTGTCATAACAAATAAACCATTCTATTTTTATCTTTTTTCATTAAGTCACTTGACTTCACCAATTGCACTGCACAATCACTTTTTTCACATCATATTAGAAACAGCCCTTCATTGTTTGTTTCATGTAATTTTGATATAAAAAGATTGAATATACGGAAAAAACCTGAAACCAGACCTGTGTGTGTTTGCAGCTATTTGTTTGTGTAAATAATTTCGAGAGAGATATAGTTCCTCCAGTGTCAATTAAAAAAATGAACATATAAAATGTATTATTTTTCTCCCCTACAGAACATATTGTTCTTATATACTGTGAATCCTCTGGGTAGGTTTGGCTCTGTGTTGCGTCTGTGAATTTTCTTGGCAGGTTTGACTCTGTGAATCCTATGGCAGGTTTGGCTCTGTGTTGCGTCTGTGAATCTTCTGGGCAGGTTTGACTCTGTGAATCCTCTGGCAGGTTTGGCTCTGTGTTGGGTCTGTGAATCTTCTGGGCAGGTTTGGCTCTGTGAATCATCTGGCAGGTTTGGTTCTGTGTTGGGTCTGTGAATCTTCTGGGCAGGTTTGACTCTGAGAATCCTCTGGCAGGTTTGGCTCTGTGTTGCGTCTGTGAATCTTCTGGACAGGTTTGACTCTGAGAATCCTCTGGCAGGTTTGGCTCTGTGTTGCGTCTGTGAATCTTCTGGACAGGTTTGACTCTGAGAATCCTCTGGCAGGTTTGGCTCTGTGTTGCGTCTGTGAATCTTCTGGGCAGGTTTGGCTCTGTGAATCATCTGGCAGGTTTGGTTCTGTGTTGGGTCTGTGAATCTTCTGGGCAGGTTTGACTCTGAGAATCCTCTGGCAGGTTTGGCTCTGTGTTGCGTCTGTGAATCTTTTTGGCAGGTTTGACTCTGAATCCTCTGGCAGGTTTGGCTCTGTGTTGCGCCTGTGAATCTTCTTGGCAGGTTTGACTCTGAATCCTCTGACAGGTTTGGCTCTGTGTTGGGTCTGTGAATCTTCTGGGCAGGTTTGGCTCTGTGTTGGGTCTGTGAATCTTCTGGGCAGGTTTGGCTCTGTGAATCTTCTGGGCAGGTTTGGCTCGGTGACTCCTCTGACAAGTTTGTCTATGTGAATCCTCTGGGTAGGTTTGGCGCTGTGAATCCTCTGTGTTCAGTCAGTTTCAGACCAGAGCTTACTTTGCACGGCAGTCTGCTAATGTATTATACAATAAAAACCACAACCGTTACTATCTGGCAGGGTATGGGGCAAGACGGTTGCTATAAAAACATACTGATATCTCATTTGACACCCTTTTGACCTTCTACTGAAGAAGAGTCACAATGGCTGAAGATTCGTTTTTTATCCTCTCAAAAAGCTTACGAACTAAACTCAGTATTCTGCTACTGTTTTGTCTTGTATTTCCTTTGTGCATTACTTTGGTTTGTATATCTGGATCCCGCATGAACTGGGAACGCGTTGTAAGCAAGTACCCGGCTTAGAAACTCCAAGCTTCAATCGTATCTTCTTGCATGTCGTGTGACATGGTTTCTAAAACATGCTTTGAAGGAGATTTTTGGAAAGAGCAGAGTGCTGCCAAAATTTGTTTTAGTGCCATAGGATGAAAGGCCAGATCGCAGTAAACTGTCTGAAAATACCGAGGGGGTCACTCTGATAAAAACGGACCCTGCTTTCTGTTTTTTTTAGGCAGACATAAAAATGAAGTAGAACTGAGGGAGGGCAGGAGAACTCAGTTACATGGCAGTCATGGCATGACAGTGCGCTGCCCGTGGGCAGGTGAGGTACTGTGTGTTTATAAGGAGTCTCCCCACCATGTCAGTAAATGAATCACTTCTCCTTGAGAATGTTCTCGAGTGTCAGCAGACCCCTGGCTCTAAAGCCCTTTCTTGAAGAAGCAGTGACTGGAATGTGGCCCCTGGGGGTGCCAAGCCCTGGCTTGAAGAGTATTGGATGTCACCATGATTCATCATCTCTGGTACCCGGCTCCTTCCAGAACATTCTATGATGTAATCGTCCAGTGTGCTGCTGCTGGTAATGCATGTGACAGGGGTACTTGAAAGGCATTCAGTGGAGTCCTCTGACTCCTTCTGCTCAGCTGCCATGGGCTCTTCCTTTGAAGTTTGGTGGACCTGCAGCTAAAGCCCTCTCTCACACCGATAAAGACTGAATACTTAGGGGCTTGGGTCACCTCAGTCCGCAGAGTTTCCACACTTAAAAATAGGTGCTGGCACCCGGTGCGCCTTTTGAAGACAGCAGGGCCACTTTCTCATGGAGTGCCTATGTATAGCTATGGTTTTCCGTCACAGGGCTTAGCAAGCGCGCACTCATGGACTGAGTATTAGCTTAGTCTTATGCGGAAGTAAACAAAAATTCTCTCTGGCAAGCTGGTTTTTAGTAGTGTTTTTCTTTGGAAACGTGTATCTGGTAATAAAATTGCAGGAGACATGATCTCGAGAAACTAGCAAAACATACATAATTTTTCAGTAGTGGCTGCAAGGCAATGAGGGTGGAGGTGCGGGGGTAGGGTGGAGGTGGCGGGGGAGCGCGGGACCAAATAGAACAGTAGAAAAAAAACACGTACCTCTTTCCCCATCCACGTTTCTTCTCTGCTTCTCTGGGAGTCCTGGAACCAGGAAGCACCCAGGCTTCCCACAGCCAATCACAATGCTGCAATGTATCGCTGTGATGTGCTCCCCTAAGTCAACCACAATGCTGCAATGCAGCGCTGATTAATCTGAGCATGGGGACTGGGGACCTTTGCATGTTCCCCACCAGGCTCTGTAATGCAGGCTGGTGGGGAACATACAACGAGGGCCTGACTGTTTGGCCGGGCCAAGACGGCTGGCCAAACAGTCATGCACACTTGGAGTGTGCAAACCACTTCTCCCCCTCTGCTTCCAGCCCCGCTCACTCTAACCCAGCCTCGAATCTTTAGAAACATAAACCTGCTCAAAGAGCAGTGGGAAGACGTTCCTCCACCTTAGCGAAGGAGCCACCCCTGGTAATTTTCAGTGCGCATGAACTCCATTTTTTGATTGTATGGGAGTATCTGCCTTAAATTTTTCTTTTTCTTGAAACCTGTTGATGGAAATGGGATTTTAGGCCTAATAGTGTTATTTCCCTTGACATAGATAGATAGATGTTCTGTATTAGTGTTAATTCCTTCAAGAATACAATGAAAATAAAAAATCCTCCTAGGATAGCAACATTGGAAAAAACATGGCTTATTGCAGAACAAGAAATTGACCGCCGTGGCGTAGAACAGAATAAGAGCTGCTTTGATAACATTACACGTACCTCAATAGCGCTCATTACTTTGTAAAATGACATAAGTGATCTTAAGTTTGGAGCCATATGCTATTTTTACTTTGCTTAGTCTACAAGTGTGCGCTGTATTATCAGTTAGTATTTGTTTGTTGATAAGCATGTGAGCCCCTAGGAAAGGAGAACAGTTCTTGAGTGGAGTTTTAAGGCACGAAAGGCCATTGCTTGGCCTCGTGGATGCCGACCCCTCCCTCCCTCCCCCCGCCTCTCCACTTCCGTTCCCTGCCAGCCGCTACTGGCCGTGTGCAAGTCAATAGTATACTGTATTTCATTCACAAAGGCAAAATCAGCTTCAAGTGGGTGTTAATACTTAGCTATTGGTCTGCTAAAGTCTGGAGGGAAGTACTTGAACAATCAAGCACGCTGAAGTGGCTTGATATGCTTAAATAGGCATGTAGGCCGCAAACAACAATCAACAGACCAGAGAAGCATCTGATTGGATGGCAGGATCATAGCACTTAGATAGCACGCTCTCCAGAGCAAGCCATCCCTAAATATTGGTCTCCTCCATCTTCGGTTCACCGACTTCAACCTGACTAGTGGTTGCGCTGGGCTACGGAGAATAAGGGTTGTCCCGCTACGCCTGAATCTTCTAGGATTGTTGTTAAACGTGTATGGTGAACAGAGAGGTTCCTAGCCTGTGCAGATAAAATCAAGGCTGTATTAAACAAAAGCAGTTGGAAATTAAAATTATTTTTTTATTTGCCTATCCAAAATTTCCATTGCGATGAACAAAAAAATGCAGTATTTATGATCTTCTGAAAATGGATAGGGGAACATTTGAACATTTGTTTTAATGGTGTCACAAAGCCTCCATAACACCATTAAAACAAATGGTCCTCTTTCCATTTTCAAAAGATCATAAATAATGTGGTTTTTTTTTGTCATGATGGAAATTTTGGATTGGCAAATAAAAATACTATTTAAATTGAACGGCATCAGGCCCTGTATATGCATGCGTGCATGGTGCTAAATGAGGGCGTACTTTATCATTCCAGGACTCCATTGCGTCATGATGCATGCACTCGTACACGTTCTCACACACGTTATTTATTTTTTATTTTTTCGTAAAGGCTGCACAGAGTTGGCTGAAAGCATTTCTTTTTGCCGATGCTGGACAACATTGGTAAAAGCGAATATGCCAAAAAGGCAAGTCCTGTTGACTTTGTCAGTGCTTGTTTTTAGACCCCATATGACTCATTCACACACATTCCTTCTTCGGGTAGCATAGTTAGACCAGGATTTCATTGCTACCTACACAAGTATAAGTTTGGAGACACTAGGGGAATATTGTACCGAAATCAGAGGCTGCGCTTTAGCCTGTTGCTTTCGATGCTCTCAAAAGGCTGTTGAAGGAATGGGACCATTAACTCCATCCAAAAAGAGAAGGAGAGTGGGTGCGGCTTGTGCTTCATTTGTAAAAAAATAAGTTCCAGGGCTCTAGTCAGCAGGCCACTTCCGCTTGCACTACCTATTGCTGCTGTCAATTACAATACCAGCATGACTAATAAGTCACACTCCTACCAGTGTGACAATTCTGACAATTTCAGGACCCCAGAGTTAAAAGAACAGCCTTAGCAGCAGCTATTAGTCATTCTTAATGCATATTAAATTAATAAACAACAGCTGTTGTGCTCATCTTTGAATTAAAAAAAACAGCGCCATCATGTGGCAGACTGTCATAGGTACTGGTGCTGACAATTAAGTGTGGTGCGGAGCACTGGAAACCACTGGCTCAAATTAAGCACTGGGTGTGGCCCTGGGCCATGTCTTTGTTGCTCTTTTCATGGGTCGGTGTTTTAAAGTTTTAAAAAAGTCATGTTCCAAAAGAAATTTTCGTTTTTTTTAAGGCCAGGAAGATGTCTCCAGCCTGAATTCATCTCTCCTTTAATTGAAAAAATAGGGATTAGAAATGTTTCTTGCTGCCTCTCATTGAGTGTCTATATACATACACATCAAGTTGTTTTCTTCAAAATATGAGTATGCAGCGTACACAATTGACACAATTGTTATATGTACATTATTTAATCAATTGTCTTCACTTTATTTAAAAAAAAAATAGAGTAAGATGTTTTCCTAAACAACGTAGCTTTAAGATAAATTATGTCAATGTTGAACTTTATATAAACAAAAGATGTATGGAGAAAGGAACGTGATATGTATGTATCTAAGCCATGCATGCGAGCTAGCAAGAGGAATACCTAAAGGTGAGTTACTCTACCTTAAACATAAGATTTCTTTTAAATCCCTGTGCTTGCTAGAAGAAGTGCTGGTGTAGTCAAGCACCTCCTAGATTTGCATATCTGCCTTCCTTGGTCTGGGCATCGTCTGCAGAGTTGGCACAGTCACTGTGGGGAAGCAGGGCTGGGAGTTTGATTGCATGCCAGTGTCTGATACCGAAATAGGCAGTGGGACGGGGTCCAGGAGTCGCTGGCCTGGGATCAATGAAAACCTTCACTGGGCTGCTCGATCTCAGTATGTGGGCTTAGCTCTGTAGACCATTTTTGGACCACTATCACCCCAGCTTCAGGACCAGAACATTATCGATGTGTCATCAAGTTGTCTGGGAGCTTTTTATACTACTTTATCCCTCTTCCAGCCTTGATTTATGTCCATTCTCTCCTTCCATTTCTTGAGGTCGGTTCGGCTCGTGCACTCCAGGGTTCTTTCTTTGGGTAGATATCGCCTCACTAGGCTCTTGTTTTTCTCACCAGAAAGGTGGCATTTTTTTGGGATGCGCTTGTGTTCCATCAGCATAAGCTGATAATGACATTGTGGCTTTACTGTACACACCCGGGATTGTGTTTCTCTCAGAGCCACTTGGGGCGCCATATTTGATATTCGATGACTGTTACGCTCATGTCCCAAGTTTCATAACACCCATGCGTGTTGTTTCATGTTACTTCTTTTGTTTACCGATCCAATTCGGGTCGGTAAGCAAAAAGAAAAAAGTGCTTGTGTCATTTTGTGGGTGTGCAAATTCCTGATGCGTGTGACTACGTAGGCTTTTTGCATTTCCTGTTTATTAGCCATTCTGGACCGTATCAGGAATGCGGTGGAGCATGGCTACAACCATGGTTAAAGACAATACATCCCTAAGGCGAGACATTTTGGCTTTGCCAGTGCTTGGTAATAAGATGCAGCAGACCAGACAGGCAAACAAGCACCTCTACAATGCAACTGGAATGTTGCAAGGCTAGGTAGTAACTGTGGACTCCTGATCATGCGCGGCCCATGCAGGTAAGAGCAGTGGGGTGGTGGGGCCGGGTGGGTGTGGAATTCGTCGGACGATGAAGAGGGAAAATTAAATAAATAATCAATTTTCCATAGTCATCGTCGGTCGAAATCCAGTGCCCCACACGGCCCCACCGCTCTTACCTGCACAGGCCGCGGCTGCTCATGAGTGACCAATAATATCGGAATTTATTTCTAAATTTCTACTCACGCCCTTGCGAGATTTGTTTTAACATAGTTTTCAAAATGAAGCAGGAAGCTTTGGTCAAGGGTTCATGCTTGAATACGGATCAGGCTCACGGAGAATGAAAACACACAGTCTTGTCAAAACCCTCCTGGGTAAAACTGCTGAACATAGCCTTTCCTACTCATGTTCTTCCAAAATATCTAGTAGCAGAACTTGATACCTCGTGCCCCAGCCAATGAAAACGAACAGAAATAACCTAATCCGCATCCCTGCCTCCTTCGCATACCTTCGAGTGTCAGTTTAGTGCCAATGATATCCAGTGGCGCATTTTTCCCATTCTGAAGGGTTTTTTCATTCTCTCTCTTTATGAATTAAAGAGCTGAAATCACATTTTTTTTTAAACAATGCTTCATGAAGCTAGGTTTACTACCTGCCTTGACTTCTTAACAAGCCAAAAATGCATGTCCTTTCCACATGTGGCTTGTCTTAGGTTTTACACCAAGAGGTTGGAGGACAGAATGACTTACTATTTCTCCCCCATTCAACAGTTAGGTTTCCAAGCATCAAAAGGGAGTGTTTCTGGAGTATTTTTTAAACATTTACACATTTATAAAAAAGCGTATGTAGTTCATCTCATGAACCCAGCCTTGGGGCTCTCATACTATAGGGCAGCAGCACGGCTTTTCAGTATAGGAGCCGGGCCCCTGATGGCATATCTCACCAGCTTCGGTCTAGGGCTTGAGAGGAGTTTGGCAAGAGCAAGACATGAAAACCCCTGACCATGGAAGGCCTTCATGAGTGTCAAGGACTTTCCTGGTCTCAGATCAGGATCCCATAGTATTCACTGCAATATCAGAAAGCAGTGGTCCTTCCATTGAGCCTTCTAAACTACCTTACAAATTCAGATCCATTCCACCCCGCCTTCCTTAAAGTAAACAAATAATAGTCTGCATTTCCTATTAGTGACAACTGGAATTAACAAATGGCTTGTTTTCCTCCTGCACGAGTCCTCTCCTTTAACTTTTATTCATATTGCAAATTTCCACAGTTTTTTGTTGAAATGAACAATACATTTACATACACCAGTGGATCCAAATTTCCATTCTGCGCTGTCTGCTCTCAGGAACCCCTGCTTAGCTATATGTAGTGAGAGAAAAAGCGGACTCCACACAATCATCTCAGACATCTCCTGTAAGATCAAATCTTTCCAAAAACCAGCAAGTCTAGAAAGCCAGTTGGCGAAACACCTACTGTGTGAAATGCGTTTCTGATGCATCAGCTTCCCACTCGGAAGAAACCCAGCTATGCTTCAAAAAATCCTTTAAAGTGGAGGAATCAGATGGGTAAAAGTAAAAAAAAAGAAAAAACCACAAAGAGTGGTTTATGCAACTGATCGAAGCTGCATGTTTTGACTTTCCACTGACAATCCAGCCAAGAAGTCCTCCTCATTTAAGCTCATTGCAATTTTCTTTCATCTTTAATTTTAGGTAAAAATCATATCTTTTGTTTCAAAAGAATAGAAAAAATGCTTCTTTTTTAACTTAAGTTCCCTTCAAAACCTTTCAAAGATATTGAGAATATTAGCTTCAAATAAGTGGCATTTCTGCCATTGAAAATAAACATTAAAAAAAGGAAATTTGATCTAACTTATACAGCCTGGCCAAGAGGTTATGGAGTCATGAAAGACCTAAGCAACCAAACCAAACTTGTGCTTTCATTAGCACATTTTTACCTGCAGTAATCCGCACTTGAGCTGTGATGAATGGAGGCATTTGTTATTGTCCAGGAAATCCCCTGCTAATTTCTTGAAAGGACTATGAAAGTTAATAGAAGGATTCCCAATAGTTGTATGCCCTTCACCATCTTAACTTTAATCTTCCAAAGCTGAAAGGGCTCAAAGATGAATTCCTTGGAAAGAGGATTGCATGAGATGTGTTATAAGCCTTTGCCATTATATGTTTGTCAGCGCTTCTCACCCGTTATTTAGAATAGCAATGTTACTAAATTAGACGGTGCTCGCCAGATCATATTTGAGCTTGCCACGCTACATTGGTAACACTATACTCCGCATTCTTCTTTTCATCTGGTGAGGAAAAGACCTACATCCATGTATATCTGGATATTTTGTCTTCTGATTGTTCCTGTAGCTGGCAGCTTTCTTTCTGGTCAGTCCCAATGAATCCTTTCCCAGTAAGCAAATTTACTTAGTGGTATGTGCGTTTAAATGCGGCTGTCTGAGTCAAAATGGGCACCATGCTCCTCAGTTGGGTTGCAAAATATAGTCATCATTGGGGTTCATCGAGTTCTTAAACATTTGGGCCCATGCACTATTGCACTAATGTTTTCTACGGACCTGAAAAGCAACTGACACCATTACCTGTGCATGGAAAGAGGCCTGGATGTGATATATTTTCTCACACCTCTTGGTGAACACCATCAAGTGAGCTACTCTGGCTCAGATCCCACCATTGTTCTGTTTCCTGACAAAAAATTGCAGCAAGAGGATACTTTTTCCCAACTTGGTCAGGCTTAGAGTCAAAGGACAACATTTTTAGGTCTCGCCTGACCCAGCGCATGCGCTGGTCTGGCGAGGCTTATTGAGAGGGTTCCAAAAAGTGGTACCAGGCCAGCCTAGAGCTACAGTGCATGAGCGCGGGCGCTCGCGCCACGCTTTTCCGCGATTACTTTCACTTTCGCGGCCGCTTTGATGTTTGATCTTGATCGCGATCACTTTCGCGGCCGCACGGCCGCTTGGCATAGCCAATAGGTCTCGCTTTTGGGACCTTATAAGTATTTAGTTATGCAACTGTTGCATGGCTAAACACTTATAAGGTCCCAAAGGCGAGACCTATTGGCTATGCCAATGCTTGTTACTTTTGTTAAAAAGCTTGTTTTGAGCGAGCTTCATAAGTGTATGAAAACTGACCTCCTGTCTTTCTAGAATGTCTATTACAAGGCCATTCAGTCCTTCTCTCAATTTTTCCTTGAGCTGTAGAAATCTGTTCCTAAACCAGCACAATGCTTTTAAGATATGAGAAAGACTGGAAGAGACAACAAAAAGGCGGAATATGGTTAATAGTTTTTTCTTGGTTCTTTTGAGCAACAATATATTGACCTTGTAATTGAGCATGTCAGTGTCTAAGAAAGTGATCCAGGCAAGAAGTGCCAGAAATTCTCATCACATGGCATTTGCATTCATATTGACATTGCTTTGTAAATACAGTTTATCATGGGCATTTTTTGCAGTGGGTTTTGTTGCAGATCCTTTCTGTGACAAACCACACCAACTAAGCTTACCAATTAAACTGGAAACATGTCTAGGTTTTAAGTGGGGACAACCAAGTTCTTAATTTTCTTAGGAGGTCTCCACTGGCTCTAGCCAGTGCTGGTGTTGCCTGCTGCTACTCCAGTGCCTCACAGGAAACATCCATTACAACGCAGTCATTACAACGCACAACCTTTACAATGTGGTTGATACAACGCAACAGCCTTACATCGCATGCCATTACACGCAGCCATTACAACACACGTCACTACAACGCATGCCATTACAATGCATGTCACCACAACACATGCCATTACAAAGCATTATAAGGTAAATAATGGGGATTTTTTAAGTTTTAGGGTGGGCATGGGTTTTGGGGTACATGGGAATAGTCATTTTTACCCCTACACTATCCAACACTTACCCTACTGTTGCACTCACTGGAGTGGGAATAGTAATTTTTACCCCTACACTATCCAACACTTACCCTACTGTTGCCCTAAAACTATTATACATTGTAATGGTATGTGTTGTAATGGTATGCATTGTAAATGTAGTTTCTAAAAATGCGTTGTGATGGCATGCGTTGTAAAATCATGGATGTTGCAATGTAAAAACGCGTTGTAAGAGCATGCGTTGTAAATGTTTGTGTTGTAACATGTCCTGTTTGTGCTGCACCTATCATTCTCTCCATTACTTTAACATAGATTCCATCAGTGCAATTTGAGATTACACATGGACATTTTTTTACTTTGCATTTATTGTTTTTATTATATGCAAGCTTTAGGTCTAAACTCCTTACACCCTCTATTGAAATCTTTTTCAGTTACATCCCTGCTGTAAGGCAGGGCATCACCATCTTTGGGAAGTGGTCTGATGATTGTCCGTTACGTGCCCCTTTCTTTCCATCTTCCTTCCAGATGATGTGAAAAATATACTTCTGCCTTGACGAAATACACCCATAACTGTGGCGTTTCAAAGCTAATGTTCTCAGTTTGTACTACTCTTTCATCCCCCAGATATTTCAACTATTTGCTTATCAGGGAATCAATTTCTCAGTCTCTCTACACATTGTATTATTACACCCGCCCTCTAAAGAACATCATCAGACAGTTAGATTTTTACCAGCTAAAGAATCTGTGTTGTAAAGGCTCTTGAAACTGTTGTCTCCCAGTAACTCCCTTCCAGTCTCACAATAAAAGTCATCCTAAGTGGCTTCCAGTCAGACTTAAGAGGAAACAAATGAACACTACAAAACATTAGAAAGAGTGCCATAGCTCTTTGGACTCCTTGTGTCCAATACTCCCAGTTCTGTCAGCGGCATTGGGTAACATAAACTGCTGTATCCTACTCACAATGTAGTTATGCTTTGTTGGCATAAGTATAATTGCACTCACCTGGTTTACCGCTTTCATATCTAATTGACCCCATTAGGGCAGACTGAGATCTTTTGTGTCTTGGTTCATAAACATCACCTGCAGTGTCTCTCAAGGCTTGGCATTGTTACCAGTGCTTTTCAGTGTCTACATGTATCCTCTCACTAAGATTCACGAATTCTATGACATAGCCAACACGTGTGCTGATTTCTCACAACTCCACCTCAAGCTATACAGCAATTCTTGCAACCAATCCAGGTAATTCCTTTGCCTCACCTACAATCACCAGTTGATGCCGGAAAACTGGTTTAGCTTGAACGGTGACCAAACTTAGATCCTCCTCATGGGGTTGGCCAAACCTCATCTCACTTTGATCAGTGCCCCTTGGCTCTCCTCCGTAACGTAAGTCCAGTACTCACAACCTTGGTGTTGTGTTTGCCAGTAAGCACAAACTCCTACCTTAAACAAATGTTTTAACCAAATCCCCCTTCAATCATCTTTGATTGCTGCGATGGTCTTTCCCCTCCTCCATCTACCTCAAAAATTGCTTTTATCCTTGCCAAACTCCTAGCTTGACTATAGAAGCAGCCTGTGTATAGGTCTGATTGATAATTCTCTCCCCAATCTCCAAAGGGTTCAAAATCCATTCAGCCTGGCTTATTTTTGTCCTGAATTGCCATGACCATATCACGTCTGCCTTTGAAGGTCTCCAGTAGCTTCCCATAAAGGACAGAGTAAACTTCAAAGTGCTCTTCTTCGTCCACAAAAGCCTCATACTACAAGACTCCTAGCCAACTGTCTAAAACTTTTGTCCTATACCATTACTCCAGAAGTCTAAGATTTGCGAACCAAAAAGTACGCTTGATCTGCCTGTTCAGGGTAGTGTTCTGTTGCCCCCTGCACCCTCCCATTTAGGTTTGCGAGTTAGTTTCCCTTTAAGAGTAACTTACCTGCTGTAGTGATTTGTTTAACCCAAGTTGGCAGTCTGCCTCACCCCCTAAATGAAAAAAATAGTAGTTCCCTGAATGAGAGCAGTGAAGGATACAAGTCATCCAATCAAAAGGATGGTAAAGAAGCTATTCTACTGCAGACGGACAAGCACAAGACGTGGAAGGAAATTCATGGCATAAGATGCAAACAAATGACAGTGCAAGAAAGCCAGGAAAGCCCACTGCAAGTTTTCCTATGGTTCATAAAAGGTCTTTCGACAACAGACAGTTAGAAGCTGTCTATCAGTGACACCTAGAAATGCAGTGCTCCTAGTCCTGCTGGAGATGTGAACACTTAAGCATTGTGTTTCCAGTCCAGAATGCTCCTTGATAGGACATCTCTCCTCTGGTGGGACATTCTTTGAGAAGGCAGACACTGGAACACACGTGCCTAGTGGAAACCTTTGATCCACCTGAGGATTGGGAAATCCAACGAAACCATGGCATCTTGTGAAGTGAAATGTAAAATTCCAAACACTGTTAAGTGTCCTGTTTCTCATCTTTGAATCTTGGCTGACAAAACTTTGCAGCTCTCTAAGACACCTGCAGCAATAGGTTCCATATTGGCCCTATAGTTAGCAGAAGTGGCCACATAACTAGGGAGAGATGGTGGCAATATATCTGTCACCTTGCCTAGGGTGGGAACACTCCTTGCTCAATTTGATATCGCAAGTGTTCATCACCCTTTTTTATTAGGGTTGTTTTTTGCCAATGCCGTTTCCTTTACTACTTTTCTCAGACTTAAATTGAAGGGGGTTTTGGACAGTGAGCCAATGACTGAGCTATGATTGGGTCTATAGAACTGAAGTAGTGCCTTCATGCGTTGTAATGCCTGCGTTGTAATGGATGTCTCCCTTCAGTACACCTTTACACATTCAGGATGTCCCTTTTTCCAAGGTATGTAGAATACCCTTCGACGGGAAGGGCTTAAATCTAAAGCACTCCAGAACGATGAAATCGTTTTCCGAAAGTTAATTCAAGCAAATAATTTGTAATCTTCAACCATAAAGGTTTTATTCGTAAGTTTTATTCTTTCATATTACGTCATATGAAATAATGTGATCATGGTGTTGATGTATTCCAAAAGTAAGTGAAGACTTTTCAAACAGATACAAGAATACAAGCAGGTCGCCAAATTCTAGACTATTCCCCGATGCATTTCGGGCTGGGTGCCCTTTTTCCAAGGTGCCACACCAGCATCTATATCTTAGCAAAGATAGGGCTGTTTCTATCGGAAAACTATTTCTCATGGACTGCAAATTCAAATCCTTTACCTTACTGATTCACTTTAGTGTGAGAATCTGAGAGTGGCGCAACAGCCTGATCAAAGAGGAGACAAGGGGGCGCATTCCCTTGTTTGGCCACAGCGCCATAGACATTTACAGCTGCAAATAATGTATAAGTGGTTTATTACAGTGTCTAGACATGAATGGCTGCATGGCACAGGACCGTATCATTGCTTCTGAGATGTTTGTAGAAGAATGGACACAGATGCTTGTGGTGGGAATCTTTAGTAATGCGGGTTACAGAAAAGAGTGTGAGTACATCAAAAGAAGAGATAAGCCGCGTTGTGCTGGTGGTTTATTCAGGGGAGGGCCTCCTGGCATCCCTCCAGTTTTTAAACATGTGCACTTTCCATATGCCTGTAAGATGTCCCGAAAAAAGGCTGGTCCCATTCGAAACTACGATAGCAAGAAACGTGCTGGATTCATCGCGAGACATGGATCTGGGAATTTGTCAGAATGGCACAGATAAAAATACTGAATGACACAAATATTGTGCCCTGAGCATCGTTTACAACACTATCATCTCTTTCAGAGTAGATTTTTCAGTATTAACTCTATTTTTTTGTAAGCAATATGAAGGACAGAATATTTTTGTCGCACTATCTTTACAATATGATATTGTGGTTTCAAGCCGCCCTGGGTAGGGATGCTGACCTAGAAAGCACTACACGCTAGCTGAGCAATGGCCAATGACCCCCATGCAAGAGACATGCAAAGAAAATCCTTCAGCACACCCATCCATGCAAATAAAACAACAGAAAGCTCTTCATTGTTCAAAACCGTTCTCCTTTCAAATAAATTCTAATAATCTATTTCAAAGCAAGTTAAGCAAATTTCCTTTGACCCAAACATAACCAATTATCAACAAACACTATGCATGGTCAAAGGATGGCTTGTTGAATTCTAACAAAATGGCAACCAGATGAAAATGCTGCACGGCTGAAAGCGATGAATTAGTGGCAATAACATAATACATCATGATGTTAGTTACAGCCTCTACCCATGCTACATACTAACCCACCAACTGCCACATGCACATCTCCTACCCCCCCACCGACCCAGCTCCTGCGTGCAACCTCCGCCACACCTGGAGCGGTCCTCAAAACCATGTGGTAAGACCAGGCAGTGACAAGAGGGACTCACTCTTTTCCTTTGCTTTGAACAGAAGGTAGCTGCTCGTTCCACCAGCACTCTGCAGTGGGACATGAAAAGATACTTAGGACACATCTTTTAATATTATTGCAATTGTAATTGCCTTTATAGGGCGCTTACTACCCCTGACGAGGCGTCGAAGTGCTTTACGACAGGCAGGATGCAAGGGTAATGGTTAGTTCAGTGTTATTGGTTACTGTTAGTTATTGGGATTTATGATGAGGCTAGCAGCTTTCAGGCCCACCTCAAAATGTTGATGGTGGAAATATTGGACTGTTTTGATTGTTGGTCCCTTTTGTGGATTCTGCAGCATGAATTATCCCTTTTTCTGAACTGTATATACTGAAGCATAGCTACCATATGTTAGATGTTGTACTTTGGAAGCTTCACTGACATTCGTGTTTAGTGCCATTACGCCAGGTGTTATTTTATCGCACTATACTGTACTAGTTCTAGCCTTATGGTACTATAAACAGAGCTACTGAGCACACAGCACACAACCAGCAAACATTGCATGTTATTTTATAAATAGTCCATTGCATCTGGCACCTCAGTAGGCTACTGCGTTAACGTCAGGATATCAGCTACAAACATATCGCGCTGATAAAATATCGTTGCAAAAATATAGATCCTGAAAACATAGACAAGGAAAGTATACAAAGATAAGTATGGATGTATGATTCCTAACTCCACAGCTAGGTGCCTGTGCATATAATCAAGGGACGCATAAGGCAAACGCTGTCTGTATTCATCATGAAGGTAACAAATCCAAGTAGTTTGCATCTGTTGCTGTCCTATGTATCAAAAGATGTTTTTTGTAGGGTGTATATTCACTACCTGTCACTTTTTCACTGCTGAAAAAGCTCTTATCTAAAATTGGGAATGTTACAGTTTGATCCATATAATCAGAATTCTCAGAACATTTCTGAAGCCTGTTTTTCTTCTTAATGGCTTCCTTATTAAAGTCAACTTGAAAACAATGTGACCTAAGACGTGCGAATGGTTCTTTAATGTATATTATATACCAAAAGTATCTGAAGGATGTGAAGTAAGTTCATTAGATGGTGAAGACGTAGTCCTACTCTTTGAGAGAGAACTTCAAAAGAGAGAGCATCCAGAAGGAAGCTTGTGATCTTCAGTACACTTCCTAGTTCATGTCAAATGATTTGAATAGGGCAGTGGCCGCTGGTCCGCTATGGCGGAGGAGCGTCGTCCCAAATGACAGCCTCAAAACGTGAATAATAAAACGGGTTTATTACAGTTTTATTTTTCAGAATCTAAAGGGGCGGTCTGAGTCTTGGGGTGGGGCCATTGCAAGGGCAGTGACGAGAGGGGATGGTTGCACTGCTATCAGTGCGCATGTCGGTTTAGCCAGCTGCCTCAGGATAGCCAAACCGACATGCATACTGAACTGTCTCCAACCCAGCTGTGTTGCTTCCAAACATGAGATCAATGTCATGATTGGCTGCAGGGGAGTCTGGGAGCTTGTGCTGCACTGAGGAAACGTAGAAAAAGAGTGATGGGCAGCAGGCAATTCTTTTTTCCTAATTTGTTCTTATTGTCCATTTCCCCTCCCTCGCCTTCCACCTCCCCGTCATCAGTCGCTCTGTCGCTCACCACTCCGCCCGCACACCAGCCGCTACTGTGAGAGTGGTTGAGGTAAGTTAAGGATCTACCCTGGAAGTGCCCCTCAGCAGCATGGAAACCTGCTCTAGAGCATTTTTACTGTTTAATCAATAATTTTGTGTCCATAGTGTGTGGCTAGCGTTGGCTCTGTAAGTCAGAAGTATGCCGACAAGGGTGCCTCTTGGATGCAGCATAGCCTCCTGAGCTTGACTCCTGGCATCAATGGGAGACAGATGCATTTCTCATCAAAAAGTACAATAATTTAGAACCTTGTGAAGTTAATTACCAAGGCTCCCAAAGTAATGTAATCTGTGCAGGACGCTGTGGGCCCTAAAGGCAGTGGCGTAGCTAGAGCTTTTGCCGCCCGGATCGGTCCCTGAGTTTGCCGCCCAGTGACTGCCTGTGCAGGTGAGAGCAGGACGGGGGAGTCGAGAGACGACTACGAGAGAAAATAAAATTTAAAAAAAGAAAACCACTTACCTTGTGTGCGCCGGATTTGCTTACCTCACCCGCCACCCCCCAAAAAGTGCTACCCGAGGCGGACTACTCCCCCTCACCTCCCTTAGCTTCGCCCCTGCCTCAAGGGGGCAACTACCATACTCTAATGTGGATTACGTTATTTCTTTCAACCTATTATTCTGGTAGTGTGTAGTGACTTTATACGTCTAATGTATTTCAAGTTTGTAGGGTTACATGTTGGCAAAGATAAAAACCGCCGGCCATCTTAGAACAGAGCTCTTGTAAGACAGACAAGCTTTTCTGTTGTAGGACTCTTAGCAACCACTTCAGGCTAGGGCACCCTGCCCTCTCTTGCAGTACATTGACCAGTTTGTATGCACATTTCTTTTCATGACATCCCAGGCAGGCCCTGGTCCCACATCAAAGCAAACTAGCTGAGCACATGTTTTTTTGTTCGGTCTGTAGCTGGGGCGCCAAACTTTAGAATTTAATATCTTTTCCCTTTCCTTCCATTCCACCTCCTCCACACAAACCTTTTGTCTGCCTCGTGTTCTCTAAATACTAACAGATGTTGGTGCCACAAAGCTTTGAAGACCTCTGTTCACGCCCACGTTCTTTAAGCCTAACTTATTCCAAAAATGCTCGTAACTCTGGATGCCACAAGGTGAAATGTAAAATACGTGCCTTACTGGGCCTCGAAATAAGATGGCGCGCACCACCCCTATCCCAGAGTTAACTCTGAACTGCCTATTAACAAGAAGTTGACAAATACTGCTCTCCGTGAAAATGCATTACAGCAAAGAAAATAAACAGAGATATATTCACCTACTTGGAAAATACCTCTATGGGTATTATGAATAAAGACATTTTTAACTCGCCATATGGGGAATCACTTTACAGCAGCAATCATTGGGAAAACCAACATTCCTGGCCCGGGCAAGCTGATGTGAGGATTTTTTTATCGCAAGACTATGCCACAAAAAATATAAAGAAGAAAGAAAGAAAACATGACTCCCCTTAATGATAGAGGTTATATGCTTGCAGTAAAAAAGTTTATATTAAAAAAAAAAATTCACATCACATTTACATAACAGTAATGGTGCTTCCCATAGCGCAGGTGTACTTAGAACAGGTATAGATGCTCATTTTGATTTCAGTACACATAACAAGTATATGAGTGTCTTATTGATGCAAAGAAAATACACCTGGCTTACAATTTCTGTAACCTGAAGATATAGTTTAGACACACAAAGGTGGCTAAACCCAAACAAAACAAGGATAAAGACTGGGAACAAATAAGCAAAGTAAAGTATTTGCAACTCTGGCACTGAAGTGCACTTCTTTTTAGGCTGGTGTGTAAATGTGACTGGGAACGATGCCATCAATCACAGTTTGAGAGAGCCAATGGCTTAAGCGAATGGACATATTGCTCCATGCTGTATGCTGTCGAGGGCGGAAGCAAAATGTGTGACACCTGAGCAGACCAGTGGCTGAAGAATACTGATAAATAGCCATTCTGTCTGTATAAATGTGTGTATTTTTATTATTACATGAGACTAAGAAGACAGATAAAGGTGTCTCACGGGCATACCTAAACAAGCATTAGCAATGCAATAGGGCTCGCATTTGTGAGAGTTTAAGCTATTGGCATTGTAAATGAGAATGCCTTTTATTTATCTGTTTTGCTAATTAACTCATACATAAAAGGTATTGTCATTTACAATGCCAGTAGCTCAAACTCTTGTAAATGTGAGTCCTATTCAAAGAAGCGGCCGCCATTGACCCGGGCTACTCAGAAAGTTAAAGCGTGCATGGCACGCTGAATGTTGCAGGAACGCATGATGAAAATAGTGCTTACAGACTAAAAAAGACGTACAGTGTAACATCCGAAGTAAAAGGGCCAGTCCTCATGGGAGGCTACAAATGAAGATAAGGCGGTACTAAGGAGGTACTAACAAGCCTAATAATGAATCAGAAGCCAGAAATTATGAAGGGCAATGACACAAGCCAATTACAAATATGGGCGGAGAGTGGGCGGGACTTCAATTCCATACTCGAATACAGCAGGCCTCGCAGCGCTGCCCAGGCTTGACCTAAAAAGGTGAGCAGAACACATAAACGCAAGAAAGATATAACAGGTGATTTCAAACCGTACTGAATTTTAGATGTTCTTTGTCAAGGAATAAGGTTGAGGGACTGTAGTGTGCAGGACGTGTGCAGAAATAATCTGATCAGACTAAAAGATTTTTTTTATCAAAGAGGAGTTTGGTAGATAACCAGGTCTTCTATGATAAAATAATATAGTCACAGTGAATTATAAAGGCAATTATCAGTCATTGCAAGTCAATCCGTGATGCAGATAACTTGGGTGATGGATGACTCACTAAATAGTTAAAACTTGAAGATATAACCACAGACAATTGTCGAGTTCTGTGTCAATTGCAATGGGAGATAGATTCCATTGCAAGACAGTTGTACAAAACATTGCAATCGTTTAAAAGGGTTGTGGGGGATCTGGTTGGGGCAATTAGAAGAAGTAGTTGTTGGCAACTGATGCCACTTAACAGCAAGTGGCATAACTTGGTTATCTACAAAGCCCAGGTTGTGAATTTAAGATTTCGCTGCAAAGAATGCACTGGAGATATCTGAGTGGGTTAGATGAGGGGTGATAAGTCCCAAAGTATCTAGCCAGCCTTCAATGTAACTTTCTCAGGTTTTTTGTAGGGAGTGAGCAGGATTTGCATTATTTGCAGAGTCGCACTGGGTCAGAAAATTGGCCAGAGCATCAAATAACAGTGGCCCCCATTAGTGAATCGGGGCTGTATTATACATTGGGGTCCCAGGGCCGTAATGGGCATATGTGCTACTTTGTGCGCACCTGGATCAAAATGATATTACAGAAGGGGCTGCAGGCGCATGTGCACCCCCTTCTGTAATACTGATATTGCTGACGCACATGTAGCGCCCCCGTTATCATGAGAGGGCATTCCCTCACTTGCATGGGAGCGTGGCCCCAAGCAAATGAGGAATTCACTTTTCTCCTGTGCCGTAGTAGGGATGCGAGTGCAGAGGCAAACATGCCCTTTCAGTGCACCTCCTAAAGGCAGCCATTGGAGGGGAGAAAGCGGATCCCCATGGACTCCTCAGATATCCACCCGCAGAAAGGGGCATCACTCACTGCACCCACCTGCAAGGTGAAATCTCTCAGGTGGCATTCCACCTGCACTGTGATACATGGAGTGGCTTTGAAGCAGCCACTCCGTATTTCACTTGAATGTGCTGCGCCCAGGGCAGCTTGAGTTTGTGCCTGCCCTGGGGGCAGTGCATTCTTTGCAATAGGACGCACTGTCCTTATTTGTGCTTGCCGCACTTTTTGAAAGGTTCAACGTGGTGCAAACAGGGAAAGTCCGCCGTATGCATAGTACGGCCCCAGATAACTAAAAAAGTGACCCACATTTGCAAATATGGCAGTTCTGAACTGGGACAGACATGTTGTATAGGTGTTTTGCAAGGTATGGGAGACTGCGTGGATTCTACCTTGTTGCAGGCAATATTTGTGGTAATATAATGGAAATTCCAATAGTAAAACCTGGAGCCAGCAGACTACAAAACAGGCGTGCAGACATCCAAAAAGACTCACATCTATCAGATCAGTCCCTCTGGCACTGTCTGATTTGATTACCTTGTAGGCCAGCACGACCCTGGTTATTTGCATAATAATGCAATATTCTTCAAGAATTAGGCAAAAGTAAGCAAAATGCAGCGGCCAACACTTGGCGCCACATTTCAGTGTGAAATGTGTCCTCACGTCCAAAAATAGCATAGAAGGCACAAGTGCCACAAACAACAGTCACTCGTGGCCTGTGCCCGTGTTGTTCCTGTGCTTCCATTGTAAAATTGAGGCAGAAGGGCGGAACTTCGTGTGACGAGCAATGTATTAAATTACGCGAAACTACGCCAGCGTAATGGGAATTTCGGTTTGGCCTCGTTTTCTGCAACACTCAAAGAAAAGTTTTCAATAATCAATTATCAATTTGTTGGGGGTGCTTTAGGGAACTTAAAAAAAGAGGTTGAAATACTTTCTACTCGGGGGGGGGGGCAGAAAGGGGCGGCAGAAGTCGGGCTCCGCAGGTATCTGCTTCCCACAAGCTGCTGTTTGGTTAAGAAATGCCACAGTGCAACGCGAAACCCTGACTGTTTTACGGGGTGAGAAGTGGTGGGAGACGGTCTGGGCTGCACTAATGATTTCAAAACATGGATGGAAGTGCCGTCTGCGGGCGCGAGCCTTCCGTCGGATTACTTTCCATTTGTGCGCGCGTGGGCCTCTTTCCTGGTTTATGCGCGGAGAGGGTGTTGGGAGTTTAGGAAGCATGCTTGTCGCATACACCTTCTGGTACTCCGAGTATACATTCGTTTTCACTGCGTTCACATCTTGTCGGATTAGAACGACATTATTTTAAGGTCGCGCTTTACTGCATCTCATCTCATGCCACGTCGTGGCCTCTGGCGTGTGCATCGCTATCAAAGGGACTGCCTGATGTTGGCAGCTGCTGTTGACAAAATCATAAATTATACAACTAGCTGTGGCCTCCCTGTGCAGGGCGTGCTGACTGTGCCGGTGGCGGGGCGCTGCAAGAGGCCTCGAGGGCTCAACTGTGAAGTTTGGGCCAGCCAGATATTACCACTGGCTGTCCCTCCCTGGGCATCAGAGCTGGGCATGTTGGCCTAAGAAAGAACTGGACTTGTTACCTTTTAACATGGCATAGCGCTTCATCCCACAGCCCAGAATTTATTAATTTTTCATGTAATGGTGCACGGCATTCTGGTAGCCAGCATAAAGCGCGTGTTGGTGTGCGTCATATATATTACTGAATCCTGGCCACCAGGCACCCCTGACAGGCCACGGCACAACGTGAGCCATAGCGCAAACGCTTCTCCCGGCCTCCTTCAGCAGCCTCATCGCATCAGCTACCATCAAGTTGTTCTCTGTCGTCATGAGTACACTTTTTGAGTACTACAAAGGCCTCGAACCAAACCATGACAACTGCAACACCAAATATTACAAACCTACTCTCACACTACCAGCCACCAGGTCACCTAAACCTAAAATAGTGGGTGGTAGCCCAACCTAATCCCCTATATATCCTGTGGTGCTTCATTTGAGCTATAACCTAGCCAAATGCAAAATGACACTCATTGGACTGCACCACCCTCCCAATCTGCCCGGGGGCTTACTTCCTTTCGTCAGCTGCCCCTCAAACACCCCTTGTCCTCCCTGTGCGTGGCGAGCTGACTGTGCCAGTGGCGGGGCGCAGGAAGAGGCCTCAACAGCGCGACTGTGAAGTTTGGGCCAGCGCTAAATATTACAACTGGACAAAAGGAGGTTGGCTGGCCCTCCTTGGGCATCAGGGCTGGACATGTTGGCCTAGAAAGGAACTGGACTTGCTTACCATATAACACAGCATAGCGCTTCATCCCACAGCCCGGCATTTTTTTCATTTTTCATGTAATGTTGCACAGCATTCTGGTAGCCAGCATAAGGCGCCTGTTGGTGTGCGTCATATATATTCCTGATTCCTGGCCACCAGACACCCCAGACAGGCAAAAACACAATGCGAGCCAGAGCGCAAACAATTCTCCACACAACACTAGGTCCAACCTCCAGGCCTCATCGCCTCAGCCACCATCAAGTTGTTCTCTTTCATTGTGAGTACACTTTTTAAGTACTACAGAGGCCTCGAACCAAACCATGACAACTACAACACAACATTTTGCAAACCTACTCTCACACTACCAGCCACCAGGTCACCTAAACCTAAAATGGTGGCTGGTAGCCCAACCTACTCCCCTATGTATTCTGTGGGTCTGCTTCGAGCTATATCCTAGCCCAATACAAAATGGCCGTCGTTGGACTGCACCACCCTCCCAATCTGCCTGGGGGCTGACTTCCCTTCCGTCAGCTGCCCCCCAAACACCCCTTGTCCTGCCTGTGCGTGGCGTGCTGGCCGTGCCAGTGGCAGGGCGCAGAAAGAGGCCTCAGCGGCGCAACTGTGAAATTTGGGCCAGCCAGATTTTACCACTGGACGGGAGCAGATTGGCTGTCCCTCCCTGGGCATCAGGGATGGGCATGTTGGCCTAAGAAAGAAGTGGGCTTGCTTACCTGGCATAGCGCTTCATCCCACAGCCCAGCATTTGTTCATTTTTCATGTAATGTTGCACGGCATTCTGGTAGCCAGCATAAAGCGCCTGTTGGTGTGCGTCATATATTCCTGATTCCTGGCCACCAGGCACCCGCGACAGCACAACGCTGCATTTGACGCAGGTGGCAGGGTGTTGCGCTGGTTTTCAGTGCAGGTAAAGTTGTGTTTCATTCCAGGCGATAGTTTACTCTGCTTCAGTTCGGTACATGTGGCAGACTTCCGCGGCTTGGTTTGGTGCAGATGTCACTGCCTAGTGAGGTTGTATGTCAATATATATTAGACTTTGATATGATAGCGTTTTTTGTTTCATTTTGTGGCGATAAAGAGCAAAATACTACAGTGCTGCTGATGGGGTGGCCTTTATTTCTGTGTCTATAGCTGTGACAGGGCGGTATTGATTGGCATTTGAGCAGGCAGCAGGGAGGGATATTTTAGTGACGTTTTGGGTGGCATGCTTCATGTATTTTAATGATCCATTAATATGTTTTTTTTATAAGTTATTAACCAAATAAAACTGATTCAGAAACCTTTTTTATTGCCTAATTTGGGCAGGTGGTTGCATTTGGTGGACACCAGGACACCCACTCTTTTTTTGGGACAGTGGCTGATTTTCCATCTTCAGACTTTGATCCAGAGCAGGAGAGAGAGAAAGGAAGACATTGGAGCAGGACGTTTGGGTAGAGGCATTCTGCAGTCCAGGCGCAGGGCTCCTTTAAAAACCTTTAAAAAAATAATTAAACAAATACATTAAGTGCTGATTTTGTTTTAAGCGCAATGCACAATTGGCAGGTGTGTCCTGATAAATGGATGTCGTTATGCATGAGTAACTCTTCAGAAGAGCAATAATGCAACCCAAAATTGAACATGTCTGTGACTTCAAAGGTGATGCGCAGTTTTGTCAGTTGTGGAAGTTTTAAGAGGCAAAAATTGTCAGTAATCCATTTTGAATATTGGGACCCCTTATATTTTTTTAAAGTATATAAATTATCTGTAATTTTCTTTTAGGATTCATCTGATGAAGTTTGCACAGCAACGATTGGTGACGAGCATTTTCATCTAGAAGGTAATGCAAACCTCATTTTTATTATTTCTACGTTTGCGTAGCTGAATGTGAACAATAATCTTACACTAAAGTATTGAAAAAGGGCGGAGCTTCAGGAGTCATATCTTAGCACTGTGGCAAAGGGCTGGAATTCTAAATGTCCTATGGAACTCAGTGCCCTACGTTTGTGCTTTAACATAAACTGGGTAGAGATAGTTCTGCGAAGAAGTTCTTGCATCGGCAGCTAAACATTGTTGACTTCAAGCCTCCTGCATGGGCCTGTCACTTCCCTCTAAGTCTCCCGCATTGGCCTATCGATTCTTTCTGGTAGTGCAGCCACGGTCCGTGCAGGGAAGAGCGGTGGGGCCGGGTGGGGGGGATTTCGAGAGACGGTGCAGAGGTAAATTTAAATAAATAATACATTTTACCTCGTCATCGTCCATCAAAACACCCCTCCGCCCCACCGCTCTTACCTGCACAGGTCGCGGCTGTGCTAGTGTCACCAGCTCAGTTTCGCATGCGATCCTGTCGCTCCCTGCAACCATTCAATAGCCATCTTCTCTCTTTTTTTGTTTCCCCTTGTCCTCCACAACTGCCTACCCTGATCTTGTTGCCAGGTACCATTTCACAGAGGTTGAGAGATTCTCAAGGTGTCCTCTCCTAGCCTCACCGCTTCACTTGATTATACTGCCTGTCATGTTTGAGGGAGTATGCTGCCTCAGAAGTGTTAAATTGCTGGTTCTCCCATGCTTAGTCTGCCTCCCTCTCTCTATTGTAGTAGTTGGCCATGCCATCTGCTTAGAGATTCAGCAGTCTTGTAATCTTCCCTTTCACTCCCTGACTTCATGTTTTACCCTTCAAGACTGGGGAGACTTAAGAATGGTGACATCACACTTCAACACCCGGCTGTGTCTGACTTTCTATTTCATTGTCCAATCAGAATGCAGCAGAACAGATGTCAGATGTTTCTCTGTTGGACCTTTCTTGTGAAAATAGTGGGTCGCAAACCTTACCAGCTGAGATGTACTGTGTTTGAATAATTTTAACTTAACTAAAGTTAAGAGTGTATCATTTGTCTGCAGTGTGGTTTCTTCATGTTTTACCTTGTCTGAAATTCCCAGATGACGACTTAAAACCTAAATGGGACACAATTTAGGGCAAGATAACTGAAGCCCTTTAGCGGTTACAATCCCTCCGACTCACTATATTAAAGGGTTTGCGACCACTAAATGACTCGGGGACATGTACTAAGCCTGTTTAGTGATTCAGTAATAAGTTACCTATTCCCTAAATGGACTTAGAAATGCATTACGAATCGCTATTTGGAAGGGCGTGTTTAGGGCATCCCTCCCAGATAGCAATGTGGATTTCAACATATCAATGTTTGCAACCGAAATCTGGTTGCAAAATGTTGACATTTTGCCAATACCTCAAAGGATGTTATAGGGGAAGGGATCCCACAGGTCCCTTCCGCTTTGTGAATGTTAAAAAATTGTTTAGGAGTGGAGAGTGACCCAGGAGACCACTGTCAACTCTTAACCAAACTTTTTCAAAAGTATATTTTTTTCTTAAATGCAGACCAGCTACTTTTAAGAAAATCAGGCTGCATTGAAAAAGATGTACTTTATTGAAATGTGACCACAGACATAGTGGTCTGTGGACCCCAGAAGGCAAACATCCCTGTTATGGCATCCAAACGTGGTGAGTCACAATTAGTGACCTATCTGATGAAAATTGAGTAGGTAGGTCAAATTGCGACTCACTGAAATCCAAAATTTTAATTAACCAACCTATTAGTAAGTAGGTCAATTCACAAAATTCCTCACTAGTCGCAAAAATGCTGCTTGAAAATTGCGACCAGAGTTTTGCGATCGGTGTTAAGTACATCTGAGGGCCAGATGTACTAAGCATTTTAACAGTTTCAATCACTCCAGCTTGGCATTTCCTACTGTTAAACTGCTTTTTCTTATGTACTAATTCCTTTGTAGGAGTCGAAAAAGTTTTTTTGACTCCTAAAATAGGAATGTGAACTGATATCAATTTGGTATCTGGAAGAGCATTTTTTAGACATTTCTTTCATATTTCAAATTGACATCTATGTTTTGCAACTAAAATCAGATTGCAATACATTGATATTTTACCGATACCTCAAAGGAGGTGGTAATGCGTTAGTAGAGGGGAATGGGTCTACTTTGGTATCTCGTCCCCTTTAGGAATGTATTAATAAAAAAAAATTTGTTAAAGAGTAGGCAGTTATGTAAAAGCACCATTGTTGATGTGTATTCATGCTTCGCCTTTGACAATGTAGATCTTCATTGCAATGTATGACACATGATGGTCAATTTAATTTCCTATATATACTGTATGATGAACAATGTTTAAATAAAAAGATTTAAAAAATAAAGAGTAGGCAGTGGCCCACAGGACCATTGCCAACTCATAAAGAAACAGAAACAAGCATTGGCATAGCCAATAGGTCTCGCTTTTGGGACCTGATAAGTGTTTGGCCATGCAACAGTTGCATAACTAAATACTTATAAGGTCCCAAAAGCGAGACCTATGGTTATGCCAATGCTTGTTTCTGTTTATTACTGCTCTGTAGTAATGGCGGCACCCGTGCTTTAGCTTAAACATCTTAAGCTAAAGTTGGGTGCCGAGATTGCTTCAAAAGTAAAGAATTGTCTATTTCTTGACTTTTGAAGCAATCTCAGCACCCGACTTTAGCCTAAGATGTTTAAGATAAAGCACGGGCGCCACCATTACTACATAGAAGTAATAAACAGAAGAAAAAAAAAGAATTGGCTCACGGAGAACATCAAAGCGGCCGCGAAAGTGATCGCGATAAAGCGCGGCGCGCGCTCCCGCACACATGCACTGTAGCTCTAGGCTGGCCATGGTAGCACTTTTTTGAGCCCTCACAAAAAGTCTCGCCAGATCAGCGCATTCGCTGGGTCAGGTGAGACCTAAAAAGGTGCACTTTTCTTTTTAATGCAGTCCAGTTTCCCTTAAGAAAAACAGGCTTTATTAAAAAAGGTTACTATTTGAAGGGCAATCACAGACTTAGTGGTCTGCTGGCCCCAGCAGGCCACCGTCGCTTTGATGGCCTCCAATCGCGGCGAGTCACAATTTGTGAACTACATTGTTATTATTCATGAAGCAGGTCAGATTGTAAACCATTACGATTTAAATTTTTAAGAACCAACCTATTAGTACATAGGTCGTTTCTCTGAAATCTTTACTGTCCACTAAAACGCTAGTCGGATTTTGTGACCCTATATTCGTACATCTGGCCCTAACTGTTGAACGTTTCAGGGCACATGACAGACATATTAGCAAACCAGATCAATGCAGATAATTGAATTTAAAATCCTATTAAAAAAGAGAGGCATAGAAATATGATTTACGTCGCCAAACTTATAACCTTTTTTTATATGTATAAAAAAACACTCTGCACGAGGAAGATAAAAGAAATCTCTTAGCAGCCAAAAAAGCGCCTGGATTTAAGTTCTGTGTTACTTGAAGCTCGATCAAATCCTTTTCGAATTAATAGACTTAAGTGGCCAACAGCAAAAGGCTCCGGATTCTGGGATTAGGAGTGTAGTTGGTGAGAGGGATGGTGCATTAATGCTTCCTTTTGAACTATAGAAAGAACAAAGTCAACATCAAAAGCATTAAGCCGTGAGAGCGGATTGTTGACTCAGTCTTGTTGCCTGACATGAGGTTAGAACTCAATAGAGGCAACTTTTTTGTTTACCAAGCGCGAGGCAGGAAAGGAACCGTTTGACCGGCCTCATCAATTTATATCTGCCGCTCGCCTTTGATTTTCGCTCCTTTTTATGTTTCTGAAACTTGGCTTTTTAGCTGATTTGAACTTTTCTGAGCATTGTCAATAAACGTGTTCAGTAAAACCACGCAGAAGGCCGAAAACAACCAACTCTAATTCAAGCCTTGAGTAAAACTTGCCTTTCAGTCATTTTTGTATTTCTGATAATAATCACCTCTTTTTTGAAATAGAAGTTTTATTGATGGAGTCCTAAAATAAAAATGAAACGTTAATCAGTATTATAAACTATATGTTTACGTGCATCACTACAGAAATTTTCGGTTATCTAATCTAGCAACAAAAAAAATGATTAAGTGGAGTTAAATAGAAATATAATAAAGGAAAAAGGATTTTTTTAATACAGCGAATCGTCTGTAAAGGGAGATTAATTTGTTAACAAAGTAGGGTCTTACCCCACAGTGGACGTGTGGCACAATTTAACAACGACCCAAGACAGGCAGAACATACACCCAACGCAGGGTTCATCACTCAGCGTGCATGACACAGGGTGCAGACATTGTACACTTATCTATCGCTCCATTACAAGATTAGTGGTAATTCCCATTCCGGAGTTTGCGGCAAAGCCTTCCCAATTTAGACCTGACCCAGCAGAAGGTTTACTCGCACAAATGGGTATGTGTGAGGAAATCTTTTTACAGTGCGACTCCACATTTTGAGAATTCCAAAGGTGGATTTACACTCGCAGATTTGGCCTTTCGCATTCTTAAATTGTACTTAAGTGCACAAACGGCTTGGAAGTTAAGGCTGGAGCATACATGTCAACATTTAGAAGAGAAAAAGTGGGAGATTTAAAAGAAATAACCTGTAGAATGTATTTCCCCCAATTACTTCTATTGTAGCCGAGGCAAATTTAGGCGGAAGTCAAAATAAAGCCTATTTTTGCTTCAAAAATCAGGAGTCTCCCGTCTGAATTGGGTCTATTGGCACGCGTGCTGGAGGTATGTTGCGCTGATGATAAACTTAAAAAAAAACTGTAGTTGTGGGAGCTTTTACCCTTCATGGAAACAGTAGGGACGAGAAAGAAATAAGTTGCTGTATTTTGCAACGGTAGAAGCCAATGTGTATTTTTAGTAGCAGATAAGTTATGCCCCAAATGTTGCAAATGTTCACCCAAAATGTTTAAAGGTCTTCACAAGCTCTAAGGAACAGGTGGGTTCAGCCGCGGTCCATGCAGGTAACAGCGGTGGGGCGGTGGCGCCGCGTGTGGGGGGATTTTGAGGGACAATGCAGAGGTGAAAATTAAATAAATAATTATAAATAATTAATCCTCCCTTGGCATCGTCCCTCGAAATTCTCCCTTGAAATCCCCGTCCCCCCACGCAGCCCCACCGCTGTTACCTGTGCGGACCGCGGCTGAGTGGGTAAAGAGCCCTTGGCGGTGCTATAGTTTTGGTCCGTCCTAGTATTCACAGTGGAGCTATTTACCACCATATAACATGTGTGCTGTTTTGTACTGCTTCTATTAGTACCAAGTATATTATGGAAGTGTAAAAAAATGCAAAAAAAAATAAAATAATGGTTATAAGATAAGAAATTTAATGGAAAAATTCATGTATTGCAAAAAGATATGGTTAAAGAGGCTGGGGAAATTATGGTATAGTATTGCAGATTTCATATAGTGCTTACTAAAAGCTCTATGTAGGGCGCTGAAGCGCTTTCTTACAGGAGTAGCATGCTACACCATGTAGGGTGTGTGGTTGTAAAGATGTTGTTTATGTTTTGATCCTATGTCGTAGGTGTTCCATGTAGTGCATGATGACCACCAAGGAGCAGTTGTCGTGTTATGGGACACAGTGCATAGCAGTGTGTAGGATGATGAAGTGTAAGAGACGAGCGTGCAGTTTTATGTGTAGGTAGCTTTGAATGGCTATGCAGGTCCCTTTATGGTATTTCATATGATACAGTGTGCTTATCTGGTTACTGCACAGGGTTGTTTAATCTGATATTGGGTGTTTAGTTGTGGTCCTGAGCTGAATAAAGAGAAAAGTGGAGAGATCGGTTGGTATGGAATTTTTTTTATCATTCCCTATCTGAGTGTCTATGTGAGATGTATGAAAGCAGTCACTACATTGAATGAACTATATTAAAGCCCTCAAAAATTACCCAGTAATGTTTGTAAGATCTCTTCAGTTATTCTATGCCTGCTCATTTGATGCTTTTTGGCTGTACAGTGCTGGTGATGGGCAACTCTCATAGCAGATAACGCTTATGTGAATTTAAAAGTTATAAGTTACAGTTCGTTGCTGACCACTGCATATTATGGTTTTAGCATTATTGTGGGACATAACTTTTATATATGGAAGTCCATAACTGCATAATGCTACAGCAAACTGTAGGGCAGTCCTTTTTTTTTTTAACTTATCTTCATAATGAAAGCAAGTTTGCTGGTTGAGTTGTTTGCAGTTTGTGGGTTGTAAGGTGAGTATATCGCTTGAAGGTGTGATTGTTTTCTGGAATTTTTTTCCAGGATCCTGGTGATACAGTTATCTAGGAAATAGCCAGGTTTTCAACTGTTCCCGGAAGTGTATATGGTCTTGGGTGCTTTTAATACTGGCTGGTAGTGAGTTCTAGAGCACGGCTGCTTGCACTTCAAAAGCAGTGCCTCCTACGGATTTCTTATGGTAAGGTGCTATAATGATATGTGGTGCAAGCCTGGAGAGTATTGTTCTGTTTGGTTTGTATTGCTTGAATCTCACTTGTAGGTATAGCTGTCCTTTACCTTGAGAGGCTCTGTGGACAACGCAGAGTGCCTTGAACTTTGCCCTTCTAGCTATAGGTAGCCAGTGCAGCAATTTCAGAGTCATGCGTTCTCTTGGATGAAGGCAGAGAAGAAGCCTTGCCACGCATTTTGGATAAGTTGTATTTTGCGCGTAATGAATGCGGTTGCACCAAGGTTTAAGTTGTTGGTATAGTCAGGTTTGGATTACGAGCATAAGGATGGCTTGCAATTTAGGTAGATATGCAAGGTATGGTAAGATGTGACTTAATGTTTTGATTGTGTAGAAGGCACTCATTTTGATGAGCTCTGAATTCATGGTTACTCCTAGGTTTCTAACTTCTCTTGATGTTGTCAGGGGGGGGCATCAATTCCTTAGGCCATATGGCCGTAGACTGGTAGTTTTGCCATTGTCTACATTCATAATCTCCGTCTGTGGGGTATTGAGCTTTAGATCGTTGTTCATCATCCACATGTTAAGGGCACAAAGGAAGTCACTGATTTTTGAGTTGTAGAGGTCTTGTGGACTATCCATTTTTAAAATTATTTTGTGTCATCTGCATAGTTGTAATAAGTGAGGGTGTATGATTTATTCAGATTTGGTAAGGGGTTTAGATAAATATTGAATAATAGTGAGAATATTATGGACTCCTAAGGAACGCCACAGTGTTATGTGTGACGAGGTGATGTGGAGGGTAGTAGTTAGACTACACTTTGTAAAGTAAGAAGCATTTTCATGGATTCCGATGTTGTGAAGTCTTTGCAGTAGCTTGTGGTGGTGGACAGTGTCAAATGCAACTGATGTATCCAGTAGTGATAAGGCAGCTACTCTGTTTTTGTCCTCTGTGAGGTTAGGTCATCCGAGATGGATATGATGGCTGACTCTCTGCCTCAGTCTGGTCTGAAGCCGCACTTTTGGTCTGATAGTAAGCCATACTCTTCGGTAAAGTTAGAGAGTTGGTTAAACACTGCATTTTCATTTTTTTTTCTAAGAATGTTCCACTTGGTATGGGTCTGTACGTTGCTGGATCATATGGATTGCGGTTTATCTTTTTGAGGCGAGCTCTGATGATTGAGGTTTTGAGCTCAGATGGGAATGAACCTAGGGACATGTTGAGTAGGCATTTGGCTACCTCTCCTGCATAGGTTAAACAAAGTAAATCTTTCAAGATTATTGGTGGTGCTGGATCTGATGGTGAGCCTGATGGTCTGGCTGCAATGATAATATTGAGGAAACTTTTTTGCAATAGCCTATCGAAGGCATGCATTGATGGATATTTATTGGCATCTCTTTCTGTGGTGTTTAGGTCATGCATTGTTCGTTTAGTTCTCCTTCTGGCAAATTCAATATTTGTAATTTTTTATATTAATTAATTAGAAATGTTGTCATAGAAGTCTTGTGATTGTGATGTTTCTGTGTTTATAATACTTCGGCCAATCAACTCGCCACCCACTACTCTTGGTAATTCAAGACACAGGAATAGACTTCCATTCCCCACCAAAAATGAAAAGTTTTTCCAGACAAAAGTCACATGTGGAATTGCAGTCAAGTGCCTCTCATCAACGCTCTTTGTCAGTGAGCTATAAATACAAACGCTTTTGGTTTAAGTTTGTTCCCGGTTGGTGCGTTTAACGCATGCTTGTATATGAGTTGAAAATGCACATTGCCTCTTCGAGATTCCCTTAATAGCGTACATCTGTGGTAATGTAACAGTACTAAAAACATTGCCCCCTTTTCAAAATGTTAATTGGGGGGAAAACTGAAAAATTGAAGCATTTTGTGATTTTACGTAAAACCACACTGGGCAGCGGCTTTTCCAGAGGACCTCAAAGCTGAACTTATGCTAGCGCCTGCGCATTCCGCATCATGGACCCGCGGGTGCATGCGCATCCATCCCTCCACTCACTGACTGAACTGTGAGGCCTGGTGCTGCCTGCCAGTGAACTCCCTCGAATTCAAAGGGAGTCATGCCAGAGTACTTTGTGCCCGCCTTTCCTTTGGCTTCTGCTCCAGTAGCCAGTCAAAGCCGCAGGTGTACCTCTGTACGCAAAACAAGCGGCCTTTGTTACCCCCACAGATTGCAGATTTTCTAAAAATCTGCTCTTCATAAAAACCCAGCTTGAGCAGTGGAAATTGTGACTTCCTTTAGATACTGCCGAGACTGTTATAGTTCCAAGTTAGCTGCAGGGTTAGACTTGAAAAGTCGAATCTCATCACATGTTTTACGTTTGGTGTGGAAAAAGAGAAGGGATGGTATTTTTAGCACCAAGCCTTTTCCCTTTTAACTTTTGTTTCCCTGCAGATGTCTCATCTCATTCAGATCCGAACCATAAAGCTCGACTCACATTTAACTCCAGCTTTCTGCTGTGAAGAAAGGCAAACTAGTGTTTGTTTGGACTTTCTTTCTGTATCCTGCCAGTACTTTGTGAGCAAAAGTGGATGACACATGTAGCACCATCAAAGTCCCTGGAAATGAAAGGGATCTGGCCTTGAGCACACCCAGCTCATTTGCCTGGACATGAATGGTCTGGCTACAAAGAGTCCATGGCGTGGCAGAGATGTATAATGCAGGACAAGTTTTTTCTTCCAGTGTGTAGAATGCGGGTAAGGTATTGGCTATCTACATTAATGCTTATAATGATCGCATAAGTAGCTCTTGTTTTCAGGCTCATCTAGATTTTCAGCACATGAATTAGGAAGGGATTTCCCAATAATTTACTCACCCTAAGGCCACACAAAGAGACATTGAATATTTATTTATTCATTGGGGTTTTGTGCAGCGCTAAAACATGTTGATTTTCCGCCACTTCGGTGATGTGTTCCTCTTAAGACTGCTCAGAACAGGAATATCAGACAAATGGAAAGTACAGACAGACTTCCTGGAAGCGATTTCATCAAGCATTGGCACAGCCAATAGGTCTCGCCTTTGTGACCTTATAAGTGTTTAGCCATGCAGCACATAAATACATGGCGTGGCCAATCGCAGTGTGATACACAGTTCCATTGGAGAACACTGAGGAGTGTAGAATTGGGGAGAAAAGGTGACAAGAGTGACTGGTACTCAGTGTATTACGAGAGTGTTTGCTGCGACATGATGATGATACAAGAGGAATTGTCCCAATTAATATATATGGCTCATTTAAATAAAAAAAGAACAGCAACATCACTACCTTGTTTTCCCTTAGGATCATCATAGCCTCAGGCAGATGTTGCTAGGCATCCCAAAATAATAAAAACAAGAGCTTAATTGTATTTGTGTAGCACTTACTATCCCTGATGAGGCATCAAAGCACTTTTCGGCGAGTAGCATGTTACTCCGGAACCCATAAAGGACTAGTGGTGAATGAGTATAGGGAAGTATGAGTTAATTTGAGTGGTGGACATTTGACTCTGTTAGTTTGTTTGAAAAGGATAGTGGAGGGATAATGGAGGGAAGAGTCTATAAAGTGTAGCTGAGCTGAAACAAAATAGTACTGGTAGAACCCTGCAGGAGCCCTGACAAGAAGTCAGTGAAGAAGGTGCAAGTCACACATACAGATAATCACCCACAGTGCTATCCGCTTAGTCCTTTTAAAAGATAAAACATTAGAGGTTAAGGTATCTGCCGATCTTGTGTTTGGGGAGGGCTAACATGATCAAGATGAACATCTTGCCGTGGGCCCTTTAACTATTTCAGACCTTGACTACCCCAATCCCACAGGCCGGCTTTGCACAGGTGCAGCAGAGCGTTCGGGCATTTATATGGAACCGGAAGCGCCCCAGAATATCTAATGCCCTTCTGATGCAGCCACGTGATTGCGGATGCCTGGCATGTCCTAATCTCTTAAAATATTATTGAGCAGGACATCTGTGTTTCATCTCTGCCTGGCTGGCCCGGGAAAGTGAGGCCCATTGGTTTCATGTGGACAGAGTCGTTGTTTGTAGACCACTTTGGGACCTCGCTTTGATACCCAAATGCACCCGCCATCACAGTGCATACATGCCCTCCCCTTCTAAGACTGTCCTTGAGATATGTGACAAGCTGGTCCTCACAAAGGGGTTGACTACCTCACCCTCGGCTAACACCCCTATCGCACGCAACCCTGTATTTGTCCCAGCACTGGCCCCTACTGATTTTAAAGACTAGACAGACAACAACTGTTGGATGCCTACTTATAGGGATAGATATGAAAACCTTTGACTAGTACAAAGAGGAGTTTCACCTCCCTGAAAATGGCTAGACTACAATACATTCAGTTGAGACACTGGGTGCTCCATCCCACTGTCTACCCCATGGTCATTCGCCCATACACCCCTTTTGAAAAGTTAGTACGCACCTTTGAAGGTTTGCGTGGACTCCTCTCTAACACACACACCACGATACAGCACTACACATCTGCCAATACCCATCCTTATCAGTTCCAGTGGGAAGGGGCTGACACAGAAGAGATAACACCTAAACAGTGGGACACTCTGTGGCGTGACTTCCCACAAACATATAGTAGTCTCTCCCTTTTGGGAAACAGCATACAAACTCATGTTTCAATGCTATTACACACCATCCCGATTGTCCACCATCTATACTTGGTCAAACTCTGTTGGCAAAGCCGCAGCATTTGTGATGATTTCCACCACATTCGGTGGGCGTGCTCTGTCAGGAGAAAAAACAGAATGAACATCACAGTCTGTCTAGAATGGTAGCTCAATTTTAGATGGGCGAATTTCAGGGATCTCCTATTGGAACCGCCTCCACCGCAACCTGCAGAAGTTGAAACCATATTGAGATATAGCACAGGACAGCAATGTTGTTACACCAGTTATGACGTAGATGGAGGGGCTTGATGGGCATGACCAGTGGTTTTTTATGCGGTATAAGACACAGATGTTAACAATGTTAGGGACTGTCGTTTACTGACCCGAATGGTTTATTTTCTTGCTATATAAATGCTATATAGTAGTCACCTGCTTGGAAACCGATATACTGAATAACGTATACTTTTACCTCTTTGTAATATATGTGATTACTTTATCTGATGACTCAACAAAAAAGTGTTTTGAAAAAAAAGAGTGGCAGCTTAATTTTAAGCCACACCCAAGTCCCCATCCCCTTTGGTTTTATAAGAGCATTTCTTTAGGACAATTGCACCATATTCTTTTGTCACACTCTTTGACAAACTAAACAAAATGAGCTCTCTGACTGCCTAAGCAGGTAACTTAGTTCAAGGGTTAATGCGCCTGCTGCAGAAACCAGTGAGGTAGCTGCAAGTCACACATTCGGATTATGGTGGGGCTGATTTAGCCTCAGTGCTGGAAGAGAGCGAGAGCCATCTGAGCTCCTACAGTTATTGCACACACTTTGGTTGAATGTGACAAGGGTACAACTGACTGCACATGCATTGTCAGGATGGCACCTGGATGCAATTGCCTGCACATACATTGTCAGGATTGCAGCATGGCAGCCTTAGTTGCAAAGTTATTGCTGTGTTCAGTAAACCTGCAGCTGATAGGTAGTGCAGGTCTGAAGTCCAACACAGCAAGACAAAGACTGAATATACCATTCAAAGTTTAGGGCCAGAGGCATATAATGTATTGTCGCACTAGTGACCGAGTACGACGTAGAATGCTCACCAGGCTGCAACAAGATGGCGTACTGGCATTCTACAAATCCATGGCACTCCTGGAGGATGAAAGGCTGTTTCCACCACCTGAATACGAACCGTCACTCCTGCAGGTTATACACATATTACAACCCACACATATTACAACCCACTAAACTACCCTTCTGTGACTGTAGCCTGAGGCTGACAGGTTACACGACCATCTAAGCAGCAGGCTGTTTAGGCCCTGAATCTTAAACCCGTTTGCCAATAATCCACTATGCCTAGTACACAAAGAGACCCTGCCATATGAGCCTCCTCTGCCATCCACAGTCTTACATGAGTAGGGAGTTCTGGTACAATGCTGCATAGGAAGTCCTCAGGAGCATGTTTAGCAATCGTGCAGCAGTTGCAGTGGCACCAGGATTTTCAGGGGCTGTTGCAACACCCAAAGAATTACTGTCTTGTACTACACATCCAGGTGGTAGGAGGGGTCATCTTCCTTGCTTGCGCTAGTGCCCACCGTGCCACTTCCTACGTCACTCAAGGTTTCTCATTTTACAAACTGATTAGAGAGGCAATCTTTGCACTGTGAGGCCTTTTTGGTTTTAGGTCGGTAAAGAAATTGCAAAGCGCATGCACAGGTTGCAGTGCCTACTCCTTACAGATACAAAAAAACAGCTATTGGCCGTTGAATTCTATGACAGCTCGTCGACAAAGTTACCATGTACACCATTAATGTACATCAGAACCCAAAGTCAGACAATGGAAAGTAGAAAACTGAACTGAAAATATGCAACATGGGAGAGGGTGAGGTAGGGGACTGGTGGGGAACATGACCCAGGAAGGGGTACGGGCAATGGGGCAAGAAGCAGTGATAGGGGCCAGCGAAAGAAACAAGTGGGGGTGGGTAACAGGGGCAAGTGGGGGGTGGATGATATAAAAAATAGAGTTCTATGAAGCTGCCAGTGCAGGCCGCTTCATAGTGTTTTTACCTTTTGTTGGGAGAATAAACAGAGAAGGGGGTTGGGAGGCCAAGAAGAAACAGGGATGGGAGGGCTGGGGAGAGAAGAAACAGGGGCGGGCAGGAGGGGGCAGCAGAAAAAAGGTGCAGGCAGGAGGGGGCAGCAGTAACGGGAGAGCAAAACATACATGAGCGAGTGTGGGACAGCATAAGTGTGGAAGTTACCGTTGTTGTTTGGGTCAAGGGGCATTAGGAGAAAGGATCGGATGTACAGCAGCAGCAGCAGGTCGAGAGGAGGGAGGTGATCAGAGCAGCAAGGGAAAGTTGCAAGCAGGAAGTGCCAAAACACACACCGAGGCGAGGGATTTGCCCTCCTGACCGCCTTCACAACGACTGGGTCCCATCTGGCATTGGAAACAGTGAGAGATGCAGGGGTCCTGGGAGAGTTGGTGCAGGCTTGCAAAGCAAATATAGGGAAAAAGAAACGTGGGGTGACAGGACCCAGAGCTGCAGGGAGGGGATTCACTCCAGCAAGCTGGCTCCCTGTTGGAGTGATGGCCTTTCGAGTTGAGAAAGATTCGGGGATATTCCCCATGTAGAGAAACTGAACCAGCCATTAACCAGAAGAAAGAAACAACAGCAAGACATTAATAAGTCACCTGCCCGGCGGCTACGGAGGAAGTCTGCTCTGTAAGCCTGGCTCAATGCAAGCATGCACATTTAAATGCGAGGGCGTTCATTTGTTTTTTTCAAAATGGAAGATAGTCCTTCCAAAATAAACTGAAGGGTGACTGCTTCTGAAAAGATGAAGCCGCTGTTGTGGAGGTAGCTGATGGCAGGGGCAGGTCAGAAGGAAAACACAAACAAATCACTACAGCATTATTGATCGGGTTTGGACTCTTACCACACTGTATATTACCTTCACCATATAGTGAGCAGCATTTGAGGCGCATAGAGGACTGCTGTTGGTTAGGACACTTCCCAACCAAGTAGTACTATGTATGCATCAACAGCATGCCAAGTCATGTACCCCCTTCAATAGTTGAACATTTTAAATGATGGAAGGGGGTTGGGAAACGGACGGGAGGGCGGTTGAGAGGAAAAAGAAAAATAGGTATGGGAGAGCAGGAACTGACAAAGATTTAAAAAATACAAAGTCTAGGACCGCTTCAGAGTAATATACATTTGGCCTTTAATAACACTCTTCAAAAGAGCCATCATCCTCATCCCTGCACTCCACATCTCAAAGGAATATTTTAAAGTGCTGCTCCCTTTCTGTCATGACTCATCTAGAAAAGAAAAACGTCACACTGACTGTGAAGTTTGGGAAGACTAATCTTAAAATGCTCAGGTCACCCCAGATTGTTTTCAGAATGCCCACCCAGCCCCTGGTAGTGTTCAAGGATATTTCTGGTTATTAGAACAAATATGCACACCCCCGATTGGATTGGGCTGCAGCAGTAGTTAACAAGATATCCAGTGCTGCTTTGGAACGCATAATAGGACTGCATTAGAATTGTGCATTCCAAAGGAGTGCCAGCCATCTAAAAATGCTGCTCTCGAAGGAAGAGGATTTGGCTAAATGGCTAGAATGGCCGACCTTGAAGCTGGCGAACAGAGTTCTGGTCTCCCTGTGTTTCGGGACAACTCACTTAATTTCTCAGTGACCCTTTGTAATGCAACATGTGTTTGTGTAAAGTGCTCCCATACCTTCGAGTGGAGTTCGCACTATGTCAAATAGCCAAAATAATTAAAAAAAGAACAAACAGCATGTGTAAGGGGGTGGTAAACAATGGGAGTTTGTTTAATATCAGTCGGCGGTGATAGGGGGCACAAACCAAACATATGGAGTGCAGCTTATAGATTTAAAAAGAAATCCTCTCACTTTGAAGTTATTAAAAGTAAGCAGCCACCCTTGTGATGATCAAGGGCAAGGAAACACGCACAGAGATCAGAGGAAGTGTGGTGGCCGTGAAGCGGGTGCAGTGCTGAGCAAGGAAAATGAAAGCCACGCTAGTGGGAAGTGCTCATTGAAGATTAAAAAAATTGACTTTGAGCCTGGAAATAAAATGAGACAAGTGAAAGAGTACATGACGTGGGGGTTGCTCCATGGGAGTTAACATTTGACTAAAATGTGGGACAAAGAGACAAGATTAACCACTTACAAGCAAGGAATTTTTAGGGACACTGACAAATGAAAAGCAGGGGGTGGGCTTGAAGCCTATATAGTGAATACAGCATGTCTCGAAGAAAGCACGTGTGCTGCCTAGGTTCAACCTAAAAATATAGGGTCTTGGAGAGAACAGGTTGGTGAGTGGATCCTAGTCACTGGAAAGAGACCAACTAAATAAACTTTGTGTCAAAGAGAGACCTCCAGACCATTCTACTCTGCTTATTTTTCTTCATACTTACATCTCACACACCGTAGCAGCTTGGTTCCTGTTTATTGCTTCATGTTTGGTTCTTAGCAGGTGACTTCTCATTTTAAGCTTTTTGTCATCTTTCAGCATTCACAACTGTTTCTCTACTACCACAGGGAGACTATGTGGGTCCTCATTTTCCTTTACTTTCCTTTGCTCACCACAGTTCCCATTACTTTGTTCTTGTCTTTGTATCCATTCCTTCTCCCTACTTACTACTTTTCCCCATGTACCTTCCTAAGATGCTCCCTGTATATATTCTCCCACCTGATGCCCGTATCTTTCCTTCTTTACTGCCAGCTTCTCTCTCTGAGCTATTTCCCATCCATCGTCTACCTCCTGTTATCCAATCTTCTTATTGATTCTCCCCTGCCCAGTGCTCTGTGCCACCAACTCCTTCTCTGTCCAGTACCACTCTCTGCACACTACTTTTCTCTAGACCCCCTGAGCTAACACTCCCTTTTCCTCTATGCTGAACTGTCGAACAACAACTCTTGCCCTCTACTTTGTCAAATACATCCTTATCCTAGCTCCCATCGTATCTCCACTCACTCCGAGACTTAATCAATTGTCTGCCCTCACCCCTAACAAATCCCCTTCTCTACTCCCTCTTGTCCAGTCACTTTTAGCTACCTATTTTCCTATCCATTCTCCATCCTCCCCCTGATATTTATTCTTGAGTGTACCTGAACAGCAGAATCTGCAGTCCAAATCTATCACACAACCCCTATGAGCAGCGGAGCTTGTAACACAGCAATGTTGCTCCCTTTTCTTTCCTTTATATGCAACAGTAATTAAGATGCTCTGAAATGCCGATCAGATTTGTAGAGGACAAATGCATCTTATCCAATGTACCTGTTACTCACTTTATGCATGCCTCCAACTTTCCATCATTATTGCTTTCTCAATACTGTTGCTTCACTGGGCTTCAGCTCTTTTTAAATTCAAGTTTTGAGTTGGTCTTGCTACTTGTGCTCTGAAAGTTTTTTCACATAGACTCTACCCTTGTATTCATGCTGAAGGTAAGTCAGTCTCATATTTTGTTGTCGAGATCTTTGAATACAAATCCACTTGACAATGCACTTACTTCATTTAATTGTAGATCAGTTCCCAGGCCCCTCACTTGTATTGCCCAAGAATTTTTTGCATATTGCATTTTTCCATAATGCTTGCTTCTAACAGATTCCGCCTCAAAGAGGAACTGATTGTGAAAGTCCAATATTTGTAGGAATTTATTTACCCATTTTAGCAACTTTTTGGAACAGTTGAAACGCTGATCCTATATTTGCCTGGCCATGTTAGGGATTCTAACTTCAAAGGGAGGACATCTTCCAGTGATCCTTATTTCCTTAACCCCTCCCGAGATCACTAAGTCATAAGTAAATGCTGGTCATAAAGTTTGGTCTTTGAGCTTAGGTTGTCAGAGTCTGGAAAATTATTGAGTACCCGTTTGTCTGTAGTTGGGATGCTGGCAAGCTCTGTGAACTCTCAAAAACAGTATTTGGCAAAACTCCAAGAGGACATTCAGATGGGGATTGCTAAAAGGCCAAGTGCTTAGAACAGGTACTACCAACAAAAGTGGTTGTGCTGATAACACTGAATGAAAAATGAAATGTCCTTTACATTTGTGTTTTTATTGAAATTAATGTTATCTATTTTGCTGACTGGAAGAGGTTTGTTCTTAACCACTGTCGGTTTTTTGGGGATTGTTCAGGCCCATCAGATCACAGCTTTCCTCCGCCACACTTCCTTTTATTTCTAGGGATAATTTTTAGTCACTCACTTTCTTTGCCCCCTCCCCAATTCCTATTGTTTTTTCACTTTTGTAACTTTTCCTCTGCAGCTTTTCCCTTCGTAGTTCACTAGAGGAATGATGTTTTTAATGTTTTTGCCAAATCATTGCCGTTTTAATACCCAAATAATATATTGAACTACAAACAATACTTATTTTTTCTCTTTTAGATGTTTTGGAATGTTTTACTTTTTCTATGCAACAGTGGGTCACTACCAATTGTTATAGCAAACAAATGAGACCTTCTATATCCAAGATCTGTTACAGCTTATTTCAGTGTTCAAGTAACTCATCAAAGTTGGCCCTAAACTGTGTCTGGTTTATTGGTCGAAATCCAACATGGTATCATTGCACTTCATTTTGCTAGAATGCACCTAATCACTTTCACCGGTCAGTGCCGAAAGGGATAAATCCACTGAAAGTGGCCTCTTTCAATTACTGTGCTATAAGGCTCAGGCTGTATTTCACTGATGAGACCCAAGTAGCCGAAACTAGACTAGGCTCCTGGTCAACCAGTTCGAACTGGTCTGTGCCTGTAGCAGTTGGATAAAGTCTGATTTTCAGCTCAGTCTAGAGTGGCACAGTAGGTGGCAAATGGTGGATTGGAATATTGTCCATGCGACTGCCGGTGGCTGAGATTAATTCAGGCATTCCCTCCATCACTTTGTTGTTTGTTGCTGTACAGCTTTGGGGGTGGCATCCATCTCAATGGTTGCTGTTATTGGAGAAACCTTTCATTGAGCCTTATCCATCACTCCCATGACTGAACAGAAACTGAGCCAAACAGAAATCACAGACAGTTTAATACCAGTGAATCCATCCAAGTCAAAAAATAAAACTGGACTTGGGAACAATGGTATGTGAGGTCCGCAGCTCGAATTGGCATTTTCTGTTTTTACCTTTCATATTATATTGTAGTTCTGTATGGTATTGTACTCTTAAAGAGGCTACCCGTTCCTGCTAAGAGTGTGCCTAGGATCTGGAAGATCCACCTCAAATAGCATATTTAAGGGATGTATCGTAGTTTAGAGTTAGAGCAGCAGAGGGTGCCTTGGGGGTTTTAGTGGTGTCTCTGAATTGTTGCCTGGTTTGTCTTAGAGGAGGTGCATCAGGTGTAGAAGGTTGTCTAGCTGGTGGTCAGGAGACACCAGACTCTGCATGTCTCTCTTGGTTGTCCATCCTGGTTCGTCCCTTCCTGCCTGCGGGCATCTAAGTTGGTATTTATGATCTTGGTCAAGTTCTGCTTTGTCCTCATTAGCAAGAGGGTGATTTTGCTGTTTACCTTGCTTGACCAGAATCCATTTTTGCAATAAATAGTAAATGCTGGAACTGCCCTCAGACACAGAGCTCTACAGTTGTGCAGGAATAAGGAGGGATCTTCACATATTGTACCTGAATTTACATTTGATAAAAAGATAAGTTAAGCTGCTCTTCCCTTGAGCAATACACAATTGTAAGCGTTCTTGTTGTTTTATTGTCTTACAAGCATAGACCCATAGCAGTGCTTAGCATTCTTGGCAGCATTCTCTTTCTTCATTGGCTGACACGGTGTCAGTCTCAGGGCCGGTGGGCGGTGCAAACCCACGCTACATTCAAACAATATGCTTTTTTTCTGATACTCTTTAAAGCGCTTAATTGGCTCCAGCTGGAAGCTGCGCAGGTTTGACGTTCATCCGTATGGCTTCAAAAAGCTTGGCCCTGGGGACCTATAATGCCTTAAATCAGGAAGAAGCCGACCGTACGAAAATGTCACTTTTCGCCTTTCTAGATTACGCGGTGAAGCTTGGGAGAGCAGATTGCATCTTGACAGCGCGCCTCCCGAAATGGCCACTGATCAAACTCAAGTCTCGCGACTGTTTGCCTGAACAAGACTAGCCAAAGCATGCTAAGATCCTGTCTTTTCTTCCTCTTTTAGCTGGTGGTGGTGGGGGAGGGGGTGTGAGGGGAAAGAGATCGTCTTTGATCTCTGAGGAGAAAACAAGAAGGCTGTTCTGTTCAGGCTTTTGGCTAACACAACAAACAGTGTTTAAAATTTAACTTTGCTTAATTAATTAGTAATTCTGTTTAATGCTGTCTGATCTTCATCCAAAAGGTATTTTGAAGCTTCAGAGCGGAACATCAAAGTGTTTTTTGGGGGGGTGGGGAGGGGGAGCGGGGGTGAGAGATGGTCAAGTGAGGCGTTTAATCTAGCATTTGCTGTGAATGGAACAAAGCCAGTTTGCAAACTAATTAGAAATAGAAACCATAATTGAGTTGGTAGTGGTGCGCCAAGCGGGTTTGTATTGAAGGGTCTCAGGCAATCATTTCAGTGATGAGAGGCGTGAGCCCCTCACAACATTTCTCGAGAGCGGTTTCTGGTCAGAGAACAGCTAGGAAAACCAGAGGATGCCGACATCAATTCAATTCACTCATTGAGTGTTTCTCGCCCTAAACCTATTTTATCACACAGTAAATACAAAACATGTATACATATTTTTGATTCATTGTCCTCTGTACAACCAGATATAGTCTCTCCCCTGTGGCTGTTTGTGAAATATGTATGTATATATTTATTTATTCATTTTTAAAGTTAGCATCAGCATTCTAGGAGATATATATATGTATATATATATTATAGCTCCAGGAATGCCCACAGGGCGAAAAGCACTCTGGCGCCAGAAAACTTCGATGGGTATGAGCGCTGCTCAGCATGCCAGTCATTGATCAGCTGTCCCGTTTAAAATGCCTGACGCGTTTCGAAGACTTTTGTACCTTCTTCTTCAGAGGCAAACAGGAAAAGTGGCGTGCATGTGTTCCGGCACACCCACTTCTTAAATACTTGCTTGCATGCCCCTTATGGGCTGAGTCCTTGTGCAATGCATTGTGGGTTCAGTAGTGCCGGTTAATCAATCCTCCGATGGATGCACAATATACTGTTGGCAAGGTTCTTATGAGCCCTCCGATGAGCCCCAGCATGTTGTTAGCGCTCTCAATCCCAATGCTGATGCCTCCAAAGCGGACCAGTGAATACTGACCCACACGGCCCCCTAATTTCACGGGGTGGTGCTTTTCGGCGGCAGGGCAGCCGCCATATATTACAGCTCCAGGAATGCCCACAGGACGAAAAGCACTCTGGCCCCAGAAAACTTAGATGGGTATGAGCGCTGCTCAGCATGCCAGTCATTGATCAGCTGTCCCGTTTAAAATGCCTGACGCGTTTCGAAGACTTTTGTACCTTCTTCTTCAGAGGCAAACAGGAAAAGTGGCGTGCATGTGTTCCGGCACATATATATGTATATATATGTTATATATATATATATAATGTGTGTGTCTATATATATATATATATATATCTCCTAGAATGCTGGTGCTAACTTTAAAAATTACTTGTGGGAGAGGTGTGGCGCAGCGGCCAGAGCAGCTGACTCCGGAGCATGGGGCTCATGGTTCAATCCGCGGCACCGGCGGCAACACAGCATCATGTGACTGGACAATAGCTCACGTAATCTCCCCGACGACCCCCAGCGCCTTGAACCCCTTAAGCAGGTAATGTGGTCACGCTTTACAAATAGATGCCAGACTTGGGACACACATCTATGATATGCCTTAAAAAATTAGGCTAGGGCATCTGGCTTTAAAGCCGGACTTCTGCAACGACATGGCAGAGGCACTATATCTCAATTTGCCACCTGAATTTCCTGCCCTGTGCTTTGTAGGTCAAAAGATGAGTTAAACATAGTAATGACAACTCAACTACATTGCGACAGGATTTCCCACTTCATATTTATGCATATGATGTAGTATTAATCTAGCTCTGAGGAGCAGCAGGGTGTTTTAGAAACATTTTTATATGAATCCCTCAATGTGATATTCAGGTGTGTCCTGTTTCGATCTGGGAGCTAGCCAGTAGCGTAGCTAGACCTACTCCCACCTGGGGCAGACCCTAATGTTGCCGCCCAGTGCAGGTAAGAGCGGGGTGGCGGACGATGGTCGATTTGTTTTGGTGGGCAGAGGAACGGTCTGGCGGCTGATGGACGACTTGTGGGATGGTGGCAGGGCCGGACTGGCTACCAGGCGTTTTGGTGTGCTGCCGAGCTGGGGGCTGATTTCACTGCGGTGGGGGCTGATTTCGTTGATGGGGATTGATTTTGTTGATGGGGACCTGCGTGTGCTCCTGAATAAACAAAGCAAAATGAATGGTTTTAAGCACACGCAGGTCCCAATCAAAGAAATCAGCCCCCAGCTTGGCAGCACACCAAAACGCCCGGTAGCCAGCCCGGCCCTGGATGTTGGTAGTCAACAGACACGGCTTGCTCAACTCCGTCGCCCCCAAAAACAGTGATACCAGGGGCGGACCACAACCACCGCCCCCGCACCTTGCTACCCCACTGGAGCTAGCACAAAAATAAAAGCTATTGTCCCCTCCACTCCAGTCTTACTTCACCAATGTCACCCAGTAGTATACTGCACCAAGAATCAAAATTGAAAGAAAGGCCCTAGGAGATCCTACTAAATGTCGAATCTATTTTTAGGGTTGTGTCAGTTTCCACTCCACCACCTGTTCCTCATGCCATAGATCCTTGGGGAAATCAGAGGAATGTAAACAGATCAACCAATAGTTTAGAAAAAACATTTGGTTAGTTTGAAAGATTTTCCTGACTTTGCTGTCCTTTTCCTAGACAAATCCCAATGCCTTATCCCGTTCCTCTTTGAATTTGAGTCTTTGTCCCTTTCGCTTCGTTTTTTAAATCAGATTCAAGGACCACTGTGTGTATGCTTCTACCACACCAGTAAACCCCACACGCGAGAAGCTTGCATGATGTTCGGACAATGCTAATATGGGGCACACTGTCGCCCACTAGCCTGACCAGGCACACCCTCCAGTATTACACACCACTAAAACTCCCTTGCCAAACATACAAATCTCCTAAGGAACATAGAACCTATCAGGTCCAAGCAGCACCCACTACTCACAACCGTGTACCCCAATCTCAGTTACTAGAGTTGTTAAGCAATGCTCATCCTGGTGGGCCCAGATCTGTGTACCAATGCCTAATCCAGACAGCTGGGATCTATGCAGCAAATTACATTCAAGGCACTTCATAGACCCAAGAAACCATATTAAAGGGGCAGTAACATTCACATCACATATCCTACAAGTTATGTGAAGCTACATGGTGTATGATGCAGGTGCAGCGGCTTATATCACTTCCAATAGGACACCAGATCAGGGGGAACGCACTTTAGAACTAACCTTGAGGGGCATCCAGGAACACCACAAGCAAGTGTGCTACTTTAAAGGAAAGAAACACAGTCAAGATGTACTGCTGCCCTTCTGGCAATTTTTTGTAGCTCAATGTATGAAAGAAGCTTGTAGTACTGTTGTTTCTGCCATACTTTTTTTATGTACCGTGGAAGGCAGTAGCTTGACACGTGTGCAGTGGCGGCAGACAAAGGTAAACGTGGTGGGGCGGGCGGGGTGGGAGCGGGGGAAGTCGACAGAGGACGGAATAGGTATAATTAAATTAATAAATAACACCTATTCTGTTGTCTGTCGGCTTCCCCCCCAGCCACCCCCTGCCCAGCCCCTACATGTGCTGGCTGCTACTGCGCATGTGTGTGTGTGCGCGTGCATGTGTGTGTGTGCGAGCATGTGTGTGTGCCCCTGCACAGCCACTGCCCTGGCAAAATCGTTTTTGTGTGAAGGAGTGACTTTCAGTGCCAGTGTGATCTATTTTGTGTGTGTGGGGGTCTGCACACGTGCGTGGTAGGGCTTGCCGGCTACTGTAACTGTTCTTCATAAGAGAAGCTTGTACTGCTGCTGCATGTGCTCCACCTGCGTCATGTTTTATCTGATTGTATAAAGTGGCTTCTGTTTCTGAAGTCCGTGCTGTCCCTCCTTTGTGCGCATGCGCATTAGTGGGTTTGAACTGCTACCCGTGATATACGTATTCTTTCTGTCAGTGAAGCTTGCACGGCTTCAGCCTTGCTGTAACTAGCAGAACATTTGCACTGCTGTTGACTGCAGTGTACCTGGTGAGTTTATGTGCTTGTGAACCTTTAGAAAACCTTTACGCTCTACCAGTGCTTAATTTGTAAAAAACGAAGTGTCGGGACCCTTGTCAGGAGGAGGCCAAAGCAGCTTGCATTGCCCATTGCCCCTGCCGGCGCTGCTAATGACTCTACCAGCACAATTAGCCATCTGCCTCTTTAAAGTGTCACAGTAGAGACTATTCCAGGCCGCTAAAAGCTATAGAAATGGCTCAGGCAGCAGGTATTTGTCATTTTAAATGCATATTAAATAACTGTTGTGCTAATTTCAAAAGTAGCAAACAGCGCCCAAAGCGACTGACTGCCTTAAGAGCTGGTGTTGTCTATTAAGTGCCGGTGCTCAGCACCGGAAACCACCGGCACAAATTAAGCACTCTACAAAATCCCGTTATTGACTTTGTCAGTTCTAGTTATAGAGATGCGCTACAATACTGCAATGTTGGTCGGAGGTTATAGCGCTGCGCTACAGAGCTGCAATGTTGGTCGGAGATTATAGCACTGCGCTACAGTGCTGCAATGTTGGTCGGAAGTTATAGCGCTGCGCTACAGTACTGTAATGTTGGTCGCAGATTATAGCGCTGCGCTACAGTGCTGCAATGTTGGTCGGAGATTATAGCGCTGTGCTACAGTGCTGAAATGTTGGTCGGAGAGTATAGCGCTGCGCTACAGTGCTGCAATGCTGGTCGGAGAGTATAGCGCTGCGCTACAGTACTGTAATGTTGGTCAGAGATTATAGCGCTGCGCTACAGTGCTGCAATGTTGGTCGGAGAGTATAGCGCTGCGCTACAGTGCTGCAATGTTGGTCGGAGAGTATAGCGCTGCGCTACAGTACTGCAATGTTGGTCGGAGATTATAGCGCTGCGCTACAGTGCTGCAATGTTGGTCGAAATTTATAGCGCTGCGCTACAGTGCTGCAATGTTGGTCGGAGAGTATAGCGCTGCGCTACAGTGCTGCAATGTTTGTCGGAGAGTATAGCGCTGCGCTACAGTACTGTAATGTTGGTCAGAGATTATAGCGCTGCGCTACAGTGCTGCAATGTTGGTCGGAGAGTATAGCGCTGCGCTACAGTGCTGCAAGGTTGGTCGGAGAGTATAGTGCTGCGCTACAGTACTGCAATGTTGGTAGGAGATTATAGTGCTGCGCTACAGTGCTGCAATGTTGGTCAGAGATTATAGCGCTGCGCTACAGTGCTGCAATGTTGGTCGGAGAGTATAGCGCTGCGCTACAGTGCTGCAATGTTGGTCGGAGATTATAGCGCTGCGCTACAGTGCTGCAATGTTGGTCGGAGAGTATAGCGCTGCGCTACAGTACTGCAATGTTGCTAGGAGATTATAGCGCTGTGCTGCAGTGCTGCAATATTGGTCGGAGATTATAGCGCTGCGCTGCAGTACTGCAATGTTGGTCGGAGATTATAGCACTGCGCTGCAGTACTGCAATGTTGGTCGGAGAGTATAGCGCTGCGCTACAGTGCTGCAATATTGGTCGGAGATTATAGCGCTGCGATACAGTGTTGCAATGTTGGTCGGAGATTATAGCGCTGCGCTGCAGTACTACAATGTTGGTAGGAGATTATCCTATTTCATGTCCAAATTTGCTTTCTGCAGTGATTGAAGCAATTAGTAACTGAGATTCCTAAATGAGTGCTTTGAAGTGGGGATTTTCCCCATGTTTGTGCTGCATTAAAAATTGTCCTTGTGTGCTGGCAAACCAAATGAGACATCACAAGTGTGCAATTCTTTACCAGGTACAAATCTTCCCTGTTCTTTTCACATGTACGTTCAGCTAATGGGCTTTAGTTTTTAAACATTTCAGCCTCTGCTGTTCTCGCGAGCTTTGAGAAACATTTGTGCTTGATGTTTTAGCACGAGAACAAACGCGGCATGCCCAGAGCTGTTTTCCTTGCAGCGTCTAGACATCGGGCGTGGGTGAAGCTGCGCTGCAGCAATTTAGGAAATTGTTATGATATGCCCTCTACTAGGAGTGCAGAGGAACTCTAGGAAAACACTGTTTGCCAAAGGTATGCCTGGCCCTCATTTTCAATTAGACCTCAGTTCTGCTTGCTGTTTTCAGTTCATAAATTTGAGGTGCAAATTTAAAATGAGCATTTCAGAACTGGCGTTGGCCAAGATCTCTTCTCTTTTTTTTTTTAAAAAAAACTATATTTATATTTATACCAGCCATGCCTTGCTTCTTTTCACTATGCCCAGGCTCAGTGGTTTAGCAAGGGGGGGCAAGGGGGCGGTCTGCCCCGGGTGGCGCAAGTTTTAGGGGTGGCAACACTTTTACCCTTGTCTGTCTCTGGCCACCCCCGCTCATCGCTCTAACCTGTGGCCGTCGCGGGGCAGCAAATGCAGGGACCCCCACGGGCGGCAAAATGTCTAGCTATGGCACTGTCCAGGGTCCATCATCCATACCATGAGTCCGGCCATGCCTCATTCCTTGTCCCAATACTGTGATCGAACATCAGCAACATATGTCTGTTCATACCCTGTTCCTTGTCCCTATGCCCTGATCAAACATTTACAGCATGTGTCCTGCCATGGGTCGCGTCTCGGCACTTGCTCCTGGGTAGAATATACACACCTTGACCCTGGCCAAGCCTCGTTCCTTGTCACTATGTCCTGGGTGCGTCATCAATACCCTGAGTCTGGCCAAGCATAGTTTCTTGTCACTGTGTCTGGACTTATACACAGCATGATGGGTTTTGCCTTAAGTCTCTCCTTGCCCGGCCAGTGCTTAGTTTGTAAAAGAATGATTGCCGGTGCCCAGAGCTCTGATGAGAAGCCCACGTGGGCACTGTTAAATGTCACTGCACCGAATACCAAGACTGCATTGTCTTGAATCACCCGCAGGCCTCATTAAACCACTGCTAGACACTCCCTGCCCCCTCACCTCACTTATGCAGGGCCCTGCTTTCTGCCTTTGTGATGGTCTTTCTCTTCCTCCTTCTTTCCCCTTTGTGCGTTTTCCCTCTTTTGCTCTCGGGAAATGTCTGATGAAGAAAAAACGAGTGCCAGTTCCCAAAAAATGAGTGCCAGTGGCCTCCCCAATCACACCGGCTCAAGTTAAGCACTGGTTGTCCCTTTGCCCAGATCGAACATCCACACCATGAGTCTGGCCGTGCCTCGCGCCTGGTCACATGCTCCTGAGTGTAATATACAGACCTTAACTCCGACAATGTCTCACTATGCCCAGTGCCTCATATCCATACCAGGAGTCTGGCCCTGCCTCGTTCCTTGTCTCCATGCCCAGATAAAACATTCACACAATGAGTCCTGCCAAACCTCATTCCTTGTCACTGTCGGGGACGATCATGCACAGCATGATGAATCTGGCCATAAGTCTCTCCAGTGCTTAATTTGTAAAAGAACGAGTGCCGGTGCCCAAAGCTCTGATGAGAAGCCCACGGCCGGCACAGTTAAATGTCACCACACCGTATACCAAGTCTGCATAGTCTGAATCCACCTCAGGCCTCTTTAAGCCACTGCTAGACACTCCCTTCCCCTTCAACTCACTTAAGCTGGTCCCTGCTTTCTTCCTTTGTGATGGTTTTTCCGTCTTCCTCCTTTTTTCTCCTTTGTGAGTTTTTCCTCTTTTACTCTCAGTGACGGGGGCTGCACCATCAACCACTGGCTCAAGTTAAGCACTGGTTGTCCCCATGCCCAGATGAAACTTCCACACCATGTAACTTGCTCCTGGGTGAAATATAAACATTGACTCCGGCCATGCCTCATTACATGTCACTTGCTCCTGGATGGAATATACACACCTTGACTCCGCCATGTCTTGCGTTTTGTCACTGGCACCTGGATGGAATATACACTCCATGACTTCAGCCATGCTTTGCGTTTTGTCACTCTCACCTGAATGCAATATACAAACCTTGACCCCGGACAAGCCTCGTGCCTTGTGTCTTGCTCCTGGATGGAATATACATACCTTGACTCCGGCCATGGCTCTCATTTTGTCACTCGCACATGGATGGAATATACACACCATGACTCTGGCCATACCTTGCGTTTTGTCACTAATGACTGGATGGAATATTCACACCTACCTTGACTTCGGCCATGCCTCGCGTTTTGTCACTCGCACCTGGATGGATATACACACCTAGTCTCCGGCCATGCCCCATGTCTTTTCTCTTGCTCCTGGGTGGAATATACACACCTTGACTCCGGCCATGTCTCGCGTTTTGTCACTCACGCCTGAATGGAATATACACACCTTGACTCCGGCCATGCCTCGTGTCTTGTCTCTTGCGCCTGATGGAATATACACACCTTGACTCCGGCCATGCCTCGTGTCCTGTCTCTTGCGCCTGATGGAATATACACACCTTGACTTCGGCCATGCCATGCGTTTTGTCTCTTGCTCCTGGGTGGAATATACACACCTTGACTCCGGCCATGCCTCGCATTTTGCCACTCGCACCTGGATGGATATACACACCTAGTCTCCGGCCATGCCCCATGTCTTTTCTCTTGCTCCTGGGTGGAATATACACACCTTGACTCCGGCCATGTCTCGCGTTTTGTCACTCACGCCTGGATAGAATATACACACCTTGACTCTGGCCATGCCTCGTATCTTGTCTCTTGCACCTGGATGGAATATACACACTTCGACTTCGGCCATGCCAATGCGTTTTGTCTCTTGTTCCTGTGTGGAATATACACACCTAGTTTCCGGCCATGCCCCATGTCTTTTCTCTTGCTCCTGGGTGGAATATACACACCTTGACTCCGGCCATGGCTCTCGTTTTGTCATTCACGCCTGGATGGAATATACAGACTCCGGCCATGCCTCGCGTTTAGTCACTCGCGCCTGGATGGAATATACACACCTAGTCTCCGGCCATGCCTCATGTCTCGTCTCTTGCTCCTGGGTGGAATATACACACCTTGACTCCGGCCATGCCTCATGTCTCGTCTCTTGCTCCTGGATAGAATATACACACCTTGACTCCGGCCATGCCTCATGTCTCGTCTCTTGCTCCTGGGTGGAATATACACACCTTGACTCCGGCCATACCTTGCGTTTAGTCACTCGCGCCTGGATGGAATATACACACCTTGACTTCAGCCATGCCTCGTGTCTTGTCTCTTGCTCCTGGATGGAATATACACACCTTGACTCCGGCCATGCCTCATGTCTCGTGTCTTGCTCCTGGGTGGAATATACACACCTTGACTCCGGCCATGCCTCGTGTCTTGTCTCTTGCTCCTGGGTGGAATATACACACCTTGACTCTGGCCATGGCTCTCGTTTTGTCATTCACGCCTGGATGGAATATACAGACTCCGGCCATGCCTCGCGTTTAGTCACTCGCGCCTGGATGGAATATACACACCTAGTCTCCGGCCATGCCTCATGTCTCGTCTCTTGCTCCTGGGTGGAATATACACACCTTGACTCCGGCCATGCCTCATGTCTCGTCTCTTGCTCCTGGGTGGAATATACACACCTTGACTCCGGCCATACCTTGCGTTTAGTCACTCGTGCCTGGATGGAATATACACACCTTGACTCCGGCCATGCCTCATGTCTCGTCTCTTGCTCCTGGATGGAATATACACACCTTGACTCTGGCCATGGCTCTCGTTTTGTCATTCACGCCTGGATGGAATATACAGACTCCGGCCATGCCTCGCGTTTAGTCACTCGCGCCTGGATGGAATATACACACCTAGTCTCCGGCCATGCCTCATGTCTCGTCTCTTGCTCCTGGATAGAATATACACACCTTGACTCCGGCCATGCCTCATGTCTCGTCTCTTGCTCCTGGATAGAATATACACACCTTGACTTCGGCCATGCCTCATGTCTCGTCTCTTGTTCTTGGGTGGAATAAACACACCTTGACTCCGGCCATGTCTCGCGTTTTGTCACTCACGCCTGAATGGAGTATACACACCTTGACTCCGGCCATGCCTCGTGTCCTGTCTCTTGCGCCTGATGGAATATACACACCTTGACTTCGGCCATGCCATGCATTTTGTCTCTTGCTCCTGGGTGGAATATACACACCTTGACTCCGGCCATGCCTCGCATTTTGCCACTCGCACCTGGATGGATATACACACCTAGTCTCCGGCCATGCCTCATGTCTTTCTCTTGCTCCTGGGTGGAATATACACACATTGACTCCGGCCATGTCTCGTTTTTTGTCACTCATGCCTGGATAGAATATACACACCTTGACTCCAGCCATGCCTTGCATTTTGTCACTCTCACCTGAATGGAATATACACACCTTGTCTTCAGCCATGCCTTATGTCTTGTCTCTTGCTCCTGGGTGGAATATACACACCTTGTCTTCGGCCATGCCTCGCGTTTTGTCACTCGCGCCGGGATAGAATTTACACACCTTGACTCTGGCCATGCCTCGTATCTTGTCTCTTGCACCTGGATGGAATATACACACTTCGACTTCGGCCATGCCAATGCGTTTTGTCTCTTGTTCCTGTGTGGAATATACACACCTAGTCTCCGGCCATGCCCCATGTCTTTTCTCTTGCTCCTGGGTGGAATAAACACACCTTGACTCCGGCCATGCCTCGCGTCTTGCCTCTTGCTCCTGGGTGGAATATATACACCTTGACCATGCCTCGCTTCTTGTCTCTTGCGACTGGGTGGAATATACACACCTTGACTTCGGCCATGCTTCGCGTTTTGTCACTCGCACCTGGATGGATATACACACCTAGTCTCCGGCCATGACTCATGTCTTTTCTCATGCTCCTGGGTGGAATATGCACACCATGACTCCGGCCATACCTTGCGTTTTGTCACTTGCGCCTGGATGGAATATACACACCTTGACTCCGGCTATACCTTGAGTTTTGTCACTCATACCTGGGTGGAATATACACACCTTGACTCCGGCCATGCCTCGCGTTTTGTCACTGGCAGCTGGATGTAATATACACACCTTGACTCCGGCCATACCTTGCGTTTAGTCACTCGCGCCTGGATGGAATATACACACCTTGACTTCGGCCATGCCTCATGTCTCGTCTCTTGCTCCTGGGTGGAATATACACACCTTGACTCCGGCCATGCCTCGCGTTTTGTCACTGGCAGCTGGATGTAATATACACATCTTGACTCCGGCCATACCTTGCGTTTAGTCACTCGCGCCTGGATGGAATATACACACCTTGACTTCGGCCATACCTTGCGTTTAGTCACTCGCGCCTGGATGGAATATACACACCTTGACTTCGGCCATACCTTGCGTTTAGTCACTCGCGCCTGGATGGAATATACACACCTTGACTTCGGCCATGCCTCATGTCTCGTCTCTTGCTCCTGGGTGGAATATACACACCTTGACTCCGGCCATGCCTCGCATTTTGCCACTCGCACCTGGATGGATATACACACCTAGTCTCCGGCCATGCCTCATGTCTTTCTCTTGCTCCTGGGTGGAATATACACACATTGACTCCGGCCATGTCTCGTTTTTTGTCACTCATGCCTGGATAGAATATACACACCTTGACTCCAGCCATGCCTCGCATTTTGTCACTCTCACCTGAATGGAATATACACACCTTGTCTTCAGCCATGCCTTATGTCTTGTCTCTTGCTCCTGGGTGGAATATACACACCTTGTCTTCGGCCATGCCTCGCGTTTTGCCACTCGCGCCGGGATAGAATTTACACACCTTGACTCTGGCCATGCCTCGTATCTTGTCTCTTGCACCTGGATGGAATATACACACTTCGACTTCGGCCATGCCAATGCGTTTTGTCTCTTGTTCCTGTGTGGAATATACACACCTAGTCTCCGGCCATGCCCCATGTCTTTTCTCTTGCTCCTGGGTGGAATAAACACACCTTGACTCCGGCCATGCCTCGCGTCTTGCCTCTTGCTCCTGGGTGGAATATATACACCTTGACCATGCCTCGCTTCTTGTCTCCTGCGACTGGGTGGAATATACACACCTTGACTTCGGCCATGCCTCGCGTTTTGTCACTCGCACCTGGATGGATTTACACACCTAGTCTCCGGCCATGACTCATGTCTTTTCTCTTGCTCCTGGGTGGAATATGCACACCATGACTCCGGCCATGACTCGCGTTTTATCACTGGCACCTGGATGTAATTCACACACCTTGACTCCGGCCATACCTTGCGTTTTGTCACTTGCGCCTGGATGGAATATACACACCTTGACTCCGGCCATACCTTGCGTTTAGTCACTCGCGCCTGGATGGAATATACACACCTTGACTTCAGCCATGCCTCGTGTCTTGTCTCTTGCTCCTGGATGGAATATACACACCTTGACTCCGGCCATGCCTCATGTCTCGTGTCTTGCTCCTGGGTGGAATATACACACCTTGACTCCGGCCATGCCTCGTGTCTTGTCTCTTGCTCCTGGGTGGAATATACACACCTTGACTCCGGCCATACCTTGCGTTTAGTCACTCGTGCCTGGATGGAATATACACACCTTGACTCCGGCCATGCCTCATGTCTCGTCTCTTGCTCCTGGATGGAATATACACACCTTGACTCTGGCCATGGCTCTCGTTTTGTCATTCACGCCTGGATGGAATATACAGACTCCGGCCATGCCTCGCGTTTAGTCACTCGCGCCTGGATGGAATATACACACCTAGTCTCCGGCCATGCCTCATGTCTCGTCTCTTGCTCCTGGATAGAATATACACACCTTGACTCCGGCCATGCCTCATGTCTCGTCTCTTGCTCCTGGATAGAATATACACACCTTGACTTCGGCCATGCCTCATGTCTCGTCTCTTGCTCCTGGGTGGAATAAACACACCTTGACTCCGGCCATGTCTCGCGTTTTGTCACTCACGCCTGAATGGAGTATACACACCTTGACTCCGGCCATGCCTCGTGTCCTGTCTCTTGCGCCTGATGGAATATACACACCTTGACTTCGGCCATGCCATGCATTTTGTCTCTTGCTCCTGGGTGGAATATACACACCTTGACTCCGGCCATGCCTCGCATTTTGCCACTCGCACCTGGATGGATATACACACCTAGTCTCCGGCCATGCCTCATGTCTTTCTCTTGCTCCTGGGTGGAATATACACACATTGACTCCGGCCATGTCTCGTTTTTTGTCACTCATGCCTGGATAGAATATACACACCTTGACTCCAGCCATGCCTTGCATTTTGTCACTCTCACCTGAATGGAATATACACACCTTGTCTTCAGCCATGCCTTATGTCTTGTCTCTTGCTCCTGGGTGGAATATACACACCTTGTCTTCGGCCATGCCTCGCGTTTTGTCACTCGCGCCGGGATAGAATTTACACACCTTGACTCTGGCCATGCCTCGTATCTTGTCTCTTGCACCTGGATGGAATATACACACTTCGACTTCGGCCATGCCAATGCGTTTTATCTCTTGTTCCTGTGTGGAATATACACACCTAGTCTCCGGCCATGCCCCATGTCTTTTCTCTTGCTCCTGGGTGGAATAAACACACCTTGACTCCGGCCATGCCTCGCGTCTTGCCTCTTGCTCCTGGGTGGAATATATACACCTTGACCATGCCTCGCTTCTTGTCTCTTGCGACTGGGTGGAATATACACACCTTGACTTCGGCCATGCCTCGCGTTTTGTCACTCGCACCTGGATGGATATACACACCTAGTCTCCGGCCATGACTCATGTCTTTTCTCATGCTCCTGGGTGGAATATGCACACCATGACTCCGGCCATACCTTGCGTTTTGTCACTTGCGCCTGGATGGAATATACACACCTTGACTTTGGCCATGCCTCGTGTCTTGTATCTTCCTCCTGGGTGGAATATACACACCTTGACTCCGGCTATACCTTGAGTTTTGTCACTCATACCTGGGTGGAATATACACACCTTGACTCCGGCCATGCCTCGCGTTTTGTCACTGGCAGCTGGATGTAATATACACACCTTGACTCCGGCCATACCTTGCGTTTAGTCACTCGCGCCTGGATGGAATATACACACCTTGACTTCGGCCATGCCTCATGTCTCGTCTCTTGCTCCTGGGTGGAATATACACACCTTGACTCCGGCCATGCCTCGCGTTTTGTCACTGGCAGCTGGATGTAATATACACACCTTGACTCCGGCCATACCTTGCGTTTAGTCACTCGCGCCTGGATGGAATATACACACCTTGACTTCGGCCATACCTTGCGTTTAGTCACTCGCGCCTGGATGGAATATACACACCTTGACTTCGGCCATACCTTGCGTTTAGTCACTCGCGCCTGGATGGAATATACACACCTTGACTTCGGCCATGCCTCATGTCTCGTCTCTTGCTCCTGGGTGGAATATACACACCTTGACTCCGGCCATGCCTCGCATTTTGCCACTCGCACCTGGATGGATATACACACCTAGTCTCCGGCCATGCCTCATGTCTTTCTCTTGCTCCTGGGTGGAATATACACACATTGACTCCGGCCATGTCTCGTTTTTTGTCACTCATGCCTGGATAGAATATACACACCTTGACTCCAGCCATGCCTCGCATTTTGTCACTCTCACCTGAATGGAATATACACACCTTGTCTTCAGCCATGCCTTATGTCTTGTCTCTTGCTCCTGGGTGGAATATACACACCTTGTCTTCGGCCATGCCTCGCGTTTTGCCACTCGCGCCGGGATAGAATTTACACACCTTGACTCTGGCCATGCCTCGTATCTTGTCTCTTGCACCTGGATGGAATATACACACTTCGACTTCGGCCATGCCAATGCGTTTTGTCTCTTGTTCCTGTGTGGAATATACACACCTAGTCTTCGGCCATGCCCCATGTCTTTTCTCTTGCTCCTGGGTGGAATAAACACACCTTGACTCCGGCCATGCCTCGCGTCTTGCCTCTTGCTCCTGGGTGGAATATATACACCTTGACCATGCCTCGCTTCTTGTCTCTTGCGACTGGGTGGAATATACACACCTTGACTTCGGCCATGCCTCGCGTTTTGTCACTCGCACCTGGATGGATTTACACACCTAGTCTCCGGCCATGACTCATGTCTTTTCTCTTGCTCTTGGGTGGAATATGCACACCATGACTCCGGCCATGACTCGCGTTTTATCACTGGCACCTGGATGTAATTCACACACCTTGACTCCGGCCATACCTTGCGTTTTGTCACTTGCGCCTGGATGGAATATACACACCTTGACTTTGGCCATGCCTCGTGTCTTGTATCTTCCTCCTGGGTGGAATATACACACCTTGACTCCGGCTATACCTTGAGTTTTGTCACTCATACCTGGGTGGAATATACACACCTTGACTCCGGCCATGCCTCGCGTTTTGTCACTGGCAGCTGGATGTAATATACACACCTTGACTCCAGCCATGCCTCGCGTTTTGTCACTCTCACCTGAATTGAATATACACACCTTGACTCCGGCCATACCTTGCCTTTTGTCACTCACGCCTGGATGGAATATGCACAACTTGACTCCGGCCATGCCTCGCGTTTTGTCACTGGCAGCTGGATGTAATATACACACCTTGACTCCGGCCATACCTTGCGTTTAGTCACTCGCGCCTGGATGGAATATACACACCTTGACTTCGGCCATGCCTCATGTCTCGTCTCTTGCTCCTGGGTGGAATATACACACCTTGACTTCGGCCATGCCTCATGTCTTGTCTCTAGCTCTTGGGTGGAATATACACACCTTGACTCCGGCCATGCCTCGCGTTTTGTCACTGGCAGCTGGATGTAATATACACACCTTGACTGCGGCCATACCTTGCGTTTAGTCACTCGCGCCTGGATGCAATATACACACCTTGACTTCGGCCATGCCTCATGTCTCGTCTCTTGCTCCTGGGTGGAATATACACACCTTGACTTCGGCCATGCCTCATGTCTCGTCTCTTGCTCCTGGGTGGAATATACACACCTTGACTCCGGCCATGCATGTCCAGGGTCCTGGTTCTGGGTCGTATGTTTGACACATACCAAATAATTCTTTTTTTCCGTGCAAGATCTTACTTGCGTTTACTTCCATTTTCCTCTAAGAGCTCTTGCGCTAGTTGAGGGACTCGGTTTATTAGCTGCACTCGGCTGGTTTTGAGAAACACATGCTTCCTTGATTACTCACAAACTCGCACCTGGTCTGAGCTGTAACCCGCAGAGGTGATTTGTGGGCTGAGAAAGTGAAAGGATTGAGTTCTACGTCGTTTCACTAGCCGTGAGTCTTCTAAACATTTCTTCCTGTCACAAGCTATAGTTGCAGTAACTAAAAGAGACTTTTCGTTCCTGGAGGTGGACTGCGGGTTTCTGTTTCCCTTGTGTTTAGACATGAACAAGGACATGTTTGTGAACAAAGGCAGGCGGCAGTGAGCGGCTCCACATTTCTGTGCTTCCTATGTGTAGCCCGTATTCCTGCCCAGCGTCCCCTCGAGTACAGCCCGTGATACACTTAATCTCCCAAGACTTGGAAAGTGACTCCTTGCCTTTCCCACCAGGGCGGCCCATCCGTCATTGCAAGAGATATTATTAACGTTTAATTGTTGTTCTTTTCAAAGGCAGACATAATTCATCATCTTCAGAGTCGACCCAGGGAAAATGTAGCACAAACTCTTGGCACAGCTCCCACATAATCATGTTTCCACAGTGTGCTTCTCATAAGAGCTGTACCACGGACTGCGGACGCAATGCGCCCTGTGCTGGGTGTGTTGTGGTTAAAGAGACAAAGGCAGGGATGGGGTGGAGCATATATTAGCGTGTCTCGGAGTTCCAGGCAAAATCACATCTTGAAACTCGGGTGCTCCCTTACCCCTGCAGCAAGGCTTTTTGAGACCATTTGTGGTGGTGCCTTAAGGCAGCTGCCTGCAGTGGGATTAATGTAGCCTACCAGCCCTGTCTGCGAGGTATCGGGTAGAAACACCACTCGCCCATGCCCTTCTCTGCCAGCAGCTCCCCAGATCTGCTCCAGAAAGGGGGCAGAGCTGTTTGACTCAGATGTTTTGACTAAATAATGCAGTAAGAAAAGGCAAATTAGGTGGTTTAACGGCTGCTTGGGAAAGAGGGTGATGGGGCTGGATAAAAAAATTAAACTAACTTACCTGCCCGCAGCCGCACACCTCTCCTTCGTTCTCGTGTCTGCACCGGCATTACCAGAAGCAGACTCTCCCAGCCAATCGCAACTGCATCACAGCGTTGTGATTGGTTTGAGCGGCCTGTTTGACCGCTCAGGCAGTGCCTGGGAGTATGGGCATGTTCTCCATCCGGCTGTGCAACATAGCCAGATGGAGAACATGCTAAGTGCGCATGAATGTTTGGCCAGGAGGGCCAGCCAAACATTCATGCGCACTTAGGGAGTGAAAACCACTCTTCACTTTGCTCAGCCCCGCCACGACCTGGCTGGCTCCAGTCCCACACAGAAAAATGAAATGATAATAACATCTTGTTATTATCATTTTATTGTTATTTTTGCACTGCTCAAATAGCAGTTGGGCGGCACTCCTCCGCCTTAGCAGAGGAGCTGCCACTGCTTAACGGGGTCTGTTTCTAGCAGTATTACTTCACTATTTTGTCAATTTTACAATGATAATACTTTCTAGGTAAAGGCTTCCCTTCATTAGTACCAGTTTAACACCTAAATACGGAAATCATCAATGAAAGGTGGCCCGCCGCTTTGCAACAAATGCCTGCCATTGCACAGCAAAAGTGTCAGTGTTTTTGATAACTTTTGAGCTAGAAACATTTTTTTGTTGAACTCTCCTGAAAAGGATAGATTTTATGACAAGTGTGGCAAATCCATAATTATGTGGAAAAGGCCACAGCGACAGAACTGCATACTTGCAGTGACCCCTTGGTAAAGTTCAGTGGGGTAAGGAGATTGCTCTGGGAAAGGCAACTGGGAGCCAAAGTTAAAGGCTGCAGTAGCAGTTCTTGTGCAACTAAGTTAGGGTTGTTGGTAGCTGCGGTGGAGCGGTGTTTAGAGTAAAGCCAGGATTTAATGTTGTTCTAAGGTCCAGCTCTGTCTCGAAGCATCAATCTTATATCAAATCATTTCAAGTTTGAAGGATTTTCTGAAGACGAGGTGGTTTTGCTCTGACCTTGGAGAAAGGATAGGAGCATTTCATACCCTGGGTCCTTGTATGTCAAAAGATTTGCCCAAAAGCATACTGTCTACCCATGGCTCAATCTGAGGCTTCTGACCATCTTCTTCAGGTACTGTGATATACCACAGGACAGAGGTACCAATAGAGAGGGATCAGAAGGGCGTTTTCCGCTCACAAAGAGTGAGTGGGAGGTCCACACTGGTAAGGTGCCCCGGCAATGCAGTTATAAGAACGAAGACTACCAGTAGTTCCTCAAGGAGAAGAAAGAAGTGGAGATGAATCAGTGGATAAAGCCTGGAAGGACTACATGTATACTATGTGTAAAGTGGGTAATCCTTTCGTTGGATTGTAATGCCCTCACACACCCTTTCAGGTGTCATGCTTCATCATCTGGGCTGCTCCTCGTCGGGCCGGCGGTGCAATGCCTAACGGGCTCCCTAAAAAGGGGCACTTTATCGGAGTTCTTTTAATCCAACAGCCGTCAGGTGAAGTGCGGGTGTGTGGGCCTGAGTGGTGTAGATATAAAGGTGAATTAAAACAGGGTCGAAAGTACCAGTATGAACAAATTATTTATTTAGATGGTCTCCTTCCCTGGTTAAAAAGGTGTGTGTAGCACTAAATAGAGTATAATGTCTCTAATTGTAGTGCATGGAATTAGTGGTCAACATGTTTCTCGCAGTGAGCACGTGCGCTCGCGATTCGTCAGGACCTATCAAAAAATCTTATATATATATATCTACGATGGAAATAGGGGACTATCTAAAATATAGTGGCCTCCTAATCAAGGTTGGTCAAGTGAACAACAAACTTAATCCTGAAATACCTGTTGAGGTCTGGTGCTACCTGTAGAAAAAACAGTACATAAAATTGGTAAGTGTGGGGACACAAAGCCACAGGTATCGGGGATTATGAAACAAACAAAAAGGCTTACAAAGTGATTCATTCTCCAACTTGGTTAAAATTGTAACAGTGGTGACTGCTGGTGATCGAGCGTCAGCAGCTGCTCATAAAAAGTGGTGTACCAACATGGTGAACTAAAGTGGTAAAACACCTATGTGGAACAAATAAAAACAATCAAGGTTGCAGAAACCAAAGTTGGACTCACCCTAATCAGTAGGACTGCATGCCACAACAGTTCTGGGTGGACTCAGCGTGCGGCGAAGGACCTCTAAAAGTAGGTCTAAACTGAGGAGTAACAATGGCCTTACATAATGCAGTAATCACAGTTGGCACATGTGGGAACATCAAGTGCTTTGGAACGTGACAGAAAACAAAGAACAAAAATACGCTGGGTGATTAGCCCAATGGACAGATTACGTTCCCAAATGATGTGCGAGGATGTCAGAGTGGGGGAATTAACATAATGCTTGAAGCAAACTAATAATGAAGATGTTAAAACTACTAGAACCACGAGTTCCCACTTCTATAGCATTTGGTGTTAACGTGATTTAATAGTAAGCAAATATTGGATATTGGCCCGAGCCTAGTTGTAGCACCCGTTGCTGATAGCCAGGTGGCAGCGGTTAAAATAACAAGCTGGTGCGTGCCTCGCTATTCCAATAGAGCCGCTGACAGCCAACAGTAAGGGTAGCAAGCTAGTGCGTGCCTCGCTGGTGTAATCGGAACGCTTAGGAAACAGGGCGAGTGGTTACTGCTTGTAAAGGAAGAGAAAAAAGGGGAAAAAAAGTTACACGGGTGACGTGTAAGTACTTACATCTGCCCCGCATACGCTCTGCGCTATGACCTACCCGGTCCACCGAGTCTGGGAGGTGGAGGCATAAGCTCTCGCTATCGATTAAATACTTCCGGTCACGTCATGTGACGGGGTCACGTGATCGCGGTTCGCGCGAGTGGCTAGAATACTATAATAACACTCTGGGTAACCGTAAGAGCACTGTGTGTGTGCGCAGTGTACGATATGTTACAAAATGAACAGAATGCTTCAAAAGAGTCGATCTCTCGAATAGTGACATCCCACAAGGGAAACAAATTGCTTTGGGAAGTTGATCAGGAAGTGATCCTAGCCATGGAAGAAAGGTAAAAGATATGGTTTGCTATGTCATAGATTTTTCTCCATCTCGCGGACCAAGACACAATTCATTTTATGCACAGAGTCCTCTGGGCTCCCTATCAGATTATTGTAAAGCTGGTCTGATTGGTCTGAATAACTCACCGATATGCTGGAACTCCAAGAAGCAAGATATCACATTCTTAAATTTTAATAAACGTTGACCCGAAATACAGATGTTACTTCAAACTTATTCCTCAATGAAGCCCATCATGGATGGGTTGAGTGGGGTCCTCGAGCGTCAAATTCCTGTAGTATTGTTTTTCGACAGCATTATTACACGCAGCACCCTGGCAGCACAAGAAGTATTTTGCGCATATTTTGCACACCTGTGGCACTTGGTATTTCAGAAGAACATACAGGCGTCTGTGTGGCTCCTTCTGTAATAGGGATTAAACTGGTGCAAATTGTGTGCTACTACGGTCCTAGTTGGACACTTCCTCATTTGCATGTGGGTGTGGGCCCATGCAAATTAGGGAATGCCTTTGCCCTTACACTCATGCTGTATTAAAGATACAAGGTAAAGGACAAAAAATAATTGTGGGAAGAACACAGATTGTGTCCCACATATGAGGGTGCGCAGGAAGTGCTTCAATGAACAGCGGCTGCCGGTACCTTGGAAGAGTGGCGGGGGGGTTACAGATGACACAAATAAACAAAAAAAAAAAAAGCCGGAGCGCTGTGAATTTGCACTCCCAGTTAGACTGGGAGCCTGTGCCTGCTGACTCCAACCAAGCACTGCAGCTCAGGTTGAAGACCACTTTAGTGCGCATGACGGTTTGGCCGGCCTGAGAGAGACGACCAAACCGTCATGTGCACTGATACTAGTGCTCAACACTTCCTATTGTGCCTACCCCCCACTCAACCCCACCGCAAAACTTGGCAGCTACAAAATAATATATAAAACGACAATTAACCTGGTTTATCATTGCCTAATTTTTCGTGTTTAAGGCTGCTGGCACGGGGGCGGAGCACCTCTGCCATCGCGGAAAAGCCGCCGCTGCCAATGAGGGCTTCTATTGGATGGGTGACCTAAGCACCCTAGGGACGGACTCACAAGCCCCGCCCACAGGTGAATGCACTCATACAGACTACACCTGCCTGTGGGGTGATCCCTGCCCCCTCATCAAAACAAGGCGGGGTCTGATGTCTCATGTGAAATGTATTCAGTAAGTTTAAACTCCATGTAAATTACCAGATATCTTCTTGCCTTTGGTTATCAGAGATAGGTAAATAGATTTTTCTGGTGTGGATTTATTTTTATTTTGCTTAGATCTTATATATATATATTGGTTTTGAAATATTGTTTGTGTCAAAATCTTTTCTGCACCACTATGTTTATGAACTCACCTTGCTTTTCACTGATTATTTTTTTTAACATACAATGAGCCATTAGATTTGGTGTGTTAGGCTTTGAAAGAACATTATTTTGCAAAAAAGGATCACATTCCCGAACCCGAAAGTTTCCATTACATTTCATTTGCAACAATATAATAATTGCTAAGTATAAAAAAAATCTACACCCCCTTGAGTCTTCCAGTCAATTCTGCAAATTGTTCCACCAGTTCCAATACACAACCTGCCAGAAGCTGTTCATGCTAGCTCAAAGGTCTTTTGCCAGAGGGTGCAGCCATGAGGAATTCACGCACCATATGGATTACACCAGTCTTTTCTTTGTGCATATTCTAGGAAATAAATATGTCAGCAGCTTCATTTAATGAAAAATTGCCCGCTAAATTTATTTTTGACCAACATTGTATTTTTTATTGCTTTACATTTTATTGGTCTGTTTTGTGTGCCTTTTGTAAGATTTTAATTTCTGAGTTAGTTATGACCATTATTCTGACTCCAACATTTCTGGGGCCTGTTTGAGCTACAGCATGCTTTATTTATACCTTCTTACACAAGCCACCCGATTAAACAATTGGCCCCTTGAGGACTAACCCCAGTGATAGGCATTTGATAAAAAGAGAGTAAATGTAGTCCACATTCAGATGCAAGAGCACATTGTTGGCCAGTCAAATCATTACTTAATGAGATTTGTAATATGTGCGGTCATAAGCAGTGCATTGCGGGGGTGTAAGTGATAGTTTGCCCAGATAACTAAACCAGCTGAATTTCTATGGTTTTGTGTGTGTACAATCTGAGCCTGACTATAATGTCCCTGTGAACTTTGTTTTTTTCCCAGTGAATTTCTAAGGTTTTTAAAATCTATTTTCTGACTGTAACGCCCATGTAACCTTTGTTTTTGTCAGTGAATTTCTATGTTTTTATGCTATTTACTAACTATAACATCCCTGTAATCTTTGTTTTTGTGTGAATTTCCAAGTATTTTTAAGTTTATTTCCTAACTATTACGTAGCTGTAACCTTTGAGAGGGAGTGTGAGAGTGGCTGTATGAGTCTGTGAGTGGTTGTGTGAGTGGTTCTGTGGGTGTGTGAGTGGTTTTGTGGGTGTGTGAGTGGTTGCATTGGATTGTGAGTGGGTGTGTGAGTGGCTGTATTGGTCAGTGAGTGGTTGTGTGAGTGGCTGTATGGGTCTGGAGTGCAAGTGACTGTATGAGTCTCAGTGGCAGTGTGATTGCTTGGTTCTCTGAGAGGGTGTTGATGAATACAGGCCCCAGCTAGGCCCGCAGGACACAAGGGTTCGCTCTCCTGTAATGGAATCTATAAGGAAGTTGGCACGGAAACTGCAAAGTACAAAGACAGCATTTATTAACCCTTAAGGGTGGTCCTACAATCCACACAACACTCTTCAGTATTGCATAGAGTAGCACAAAGAACTTGCGTACATGGTCCCCTTTTATACACAATAGAGGGGCTCATAAGTGGGTGGATTCAACATGAGGCCGAAGAACATTACCATTTATGGTCATTTTCGATACTGAATCAATATGTGGGCGGAGCTAACACACTCCTTGAGCCCGCGAAAACATGGTCAAGCAAGGCTAACTGATAACAGATGTGGTCAAGTCTGGGCATGCGCCAGATGGGCAAAGGAGCTATTTATAGACTGTTACTAGGCAGATTACAAGAGCAACTAACACAGAGGTTGGACTCTTCTCGTAGGGAACACGTGGAAGCATGACAATACAAAATGGAGTCCGAACTTCGGTCAACATAACGGAGAAAACATGATCTAAACTAAGGGAATTAATGTCTTTAGTAAATGCTTAATCACATAGTTGTTTCAATTTACAACAGACGACCCTTTCAGCATTTACTGAAGACATCCGGCTTGTTAGGATAATCATCATATATGTCAATTGTCATCATTTCTTCAACTTCTTTAGCTAAACGTTTCTGGAGAGCAACATCGGCAATAGCTTTCTTATCAGGGATACAGAATGATACGCATAATGAGCAGAGTAAGGGACCACATTGAACACAGATACAGCATGAAAACAGAACTGCTACAATAATGCAGAGACCAGTTAGAACCTTCCATCCCCAGGCAGTAATTAACGCCCAAAACCATCCAGAAAAGGACCAAGTGCCGTTTTCTGTATGGATCTCAGCTGCAATTTTATGCAGTTTATTGATGGCATTATAAACTGATGGCGTATGATCAGGGATAAACACACAACAGCTACTTCCAATAATTTTACATGCTCCTCCTCTGTCAGCTAGCATAACGTCTAATACCATACGATTCTGCAATGCAACAATTCTAGTAATTTGCAATTCCTCCGTAAGATTCCCAAGAGCAGCAGCAGTCTGATTTGTCACGGCTTCTACCACTCTTGTTAATCTTCGGATCTTCCTACTGTTCAGGGCAGCTCCAACAAAGAAAAACAGTCCTAAGTTAAAATCAATATACTGCTGCAGACTGGTATCAGTCTGATCTACATCATCAATTGATAAAGTACGTTTATACCTATTTACAGTCACGTTATTCAATAATTTCAGATCCTTATGATAAGATGCGGGTGCTAGGAATACGGGAGGTAATAGAAATGATACATAGCATACCCCAGACCACCCAGCCGGCAGACGGTAATAACCTTTATTTCCACACACAAAGTAAGTATTATGGGAGGCTAAAAAGGTACTATTGTTCAACCCATCAATGTTCAGAACAGTAATACAATCACTAACACCAACAGGGATAAAACCCACACTCTGGACACACAGGTCCGCTTGAGCTTGTGCTACTTGAATCACAAATTTGTCCTTTCCCACAGTGTCTCTGGTGTTCGTGAAGATGTAGGGAATGGATTCATTGTCTGGTCGGTACTCTTCCCATTCCCAAATTGTCCCATTCGCTTGTGGATACCCATTTTTGTCTTGATGGCATTCTTTATTGAGTCTGAAGAGCAATCGTCCCACTGTCGGTTTCCGAGTGGCAAAAAGCAAAGTATACCATGCTCTACAAGAGCCATTATGAGAGAAAGGAAGTGGTATAAATGGCGTTCCTCCTTTCTTCTGATGAGCTGGCATCATCCCACATATCCAACAATTCGTAGCATTCGTAGCAACGTGGGTATGATGTAGCATCTGGATGAAAGTGTTGTTCAAGTAAGACTGTCGATGCTTCAACTCTTGATACGGTAATGTATAAAAGTAGTGCTCCTCAGGCACCGGAGTTGTCAACACAAGAATCTTCCGAGCGGGAGTTACATCCTCCACGAACCATGTGGTTATCCCAACAATAGCTACTGTCAACATGAACCCTGATGCACAAAGGATTTTCTTTTTCTCCATGTCAAAAATAAAAACCCAATATCTTCCTGAAACTAAAGGTCTGTCAGAACTCTTCCCCTTGGGCAGCGGTCGATTTCTTCACCAGCGGGCCAAGACGGGTGTCGCTACACTAATGCAGGGCTGATCCCCCCCCCCTTGCCTCATCGGCTCTCCGTTTCACTAACCCAAGGGCCGTTCTGACAGTATGTCCCGGTACTGGAGAACTCACTTCCTTGGTCGAAGATGATATCGCCTTCCTCCAGGAGTCGCATGGTCCGGAAAGAGCTCCTCAGTGGCGTTTGGCTCCGCAGCACGGCCTGTCTCTGCAGCCAAGATTTCTCGTTGATCGGTCAGCACGGCAGGTCCCACCAATCCGGGCGGCACCTTCCTACAGTGCAGGGAATGGATCCAATTCTTTCTGTTGGAGACTCGCACAGCCGTCCTCGTTGCGAGGAGGACCTGTTCAGGACCCACCCATCTCGGTTCCAAGCTGTTTGTTCTGTCAAATATTTTCACCATCACGTGGTCACCAGGTCGGAGACCATGTCCTTCACCGGTAGACCGATCAGGGAGCGCCTCTCGGACCTGTTGATGAATAGAAACCAAGTTATCCGTTAACTGTGCCAGATAATCGCTCATCATTACACAAGGTACATCATACACAGCCTTAGGTTTTGGCGGACCCCAAATATTCATTGGGCGTCCGAAGACAATCTCGTACGGTGTAAGGCCAGTTCGAGAGTGCGGTATCGATCTAATTGACAATAATGCCAGTGGCAGAGCGTCTGGCCAAGTCAAGGACGTCGAAGCTTGAATTTTAGCGATCTTGAGCTTCAGTGTACCATTATACTTCTCGACTAGTCCTGCAGACTGAGGGTGAAACACGGCGTGGAACTTCTGAGTGATGCCTAGGCCCCTCAAAACGTACTTTATAACATCCGCTACAAAGTGAGGCCCATTATCACTCCACAGAAGTCTACAGACGCCATATCGAGGGAAGAACTCTTTCAGCAGCAACTTCGCAGTAGTCATTGCAGTATTGTCTTTCGTAGGGTACGCTTCAACCCATTTGCTGAAAGCGCAGACCACTACTAGAACATACTTCAGATTATTACAGCGCTCAAGCTGGATGTAATCCATCTGCAAAACCTCGAAGGGTGCAGTAGGTGTCACAAATCCTCCTGCTGGAGTTCGAGTACCCTTTCCTGGGTTATACCTCAGGCAGATCATACAGGTCTGCACCACCCTCTTCGCTGTGCTAGCAATCTCTGGATGCTCCCAAACTTGGGTAAGCAATTTCACAATTGCGGAAGCTCCAACATGTGCTAGCCCATGTGCCATCTGAACCATAGGTTGTACAAAGGCCGTGGGTAATTTCCATCTATCCATCTGCTTATTTCTCCAGCAGCCCTCGTCATCCAGTTCTCCCTCACTAGCCCATTGTTCCCGCTCTTTGTCAGAAGCGGTCCTCTGCATTTCTCGCACTTCCTCCTTCGCATCATGCCATCTTTCCACCTGTGACTTTACTACATACATAGCAGTAGCACCGGGTTGCATCGCAGTCTCCCGTGCTACTCGATCTGCTAACGCATTCCCTTCTCCAACTTTGTCAACTACTTTCCTATGGGCGTTACACTTAACGATGGCAATTTTCTTTGGGTATGTCAGTGCAGTTAAAAGATTGTGAACTAACTCTCCATGCATTATCTGTACTCCATGTGACGTTAAAAACCCTCTCTCCTTCCAGAGTAGGCCGAAGTCATGCGCTACTCCGAAGGCATAGCGGCTATCTGTATAAACATTCACACACAATCCTGTACTGAGCTCACATGCTCGTGTTAATGCTATCAGTTCCGCTGCTTGAGCTGATTTCTGTGGTATGCGTGCTGTCTCCGCTATTGTTTGCAATGTGGTAATCGCATACGCTGCTGAAGTCGTACCATCTGGTAGCTTCAGGCATGATCCATCCACCCACAGTTCTCCATCTACATCTGAAAAGGGCGTATCCTGGAGATCAATACGACCCTTTGTCTGTTCCTCGGTCACAAGGATACAATCATGTGCTTCTCGTGCCTCAGATCGAGTCTCGGGGTATGGCAACAATGTGGCCGGATTTAACGTTACACACCTTTTCAACGTAATATGAGGAGCCAAAAGCGTCAACTCATATCCCGTTAAGCGGGCACTGGTCAAATGCTGCGTCTTCGTTTGATTAAGCAGGGCATCGACAGCATGGGGGACTAATACCAACAGCTTATGAGATAACACAATTCCCTCACTTTGGCGTATTGACACAGCTGTCGCCGCAACCGAGCGAAAACATCCTGGTAATGCTCGGGCGACAGGATCAAGTACAGCCGAAAAATATGCACAAGGGCGCTGCTTATCGCCGTGCATCTGCACTAAAACTGACAATGCACATCCATCTTTCTCATGCACATACAACGAAAAGGGTTTTGCATAATCAGGGGTCCCTAACACTGGTGCTGAACAAAGGGCCTGTCGTAGTTGCTGAAAAGCAGTATCACACTCATCTGACCAAGGGATTGGGATAGGCGTGTCCTTTGTCAAGAGGGCTAACAATGGCTTAGCTATGTGTGAAAACCCCAATATCCACTGTCTACAAAAAGAAACAAGACCCAAAAATGCACGCACATCCTTCTGCGTGGACGGTCTCGGTGTGTCCAAGATTACTTGGATACGATCCGGTGTGAGTGCACGTCCCTCCTTAGACAAAAGGTGACCCAAATACGTCACCTTTGGTCTACAGAATTGCAATTTCTTCCTAGATACTTTATGATTGTGGGATGCTAAAAAGGAAAGTAAGGATAACGTACTTTTTTCACACAACTCCAGGGTGTCAGCCGCCAGCAAGATGTCATCGACATATTGAATGAGGGCGACCCCCTCGAGCAAAACAAAGGAATCCAATTGTCTTTTCAAAGCCTGACTGTAAATACTAGGGCTTTCTGTGTAGCCCTGGGGGATCCTACAAAAACGATAAGATCTATTGTTTAATGTAAACCCAAAAAGATATCGGCTATCGGGGTGAATGGGAATGGAAAAGAAGGCATTCTTCAAATCGATCACTGAGAACATAGTCGCCGTAGGCGGGACCAAGGTAAGCAACGTCGTGATATCGGAAACCACTGGGTACTGAGGTATCACGATCTTGTTTACTTCTCTCAAGTCAATTATAAACCGATAAATTCTGGCATCCGTATCCTTTTTCAGTATGGGAAGAATCGGACTGTTACAGATGTTGTAGGGAACTTCCTCCACTACCCCTACCGCAATCAAATCCTGCACTATCTGTATGAGAGCCTCCTCGCCCTCCTGGGAAATACGGTACTGTGGGAGGCGTGGTAACACCGCCCCCTCCTGGACGCTAATGTGGACCGGTGGAATCACCATTTGTCCCACATCAGTATCCGAAGTTGCCCACAAAGCACGAGGGAGGGTAGCTAACAGCGCATCCTCTGACATCGCACACATCCGTTCTGATCGGGGGTAATTGTCATTCAATATTACCCGCACACCAGCAGGGGAGCAGCGGATCGTAGCCCTAAAATGCTTTAACATATCAAGACCCATAATGTTGTCCGGCGTGTACGGGGCAAGCAGAAACGGACAGGGTGCAGAAAAAGAATCAACCTTAAACATGAGGGGCTGCGAAAGAGGGCTTCGGGAGAGTGTACCGTCAAACCCTACCGATGTGACCATTAAGCCGGATGGGGGAGCCCCCGGAACCAATTGCTTAGACAGCGCACTACGTGTCGCTCCTGTATCCACTAGGAACTGATCAGTAGAGCCCAAAACCTCAGCCGATACATAAGGACCCTTCTGATCGACCGGCACCTCAACTGATTCTAACCCCCATCCAACGCATCCCTATGCATGCTGAGAGTCATGGTACCCCGACCGGTCAATCCCCGACACCTGATACTGATGCTGGCGATCGAAAACATTTGATCTATCTCGGTGCTGCCCAGCAGAGTCAAAACGAGCCTGTTCGGTAGAATTGCCTCTAAAGTTCGAGAAACCCCCTCTACCTCGCGGGCCACCGTGGGTATGCCCCTGACGCGATGCATGCAACACCGGGCAGTCCCTAGCCCAATGACCCGATTGCTTACAATACGCACATTGGTTCCTATTCAAATCAGATCGGCCCGAGGGAGGACCATAAGATCCTCCCCTACCTCTATAACTACCCCGCCGGGGCGGGCCATAAACTTGTGCCAACATCACCTTTGTTTTTAAATCTTTCGATTTCTTTTCCTCCTGGCCCTTTGCTTCTTGCTCCTGACGCTCATAATACTGGGCGATAGTCAGGAGGGCCGTCGGTGTTGCGGAAGACCAAGAACTTTCGCTCGCTTTTAAACGGGCCGCAACTGCCGGCAGCAGATTAGCCACATATTTATCCGCAAAAAGGTGGCGGCCCGTATCGTCAGTAAGCGACTGGCCACTAAAATCATGAAACGTCTCCTCAAAGCGCGTAAAGAAGTCCGCCACTGACTCGTCAACTTTCTGTTTACATGCAGCTAACATATTCCAGTCAATCTTTTTAGGGGGAATAATTGTCTTCAACTTAGCCACAATAGCGGCAGGGAGATCTAAAATACTCTGGGGCGGTTTCTGCGCGGGCTTCCGCTCCCTATCCTCATCCTCAAGGTCAGACCACCGGGCCTTAAAGGCAACTATATCATCTACCTTTCGGACAGATCGCCACATATCCGGTGCTAGAATAAGGCCAAAGAACAGGTCTATATCTGCTAAAGTCATAACGCAAGAATTCAAGGCCCCCTCGACTTCTTCGTAGAAGGCCGCTGGATTCTTGCGGGGATCAGGCAACGCATTTTTTAATGCCATGACGTCAGCTCTATGCCACGGAGTATAAACCCAATTATACACAAAATATCCCTTAGCATCGGCGGAGGTAATATCCGAGCTAGTCCCCGCTCCTTTAGGAGGAACATACAAAGGCGCCGCCTCGCGCATTGGCTTAGCATGCACTGGATCGCTCTTATCTGATTGAGAGGTGGATGAGTGGCCTTCTGCGGTACACGAATCCGACTGCTTCTCCTCCCCTGCTCGTTGGCGCGCTTTTTCTTTATGGGCCAGCACCGCGTCCCGCAAGGCGAACAGCCGCCGAGCCGTATCAGGAGCCTTAGAGGGAGAGAAAACACCATCATGCAATGCTTTAGCATCCGATGTCACTTCTTCAGGCTCAAAGACACTAGAATATTTCCGGAAAGCAGCAATCACTTCCTCAGCGAAATGACTCAGAAAATACAATCTCTCTCTATCCTGCCACGGCCCCCAAGTATGGAACAATTCATCCACGGACACCTTGCCCTTAAGTGCACGGAAGGAAAGTTGCCGAAGCTCAGCCATATGCTCAGCCGATAACATGGACCGCGTATCTACCTTACCCGGACCCGGGACAGAATCTTGTGGCCTCGGAGCAGATGCGCCAACATAAGGGGGCGGAGAGCGATCTAGTAAATAAAAATCATCATCAAGATTATTAAGGACAGGATAAAGTGGCTGCCGAACAGCATATTGACCCGAGACTTGCAGCCTACGCTCTTTCTCTTGTCTCTCCATTTGTTCTTTGTCCTCCCGACGCCTCGCTTCCTGTGCTCGCACATGATCATTCTTCCGTTGTTCTTTATCGAACAGTGCTTTCTCACGCTTCTCTCGCTCACGCACCTCCTTCACCCACAACCGCACACACTCAAACATATCCTGACGAGCACGCCGCTTACACATACACTGTTCCACATACTCAATCTTACGTATATCAAACGATCCATACAAAGGCCATCGTAACTCAGGATCTTTTTTAGTATATTTCCTCCATACTGTGCTGTACATTATGGAAGAAAGACCATGCTTCACATACATATCCCTATTAGGAGTCCCCTCTGGGGGAGCTGGAGCAGATTCCTCGAGGTTCAACCGGTTTCCAAAACAGCAACACCACTTACGGAGTGCGCTAAAAGCAGGCATGCTCAGAAATAATGCAAAATATGCAATATTATAAAGAAAATGGCACCTAATCGTTGCGCCGTTCAAAGTTACACAGCTCCGGAGAAATCTCTCCACATTACCTGCCTATATGTGTTGCAACGCATATATTTTCACAAAGACAAATACAAAATATGACTAGTCATCACAAATCAAACTCAAATAGCCGGACCAGGCTTCAAAAACTCGGAGCAAGTACCGTACACCGGTTCTTACCAATCAAGAGTCCAGATTCCAACTGCCAAGCTCCAAAATCGCCCAAACGGCTTTCACGGCAAGACCGACAGAAGAGGTCTCAGTCGAGGACCGGCGCCACCCAGACGGTCAGCTCGGAAGGGAAGGAAGAAAAACCTCGGGATGCCAGGGCTAAGACGCCGCTGGCAGTGATCACGTCCCCGGCCAAATTCCTCACCTTCGTCACGACCAGTCCTTCGAGCATCCGAGTCGCCGATGAGCCCCACGTGACGGGCGCCAATTGATGAATACAGGCCCCAGCTAGGCCCGCAGGACACAAGGGTTCGCTCTCCTGTAATGGAATCTATAAGGAAGTTGGCACGGAAACTGCAAAGTACAAAGACAGCATTTATTAACCCTTAAGGGTGGTCCTACAATCCACACAACACTCTTCAGTATTGCATAGAGTAGCACAAAGAACTTGCGTACATGGTCCCCTTTTATACACAATAGAGGGGCTCATAAGTGGGTGGATTCAACATGAGGCCGAAGAACATTACCATTTATGGTCATTTTCGATACTGAATCAATATGTGGGCGGAGCTAACACACTCCTTGAGCCCGCGAAAACATGGTCAAGCAAGGCTAACTGATAACAGATGTGGTCAAGTCTGGGCATGCGCCAGATGGGCAAAGGAGCTATTTATAGACTGTTACTAGGCAGATTACAAGAGCAACTAACACAGAGGTTGGACTCTTCTCGTAGGGAACACGTGGAAGCATGACAATACAAAATGGAGTCCGAACTTCGGTCAACATAACGGAGAAAACATGATCTAAACTAAGGGAATTAATGTCTTTAGTAAATGCTTAATCACATCGTTGTTTCAATTTACAACAGTGTGAGTGGTTGTGTGGATGTGTGAGTGTGTGTGTGGGACTGTGCCTGGCTGTGTGTGGTGGTTGTATAGGACTCTGAGTGGTTGTGTGGGTCTGTGATGGGGCGTGTCAGTGTCTGTATCAGTCTGTAAATCAGTGTGTAAATGTCTGTGTGGGCCTGTAACTGTGTGTAAGAGAGCCTGAGTGTGTCTGTGAGTGGGTGTGAGAGTGTCTGAGTGGCTATGTAAGTGGGTGTGTGAGTGTGTGAGTGGTTATGAGTGGGTTTGTGAGTGGGTGTATGAGTGTGTGAGTGGGTCTCTGAATGGCTGTGTGTGTGAGTGGGTCTGTGAGTGGGTGTGTGAGTGCCTGACTGGGTGTGAGTGGGTCTGTCAGTGGGTGTGTGAGTGTCTGAGTGCATCTATGAGTGGGTGTGAGAGTGTCTGAGTGGGTATAAGTGTCTGAGCGGGTCTGTGAGTGGGTATGTCAGTGTTTGAATGGCTCTGTGAGTGGGTTTGTGAGTGTGTAAGTGGGTGTCTGAGTGTCTCAATGGGTATGTGAGTGTCCGAGTGGATCTGTGAGTGGGTGTGAGAGTGTCTGAGTGGGTCTGTGAGTGGGTATGTCAGTGTTTGAATGGCTCTGTGAGTGGGTTTGTGAGTGTGTAAGTGGGTGTCTGAGTGTCTCAATGGGTATGTGAGTGTCTGAGTGGATCTGTGAGTGGGTGTGAGAGTGTCTGAGTGGGTCTGTGAGTGGCTGTATGGGTGTCTGGGTGGGTCTGTCAGTGTGTGTGTGTCTGAATGGGTCTGTGAGTGGGTGTGAGAGTGTCTGATTGGGTCTGTGAGTGGGTGTGAGTGTCTAAGTGGGTATGTGAGTGGGTGTGAGAGTGTCTGAATGGGTCTGTCAGTGGGAGTTTATGAAGGGGTCTGTGAGTGGGTGTGAGAGTGTCTGAGTGGGTTTGTTAATGGGTGTGTGAGTTTTGGAGTGTGTCTATGAGTGGGTGTGACAGTGCCTGTGTGAGTCTGTGAGTGGGTATGAGAGTGTCTGAGTGGGTCTGTGATTAGGTGTGTAAGTGTCTGAATGGCTCTGTGAGTGGGTTTGTGAGTGTCTCAGTGGGTCTGTGAGTGGGTGTGAGAGTGTCTGAGTGGGTTTGTGAGTGAGTGTGTCAGTGTCTGAATGGTTCTGTGAGTGGGTTTGTGAGTATGGTTGTATGACAGAACAATGGTGTAATATAGTCAGCATGCCTTTACCACACATTTTTTAGATCGAATATGCTCTTACAACGTATGCCTTTACCACACATTGTTTATATATATATAAAACAATGTATTTGTGGGGTGAGACAGCCCACACCTGAACTTAACCTTAAATGCATGGTAAAAACATATGTTATAAAAGCATATGCATTCAAAAAACATGTGTGGTAAAGTTACAGCATGGTAAAAACAACTTTTTTTTTTTTTTTTTTTTTGTACAGTTTTTTATATAGCGCAAACTTGACCCGAAACCAATCAGGTATCAGAGCGCTTTACATAGCACCAGTTACGTTACATGAGGACACACATAATTTTTTTGTTAGGCACGGGGAGATTAAGTGATTTGCCCAGAATCACAGGATGTTCAGCGTCATTACCGAGACTCGAACCCAGTTCCCCAGGTCCAAGGCCGAGCGCCCTAGCCGTTAATAAAACTCCTCTCCCCTGTTGGTTGTTGTTTCCTGTGGGTGTTTGAGTGGGTGTCTGAGTGTCTGATAGGATCTGTGTGTGGGTGTGAGAGTGTGAGTGGGTCTGTGAGTGTATGAGTGGGTCTGTGAGTAGGTGTCAGAGTGTCTGAGTGTGTCTATGAGTGGGTGTGAGAGCGTCTGACTGGGTCTGTGAGTGGGTGTACGAGTGCATCGGTGAGTACATATGTATGTTTTTAAATTTTTACGGCCAAAATTGAGAAATTGCCACAACTTTACACGGAGGGGCACTGAGTGTCTTGGCAGATCTTAAAATCCTCACCCATGGAAAATAATTTTTTTTTTCTTGTCCATCAGGGGCCCTCACTGACCCTCTAAATTGCACATATGGGGTCTTTCTACTCACATTCCGGCCAGCCAATCAAAGCATTGCTGTTGGCCCGAGGATTCGTGGGACACCACTTCGGTCCCTGATGGCTCCACTTCCCTTGATATACAAATCTACACCATGCCATTAGTTCTGAGACATAACGTGTTGTGCCCTAACTAAAGGTAGTGCCCTCTACAGGCAGAAGTGATTACTGATTGTTTGAATCAGCCTGATTCTGATAACAAACATCTTTTAACCGGTGTTATTTCCACAAAACGAGCTCCTACCACCATCTTCTAAAATAAGCTGGCCAGTCCATGATTTGCTGAGCCCGGCCATACACAAATGGTGTAGTATATCCGTACAGTATGGTGGAGTACACAATCAGTTTATTTCCTATGAAGGGAAGCAGAACAAGCTTTCTTGCCCATTACAGTCTGTACTTTGTACGTTTTATAGAGTAGATTAAGAAACCTAAAGTGACAAAATGCCAGGATTTAGGGTGAAAGTTTAAGTGTCCAGTTTAAAGCTGAGAGCAGCCCTAGTGTGCTGTTTATCCTTAACCTCAAGCAGCAAAATACTTACCCTGAGGGGTTGATGGCTTATTTTTTCAGATTTGAGTTTGTGTTCAGCAGCAATTGCAACAAAGATTTCCCCATTCGTGTGCATGGTGCCAAGGAACGGTTTGAAGGCTATTAGCCATATCAAGAGTACTTTGATAGGAATTTCTAGCTGGTTGGTGGGTCGAGTTATCTCTGTAGAAACATTTGGATTACCAATATTTTCCACAAGGTGTTTGAATCTCAAAATTGATTGTTTATTACTTTTATACACACATTAATGTGTTCCTTGTTTAAATACTTTTTTTGCAGTTGATCTGCCTCCTGAGAAGGTTGAAGGAATATTTTGTGGCGATGAAAAGAAGACGGATAAAGAACACGAACGTACATGCAAGAAAAAGCTTACATTTGAAGTAAGTGTTTTCATTATCAAGTTGTGAAAAGGCACCAATTCTTTATCGAATGCTAAGAATACTGTCTCAATGCACTCGCTAATTCTAATAGAAGCTTGTTTAGAAAAAATGTATGAATCTGAAATTAGTATTGCAACTTTTCCTCGCACACACTAAATTGTGGGAGGATGCGTTTAATGGGAATGAGATACCTTCCCACACAGGACTGACATTCTGCTTTAATTGAGATTTTGATCATCTATTCTGGGAAAGACAGGCTCTTTAGTTCCTTAGCTAAAAATAATCCTAACCTTTTCAAGCACTATGTAGTGTGTCTTTCCTTTTTTGTTGTGAAAATAGTGACAATTGTTTTAATTTTTAATCATAAACCATGGCGATTTTACCGTGTAGTCATATCAGTGCCCTTATACAAGCTTGGGTGAAGTGCGTGGCAAATTATTGCTGTGAAACATGTGGATGCTGATGGCACATAACCTGGTATATTGACTTCTGGGAAGGAGTTCAGGGGTCACATTAACAAAAGTGTCCAGGCAGTGCTGCTGTCACTTGCACAGCCCCTTCTGTGATACAGATAGCGCCAGCATATACGAAGCGGGATCTGCCTCCTTTGCATGGCGACATAGCGCCATGCACATGTATCACAGGTGCAGTCCTACGGGCTGTGCCCTCCTTTGCATGGTGACATGGTCCCATGCCACATGTGTCACATGTGCAGTCCTACCGGGCTGTGCCTGTCATTCGCATGGTGACATGGCCTCATGCAAATGAAATAACATTTCGCCACTGTGCCCACACTATATTACAGATAAAAGCACAGAAGACAGAAGAAAAGAAGCCATCAGAAGGCTTTGTGACTGTGCATGACATAGAACTGGTGTATAGCCAGTGTGCCTCCGAGGGAACCACTTGTAAGGTGGGAAACCCTTCACCAACCAGAGCATCTCCCTGTGGGCAGGCACAGTCACACACTGTACCCCATGCAGGAGGATCTCTGTTCCTATTTTAAAAGTAAGCTGCATTGCCACCTGCACATTGCAAGGCGGAACAGCAGCTTCAAACAGCAAGGTCCATATCAGAGGCAGGGCACACCGACCTGATGTGTGCTATGTGCAGATTTACCTGGAAGCCCTGGGCCCAAAACAGGTCAACTCGCCCTATCACAAACATTGTGCTGTGTGCAGTCCAGCTGTGAACTCACACCTGCCAGCTGTTTGAAGCCATCAGTCCACCTTTCACTGTGCAGGTGGCAACTGGTCTGCATTGCAAATGGGAACATAGATCCTCCTGCAGGAGGAGACAGTGAATGACATATGGGAGGGGCATAGTAACCTTCTCCCCTCTTTCGAGGATCATGCTCTGGGGACACCGACGGTGCATCACCGCTTTGTGGCACTCTGTCAGTGTACCTGCTGACAGCATTGTTGCCACTATGCCAGTTTCTGTAATATGGCACGGATGCAGAGGCAAAGTCCTTCCTCATTTGTAGAGGGCTATACTCTCATGCAAATGAGGGAACGCCCTCCTGAGATCGCACTGGCACAATCTGTATTAGAGAAGGTGCAGCACCATCAGCTGTGAGCCCTTCTTCAATACCGAAGAGTCCTAGATGGGTGCAAAAGCGGGCACACATGCTGGTTTGAGTCATGGGACACTGTTTATAATACATCCCATAACCATTTTAACACTTGCGTGAGTAATCACCATTTAGGTTAGACGGAAACCTCTAGGATATGAATCAACAGTGATGCAAAATAGATTTGTGTTTATTTTGTTTTTTTCCAGGGTAGTTGGGCAGTTTTCAGTGTTGCCTAAGGATGATTTTGTACAATAAAAGTTAATTTGCTGTCTATGGTTTCCAACTCTACAAAAAAGAAATGCGTGGGGAGAGGAGTTGGCCTAACGGTTAGGGCGCTCGACCTCGGACCCGGGGTAACTGGGTTCGAGTCTCGGTAACGACACTAAAACATCATGTGATTCTGGGCACATCACTTAATTTCCCCGTGCCTAACAAAAAAGCAAAAAAAAAAATGAATTTGTGTCCTCATGTAACGTAACTGGGGCTATGTAAAGCGCTCTGATTGGATTCGGGTCAAGTTCGCGCTATATAAAACTCTGCAAAAAAAAAAAAAGCTACCCATGCAGATATACTTTTATGATTAGTTAGCATGTATTCTACTATCAATGCAGATGTAGTTATATGATTAGGTAAACTTACCCATAAGGCAGGAACTATGGCATTGAACTTCAAGGAGCCCTTTTTATGAGGATTACAACGTGGCTCCAATGGCCTGAGTGCAGCGGAAAGGCTATTCCGTCGCAGCGGCGATGGAGTACACTTTACACCGTACTTAAGGTCCGCCCGTCTCATATAGAGTCACTCAGAACTTCAGTATGTCTGTGGCGGAGACTACTCAGTCTCCGCCACTGACATACACCTCCAACATCCCAAAGGAGTAAGGGCAGTTGGAGGTTGTGCCGCTTATCCGCCCCCTCCCCTATTTAGACTAGGCGAACAAACTGCAAATTACTACTTTCGCTTACTACCATTCAAAACATGGTTGTAAGTGAAAGTAAAGACATTTCTACGACCCTCAGGCCATGGGAGAAAACTCCCAAGCCAAGGGTGTCATAGCATTTTTTTTTTTTCGAAAAGAAAATCCTGATTTGCGATTTGCGATATAGCTCTGTTATGTTGACGGAGCTGTACGGCACACTTTCAACGCATGGACCACGTGACCGCAGGTCCTGCCAATGTAAGAACTGAACAGCTACTTTTTGTACACTTCAGCAAAGTTTTCTTGCTGATAAACACGACGTATGCTGACCTACTGAGGGTGAGCTTTGGCAGGATACAAGACGAAGCTGGTAGTTTACATTGTTGCATTTGAGGAAACTCTCTGGAAAAAAGAATAACATTTTACATTCCGTTCCTGCCTGTCACCGAAACTGAGCATGGAAGTGAGAAACAGTTCAAGCACAGTGTGGCAAGATATCCATGTTTGCATACGGTATTTATATTTTGTGTGAATTCCAGTGTTTTGTGCCAATATCCAGCTGCATGTGCACCGCTGGCCAAAGAAACAAACCAGTGGCATGGAACTGTAACATGATCCCACAGACATGCCATTGGGGAAAGTATGCTTCTGGCCTCCCATTGAAGGAGCCAGGCTTGCACTAAGTGTTATTGCTCTCAAACCAGGGCACTGCAAAAGGAGGTTTTGTGGCCTGTCAACATAAGTGGCATGGAGGTAATTGTTGGTTACTTTGTGGACTTTGTGGGAAGCCTTTGTGGCAAACAATGCTGGGAGTGATTGCATGCTAGTAGCACTGCAAACTCAACTCGTCAGCCTTAGTGTTCAACTAGATTTTTAAATTGCTATCTGCTCTTTCTATGAATTCATGTGTTTTTGTAAAGCACAGCATGCAGCAGCAGCAATCCCAAGGGGGGCTCAAGGGGAATAAACAGGTCCATTCATCTGCCCAGGTGGAATCAAGGTCAGCCTCCATTTTCGAATAGAAATCATCTTGTGGTATTGGCCATTCCTCCATAGACTCATAATAGACTGAGTAAAAAGCTTGGTTAGGGGGGCTACAGGGTCAGCTGCAGGGTAGACACATCTCATAACAGATTTAGCTGTCTGACCAACTGATGGTGCACAAAGAGCAGCAGGAGAAATGTGACGGAATATTCTAGAGATGTCAGAGGTGTTTGAGCACTATTGTGTTGCTTGGTAACATGTGGACAGGTTAAAAGTGGACCATTAAGCCCCTCTGAAATTGAAAGATGACTTTTTGAAGTCATGGGTGGGATACAACAGTGCTCTGGAGCAACAGACCCTGTACATGAAGTGATCTAACTAAAGATTATTTTCTTTCTTGATTGGTGGATGAGAGAGAGCTTTGTTTTGGTCCGTTTCAGGGATTTGGGTGGGTCTAAGCACTTGAAGATACTTAGACATTCTGTGGTGTGTCGCTGGATCTCCTTATGAAGCAAGCATAGAAGGTAAACATCATTTACAACGATGTTTACGCATTGCATTCCATTACAACACTGTCATTACAATGACCGCGTTGTTACATCGCATGCCATTACAACGTAAGCCATTACAACGACTTGCTGTAGGGGGCAGAAGGTGCTGGATTTAAAATCCGACCCCTTCCCTACTGTTGCACAGACTGGAGTTGGAATAGTAAATTATACTACTCCAACATCCAGCGCACCCCCTACAGCATGTTGTTGTAATGACTTGCGTTGTAATGGTCTGCGATGTAACAACGCGGTCGTTGTAATGACCGCGACAACGACCGCGTTGTAATGGCATGCTTTCTATACGCATGCATTGTAACGTGGCCTATTCAGCAAAGAGTATTATATTGAATCTTTCATTGATCAGAAGTCAATGTAGCTTCCTCAGGGTAAGTGTTATATTGGTGCAGACCCAGAGCAGCATGGTTCTAGACTCTTGGGTATTAACTAATTCGTTTTGTGGACGCCCACCATAAATAATTTTGCACCAGTCAAATCAGCAGTTGACCACTGTAAGTAGCAGGATATTTTTATGGGAAGAATTCAGTGAGGGGGCCATGTAAAACCCCATTGTGTGTAAAGTGGATTCCTCGTATTGCTGCTATACTACGTTTGTGAATTTTTTAGTCTTGCCCACAGATAGCCTTTAGCTGTCTATTGTGACTGTTCTCCGCCAGGCTGTACAGCACAGCCAAATGGAGAAAGTGCCAAGATGGCCGGCCAAACCGTCATGTGCACTTATGGTGCGCCACCCTATCCTAGCCCCTTAGCCCGTTTGGAAAAAAAAATGATAACGTTGTTATTACAATTGTATTTTTCCTTTTTCCACTGCCTTAGCAGAGGAGCGCCGCTAGGAAAATGTTTGACCCATTCATTCCATGGCTCGGTATTGTCTCAGTGAGGTGCTGGATTGAAAACAGATTTTTTCACACCTTAAGAGTTATGCTGATTAGTGTATCCATGAGTGTGGCCACTTGCCATGCCAGTCCATACCAATAAAAACCAAAAATGCTGGATCTAATGTTGCTGCATACGCTAATACTGCTTATGTTTGGGAACAAACACATAAGAGACCCATTGCAAACGTAAATAATGAAGAAATCCAAGTAGAGCTCGGCCTACCAGAGTTGGCATTCAAGTGGACGGCTTTATAGCTGGGCTATGAATGACAGTAGAACAGATCGACGGATGAAGAGGGCTGATCGAGAACAAGGGTGTGAGAGAAACAGTGGGAGAGGGAGAGAGAAAGAGAGTGGAGAAAGAGAAGGTGGGGGAGGAAGAAAGTCCGAGGCAAAATACGTTATGCCAGGGCTCCTATATATAGAAAACTCTGCAGTTTGCCTGTTTTGTGGGATTCATTTCAGGCACACGACTGGTGCCAGCCGCAGCAATGGCTTGCCCAGTCGGCATGCCAACTATCTCAATCCTGTCTAGCATCCAAAATGATGTATCACTAAGGGCAATGGGCTATCAAAGTGCTCTTATTAGATCGGCATGCCCCTTCTATATCTGTTTAAAAAAATCCCTTTTTTCATTCTTCCTCCACAACGTGCTTCTCTCCATCCTGCGTTTCTTTTCCTCTCCTAGGCAGTCTTCTCTCTCCACATTTGTCTGTCTCTTACTTTTTTTTTACCTTCCTCTCTTTGTGAGCCCTCTCTTTTACTGACCCCAGTTTCCTCTCGCCCATTACCGCTCTATCCTCTCTCAGACTGGCTTTCCCACCTCCTCCATACCTTTATCTCACACTCTGGGCCCACCCCTCTTTTCCTGGCTCTGCCACCTTCGATGAATGCACCCTCTTCTCTGCAGACGCCAACATACCATAGCATCTAAAGGGCTTTGATTTGATTGAAATATTTCTAAAGCGTAGCTATCGCTCCGAAGGGAGCATCCTGGCGCTACTGAGAAGAAACCAGATTGATTGGGTAAGTGTGAGACTGGTCCTGCTATACCAGTGAGAAGCAGAATGCACCTGTGAGCCCGAATATCCAGGTTTTCAGTGATTTTCTGAATTGAGTCTCTGATTCTATCGCCCTTAGGTGTGCGGGCATGAGATTCCATGCTCTAGTTCTCAAGACTGCGATGGATTTTTCTCCTTTGAATTTATACCTAAAGGTGGGGGCCTAAGAAGGTTCGCTGTGGAAGATCTGAGGGTCCTAGCTGTAACATAATAGAGTGAACTTGGCTGCTGGGTTTTTAGGTCCAGTGCCTCAAGGCTCTGAAATTAATCACCAAGATCTTAAATAAAATTATTTTCTGAATGGGTAGCCAATGCAGTGTATGAAGAGCTGAAGTGGCCGATGAATAACAAGGCATTTTCCGCACTAGACGGGCCGCTGCATTCTGTACGATCTGTAGCCTTTTTACTACTTGTTTGTTGGTTCCTGCGAAAAGGCTATTGCAGTTACATATTCTACTTAATTTCTATCACATGTAGCATGCACAGTTAGCCTTTTGATGTACAATCCACGATTGTGTTCTAAAACCCTTGGCACTTATGAAAACAATTACTATTGTCTAAGATCATGCAGAGCAGAAAACCAGCATTTCCTGGTTGTAAATGGTGCCAAATCATAGTTCTTGTGAAACGAGGCTAAGAGAGGGTGGTTTGCCCTCAAGCATATCGTGTGTGCTTAGTAAAGAGAGAATGTAAAGACAGACAGGTTCCTGTCCCAAAGTCTCAAAAATTCCCTTTTTTAGTCAGAATGTAGGCACCATCTACTAACATGCCCATACACCATTGCCATGTTTTTGCACAATTGGTGGCATTTGGGCTCCTGAATTAAAGGGCATTTCCATCCTTCCTTGACATTTTTGTCATATAGGGAGTAGAATTAACTGACCTCAGCCTTTTTAAAAAAAAAATCAGTTAAGCTAATTTTTCATGCTGTGATGAGAGCTTTCATATGGCACAGACTCGAGGAGAACAATCGCTTCTTTCCTATCATTTCTTAATTTCTGACTTAAGAAGAAGTGGGCCCATAAAATAGCCTGATGTTCTGTCAAAATGCGTATGACTAGTCCTACTGCCTTATTTCTGTGAGAAGAAGGTTTGAGAGTATGAGTGGTGTATGTATCTTAAGAGTGCATTTATCATCAATGCGCTTCTAAAGGGTGGGACAGATCCACTAGTGCCAAGTCTGACATTTGGATAAGACTGCTGCTCTTTTTAATGTAAAGAGGGATGTGACCCCATTGAACTCTTTTTGCACACATTGTGTGGTAGAGGAAGTTTGCGGTATGTGGGAACTTCTATAGTCACCTATGAGTTGCTTCAGTAGAATATCAACCCGACTGTTAAAAGAACAGACCCCATTCAACGCCCAGCTGTGAAGCAGGATTTGTGTGAATCTAGCAGAGCTCACTGTGAACTTGTAGCTGAGTAGAGACTAGTTACTGTGAGTGTGGTATTAGGGCATAGTTAGAAGGAGGTTTGGAATTGAGCTTCGGTGCCCTGTGAATTAATTTTTGATGCCAAATTTAAGTGGGGTGGGCAAGGTCCTTTTTAGGTCTTGCCTACCAGACACCTTTAATCTGTCTATAGGCAAAAACCTACTGTAGACCATACCAAAATCTTAGAGTGGGCTTAAGTGCATACCAGTTGTTGGCTTTACTGTCACTCTCACTTGCTTGCTTCTTGCTCTTGTGTTTGTCCCTACCTTGCAATATAGGCTTATTAAAGTCCCTTTGATAGGCTAACTTGTGTCCTTCCACCGCTCACATTTAGGGAACTACTTTCCTCTTTTTTATAACATTCAATGAGAGCACTTGTGTTTTCTTACTCTCTCACTCGAGTACTGCTAACTCCCCTCCAATACCTGGCCTGAGCTGCTTTTCCTTCACCCGCCCATTACCCAGCCTCCATTTTTCCCTGCCCCTTGCAGTCCATGAAACACATTGATTTAATATTACTTTTTTAAGGGGGCAGCAGCTGTCATTTGCTGTCAGATCCAATAAGCACGTTTGCACATCTGCCCTCATAGTTACAGAAATAAAAAAAAGATAAGGGAATGGCACCGCATCATTCAGTAGGCACACACTTGTGTGGTGATGTAGGCACATGTATACCTGATAACACATGTGGATGTCTACACCTCAACACACCTTTTTATTCACTTGTTTTTGGCCAACTTTTAACAATGTCGTCTAAAAGCAATGGCTTAGCCAATAGGTAAACAAAGCAGCACCTATTGGCTTTAGCAATGCTTGTTGTAGAGATAGACTTGTGTATAGCAGGGACAGTGTCTTGGACATTATTCTTAAGAGTAAAGGCAGGGATTGCATTATTAAAGGAGGCATGGATTTGTAACCATAAAGGATATATGTGAATATGTCAAGTCATGTTAGAAGGAGTGAAGAGGATTAGAGGACAGGACCTAGGGGACAATGACTAGCTAGGCTCTAGCGATTGGTTGTGGTTAGGTTGTCTCTTATCCTGATGATTTTGTCAGCAAAGAATGAGGAGAAATCAAGTGAGGCATGAAGGTGACTGCCGTGGGTAAGCGATTTCTTTGACACTCCTGCAGGATCCTAGTACTGTGTGTAGTGATGATAGGAGGCATGATATTTCATAGCACTCCACATAGTATGTATTGTTCCTCACTTGCGTCTTCTATTCTGATGTGGTAGGTGTGCATTTAGTTTACATGATCACTTGCATTGATTGTCTAGCTCTATACTGTATTTTTATATTTGCAGGTTAAGACAATGGTGGATGGGTAGGTCCTGCAGAATGCCCCTACAGCTTTTAAAGGGTAATAGAAGGGAAAAAACATGTTGACCACACTCTTACACTAGGGTTAAAAAATAGTATTAACAACACACATTACAATCTGCATATATGGCTTTTGACATACAATCGTTTCAGGAGTATTTGTTGTAAAGAAAAAAACCATACCAGGACACAAGGAGTAAAATTTGTATGGCGAGGAAGTCACATTGAGGAGTTTTTTCCCAGGTGTAACTTGATTGTAGATGCAATATGTGAGGCAGGGAGCAATGTTTGCCTCGTGACAGTTTGGCTGTATTGTAGTTGTACAATGACATCTGACCATTGCACTGTAGTAATAAATGTGTGAACTTGGTGACTCGCGAATCATTTACTGGTTATGATCAATTATGTTTCATAGATTACTATTGAGGAAACATGTTAATTTAAAGAAAACAGCTAAATATAATTTTTAAAGAAAACAGCTAAATATAATTTTAAAAAGGCATTAATTCCCTGGAAAACGCGCATTTATGGACGTGTCTTTTCAGCTATAAATTAAACTCTAAAAACCACTGAAATTGGCCAGTAGATATTACCAGCTCCACTGGAAACATGAGCCACTTTCAAATTGCTTTTTCCAGTTTATATCAAGAATTATAACTCCTTTATTCAATATTACTGTTACCGCAAGAGCAAAGGTCACAGCCTTTTAATAGAGATCTTACTGTTCCTGGTAAATAAAACACACTACATCCGGATATTAGAACAGACGCTGCAAACAGGGGAGACCAATTTAGTATTTTTATTTTTTTCCATTACGCTGAAAAGTTTGAGAAAAATCACCACCAACACAGCCCCCCGCCCCTCCCCCATGGAAGCTGGAAGGCCCCTGCCAGTTGGTGGGTGCAAGTTAAAAGCGGAACTCCGCAGAAGTAAAGCCCGCATTTGTTCCATTTTAGTTCCTGGCATGCCATCAAGGTTAGAACTTGGTACACGGACCATGACTAACGCAGGGAAGGGTGCCATGTTATTAACTAAGCAGGGCACATCCTCATATAAACATCTCGTGCTAGGCAGTGTGGGACGGGAAACTATTAATATGTGGCGGGGGCCCAAGAACTGAGGAGGTTTCCTTGTTCGGCGACTTAGAGGTTTCTAGACGCGCTCCCGCCGGAGCCCTGGAGGACGGAAAATGCTTTTTTTTAAGGCACCGGATAAAAGAATGTGAAACGCGTGTGTCAAGAGAGACCGCCTAGATGTGAGGTGAATGCGATTTGGCTTTCAGAGCTGCTGGGAATGTTTGTGCAATCGGAGGCTGTGTTTCCACAGGAGTGCGGGGCACTTGGCATCTTTTAGCAGGGCTTGTTACAACTGAGCGAAGGTTTCCTTTGAACTCGGTAGGGGAGAAAGCGGGGAACTGTTTACTGCTGTAGGGAATTGGTTTCAAGTCGAGGGATCAACCAGGTATTTTGAGCTATCTGGAGCCAAATCTATTTGAAGCTGTTTATTTTCCCAGTGTACAGTGGCTTTAATTTGAATGGCCCTGTAACTTTCTTTTTGGGCTTGTTGTGACTGTCAGCCTCAGGGTGCCTGGGCCTTGAAAGGAAATCTGAGGGTACCATTCAGCTGACTGGGCTGATTGAGTGAGAGTCTGCTTTCTGTTTCTATCATTTAATGCCCGCGCCCTTTGTCCGTACACTCCATAGTGGGTGCTTGGTGGGGAAGGAATGTCCTTTCACAAGGCACATTCAGTTCTTAGGTGAACCCCAATGAATCTACGATTCTGAGGAAGAATATTTTTGTGGGTAACCGTTGCTCTTTGCCTGTCTCCTAGGAATTGGAATGTGATGTGTCTGTAGAGGAAGATAACAGGCAAGAGTGGACCTTCACACTGTATGACTTCGATAACAATGGAAGAGTTACCCGTGAGGTAAGCAAAGCGTAGCCTGCCATTAATTATTCTCCACAAAACTTTTGGATGCTTGTCATGTTGGTGTTTCCAAATTTTATAGTAGTTCAGTGTAACATATTTTACTCATCCCACTTTTATTACATTTAACATTGTGCCATCTGTATGGCCATTTAAACACCTTTGCCATGATCTCAGTACTTTGAATTTAGCCAGCCAGTAAAATAAAATATTCAGTTTTAATCCGGTTCTGGAAGCTTGATCATCTACTTATTTTAGGGTCATTGCTGACATATTTTACACCTATTGTCAACAAGACTTCCCATATGAACGTAGTTGCTGAACATCAATGTAGGTTCTATGTGAGGTATGCCTGTTGTTAACTTTTTGTGATTGAAAATGTACATAAGTACACCTTATATATTTGCCGTCGAAGACCTTTGATTAAGGAAAAACTAAACATAAGGTTGTGTGGTAACTAATGTGACACAGAAGAAAATCTACACTTTTGGTATTTTTCAAACTATTTGTAACAAATTACTTCTGTAGAATTTAATGTGACAACTTGGACCTTGAATCATAATTGATTCGGATAAATATACTGGACGTGTCACAGGACCAGATTTGTTAAATTTCGGAGTCTGCAAAAACTGCTTGAAAGGACCACAAGACTTATCAGCTCAATTCTGACAGCATCTTGAGAGAAGATGGTCTCCCATCCTCTCCATTTTAGCTTTGTTCCTGTTACTGTTTCGGCACAGACTAAGCATCACTTTCTGAACATGTTTCTGAACTGTTGCTGGGCATCTGTGAAGAGAAGCAGGAAGGGAGATGGCATACTTTAAAGCATAGACCTTACTCTTCCCTGCAACAGTGTATTTGCTATAGACAGTTGATCCATTGAGATCACAGTAAAACATCACTGAGAATATATTATAGGGGCCATACAGGGTCGGAGGACAGGTGGCTCAAGTAATTGGGTTATCTGTGTTAAAATAAGGTAATTTCCATACTGTTCGACAAGCTCCTGGTCCTTTGACAGGTGAGTAAGAGATGTGTGTTCTGGGACTATTCAAACCATAGAAAACTGTTTTGTGTCCTCAGTACCCCAGAAGGAGCTTTCTCCAGCAGTCTTTATAAAGCTGTGGCCACCCTCAGCTTCTCCGCACAATAGCTGTGCTGCTGATAGCAGACCTGGAGATTTGGTTGCTCAGCTAACTTACGCTAGCTGGGGAATAAGGTCATAATGTTTTGTCAGCCATGTTTCCGCCCTATGACAAGAACATAGTTCAGACTCCAGCTTGTCCAATGTACGCTAGAGAACTGAGTACTGGAGCTCCCATTGAAGTGATGTTGACAGTGCATATGAAAGTATGCATCTGGCAAGAATTATATTTAGAAGTGGAAAAAGCCCACTATAGACTATTTTTGCAACATTTTCTTGTACATCTACCATGGAACTGCAGAGGCAGTCAGTTCTAATGTGTTGTGTACTGGGAAGGATTTAGTTAGAACCTTATATCTGGGGTTTGACACCCTAATATACAAAATATTTAATTCTTCCCTTCCAACTGAAACAGATATGGACCAAACATTGCTGTATTTTTTATATACCACTTTTATTCAAAGAGCTTAACCTGGAGTCCACCTGCCGAACAAAACTCAATGGTCACCCAAAAAGAATAATTACATTTTACCTCAGCTCATAACATGTTGGAGAAATGCGAGAGAGCTGAACTGAAATATTCTTTCAAATGTGTGTTTATGAAGGAGTAAATAGCATGACATGAAAGAATAGGTACGGATAGTACATTCCATATTGGTAGAGGACATAGAGGTCTAAACCAGAGATAATGTGAAGGTGCCTAAGTAAAACGAGGAGCAGTCAGTGCAAGGTGAAAAGCATGACACAATGAGATAAAAAGCTAATGGATCTAAAGAGAATGAATGAGATCAAGTTGATAATAGTAAAACAGATTCAAAGACAAGTGTAATATATTATGAAACACCAACAGACAAAGCAGAGAACTGTAATCTAAAATGTGAGTATAGTTCATTATAAGAAATTAATAGAAGACAAAGCAAGACGCACATGCTCAAGTAATATGAATGGCTGTTTGTCAATGTCATTTGCTAATTCACCTAAAAGGTGGACTATAACGTTGGGTACAGGTTTATAAATCAAAGCACATTGCATAGGTATGAAAAAGAGAGCTGACTGTTTTATTGAGGGAACCACAGTACACATTATCCCTCTATTTGCAAGCGTAGGCAAGCAACATCAATCTCGTTAGACAGATTATAGCTCATAAATTAACAATGGCACAGCAATGAGGAAATAGCATTGATCTATATCTACCTGTTAAAAATGCCTTAAATGGACTAGAAAAAAACTTTATGTGTGTGGAGAAACCACAGGAATGCATTTTGTGGTACATACTGATGTTTTCCAGTTCTACTTACTCCAGGAGACATACTGTTGGTTACTCAGAATAACAGCAGAGGACTTTCTGGAACATTCCGACAACTTTACTTGGCTAAGCAATTCCAACACTTCACTCCAGGAAGTTTACATTGCCCAGTATGGATGTTAGAGACAGGATTCCTTCACACAGTCTACTCCACCTATTGTGCAGCAAGGCATAGGAGTTTGGCTCACTGAACCTCTCTGGTGGTCACAACATGTGAAGCCAGGACACTTTTTGAGACATAGTGTAGTATTCTTCACTCTGTAGACGTGATTGCAGCAGCATATACAAGTAGTGTCTTAATGTAATCAGATTGACTAACACTCTTGGAAGAGGCCGTCCAAAGGAGAACTGCGCCTGAATGAAACTGAAACACCTGAGCTTGAGAGTCATAGACCTTTCTTCATTTTTAGGGTGGAGCCTGCATGACATGCACTAGCACAGTCAAACCTTTACTCTCCAGTATACCAAACACTTTCTGCAACCTCTCATCATGTCTTGCTCTATTTTCCCCAAAGACTAAAATGTTATCCTGGAAATACAGTACTCCTCACTCCTTCCCAAACAAATTGTGCATGAGCCATTCAAAAACCGCCACTGCCGCAAGGCCAAATGGCATACGGTTAAACCGAAAGCACCCAAATGGCATGATGAATGCTGTTATCTGCCTGGATCTTGGTGTCAGAGAAACCTGATGATCTGCGCTGGAGAGATTATTAGTTAAAAACCATGTGGCCCCATTCAGACTTCACACCATCTCTCTGATCTTAGGTAAAGGAAATTGATTTATAAAAATGTTATTGTTCATATGTCGTAAATCGATACATAGACGGATTTGCCAGTACTGTGGCATGCTATAACCGCTGGAGAAATCCAGACTGAGCACTCAACAGGTTCAATAATGTCAATTTCCTTCAATTTTTCCAAATCTTTCGATGCCTCTTCATGTACCATCATAGGCACCATTCTCATTTTGTGAACTTTTGGAAAAAAAATTGCCATCTCAATCCCTACTGAGCTTCCATCGTCCACTACCAATACTTTCTCCACACTGTTCAGGCCCACAACAAAATGTAGTTTGCCTTGATCCTGCCATTCCAAGACAGATGGGCATCTTTCCGCCACATATAATTCAACCCTTAATTGTTTGCCTTTAAAGAAAAAGGATAACTATCTGAAAACTAAAATGTCAATTCTTTCTCGGGTACAATTTTCAGGATTGACATCTGGTGGAGAAGGATGCATGTCAATTCTTTCTACAAATTTGTTCCTCCAAATCTCCTTACTGACTATAGTAAAAGGTGATCCTGAATCTGCATTGATTTTTGCTCAAACACCATCTAGAGATATATTGCATTCAGGTTTACCTTTAGTGCTCCTCTCTTCCATATTCAGAACAAATTTTCCTCGCAAAATCATTACATTGTCCAGCTTTAGAGACTCCTCGTCTCCTTCACTATCACACAAGCTTCTCCCTTCATAAATATATTTCACTTTGTATTTCTTCTTCTTGCACACCTTAGCATAATAGCCAATACTGTCACAGCTACTGCACTTCTGCTTAAGAGTAGAACATGTTTTGCTGACAGCACTTCCTCTCGTTGCTTTCACGTTTATCTTTATTATCACTCTTTTTTTCATACTCCACTTTGTGAGGCATTACTTCACAGACACAATTCTGTTCCTTGTCGGATTGCTTCAATTCCGAGGCACAACTCCCTGATGTTTCTGTTTTATGCTCCATGGTCAACACCTTCTCCAGTGGAGAATCTCCATTAACCCATAGTCATTCTTGTATTGCCAGATTTTTGGCATGCATGACTAACTGATCTCTAATTAGATCATCATGAATGACACCAAATTTACAGTCAATGGCCAATTTTTTTTAGCTCCGCTACATAGTCGTCACCTGACTTGCCTTTACCCTGCTTACATTAGAAAAATGTAAATCTGGTCATTCCTATGCACACCTTGGGTGCAAAATATTTGTCCAAATCCTGTAACGCAGCAATAAACACATTAACGTACCCATCAACTGAAGCTTTCAGCATGAGACTATATGTTTTCAGGCCTACAGGTCCCAAATAATGCAAGAGAGTTAATCTTTTTCCGTTCCGCTGACATTTTCTTTGACTCATTAATTGCAGCAATGTAATTCTCAAAATATTTCTTCCATTCCACCCACTTTATGGAAGGTTCAGATCCTGACAACCAAAATGCATTAGGTGGGCTAATTGAAAAAATCTGCAGTTCCATATTTTAGTTCCACAAGGAATAGAAAACCTTTTAAGAAACGCAGCTGCATAAAGTTCTGCCCCCGGACAGATAAAGCACAAGATGATGCTGTGTTGATTACGCAAATGTACTTGTGCCAAAACAGCCCATAAAAGAATATCACGGCAAAAACCCTCACCTGTTTCCAGGATAATAATGATAGTCCAGTAAACACACTCAACTAATGCCTAAATAAAGTGCACTTGATCAAATGTGCAAGATGATGCTGCACACATAGTCCTTACTGCACTCCCTGTGCAGTTTTCAATGCTTTCCTGCCGACTCTGTAAATTTCCACACAGGAAAATAGTAAAAATGGCCACTCAGGATCATGCAGTATGACCCGACGCACTGCGTGTGTCTCAACTAGTGCCAGCGCAGAACTACTCCAATGCAATCCACCCCACACCAATCCAATTCACCCCAATTCAGCCAAATCCTATCTACCTCACTCCAGTCCACCCCACACCCAATCCAATCCACCTCAAGCCAATTCACCCCACCCCACTCCAATCCACCCCAACCCAATCCAATTCACCTCACCCCAATCCAGTTCACCCCACCCAAATCCAATCCACCTAATCCACCCCAGTCACTCCAATCCACCTCACTCCAATTCTATCCACCCCACTCCAATTCAATCCACCCCATTGCAATCCAATTTACTCTACTCCAATCCACCCCACCCCACACCAATCCAATCCACCCAACTCCTTTCCACCTCACTCCATTCCACCTCACCCCACTCTAGCCCACCCCACTCCAATCCAATCCACTCCTTTCCACAATCCATTCCAACCAACTCCACTTTATGTCATCCTACGCCACTCCACTTTATGCCACTGCACTCAAAGCCACTCCACTCTATGACACTGCACTTCACAGCACTCTATGCCACGCTCTGCCACTGAACCACTGAGCTCTACTCAACTCTATGACACTCTACTCTCCCTAATGCACTCTACAAAACTCTTCTCCAACAAATCCAGTCTATGATACTCTACTCCACCAACTCCATTCTGGGCTACTGCACACCACTAACATTTAGCCATGCTGAACAGCAGCAACACTCTTGTACAACATGGCAAAACACATTGCCAAAGCCAATAGTTCTTGTATAGGCGAAAGCTACTGGTTTTGCCAATGCTTGTTTTAGTTTGTTAATATTATTTTTATCATTAAAACATTTTTTGCAGAGTATAGCAAAAGCACAAATGTGTTAACTTTCTTATCGTTATATTGTCTAACAATTTTCTGAACAATCGACATGATAGTAGGGGTGGGCGGAGAATTCTGCTCCGCCGGCGGAATTTGCGGAGTTCTGTCCACTCCTCGCTTCGTGTGGAGTTCTGCAAAACTGCATGAAATGAAGCAAAGCAGAGTGTTTTCTCTTGCGTGGCTCACCAATGTTAAGTTGGCGAGCATGAGCAAAATAAATTGCACGTTAGACCTCCTCCTGGCGAGATTTTTCAATACAGGCGGTCGCAAATGCTCGTGTTCAGAAATCTGCTGCTTGCATCAAGGAGGCTGCCATTCGAGTAAAATACCTACTCGAGCGACAGAAAGAAGCTGCACCCTCTGGTGTGATGCATAGTGCCGTTTGCAGTGATTTTACAGTGTGGGACAAACTCCTGGCACTAAAAATCATTGCAAGCAGCACAGCTTACCACACTCTGCCGCTCGCAGAACTCCACGGAGCACAGCAGAATTCCGAGAACTCTGTCCAGGTCTACATAATAGAAAGTCATACAAAGTCAAAACATTATATACAGTCTTCTGTGTATACAGCTTTCCCCTGAATTAGACATGGACAAACAAACAAAGCCCATCAAAATACAGAAATAAACATTGTTGTAGTTCGGTGTTTAACTGGTTCAATTCTATAATCGGACATGAATGTGCAAATCAAAAACAAAAATCTGTTACATGTATAATTGGGAAGGCAGCTTTAGAAGCTAAAGATCGTCTTGAGTTTCATTATAAATAATGTAGTAGATTACCTATAGTCAATGAAAAGTAGTTTGATCTTCAAATGATTCATTTGTGGAATCCATCAAATTTCTCATCTCCCCTGGTAATTTTATAGGTACTGCAAATCGAAAAAGGAATGTACCCCATCAATAAGAAAATAGTCTGTTGTGGCATTCTAAAGCAATTTAACATTTGTACAAACTACCAGTATTCCAAAAGGATTTAGGCCATCTAACCTTCTTCCAGGCAGGGAAACTCACTCATACAACTTCTTTCACTGGCATAGCAAAGCTTGCGGGTTAAATTAGAACATTTAATTATTGGTCGTACCCTCCCTTCTGGACACTAGGTCCAATCCTGCTCTCTATTTTAATCTCAGGCTCTACCTTTCCAATCACAAGGCCAAAGGTCGAAGAATACCCCTTGCACGTGGACAAAGCTTTTTCACAGAATTGTGGCAAATCTGTAATTACAGAGGGACAGGGTGATGCATGTCTAAATGCTTTTAAACAGTGAGTGATCTCTTCTCCATTTGCACATCTTGAGGGGAGTGGAGCTGTGATTCCTAAAACGAGAAAGGACACATTTTGTCATAGTGCATTTGTAGTCCTGGTTGTTTATAATTCAGGTAATATGACTTTCATTGAGCAGGATCAGATGGGGGGGCTGAGCTTGGTGCCGACCGAGACAGCGGCACCCTGCTAGTGGTCCCACCTGGTGCCGCACCCTGTGGTCCACTGTACAGTTCATTTGGGGGCCTTCTGGCTCTCAACCTGGGGCGGGGCGAAAGTGTGACCTACTTAGGACTCACCTGGGGAGCTAAGGAGCCACTGGAGCTTCCACCAAGCCCCAACCGGCAGCGTCGCTGCAGTGGGCGTGCCTCCTGGACCTTACCGGTGCTCTGGACGATTGCAGCAGCTTCATGGACCTACCTCAGTTCCTGACTGCCACAGTGGCTGCCTCTTTTACCACTGTTGACCACAAGACTCCTTCACACCCAACCCCTTCCAGATGCCCCAATCTTGTTCCCTGCAGTCCTGCTACTCCCTGGCTGCCATCTGCTGACATGACAGTACGTCTGATCGTAGGCCCTGTCCAACTGCCCACATACCTTCTGACCTGCGCCTCTGGTGGAAACTGCTGGGAGCACCTTCAACTTCATCAGAGGCTGCCTGCTCTCTCCTGTAATTGTGCCTGGTGTGCCTGTGGCATTCTTGTGATAATCACCACCTCCTAGGCTCCCCTTGTCTCATACGCTGATCCTGGCTCTTGTTTCCCTCAAGTGACGCCTGCAAAGCTTCTTCTTTGCTCAGTGACTATGAGACCTCATCAGACATTTGGCTCTGGCAGGCTCCTACTGTGCCCTTAGTTGAGACCTGGCTGGCAACCCCTACACCTGAGATTCCTGAGGTGAAGGGAGGTGAGGGCTTGAGCTCCACTCTGCTGTGCATGCCAGCCATACCACGATACCTGCATACCCCATGTCAAGGATGGGTCCTTGTAGCCTATAGTTACTTTCTCCTGCACTAAGCCTTATTCCACAGTACTGCTTTAGAGGCCCGATGGGATTCAGATTTCCTGTACCAGGCCCTCCAACTAGAGTGTTGTGCATACTATGGCACTTCACGGATGAACCAACCCCAAAAGGGGGTGCCCCACATAGAGTTGTGCTGGTGACCAACGACAAACATGCAGAGCACTTGGCTTCCACTTTTGGTCCTGATCCTCTGCTCCCAGATCTTCCTGTAGGGGTGCTTGCCCACCACCAGCAACCCAACTCCCAACCTCTGTCAGGTGGATCATTTAGATGCTTCAGCCACTTCTCCATGCTGCCACCTAAACCTGTGGCATGCCAATTGCTTTTCTCAGAGGCAGTAGCACACACTAAGTCCCAGGCCACCTGTGCTTCATCATCAGAGCAGCACTCCCTCTCCTCAAGGAGTATGGATGCTTGTATGAAGGAGAATTCTGCCATTGGGTCCGTCCTCTCCACCATGAATGATAAAATAACTGACCTCACTGTGAAGGTGAAGTCCCTTTGGACTGAGGTGACTGCCTTTCACACTCATTTGGACACCTTGGATGCTCGAGTGGACCAATTGGACTCTCAGTACAACACCTTACTGGATTGGGGAACGGACATTGATTTTCTCCTCAACAAAGTTACAGACTTGGAATGCAGGTCCTGAAGGGACAATATCCATACTTTTCGGGTCCAGCAAGGGGCAAAGGGGGACCACATGCTGGTCTTCCTGAAAGATTTCATACCCAAGATGCTTGATGTCCGCTTCTCTGAACCCATGGAGTTTCAGAGGGCACATAGGGACTTCTCCCATGCTACAATGAAGGATAACCCCTGAATATTGCTTGCATCCTGCGCCACCAGAATGCCTGAGTTGTCCTTCTTGTGGCGAAGCAAGCACCAACTCTGCTGGTCTATGAGGGCAACAGCATCACCTTTGCTGCAGATTACTCGCATGCTACCAACAACAAACGCAAGAAATTCTTGGTGCTGCAACCCCGGCTTCATTGCTGGGACTTCAAATATGTCCTCTTCCACCCAGCGAACATGAAAGTCACCTGGGATGGAGAACTCAGACATTGTTTGATCAGGAGGAACTGGAGGCTTTCCTGGATTACTTCAAACACTCCTCCATGGACACAAGAGCTACCCTGGATACCAGGACTGACTCGCCATGCTTGGAGAGTGGCAGGTCCCGGCCCTCTCCTTGTCAGAGGTCACATTATCCCCAGTCCTCATGGCGCAGGGAGTCAGACTGCCATGGACTTAGCAAGGTGGTTGAGACCCTAAATAGGGGATGGGAGCAAGACAGCTCCTGTTCACCGCCCAAGCAGATGACAACCCACCAAATGTTGATTCTACCTCCTCTGGTCCCATGTTCTGCCCATTTGTTTCTGGCTTTTTCTGCCAGATCTCCTCTGTGGCATCCCGGTGGATGGACTCTCCCACCCACCCTGCGATCATCCCCCTGATGCACCTCCAACCTGTGTAGTGACTTTGGAATAGCTGCATCGAATTTAAGCCCCGAACCTGAGATGACCACACTGCGGGGCACACGCTTGGGTATGCTCGCCCTCTTTTTGCCCCCAGGGATCTCACAGTTCCCCCGTCTTCTTCAGTGGCTCCCCCACTACACTACTCCCTAGAGATGATACTATACCTCTGCTTCTTTATCCCTGTGGGGGATTGCTGTTACCTGCTGGCATGTCCCCACTCCCCAGACAAGTTCCGTGGCCCCTGGTGTTGGTTGCCTCCACCCCCCGCTCCCAGTACATTTGTCCAGGGCCGAGAGAAGCATAGCACCACCAGGTACAGGATTAACCTCCAGACATAAAAGAGAGTTTATTTTCCCTTTCCTTCCCCAGTTTACATACCCCATCCTTTCCCTACCTTCATTCCCGATACAGAAAACAATTGGTAATGATATATAACAATAGACACAATACTCAATATTGTATTTACATCAACCACAATTGATAATGGACACTGTACTATGAAGATCAATTCAATTCTTAGTTTCTTTTAACAAAAAATGCATTTGCAAACAATCAATGCTTTTTGGTTGCTCCTTTAAGTTCATGAGAGAAGGTGCTTGTAGGAGTGCTCAAGTGATGTGAAAGAAGAGAAAAAGATTAATCTGAAAGTTATAGACAACAATAAGAGCAGTGGCAAGGACAGTGTCACTGCGGTAAGCTTGTCAGGAAAGGTCTCAAATATTTACAAAATATATCCATATAAGAAAAAGAGGCTGATCAAACAAAGCACATCTGTCTTTAGGATAATAAGAAAAAATCCAGGCTTGTACAGTTATGTCGTCGAGTGGGTCACTGAGCATAGTTGCTCTATTACCAAGTGAGGGAAAGGATGCTTGTGACTTGATTAGATTTCAGCGAGTGACCCCTCTTTTTGAATAGTTCGGGGCGCCTCTTAACCTGATTTTTTACACACAAGCCAGTGACCCATTCTGATTAATTCATTTATAGACTCTTCTATCCGTGGATTCACATTAGTTTTGCTATGAATAGGTGTTACCCTTGGATTCTTAAGCTTGATCGGATCTCCCGCCCGCACGCAAGACTAGATAAGGAACCTATCTGCCCATTCATGCACTCAGATTGTGCATGACTCCTCCACACCACTTCTTTTACGCCCTGATGAAGACCCGCCAGTTAGGTCTTTAATTGACACACTTATTATCTAGATCGAAACGTTGAAGACATAACTATACAAGCCCGGATTGTTTTCTTATTATCCTAAAGACAGATGTACTTTGAACATTAGGTGGCATGCTTCATCATATGAGTCACTCCTTCTCCTTTAAACACTGTTGCTGATGGGATCACAATGAGCTCTTTATGGAATGAATTCATGTGGGAGGTAGTCAAACAAGTTAATTGTATATCGGATGGATAGAATGTCATGATTAAAAATAAGGGAACTGTAGGAGCTATTAAGGCCCCCTATGTCTTATTTTCATGGTCAACATGTTTTTGCACTCTTTAAATGCCTCTCTAGCCCTGTTTCATTCCTGGGGTCAGTTGTGAACCTTACACTTTCTCTATATGGGTTTACAACCCTAATCTTGAGTGTATTTGTGAGAAACGTGTATAGGGATTAGTGATATTCTGAGAAAGTAAGAAGTAAACGTGTTTGCCAGTTAGAATAGTCAGTTTCCCAGCTTTGCTAGAGCTTCAAGCTGGACTGTGTAGCATTGCCCAGAAGGGAGGGAAAGAGCAACAACAGAACTCAAGAGAGTTGAGGTGCAGGTATATGCTGGTGTCCCCACTGTCAGGCTTTCTCTTCTCTTCTTTTCCCTCCAGTATTTGCAAAGGCAATAGATCTGGCATTCAAGTGCTAAACAACATGATTTTACATGCGTTAGCAAATTAAAGCCAGACCGATAGGCTTTGCCATTTTTTTTTAGGTCGAACATTCGAGACCTCTTGTATATACTTTAGTATATACTTATATGTGTATGTACTTTGTGAGCTCTGGAGATCAGCCCTAGGACTTGCCTGCTTCCGCTTAGGAACTTTTTTCCCCAGTTCAACTGCCTCTATTTAACTGTCTTGATAGAAAACGACCAGCAGAGGTCAGGAATTACCAGAATCACTTTAGCATTCTCTAGATTCCAATCCATCGAAATTGTCTTCCATGAGCACCTGTAGATAATATTTTTTTCAAATCTTATATTTTCAGTGATATGACCACCGAAGGACCTGATTTTATATTAAAAACAGAGCTTTAGACAGACAATATTTCTCTCCATGTGTTCCCATACCTGGTGTGTCACGCAGTTTGGTGCTTACTTTCCCTCCATGTTACAGAACAATAGATTTTTCAGCACCCAGGCTAATGTGCTACACAGCCAAATACATATAAGGTCACAAACGTGAGACCGATTGCATTGCAAATGCTTGTTTCTTTCTATCCTAAAGTCATCCAACAGTTCCTAATTTCCTCCAGTCTGGTCCTGAATTATTTGACTACATGTGTTTTCCGGCTTGCTTTAATCCTGTCATCGTAGTAAGTGCTGGTTGTGTCCCTCGTTTCTTCTACAGCTGCCTCTCACCTCAGTCTTAGAAGTTTTTAACCAGGGGGCTTACACTGTTCTCAGTCTTAAAAGTTTTTAGCTAGGGGCTTTTCCGTCTCTCAATCTTAAAAGTTTTTAGCCAGGGGGCTTTTCCTTCTCCCAGTCTTAGAGGTTTTTAGCCAGGGGGCTTTTCCTTCTCCCAGTCTTAGAGGTTTTTAGCCAGGGGGCTTTTCCTTCTCTCAGTTTTAGAGGTTTTTAGCCAGGGGGCTTTTCCTTCTCCCAGTCTTAGAGGTTTTTAGCCAGGGGGCTTTTCCTTCTCTCAGTTTTAGAGGTTTTTAGCCAGGGGGCTTTTCCTTCTCCCAGTCTTAGAGGTTTTTAGCCAGGGGGCTTTTCCTTCTCTCAGTTTTAGAGGTTTTTAGCCAGGGGGCTTTTCCTTCTCCCAGTCTTAGAGGTTTTTAGCCAGGGGGCTTTTCCTTCTCCCAGTCTTAGAGGTTTTTAGCCAGGGGGCTTTTCCTTCTCCCAGTCTTAGAGGTTTTTAGCCAGGGGGCTTTTCCTTCTCTCAGTTTTAGAGGTTTTTAGCCAGGGGGCTTTTCCTTCTCCCAGTCTTAGAGGTTTTTAGCCAGGGGGCTTTTCCTTCTCTCAGTTTTAGAGGTTTTTAGCCAGGGGGCTTTTCCTTCTCCCAGTCTTAGAGGTTTTTAGCCAGGGGGCTTTTCCTTCTCCCAGTCTTAGAGGTTTTTAGCCAGGGGGCTTTTCCTTCTCTCAGTTTTAGAGGTTTTTAGCCAGGGGGCTTTTCCTTCACTCAGTTTTAGAGGTTTTTAGCCAGGGGGCTTTTCCTTCTCCCAGTCTTAGAGGTTTTTAGCCAGGGGGCTTTTCCTTCTCTCAGTTTTAGAGGTTTTTAGCCAGGGGGCTTTTCCTTCTCTCAGTTTTAGAGGTTTTTAGCCAGGGGACTTTCCTTTTCCCAGTCTTAAAAGTTTTTAGCCAGGGGGCTTTTCCTTCTCTGCATCTTAGAGGTTTTTAGCTAGGGGGCTTTTCCTTTTCTCAGTCTTCGACGTTTTTAGCCAGGGGGCTTTTCCTTCTTTTTTAGTAGCCCCTTCATGAAGGTACTAGTGATTTCGACTTATATTCGACTTGAGAACTGACAAAGTGGCCGCTGAGAGCAGTCAGCCCATCCTCGAGCACCCCTAAAAGATATTTAAAGAGAGACCATTGTGACAAGCCCTGGCAAGCACATTAAAAGTTAATATTCTGTTTCAGTAATGGAATGCCATCATCTATTACTAGGGCGTAAAGCCCAACAATGCATGTGAATGCACAAAGTCTTTAGTACAGCCGTTGGCGGGGTTTTCTTTTCCTTTATTCTTCTGGTTTCACAGTCCAAGTTGTTCTAAATAAAGAAAAGCAGTTGAGCCATCTCTGAGAGAGAGAACAAACCAAGGGGCTTTTTTGTCGTCTATTTATCAAACTGCGCCCTTGTGAACGAAATGTATTTTTATTTTGGAAAAAAATAAAAATGTTATATTTTAGATGTATCTGGATGAAAAAGCTAATCTTCTCAGTATATAGAGTTTAAGACCATAGATTTCAATATTACATCACTGTACATAACTTATGTTATGTTTACCCAACTCAAAGGGACTCAGTGTTTGATCTTTTAAGGATGATCAGCCTGGTTTGGCATTAGAACTGTGATGTGCAGGTAGCTACTGATCCTAGCAGCTAATTTATTCAACAGACATTCTGGCTAGGATGATTCAACGTCTTAGGCAAATCCATAATGCTTCATTGGTTAGAAAAAAATATAAGTCGTAAAGCTAACATAAGCTACCTCTGAAGCACAGTTGTATTGAATGGAATATGCCACAAATCCCACAGTAAATCTAGTACAATGATTGTGAATGATTCTGCTGTCTATGTAAGTGGTTACCTTTTGAATACGTTGTAACTCTTTAGCACATAATTAATTCTTGAAGTCAGAATAATTTACTATACATTCTTTTCTGTATCTGTCTGACGACAGAAGGACTCGTGGCAAGACGAACAGACAGATTGTACAGCAAAATATTGTCTCTGTATTATTCGCAAAAATCGGATTGGTGGATTCCCAGAATCTTATGATGTTTACCACTTTAAATGTGTGATGCAACTATAAGTTGGGTGTAACATCTGAAGTTTCAGTACACCGTCAGAAATCTGTGAAATAGAAGATTCAACATTTCACCACAATCTACCATCAGAAATCTGTGAAATAGAAGATTTTAATTGTAACCATAATCTCTTATTTCTCATCATACACCTTAAACATACTTCAATTTGTTTACCAAAGCCTCTTCATAAAGGTTTCCAATCGTAATTAGAGAGAAAAACATGTTTCATCTTGTTTTACTGTGAGCCACTATAATTATTATGTGTTTGTGTAGTGTGGAAATCAGTAGTCTTTTATTACCCATTGTAGGCACTGTGCAGTTCCTTGAAGCTATGCAAGAGGAATCTTTGGGATGACCTGTTCAATTTCCTGCTTTGTTGGCCTTTGACATTATTGAACCCCTTCAGCATAGTTTCTCAGCCCTTGTGACATTAAATTAACAAAAGTAACATTGTTATACACCACACACATGCATAGTGATAAGTAGATATTTACCAAAAACTTACCATGGCTTGCTGTATGCGTACATGTAGCCGTACATTAGGGCATTTAAACAAGGCCATTTTAATTTAATTTCCAAATTTTCACGTTTTAAATCCAGTCCAAAATATTACTGAATTTGCTTCTGAAAAGATATGTATGTAATTTTATTCTATTTTATTCATTTTAATTTTAGAGCTTTATATAGCGCAAACAAGACCCAAATGGGTGACAGTGCCCTTTACAGGAATAAGCACAAGTAATTAAAATGAAAATTAAAAATACAAGTGGGAAGAGGTATAAATGTGCAAGATATAAGACATGAAGACAGTAGTTACATAAACAAAAATACTGATATAGAACAAAGCCCATAAGTGTGTCTGGATAATATGTAGAGGGTTAGGGAGCGGCAGAGAGCAGCGCGGCACTCAATGGAATGGGTGATGCCTCAATAGTATGAAATGTTGGGTAACCAAGCAATGTCGGGGCTCAGAGTGAGAGGACTCTCTTGGATAGCAGAATGTTAAGTTCCTTCCTGAAAGTGTACGTGGAAGGGTTGCGTCTAGTCGCCAGAGGGAGAGAGTTCTAGATGTTTGGACCCATTCTGGAGAAGGATCGCTTGTAGGATTTCTATTCGATAAGCTTTTATGGCTTAATAAGTAGGGAGCTGCTGCTTCAACAGGTTCTTGTTCCACCAGATGGGGTTAATTTCTGGGTTAGGTAGGATTGGGTGTTGTGGTGTAGTGCTTTGTGGGTAATGCAGGCAATTGTAAGCTGGATCCTAGCCTCAAATGATAGCCATTTCAGAGAACAGAGGTCAGGTGGGATATGGTCTCTTTTTTTAGAGCATGTGATAAGCTTTGCTGCAGTGTTCAAGGTGGCCTTCAATGGAGCGACATTGATTTTCGGAAGGCCCACAAGGATAGCGCTACCATAGTCTAATTTCGATATATCCAGTGATTTGACCGTAGTTTGGAGATCTACTGTGGGAAGCAAAGGCTTAAATTTCCTTAGCGCATGTAGTTGATGGAGCTGATGTGATTTTGCATGGAGAGTGTATTGTCCAGAGTTACTCAAAGAGATTTTGTTGGGTCAATGAGGTGTGGGGTACATTTCAGGGCAGTGAGATGTGGTAGCCACTCTTTGATAACAGGAGAAATGCTGGGCGGCGAGACACGGTAGAAATCCAGTTTTTGTGGCGTTGATTTTATTGTATAGCCTGGTTTTCCCAAATTATTTTCAGGTGAATGTAAGATAGCTCTAACATTGCTACAGAGACGGGTTTCCATATGTGCCTAGGTACTGACCTCATTAAACCTCATGTGCTTGCTTAGAGCTTAACATATCATCTTGAGACATGCAAGTTAAGGGTACTCAAGAGAGTAATCTTAGGTGAGATCTATCTAGTTTTAAAATCTGGTCTTTTAATACGCTACTCTAAATTGCGAATACAGAATCAACCTAGTTCCTGTGCAGAACAAACTGACCCACTATTATTGTTGGTAACAATGCCCATCATTGTGATTTGATTTCCAGTTCTTTTATGTTATTCCTTCGTTCTTGTTATGGCTGACCCTTTACAAACCTTACGCATGCTTGTCTTCTCTCCCACTATAGGATATTACCAGCCTCCTCCACACCATCTATGAGGTAGTTGATTCTTCAGTGAATCACTCTCCCAGCCCCAGTAAGACCCTGCGGGTGAAGCTGTCTGTGGCACCAGATGCCAGCCAGAAGAAGAAGACGATACTGATCAACAATGCAGGTAAGCAACACCGGATTGAAAAACCAAGTATTTAATAATCCATTGATTCTGTTTCCATGTGATCTGTTCCCTATGAATTGTTTGTGGTTTCAAGCGAAACACACATACTGCTGGCACTAATTGCTTTATCGATGCCTTTCAAATCTGCATTGCAAAACAAAGAAAGTGCAGCATAAGCCAAAGTGATCATTTTTATATACCTACTACACTAAATTTGTTAATTTAGGTGATGCGTAAAGCAAATCGTGCTGTAGATTTTCAAGTAGGGATCTGTTTTCTTTCAGAGCAGGAAATCTATCAATAGTGTGACTTAGACCAGGCTGTGTGTGTCCATCTCTCAGTACATTGTTGCTGTTTTGTCCAGCTCATGGTATCCCTTACCCTGAATTCAGGCCAATGCCACATACAAACATCCAGGAAGGTTCTGTATGGTAGTTTAGAAATGTTGTTGGCCATAGCCAGTACCAGACAAGAACTGTGAAACGGGCTTAGTTCGGAGTGGATTTATCTGCTGTGTATGCTCACATTAGGACTAGCCCATCAGCGTGCCAGTCATTCATTCAATTGAAAAACTTGAAAATATACATACGCAACACCGTGCATCTTACAACCCACCTGAATCTGAATATTGTGTTTACGTATGCTTGGGGCAGCTATTTTTTGCAGTACTCAGTAATTTTATTTGGGAGTAAATCTACTCCCCATTGCAGGAAGTGGGTGTTCCAGAGTGTAAATACCTTGAAACATAGTGAGCACCTACAAACAGGTGATTTTGTGAGTACTCACAAAGCTTTGTAATGCACATTTCCACCAAAGTTATAGCCATTTACTCCCGTAAAGGGAAGAAGTAAATCTCTATTCAATGTTGAAATGGGGAGTGAACAACATAATGTTGGTGGACGTGCATAATGAAAATCAGTTTGGGTAGGGAAAAGGGTGTGGCCAGGCACTACATCATATCCCTGAAAAGTTTGCTCCTTTGCATCATGGTACATGTAGTCCATAATTTGCACTCCCCTCAGTGTTGACTGAACTGACTTTACCAAGTCTACTCGGTGTATTTCGTTACTTTCTGGCCACACCCTTTTCCCTGCCCACACTGATTTTCATGACCTTCACTACCATTTATCTCACATTCCTAATGTTCCTTTTTGTAAAAATTGCGTTCCGGCCCATTGATTACATTTCATCCGGCCGGAGATTCTGCCCCGGATGTGGAGATTCTGGCCCTGGTGCCGAGATTCTGACCCGAGCCAGAGATTCCAGCTCGACTGCAGACGTAGAGATTAAACTAGTAAATGACCTCTGTAAATACCAAAAGTCGTAAAGTTAACCTTTTGTTTCAGATTGCCATTGTGAATCGGGCCCTTAGTTTCTACTAGGCACTATGACCAAATTATAAGTGACCAAAATCGGACTTTTGTTTGAGCTCAGCATTAAAGTCACGGATCTTTTTGCTGTTTGGGTCTTTACACATTTAATATGCACCAATTGGGATGTAGGGGGTAGATTTGGGGAACTGGAGACGGAGGTTGAACAATAGGGGGGATGGAATTGAACCCACTCTGCCCATGTCTACTAACACTCGGCTGGGATCTGGCCTTCACTGGTTGTTAAAAGTGCGTCTAAGAAAACTAAGGTGCCCTGTCAATGATGCTACCAGCTATTGGAATAGGGAAAAGATTTCCAGAGAACATTAAAACCAAAAATTGGGACATCAGCGCAGAATCAGATGTGAAAGATTGAAAAAGTGAAAGGATGACATCACTAAGATATGATGTCCGTTCTAACTTATTATCCACCGCTTCATACGTGATAACTTTTCAAACCAGGCCTTGTCGTGTTTTTTTAACAGATCTTCAAACTTCAAGGCAAAGGACTGAGAGCAAAGCAAATGAAGAAATGCGGAGCTCAGAAAAGAAACAGCGACCATCGCTCAGGTAAGGCACATCCAACGTATGTTATGAAAGTGGTTTCTCCGTTTCATATGACTCTAACAATGTAGTCTTCAGCTTCTTTCTACTGGTCGTGTCCTGCTGCAGAAAGGGTTTTACAATCAATAAATGCAAGACGAGTGGTTAGAAATAGTTTTGCAGCGTGAATCTTTCTCGATTCACTATGCTGTGCATTATTCCGCGATCTTGTGGTTGGGTCCGGATTCGTAGTCTTTTCTTTGTTTTTTTTTGTTTTTTGTTTTTTGTAGCCCAGGTGGGCGGCGACGACCACCATTTGGTGCACCTTCCGTGACGTCGTCGTGCTTCCTGCGGAAGTCCCACCTTTGGTGCGCCATCTTCAGATTCTTTTTTCCGCCGTTGGGTCTGGATCGTCATCGAGAAGCTCCAGAGTTACAACCGAAGAAAGAAGAAAGAAAAGCGAGTTTCGTCGACAAATACATCGGAGTTTTCACAGGAAAGGAGGTTATTTCATCAGCAGCGCGAAGAAAGGAGGTTCAGCGCCCTTTTTTCTTCGACGACCTTGGAGAATGCGCACTCAGAGGCCCTGAGCGCAATGGACAAGACGCCATTCAAGTTCTGCCCAAACTGCCACCACAAATTCGCGCAGAAGGACCAGCATCCGGTCTGCAACCTCTGCCTACCGGTCGAACACCAGAGTAAGGACTGCAACGCCTGCTCAGCCTTCGCGCCGAAGACGCTCAGGGTGAGAGATCGGCAGAGAAGAGCCAACGCCAGCATGGATGGCAAGGGTAAGGCCCCGTCGCTCTACGATCTGGGCCTCTCCTCGGACGACGAGGACAACGTCGCCGGGACAGCCGAAAACTTCACGGTCGTAGAGACCGACAAGAAAAAAGAAGACGAGGTAAGAGAATCGTCGGGCGAAAAACAGAAAGTACCTCGAAAACACGAGGGTGACTCGAGAAAATCTGAGTCTAAGTCCACGAAGGGAGCCCCGGCGCCGAAAATTTCGACGACCAAAGGGGGAACCATGGACAAGAGGCCGAGCGGATCCTTAGAGAAGGACTCCCTGGTGCCGAAAGACGCTGAAAGGCAAGGGTCATCGAAGACAACCCAGGGAGCGGCCCGATCGACACTGAAAGAACGGTCGACGTAGGTTTCGACGAAAAGATCCGCTGTCGACGCCGAAAGCATCTCCGAGATGGAGAAAAAGAAGAGGCGGCTCGAGGCCGAGATGGAGAACATCCTTCAAAGGAAGAAGGAGTTCGACGCCAAGATGAAGGAATTCAAGATTCCAACGGTTTCATCGGCGGACGTCGTCGAGGTCGAGGAAGAATTCGACACCGAGGGACTGATGAGGGATCTCGAAGAGGAAGACGAGACCTATTATGAAGAGGAAGCCGAGGAAGAAGACCAACAGTCGGTCTACGGCTCGGCACCATCGACCAGCCACGAGATTGAATGGCAGGATCTCGACACCGAGAACCCGGAGGAGTCCGTGGACACGTACCCTTCGAGGCCTTCGCCACCCGATGACATCGGGGTGTACAATATGGTGGTCAGGAGCGCAGCGACAGCCTTCGGCGTCAAACTCGACGAAGAGAAGCCGAAAGCCGATTTTCTCGTCGAGACCCTGCTCCCCATCCAGACGAGGAGCCAGTTCCTCCCCATGCTTCAAAGCGTGATGAATCAGGGGAGAGAAGCCTTCAAGGAACCAGCGACCTGCCGGTCGATCACTCCCAGGACTGAGAAGAAGTATAAGCACTCTTCCCTGGACCCCCCTTACATCAAAGGTAGCGTGACCGCAGACTCCATCATAGCGTCCACGGCCAGGAGAAGGGCCAACGTACCAGCAACCTCGGGCCCACCACCTGATAAAGAGAGCAGGAGGATAGACCTCACAGGAAGAAAGGTCGAGAGGAACGCCGCTATGCACTGGCGCATGGCGAATTCCAATGCTCTCCTCAATAGACACCAGTACCAGCACTGGGACGAGATGGGAGAGCTAGTAAAGCATCTCCCCGAAGAATACCGCCAGAGAGCCTCACACCTAGTAGATGAAGGCAAAAACATCGCCAACTCCTGCATAAAGACGGCGTTGGACGGGGCAGAGACTTCAGCAAGACTCATGGCCATAGGGGTCACCGAGAGAAGGCATGCATGGTTAAGAATCTCGGGATTCAAACCGGAGGTGCAGAACAACATCCTTAGCACCCCCTTCAACGGAGAGACACTGTTCGGAGCAACAGTTGACGAGAAGCTCACCCAGCTAAAAAGAGATAACGAAACGGCGAGGTCCATGGGGGCCCTACAGCAGAGGGGAATGAGGCAAGGCAACCCCTCAAGGAGACCCTACGGTAGGGGAGGAAACCAGCAGGGCCCGTCGCACCAGACGTTCCAGCAGGGTCAGCAGGGTGAAGGTCACGGACAGGGTCAGCAGAAGCAAAACTGGCAGTACCAGCCCCGGGGCCAGTCCTTTCGCGGGAGAGGGAACGGACGTGGCCAGAGAAGGAGAGGGGGGGAGCAGCCCTCATCAAAGTGACTCTGCACGCAGGAGGACGCCTACCCTCGACATGCCCCCAAGGGTGAGGCGCGAAACAGTAACATCGAGGGGGAGAGAAGGATCAGAAGCCTATGAGCATACAACACCAGTAGGCGGAAGGCTGAGGCTCTACCTTCACGAGTGGCAGCGTATAACCACAGACAAGTGGATACTGAACATCATGCAGTACGGGTACTGCGTAGATTTGGAAAGGAAACCGCCAAACAGGAAGCCAAGGGGAAGGCAAAGATCGGGTCAAGAACTGACCCTACTCAGAGAAGAAACACGGAAGCTTCTACAAAAGGGAGCCATAGAGCCAGTGCCGTTCAGAGAACGCAACAAGGGGGTCTACTCAAACTACTTCGTGGTCCCGAAGGTAGACGGGAGCCTCAGACCCATCCTAGACCTGCGATACCTAAACAAGTTCGTCAGAACGCAAAGGTTCAAGATGACTTCGCTGCAGGAGGTGCTGCCCCAAATAAGACACGGAGACTTCATGGTCACCGTGGACCTCAAAGATGCCTACCTGCACATCCCAGTAAACAGAAGACACAAGGGACTTCTAAGGTTCAACATCGACCAGGAACACTACCAGTTCACAACCCTGGCATTCGGATTAAAATCAGCACCAAGGGTTTTTACAAAATGCCTGTCGGCGGTCGCGGCCCACCTACGAAAGCAGGGGATACACGTCTACCCCTACTTAGACGACTGGCTGGTCAAGGCAAACTCGCGCGAAAAGTGCGCGAGGCACGCAAAACGCGTAACAGACACTCTCACGAACCTGGGGTTCTCGATTCACTGGGGGAAGTCGTCGATGGAACCGGAGCAGGTGAAGATTTTCCTGGGGGCAAAAATCAACTCCCTGAGCGGCACAGTGGTGCCCAGCGACAGGAGGACAGATGCCCTACTGAAGGAGACGCGGCTCTACCAGAAGGGGCGAGCTCTGACAGTGAGGGCGGTGAGCAAATTGATGGGGATGATGGCGTCGTGTATCCAGCTAGTGCCGAATGTACGCTTGCACATGAGACCATTCCAGGAATGGCTACAACAGCAATGGTCACAAGCAAACGGAAGTTGGGAGGATCTAGTGGTTGTTACGCACGCAGTGCAGGAGGAGATAACTTGGTGGAACAGAGACAACATGACAGCAGGGAGAAGCCTGACACCACCAAACCCAACAATGACCATTACCACGGACGCATCGCAAAAGGGATGGGGGGCACACATGGACAACCTCAGAGTGAGGGGTCTGTGGGCTCCAGCAGATGCGGTTCGTCATATCAATTACCTCGAGTTGAAGACAATCCTACTAGCCCTGAAGGCATTCCAGAGGCACCTGTACAACCAGAGGGTGTTGGTTCAAACAGACAACACCACGGCAATGTTCTACATCAACAAACAGGGGGGGACACAGTCGTTCCCTCTCTCCTCTCTGGCTCAGGAGATTTGGAGATGGGCCATACCTCTCAGGATAGATCTACTGGCAATTCACCTACCGGGGAAGGACAATGTGGAGGCAGACTGGCTAAGCAGGCAGACCTCGGCATCTCACGAGTGGGAGCTCAATGGCCAGGAAACGAAGAAGCTTTTCCGGAGATGGGGAACTCCCACAATAGACCTATTTGCAACACGCCAAAATGCAAAATGCCAAAGCTTCGCGTCCAGGGAACCAGATCAGCAATCCCAGGGGAATGCCCTATGGATAAGCTGGTCGAGGACATTTGCCTACGCCTTTCCACCGATACCCCTGTTGCACACAGTGCTCAACAAGTGCAGGACCAGCAACATGACTCTAATCCTAGTGGCCCCGCAGTGGGCGAGGCAGACATGGTTCTCACAAATTCAAGAAATGGCGCAAGGCAATCCGTACAGGTTCGAGAGGAGAAAAGACCTGCTCTCAATGCAAAACGGGGAGGTCCTGCACCCAGAGCCAGAGACCCTCAACCTGGCAGCATGGCTCCTGAAGACCTAGAGTTCGCACACCTAAGGTTGCCTCAGAGCACTATGCGAGTGCTACGGGAGGCAAGGAAACCAACTACAAGAAAATGCTACAGCGCAAAATGGAAGAGATTCACGGTGTGGTGCAGGAAAAAAGGCCTGCAAAACAGAATGACAAGAGACTCAACTGTGCTGAGGTACCTCACACACCTTCTAAAGAGTAACCTCTGCTCGAGCTCCCTAAGGGTACACCTAGCAGCGATCGTTGCCTACACCAGAGGTGAGAAGGGTACAAGTTTCTTCACCTCGCAGGTGGTGAAGAGATTCATGGAGGGAGCCAAAAGAATGGCCCCCCCGAAAAGGTTGCCGCCGCCGGCATGGAATTTAAACGTGGTTCTGACGGAGCTCATGAAGGCGCCGTTTGAACCCATTCACAAGGCCACTCTGCAAATGTTGACGATGAAAACTGCCTTTCTAGTGGCCATAACCTCACTACGCAGGGTGAGCGAGCTTCAAGCACTAACGCTACAGGAACCCTACATTCAAATTCACAAAGACAGGGTAGTCCTGAGGACGGACCCACACTTCATGCCCAAGGTAGTGTCGGCGTTCCACATGAATCAGAGTATCCAGATACCAAGTTTCTTCCAAAACCCGACTACAAACGCAGAAAAGGCCCTGCACACCCTCGATGCCAGAAGAGCGGTGATGCACTACATTGAGAGAACCAAGGAACTCAGGAAGTCGAAGCAGCTGTTTGTGTCCTTTGCTACTAGCTTCATGGGTAGACCAGTGACCAAGGGCACCATCGCTAGGTGGATTGCCCTCACTATTCAATTCTGTCACAAACAGGCTGGACAGGAGCTAGCGGAGGGGCCCCAGGCTCACTCCACAAGGAAGAAGGGGGCCACCGTTGCCTTCCTGGCAAACACGCCCATCCAAGACATTTGTCTCGCTGCAACTTGGGCATCTGTGTACACGTTCACAAAACACTACTGCGTGGACATTCAGATGAATAAGGAAGCACAGGTCGGACAGAAGGTGCTACAACACATTTTCAACGACCAACGCTCATCTTCCACCCAGCCACCACAAAATTAGGAAAACCGCTACAAAGTCTATGCACAGCATAGTGAATCCAGAAAGATTCACGCTGCAAAACGAAAAGTTTCTTACCTGTCGGTGTAGTTTTGCAGCTTGAAGATCTTTCTGGATTCACTAGCGAACCCACCCACCTCCGCCAGGAAGATGAGGCTGGAGGAAGAGGGGGTGAAATGGAAAAGATCAAAGAAATGGAAACGTTCAGAAAATGGACAAAAGGATTAAGCAATCGCCTAGGGTAAAAAAAAAAAAATAAAAAAAAAGAGGGAAAAAAGAACCCGAAGATGGCGCACCAAAGGTGGGACTTCCGCAGGAAGCACGACGACGTCACGGAAGGTGCACCAAATGGTGGTCGTCGCCGCCCACCTGGGCTACAAAAAAAAAAAACAAAAAAAACAAAGAAAAGACTACGAATCCGGACCCAACCACAAGATCGCGGAATAATGCACAGCATAGTGAATCCAGAAAGATCTTCAAGCTGCAAAACTACACCGACAGGTAAGAAACTTTTCGTTTTCCATAGACAATGGCAGAAATTGGATTTTAATACTTTGTAAAATACAAAGAAACGCCGCCCTTGCACAACTTATAAAAATCCATATGTTGCGTATACAGGAACAGACCTATAGAAATTACCAAGTCTACCTGGTGTATTTCTTTACTTTCCATGGCAAAACCGTCTCCAGGGTTAGATTTGCTTTATAGCGGTTGTTGCTTTTTGTATCACTTACACATGAATAAGATCTATTAGAACATTGGAATGCTGGAAGCTCCATTGAAAACAATGGAGTGCTCCGGGCTTATAATGGCTGGTATAAGCCCGGAGCTCCAACATTCCGATGTTTCTTTGTTCACAGCTCTGGCTGTGAACAAAGGCTTCAGGGAGCCTGAGGGGATTTCAATCCCCTCGCGCTCCCTGAAGGCTTTGATTTGTTAGAACATTCTGCCCTCTAGTGGCAGAATGTTCTAATAGCCTTATAGCCCTTCGTAGCAGGGCTATACCGGCTTTTAAAGTCCCTCTGCTTTGTTAAAGTCCCTCGCCTTCGGCTCGGGCCTTTAACGCTGCAGTGGGCCTTTAACAGTCGTATAGCCCGCTGCGGCGGGCTATAAGGCTATATTAGAACATTGGAATGCTGGAAGCTCCATTGAAAACAATGGAGTGCTCCGGGCTTATAATGGCTGGTATAAGCCCGGAGCTCCAACATTCCAATGTTTCTTTGTTCACAGCTCTGGCTGTGAATAAAGGCTTCAGGGAGCCTGAGGGGATTTGAATCCCCTCGCGCTCCCTGAAGGCTCTGTTTTATTTGTTAAAACATTCTGCCCTCTAGTGGCAGAATGTTCTAATAGCCTTATAGCCCTTCATAGCAGGGCTATACCGGCTATTAAAGTCCCGCTGCTTTGTTAAAGTCCCTCACCTATGGCTCGGGCCTTTAACGCTGCAGTGGGCCTTTAATATCCGCAATAGCCCGCTACGGCAGGCTATAAGGCTATATTAATGGGCAGGCAATGTATATTAATAGGGCTTTATATGGACCAGTACTAGCCGGTACTGAGTACCTGCACTTCTATAAGGAGAGTACCTGCACTTTTCAGATCTGATGCAATACATTTAATGAGAGGATACCGACACTTCTCAGGAGCAAATATATACTATGAATAGAGAGTACCAGCACTTGTGTATTTCCATATGTAGGTACAATTTATCAAAAATGATTGAGAAATTTCAGGCAAATACGTGGGGAGTTTGTTTCCAGTAGACGTGTATAGCGCTTAATCCATAGGTACTAAGTGCTTGCAAATACGTTTGCCAGTGCCACAAATGTTCCATTATTGAGTGCCCCCACCCCCGCCTCTTCTTGTGTTCCTTAAAGGGTTGTTAGTTGCATAAGATAAATAAGCAGCAACTATGGCTTGTATATAATATTGAAAACGCTTCCACTTAAAGCTCTGGTGACACCACGACAATGTTACTGCGCCTGAGTTTCAAAAGGAGAAGGGAATTCCAGAGAGAAAATGACTCTCTCTAAAGGATTTCCCTTCCCCTGCCTTTAACGCTCACCTGGCATGACGTCATGCCATAACTAACCCACTAGTGAGAAGTGAGCAGTGTGGCATGTGCCTGTTGTCAGTGCAGTCCTGGGAAAAAACGAACCGCCTGTGACAGGGCACAAAACAGAGCCCCGTTTCAAGGCCCCCATTAAAAAAACTTCCGGTGCTCAGCACCGGTGAGACCCGGCTCACTTAAAGCCTGGTTTTTTCCTATGCTGAGAGAAACACCTGAACGAAACTGTGCAAGGAAATACTTGCATTAAAAACACAAAAAGCAATTACTTTCAAGTGCCTAATTGTGGAGGGGGAAAAAACGTTACGTGTTTGGAAGTCTTCACGTATCTCTCGTCAGTAAAAGCTCCTCTGTCGTCGCGCGGCCCCTCGTACCGTGTCAGTCGGAATACCTTCTGCTCAGAGGAGTCGGCACATAGCAGCTCCTTTCATGCACAGCTGCAGGTACAGTTACCGCTCCCCGGAGATTAGATAAAGCCTGCATACTTGAAGCCTCTTCTAAAGGAATGTACAATATTTTCGATTCCTGTCTCGAGCAGGCCTGGTTCCTCTGAGAAATGCATTGTCGTGTCAGTGGCGGCAAGATTAGCCATCAAAGCGCGGGCCGGGCCTCTTATCGCCTCCTGTCTTTGCCTTCAGGAATGCCATTCGCGGAGTATTCAGTCTGTGTCAATCAACTGAGTTCGTAAGACATACGCCGTATGCGAGGCTTTGATCCCACTTCCTATTTTATTCATAACATACAATAATACCCCCTGACAGATGACAGAAAAACATCTGTCACTTACTACAGTTGCACAAAAGAAAGTTCGCTTCACAAGTTCGAAAACCGCTTGTGTAACAGATGTGGGGCCCTGGCATCACCCAGCTGAACCTTTTACATTTTCTTGGGTATACTTTGTGTCAGTTTTCTGCCTACCTTTGATTTTATTACTTAATTTAAGGATTTGTGAAGTGCCCACATCACTGTGAGGCCGAATTAGAGTGTGAGCGAAAAGGGCAGAGGGAGGGTGAAGAGAAACGTCGGCAGACATTATTTGTGGTCTGGCACGGTCAGGGACATCTTAAGGATTTTGGGGGCCCTGTTCAGAACCACTTTGAATTTAATATCCACTTTCAGATTTTTCATGACCTCTTTGGCCATGTAACAGACAGCGCAGAAGGACACTCGTCCAAATTTTAAATGTGTTTACATCTAATATTTAGGGATAGTGACTTGTGTTTTCAATATTTAACACAGCAGCAGCTCACTGATATAACTGCAAATAATCTCTGTGACGCCCTCCCATTTCGAATAAGTGAGGTCCTGTTTTGAGCTAAAATTAAAATTTTGTGGATGTTGCACAAAAGTTAAACACAGTATTTCTCTTCAAAATGTCCCTTATACACTCTCTCGCACCACCCACACTAAAAATAAGTTAAGGTAAAACGGCATTTAAAACAATTTGTTTAAGAATTACCCAAGGTCACCAGGGTAATGCTCTCTGCAGAACATAGCTGGCTCCATAAGGGGGCCCCTGGGCCAGACCCCACTTTGCCCATGCCTTAAAACGTCTATGGGCACTGTGGCGTAGACAGGACAGAGTTACAAAGAGTAGAGACGTGAGCCCTTATTTATTAACAGTTCACCCAACGCAGCAAGGCAAGTTGCGGCGCTGCATTGAGTGAAGGGGACAGCGCTGAACTGCACCATAGTTACCAAGATATGGCGCTGTTCAGCTCTCTCCCTGAGCTGGCACCCATGTGGCTGCCTAGTGCGAGCACAGGCACACTTGTGTCATGGTGAAAGGGTGGTTGCGTTGTGGCCAGGATAGTTTCTGTGCTGGAAGGGCTACCCTTCTGCACGAAAGCAATCCTGAGAGGCATATTCCTCTTTGTATGTGTGCTGCAGAATGAAGCACACATGCAAAGAGGGAGTAACAAGGAGAAAACAAGATATTTCACCTCATTATGCTAGGGTTGATTAGGCACACCATTTGGTGCAAACCCAGGCTTATTGACTTTTGTTAATCTGAGTTTGGGATAAATACATAAATGGATACACTGGAATGCCCAAGCTCCATATAATGCCTCCCAATGCAGGGTAGCGCAAGGCAGCACAAGGCAAATCATGAGTAAATCTGGGCCTTGCTATTTAGCAGTCTCCCCCTATGCTGCTTGTACCATGCTTTCCAAAGATACAGAAGTCGTAGTGAGCAGGTTTTTGCTGATATTATAAGTAGAAAAGAGAACAAAAACACCTAAGCCTTCAACTCAAGTGGCTGGCTAATTGGATTGGAAGTCCTGGCTCTTGGAGTTATCCTTACCAGCAGGTACAGTATTTTGAAGGGTTTGAAAAACCATCGTCTTATAAGTTTTCCCTGGGTGTCCACTAAGAAGAGGGGAGTTACCAGGAAATCAGATTTACAACATCAAGTTCTCATTCTTGGCTGAATTTTACCACTTAGATTCCATCTGCCTTGAATAGCCAGAGCTCCCAGGTTTGCCAGATTACTGATAATTTTTATGAGCCAAGTAACGCTTATTACCAGGCCCATCTTAGATTACGAACATCTTGTAATTGGGTCCTCCTTAGCAAAATGCCCAACATCTCCATCAAGTCTTTATCCACTTTTTTTTACACCAGTCCTTCCTTTTCTTTATTCAATACATTATTGTTTTTCCATCATCGCTGTCATGGGCCAGCAGAGAGAAAGAGGTACTGCAAGAGCTTAGTCAGTTAATAGAGAAACTTTGCACCTATTAGTCGCAAAAAGTCTCTAACCATGTTGTTACTGAAGAAATCCGTTCGTGAATCTTACCCATTAAACGGCACAGTAACCTTTTCACGTTTCCCAACTGCCTCATGCCTTTTTGTGATACCTTGCAGCTTTACTGTGGTCTCCTTTCTATGTGCAATCTCTACTTACTCATATTCAAATTTATTGCCCCATTCTGGCCACCACTAGTCCCCAGAGATGGGCCACATTTTCAACAGCTTGTCGCCCTGCAGCAAATATATTGCCATGGAGTATCACCATTTTCTGTGCTTTGCACAATGCTGAGTAGCTGGATTACTAAACCACCCCTCATTAAGTGTACTGTGCCCTCCATTGTAAATATGACTTAGCTTCCATGAGGTATCATGGCTAAGTCTCTTCAGTGACCAACTCAATGAACCCGTTGATGCGGCAGTCTCCTTCTAGGGTCATGGCCACCATAGTATTGAATTCCTCAAACATTAAAACTGGACACTCCATTATGCTAATTTGTCCCCTGTAGAGATCCTGAGGACCTCTTGTAGTTGCCGGAAGACTGGTTCGGATAGGGACTCGGAATCGAGGAACTATTTCTCCAGTACACCGGTGACCTAAAGTCTTCCAAACTTTGAATGCCATTGTTTATCCACTCAGATTAAAGGAAATTTCAAATGGTGCAAGATTCCTATCTTCTGATCCACCGTTGAGTGCACTTACACTATTGGGCAGAAAATATGATTTCCGTGGGAGCCCAATGCCATCTGTACACCTGGAGCCTACTCTTGTCAGTGCCACCTCATTCCTCTTTGCTGCCCCTCTTCCACATTGCCATCACGTCTCTCTCTTAACGTGTGTTTTTCTCCAGTTTTCTGAATCCACTAAGAACAGCCCTGTGTATTCCTCTTATTTTCCTTCAGTGCAGACACTCACTCACAAGATCGGACATTGCTATTGTTTAGTGATGGCTACAACCTTTGGGAGCATCTGTGTGTCATTAAGGGACAGCCAACTGCAGATGTTCACATCTTCAGATCTCAAGTGTTGATGTTACAACGATCACCTGATTCCCCTTTGATCACTCATATATTTTACATGAGGTGGTACATGTCCTACAGGAGGCAGAAGAAGCACTAGAGGTCAATTGTTCACAGCAAGCCCCTCATGGTTTGATATGTATATGGGACACTCACTCACTCACTCACTCACTCACTCACTCACTCACTCACTCACTCACTCACTCACTCACTCACTCACTCACTCACTCACTCACCCAACCACTGTAACATGCTTATGGTTGATTTGCAGTGTCATAAAAAAGGCTGGCTTTGAAAGTTTATTCTCATAATCTAGATGGTATAACCTCATTATAACACATGCAATATAGCACATACCAAACTATTCTATCTACTACATTGACTAAACCACTACATCACAAATTAAATCTGGGTAAGTAGCGGTGGAGTTAAAAATAATGAATATATACTTACCTTAACAATCTAGCGGTAGGGGATATAGTAGCCATGATATTTTTATAGGTAGTTTTTAGAGACCTCGATATAGTGGAATTCAACCATCCAGAAAAACTCTCTCACTAAAATTCCATACCATGGGTTCTTTTTAAATGGTCATGCCTGTAGCGTTCTTGTTTTGAATCCTGACATGTTATTTACAAATGTTTAAGTGCCATTTATTGTTGTTTTCTGTCCCATAGACATCATCACAGTGAAAATCCTCCAGAACAGAATGAATGTTATCGTCAGTGTGTTGATGAGAACATCGAAAGGAGAAACCACTACTTAGACCTAGCAGGCATTGAAAACTACACATCAAAGTTTGGACCAGGTATGGCTTCAATTACAGAAATTAAAGGGCTACAGCATTATCAGCGGAGATGTGGCCTTATGTGTAGTTGACCAAATACGGAAAATGGAGATCTATGTTCTAGCCCGGTTTAGTCACTTGACTGAATATCACATTGTTATGAACAATTTACTCAAACTCCCTGTGCCTAAAAGTTATAGTATATGAAATGTAACACCTGTAAAAGTGCACATCTGCACAAAAGACCTCATTACAAGGTCTCCGTTGTGAAGATCTATAACTTTACTCTTCAGGCTTACCAATACCAGCGGTACCACTAACCCTTCAATGAAATTTGGAGTGTCCCCTTGGAAATGAGAAATAAAGAGGGAAATCAAAAATTCCAGTCTTGATTTCCAAGATCATTCCTTATTTCTTCCCATAATTTTACTCGGTCCCTACAGCTTCATTTCAGCCACAGTGTTTAGGTGAAAAACAATCAGTCCGCAGAGATATTGCAAACCATGTCATTCTGAAGAAGCCAATAAATGTTATTACCAACGTCATTGGAATTGCAATCTTTAGTTTTACTTATCTGCCCTGTCGGAATTACCAGGGAGCTCGGAAACCCAAATGCATACAATCATATATCATTCTCCCACCTTAATGTACATTGCTCCATTGTTCATTCAGCCAGGATTAGATTTTATAAATATTTTGCCATGCTAGAAGGATAGTGACCCATTTAATTTTGTATACTGCAGCTCTAGAGAGTAATGCACAGTACTTCTTCTAAAGCAAAAGTGGCAAGCTTATCTTTATTTTGTTGGTGAATTTTAAGATCACCTTCTTTTCTAACACAGGCCTATATGTATATTTTTGTTTTTAGAAGGTCGATTTGTTATCCTTATCATGTTGCCAAAGATACTCCAAAGTGCATGTGAGCAGCAGACGTTTCAACAATCGATTTGACACTAGCGAAGAAAATAGTGGGCAGCAAATATGTCATGTTATTAGCATTGTCTCCCACAACTACAAATGTAATTTAATAATTTTATGAAATATTCATTTGGGTGTGATTACGAGTTTGGCGGTCCATAGGACTGCCAAACCCGCAGTGGCGCGGCGGCTACCTCTGCACCGACGGTTCGACTGCCCATTCTGAGTTTGGTGGTCAGACTGCCACAGGTCCACTACAACCTGCGGGAACCGCCGTTGCCCTGTAGTGTTGCAGCGGTGTGAGTAAGTAATATGCTGGTGGTGTCATTGCAGCACCACCACGCATATTAAGAGTTTCCTCACTGCCAGCTTTTTCATGATGGTGAGCCCACCATGAAAAGGGTGGCAGTGAGGGAACTAAGGGGGTCCTACTGGACCTCAGGCCATGGGGATGCATGCAAGGAGGCACATGTTATGCCCCCCTGTGTGCATGCAAACCCTTTCTTTCACAGCATGGGCTACGGAGTCTATGCCGTGTAGGAACGGGCTTTGGCATTCCCATTGCAGGGCCTTTTTCATAGGCACCACTGTGGGAATGCCAAAGGACCACCCGCCAGACAATCAGAAACCCGTAATCTGGTGGGCAGCCGGTGATGAGCTTTGGTGGTTTGGGAGCAGAGCAGTGGCATGCCACCCCACTTCCACACTGCCAAACTCAGAATCAGGCCCTACGTCTGTGATTCCTTCTCAGCTATTACTAGGTCTCGCCTAGGCAGCACTTGCGCTTTCTCTTCGAGACATGCTGTAGTCAAGTATGGAATTTAAACTCCTCCCATTGTCCTCCCTTCTTTTCAGTTTGCTTCTGTTACTGTTGTTTGTAAATGGTGGCTTTTGATTCATCAATAGGCTTAGTAGTCCCTCCTTAGTACCTCCTTTTCTCCTGTTGTAACATCCCATGAGCAGTGCATCTGTTACATGTGTTGTTACTCTACATGTTTTAATTACAGCATGTGAGCACTATTTCCTTAATCACTTTGTCTCCCCCAATGTTTTTTTTTTAACCAGTGCGGCACGCTTCAGCTGCAATAATGGTGGCTGTGCCTTTCTTTTCTTATTTGCAGATTGCCGAACTTGGCTGCATGCCTCATTTTTCGATTTCTTTACTTTTGTTACAATCGTGGCACTCCCCACTTTAGCTTTAAACATCTTAAGCTAAAGCACAGGTGCCGCGATTGCTTCAAAAGTAAATAAGTAGAAAAAAATGTGGGTGCACGCCTTTTTTTCTATTTTTGTTCTTGTTACAATCGCGGCACCCGCGCTTTTGCTTAAGATGTTGAAAGCTAAAGCACGGGTGCCACGATTGCTTCAAAAGTAAATAAATAGAAACAAAAGCATGCGGTCACCAGTTATTTTCAATTTGTTTACTTTTGTAGCAATGGTGGCACTGGCGCTTTAGCTTTAAACATCTTACGCTGAAGGGCAGGTGCCGCAATTGCTCCAAAAGTAAATAACTAGAAAAAATATGCAGCTGCACACCTTTTAAAAAACATTGCTTTACTTTTGTTACAATCGCGGCACCCATGCTCTAGCTTTAAACATCTTAGGCTAAAGCCCTGGTGCCATGATTGCTTCAAAAGTTAATACATAGGGAAAAAAAGCATTTGCAATGCAATAGGTCTCACATTACTGAAAGTTTGAGCTATTGTCATTGCATTTTTATTAGCAAGGGCAATAGTTCAAACTTTCAGTATTACATTGCAAATGCTTGTACTTTTAACAATTTATAACGCACAGTTATAGTTTCACTTAGTTAAACTAAGAAGAAGGGCCCTTTGTACCGTTAACTATCAGGAAATTAGCGAAATGGTGCAGAATGAACAGGCCAGATTAAGAGCAAAAGGCCTCTTTATTAGGACTGGTATGCAGGTTAAGAACCTATTTACATTACTACAAGTGCTCACAATCCCCGCCTCAATAATACATCTTTATAACGAACCCGCCACCCTTAATTCTCCTCAACATGAACAGTGCCCTGACAAACATCCAAACATTTCTCACCATCCTCTTTCCTTCCATTCACCGTCCTTCACATTTGACCCAACCCTCTCTCTCGTGTTTTCCCTCTCCATAGGACTGCCCTGCAAGTCCCCAACACTTCTGGCCTATCGAGAGATCCTCCATTTCTGCCACCTGTCCTAAAGCTACAAATTCTAATTCAATCCCCAAACCTCTAAAAATCCCAATAAAGCCAGCCAATCCCACATGCCTGCAAAAAATATTTTTTAGACATTGCGTGGGAGGGAGCAGAGACAGCTACCACTACCCTATCTACCAGGACCACAGAGCACTAACCCTGTGCCCATCTATCCCAAGAGAACACCAACTGTCACCTTAACCTCACCCCTGAGCGTAAACTGGCCAATACCAAGCCCCTGAAGGCCTGGACTGCACCATCCACCTGAAGCACACCATTGGGGAAAATCCTAGGAATGCCAACCCCAGGAGCCCCTTTTGAGATTTGAATATCGGCCTTCCAAAATGTCATAGCAAGAACATCGACTACCAGAATATCGTGAAGGTAAGTATATATGTTAAAAGTTGGTTTGCTCTTTTTTATAAAGTGAGCATTTTTCAAGTTTTGCATCCTGTCTACTTGAAACTACATGTGTAGTAAATGTGCAGCTTTTAGCACAGTTTTTTTTATCAGTGTTGTATTTTGCTGACAACAACATCTGCCCCTTAGCAAGGACAGAGGAAACTGTTCTTAGAACAGCAAGCCATAGTTTCGCCTGGCACATAACATGTTAAAAGGTTCCAACATAGTTTTAGATTTTTTATAGTAGTCAAAGTGGGACTATTAGTGATTGGGTCTCCATTTATACATGTTTGCCAGTCATCACTTAGTGGTCGTGTTCAGAGACAGAATATGTTGAATCTTCAAAGTATTTGCCAGCTTAATGTGAAAACTGAAAGTTATTCTGGAGACTAAAAATTACAGCTATTGATGTCCGTGTAACTCAATTTATTGTATTTGTCAATTCTACTAAGGCGTACGAGGACACATGTGTGAGTCATTTTCATTCCAAAGTTAGACGTGTGAAAAAGTGCAAAGCTATTAGGGGGTTCGAATTCCACTATCTCCACAAAGCTCTTTGAATGCAGCATGGCTGGAGGGATCAAGGAATTAGGCAGTTCCTAGGCCAGCAAGGTACATGGCACACAACGCACTCTTCGCTGCTTATGGAATTTGAGAAACATCCCTGACAGTGCCTGCCAAAGCACAGACCTAAGGATCTAACCCTGGGCTTTGTGATGCCCCAGCATGTATATTTAGTTAAATCTAAGAACTATAGCAGGCTGCGGATATGTTTTTTGTGTCAACCGGATAACCCAAAGTAGCAGTCTTTTAAATCCTGCAAAGTGTTCAAGTGTTGGCCAACGTTATTTAACTAATGTGTTTACAACGCACGATTTATCACTGAATTTAGATATAAATCCTTGCTGGCAAACTCTCAAATCACCATGTAATGTAGAATTTTAGTGATCACTGGTATTGGCGTACTGTCCTTGAAAAGCCACCATATGCCATGTCTTGTTCTCATTATGCTCATGCCAGGTCCAAACCTAAGAGCAACAGGATGTTTTCCCCAAAACTCCTGCCAGGTGGAATACAACATGCTTAATTTGGGAATATATTAGGCTCACATTTGTTGCTAAGTGTCTTGGCATTTCCTTAGAGCAAACATTATAAAAGGGCTAATTTAATTTAATTTGTTTTTTAGGTTCACCTCCCAGTGCTCGGAAACATGATCCTCAAAACAGAGTTCAAAATCAGACTAGATCGCGCTCTCATGAACCAGAGATCGTCCACCTGCACCATCGGAGGTCTCAGATTGTGGACCCAAGCCATCTCGTCATGTTGGACCCCTCGCACACAAAGGTCTCAGAGGCCCAGCAGAGGCTGCGAAATCAGGACTCCAGCAAGCACTCTGTGCGATCGCCTAAGGTTCAGAGCAAGAGCGGAATGGCTGCTGCCCAATCAGGGAGAGCGGTGAGGAACAAGCCGCTGCAAGCTACATCCATTCCACTGGCCTCTCCAACGGCACTTCAGGGCCCAAACCCTCCCTATCAGCCCATGCAACCCCAACAGCCTCACAAGAAGCACAAGCAAAGGTCAAAGGATGCCCACCTGATCTGCAAAGCCTTTCAAGCTTCACCTGCAGCAGTGGAGAAGGAACACGTGAAGGATCTGCCGAGCGTCGTTTTGTATGAAGGCCACGTTGGACACATGATCCAGAGACATGAACACCACCACCACCATGAGCACCACCACCACTATCACCACTTCTACCAGACATAAAGCCAGCAAAGAAACATTGAAGGCAATGAAGATATGATCCATATGAAGGAAAACTTTTATTTGTTTCTGCCACGTCCGAGGAAGTTGTAACGTGCATTATTGTTACTCCACTAATCTCCAGCTCGCCTATATTTTAGACACAATCTGAAAACATTGGAATGTACACTATTCTTGTGTTGTGAAACAGTATACCACATTCAACACTTTGTGGATGCAAGTGGCTAGTAACGTGGTGGGCAGTCATAGCTTTGAGCTGTGGTCTACTGCAGGTCATCAAAGCACTTCCTGCACACAAGTACTTCAATCACTGAATGAGCAAGGATAGCTCAAACATCGTGTAGATGTTCCGCTCTCTGGCCTGCCGTGCCTGGACTTTCTTTATCAGGGGAGTGACGTTCCTAGTAGTGGACTTGATGGAATCCACAGAATAACAGAAAATACAAACAGCTGCTACCTCTAGTATTATTCAGATTTTATTTTCCTTTATTGATTGTAATGTGCAACAGGGGTTTTTAATATACTGCATTGTGTAGCTTTCATTTTTTGTGTTCTTTGTCCATATCTTTTAAAGCTATATTGATGTCTACATGGAAACAGTTTTATTTGTTAAGAAACCTAGGTTTAAACATTTCCCCTTGGTACTTCTAATGAAACCAGTATATTACCGCAATGCTTAATATTTATATTTCTTCACTGAATAGTCAGTGCTCTGAAACCACTTAAGAGCAGAGTGGGCATGGGAGAGATATCTTTCAAACCCAGCATCACGGTATGCTGTGAAAGACCTTTTCGTTGTTTTTATGCTCTCTTCCGGAAATAGGGGACAACATTCTGCCTGATATATACATACACACACACACACACATATATATATTCATATGTACAATATATACACGCTCATTCTCAGGTACATTATGTTGTGTATGAATATCTGTGGTTTAAATATGCTTTGTTCCCTACAACCAGCAACTATATAGCTATGAAGGTAGGATATTCAAAACATGCAACACATTCTGTTTTACTGTTGGCCGTACTATCTCCTCCGTCAATCAGCTATGGTTTTTTTTTGCCATAGCTTTCTCCTGTCTTAAAAACGCATGGAAGCAGTAAGAAGGTAGATCTAAATAAATATTGGTTCCCAGGACTTTTATATCAAGCATCTTGCAATGCGAGCAATTTTGGTCACCCTATTGAAAAAAGGGCACCAATAAGAGACCACTATTTTTTTCCGGCGAAACCAACGGTGAAGGCAAGGCCTATTTGCGAGAGAGTGGTATTAATTCAGAAATTGTGATTCTGAAAACTTGGACCAGTACATTCTTTATCCGAAATGCCAGGCTTTTGTATCAAGTAGAAGAGGCAATTAATAGTTACATTGTTTGCCTTTTATTCCTTTTGTATGAAAAATATTTTGCCTTAAATCTGATAATTGTCAAGCTATGTTAAAAGTGTCTGATTCTGTCGATATATGTTTTTAGGAAACCCTTTATAATCTCTCCCAGGTGATTTCAGGTTATACTTTTTTAGGTTTCGCATCCATCACAACTCATTTGCTTCATGTACGAAAGCAATCTTTTTAAGAAGGTTAGCTGTTTTTCCATAAGTTACTATCAAAATTGAAAGTTTTATATGGAAACATGAATGTACTCCCATTTATTTTAATATAATTTCCACAGTAGCAGTATTGTGGCAGAATTACAAAATACCTTGGAAAGACAATTGAGTGGACCATTTCAATATGGGCAGAAACAAACACTGCCTGATGTCACCAACTGTTACAGTCCAGTTTGTGTGATACATTGTAGGGAATAGATCAGTGGGTTTTTAGAATTGAGTATTCCATGTGTCCTCTGAAAAGGAGAGTCCAGGTGGAAAGTAAGCTGACATCATTATCCTTCAAAACAAAGTATGTCCACTCTTTCTGTTCGGAGATAACTCAACTTTGTTCTAGTTTACAAGACACAATATTTATGTCAGACGATATTTCTGTAGACAGTAGTCTAATACAAAACCATGTCAGGCCCTTTGGGTCTGGATCACTGGCCTGTATTTGGAAAATGGTCTTCTGCCCTCACCGAGGATCCACCAAAGTGTCTCTGAGGCCCGTAATAACAAATGTCAAATGGTTCCTTGGTGGGCAAGCTCAAGGGCCTCCATCTCCCAGAAGACGCCCAACCAATGCATGGTTTTGAGAACTAATTTCCAGTTAAGGGCTAAATTCTGATCCCTATGCAAACACGTGTTTGCAAAGGGATCGGAATTGAAAATTGTTGGATTATCATCACAATATCAGTTTTCCCCTGATAAATTCCAGCAGGTCAAACCTGCTGAAATCTATTCAGGAGAGTAAAAGACCCAGCAAAAAGGCAAAACTTGAAGAATTTGATGTGTTTAAACCAATTTTGCATATTATGCCTCATTTTTCTATTCATACTCCAGAATAGGAGGTATTTACAACTTGTGGTAAATATTCCACCCTATTCCGATACACTTGTAATGAGGGTCTAAGACTTCTTATCCCATCTGTATACCTTGATAATATGAAGCAAGTTCATGGGCAAAGGAAGGCTTCCATTTGGGAAAGCCATGCTCCATGTAAATAAAGGTATAACCACATTTAAATGCACCCCAGTTGCTTGAGTGGGATTCATGCACTGTTATACAATTCTAATGCAAAACTGCGAACCCTGTATTTTAAGCTACAGTCCTAAATCAGCAATGAAAGGCACTCTCCGCGATTCAGAAAGTGATTCACTGTGCTGTGGATGACTTGAGTTGCCAGTTTTACTCTATTAAAAAATATGTACCACATTTGCAAATGCAGTATATATACGGCATGGTCTTCCCTGTTCTGAAATGCAAAACTGGGATTGTGCAGTATTTTCCCAAAACAAGGTGCCATCTTGCGACATTAGTGTGGGGTACATGTCTGGTATTACTGCGCTGGCTGTAATCACAATTAGGATAGAAATATTTTTACCATGGGATGCAAAGTGTGGCCCTTTGTATTTATTGTCTCCTGCTAAACCAATTATCCTCAACCTGACCATTATGTTTTAGTGTTTCCACCATTATTTAGAAAGCGAGTGAATGCTTTTAAAATCTTTGATTGGAGTCTTTGTGGCAATTATGTTATTAAAATTAGTTATTTGTATGTTTTTTCAAAGTTGAAAAATATTTATACGAATATTTTTTTTTGCTCTGTACATATGGTAAATATCACACACATTCTAGTTAGTTACCACTAAGTTCTATTATAAACCTATTTTGCTGCTTTTTTTCGAACTCTTTTTAACATGTATATATATATATATATCTCCCTGCCTCTCTATCTTTATATAATGTATATGTATATTGTGTGTGTGTGTGTGTGTGTTTATATACATATATATATATATATATATATATATATATATATATATATATATATATATATATATACACACTCACACATATATATATATATATAAAAGTACGGGCTGTGAGAAAAGGAATTTGTATGCTTAGTAGGAGAGATAAGCATATTTATAGTATAATGTTAATGAAGTCTGTATTCAAGTGGCTTATGTTATCCTACTGCATGCATAGCACCAGTGTACATTCCATCTACCAAGGGACACCATTTTATAGTTTGTCATGTACTTCAACTCATGCTGTGCACCTTCTCTTCGTGGCCTACACAAGTTCGCTTTTGGCAGCTGCAGGACGACAAAGATGACTTTTACCTTGTAAACAAAAACAATGCCAGTTCGGGGAAGGGTTCCAAGTCTGTATGTGCAAGAGGATTGGTGGAAATGGTGTGACGCATGAACGAAAATATGTCTGGGAAACAAGAAGAGGGCAACCTTGAGGGAAGGGTGAAAGTTTCAAAGGACCAGCTGCCAGCCAGGATTTCTTGATTTTTTTCACCCTCTGAGATTATGGCTCATCGGCATTATAAGTTCTGCTGATGCTGTACTCGCTACACTTGTGCAGTGAGGGCAGCAGGTTCTTATCTGTAGGCCGAAGCCAGCGACCCATTGTACTCGAACAATCCAACATTTAACCTGTGGTGCTGGGCCATCCCACTTGAGTGACCAAAGGAGGTGCTATTGTTCTTGGAATGTATGCAGAAAGAATTATGGGAGCAACAACCAAATAGGTGCAGAGGCCTTGCCAGGCCACTCCTGCTACCCACCGGATGGAACTTCAAAAACTATACTAATGGAAGATTGCGAGTTATACAAGTGCTATTTAACAATAACAACCTATTTAATAGAGAAATCTGAATGGACAAGATGAACAGAAAATTCATTGAGAAACTTGGACCTCGTGTCTGGCAGTCCTAGAGGAATTCCTCATCCGCACTGATGGGCTACGATGAAACACTGTGCCCTTTATGGCCGCTTAAGTTTCATCTGGATAAGCAAGAGCTAGTACTGTGGTACCCAAAGTGTGTGAAAATAATAAAAATAGATATACACCGAACTTCCCCGTAACCAATACTTCATACCAGCCATGTACATACATTATTTTGTAAGATACAATCCCATTTATTATGTGCATATAGTGTGAATAACTGCTCATGTAGCACCGAATTTTGAAACATGTTCTTTTCACAGAATCTTGATTTCACATATCCTCAAAAACTATTTGCTTTTCAGTATTTTGTATAGTAAATATAGATGGTTTTGAGTAAATGCTTTATTTATTTAATAGCAAAACTGTGCCAAGAGAAACCCCTGTTTAATTAAAGTTTTACTAGTTCAGACATATATCTTTTGTACTTGTCTGTTTTTCATGACTTTTATCACTACACATACATTTTTGACTCAAATGGTTTTGAGCATCTCAGAGGCCATTTATGTTTTGCGTGCAACATTTTATGTAAAGGCTTAGCATTAGCCTGTGCCTGAAATACTCTAGCCAGAGCAACTTCATGAAGCAAGAAATTTGAAGAGTGTTTGTGGGAATACCAGGGCTAGAGCCATGGTAGTTATGAATGTTGTTAGCTAACTATGCAAGTGATTTCTATGAAGGTTCATTATATTCATCTGTCTCATTTGGATAGCCCTGAAATCCGGCATTCCTACAGCACTTGTAGATTAACATTGGATACCCCTTTTGTGACATATAATACATAGAGAAGGTACACGTTACACGTTAAGACCTTATCATTTCTGGGTACGCCCAACTTATAGATGAGCATCTGTACAAAATGGAGATAAAAATGAATTGTGACCGTCATTTAATTTGACAGGTATACAGCCTTTGCAAGAATCTTTTTGGAGCGTGAATCTTTTCTGGATTCACATTCTGTGCATTATTCTGCCATCTGTGGTTGGGCCCGGAACACTCCTCTTGTATTAGTCTCTTTTCTCATTCTAATATTTGTTTTGCGTTGACTGTTTTCACCATTTGGCACCGAGTCCCACCTTCTCCTGTCATCAGATGCCCGCGCCAGAACAACCCTGTTTGTGGTCGCCATCTTGGGATTCTTTTTTCCACTGTTGGGTCTGGAAGCATCGCTGAAAGCTCTGCAAACTTGGACTGTTGAAGCAAAATCTAATTTCCAGGGGGCAAAACATCACATTAGCAGAAGGAAGGAAGTCTCATCAAAGATTCGACTGATATGCAGCAAACCAAGTGGGACACATGGGCCACAGATGAGAGAAGGCATGAGAATGTGTGGGCAGGGGCTTCCCTGCTCTGAGGGAGATGGAGAACACATTTTCCCAATTCTGCCCGGAGTGCTACCACAACTTTGCCCAGAGGGGCAACCACCAGGTGTGCAATCTCTGCCTACCAAAAGACCACACCACTGTAGCTGTGAGGCATGCGCAGAGTTGAAACCCAAAATGCTGAGAGCAAGGCAGAAGCAAAGTCAGGCACACTATGCAAAGCAGGGGCAGAGAAAAACTACATCACTGAGGGACCTCGGGTTGTTGAGCGAGGAGGAAGGAGGACAACCTCGCTGAAAAAGCAGAGGGAGAGGGCACGGACATTCAAAAAGAGGTCATCAACATCGAGTGGGAGCATAAAAATACAAAGAAAAGCGTGCAAAAGTGGGGTGCAAGCTGAGAACGTCGGACTCCAGAACCTATAATTCTGTCTTTGTGCCACAAATCTCACTGACCAAAAGCAAGCCGAGGTTGAAAGAGCTCCTCAGGAGGTCAGCCACTGAAAAGATGCTGATGTCAAAGGCCAACAGGAGTCGAGACAAATCCAAGAAAACGGCAGCCGAAACACTTGCAGCTGACATGATGCAGAAAAAGAGGCTGGTCACCATGCTCAGTGCCGAAGAATGCACCCTTGAAATAGAATAAAAAGAGACGGCTCAAGCCAAAATGGCAGCGATCATTTAAAAAAAAAAGAAATTCTGAGAGTTCCGTATTCCGTCAAGTTCTTTGATGGAAAACAAAAAGGAGCAGAAAGGCTCTGGGGAATTGGACTCCCAGTGACTCCAGAGCCACAGGAGAATGAAAAACAAGAAATCTTCTATGAAGAAGGGAACCCAGAATCACAAGGCCTGTTCCTTGAAGCCAAGGACTGAGCAGGCATCAAAGAACAATGGCAGGACCTCGAGGCTGATTCCCCAGAATAGGAAGTAGACACATATCCATCGAGGCCTTCACCTTTGGATGACATAGCCATGTATAACAAAATTATCTAGAGGGCAGTAGACCGGTATAGGGTACAGTTGAAGAAATAAAAGCAGCAGACATAATTTCTGCTTCTGATACTGCTACCGTCACAAAGTAAAAGCTAGTAAATGCCAATGCTTAGGAGCATTCTGGACCAGGGGACAGAAGCCTTCAAGAGCCAGCAACCTGCAGGGCAGTGAGAGCCAGGGTGGAGAAGAAATATAAATATTCTTTGTAGGATCATGCCTACATACAGGGAAGTGTGGTAGCAGACTCATCATCGTGGCCACCACTAGGAACAGAGCAAATGAACCAGCTACTTTTAGGCCTCCCCAGATAAAGAAAGCAAAAGAATGGCAATGGTGGGGCAGAAGTTTAAGAGGCGGGCTGCCAGGTAGAGGCACATCGCAAATTCTAATTCTATGGTCAACAGATATGCCTACCAAAACAGGGAGGAGATGGCATAACTGATGAAACACCTGCCTGAACAGTACCAGAAGAAGACGAGCTCCCTCGTGAAGAGGAAAAGAATATCACAAGCACATGCTTAAAATCAGCACTGGATGTCTCTGCCATGGCGAGTAGAAAACTGGTGTCGGGATCAACATTGAGGACACATGCCTGGCTGTGGGTTTGAAGCTTAAAGAATGAAGTCCAGGCCAAAATTATTAACATACCATTCAACTGGGAGCACCTGTTTGGCAGATTAATGGATGACACAATGCAGCAACTGAAAAAGAATGAGACAGCAAAGTTAATGGGAGCCCTACAGATTAGAGGCCAACAGAGAAGAGGAGTCACTCCCACAGCAGACCTTTCAACACACAAGCTACACATAAGTGCCAACGGAACAATGGATTTACCGAAAGCCACAGAGGATGCCTTTTTACAGATGAGTGAGGAGCAGGGGATAGCCCCCAGAGGAGCAGCACCAGAAAAAGGTGATTTACAAACCTAGTATCCCCCACACACAAAAATCCTGTGGGGTGAAGAATAGGAGCCTTCTTTTGAGAGTGGAGGGAGGTCACATCAGGCAGAAGAATACTCAATATCATCCTATGTGATCATTGCATAGAGCTTGTAAAACATCTGCCAAAACAGGGACCAACGAAACAACCCATACGGTAGGGGGAAAAGCATTCCTATGCTGATATGTGAAAGAATTTCTTCAAAAATAGGCAATAAAAAACAGTACCCCTGAAGGAGATAAACCAGGGGAACATACTCAATATATTGCCTGGTACAAAACCCAGTACAGCCAATAATATACCTCCGCTTACTAAGCAAGTTCAAAAACACTCAGGAATTCAAGATGACAACACTTGGCAACTATAGACCTGGAAGACGCCTATCTGCACATTTCAATGAACTGCAGACATTATAAGATTCTTACACTTCATAATAGATAAGGGACACTACTAATTCAGGTTACTACCATTTGGAATAAAATCAGAACCAAGGCTATTCCCAAATTGCTTAGCAACCATGCGGCACACCTAAGAAGAAGGGCAATACACATGAACCCCTACCTGACTGGCTGGTAAAGGCAAGTTCCTTCCACAAATACAAAGGCAGCATAAAACAGTGATGGGAACACTCCACCGACTGGAGTTCTCTATAAACAAGAAAACTTCATCACCCATACCAGAGTGAGATAAGCTCTCCCTAGGAGCAATAATCAAATGCAAACAAGAGTGTTTCCCTGTGAAAAGAGTGTACTTGCGATAACTCAAGAATCTCACCGCTACCAGAAAGGTCAGTGTCTGACAATGAGAACTGTAGGGAAGTTGATGGGAAGGATGGCCTCCTGCATACCACTAATCCTATATGCGTGGCTACGCATGAGACTGATCCAGGAATGGATTCAGAACCAATGGACACAAGTGACTGGGAGCTGGGAAGTTCTAGTGGTTGTCAATCAAAAAGTACAGGAGGAGATGACGTGGTGGAACAGAGTGAACACAACAGTAGGAAAACCCTTGATGCTACCGACTGTGACAGTGACCATCACCACAAATGCCTCTCACATGGGATGGGGAAGCTCAACATCGAGGATTCTGGAAATCAGAAGAAGCAATATTACACATAAACTTACCTGAACTAAAACCAGTCTTCCTAGCCTTAAAAGCCTTTCAGAAGCAGTTATGGGGAAAATTAATACAACCGTAGATGGACAACACAACAACAATGTTCTAGCTCAACAAGCAAGGGGGAACAAAATCCTTCACCCTATCAAAACTTGTACAAGGGCTATGGGGATGGGCCATGCAGAGACAGATAACCGTAACAACAATACATCTTCCAGGGATAGACAACATGGAAGTGTACAGAATGAGCCGAAAGGTATCCATCTCATGAGTGGGAACTGAATCAGTGATTGAACAGGTGCTTGAAAGGTGGGGACACCAGAGATAGACCTGTTTGCAGCACCAGAGAACCCAAAACACCAGTCCTTCGCATCCAGGCACCCACACTGCCACTCTCTGGGGAATGCATTGTCAATAGACAGGTCAGGAAAATTTGCATACACTTTTCCTCCACCCCCCACTGTTACCACTGGTGATCAACAAGTGCAGGCAATCACGGATGGGGCTAATACATATCTCCCCCTAGTGGGCAAGGCAAACCTAGTTCTCAGAACTGATAGAGATGGCTTACAACAACGTACTGAGACTGCCAGTGTCACACAATCTACTTTCCATGCAGCAGAGGAAGTTCTCCACACAGATCCAATCTCTCATGAGTCTAGCAGCATTGCTTCTGAGGACATGAAGTTTAGATATTTGGGTCTCCCAGAGAAAGTGATGGCAGTTATCGGAGAAGAAAGACAACCTACAACTAGGGGTGGGGCAAAAGTTTTATGAAGCCCCCCGAATTGGCAAATATTGGTGACTCTGCATTACTCTTGTAGCACGGAGTTTTAGCCAAAATTCTGCCAATCGGCGCATGGTATAATTTTCTTCCTGTAAGGCTCCAGAAATGCAAGCCAGAGCGAAATTTGGTGTGACCTAGCGCGATTTTCAAACATGAGCAGTCGCGGTCAGTCGCCGTCAGTGGGCTACTTCTTGAGTAGATTTCCTGCCGCTTGAGTAGATTTTCTAGTTAAGTGGCAGCAAAATCAACTCAAATGGCCACTCACTCTTACACAGCACATGGTGCTGTTCTTTGTGATTTTTCAGCGCTGCTTTTCCTAATGGCGCTAATCTGCATCACGGGCATCACAACGTGCCCATTTAGCACCCATTTGTGGAACTCTGCAGAATCTCGCTGATTTTTTATGTAACTCCACAGGATTCTGCAAAATGAAACTTCACGAGTTCCACCCATCCCTACCTACTAGAAGGGAATGCTAAACAGCCAAATGAGAGAGATGCACCAGGTAGTGCCAGAAGTTGGGTCTTTCAAGTTAGGACACAAGATACCACAGTATTTAGATACCTTACACTCCTTCTAGACAACTACCTGACCTACGCATCACTAAAGGTACTCCTGGCAGTGATTGTGGTCTACACAAGGGGACACATAGAGAGATCCTTCTTCATTATACCAGTGATTAAACAGTTCCTAGAAAGAGCCAAGCTGATAGCTCCACCACGAAGTGAACCAACACCCATATGGAACATAAATGTGGCACTTAAAAAACTGATGAAGGAACAATTCGAATCAATCCACAGGTCAACATTAATATTCATTGTGCGTTTCAAAATCACAATGATATTGCTTTGCAGGGTATGCGAGCTGCAAGCACTCACTACACAGGAGCCATACCACCAAATACACAAAGACAGTGTACTCATGAGTAGCAACTCGCACTGCCTGCAAAGGTTATATCTCACTTCCACATAAACCAAAAAAATACAGAAACCTAGTCTTTTTTCACATTTCAAAGACTCAGACCGAAAGAGCCCCTACGTACACCAGACGTGTGCAGGGCAAAACCAATCAGGAAGGGGAAACAGTTCTATGTATCATTTGCAGAGAATAACAATGAATGCTGTTTACCAAGAACACAACAGCAAGGTGAATAACTGAGGCAATCCAAATGTGTCACAAAAAGGCTGGCATTCAACTGGAAACTAAGCCAAGCGCACACTCGACAGGAAAGAAGGGAGCTACCTTAACTTTCCTGGCAAGCGTCCCTGTGAGCGAGATATGTACGGCAGCCATATGGCTGTCAGTCCACACATTCACAAAAGACTGTTGCACCGACATCCAGGTGAACAGAGTGATACAGCTGGGACAGTGAGTACTGAAGCATTTATTTTACACGTTCAACCTCACTGATGCACAACATGTGACTCCAGAAAAGATTCATGCTGCAAAACGAAATGGTTACATTCCGCTAGGAGTAGTTTTGCAGCTTGAATAATAATCTGGATTCACATGCGACCCACGTGCCTCCCCAGGAAATGAGGTGAGGCATAGCTAACAAGAGTAGAGGGAAATACAAGTCAAGGGGAAGCCTGTGGGACACTAAAATGCTCATGCAATCACTGGAAAAAAGAATCTGAAGATGGCAACCACACACAGGGCCTTGAGAGTCAGGCGTCAGACATCAGGAGATGATGGGACTAGGCACTAAATGGTGTAAACAGTTGATGCCCAACAACAACAAAAAAGTGAGAAAGAGCATAGAGACTACTTCAAGAGGAGTGTTCCCAACCCAACCACCGCATGACAGAATAATGCACAGCATGTGAAAACACAATTGCACTTGGCCTCAAACCAGTGATAACATCCTTTGCAGATTCAACAGAGCTCCCACCCTCAACCACTAAGCAAAGGTTCTGACTTTCAGAAAGAGCCAAATTTGCCTTCAGCCAGGAAGAATCTGGAGTCTCATTCATTATGGTTCGCTTGACTGCTGGACTTGATATTGGTAGAACTGTTGGCAATAATACTCCTCACCTGAGCTCCAATATGTGACTCAGGTGGCCCAAAGTTAGCATGTTTAGTGAGATACAAAGCTCTTAAATATATTGCCCCCCATGTAAATGTATAATCTAACAATAAAGGATTGGCTAAAGTTCTGACTGTCTCAGTCAATAAAAGGGATAAGTGGAAACCTTCCTGAATACCATATACACATGTATATCTCAGGCCCACTGCATTCAACGTTTCATTTGGTTTTTCTTTTCATAGCAAACCTCGTCAAAACCAATATGTCTTGTCGTTGGTAGCTATTAACCAAACTTTTGGCTTTGCCAATGCTTGCTTTTTAAATGGTTGTTGCCAATATCTAACAGCATTGGGGGAAAAAGTCAAAGGTCACCTTCAGCATGATTATTTATGTGCCATTTTGTCTGAGAGGGTGGGGAAGTAGAGCAACAGAGGAACCCGTGTGGTGGGTAAGTGGGTTATTAAAAAGATTTGGCAGGGGAGCTGGTGGTGGGAGAGCAATATAGAGAGTGCAGTGTGAGAGATGTGTCACAATGCATAAGCATGCTACTAGAAATGACACACGTGCCATTTGTTTAATTTTTTTATTTGCTGGTCCAAGATGGTATACACCTCTTATATTAAAAATAAAACAATTATTTGTTTGGTGCAAAAGTGCAAACTACTAAGAAATGACTGCTGAGTTGAAAAGGGGGCAATGGAGAGGGTGGGGCAAGGAGCGTAAAGTACCACATGAGAGAGAGAGAAAAAGCACCACAAAGTGGGGAGAAGCAGACGATGCAGAGAAGAGGGAGAATGGGGCAGTAGGAGAAGCTAATGGGAGAGCGAACAGCACACAGGGATGAGTTCAACACAGGGTGTGGTAAAATCAGTTGAGGGTGAGAGCAACCCAGAGTACATGCAGATCACTAGAGAGATAGAGTGTAGCACATACATCAGAGAGCAACAAGATGCACCAGGGGGGCATTGAGGGGAGCACAGAAGGGACTCCTACCCTATCAAGTAGTGTTTAACCAAAAAGAAAAAAGCGTTCCCTAATATTTACCAGTGGAAGGATAAAAGTCAGCTAATCAAAAGGATGATAAAGAAGCTATGTGGAGAAACAAATGCAAGATTGGCAGGATGGGACAAGGAAAGCTACTGAATAAGAAGAAAACAAATGAGAGTGACAGTAAAGCCAACCAGTGGTAGGGCATGGGTGGGCTGCAAGCCCCTGTAAGTTCTTAGTAAGCCCACAATAGGTCAATCTCAATCGGGCAGCTTGCTTCTTCTGGTAGGCGAGACTTAAAAAGTAGTTCCCTGAATGCAGACAGGGGAAAGAAACAAGTCATCCAATCAAAAAGGTTGTAAAGAGGCTATGATCCAGGGAGAAGACAAACAACAGAAGAGTAATGAAAACTGTTGAATAAGTAGCTATCAAATGAGAATGACAGCAAGCCGAACAATAATAAGCAATATACTAACAAAAAGGCCACTTTAAGTATTGGTACTGTACATAATATGTATTGTTATTGCATTTATATAATGCACAGTACCCCTGACAAGGCGTCAAAGCACTTTTTCGGTGAGTAGCACGCTACTTCGGTACCCATAAAAGATTACTGGTGAATTGGTATAGTGAAATATGAAAGTAATTTGAGTGGTGGATATGTTAGTCAGTTATTTGGATTAGGAAGGATCGTGGAGGGGTAGAAGAGGAAAAAGGTTTGCATTTATATAGGGCTCACTACCCCGATGACGTGCTGAAGTGTTTTTTCACAAATAGCACGCTACTCCTGAACCTGTAAAGGATTAGTGGTGAATTAGTATAGTGAAAATATGAAAGTAATTTGATTGGTGGATATGTTAGTCAGGTCAGTTATTTGGTTTGAGAAGGATAGTTGAGGGATAGAAGAGGGAAAAGGTTTGCATTTAGATAGTGCTTGATAATCCTGATGAGGTGTTGAAACGCTTTTTCAGAGACTAGCACACTACTCTGGAACCCATAAACGATTAGTGATGAAATAGTATAGTGAAAATATGAAAGTAATTTGAGTGGTGGATATGTTAGTCTTTTATTTGAATTGAGAAGGATAGTGGAGAGATAGAAGAGGGAAAAAGGTTTGCATTTATATAGCTATTGCTACCCCTGATGAGGTGAGTAGCACGCTACTCCGGAACCCAAACAGGATTAGTAGGAATTAGTTTAGGAAAATATGCAATTAATTTGAGTGGTGGACATGTTAGTCTGTTATTTGGATTTAAAGGAATAGTGGAGGGATAAAAGAGGGAAGTGTCTAGAATTTATTTTTATTTTGGGGGGAAGTTTATAGCTGTAGGAGGGGGTTTTTGATGAGTAAAGGGTAGGTGGGAGGGGGAGAGTCAGAGGGAAGGGTTTAGAAAGGCTTGTTTGGGAACTGAATAGTAAAAGAGGTATGAGATCATGCAAGGAGGGGTAGAGGAGGGAAGAGTCTTGAATGGGTTATTTTGGGGATCATAGTAGTGGTATGGGGTTTGGGAATATTGAAAGTGGAGGTAGAGGATATATTGATAAAGTTAAAGGGGGGAAATAGGGTAGTGCATTGGATAGAGTAGTAGAATGAGGTTTGAGATGAGGCAGAGAGTTGAGGTAGAGGATATATTGAGAGCAGTATAGGGTGAGAAATAGAGTAGTGTTATATTCTTGGGTTAGGCCCATGTAGTGAAGCAGCTTATTCCTTACATTGTTCTAGAAAATAACATTTCAGCAGTGAACTTTGGCACACATTTGCATGCACAACTATGTTGGGTTAGTTTCTGAAACTACTTTGATTACACATCCAGCTCCGCACAACATTATCACGATGCCTTGAACATCATGCACTAGGCCTCTGTACGCACTAGATACAAAAGTCATCCTATCTACATCCACGAGGCGACAGTGCTATCCACATATCTATACATCACTAAACTGGCACGCACATCGCAAAGGCTGCATTTTATTATAAATAATAGCCATCCGGATAGTTTGGTAGAGGAGGCACTTCTGCTGACACCAAAGGTCCCTACATGCTGAGAAATCACCACGTACAGGTCTGACATTCCGTGAGGGGTGTCCAACTCGAGACCAAGACAGGGACCTTTACTCTATCAGTTCTGGTAAAAGGGTTGGATTGTCCCTTGGAGGGATTCTTGGCTTTACACACTATGTACAATTAATGTAGGGTCCGCATCGTAGGAGTTTGTTAGATTACCGCATTGCATATATGCCTACATATAGTCATTGCTTCAGCACCATGGTAGAAATGTATCTCCTATTCACTCTTTTGGGGCTTGTAATCTCCTTTATATGCTTCTGTGTCCTAATCATTGCAGCACACATATTTTATGCCAGAATAATGTTGGTTCAATAAATATTATTGAAAACATCCCACTATGTATTCTCTGTATATTTCTGAGAATAAGTGAGCACGTGTGACTGAGCGAAAGGTTCTGTACTGTTTCCACGATTCCTGAGTGTTCAGGGCTGTCAGGTTCAGTGGTTGCCAGAATCTGATGTGTCCAGTGATGTGTGTGGGTTTGTGGACGATGTGATGCAGGTTCAGTCCATCTAGGCTTGTAATTATTGTTTTCAGATGGGGCATGTTGGGTTTGTCAAACCAAATGTTGAGGTCACCCAAAATGCATAGCTTGGAGTATAGTGTTATCAGATTTGAAACTGTCTAGAAGAGTGTCTGGGAATGTTGCATTGCTAGGTGGAAGTTTGTAAAGGAGCAGGAAGTTACAAGAGGAAGATGGTGTAAGATTGCATCTGGTGAAAAGGGCCTCACAACCTTGTATGAAGACATAGTCAGTTTAGGTATATGTAATGTTTGCCTGAATATAAAAGCTAGGCCACCTCCTCTTTTGTCTATATGATTGTGAGTGATAGTTTGATAGCCTAGAGGAACGGCTTCATGCAGGACTGGATTCATATAATCTCCCAACCATGATTCAGTTATGAAGAGTATTTCAGGTTTTGTGTCAGAGAGGAGGTCATAGATGTGATATTTGTTTTTAGAGAGCGGTCAAGCATTTATTAGTAGACAGTTTAAAGAATGTGATTTGGCGATAGTGTGACTTAGTTTTGTAGAAGAGCTATCATTATTTTGTGGGCTTGTAGCAGGTGTGTTCTTAGCGTTGGTATTAGCTGTATGAGGTTAGGAATGGTGTAGCTGTTCTGTATCATGTTCCTCGTCCAGCAGGCTAAGGAGGTATTTCGATGGGTCTGATTGTGTAGGTGTTGGAGACGGTGTTTGGAAGTGAGTTGGTGAGCTGTGTTGTTTTTGTAGTGTAACCTTGTTGTGCAGTAGACATGGAGAAGCGAAGTCACGAGGAGTGGCATGTTGCTTATTTTGTTTGCTTCTGTTTAGGGCAGAAGTTGTATGAGTTAGGGGTGGTGTGACATGTGGGTTATGTAGTTAGGTTCTAATTTGTCCAATGGGTGAGAAGCTGTTAAAAGAGAGTTGCTGTGTTGCTGTATATGTGTTAAGTGTGGGGGAAGAGAGAAAGCGTGTCTTTGGAGTTCATGGTGTGTATCATTTGTGTAGTCTGAAAGGTGGGTGTTTGTAGTTTGGCGGAGAGTACAATGAGGTGTTGTGCATGAGAGATTTTGTTGTGCTAGTGTGTGTTGTGTTTTGTTTTTGAGGAGTAGTGAAAGTAGGTGCTTATGCATTTGTTTTCTGAGAAGGAGTTGTTTGCAGAGTATTGTTTGTGAGTGGAAGATGTAGGGTAAAGGGGTGGTGATGTGTTTGTGAGGAGAGTGTATGTGGTATGTAAGAGGGGATGAACTTGAGTTAAGAGTGTTTGTATAAGATTTGATTGCAGTGAGTGTAAGTGTTGTGCAGTTGTGTTATTGCGGTAGAAAGAAGAGAAGGGTGTTTGTGGCTGAAAAGATGGAAGGCTGAGTATAGGTTTCATGGTGACAAAAAGGAGGCTGTTAGTAGTAAGTAGAGTAGGGAGTGTGTTTCTGGTTGAAATATAGTTAAGTATGGTGTGGAATTGTGTTGTGTTAGTGATGAGTGGATCGGTTAGTGGTATAGAATAGAGTTGAGAATTGTTTGTAAGTGATGGTGGAAATGTGTGGGAGCTGGGATAGAAGGGTGTATTGTTACAGGGATTCTGCACATACACAGAACTATGCACAGGAAACCAGGACCTCGGTGTGCAGTGGTGTACTAAAAAATCCACCTCTGTGCACAGAACCCTAATCTGACTAGCTCCGTACTACAGCAAAACTACCAATGATTAGACATCCTAGAACATGCCACGCCGACCCTCTCAGGAATCGTGGGAACAAGAGCACTGTTTCATTCAAACACTCATACTTGTTCCAACGTGAGTATACAGAGACACTCTTGTGAGAAACCACCGCAGACGTCTCCCAGAAACCCCAACTTACCTCCTACTCCTCGGCCATGGGGTCCGTACATCCTGGATTCTGACGCCGACGACGAACCCTGGAAAGGAAAACCAACATTAACGAAGGTCTATTGTTCTCCTTCACAGGGCAGAGAATCAGCAAGCCAGTGGCTGAACCCACCCCTGGAGGACCACGTGAGCCGCGAGAGCCAATCCCTGACAAGAAGAGGAGGAGAAAAGGAGTCAGGGACAGCAAAGACGGACAACAACCAGGAAGAGGTTGGGAGAAAGAAGGAAGACTCGAGAAAGGTTGCGGTGGATGATGAGGAGGAAGCCAAAACAATGAAGACCGGTGATGAGAAGGAGTTGGCGAGAGTCGGTGCAGTACCCGGGGAGACTGTCGGCCTGGACGCTGCCAAGGACGACGTCGCTGCCAAAGACGACGAGGACAGCGAAGCCCCTGACATGTGGTGGGAAGAGAGGTGGTCCCGGAGGAATGCTCAGGAGTCGCCGCAACTCAGGAGAGTTGTGGCATAAGGCGGTACCTGCTGCGGGCACCAGGGTTATGAGTGGGTGGTGGGTTACCAGCACGCCACACTACACCAGCATCCTACCTCACAAGTACTCGCACATGAGTGGGTGGGGGGTTACCAAGCACGCCATGCTACTCCAGCGCCCTACCCCAACAAATACTTGCAGAAGAGTCCTAACTGCACTTAAAGCGTGTGATGTTTATTTTGGTTTTTAGTCATTTGTTTTCAATAGCTGTGCCAAACACACCCCTCCCTATACGTGGCAGAGCCTCAGTACGCCCATATAGAATAAAGTCTGCCAACAGAGGGTAACTGAAGTAAAAGTTTCCCATAGAGGAGTGTGTACCATACAGCACCTTCTTTGTTCTCCTTGCCACCTTGCCCCGTTTACCCTCACCCGGGTGTGGTTGAAGGTTAAGAACACCAGTAGGAGAATACTTACCGTGTTTTTTTTTGTGTGTGTTGTTCTGCCCCGAAAGCCTCCCAGGATGCCACCTTCCGGAAACGGCACACCTGAAAAGAAACAGAAGAGAGGAAAATGTGAAGAGACACCCTTTTCCTTGTTTAAGCACAGATAAAGCACTCCGTGGAAACACTTCTGGACGTATACAACGGATGTTCTCTTGATTAATAAAACTTCACTATTAACCCCAAATGGCCTCCTCGCTTCTGTTTCCATCCATCCCTCCGACAGGTGGTGTCAGAAGTGGGATCGGGGGAAATGGAGGCTGTTGTATCCAAGATGATGGAAGGACAAGAGTGCTTGGAGAAGATCATGGGCCGATTCTTAGAGGTAGCGGAGGCTGACTGAGATACCCTACATAAAACCCTTACTGAACAAAGTCAGTCACGAGGACCTGTAATTGGAAAGTTGGCGGAGGCCCTCGGACAGTCACGTGGTCACGCCTCCTTACCTTTGGTGGTACTGCAAAAATACGTTCCAGGAGAAGATCCTGATTTCTTCTTCTCGAACTTCGAGAGGATGGCGAGGGCCGCCATGTGGCCAGAGGATAAATAGGGACAATACCTAGGCCCTCTTCTGACAGGAGATTTGCAAGCAGTTTACCAGGCGGCCAATCCACTTGGTACCACCACCTATCCTGAAGTGAAATGAAGTAGCCTAGAACATATGGGCATAGACACGGATACATACAGGATCAAGCTACGTCAGATCAAGGAAGGGCCACAGGAAACCCCAAGAGCCCTTTATTTCAGGGTAAAAGATATGGTAGAGAGATGGCTCAAGCATTAACTTCCTCCAAAGAGGAAATACTAGAGAAAATCTGTATGGAACAGTTTTTGCAGTCGTTACACCCACCCATACAGAGATGGGTTAGACAACATGCAGGCCGCATTCTGGACAGAGCGGTAGACATTGAATCGTCTTTTTACCGGGCCCAGAAACTACACAGGGGAAGAGATGAATCCTCATGGAAACCTCCGGGTGGAGCGCCAACGAGACCCACCAAAATGCACCCTACTCCCCGGAAACGGTGACCTTGGTTCCACGACCTGTACATACACCCCAGCGACCAACCCCTGCATTGGGCCCCCAGTTCTTCCACTGTGGTGCTTTCGGTCACATCGCCCGCTCCTGCCCACAAAAAGAAGAACCCATGGAGGTCGGGTATGCCCGAACCCTTTACTGTAATCTGGAGGGAGAAGAATCACCCTTCCACCGAAGAGTACCTGGTTAATGGAGACCCAAGGAACGCCTTGGTTGACACGGAATGCTTACAAAGCGTCATGCGACCCCAAGAGATCCCAGGGGGGGTTCCTCAGACAACAGGGGTTGTGCACATCCAGTGTGTTCATGGAGACAGCAAACCGTACCCCATAACCAACGTAACTGTCCAACATAAAACCTCCAACCCTCCGGTCCCTCTGAGGTTAGGACTGATCCCAAAATTGCCTGAGCCTCTGGTCCTAGGTAAAGATTACCCACATATTGACGAGCTCCTCCATGAGTCATGGAGGGAGGGTACTGAATGGAGGGAAACTGCCCCTTTTTCCCAAGAAAGCAGAGAAGGAAAGAAAAGAAACATTGGACCTCATACATCCTAACCAACACGGGCCATGAACTATGGAATCATGATCAAAGTTTCCATTCAGCCCAATGAGAAGATCCTACCCTTCAAGAAGCATGGCGACAAGCTGCAAGTCAGGAAGACCCCCACCTCGTGGGTCTCCAATTTTTTATACAAAAAGGCTTGTATCGAAAGGGTGGGAAAACTCTGCCCAACCAGTTGTTAGTACCCCAATCCTTTAGGGAAAAGGTTCTATTCTTAGCACATAGTCATCTCTTAGGAGGGCACTTTTGGGCCGACAAAACTGAAAAAAGTCATCCTAGACAGATTCTATTGGCCAGGGATCTTCCAACAAATCCATAGATATTGTAGGGAGTGTTCAGTATGCCAGAAAAATAGCCTATATATTCCCCCTAGGGTTCCTCTAAGACCCATGCCTGTCATCGATGAACCTTTCTCTAGAGTGGGTATGGACATACTTGGTCCCCTCCTTCCATCCCGTAGTGGATATCGCTATGTGTTAGTCCTAGTAGACTACGCTATGAGATTTCCCGAAGCTGTAGCTCTCCGATACCCCAACACAACACAACACAAGTAGCTAAAGCTATGATCAACATCTTTTCACGAGTAGGTTTTCCGAAAGAGATTATCACAGGCCAAGGAACTCCCTTTACCTCGCGGTTAATGCGACAAGTATGCCAAGAGCTTAAGATCAAACAAATCCACACAGCAGCATACCACCCCCAAACAGATGGTTTGGTGGAACGGTACAATTCCACACTTAAGACCACCTTGAAGAAATTACTGAACCTAGAAGCAAGAAAATGGGAGGATATACTTCCCCTAGCTTTATTTGCCATTCGTTGTGGGCAACAGAAAAGCTTAGGTTACTCACCTTTCGAGTTCCTATATGGGAGACAGCCCAGGACTCTCCTGGATATGGCCAGAGAAGAATGGGAAGAAGAGAAAGACGACTCAAAACCGCTTCTAGAGTATGTCTCTAGTTTGCGTACCCACCTTAATCAAGTAAGGGAGATCGTTAAACACAATCTGGACAAAGCCCAGTTAACCCAGAAACAGCAATATGATAAAAAAAGCAAAGGCCCGTACCCTAATGGTGGGTGACATGGTTCTTATCATGATGCCTACCTCCAAACAGAAACTGTTAGGCCAGTGGCAAGGCCCATATAAAATCATAAAAGAGGTCACTCCGGTACAATACAAACTGGAGTTGGACCCACATAGAAAAAAACACCCAAATATACCATATCAATAGATTAAAACAATGGGAAGGCCAGTTACCTGTGTTAGTGGGGGCCTCCTCCTTATCTTTGGCAGAACAAAGCATTGACAAGAAACTGCCTGATTCACTACTACAGGAGTTAAAGGATACTTTACAGCCACTACAGGAGGTCTTCTCCTTGCTTTCAGGTAGAACGAAAGTGAGAGAGCATGAGATACATACCCTTCCTGGGTATCAAATTCCTGAGGCTAGAAGGGAAGCACTAGACCAAGAAGTCCAACAGATGTTAGCCTTGGGGGTCATTGAACCCTCCAAAACCGAGTGGTGCTCCCCGATAGTGATGATACCCAAACCAGATGGGTCAATCAGGTTCTGCATCGACTTCCGTAAAGTGAATAAAATCTCCCAGTTCGATGCATATCCCCTTCCTAGAGTAGATGAAATGATCGAAAGGCTAGAAAAGGCTCAATATGTCAGTACACTGGATCTGTGTAAGGGCTACTGGCAGGTACCATTACGAAAGCAAGATAGGGAGAAAACAGCTTTCTCCACCCACAAGGGTCTATACAAGTTTAGGGTATTACCCTTTGGATTACATGGAGTGCCAGCCACGTTCCAAAGGCTTATGAACATAATATTACAACCCTATACGGCTTTTGCAGCAGCCTACATAGACGATATAATCATCTATAGTATGTCTTGGTAAGAACACTTGCAACATTTAACACAAGTCATCCAGGCCCTGGGTAATAGTGGTTTGACCATCAATCCCGCCAAAAGCTGTTTGGCGGCCAAAACTGTAAAATACCTAGGGTATCTTCTGGGAGAGGGCTACATCAGACCACAGGAGGAAAAAGTCGCTGCCATCACTTAGATACCCTTTCCCAAGTCCAAAAAAGACCTTAGAGCCTTCTTGGGATTAGTAGGATATTGCAGACGCTTTATCCCATGTTTCTCACAAATAGCCTCTCCTGTAACCGACTTACTAAAAAAGGATGTCCACACTGTCAAACGCCTTCAAAGCCCTTCCTCGGAAGAAAAACAAGCTTTCCAGTCCCTGAAACTAGCCATTACGTCAAAACCGATCCTTCTGAGCCCTGATTATCCAAAAATATTCCTATTACAAACTGATGCCTCAGAGAATGGCCTTGGGGCTGTACTGTCACAGACCGACGATGAGAATTGCGAGTGGCCAATCATATACATCAGTCGCAAACTCTTCCTAAGGGAAACCAAATATGCGGTGATAGAGAAAGAAGCCTTAGCGATCAAATGGGCCATTGAGTCTCTTCGGTATTACCTAGAGGGTAGGGAGTTTCTCCTATACACAGATTATGCCCCATTAGAATGGCTGTCGCGAAACAGAGGACAGAACCCGAGAGTACTACGATGGTTCCTCACATTGCAGCCATACCATTTCACCGTCCTCCACAGGAAAGGAAAAGATAAAGCAAATGTAGACTAACAGTCCCGGTAGCCTTCGGAACACTTTATTGTACACAAGAAAGTTAGGGGAGGGGGATGTGAGAAACCATCGTGGACGTCTCCCAGAAACCCCAACTTACCTCCTACTCCTAGGCCATGGGGTCCGTACGTCCTGGATTCCGACGCCGACGATGAACCCTGGAAAGGGAAAACCAACATTAACGAAGGACTATTGTTCTCCACAGGGCAGAGAATCAGCAACCCTGTGGCTGGATCCACCCCTGGAGGACCACGTGAGCCGCAAGAGCCAATCCCTGACAAGAAGAGGAGGACAAAAGGAGTCAGGGACAGCATAGACGGGCAACAACCAGGAAGAGGCTGGGGGAAAGAAGGAAGACTCGAGAAAGGTTGCGGTAGACGACGAGGAGGAAGCCAAAAGAACGAAGACCGGTGACGAGCAGGAGTTGGTGAGAGTCGGAGCAGTACCCGAGGAGACTGTCGGTCCGGATGCTGCCAAGGACGATGCTGTTGCCGAAGATGACGAGGACAGCGAAGCCCCTGATGTGTGGTGGGACGAGTGGTGGTCCCCGGAGGAAGCGCAGGAGCCGCCCCAGTTGTGAGTGGGTGGTGGGTTACCAGCATGCCACACTACGCCAGCATCCTACCTCACAAGTACTCTCACATGAGTGGATGGTGGGTTACCAAGCACGCCATGCTATGCCAGGGCCCTACCCCAACAAATACTTGCAAAAGAGTCCTAACTGCACTTAAAGCGTGTGATGTTTATTTTGGTTTTTAGTCATTTGTTTTCAATAGCTGTGCCAAACACACCCCTCCCTATACGTGACAGAGCCTCAGTACGCCCATATAGAATAAAGTCTGCCAACAGAGGGGAACTGAAGGAAACGTTTCCTATAGAGGAGTGTGTACCATACCGCACCTTCTTTGTTCTCCTTGCCACCTTGGCCCCATTTACCCTCACCCGGGTGTGGTGGAAGGTTGAGAACACCAGTAGGAGAATACTTACTGGTTTTTTTTTTGTGTGTTGTTCTGCCCCGAATGCCTCCCGGGATCCCACCTTCCGGAAACTGCTCACCTGAGAAGAAACAGAAGAGAGGAAAACGTGAAGAGACACCCTTTTCCTTGTTTAAGCACAGATAAAGCACTCAACAACCTGTATACAACGGATGTTCTCTTGATTAATAAAACTTCACTATAAACCCCATACGGTCTCCTCGCTTCTGTTTCCACCCATCCCTCCGACAACTCTATAGTTTAAAATGTTTATTTTAACTAACATGCTCTATAATGCAGTACACGAGCCAATAGTAGCAGCAAAATGCATAAGAACAATATAATCAGCATTGTTACAATTTCATATAGCACAAAAGGGTAAACCATATTATAATGACAGTGGAACCAGGACTACAGCACCTTACCACCCTCCCCGTGCTAAGAGCTAGTTTATTATAATTATAGAAGACCTCTAGGCTTTGTCCAAGTTTAGATGCAAGAATTTACATCTCCGGACAAACAGCTCTTCTTCGTTGGAATGATTTTCTCCAAGTGCCTCTACACGCATACAATGCTATATTAAAAGCACTCGAGTTTCAGTAGTGCAGCTGTGGCCTATGTTATGTCTATGGGTGCGGGACTGACCCAAGTGAATCAACAGCATACATTGTTTGTTTACCTTGAACACGCTGTGCAGACGAGGAGGAGCACAGTGTGCAGCTAGATGTGTGAAAGGCAGACAGTTCTTATGTGAAAAGCGCAAGCAGAGTATTTACTTGAACAGAGCTATGTATTAACGCGTGCAAAAGTGGCAAAATGGCGGCCAAGCATCTACTAACTTACACTAACTTTAGCAATGCCTGTAGTTAACCTCATGTCCTCACTACACCCTCCCCTGGTCAGGCCATTGAACAGAGGTTTATGGAGAACACAGAGTTCAAGAAGTGTGAGCAAGAATCAAGAGCATCTATATAGATGTGACCTCAAATTTAGTCTAATACAGTCAATTTAAAAAATTTCACAAAAGCCCAAAAAAAAAATTATCTTGTAAAATGGTAATACGCACAAACCAACAAAAAAATATATCCGGCCGACGATGGGCTCCAGCCAAGTCAATCCATCAGAGTGTATGAGCAGTAAGTTGCAACAGGCTCCAAGAGGAAGTCATTGTTATCGTCAGAAAAAAGAGACGCCATCCAATTAAGTAAACAGAACGAACATATGTGTTCTTCAATTATGGGTGCCTCCAGCACCATCACAGGACAACTTGCGTGATACTCGATATAACTCCTTTGGAGGAAATCCTGTGCAGCTGCACAGATATCCCATTGTGCCAAAACTCCATGCGCAGCCACGCAACACTGGTACATTCTTGCTCATGGGACACCAAGGGACTCATTAGCAGATCAAAATCCGATGCAGGAGATACCATATTGGAGAGGCAAAGCTCCAATGCCCATTCAAATGAGCATTCCAAGCAGGTGAAGACTGGTTGCATGCAAGCCAGGCTGAGTGTGGCCAGGGGCAGAGTACCGTAGCATTCAAGCATACGGTTATGAAGCATCTGCAGCCGGTCTGGGCTGTGTAAGGCCACAGGAGGAGCAGCCATTGCGCAGCAGGCAAATCAACAGCAGAACCCCAGCAGCTAAGGCAAGTAACAGTGGCAACCCACCGAAGATGCTGGAAAAAATAGAATTAATAAATGCCGGTATCACACCAAATAGAGTTTGGAAAGAAGTCACAAGGCCAGAGCCCACAATTTTAAAAAAATGGGCCAAGCCTGTAGTATGAGAGGCATTGAAAATGGTATGAATTAACGCACCGAAGAGCAGTGGGAGGTCAGTATTAAGAAGGGCCTGCACCTCTGCCTGGGTGTTAGCTACATGAAGGACGAATGTTTTACGGGCAGATGTGAGCGAAACGTCTTTCTGGGATCTTTTTGGGATAATAGTGCTCTTATTCTGCTCAATTTATTGAAGTCTGCCTTTAAGGTCGGAATGGAAGGCCAAATCGAGTTATCGAGCCTCCCGTTTAGGGGTGGAAAAAGAAATGTTTTAAGGCAAACCACACGTTGTGAGACTGTCACAATGTAGGGGATGCCGGCAAGCATGCCACAGCATTCCTCATTATTTAAAAGCAGATAACTACCGTTTGCAAGCAGAGTGAAAGTAGGTGTAATAGCTAGCACTGGAATACCCTTCAGAGCACATGCAAGATTTGGGGCCGTAAGGTTACATGCTCCATGCAACTGGATATTTTTGCAAACAAGAGAATGACCTATGGTCAAATCGCATGATTCCCAGTAAGGTAAACCACTTTGTCATGCCGCAGGCATCTCTATGTGAATGGTAAAGACCACACCTCATGAAGGAAAGCACTGCCTAAGGGTTCATAGCGGCCTAGTGGGTAATGCTTCATGCAGGAGCTAAATTTAAACAATGAAAATGGCAAGGTTATTACCCCATGGATGAGCCAGACAGCAGAGTCTGTTTCGGCCACAGAGAATGGTAAAGGATCTAACTTTTCAATATGTAAAAGAGTGTATGTGGCATCTTTTATGGACATAAATTGCTGTTTGTCTGGTAAGTTAAAAGGCAAAAATAAAGATGACGCGTTCAAATAATCCCAAAGAACTTCCCCTATCTTCAAAGTTTGTAAAGTCCATGCAAACTGCATAACTGAGCGCAATTGATTTTGACCATGATACAAAACAGACACATCATCCTGTACAATATCAACAACAGATGAAACAATATTATCCAAGGTGTAAATGCAGGAAGAAAGTATCTTAATACTATTATCAACAACTGCAAGTACCTTTTCTAGATTAGCCTGGTCTATTGCCCTTAAACGTGAAACAGCTTCAATTTGAGACAGATTCCAGATTTCATTGTAAGCTGCGTAAATAAATCTTTTAGATCTTGGACCAGCAGGCCCTTTTATGAAATCTGTCAAATCAATGTCACCTGATAAAAACGACAAATGTTGTTTTACCGATGATAGTGTTGAATGTTGTAACCAATTTTGACATACCTTTCCCACTGAATAGGTGGTAACCGAATGGAAGTTAGAAAAATGTGGATCAGGCCTATCCTGTGTGTAGCCAGGGGCCTTGTCATGGAAACGGAGTTGGCAAGCATCCGAACTGGTCTGCCAAACCAACCAACCTAGGGGGTCTAGACTAGAAATATTAAAGGTATCATTTGTAAACCATGATTGCAAGTCTACTATGGAATAATTGGTATGATTGCTCCAGTTCTGATATGTAGCCAGAGCGGGAATGGTAGGGGCATTCATTTGCTTCGAAGTAGCCAATCCAAAACAAGTACTCTGATATACCGAATCATTTAAAAATAAAATTTGAGTTGGGATGAGGTATGCGCGATGTAAAGCTTCTGTGCCCCTCACTTGCCAGGATCTAGAAACCCAAATAGATTTAAGATCTACTGTGGACTTCCACAGATCATAGCCACCCACCAACAATTTATTAATAAAGGATTTGGAATACAATCATTTAGTGTGGGTGAGCATCACCTTAGGATTGGACGAAGCATTTAATCTAAAATAGAATGCATCCGGTTTTGACTTATTAAAATCTGTAAAATATGTAAATATTTTCAAAAGCGTTTTTGAGCTGCCATCCAATGGAGTCGAGCAATGTTCTCACTGTGTGTAATTAAAAACATTTCTAATTGTATTAGCTTTATGCAGATAATGATGTCCATAATGCTGGTAGCAAAACAAATCAGCATAATTTGCACTATTCAAATACAAATCTTCAGCATCAAATGCAGCATAATACCGCAAATCAGAAAACAAAGATTGTATGGCCTGTACGTCCCAATCATCAGACCGTATGTTGTGTTTCACTACATCCCCCATTGACATACATAGTACATTTGGTACATTAATTATCTCTGTGGGGCCATGAATTTGGAACTTCACTGCATCCCAAACTATTCCATCCGCAACTGGCCAGGTGGAGATGTTGACAAAAGTCTGGTCTCTTTTCATGATGTGAGAAGAAGTGTGCAGAGCCAAAGTTCCATCAACCAGTTTTACAGCAGAGTGTTCAGATGGGTAATGACCATTGATCAGAAGGAAAAGAAATGTCACAAATCCAATTGACATGAACAGAAAAATGGCGATGAGCACCAACCAGATGTATGTCCAAGGAGTAACCAAATAAGTATGTTTAAACCAGGTGACAAAAATAGAGAATTTAGTAGGGACTAATGATGATGAGGAGTTTGAGTCAAAAGAAAAACGTGACTGGTTAAGGTTATCCAGTTGCAAACCAGGCAATGACTCGGTAGCAGGATAAGCATTTTCAGTTTCTTCATTAGGACTGGAAGCAGGAGGGTTTAGCAAGGGATTAGTAACAGAGTCCATCTCTATGGCAGTGTCACGCTGTGTCTTGTCAGAAGCGCCCAACACCGGATTCCTGGATATTGCTGGACAAGAAGTCGCTGGTGTTATACTATTCAGGATCGGCCAGATGTTGTAGCTCGACATTGTCCACTGAGATGTATCTGTTTTCTTTGCGACCAGGAAGTGGTGGTAAAATGACTGTAAGAGTTCTCTTCACGCTAAGCACTGGGACAGGTGCACGATAAGAGGGGCCAAACTCTTTTTTGTTCTCCACCTTCTTCCGGACCAGGTCTCCGACTTTGGGTAGCCAGCCGACTACCGGAATCTGCAGTGCTGCATTAGTGGCAGAGGGTAAATGTTCCTTTGCAAGACTGTCTCGGGTCTCTTGTAGGCTCTGTAATATAGTAGAATGATTATCTACATCAAAGGATGCGGCTGCCGCCACCATGTCTAGACCATCAAGGTCTGGCACAAGCATTTTCATGCCAAAGAGCATTTCGTATGGGGTCCGTCCACCCAGAAATCTTCTAGGGAGATTATTAAGTGCACGTTGTATGTTATACAAATGGGCAAACCAGTTCCTGCCAGTACCTATGACTCTAGCTGTCAAGCATTGCTTTAAGTCACGGTTCATTCGCTCCTCAGGCCTGTATGGAGAAGAAAATTTGACCTGCACCCCCAAAGACCTCATGACATCCTTGTACACCTTAGAGGCGAACGTGGGACCCTGGTCCGAATGGAAGGTGCCACATGCAAAAATTCCCACAAAGACACACAAATCCCTGATGACAGTTTGTGCATCAGCACTCCGTTGTGGCCACACCCAAAGAAAACGTTTGCACGAATGAACTGCAACTAATATGAATTTATAGGCAGTATCTGAACAAAACGGACCGCAGTGATCCAGATAAACACATCCAAAAGGTCTATTAGAAATGCACAGCTGCGTTTGTAGTGGCCGGGTTACCGTAGAGGGTTTAATCTGCTGACAAATGTCACAAGAAAGCACATAATTATGGGTTTGTTTATATAAACTGCACCACCAGTAACACCGCTGAGATGCCAGCGTGCGCCGAAGCCATGCCTTCGTGTGCAGTTGTTATCAAAGAAGGTCTGCGGGCTGCGTTGGGAATCAACCTGTCACCAACATCATGAATTCTCACATAAGGAACCTTATTGGGACTTAAATGATAAGAGAATTTTGAAGGGAAACCCTGCGGGTAATTCCCACCCTTCTCTGTAGCAGCTATTGCTGCCAAGATGTCATTTTCAATCTTATTCATGGATCTTGTAACTGCTGCAACCAAACATGTGGCTACTGCTGATTTAGCTGCTTCATCAGCTAAACTATTGCCTACCGCGTGTACTCCTAGGCACCGATGGCCAAGAGTATGAATCACATGTGTGAGAGGCAGACGTTCTTTAAGATCTGCGACTCAAACCCAAAGCATCTTATGCTTAATTGCGCTGCCTTTAAAATCACGATAGTCATTTTGAGACCAAAAGAATAAGTTGTCATTGAAAGACTGAACACAGTAGTAAGAATCACTTACAATTAAAGTGGTCACATTCGGATCTGCAAACTCCAGTGCAAGCACCAGAGCGCGCAGCTCTCCTAATTGGGCGGTACAGTCACCTAGTGCCTGTGTGTGAATAACACTGGACTTGAACTCTCCATTCACTATGGTACCAGCCACAATAGCGCATGCTGCTGAATAATGCTTTGACCCGGTCGCCGGTTGCGCCGATCCGTCGGTGTAAATAATACAATGGTACACCTCTAACGGACACATTGACAGTGGAGGAGGATGAATAAATTCATACTGTAAGAACTCCTGTGTTTGCAGTGAGGAGTCAAAGATAAAGGTGACATCCCGAGATGTCAACAAAGTAGCCCATTGTATCCAACGCGGATGCAAAGCCTTTGAATTTGGTACACTTGCTTTCGTCACTACTTCTAGAGCAGGATATGGTGTCACAACCAAAATGCGTTTCCCCTGCACCAGTGCGCGTTCCTTCAGGATCGCCATCTGGACAGCTGTCAAGACTTTTTCAACAGTGGAAAACCGCAGTTCTGCCGAAGTGTACAAATGTGACTTGTAAGCAATAGGTACTGTGTCACCTTCATTAAATGTCAAGTAAGTGAAACCCACTGCGCCTGGCACGATACGTATCACCAGGTTTGTGTGGTTATCACGTGTCAACAAGTATTTAGATTCAAGAAGATCAGACTGCAAAGATTTCGGGATAGCTGAATGTTCTGTAAGCCAGTAGGCTTTAGAAAATTTAGGTTATATCAAAGCATAAAATGGCTTGATACGCTTGACATATTCGGGAATGTAAGTTCGACCGAAATGTAAAAATCCCAGCAAAGATTGTAGTTTTTTCAGGGTTGTAGGAGGTCGCAAACGTGTGCATTTCTTCAAGAAGTGGGGCGCCAAGCCCCTACCTTCATTATAGAGCTCGTAGCCCAAGAACAACACGGTGTACTGTGCGATTTTGCAGAGTTAAATTTGTAACCGTAGTCCGCAAAGAAAACTATGATGCGTTCCACGCGACAAAGATGCAGCCATAATTCGTCGTCCATGAGATAAATATCATCAACGTACGAGTACCTATCAGGGTCTATGCCGTCCAACAAAGAGGCGACACGGGCAGCGAATACACCCGAGCTGTTTTTATAGCCCTTGGCCAAACAAGGGAAACAATTTTGTTTTCCGCCGGCGGTAAAAGAGGTCCATTGACTGCTTTCAGGGGACAGATTGTGACTGAAAAAGCCGTTGGAAATAATATCAAGCGTAGTTTTATATCTTTTACGAACAAGACTATCTAATAGAGCAGAACTATGGGTATTCTGAACCGCAAAGGTGCAACAATGAGAGTTCAAATGCCTGTAATCCAAAACTAAGTGGTACGACCCATCGGGTTTGGTTACAGTAAAAAGAGGGTTATTCATCCGTGACACACATGTCTCAATCCCTCCTAGATACTCTAATTGATATAGAAGCTCAGAAACGGGAGCTTTTGCTTCCCGCCAGAGGGGATACTGGGGTTGTGGCTGTGGCATAGACCGCAATGGTATCTCATGCGCAGGAGAATCCTTATCCCAGCCCACCTGAGCACGGTACAGTGCTGGTGCAAGCACCAAAGCCCACTCTCCTGCAAAGCCTGTGCTTGCTCCTTGGCGACGTTATGTGAAAAACTTGGGAGTATAACCTCCTCTCCCCACGGATCTGCCCGAACAAAAGACGGGGGCCAATCTGCCTCTACCAACAAAATGTCATAAGAAGAAGTCAGATTTTCCCCAAAAATCCCTTTAATTACACGCTGTATATTGCCTTCAATCCCAAGAACTATATCATATAATCTGTCAGAGGGAGCCACTCGGGTGCCAGCCGTTTCAACTGTGATGAACGTTTCAGTTGCTGTCGCCTCCAGAAATGGACGCAGTGCTTACCGCACTATGGTAACCTCCGCTGCGCTGTCTAGCAGTGTTACTGTCCATGTTAGGTTCCGGAGCTGGGTCCTTACCGTCTGTGGCATATCTCGCTGATAAAAGCAGCAACTTTCTTTTTCTGAAACTGTGGGTGCTGACGAGGAAAATAGTCTTGTTTCCCCTTTCTGTCAGTCTGACGAGGTTGCTCACATCCTTGCGGGGCACCTCGACCTCTGCCGCACTCCTGTCATTCCCCGCCACCGGCCTGTGAGCCTGATGGATTCCTGTGAAGCACGAGGAGAATGCTGATCAGGAACCTGAAACCTGTCAGGAGACCTAATTCTCGCGCGGTCGCACAAATCATAAGTGCACTCAGAAGACTTGGGTACCAGTGATGCTGTACGCGACCATTGTTTCTGCTGTTGCTTCCCCTGCTTTTTATTTTTCCAATTCTTTTTAGGAAAGATAGGACGGTCGTCTTTAGTAGACTGCGCCGTCTGTGTTTGCTGTTGTGCTGGTATTCTAGCAAAAGGCTTAACACCCACACTATTGCATCCAATGGTCTTATAAGCATCTACAATAATTTTGGGTAATTTGCGGGGCTTATCGTCCTCTGCGACAAGGCGCTAAGCATTAGACACTTGAAAGTTAACTGAATCTTCCTTGACGTTAGCAAGGATTAGGTCAGCAACTACGTCGAACACTCCAACCAACCTCATCCCCAACTCCACAGCCGCCTCCAGTCCGTGCTCATCTTGAACACGCTTAATCATGGAGGGGAGCACAATCATAGAAGGTGTGCCAAAACACTTCACATACACCGCCGCAAACACTTTACACCAATTTTCACCATCGGTTACTTCGGGTATTAAGTCTTTCTGCAAACTAATTATTAAAATCCTGTGTTTTTCCACAGGAGTGGTATTTGGAAATACCGCTTCTAGCTGGTCAAATTTCTCAGCAAGTCAGTAGGGTAAATCATCCTTATTCTGTGGATGCTTGCCCATAACCAAGTTAACCATGACGGGACTAATAGTCAGTCCGCAAGGTCCAGCTGGTTGCACCGCAACCCCAGGTGTTCCCACCTGTAGATTGCATGAGATGTATTGTACTAGAGCCCTATGCACCTCGATTAAGGAGGTGTGCAAGACATGCAGGTCGTCTACTGGGACTGCTAGATAACGTGGATGTGGTGTGTACCTGGCCAAAACTGGCCAAGTGGCCCCTGGAATTGATAGAAGGCCTAAACGGACCGAAGTCACTGAATGGGGTAGGGCACCATCAAACCAAATACGGAGTTGCCATGCCGAAATCAGAACTGCCAGAGTTCTATAAGGCCGATATACATTAGGTGTTGCAGTGTGAGTGTACACATGGAACAACTTATCATCTCCATTCACTGCAGGAAAGGTTACCCAAGAATAAAACACCTCAAAGTGGAAAGCTGGATCATCTCCAACCACATAAATAAGTGCGAAACCCGCGTCAGGCACTCCATATGCGTTCAATTGATGACAGAGCGGAACTCGGCTATGTGCCGCAATATTGACATCAGCCATAAGGACTAAGAAAGAATAACAACTTAATGTGTGGCAGCGCAATACGGTAGTAATTCAAAAGAATAAAAAAACATTTAAATGTATCAAGCTTGAAAAAACCTATAAAAGCATCAATATAGGTAGGTTATGCCGTCGCAGCTGTTTCCGGAAAACAGAAGCGAGGGTATCGTGGACAAGTGCAAGTACTACTAAAGTGCCTCGTAAATAAGTACCAGACCAAACGTTAGGTGCACCATGTTGCAGGGATTCTGCACATACACAGAACTATGTGCAGGAAACCAGGACCTCGGTGTGTAGTGGTGTACCAAAAAACCCACCTCGGTGCCCAGAACCCCAATCTGACTAGCTATAGTGTCTCATTCGTTCTTCGTACTACAGCGAAGCTACCAATGATTAGACATCCTAGAACATGTCACTCCGATCCTCTCAGGAATCGTGGGAACAAGAACACTCTTTCGTTCAAACACTCATACTTGTCCACAACGTAAGTATACAGAGACACTGTATAGTTTAAAATGTTAATTTTAACTAACGTGCTCTATAATGCAGTATACGAGGCAATACTAGCGGCAAAATGCATAAGAACAATATAATCAGCATTGTTACAATTCCATATAGCACAAAAGGGGAATCCATATTATAATGAGAGTGGAAACAAGACTACAGCGCCTTACCACCCTTCCCGTGCTAAGAGCTAGTTTGTTATAATTATAGAAGACCTCTAGGCTTTGTCAGGGGGACCCCATGCTTCCAAGTTTAGATGCAAGGATTTACATCTCTGGGCAAACAGCTCTTCTTCGTTGGAATGATTTTCTCCAAGTGCCTCTACACGCATACAATGTCATATTAAAAGAACTCGAGTTTCAGTAGTGCAGCTGTGGTCTATGTTATGTCTATGGGCGCGGGACTGACCAAAGTGAATCAATAGCATACATTGTTTTTTTACCTTGAACACGCTGTGCAGACGAGGAGCACAGTGTACAGCTAGATGTGTGAAAGGCAGACAGTTCTCATGTGAAAAAGCGCAAGCAGAGTATTTACGAGAACAGAGCCATGTAGTAACGCGTGCAAAAGCGGCAAAATGGCGGCCAAGCATCTACTAACTTACGCTAACTTTAGCAATGCCTGCAGTTAACCCCATGTCCTCACTACCGTAGAGGTGCGGTTTCTTGGCTTTTGTAGTGAGTGTTGAGACATTGAACTTTGTCTAGATTAGTTTGTAGTGAACTAGTCGAGTACATGTGCTGTGAGTGTGTTACTCTGGTTGTGGATGGGGTAGGGTGGGTGCTGGTGTATGTAAAATTGGGCAGCATTTCTGGCCCTAGTCCCAAACAGTCTTGAAAAGGCTCAAACAGGCACTGCCCTTGTCCTTTCTGCCCTTAGACTCGACGCCAGGGCTGAGATGCCCTGAATCCTGGCCTTAAATAGCCCTAGTAATCAGGTGACCCCTTTGGACAATGGGAACCCTAGCCCTAACCAATTACAACACTAGCCCTAGGCCCTAAGACCAATAGGACACCAGCCTCTTACAATCAATCACAGCCCTAGTCCCAGCAGCCAATCAGAAACAAAAACCTATGCCCTACAACCAATTAAGGCCCTAGCCCCAGCCCTAGTCCCAGCAGCCAAACCGTCGTGGAACCCTAAATCCTACGTCCAATAAAAACTCCAGCCCCAGCCCTAGTCTCAGCCCTATTCCCAACACACGTCCCAGCTGCCAATCATGCAGAGAACCCTAAGACCTATGACTAATAGATACCCTAAACCCAGGAACCAATCAGAAACCCTAAACCTATCCACAAATCAGATCACTAACCCTAAGCCCTACGTCCAATAGATTCACTGACCCAGGAACCAATCAGAGCCCTCAAATACTCAACCCATGAGAACACTAACCCTATTCCAATAGAAACACCACATACAGCTACCAATCAGTGCACACATATAGCATCCAATAGCAGCCTATATAATGTGCCTGTGCCTTCAGGTATTATTTGCTGGACAGGGGGCTGAACGCTGCTCCTCAATTCAGAATCTCCGAGGAGACAGACAGGCTCATTCCACACTCTAGAGTTCTGTAGGTAACAGCCTAAAAACTTTGCCCTCTAACAATACTGATTTTCCAACACTACGAGGGTAAATCGGTAGTCACGGGCAATTTGCAAATGCAACAGATTTTGGACTGCAAAGTCTACAATGCAACAGGTAAAATGAGACAGTCATGAGCAAGTAAAACTTTAAGTCACAGGTAGAGGAAAATCGCATTTAAATTTCAGGAAAGAGGCAGAACAAAGTCTGCCTTCTTACCACCTCCTGGTCCTTAGTTCACTGCAGTCTTGGGCACAGGTAAACTGCAGCTCACAAAATTGAGGTGAATGTTTTGGGGTTCACTCAGCAAATCCTTAAGGGGCCTGGGCAGGTGTGAGAGGAGGGTTCAGGGTTGCCTGGAAGCTACGGAGCCAATCAGCAAGCTCAGGCTGCTGGGCAAGGGGCTGGAAGCTGCTCCTCAATTCAGAATCTTCTAAGAGACAGACAGTTTTAATCCACACTCTGGAGTTCTGCAAGTAAGGGCCTAACATATTTGCCCTCTAACAGTACTGCTTTTCTAACACTTAAACAACTCACTCCTGTAGCCAAAAAAACAAGTGTTACAATCCCTTTCTAAGCAATGCTTAAACAACTAACAGCAGATTACCGCAGTCTCAGAGCACCCTCTGTTCTATCTCTGATGTATAATATCTCTGTGTCTAAGGGGAAACGGGGGGTTTAATCTGGTTTCACTCACTTGCTAAGACAAAATGGGAGCTGGGGTTGGATTGCTTAACACACAGGTCTGAGCACAAATCAAGGGAGAAACTAGGAGGGAAAATCAGGTAGTCACGGGCAATTTGCAAAAACAACAGAGTTTGGACTGCAAAGCTTACAATCTAACAGGTAAAATGACAACTGTTCTCAGCTGTCTGTAGCCAAGACCTAATGTGGGCAAAAATATTTAAAAGTCAAAATATTTGTCATTAATGTCTGATAATGAAGCTCGTGAGACCTTTATGGCAAAATGTGTACAATCACCCATGTAGTCCCACTTGACTATGCGGTCGTTCGACAACAAATATTCAAATTACAAAATAGCTAATTTAAATGTAAGCATATTCGTAACTTATAAGGGTTTAGCTGATTCACAAACGTTTTCCAATCTATGTGTGCCTAAATTCTGCATGTTGTGGATTACATGCATATATCATGGTAAGTTGTTTTGCCAGCATTTGTGTCCTGGGAATGGCATTGAGCACAGTCACTGTAGCCAGATGGTGGTGTGTTTAATTGGAGAAGATCTGTCTGACCAATATATTGATTTGTAAAGTCTGGTTTTGAAGAATGTGGTGAATAGGATGCATAATATACTGTCAGGGATTATTGTGCTCCATTCTGTGTATGAATGTGTGTGTGTATGTTTAAGGATTTGCCATTAATTTAATTTATCTGGGTTGTGTAATTATCCATTGCTTTGCCTGGCGAGACTGTTTATTAAGAATCATCATTAACAAATTATAGATGCTCGATGTTTGTGTGGGTGTGGTGTGTTTAAGCTACATGATTCAGAGAGGGTCTGAATGATATGTAGGTGAGCAAATGTCAATGTGCTGTTGAGGTGGCAACACTTAACCAACTATATATCTTTAGTGCCATATCATGCACACGATGATGCCAAGAGCCAGGATTTTGTCTGATATGTTCTGTTGATGTAGGGTGAAGTATAAGTATATTTGATTTTGATCTGTATGATTGTAAGAGATGCAGATGTGCAGTTTGGATAGATACAGTATGCCAATTCATATTGTGTTGTATGATTGTTGGTTCAAAAGTGTTGTGACTAATGTGATGTCTAAAGGGTGGTTAATATGGTTGGAAGTTAAGACAGTGTCTTCTCTTGGGAAATTTTGTGGCATTTCTAGGTGGCTGATACTGTTTGTAAAATCACAACAGTTCCCAATAAGGCTTATCTGGACATGTCACATTGTCTGTCTTGCATGTTCTTTTGAAAGTGGAATTTTATAGTGGAAACAATTGAAGTCTTACAATCAATGCATACATTACATAGCAGGCATGTAATCAAGAGAGCACATCAAACAAGCAAGTCTGCACACCAACAAGTCCTCAAACCCAGGAAAAGGCAGACATGTTAGGCTGGTGCTAGTGTTCCACAACATGCATTTCTGTGGCATTTATATACATTGTTGACTCACTGCTTTATTTAGAATTTGTCCGACAGGCCACTTTCCCTTCACCATGGTGGAACATTTTTATCCGTCAGAGAATGACTGTCCTCAGTATTTACGGCTTCATAACAATGTGTTCCAATCACCAATGCAAAGCCAGGTCTATTGGCAGTGCTTCTTTCCTCTGACAGCTGTTTAGCCTCCCACTAGATGTCCACTTTAATGGTATGATGGACAAGCCACTATGACAGACAAAGCCAATGGCAGAAAGCAAGATATATACTATGCTGTGTTATGGGTATTTGTAAAGCACACTATCACCCAAGAGGATATCCTGGTGCTGAGCAGGTGTGTGTGCCTGGCCCTTCCTAGGGTAGGCTGGTTAATAGAAAAGCCAGGTTTCAGTTTCCTGCAGAATTCAAGAAGAGAGTCAAAGACTCTGATGTGGAAAAGCAGGTTGTTCTATGCTTTAGTAGAGATGTAAGAGAATGCAAATCTTCCTGATCTGGTTCTGTGTATCTATGGGATGTATGCAAGTATGAGTTCTGCAGAAAGTAAATGTCTGAGTGGTTGGTGGAGGGCAATGTGACTGTTAAGGAAGGTGGCGTCTGAGTTGTGTAGTGCCTTGAATGTGTGTGCGAGCAGGATGAAATGAGCTTGTCTGTATATCGGGAGCCAGTGTAGTTCCCGGAGGTGTGGTGTGATGGGATTTCTGTATGGGAGGTTGAGGATGAGTCTGGCTGCTGAGTTCTGGTTGTTTGTAGTCTTCTAATGAGCTTCTTGGTAATTAATGCATAGTGGTAGTTTCCCATAGTCCAACTTGCTGGTGACTAGGGCATGAGTGCCAGTTTTTCTAGTGTTGCTCGGGAGCCATTTGGAGATCTTCATCAGCATAGCATCACCAGGGTGTGGTAGTAGGATGTAGTGATGGTGTTGACTTGTGCAGTCATGGCAGTTACCCATGAGGAGGCTCTCATTGAAGGTCACAATTTCTGCCTTGTCAGTGTTTAGCTTGAGATAGATGGTTTTCATCCAGTTAGCAACTTTGCTCATGCAGGTGCATGTTGGTGGTGAACTTTTTTCTTGTGTAGGGCGTCTTATCCAAGAGGGAGAGTGAGAGTTGTGTGTTGTCTGCACAGGAGAGAATATTGATGTCATGTGCACGGATAAAGTTGGCCAGAGGGATCACGTCTGCAATGAAGAGGATGGGAGGCTGAGAGATGAACCTTGAGGCACTCCACCTATGAGTTTGTAGGCTTCTTAGAAGTAAGATTCCAGGCTGACAGTTTGTGTTCTATCTGTTAAGAAGGAGCAGATCCAGAGAAGAGAAGGTTCTTGGATGCACATTTTTTGCAGGTGCCTGATGAGGATGGGGTGTGAGATCATGTCAAATGCTGCAGAGTGGCCCATGAGAATGATGGCTGCCGTATCTCCTCTATCAGGTATCAGGTGGATGTCATCTGTGGTGGTGATGAGTGCTGTTTCTACACTATGGTTGGGCCTGAATACAGACTGCTGTTGGTCAAAGTCATTGCAACTTAAAGGCAAAAATTATCAAAACACACCTGATTTAGATCTGCCAATTCCAAACATCTGCTGCATCTCCCACAAAGCAGGCTCCACAAACAAACCAAACCAATTACCACTCACAACACAGACTTGTGTTGTTCTACAATTGAAGCCTTCACATTTCTGAGAATGAGCTGACTGTAATATTGGATTAAACTGTGAGGGTCGAACCACAGTTGTTTGGAGTTCAGTTGCAGAGCATAACCATGAATCACTGGAGGGTAATATGGGACGGAATAGTGGTTAGGCTTAATGTTGTGTCAAATATGCAACACTCATATGATGACAGCTGCAAAAGGTGGAATGACTTGTGGGCAAGAGTCAATTTTCACTCTGCTTAGTCCAACCAACATGCCATGGAGATAAGGTATTGGTCTCTATCAATGGAAAGAGAAATTGTTGCCAGTACTCCAGACTGAAGACATCATGGGCATTGAAAGCCAAGTGAACAGTGCTAAGTACTTGAAAATTTCTTTAGCTTTGGTGGGCTATAGATTCACCAGGTTTTTAAAATTTTAAGAATAACATTAAAGCAACAAATAGTTTCTTTTATGCATGCTTATTGTGGCCACAGAAGACAGTATTTCTAGGATTGCATTCTCTCAGTCCTCACTTCAACCATTAACACAAAATACAAATATATAAGGTTTTGTGTAAAAAAAATATATCCTTGTCTTTATGAACACAAGTCCTCATTTCAATCCTATCACACTGGGTAAAAAAGCTCTATTATGGCATACGACCCTGAAATTATGAAACACCTGCACAATTGCGAGGCTGATAAACTATTGTTTTTACTGGTGAGTCTCCCACTGGCTCAGCTGGTGAAAACTGAATACGGATAGTTTGTTGCATTCTGTGCCTTTGATAAAGGTAAGGCATACAGTTTTTAATTTTGTATTTGTGTTTCAAATATATAAACATTCTTTTATGGACTAGTAGTAAAAGACTGTTCGATACAAACATGAAAAATTACAAATAATACACACATACTGAGTATACACTCCAAGTGTGTCTGGGACTTGTCTAGGTATCATTTCGCACATTTTAAAATAATTTCATATTTTCAAGCTTAGTTTACGAGAAAAAGGTCTTAATGTCCCACAATGCACATGGTGGCTAGTCAAAAAACCAAATTTGCCTTTTGACGGCCTGCTATGGTAATGCCTAACATGTGACCACTATGATATTCTGGCAACCAGATATACAATTCTAGATGTTTTTCTCCCACTAAATTAGTTGAGTTAGTACATTCTTTAATCAGGGTGATTAATGGATCTGGTGTCAAACTTTAAATTACACAAAGATTCTCAAGCCATACAAATGTATCCATAAACTTCTGTTCCTATGTGTGTTCATGTAATAATTTCTATAATCATAATAGTGAAATATAAAAACCATAATGCTGTTCGATATATCACTTAAAACCAGGAGCGGAATTCACTTAGAAATTTAATTGGCGGGAGTTTGTTTACGTAATTCATACCTAAAATATCAATAGTAATAATGAACAGTACCAACTTTTCTTCTCCAAAATAGATATCTTAAATAGCTCAAATAATTTCTTTATTAATTTAAAAAGTAACATTTTATTCCATATTACACCATTTACTATGTCACATGTGGTGGCTCCTACATATTTTTTGAATCTTAAAAATAAAAATATCTTATGCTACAGTTTCTGTATTTATCTTATCAACATAAACCACTATTAAGGCAAAACCCAACATATTGTCAGATAATGTACTAAGCAAGTTTATGGCCATGCATTATTTTATTTTAAATAAACTATTCCTAAACACTCACCTTAGAATCTATATCTACACCCACTCGATTCATCAACATTCTACTTATGCATGTCATATTATTGTGCATAATATCCACAAGCACATAGGAGATTCATCCAGCTACAACATCCCAGCTTCAAATGTGCTAAAAATGTATATTAATTGTCTTAATCTTAAAAATATGAAGATGGATTTTTGTTTTCTCCACTACCAATGTTATGGATGTAATAAATTCATTCAAAAGGTTCATAATAAAGGATTCCCAATAAAGTTGTACACCTATATTAAAGAGTATGGCTTGGCATTCACAATTGAACATGAGAACTCTGTTCTCCAATATAAGTTTAAGTGACTAAATAAGCTCCCCCAAAAAATTATATAAAAATATATTTTTAAAACCTGATAGTTGAAAAATCGTATTTATGTAGTAAAGATATACTTTTTAAATAATTCAAATGGAAAACATATATATATATATATATATATATACACATATACATACATATATATTTTTTACATATATAGATAGATAGATAGATAGATAGATAGATAGATAGATAGATAGATAGATAGATAGATAGATAATATTGAAAAAGATTAGTAAAAATCAGTTAGTTAAAAAATATGCATCCTGTAATCCTTTTTTAGGTTGAGCATTCGAGACCTATTGTATATACTGTAGTATATACTTATATGTGCATGTACTTTGTGGGCTCTGAAGATCAGCCCTAGGACTTGTCTGCTTTCTGCTGTGGGACTTTCTTTTTTAAATTTTTCTGACAACTGCCTCTATTTAACTTTCTTGATAGAAAACGGCCAGCAGAGGTCAGTAAAATACCAGAATAACTTTAGCATTCTCTAGATTCCACGAGCACCCGTAGACAATAATATTTTTTTCAAATCTTGTATTTTCAGTCATATGACCACCAAAGGCCCTGATTGTATATTAAAATATTAAAAATATTAAAAACAGAGCTTTGGACTATACCATTTCCCACTGAAAGGCAATATTTCTCTCCATGTGTTCCCATACCTAGCGTGTCACGCAATTTGGTGCCTACTATCCCTCCATGTTAAAGAACAGTAGATGTTTCAGCACCCAGGCCAATGTGCTGCAAAGCTAAATACATATAAGGTCCCAAAGGTAGAGAGCAATAGCCCTGCTGCCACATCAGACATCCAATATATTATACCAGAACCGTCTGGTTTGTCTGGCCTGCCCACAATTACTTTAAACAGGTTTGATCAACACGACTACAGCCCGTAGTGTCCTGTCTTCTACTCCAACCACCATCATCGGGCCAGTGCCATCCACCTGTGCCAGGACCACCACCATCTATACTGTATATGAATGAAATTACCATTGGTTGAAGGCGTGTTGTATCAAATCATGTACGACTTCACTGCTGTCTTCAGTCCCTTTCATCATGCTGTTATCCTCCATCACCCCGTGGTAGGGGCTGGGAATCCTCATCAATGATGAGTGGAATGTTCTGCAGCGGCCCTTGCAGGTAAGAGTGGTGGGGCAGTGGGTACAGGTCGGGGGGTATTCGACAGACGACAATGAGGGAAAATAAATTATTTAATTTTCCCTCATGGTTGTCTGTCGAATCCCCCCCAACCCGGCCCTACCGTCCCACCACTCTTACCTGCACAGGCGCAGCTGGGTATGTTTCTCTGTAGTGTAATTCTGTGCAGCTTACAGCAGACCACAATTGTGCAGATCTCCCAGGGCAGTGAATCAAAGCACTGCTTTCCTTTCCTAGTCATCTGAAGCGGTCATTTAGGAGGCCAAAAGCATGTTCCACAGACCTTCTAGTGCGGACATGCGCTTCATTCTGATATGCACTCCCTGGTGTTGTTGGGTCTCCCAAAGCTGTTAAAAGCCTTGTTTACCTTGAATAGGCTGAACTCCCCTGAAACCTTTAAAAATGAACAGAATTGTCAAATATTTTAATACATTTTTCATTTATTATTGCACATCATTTTTAATAACATACCAACAATCCAGGCTCTCCTTGATGCTAGAGCGGCCATCTGTTGTAATATGTTGCTGTTGGAAAGCATAATTGAGTTTTGTGCTGAGCTTGGCAGAGCAAGCCACCTGCACATTGATTGAGTGAAAGTCCTTTTGGTTGCGGTACACATATTCCTGGTCAAAGCCAAAGCTATACCTGGACAGTCAATAGCACCACTCATATGTGGAATCCCTCCTAGGCCGTGACGTAATGCTGTACATTGTTGCAGCATCAATAGGGAAGTAGATATATTCTTCCAAATGCATACACATAACTTCCAGGAACTGCATGAGGACAGCAGCCAAAGTTGGTTGTGACACTCTAATTGATTCAGCGACAGGGGCTTGAAGTGGCCAAGTTGTACAGAAGTGCAATACTGCCATGTTCTGTACAAGTGTTGAAATTGCACTTTAAATATTAATATCCGAAATTTGTTCTGTTTTCCAAGGACATTATTGTGTTGTAAATCTGTATTTCCTAATGATGTGTCTTTCTTGTCCGGCATGTACATCCTGACGTGGCTTGTAGGCATGGTCTTTATATACCCTACCCTGTTAATTATAAGGATGATGTATATATCTATAACAAAGGAAAATCTTTGTAGTATATGTACACATCACTTAATAATAGAATAAATTATATGATATAATATGCTATTCTTTTCTTTTTTTAAGAAAAATTATAATATCATTTATTTTTATTGTGTCAAACCATTTTATGTGATTTGATATTTTTTTATTATACATTCTTAATGCATTTACAATACAAAATATAAACACATTTTTCATTTTTACTATTTTTTTGTTTATAATAAAGTTCAAAATACTAATACATTTCATTGGATGGACCATTTTCAACAATATGAGCTTTTTCTGCCATTTTTTACAGACACACCAAGGCAGACAATGTATTATGATGCTACCAGCTGACGGACATGTCAATGACAAAGGACATTTTGAATAATGTTACAGTCCGTCTCTGACTTTTTTATACTCCACCCATTATGTACTCTTCAACCACCTGCCATGGTGCTTGCACATTTTTTCAAATTAGTGAAAATTATATAGATGCACAGCATCATGGCATACAGTGAATCATGACAGACGCAACACGGTTTACTTGCGCATGTGTGCATTAATAACAAAGGGGCATATTATCAAGAAACGGCGTTAAAATTATCGCCGCTTTAGCAGCAGAAAACTGCCGCTAAAGCAGCGATAATGGACTTGATAATATGCTCTTGAGAATTCCAATAGAAGCACATGTTCTGGTGTCAACATGGGCTTCTATGGGAATTCTCAAGGACATATTATCAAGGCCATTATCGCCGCTTTAGGGGCAGCTTTCTGCCACTAAAGCAGCGATAATTTTAATGCCGTACTTGATAATATGCCCCAAAGTTCCTGTTTGCAATTGTGTCAGTTATTTACCCTTGTGACAATAGGTGATAATTACTTAAGATACACCAAGGTGGGTACAATTTAAACTGACATAAGAATTTTTGAAGAAATAATTTGTATTGCTTTCATATTTAAAAATGTTTAAAACACTTGGAAGAGTATACTCAATTCTGCCAGGCCACCACAGTGACGTTTTCAATTGAACCAGCACAATATATTTCCTAATAATTTTTAATCTTACACTGCTTGGCCAAAATTGACCCCTAAAGATGAATGTATAGCATGATTGAGAGAAGTATGCAAAAAAAGTGATGGATGGAATGCTTGAAATAATCTCAGTCATTGGTAATTGCTTTGCGTCGCATCCCAATCCATGGTTATTTTGCACACTGTGCCACCTCAGTTTGGATCTAGCCATATGCAAACCAGTCTTGACTCTGCTCGAGTGGGAACAGTCCAGCCCGAACTGGCTGTCCAGGTCCTCCCTGAACCAGAAAATAAGCAACCCAGGACTGGTTTCACCCTAGTCAAGGCACATCAGCCAGGTATAGCTTGGTTCCAGTGACACAGTGTGCACAGGACCTGTGTCTGCGCATACCCGTCCTACTTAGGGAGACACAATAAAGTATACGAAAAAGTGCTTGAAGGAATACTTGAATTAATTTCAGCTACTGGAAATTGCTTGGGCTGCATCCCAGTAGATCATTATTTTGCACCCATGCCACTTCAGCTTTGACTGAGCCATTTGCAAATCAGTGTTTACCCTTCTCCAGTGGGAACGGTTCAGCCCAAACTGCCAGGCCAGGTCCTCCCTGAACTGGAACACAAGCAACCCAGGACCAGTTTCACCCTAGTTAGGGCTCATCAGCCAGGTATAGCTTTGTTCCAGTGACAAGCGTGCACAGAACCCACATCTGGGCATGCCCGTCCCACTTAGGGAGACACACTATAGTATACTAAAAAGTGATGAATGGAATGCTCGAATTATTGAGCAAACACAAGGAGATGATGGATGGAGCACTGAAACCTTTCAGGCACTCACCGCCAGTCGCTATTAGATCTGGGTTTAATCCTTCATTGTTCTTCAGCTCACTTTGCCACCCCAGTCCTGACCCAGCCGTATGCAAATCAGTCTTGACCCTGTTTCCCAAGGGAACTGTCCAGCCCGAAGTGCAAAGTGAGGTCTTCCCTGTTAATTTCTTGGCATTTGAAATAGTGCGTTTTAAGAGTCTACATAATGAGAAAACACATATTGATAATTACCCATTTATTAACATTATTGAAGAAGTGATATGGGCTCTGGTGTTTTCATGAACCTGGAGAAACACCATAAAATGAGATTCCTTCAACCTTGCAAACACATGAACACACTATGCATGCTTCATAGGGCAAGATAATATTATCTATATTACACATTCACAATGAGAAATATATCCCTGGTCATCTGGCCACTTTGTAAGATTGTTGTTTGCAAATTAAAAAAAGCTATTCTAAAAAGACTGCTTTAAACAAGATGCACACTTAAAAAAACCTTTTGAAGTGAAAGAGGATACCAAGAGGGCAGCTCAATCCACAGCAGTGAGATACTCACCAGGCAGGCAGTGTACTTTTCAATTAGTGCACATTTGGCCACTGTGGTGGCGGAGGTTAGGACCTCTGGTTGCATGGTAGGACACCGGGCCACCAGCCAAGAGCTAAAAAAGGGCCATAGAAAAAAATACTAAAATATGACTCAGGCAACAATATTAATAAACCACTGAAGTGCAAGGTGTCTGTGCATCATAACTAAAATTAGACACAAGAATTAGAATTTTGTGACATTAATCGATATGAAACTTTGTTGCTTTTCTAAAGTTCTCTGGGGTTCTGCATCTCAAGCATGACCAATTTCCTATCCACCATGTTACAAATGCATTTTAGTTCAAGGCCTCTGTTTTACAGTGCATGGATTATCCACTATATTTGTGATGAGAATCTGTCCAACCAGGTAAAAATAAGGGCCTTTTTTCAGGATTGCGTGAAGGGCTTGCAAAAAAAGCGAAACTGTTTATATGGTGGCCAAAATGACATTTAATATTCGTGACCAATTGAAGATGTAGATTTAGTAAATATTGTGCTTGGATCTGGAAAGGAATGGACGTAGTCCCCGGGATTGATTTTATATTTAGCATTTCTTTATCTGACGATCAGATGCTTGATAAAAGGACATTTGTCTCAAATGTAAGTCAATTATTATTTTCTGATTTATATTTTTCATTTATGTACTTAATGTAGAATGCTGTCTGCACAATATAAGTGAGTCGATGGCCCATCATCTGGGGAAATGTTGAAGAAGGCACCATGGGCATCCGCAGAAATTTTTCCAGGGGGGGGCAAAATGTTAACGTCATCACTATCCTCCGACATTATGTGTGCCAGGTGGGGCACAAGAAACACTGGGGCGCAGAAGGAGCCATGGGGGACAGGAAGCAGGCTGCATATGATCTCATACATCATAGGGTTGTTGTGCCACAGCCATCTCTTTCTTTTGTGGACTTTGGAAGATATCATTCACATCTTCTAGCAGTTGGCAAAGAAAAAAGCATTGCTCAGCTGCCGACAGGAGCGGCTCTTGGCCAAAAGTGAAAAAGCACAGGCATGCAAAGGATTTAGAAGCCTGATGCAAAATATTAATGGAAGGATCAAGCTGCTATTGTCTGATTAGCAATTTCTAATCTGTTTTTATGTCACCGCTATTGAATACACCACATTATTCATACACACATGATACCCAAAAAAATACCATCTACACGGTGTTGAAATTCAGCTGGAGCATTACAAAGACCAAATGGCATAAACAAATACTCTGAATGTGCATATCTAGTATTAAGAGTGGTCTTCTATTTGTCTCCTGCTTTATTGGGAACTAAGCTGTGTGCCCCCCTAAAATCATATTTTGCAAACACCTTAGCCATACAAACTTGTTCCAATAGTACAGAAATGTGTGGCAAAGGACATGAAGTATTTACAGTGATGCCATTCAATTCACAATAATCACCATTTGATTTTGAGAAACAAAGTATAGGTGCTTTATAAAACCAGGCTGGCTGTATTGAATGAAGTGAGTTGTAGATGGCCCCTGGCCCCTTAAAACTCATACATTCCCTAAACCCTAAAATTACCCCCTGGCACCTCAAAACTCATTACCACCATGAACCCTAAAATTACCCCCTGGCACCCCAAAACTCATTACCACCCTGAACCCTAAAATTACCCCTGGCACACCAAAACTCATCACCACGCTGAACACTAAAATTACCCCTGGCACCCCAAAACCCATTCTCGCCCTGAACCCTAAAATTACCCCTGGCACACCAAAACTCATCACCACGCTGAACCCTAATATAGCACTAATTCGGAAGATAAGCATATCTGATGAATTTTTTACAAGAAATGTATGTTCAGCCTACCATTACTTCCTGCTGAGCAGTCAGGTTCTGGGTAGATGCACTCCAACAGCTGCCTGGGGGTGCTAAAACGTTCTAAAAGTGCAGTTTGCGGAATTCTGATTATGTTTGCCAAAAGTAAAACACCTGACAATGACTAGAAAGCGCTCACTATGGAGGCATACACTTTCAAACAAGAGAGAGCTGGTATGTTATGTGCTGATTTTTTTTTTCTTTATTTCATAAGTATTGTTTAAGATGTATTCGCTTTGGAAAATATAAAAACTTGTAAATTATTCCTCTTGTTGCGCACTTACAGTGAGGTCTATTGATTGACGGCTTCTTTGTCAACCCAAAGCCATCACAATGGAGTCCTCTGAAATGTTACATAAGCCAAAAGACTAAAAGTGTAGGAGTCGCATGTCATCCATACTGGTAGGCAGTATAGTTTAAGAGTGCTTGGTGTGGAGAAGCCCAAACTCAGAGTCGAAAAAGAAACTGCATAGTTGAGAGTTCTCTTTAATAATAAGAATCGATTTCTAGCCAAATTAATCCTTTTTGCAACAACAGTAATCAATTTTCTAATAATGTATTATATGCAATGTGTATGCAGTTCTGGGATGAAAGTTAATAGCTCACTATTCTATATTAGGACTTTAAGTTATAAATTGCAAGTAACAAAAGGAGGTTCTTTTGAAAGCAGTAACCTGCTGATCTGTACATACGCAAACGCACTCTGTAATCACTTGGTACACGTTCTTTGCAGAAGGCATATTAACCCTCTGCACTAACTTCACATAAGTCAAAACCTCAACTATGCAAAATGCTGATCTCTCTCGGACGATAATTAATCACAGGAGTTATTGTGACATTTATGTGAGCCTGGTAATTGCCGGGGGAAAGAAACGCTGCAGCAGGTGCTTCAAAAGCGTAATAAACGTTCAAGCACGGCGCCCCCACGAAGGTGGCACGGTGGCACCGGTCGCACCGCCCTAAAGCCGGCCCTGGCGCTCCATGTTTCTTTAAGTTATAAATTGCAAGTAACAAAAGGAGGTTGCTTTTGAAAGCAGTAACCTGCTGATCTGTACATACACTCTGTAATCACTTGGTACACATTCTTTGCAGAAGGCATATTAACCCTCTGCACTAACTTCACATAAGTCAAAACCTCAACTATGCAAAAAAATGCTGATCTCTCTCGGACGATAATTAATCACAGGAGTTATTGTGACATTTATGTGAGCCTGGTAATTGCCGGGGGGAAAGAAACGCTGCAGCAGGTGCTTCAAAAGCGTAATAAACGTTCAAGCACGGCGCCCCCAGGAAGGTGGCACGGTGGCACCGGTCGCACCGCCCTAAAGCCGGCCCTGGCGCTCCATGCTTCTTTAAGTTATAAATTGAAAGTAACAAAAGGAGGTTTCTTTGGAAAGCTGTAACCTGCTGATCTGTACATACGCACTCTGTAATCACTTGGTACACACGTTCTTTGAAGAAGGCATATTAACCCACTGCACTAACGTCACATAAGTCAAAACCTCAACTATGCAAAATGCTGATCTCTCTCGGACGATAATTAATCACAGGAGTTATTGTGACATTTATGTGAGCCTGGTAATTGCCGGGGGAAAGAAACGCTGCAGCAGGGGCTTCAAAAGCGTAATAAACGTTCAAGCACGGCGCCCCCAGGAAGGTGGCACTGGTCGCACCGCCCTAAAGCCGGCCCTGGCGCTCCATGCTTCTTTAAGTTATAAATTGCAAGTAACAAAAGGAGGTTTCTTTTGAAAGCAGTAACCTGCTGATCTGTACATACGCATTCTGTAATCACTTGGTACACACGTTCTTTGCAGAAGGCATATTAACCCTCTGCACTAACGTCACATAAGTCAAAACCTCAACTATGCAAAATGCTGATCTCTCTCGGACGATAATTAATCACAGGAGTTATTGTGACATTTATGTGAGCCTGGTAATTGCCGGGGGAAAGAAACGCTGCAGGCAGCAGGTGCTTCAAAAGCGTAACGTTCAAGCACGGCGCGCCCAGGAAGGTGGCACCGGTCGCACCGCCCTAAAGCCGGCCCTGGCGCTCCATGCTTCTAACAGGTAAGAAAAACACGTGCATTTGCGTTTTAAATGTCCGATCCGGCAGCAACACACTTCCAAGGCCCATAACATGATAGTAACCCGATTCAAGGCCCCATTCTCCTGGTTTTTATTTACAGAATCTCCCACTTTGCTCTCCTGAAATGGTGGCATGTATGGGTAAGTAAGTACACCGTGACCTGGCCTCAATAAACACGGCGTCCGAATTCCCCTGGCCTTGCCCTTGCCCACTAGCTGTAAATTTAATTAAAAAATAAACACTCACGTGCTCTGACCTCGAGTGGTCTGAGATGCCGGTATGCTAGTGTTCTTATCTTAACCGAAAGCGGAGACAGGGCGTTGGGTGGCAAAATGCTCCTGGGCTGGCCGCAAACGCGAGGGAAGACGCACTGCCGTGCGAACGTGCACGAGCGTGCGCGCCTATAAAATAATAAGCCAATCACCCTTCAGCTTCCACCTCAAAGCTGAAATGGTGATTGGCCCGATTTTTTTGGGTCCTGCCGCCCTGGCCTGCGCTGTCATTCAGTGCTTGTAGCCGTAGTAGCGCATGGGCGCTTCAATATAATACGATCCAGTTCGCGGACCCCCTGGGAATGTGTCACGGACCCCTGGGGGTCCGCGGCCCACAGGGCCCTAAGAGGGGCGCTCTAGGGGGGGGCAAGTGCCCCTCCTTGCCCCCCCCCCCCCTGCGGACGCCAATGGAAGGCACTTGAGTTGCTGGGAGGTGCACGGGCACGGAAGGATCCAGTGTGCACAAAATAGAGTGGTTCAGCTGGTTTTCTTTGGAAACATTACCGAGTTAACACAGTAAAATTCTGTGCACTCAGAAGCACCAACACAATATATAAAACAATCAATGTTAAACAAAATCAGTAAGGTAAAAAAACAATGTAAGTAAAAAAATATCACTCTGTAGTAGCAAGATTTTTTTAATTTATCAAAAGTATATACCACCCTAAAGAGGACTATCCAAAGGATCCAGACAAATGAAAAAAAGCATTGGCATAGGCAATAGGTCTCGACTTTGGGAATCATATAAGTGTTTAGCAATGCAGTACATTATCCCCCCACTGGCATGCCCACACACCTTAATTAATATAGCGCCACATACCTCAGAAGAGCGCCGAGAAGTATGTTTTTTGCCTCTGCTAGGCTCGACCTATTTGTGCAGATACATAAAATGGGGGTGGGTGTGCTTGGTGGGGAGAGGGCTCATGCAGACACAGGGTGTGTCAGGCCGGTCGAACCAGGGGGGAAGGCGTCGGTCCTCTGCCCTCCAGGATTGGTGTTTTGGATACAGCCCGCACGCTTAGGGAGAGGATTAAGGGAGCTGCTGGAGTCCTTGGATGGGGGTTCGAGGCCTAGTCTTGATGCCCTCAGCCTTTCATCCTTCTGAGACCAGCTTGATTGGTTGCAATTCCTACGGGCGCTCGGGAGACATAGGCGGGGGGTAGGGCGCTGTCTGGGCCACTGCCAACTGGGGGGTATGCAGCGTAGTAAAGGCTGGGCCTCTAGGTGGGTGAGGAGATTGAGTGCACCCCCCCTACCTGGGCCCCAGAGGACCCGCAGCACCCCAGCAGTGTGACCTGGCACCGTGGACGGCTCGCACGGATCCCTGCATGGCTCTCAGTGCGGTTTTGAGCACGCTTGGGGTCTGGTTGTTTCCATCCGGGAGGAGTGAGGCATTGGAGTTTCGTAGAATTTATGGACATCTTGTAGACGGGTGCAGGCTCGGGGAGGGAGCTCGGCAAGTTCTTCCAATACTTCACTGGTGCACTGATGGCGGCGGGGGGCATTTTAGGATGCTAATTATGTTAGACGTAGAGAAAGCGCGCCAGGGGGAGCGGTAGGGGTGGTGAGCACTATGTGAGGCAGTGAAGGAACAGACAAACACAGGTCTGGTTACAGGGTTCAAGGGGGTGGGGGAGGAGCCGTCCAAATAAAGGAATTTTTCAGATAAGGGGAACAGGGTGGGGCAGGCTATAATACATTAGGTGGTCCCTCACAGCTAGTCTGTGCGGTATGGGGTTGACACTATTCCAACAATACACAGAGTAATTTAAGGTTAAAAACATATAGAACACAAGTACAATACAGTTTAAAATATGGACAGAGCTGCCAAGGTTTTGGTTTGCTATATATGACAATTTCGTATTGTTGGTGGGGTGGTGAGTGATGTTGCAGCCGTTGTGAGTGGCACTGTCCAGTGGGCAGGGGTCAGGTGGGGGGCGAGGGGGGGTTGTCGTTGAGCATGAGTCGGACCTCTCTCTGACTATTCCACAGACACTATTCTTGCTCCTCCTTTGTCCAGATGAGGGTTGCTTCTGCTGCACCCATATCAGACTGGCAGCGTGGTCCCTCACCCGCCCTAGAGCTTCAGGCTCAGACAGCCCCCTTCACTGGATGCCGGTGATCGCTGCTTCGCTGCCTTGGTGGTCCTGATGTGCTCCATGATGGGGCTCCGCTGCTGCTGCGCCCTGCGTTGTTTTTGGTGTGTGGATGAGGATTGCTGGGAGATACTTCTCGGTTTCCTGAACCCGGCACTCTGTGTTGTGTTGCCGCTGAGGCTAAGGCACGGCGCGGCACACAAGGAGGGGATCAGGTGGATCGCAGTGCCAGTGGGGTGTGGGGTGGCTGATCAGTGGGACGCCATGTGGGGGATTATGATGAGGGTGTGGCAATTGCATTCATGTAGCTGTTGGTGAAATCCTGAGGAGCGTTTGTGGAGGGGTAACGCGCTGCTGCTATTGTGCTATGGATTGAACGGGATATGTGTGGTGTGCATTTCCTACGCGAGGAAGGGAGTGGTGTTGATTTCTTGTTTTTGTTGCTTGGCCTATGCACGTGTGAACTGAAGATGCCGTGATTAAGGTTAGGAGAAAAGCGCGTCAGGGGGAGCGGTGGCGGGGGTCAGCTAAGGAAGAGGCAGTGACCGGTCTAGTTCCAGGGTCAAAGGGGTGGGGGGGCGGGGTTGTCCAAGAGAAGGAAGGCACGCAGCAAAGTCTTTGTTACAAATGAAAAAGGATGAAAACATCAAAGAAAGCAACCCCTCCAAAGGAATGCAGCTGTAGAGTTCCACGAGTGGTGCGCGCGCGCTTGTGTGAAATCTGACACATAACAGATGGCACACTGCGCGCGCACCACTGCTTGTAACCTCAAGCCATAGGCCGTGGGCGGAGTCGAGTGATTCCAAGAGGTCGTTTTCCTAGAGCAGCACATGTGCGCTGTGCTAGGCTCGAACTAAAAATGAAATTAAGTGCTTGGTGTCCCAGTGCGGAGAGAAAGCACAGCGGTGAGGAAATCAAAAATAGTAAAACAACCAAATTTCAAAAGCGTATCTCCAGAAGCACGCATAAGAACAACTCTGTAATAACATATCAATATAATTCTCAACAATCCGTGTGCTGTGTGTCGATGACTTATTGAACTCATTTGAAATGTAGAGTTGTCTTCTGGACAGAGAAATGGACAGGACCTGGGAGAGTAATAATACATCACCCAGGGCACATAAGGGGTGTTGAGGTAGGCATAAAAAACAGGAAAATGGGTAGGTACTTGCGACATCAATGCCACACGGTCCAGAGTATTCTCACAGTAGTCCAATGGCAAACATCTAAAGCCACTGTCTGGGGATGAACATGTAGCATCAGCTCATGCACATGCAATTTTCACTACAGGGTGGAAGATTGGAGATGTACTTGATGGAGCGGGTAAAATATTTTGTTTTAATATACCCAATCCATTTATATAAGTTTATATTAAAATGATTAAACGATTAACTTTAATGATTAACTGTGTGCTGTGATGAACTAACCAACCTTATTAACCAAGAGAATATACGTGGGAATGCATTAGCATGGCTAAAATTATAAGTGAACTAAGATTGTACGCATATTAAAACGATAAGTGTTGCTTAGGCATGTGTTAATGTGAATTGCGCTTAAATAAACCAGCCTTTACGGCTTTAAATGTTGCTTATGGCTAGATAAATACATACACATAAGGGAATAACACTGTTTAAGTCATTTATATGTATTAATTATGATTCTTGTGTTTCTTTATTAAAGTTGACCATTTTGGCCTACTAAAAGATGGCTGCCGACTGAATCCTTACTAAAGTACATGACTTCATTATTTGAGAAATGGAGAAAAGGCCTGAACTGATTTCTTCGTGTCCTCACCCTGAACTTATTAACCAGGATCATGAAGAATACTCTGGGCGAGATGCCAATGTCCCTGAACACGGATGAAATGTTGCCATCTGAGAACCAAAAGCCACCTATTGACAATAGACTGTTACTTTCCTGACCTGGGAACAGCCTTTCCCATGCGCTTAGTTTATACATCATCCGTATGTGAACTTTTTCGAATGTTTCCTAAAGTATTGGGACGAGGCTGAATTCAGCCAATCAGAGGCCTGGAAATTAAGAAAATGATACTGTAATATGTAAATTTTAGTATAAATATTAGTAGTCCAGAGAGGGAAATTAGGTTACCACCCAAAGAGCTTGAGACGCACCCTGATCGACGCTACTCTATGCGGCACTCCATGCTGACAGCAGAGGACGGGACGGTAGAACTCTGATGAATTTCTGAGGACCAGTTTCTGACTTAGAGAACGACAAATATCCAGAATAGGTAATTATGACAAAGATAATACTGCATTGTTAGGATTTAATCTGCAAATTTTAATTAGATAAAGAAAATTCATTGTTTGAAGAACTGTGTCGGGTGGTTATTTTTCTTGTAATGTCTTATTGATTAATACGAGAGTTAAAGTGTTTTACATCAAATTCTAAACAACTAAATGATCCGATTGACCTCCGGATGGAGGAACTGTTAGGGTAATTAAAGATGTGGTTTCCTCTATCCAAGTAAAGAAACTGTAGTTCGGGATAATCTGAAAAACCCTCTGTAGCTTGATGAGAATGTATGTTGGTGTTATGGGCCCCACCAGCGTGTGATGTGTGTATGTGCGTGTGACTGTGAAATCATCCTGTCCGTGGAAGTAGAGGGAGATTTTGTGTTCCGAACTGCACCAGTATTTCTGGTAGCAAGAGGTGGTTTTTATTGATTAGGATTGATGATTTGTGTATATATATATATAGCTACTAGTATTTCTGGTAGTTAGAGAAGGTTTTATTGTTTGGTTTGATGATTTTGGCATGTATATAGCTTATCGATTATTGATTGGTATTGATAGATGTACTAACACTATATGTTGAAGTCGTATTGAGTTTTATGTTGTCTGTACGGCTTCTGGGAGGTAGGAAGTCGGGAATTGATGACAGTTCCGTAGTAGAGCAGAAGTAAGTGCTGCTCTCGGGAAAGACGGAATTGTGGTTGCCCGTAGGTACACGGGAGAAACGTGTGACAATTGAAGTTGCACGGCACATTGTCTGGGTTCGACTCGGCAGCATCGCCGTGTGTTGCCATTAGTGATATTTTCTGTGTGAGAAAAGCGTGAATGATAGAGAAGGGTTACCTGTGAAATTTTGGTCTTCGGTACCAGGAAACCAATTGGCATACCGATAACGCTTATCACTGAAAAGGTAGCATGTATTCTCTGAGCTTGTTAGAAGGACAGAGTAGAGGTAAGCGCTGCTTTGTTAACGTGTGTTATAATTCTGTAGTAGGACAGGCCGTTCGCTGTTCTCGGGAAAGACAGGATTCTGTATGAATGAGCTATATATTTTTCCTTGCGTAAAAGTGCGTGAATGAAATAGCATTCGGGTTAATTGCGGAACTCTGGTTTTATTTCTCAGGAGCATTGTGTTTCCAACTATGTGTCTTAATTCCGGAGAGAACAGTTAATTGATGCTTGATAGAAGGGTGAAGTAGAGGGATGCGCTACTTTGCCAACGGACGTAATAATTCTGTAGTAGGGCAGAGGTAAGAGCTGCTCTCGGAAAAACAGGATTCTCGTGGGAAAGGTCTTTTGCTATTCTGTGGTTAGCGGAATAGACAATGGAGATGTTTGTACGTTGTAACTAACAAGCACTGTAAATTTGAAACAAAGTCTATCGCGTAGTTTTGTAAAGGAGGGGTAGACTGAGGACAGGAGTCAGGAGCAGAAGCTGCTGCAGCGACTGTTGACGTCAGGAGGACCGCGCTGTGATTGGACAGCTAGTCAGTGACGTAGACGCTCCAGGATTGGTGCGTTAGTGTGAGTCGCGCAGGGATTGGAAGTTGTGACAGCGACGTAGACGTTCCAGGATTGGTGCGTTAGTGTGAGTCGCGTAAGGATTGGAGATTGTGACAGTGACGTAGACGCGCCAGGATTGGTGCGTGAGTAAGAGTCACGCTACTATTGGATTAGAGATCGTACAGTGGTAGGAAAGACTGAAGAGTTCACAAAAGACAGGAAAATGTATTATCATTCACCCGATAAAAAAGAAAAGGTCTGTGTTTAGTAAAATGAGAAACTGGTTTGTTAAGGACAAGGAGATTGTGACTAGGGAAGGACAGTTACTCCCTCCGGCAAAGACCCCCGCATCCTTTATGGTTGCGAAATATGGGTATCATACCTGTATCTGGTTAGACAATTGGGCAAAGTATACAAAGGAGGACGGAGTTCTAGCATTTCCAGAGGATGGGTCTTTTAATTTGGCAATATTAAGGAACTTACGGGAAAGGATGATGAGCTTAGATCCGCGCCCGAGGCCTACACAGTTCGAGGCATTGACAGAGTGGGAAGATGAAATGCATGAGCGAGAAAAGCAGAGAAATGGCAGTAGGTATCGGTATATGTTTATGTTTATGTTTGTGAGATTTATAAAGCGCACAAATACCCATGGGTGTCTCGGCGCTAAGGACAACAGCATGATACCTAATCCAAGGACTATTGTGCAAATAGCCACGTTTTGGTCATTTTTCTGAATGAAAGTAGTGACTGAGAGGTTCTGATATTAAGGGGAAGCGAGTTCCAAAGTCTGGCAACTGCGACAATGAAACGTTTGTCTCCCCAGGCGGCCGTTTTGGTCCGAGGCACTGTGAACAAGGATGACGAGGAGGAACGAAGCGCCCGGATCGGGGTATAGGCTGCCAGGTCTTTTATCAGGAAGTGAGGTCCAGTGTTGCGTGATGTTTTATACGCAATACACAAGGCCTTAAATTTGATCCGATTCTTCACTGGGAGCCAGTGGTATTTTCGGATCACCTGTGATATTGAATTATATTTTGGGGTTCCTGAAAGCAGCCTAGCGGCTGCGTTCTGGATAGTTTGTAATTTATGAATGACCTTATTTTGGGCATTTAAATAAAGCCCGTTACAATAGTCAATGGTTGACATGATTAAGGTGCTGATGAGAGTTTTGCCTGATGTTAGGGGAAGAAAAGGAAGAATCTTCTTTATCATCCGTAACTTGTAAAAGGCGGCTGAGACTACTGAATTGGCATGAGGGAAAAAAGTTAGTCTGTCATCAAATATGACTCCTAAGTTTCTTACCTTGGTGACTGGAAGAGGTGGGGGGCCTAGAGACGACGGCCACCAGGTGGAAGACCAGGCTGGGGCTAGTTTGCCAAAGATCATGATCTCTGTTTTATCCGAATTTAATTGGAGGCAATTGTTGGTCATCGGACGGCCAAACGACCGTGAAACTCATAGTGATCGAATGAGAAGATGGCGAGACGCTAGTATGACTGAAGGATTATTTCCCGTTAGAACAGAAGGAGAAAGTGGAGGAAGGAAATGCCTAGAAAAGAGAAATCATGTAGAAACCCGAAGGTATGGGGCGAATGAAACTAATGATGATGTCCTAGATGATATGTTTTACAAGAGCCCACATCCGTACAGACAGGAACCAGAAACGCCAACCTCAGGCACGCCAGTGAGCGAGACTCTGAGAATCATTAAAACAGAAGTTATGACCCCAGAAGTGAAAAGAAGAAATTCACTTAAAGAAAAAGGGAATAGGGTCGAGAACAAAAATTCTAGAGAACTAGCAGAAACCACATTAGAACTGACAGAGAAAATAAGAGAATTGACGAAAAATCTAGAAGCAGTTACAGTCCCTGTGACCATAGGTCCTGTTATGCCTATTTTTGAGAAGCAGAAAAACAGTGAGCACGGACTAACAGTCCCATATGTGAACAAAGGACAGGCAGAACAGCCCATGATGGGAGCAAAAGAGAGTTCCTGGGGACATACTATGGGTAGAAGTGAATTACATATGTCAAAGAACCCATTCTATTGTTCTGATACTGCCGAGAGAAGCAGAAGGGTAGAAGGATTGATATTAGAACCACAGAGACTGACAGAACCAGGGAATGCAGAGAAGTCAGTGAGCATAACTACTGAAGAATTGAATAATTGGCTAAAAAGTTTGCAGGATAAAGAAAAAGAATCTCATACCATTGATGTGGCCAAATTGAGGATGGTGTTGGAAGAATTCATTGTAGGGACAATCCCCACAGAAAAGCTGAAAAATTACCAAGATGAGGAGTTATTATTCCTGTGTAAGAGTGTCACTTGGAGAGCAAAGAATTTACATGACAGATTAGCTGAGATAGCCAGTGAAATGGGAATTGACAGGGACAAGGTAAAAGCTTTACAGAAGCCATACCGAGTGGATTTTACAGAAAAAGACATTGAGAATCTGAATGCTGCAGGAAGAATAGGGCAGATTAGGTACATAATCACAGTATTAAGGAAATGGGGAGATGTGGACAAATGGAGGAGCAGGTGGTATAGGAAGCAGGATGACACCTCAGACAGAACATTTCCAGCATTTCCTGTGAGAGAGAAGGAGAAGGTGGTGATGGAGTTCCCTATGAGAGAGATTCCAGGAGGGGGATATGTGCATGTTCCATGGACCAGACAGGACATTTTGTCATCTATCAATGATTTCCCTCGATTACGGGAAAAGCCAGTCGAATGGTACAGACAGGTAGACAGATTTGTGAAATTGTCAAAAGTGCTGTGGATTGATTTGAATAGTCTGTTTGATATAATAGTGACAGCAGACTTGTGGGCCGAATGTAAGATAGTCATAGATTGGCCCACCAAAGAGTACCCGAGAGATCCCAAAACAGGAGCCCCAGATCCAGAGGTAATGAAGAAATATGAACAGGTCATGGCATTCTTGAAAAACAAAGTGCCCCCCAAAGAAACAGACTGGGTTAAAATAGATAGAACACATCAGGAAGCAAAGGAGTCAGTCCATGCCTATTATGGGAGGCTAATGTTAGCCTTCAAACAGTTCAGTGGGGATGACAGTTTGGGAGAGAAGGACCTAAGTCATTTTGTGTACAGATTTGTGTATGGTCTGCGTCCCGAAATCGGGGACATGATCAAGCAGCACACCGTGGACTGGCAAAGTAAGAAAATAGATGAGATCCTGAGGCATGCAAAATACTTTAGTGATGAGATCGAAGCCAAGCAGCGAAAGCTAAAAGAAAAGGCAATGTGGGCTCAAGTGAAAGTAGCAGAGAGACAGGAAGCTCAGCTGGTTGACCAGGCTAATAATCCAGGCATGAAACCAAGATTTGGCCCAGGGAAAGGGAAAGGTAATATAGAAGAGGCAAAGAAGAAATTCCCCTGTCACAATTGCGGAAGATTTGGACACTGGAAATCCGAGTGTAAATATCCACCAGGTACTAGTGATGAAAATCCGTCATTAAATCCACAGGTGCAGTGTGAGGGGAGTGGCCCACCACAGCAACAGCAGAAGGCTGTTAATCTACAGAATCAGGTGCCAAAACCGCCCTTACCACAGAGCCGGAGTATACAGAAGTATAGCAAAGAGACGGGATTCTACAATGAAGAACAGGTAAACAAACTGCAACGCGCAAGCGTTGTATCACAGTATTTGCTGCAAAATGACGAAAATGAGCCAGAAGAGTTTTATTGACGGTGCCGAAAAGAGGAAGCAGAGTGCGTACTTGGCGCATCTCTAGAAATAGATCAGAGAGGACCATTTGTGGATGGGAAAGTTAATGATGAAAATATTACTTTTCTAGTAGACACTGGAGCTACACGATCCACTGTCAGATCAGCAGATATTAGAAATCTTCCTCTTTCGGATGAAACAATCCAAGTAGTAGGTGTGTCCAACACCCAGATTAAAACGTACCTTACTGATCCTGTAAAAGTCAGAATAGGGAAATTTTCAGACATGCATCGATTTGTGGTGTGTGACACCAGTCCTGTGAATTTACTAGGAAGGGATTTATTGTGCAAGATGAATTGCACTATATTCTGTACACCAGACGGAATAGCCTTTGAAACACCAGATGAGGATGTTCTGTATAAAATGACCATAGCTAACCGAGAGTGTGAGGTTGCTGGAACCTATTCAGTATTCAATCCAGATGAATTGCCCCCGGAGCTGAAACAGACAGTGAAAGCAGCAGTTTGGGATTTCACTGGGGAAGATGTAGGTCTGATGAGAAATGTAGATCCAGTGAGAATTGCGGTAAAGGAAGGAGCTGTTTACCCAAATATTCCACAATACAGACTGACCCCTGAAATAATAGCAGGAGTAACCCCATTGATTAAGAAAATGATCCAGCAAGGAGTGCTGAGGGAGATAATGAGCAGCCCATGTAATTCGCCTATCATGGGACTGAAAAAGCCAAGTGGGAAATTCAGGATTGTGCAAGATTTGAGGACGATTAACAAGATTGTCGTCTCAAGTTGTCCAATTGTTCCAAATACCTCATTAATTTTGTATCAGATCCCACATAATGCAGAATGGTACACAGTAATTGTTTTGTGTCATGCTTTCTTTTCCATTCCATTGCATCATGACAGCCAGCCGCTTTTTGCCTTCAGGTTTGGGAATCGTATTTTGGCATGGTGCCGAATCCCACAGGGGTACACCGAGAGCCCCTCCATTTTTAATCAGTTGTTAAAGAAATCCCTGGAGAGTCTTACTATGCCTGAGAGTTCAGTTTTAGTGCAGTACATTGATGACCTATTGGTAGCATCAAAAACACGTGAGGCCTGTGAAACAGACACCATAGCCTTGTTAAATCATTTGGCAGATGGAGGACTGAAGGTATCTCCAAACAAATTGCAGTACTATAAAAAGGAAGTGACATACTTGGGTCATAATATTGAAAAAGACCTGAGAAAAGTAACCATAGACAGAATCAGAATCATTAGAGGAATGAGAGCTCCAATGACCCAAGGAGAGGTGAGAATGTTTCTAGGAATGGTTGGTTACTGTCGTCAGTGGATCAGTAATTTTTCCCTGATTGCCAAACCATTGGTCAAGTTGACAAAAAGTGAGGTTAAAGACCCCCTTGAACTGAACAAAGAAGAACTGGCAGCATTCAAACAGCTGAAGAACAGTCTATGTGAAGCCCCTGCTCTGGGTATGCCAGATTATGAAAAGGAGTTTGAGCTATCCTGTAGTGAGCGAAACGGATGCGCACTTTCAGTGTTAATACAGAAACATGGAAGACAAAGGAGACCAGTGGCATATTTCTCGTCAATGCTAGACCCAGTGCCAATAGGGTTGCCAGGATGCCTGAAAGCAGTAGCAGCTACATGCCGAAGCCTAGAACAGAGTGAGGGAATTGTGATGGGGTATCCAGTGAGAGTGTTTGTACCCCATAGTGTGGCGATCCTTTTAACAAGGAGTCGAACACAGTTCATGTCACATAGTCGGCTGACTAAGTATGAAAAAGTCATTCTAGGTGCAAACAATGTGAGTCTGGAAAGATGTGTGAATGTGAATCCAGCTACACTTTTGCCTGATGCAGAGAGAGTGGAGATAAGGGAAGAGGCTGATCATGATTGTTTGGATGTGCTTGACTATTGCACAAAACCTCGTCCTGACATAAAGGATCTACCACTGCCAGAGAGTGATCATGTGTTTTTTGTGGATGGATCCTGTTTGAGAACGGATGAAGGAGTGTTGAGCGCAGCCTATGCAGTATGCACAGTTTCAGCAGTTATAGAGGCATCACCCTTGAAAGGAGTAAGATCCGCTCAAGTAGCAGAAATAGTGGCATTAACCAAAGCATGCAAGATTGGGAGGAATGCGAGAGTGACTGTGATGACTGATAGCCAGTATGGCTTTGGAGTTGTCCACGATTTCGGCCAACTATGGCTGCAAAGAGGTTTCCTGACCTCAAGTGGAACTCCCATAAGGAATGCAGAAGTGGTTGGGAAATTGCTTGAGGCAATACAAATGCCCAAAGAACTGGCTGTGGTAAAATGTGCTGCTCATGGACAAGAGAGTGATTACATCACTACCGGGAACAAATTTGCAAACGACATGGCTCAGTATTGTGCCCGAAATAAATATTCCATAAATTGGTCCAAAGAAAAGGAAATGTCTTCTTGCTCCATAATGTTTACTAACGTTGTGGGAACATGGGATGAAGTAAAGCAGTTGCAGGATGAAGCAGTGGATGAGGAAATGAGACAATGGGTGAAAGCAGGATGTGCACCCAGGGAAAAGGATCATGTGTGGGTCTATCGGGATGGAAGACCAGTAATGCCTGATAGCATGATGTCAACCATGGCACGGATGTATCATGGCCAAGGACATTTGGGAAGGGATGCCATGATAAGGGCCTTTAAGCAGACCTGGTATAATCCAAAATTCAGGCTGATAGCAGAAAGTCTCTGTCAGAGATGCCTGACATGTCAGCAGTACAATCCTGGAAGAAAAACGGTGGTGAGTCTGGGTACCATAGGCCGGGAGGGAGGACCTTTCACCAGGATGCAAGTAGATTTCATTGAGATGCCCCCTTACAACAAACTGAGGTATGTTTTGGTGGTAGTTTGTCTATTCTCTAGGTGGGTGGAGGCATACCCAACCAGAAGAAATGATGGAATCACAGTGGCTAAGCTATTGTTGAGGGAATTCATCCCAAGGTACGGGTTTCCAATAACCATAGAATCAGACAGAGGTGGACATTTCTACAATGAGATCATGAAATTGATTTGTGAAGCATTGGGTGTACAACAAAAACTGCATTGTGCCTACCGTCCAGAGGCTTCTGGTGTGGTTGAACAAATGAATGGTACCATCAAAAATAAAATTGGAAAAATGTGTTTAGCCACAGGTTTGAAGTGGCCTGATGTCTTGCCTCTGGTTTTGATGACCATTAGGTCTACTCCAGACAGAACCACAGGTTTGAGTCCACACGAGATCATCATGGGACGCGCCATGAGACATGTGTTTGTACCAGTCAACAAGCTGATGACTATAACTGATGAAATGATTTTGGATTACTGTAAAGGCCTGGCTGACGCACTTCATTCTGTGTTTCACCAGGTTGGAGCGGATGCCACCACACTTGAAAAGAAACCAGCCCATGATTTGAGCCCAGGAGACTGGGTGAGGATAAAAGTCCACAGAAGAAGAAATTGCCTGGTTCCAAGGTGGGGAAGGCCAAGACAGGTCATTTTGACCACAACGACTGCTGTAAAGTGTGCAGGACTGAAAAACTGGATACATGCAAGTCACACTTTGAGAGTTCCAAATCCAGCAGACGGCATTGGAAAAGAATACTTTGACGAATCAGAATCAAGTGATGAGTCAAGTAATGAGAGTATAAAGTCAAAAGAAAATCCTGAAAGGGGGGAGACGGAGCCAAGACTGGTTCAAACCCCCAGAGAAGAAATACTGAGGAAAAGATTTACAGATTTCAGACGATTCAGATTCTGGAGGTGAACCGAACACCAATGGTGAGCATGGAAAAAAGAAAAGAAAAGAAAAGAATGTTCAGTCAGACGTAACGTTCACTCCAAAGGAGAAAGTAGGAGAAATTCCACCTGAAACAATATTGGAAGAAGAGGAAGGGACAGTCACAGAGAGAGAGGAACAGATTGCGGAACAACCCCGAGGAGGTGTAGGGAACTGCAACACACAGCTAGGTGAAGGGACAAGTAATCAGCAGGGAAATTGCGTGCAGGAGACCCGAGGAGGGACAGAAGTAGGGCCATCACCAGAGGTGGAAAAGGAGATTACTGAGACAGAAAAACCAAACGAGACAGAATCTGAAGACAGTGAAACTGAAATACCAGAAGGTCGAGTTCTGAGAAAGAAAACTTGGATCGAGGAAAGAACTGGTAAAGACGGCAAAGCAAGACGGAATGCCAAAGGAGACATTTGGCCAAACAAGATCAGGAAACTAAGATACAGATTGACACGAGCTAAACCCTCAGAGACTGAACAAGTGAATGAAGTAACCAGTCAACATCCAGAAAAAGAGGGAGAAACAGAAGTGTCAGAAGCAAGCAAACGTGCAAGAAAACCAAATCAGAAATATAAGTCACCTGAATGGACGTACGTGGCACTGCCTGAACAAGGAGAAGAGGCAGATAGTCAAGGAAATCCAGAGGAGACTTGGCTGAAATTGATAAAAGAAGAAGAAACAGGGGAGATCCTGAGAGTTATCTTATCCGATATTGGAGAAGAAGCGGAAGATCAGGAAATCCTGCATGTGGATGACGAGAAGGAAGTGAAAAACAACGAAAAGCCCAGCTGAGTAATTTGTATTGATCCTTGTAGAAATACACAGGATTAAATAAGAAAATCGAAATATTTGGACAACCTGATAAGTTTGAGCTCTTAAAGCTATAAGAGGCGCAGTAGAAGAGGCTAAGTCAAAAGACACGGTTAGGTCTAACAAGATGGCTAACATAGATGATAACCAGAGTAGATGTACCTTCATGAGAAGATGGTGCAAGGTATGTTGTTGTTGTACAGGACTATTAATGCTTCTTTGGAGCGTACTCGCTCTCTTGATCTCATTCAAAGTAACCTTAGATACACTAGCAGGACATACTGAGAACATGACTAACATAGTGAAAGGTTCGCAAAAAGTAATACCGGTCAGAACAAGCACTGAGCATGTGCATCAAGATAGGTCTATAACTGATTTTTCTAGCAATGTATTTTCAAAATTATTGTATGAATATGTAAAAACAATGGACGTAGGGGATTGCTATGTCTGCATGCAATTACCTGCCTCTGTTTCAGAAGGGGTGACTTATCATCACCTCCCAGCAACTTATGGAATAACATGTAGCGTTTTAACTAGTATATTTTATCAAGTAGGAAAATTAGAATATAATATGTCTAATATAGATAATATTCTTGGACGATTGCCCATGAATAAAAAATTAAATCCAGCTAAAGATGCTAATGTGTTAGGAGAAATTTTTATAGAAACTAAAGGACTAACTCTAGAATACATTTTTAAGAATAATTTAACTTGCAGTTTGAAACCAGAAGAGAAAACATTCTTGAATATGGTTGAGGAGAGGAGGTTGAAAATACACAAGAATGCAGAAGGACATAAAGAAGGGGAAAACATTTGGACAATAGATGGGAACAAAGAAATGAAAGGGGATGTTAAACCAACAATTGCTATAGACTCACCACAGAAAGGCAAATTACGCATCACGAGAGAAAGATCCCAATATGATTATATATACATAGGGACAAGTGAGTGTCATGATACATATTTCATTGCATCTGGATGGGGATTTACAGGTGGAGAAGACCCAGTTTTTCCTGGATTGTATTATATTTGTGGGAACAAGGCTTATTACAGGTTGCCTGACCATTGATATGGCACATGTTATGTAGGCCTGGTCTTTCCAAAGATTTTTCACATGGATAGAGTAGAAAACAGTCAACCAAATAACCTACTAATGCGTAGCTGAAGAGAAACTTGGTTAGAAATTGTAGGTGATATTTTTGGAGCCTTGATACCAGCAGTGGGAATATCTTTGAATGCAAATAATATTCGGAAGCTGTCCACCATAGTGGATCGTTTGTCAACAAGCACAGCTGGAGGATTTCTATTGGTAAACACTGAATTGGTTGCCATGTGTGCTATGATTATGCAAAATCGAATATTGGCAAAAGAGGGTGGAGTCTGTGGAATGCTGAAAGTTCAACATTGTTGCACTTACATTCCTGATGAAAGCAGAGATTTAAAAGTCTATATAAAGAATATTACAGAATTGCATGATGAAATAAAACCACTGGAGGTTGAAAGTATCTGGACTAGAATTAGTAATAAGATGGCTGCTATAAAAGCTTTATTGGGAAAATTAGGTAGTACTATAATAGGGAAAATATTATTCCCATTAACCTGTGTGATTTTCGTATTACTATTACTTAGACTAGGATGTATGTGTTGTAGATATAGAAGAAATAAAAAGAAAGTTAAACGAGAAATTTACTAAAAGAGGGAAAGGAAACCAGAAAAAGATCTCAATGAAATAGAAATGGAAGAATGGAAAGAGAGCATATATGACAAAACCAAGAGAGAAGATGAAAGGGAAACAGAATTTTAAGCAAGAAGACATTTCAAATGTCTGTAAAAGGGGAAAAATTGAAATTTTTGTGGGTTGGTGGTGATAAAATCACCAAAGGGGGGATTGATGGAGCGGGTAAAATATTTTGTTTTAATATACCCAATCCATTTATATAAGTTTATATTAAAATGAATAAACGATTAACTTTAATGATTAACTGTGTGCTGTGATGAACTAACCAACCTTATTAACCAAGAGAATATTCGTGGGAATGCATTAGCATGGCTAAAATTATAAGTGATCTAAGATTGTACGCATATTAAAACGATAAGTGTTGCTTAGGCATGTGTTAATGTGAATTGCGCTTAAATAAACCAGCCTTTACGGCTTTAAATGTTGCTTATGGCTAGATAAATACATACACATAAGGGTATTAGTAAGGGAATAACACTGTTTAAGTCATTTCTATGTATTAATTACGATTCTTGTGTTTCTTTATTAAAGTTGACCATTTTGGGCTACTAAAAGATGGCTGCCGACTGAATCCTTACTAAAGTACATGACTTCATTATTTGAGAAATGGAGAAAAGGCCTGAACTGATTTCTTCGTGTCCTCACCCTGAACTTATGAACCAGGACCATAAAGAATACTCTGGGCGAGATGCCAATGTCCCTGAACATGGATGAAATGTTGCCATCTGAGAACCAAAAGCCACCTATTGACAATAGACTGTTACTTTCCTGACCTGGGAACAGCCTTTCCCATGCGCTTAGTCTATACATCATCCGTATGTGAACTTTTTTGAATGTTTCCTAAAGTATTGGGACGAGGCTTAATTCAGCCAATCAGAGGCCTGGAAATAAAGAAAATGATACTGTAATATGTAAATTTTAGTATAAATATTAGTAGTCCAGAGAGGGAAATTAGGTTACCACCCAAAGAGCTTGAGACGCACCCTGATCGACGCTACTCTATGCGGCACTCCATGCTGACAGCAGAGGACGGGACGATAGAACTCTGATGAATTTCTGAGGGCCAATTTCTGACTTAGAGAACGACAAATAGCCAGAGTAGATAATTATGACAAAGATAATATTGCATTGTTAGGATTTAATCTGCAAATTTTAATTAGGTAAAGAAAATTCATTGTTTGAAGAACTGTGTCGGGTGGTTATTTTTCTTGTAATGTCTTATTGATTAATATGAGTGTTAAAGTGTTTTACATCAAATTCTAAACAACTAAATGATCCGATTGACCTCCGGATGGAGGAACTGTTAGGGTAATTAAAGATGTGGTTTCCTCTATCCAAGTAAAGAAACTGTAGTTCGGGATAATCTGAAAAACCCTCTGTAGGCACGGATAGCTTGATGAGAATGTATGTTGGTGTTATGGGCCCCACCAGCGTGTGATGTGTGTATGTGCGAAGGACTGTGAAATCATCCTGTCTGTGGAAGTAGAGGGAGATTTTGTGTTCCGAACTGCACCATACTCACTCGGCAAAAGACCCAGGGTCACAGAGAGTGAGGTACTGGCATGGAATACAGCTCAGGGGTAGAGACTAACACTGAGTTGGATGATCACTGTCATGACCCTTGCCACCCACCCATGGTGGGTGGCAAGTTTCTCCAAGAAATTTCTCCAGGAGAAGACAGCACAGTTTTTTACCAACCACCCATTGCTCCTGCAACCCCCTCAGAGAATCGGCCCCCAGCCAGGAGACATTGCCCTAGGCACCTCTCCAGCTGCTCCCACGCCAGCACTGAGTCACTACAGATTATGAAGGTCTGTCTTGCTGGGCAGGCTATAGTGTTGGGTATCCTCCAGGATTTGGTCCAGAAGGTGGACCGAATTGTCCAAATACCGGAGAACATTTGTTCAGCACAGAGTGACTTGGGAATGAGTTGCCTCCTCAGAAACGAGAACTGCCACTCCCATGTCCATCCCTCACTGTTCCCAGAGCCCTGAATTCGCTCTTTTTGCCACCATGTCACCCACATTTATATCATTTATCCACACTGTCCTCATTCCACCACCCTAAGAGATAGGGATGCAAATTATAATTGCACAAATACATATAAGCAGGCACGCAGCACCAACCTAACCCGAAGAGCAGCGGGGTGCGGTGTCCTGTCATTCGTACGGCAACATATAGCAACATGTTGCAAGTAAAGATGCTGTCAAATATGTCAAATGATTCCAAATGGGCAAAAGTGGAAGTTGGTGAAATGGATAGGAGCCAGGCATCATTTTAAAGGCAGGGATACTGCCTACTGACTTACAAATACACCTCAGGATGGAGGAACAAAGATGAAGAGCAATCAAGGTTAGGAACCTGAGCAGAAACGACACAATATTTAAAGGCCCACATTTCACCATCTTCTGCTAGGAAAAAAAAGGCCAAGATTTTTAGCAGGGCTTTAAGATCAAAGCCCCTCTCATGCACCTGAGGGCTCTCAAAAGATTGCCCAGTAAATGTACACTCACTGCTGTGATCTCCTGATCATGAGTGCGAATACTGACAAGGTCAAGTCAGACCTCAATCCCAGTGAGGCCAGGAAAGTGAGCTTCATTAAATTGGTTAATAGTAAAGTAACTTCCATGTGTGATTCTCGTATATTTGGGCGCACAGTGAAACGTTGATTTTGATATCACTGTGAAACAGGGAGCCTGTGAGAGAAAAAAACAAATCTTTAGAATGGATGTTGTTTGACATGCGGCCACTCACAAATGTAAGTGCACATCATGAAAAAGTGCATCCCCAAACAAAGTGAGATGCAATACAGACCTCTTGCCAAACCCAGGTCCAACACAGACAACATGCAATGAATGTGAACCACAACATATCTAAACCATTATTTATTCTAACAATCTATTCATTATGAATTCACACCAAGGGTCATTGTTTAATAGTAAATGCTCTAATGTGGTACGATGAGGCTAAAGATACATAAGCTTGAAGTCAGTACATTCTTTAGCAAGATGCTGGTGCTAGGCAAAATCCTATTCCCTGTTAGGTGCTGATTTTCAGGTTTCTAAAACAAACAGGTATCAGCTGAGTCAACCTGTTTTGATGGTGAGGACTGTTGTTCATCTCAAGAATGTCACATATTTGTAGGATTTTCAGGTCATGCCAACAGGAACATACTCTTGTTACATGTTCCTTAAAGATGGCAAAGTTCTCCTCTGTCGTAGAAACAGCAGAACTCCTTTATCCTTGAGTTGGCGCTACCCGACAGTTTGCAAACACCGTTGTCTATCTTCCTGATTAATAATGTCGCATCCTGAAAAAATAAAACAAATAACATCAGAAAGGCTCAGATACTTCTGTGATGACTTGATTTAGTAGACATAAAGTTTGGTGCTGTGTGTACACTGTGACATGGTGTAGCTAAACTATCTGATTTCCAATGAAGATTAATGTATGGCATATATTATAAATACTACACCACATGCTATATTGTTTACAGAATATAGTATACTCTACAACAATGTATTATAATTTATAAAATATTATAACATAACATTTAGAAAATTCAGAACAAAGTACTAAAAAATGAACACCGAATAATAATTTGACATGATTAATGAAATGATTTAATGATCCTGAAATAATGCAAAATATTTCTATTTAAGAATAAAATTGATCAAGTAATCTTTAACAACATTTTAAAAAGCACTTCATGTAAAGTACAATAATAAGATTATATTGATGTTGCTACTTCTAAACCTCTCTTTCACGGTCATGTTCATCTGAGGCTATAGCAGACCTTTGTTCCACATCTGGCCTCACACAGAAACACAATCCTACCCCTGCCTTGGCCTAACTGTATCTAATTATTGGATTCTCCTATAGACCTAAAAAGCCTGTCTGCCATTTCTCTGTTAATTGTACCCTGAGTTGCAATTACATAGTTGTATCATATAACTAGCAATAGCTTTGCTTTTGTTAGAGCATTAAGGACTGGATGACTGGTATTTAAGTGTAATCTCCCCAATTTACTCATTTTGTCCTTTGGAAATCCTGATGGCACTCGACAGGTCAGATGGACCTTTGCCACCGTGGTATGAATGGAGCTTGAACAAAAACAAAAATCATGCATATATCATCAAGTGCCAGATCCTTTATGTTCAGTCAATGATGAGAGGTTGATGAATTTTTCTTAAAGGATTAGTATGGTTTTGGTCATTTTTATTCAGATTATCCCAATTTACAGAAATATCGAGTAAAAGGTTGATTAGTTACAGCATTAATCTTTACAGAGTGTTCCATAAAGAAATTGTCAGTAAACTAGCTACAGCATGGGTGTAACGGAGATTCCCACAGCCCCCGCAGTGCATGGGGGCTCCCAGGGTTTCTTGTTTTGGAGGGAGCCCCCTCCTCACCCTCTAAGACATATTGCATGCCTTGCACAATGCGTGCAAGGCATGAAATAAGAAATAGTAGGAATGCCACTCTGCTTTACCTAGTAGGCCCCTGTAGTGAAAGAAGGGGCCCCCCCATTGAGCTCATTCTGCAAGGGAGCCCCATCATTTTGTGTTACGCCACTGAGCTACAGAGGCTAATCTCTACCCTAAAACAGAACCCATGAAGAGTTCTCTACAGGAAAAAGCAAAATTTCAAGGCATGTATACAATGACCCATAAAGAGTCGTTCTGAAAACTCAGCCGAATTCCCCACAGCTGCATTTGCATCCGTCAGAATATCAGTTATAGAGGAATGATCGTTACAGTAGCATTGATCAGGGAAAATCTGGGTAAAGGAAATAAAGAATAAAATCACCTTTAGCAGTAGAGGTCAGTAATAAGGGCAAGCATAATGGGTCTCCTCCAAGCGAGTCTCAGAAAAAGAATGATGAATGGGTCTGACTCTCTAACTAGGAACACGTATTAATATAAAATCACAAAATAATATAACAAAACTTAGTAGGTGTCTGGAACTCTTGTCCAATTGTAACCGCTCATCCAATGGTGTCCTCAAAATGTGTTGCTTCTTCTCCCGATTATCATGGTAAACATTCCCGCTGGTATACAGTAAAACATTGTAGCTATCACTGGAAACATGGAGGAAAGTTCTCATGAGAACCTTCTTACCTAAGTTAAAAGCTACATTCTATGTCCACTGTGAATACAAAAGCTAGTTAGATGCACTGAAACAGAACTATCAATAATGTTCTGGTTAAGCATACACGGAATATATCTAAACCATTATTTATTCTAACAGTTTATTCATTATGAATTTACCCGCGGCAGGCAAGAGCCCAAAACGTAGTGAGGCGACATCAAAATGGCCTATCGCAAAACCACCTGGTTTTGCAAGGGGGTCACTTTGGTTTTTGGCCCGGTGCTCGGCGGCCATCTAGGGAAACCTACCAAACCCACGCATTTCTGAAAACTAGACACCCGGCGGCTTCCAGGGAGGTATGGCTTGCGTGGATCCCCCAACGTTTCCTTACCCAGAATCCCCTGCAAACCTCAGTTTTTGCTCAAAAAATCACTTTTTTCACACATTTTGGGGTGGGAAAGTAGTGGCATCACCGGGCTCACACAAATTTACCACCACCCAGCGTTCCCCCAGGTCTCCCGGTAAAAATGGTGCCTCACTTGTGTGGGAGGCCCAAGTACCCGCGGCAGGCAAGGGCCCAAAACGTAGTGAGGCGACATCAAAATGGCCTATCGCAAAACCACCTGGTTTTGCAAGGGGGGTCACTTTGGTTTTTGGCCCGGTGCTCGGCGGCCATCTAGGGAAACCTACCAAACCCACGCATTTCTGAAAACTAGACACCCGGCGGCTTCCAGGGAGGTATGGCTTGCGTGGATCCCCCAACGTTTCCTTACCCAGAATCCCCTGCAAACCTCAGTTTTTGCTCAAAAAATCACTTTTTTCACACATTTTGGGGTGGGAAAGTAGTGGCATCACCGGGCTCACACAAATTTACCACCACCCAGCGTTCCCCCAGGTCTCCCGGTAAAAATGGTGCCTCACTTGTGTGGGAGGCCCAAGTACCCGCGGCAGGCAAGGGCCCAAAACGTAGTGAGGCGACATCAAAATGGCCTATCGCAAAACCACCTGGTTTTGCAAGGGGGGTCACTTTGGTTTTTGGCCTGGTGCTCGGCGGCCATCTAGGGAAACCTACCAAACCCATGCATTTCTGAAAACTAGACACCCGGCGGCTTCCATGGAGGTATGGCTTGCGTGGATCCCCCAACGTTTCCTTACCCAGAATCCCCTGCAAACCTCAGTTTTTGCTCAAAAAATCACTTTTTTCACACATTTTGGGGTGGGAAAGTAGTGGCATCACCGGGCTCACACAAATTTACCACCACCCAGCGTTCCCCCAGGTCTCCCGGTAAAAATGGTGCCTCACTTGTGTGGGAGGCCCAAGTACCCGCGGCAGGCAAGGGCCCAAAACGTAGTGAGGCGACATCAAAATGGCCTATCGCAAAACCACCTGGTTTTGCAAGGGGGGTCACTTTGGTTTTTGGCCCGGTGCTCGGCGGCCATCTAGGGAAACCTACCAAACCCATGCATTTCTAAAAACTAGACACCCGGCGGCTTCCAGGGAGGTACGGCTTGCGTGGATCCCCCAACGTTTCCGTCCCCAGAATCCCCTGCAAACCTCAGTTTTTGCTCAAAAAATCACTTTTTTCACACATTTTGGGGTGGGAAAGTAGTGGCATCACCGGGCTCACACAAATTTACCACCACGCAGCGTTCCCCCAGGTCTCCCGGTAAAAATGGTGCCTCACTTGTGTGGGAGGCCCAAGTACCCGCGGCAGGCAAGGGCCCAAAACGTAGTGAGGCGACATCAAAATGGCCTATCGCAAAACCACCTGGTTTTGCAAGGGGGGTCACTTTGGTTTTTGGCCCGGTGCTCGGCGGCCATCTAGGGAAACCTACCAAACCCACGCATTTCTGAAAACTAGACACCCGGCGGCTTCCAGGGAAGTATGGCTTGCGTGGATCCCCCAACGTTTCCTTACCCAGAATCCCCTGCAAACCTCAGTTTTTGCTCAAAAAATCACTTTTTTCACAAATTTTGGGGTGGGAAAGTAGTGGCATCACCGGGCTCACACAAATTTACCACCACCCAGCGTTCCCCCAGGTCTCCCGGTAAAAATGGTGCCTCACTTGTGTGGGAGGCCCAAGTACCCGCGGCAGGCAAGGGCCCAAAACGTAGTGAGGCGACATCAAAATGGCTTATCGCAAAACCACCTGGTTTTGCAAGGGGGGTCACTTTGGTTTTTGGCCCGGTGCTCGGCGGCCATCTAGGGAAACCTACCAAACCCACGCATTTCTGAAAACTAGACACCCGGCGGCTTCCAGGGAGGTATGGCTTGCGTGGATCCCCCAACGTTTCCTTACCCAGAATCCCCTGCAAACCTCAGTTTTTGCTCAAAAAATCACTTTTTTCACACATTTTTGGGTGGGAAAGTAGTGGCATCACCGGGCTCACACAAATTTACCACCACCCAGCGTTCCCCCAGGTCTCCCGGTAAAAATGGTGCCTCACTTGTGTGGGAGGCCCAAGTACCCGCGGCAGGCAAGAGCCCAAAACGTAGTGAGGCGACATCAAAATGGCCTATCGCAAAACCACCTGGTTTTGCAAGGGGGTCACTTTGGTTTTTGGCCCGGTGCTCGGCGGCCATCTAGGGAAACCTACCAAACCCACGCATTTCTGAAAACTAGACACCCGGCGGCTTCCAGGGAGGTATGGCTTGCGTGGATCCCCCAACGTTTCCTTACCCAGAATCCCCTGCAAACCTCAGTTTTTGCTCAAAAAATCACTTTTTTCACACATTTTGGGGTGGGAAAGTAGTGGCATCACCGGGCTCACACAAATTTACCACCACCCAGCGTTCCCCCAGGTCTCCCGGTAAAAATGGTGCCTCACTTGTGTGGGAGGCCCAAGTACCCGCGGCAGGCAAGGGCCCAAAACGTAGTGAGGCGACATCAAAATGGCCTATCGCAAAACCACCTGGTTTTGCAAGGGGGGTCACTTTGGTTTTTGGCCCGGTGCTCGGCGGCCATCTAGGGAAACCTACCAAACCCACGCATTTCTGAAAACTAGACACCCGGCGGCTTCCAGGGAGGTATGGCTTGCGTGGATCCCCCAACGTTTCCTTACCCAGAATCCCCTGCAAACCTCAGTTTTTGCTCAAAAAATCACTTTTTTCACACATTTTGGGGTGGGAAAGTAGTGGCATCACCGGGCTCACACAAATTTACCACCACCCAGCGTTCCCCCAGGTCTCCCGGTAAAAATGGTGCCTCACTTGTGTGGGAGGCCCAAGTACCCGCGGCAGGCAAGGGCCCAAAACGTAGTGAGGCGACATCAAAATGGCCTATCGCAAAACCACCTGGTTTTGCAAGGGGGGTCACTTTTGTTTTTGGCCCGGTGCTCGGCGGCCATCTAGGGAAACCTACCAAACCCATGCATTTCTGAAAACTAGACACCCGGCGGCTTCCATGGAGGTATGGCTTGCGTGGATCCCCCAACGTTTCCTTACCCAGAATCCCCTGCAAACCTCAGTTTTTGCTCAAAAAATCACTTTTTTCACACATTTTGGGGTGGGAAAGTAGTGGCATCACCGGGCTCACACAAATTTACCACCACCCAGCGTTCCCCCAGGTCTCCCGGTAAAAATGGTGCCTCACTTGTGTGGGAGGCCCAAGTACCCGCGGCAGGCAAGGGCCCAAAACGTAGTGAGGCGACATCAAAATGGCCTATCGCAAAACCACCTGGTTTTGCAAGGGGGGTCACTTTGATTTTTGGCCCCGTGCTCGGCGGCCATCTAGGGAAACCTACCAAACCCACGCATTTCTGAAAACTAGACACCCGGCGGCTTCCAGGGAGGTATGGCTTGCGTGGATCCCCCAACGTTTCCTTCCCCAGAATCCCCTGCAAACCTCAGTTTTTGCTCAAAAAATCACTTTTTTCACACATTTTGGGGTGGGAAAGTAGTGGCATCACCGGGCTCACACAAATTTACCACCACGCAGCGTTCCCCCAGGTCTCCCGGTAAAAATGGTGCCTCACTTGTGTGGGAGGCCCAAGTACCCGCGGCAGGCAAGGGCCCAAAACGTAGTGAGGCGACATCAAAATGGCCTACCGCAAAACCACCTGGTTTTGCAAGGGGGGTCACTTTGGTTTTTGGCCCGGTGCCCGGCGGCCATCTAGGGAAACCTACCAAACCCATGCATTTCTGAAAACTAGACACCCGGCGGCTTCCAGGGAGGTATGGCTTGCGTGGATCCCCCAACGTTTCCTTCCCCAGAATCCCCTGCAAACCTCAGTTTTTGCTCAAAAAATCACTTCTTTCACACATTTTGGTGTGGGAAAGTAGTGGCATCACCGGGCTCACACAAATTTACCACCACCCAGCGTTCCCCCAGGTCTCCCGGTAAAAATGGTGCCTCACTTGTGTGGGAGGCCCAAGTACCCGCGGCAGGCAAGGGCCCAAAACGTAGTGAGGCGACATCAAAATGGCCTATCGCAAAACCACCTGGTTTTGCAAGGGGGGTCACTTTGGTTTTTGGCCCGGTGCTCGGCGGCCATCTAGGGAAACCTACCAAACCCACGCATTTCTGAAAACTAGACACCCGGCGGCTTCCAGGGAGGTATGGCTTGCGTGGATCCCCCAATGTTTCCTTACCCAGAATCCCCTGCAAACCTCAGTTTTTGCTCACAAAATCACTTTTTTCACACATTTTGGGGTGGGAAAGTAGTGGCATCACCGGGCTCACACAAATTTACCACCACCCAGCATTCCCCCAGGTCTCCCGGTAAAAATGGTGCCTCACTTGTGTGGGAGGCCCAAGTACCCGCGACAGGAAAGGGCCCAAAACGTAGTGAGGCGACATCAAAATGGCCTACCGCAAAACCACCTGGTTTTGCAAGGGGGGTCACTTTGGTTTTTGGCCCGGTACTCGGCGGCCATCTAGGGAAACCTACCAAACCCACGCATTTCTGAAAACTAGACACCCGGCGGCTTCCAGGGAGGTATGGCTTGCATGGATCCCCCAACGTTTCCTTACCCAGAATCCCCTGCAAACCTCTGTTTTTGCTCAAAAAATCACTTTTTTCACACATTTTGGGGTGGGAAAGTAGTGGCATCACCGGGCTCACACAAATTTACCACCACCCAGCGTTCCCCCAGGTCTCCCGGTAAAAATGGTGCCTCACTTGTGTGGGAGGCCCAAGTACCCGCGGCAGGCAAGGGCCCAAAACGTAGTGAGGCGACATTTGGGATAGGCAATGTTGATGTCGCCTCACTACGTTTTGGGCCCTTGCCTGCCGCGGGTACTTGGGCCTCCCACACAAGTGAGGCACCATTTTTACCGGGAGACCTGGGGGAACGCTGGGTGGTGGTAAATTTGTGTGAGCCCGGTGATGCCACTACTTTCCCACCCCAAAATGTGTGAAAAAAGTGATTTTTTGAGCAAAAACTGAGGTTTGCAGGGGATTCTGGGTAAGGAAATGTTGGGGGATCCACACAAGCCATACCTCCCTGGTAGCCGCCGGGTGTCTAGTTTTCAGAAATGCATGGGTTTGGTAGGTTTCCCTCGATGGCCGCCGAGCACCGGGCCAAAAACCAAAGTGACCCCCCTTGCAAAACCAGGTGGTTTTGCGATAGGCCATTTTGATGTCGCCTCACTACGTTTTGGGCCCTTGCCTGCCGCGGGTACTTGGGCCTCCCACACAAGTGAGGCACCATTTTTACCGGGAGACCTGGGGGAACGCTGGGTGGTGGTAAATTTGTGTGAGCCCGGTGATGCCACTACTTTCCCACCCCAAAATGTGTGAAAAAAGTGATTTTTTGAGCAAAAACTGAGGTTTGCAGGGGATTCTGGGTAAGGAAACATTGGGGGATCCACGCAAGCCATACCTCCCTGGAAGCCGCCGGGTGTCTAGTTTTCAGAAATGCGTGGGTTTGGTAGGTTTCCCTAGATGGCCGCCGAGCACCGGGCCAAAAACCAAAGTGACCCCCCTTGCAAAACCAGGTGGTTTTGCGGTAGGCCATTTTGATGTCGCCTCACTACGTTTTGGGCCCTTGCCTGCCGCGGGTACTTGGGCCTCCCACACATGTGAGGCACCATTTTTACAGGGAGACCTGGGGGAACGCTGGGTGGTGGTAAATTTGTGTGAGCCCGGTGATGCCACTACTTTCCCACCCCAAAATGTGTGAAAAAAGTGATTTTTTGAGCAAAAATTGAGGTTTGCAGGGGATTCTGGGTAAGGAAACGTTGGGGGATCCACGCAAGCCATACCTCCCTGAAAGCCGTCGGGTGTCTAGTTTTCAGAAATGCGTGGGTTTGGTAGGTTTCCCTAGATGGCCGCCGAGCACCGGGCCAAAAACCAAAGTGACCCCCCTTGCAAAACCAGGTGGTTTTGCGGTAGGCCATTTTGATGTCGCCTCACTACGTTTTGGGCCCTTGCCTGCCGCGGGTACTTGGGCCTCCCACACAAGTGAGGCACTATTTTTACCGGGAGACCTGGGGGAACGCTGGGTGGTGGTAAATTTGTGTGAGCCCGGTGATGCCACTACTTTCCCACCCCAAAATGTGTGAAAAAAGTGATTTTTTGAGCAAAAATTGAGGTTTGCAGGGGATTCTGGGTAAGGAAACGTTGGGGGATCCACGCAAGCCATACCTCCCTGGAAGCCGTCGGGTGTCTAGTTTTCAGAAATGCATGGGTTTGGTAGGTTTCCCTAGATGGCCGCCGAGCACCGGGCCAAAAACCAAAGTGACCCCCCTTGCAAAACCAGGTGGTTTTGCGGTAGGCCATTTTGATGTCGCCTCACTACGTTTTGGGCCCTTGCCTGCCGCGGGTACTTGGGCCTCCCACACAAGTGAGGCACCATTTTTACCGGGAGACCTGGGGGAACGCTGGGTGGTGGTAAATTTGTGTGAGCCCGGTGATGCCACTACTTTCCCACCCCAAAATGTGTGAAAAAAGTGATTTTTTGAGCAAAAACTGAGGTTTGCAGGGGATTCTGGGTAAGGAAACGTTGGGGGATCCACGCAAGCCATACCTCCCTGGAAGCCGCCGGGTGTCTAGTTTTCAGAAATGCATGGGTTTGGTAGGTTTCCCTAGATGGCCGCCGAGCACCGGGCCAAAAACCAAAGTGACCCCCCTTGCAAAACCAGGTGGTTTTGCGGTAGGCCATTTTGATGTCGCCTCACTACGTTTTGGGCCCTTGCCTGCCGCGGGTACTTGGGCCTCCCACACAAGTGAGGCACCATTTTTACCGGGAGACCTGGGGGAACGCTGGGTGGTGGTAAATTTGTGTGAGCCCGGTGATGCCACTACTTTCCCACCCCAAAATGTGTGAAAAAAGTGATTTTTTGAGCAAAAACTGAAGTTTGCAGGGGATTCTGGGTAAGGAAACGTTGGGGGATCCACGCAAGCCATACCTCCCTGGAAGCCGCCGGGTGTCTAGTTTTCAGAAATGCATGGGTTTGGTAGGTTTCCCTAGATGGCCGCCGAGCACCGGGCCAAAAACCAAAGTGACCCCCCTTGCAAAACCAGGTGGTTTTGCGGTAGGCCATTTTGATGTCGCCTCACTACGTTTTGGGCCCTTGCCTGCCGCGGGTACTTGGGCCTCCCACACAAGTGAGGCACCATTTTTACCGGGAGACCTGGGGGAACGCTGGGTGGTGGTAAATTTGTGTGAGCCCGGTGATGCCACTACTTTCCCACCCCAAAATGTGTGAAAAAGGTGATTTTTTGAGCAAAAATTGAGGTTTGCAGGGGATTCTGGGTAAGGAAACGTTGGGGGATCCACGCAAGCCATACCTCCCTGGAAGCCGTCGGGTGTCTAGTTTTCAGAAATGCGTGGGTTTGGTAGGTTTCCCTAGATGGCCGCCGAGCACCGGGCCAAAAACCAAAGTGACCCCCCTTGCAAAACCAGGTGGTTTTGCGATAGGCCATTTTGATGTCGCCTCACTACGTTTTGGGCCCTTGCCTGCTGCGGGTACTTGGGCCTCCCACACAAGTGAGGCACCATTTTTACCGGGAGACCTGGGGGAACGCTGGGTGGTGGTAAATTTGTGTGAGCCCGGTGATGCCACTACTTTCCCACCCCAAAATGTGTGAAAAAAGTGATTTTTTGGAGCAAAAACTGAGGTTTGCAGGGGATTCTGGGTAAGGAAACGTTGGGGGATCCACGCAAGCTATACCTCCCTGGAAGCCGCCGGGTGTCTAGTTTTCAGAAATGTGTGGGTTTGGTAGGTTTCCCTAGATGGCCGCCGAGCACCGGGCAAAAAACCAAAGTAACCCCCCTTGCAAAACCAGATTAACTATTGTTACTACAGCGTGAGAATTTTGGAATAATACTGCAAAGAAAATGTGGCAGACAGTTTGAGGTTTACAGGACAATGGGGATAAAAAATATTTTTCAATTCACTAGAGAGACATCACCATGAACTCCCAAGGGTTTTCGACAATATCTACAGTTGGTGGGTTATTCTTGCATGGAAAGTGTACCTTGCCAGAGAAACTAAAGACAAAGATTCCTGCACAACCATCTATTCCTCAAACACACACACATACTGGTTGGATTTGGCACGAGGGCAAGTCATGGTTCAGTGTATTAAATTTTATTAACAAGAGATTTCACAAAAATGAAATGCACTGTCAATAATTAAATTCTCAAAAAACCAAACCAATGACTCGCAGCTCGTGAGCTGTAAAGCCACGTCAAGGCACCAACCACTTTACAGGCCATTCACACACCTTTCATACGTGATACAAACAAGACCATTCGCACCACCAGGCACAAAAGCAACACATTACAAAATTCACCAAAAAGGGACAAGGTACACCCTGCTTCAGAAAGACAAATATTACTGCACAGCCATCTAATCCGCAAGCACACACACATACTGGTTGGATTTGGCACGAGGGTGAGTGATGGTTCAGTAGATACAATTGTATTAGCAAGTGATTTCACAGAAATGAAATGCACTGGTAATAATTGAAAGGGCGAGAAACTGAACCATTGACTCACAGCTCGTGAGCTGTAAAGCCACGACAAGGCACCAACCTCTTTACAGGCCATTCACACACCTTTCATACGTGTGAGACATACAAAACCATTCACACCGCCAGCCGCGGGCCCATCACATAACAAAACTCACACCAGCACACAGCGCCATTCAAGGGCCCATCACTTTCACACGCCCACAATCCAGACACAGCAACTACACAGGCTGATGGATTGCGTGGAGTGGCACTCAGCTAGCAGTGTGTGTAGTGACCAGCAGAAAGTCAATACTCACACACAGCCAGCAGAGCACCAGTCCACACACACCGCTAGCCAAACACCAGTCCACGCACACCGCTAGCCAAGCGCCAGTCCACAGACACCACCAGCCAAGCACCAGTCCGCACACACCACCAGTCCACGCACACCGCCAGCCAAGTACCAGTCCACGCACACCGCATGCCAAGCACCATTCCACGCACACTGCCAGCCAAGCTCCAGTCCACGCACACCACCAGCCAAGCACCAGTCCGCACACACCACCAGTCCACGCACACCGCCAGCCAAGTACCAGTCCACGCACACCGCCTGCAAAGCACCATTCCACGCACACCACCAGCCACGCACCAGTCCACGCACACCGCCAGTCCATGCACACCGCCAGCCAAGCACCATTTCACGCACACCACCAACCAAGTGCCAGTCCACACACACCAACAGCTAAGCGCAAGCCAACAAACACCGCCATCACATTTAGGATTTTTTTTTAAAAAAACACAAACAAATTGCAAATAGATACAAATCTTCTAACAGAAAATCAGCAACTAAATACATTGCACTAACACCAACCTTGAAACAGAATCAAATTATCCAAAGAATACAGACCAGGCAGTTCACTTTACCACTCAAGAACCCTCCCAAAAAATTTTTCGGGTGTGGTACGCTCTAAAACAAGCAGAGAGACACAGTGCAGGATGAGAAGGACAGTCGGGGCAGTACATACGACTCTCCTTCCGCAAACCTTTTCGCCAACAGACTCTACATCTCCTACTGGGAAAATCTTTTGCGGGTGTGGGAGGAATGTGATCTGGAAAGTGGCGTTCTTTCAATCTAGCAACATCCTCCACCAGTCCAACTCTAGGAACACTTGCCTGTTCCACTACAACAAGGCTGCCTATTACAGACTCCTGAAACTTAGCAAAAGTCATCTTTGACTCAGGGCAAGAATCCTGGAACACAACAAAAGCATTAAACATTGCCATGTAGAAAAGATGGATAGCCAACTTCTTGTACCAAATGTAAGCCTTACGAAGAGCAGTGTAAGGTTCCAACCTCTGATCTACTCTGTCAACACCACCCATGTGCCTATTATAGTCTAAAATGCACACAGGTTTGCGCGCTTCAGCGACCTGACCCCAAACAGTCACAGGTGCAGTGCTTTCATCATGGATGGTAGTCAGCATGTAGACATCTCTCCTGTCAGTAAACTTCACAGCAAGAAGCTCCTGGCAACGCAACGCACTGCACTGTCCCCGCACAAGCTTTTGACACACAAGTTCTTTCGGGAAACCTTTACGGTTAGAGCGGATTGTGCCACAAGCAAGAGTGTCCACTTTGGCCAATTCCCTGAACAAACGCACACCAGTGTAGAAGTTGTCTACATATAAATGGTGGCCTTTGTTAAAAAATCCTCTTCCAAGTTCCCAAACAATTTTCTCAGTCACTCCAAAAGTGGACGGACAACCAGGGAGATTAAACCTAGATTCCTTACCGGTGTACACCCTGAAATTAGAGACATATCCAGTCCTACTGTCACACAGCATATACAGCTTTATTCCATAGCATGCCCTCTTACTAGGAATGTATTGCCTAAAAACCAAGCGGCCCTTGAACAACACCAAAGACTCATCCACTGCAATTTGTTTCCCAGGAGCATAGATCTCAGGAAATCGATCAACAAAGTGATCAAGGACAGGCCTAATCTTAAAAAGACGGTCACAATCAGGGTGATCTCGTGGCAACGCTAAACCATTATCAACAAAGTGCATCATCCGAAGCAGAAGCAAATACCTGTCACGAGTCATGACTGCCGGAAAAATAGACGTTGCCATCAAGGGACTGCTAGACCAATATGAAGCCATTGATGGCTTCCTTAGCAAGCCCATCAAAAAAGTTAAACCCAAGAACTTCTTCATCTCTTCAACATTTGTGGGAGTCCACCGGGTAGCTCTAGAGTGTGGCTTAAGACTGGCACAGTTGTCCCTCAAAAACTGTTCGGCATACAAATTAGTCTGCTCAACAATCTCTGCAAAAAACACATCATCCATAAACAACTGAAAAAAATTGACCGGCAAAAAGTTTTCAGTATTCTCTCTAGACCCTGGAACACCAGTAAACTCTAGCAATGCCGGCTGCACCATGCCAGGGGCAACCCAGAGGTCATCACTTTCAAAGGGAAGCCTAGCAGCCCCAGCCTGCAGCCCAGAAGCCTCTTGCCGCACTACACCAACGGGAAGCCTTGCAGCCCCAGCCTGCAACCCAGATGCCTCTTGCCGCACTAGCGGCACATCAGTCTCCTCCTCTAACACAGGCACTTCATCCGCACTAAGAGTATCTTCATCATCCGATGACTCCATACGGAGAGACAACTCACTGCCGGAATCGTCCCCTGCCTCCTCTCCCTCAGATGCAGAGTCAGTCTCTGAACCAATATCAGAGGAAGACTCAAACAGCAAACCAACAACCTGTTGAGCAGTCATCCTGCGGCTAGCCATTTTACTTACTAAGATAGAAGACTGCACAAACAAGTCAACAACAACCAACAATGTGCAAACCAAGTAAGTAAAGAAATGTGTACCTTTATCACAAAGATCAATGTACTCAAAAACTATACAATCCAATTACAAGAGACAGCTGCACTCACCAGAAACTAACTCTGCAGTGACACAGCAAAAACCAACGATATCAAACTAGAAAGAAGAAAAAAAAAAACACATTACTCACAAGACAACAAAATACACATCGAGCACCAATGCAAAAAGTTTTTGACACTCAAAAAACAAACATACTGCTATTATTACACCATTTGCAAAAAAAATTCATGCAGAGAAATCAAACACATTTACATTGTACAAAAAAGAGTCTCTTACCAAACTACACAAACAGCAGAACCACCAGAAACACGGCAAACTCAAAAGAGCAAAAGCCTTCACCTAGAACAAAAAAGTAAAAAAAAAAAAACATTACTATTGCAATTCACAAAAAAAAAACAATAAACATAACAACATTCTATGTTACTACCCAAATGGTCAATCGTTATGTTCCAGGTGGGGCAGAAAACAGCAGGAAAAAAAAGGCTACTCTGTCCCGGGGCGGGTGGGCCAAATACATATTATAAAAATTGCCCCCCGGAAGCGACACTTGCCAAAGGGGTCACTTCCATTTTTATTTACACTACTTCCCTGGTGTCCAGTGGACTTTTCTGCCCCCCCCGGGGCCAGACACGGAGCGAAAGTGGAGCGATCTGCCCCCAGGGGGGGCAGAAAAGTCTGTGCAAAAATGATTCCCCAAGGGAAGCGACCCTTGCCCAAGGGGTCGCTTCCCATAACAAAATTGCGAAATTCCCTGGTGTCTAGTGGGCTTTTTTGCCCCCCCTGGGGGCAGAAACGGACCGGAAGTGGACCGATCTGCCCCCAGGGGGGGCAGAAAAGTCTGTGCACAAATTCTCCCAAATTCAGCCCCAGGGAAGCGACCCTTGCCCAAGGGGTCACTTCCCATATCAATATATCAAAATTCCCTGGTGTCTAGTGGGCTTTTCTGCCCCCCCTGGGGGCAGAAACGGACCGGAAGTGGACCGATCTGCCCCCAGGGGGGGCAGAAGAGTCTTTGCAAAAATTCTCCCCCAGGGAAGCGACCCTTGCCCAAGGGGTCGCTTCCCATATCATCATTACGACATCCCTGGTGTCTAGTGGGCTTTTCTGCCCCCCCTGGGGGCAGAAACGGACCGGAAGTGGACCGATCTGCCCCCAGGGGGGGCAGAAGAGTCTTTGCAAAAATTCACCCCCAGGGAAGCGACCCTTGCCCAAGGGGTCGCTTCCCATATCAATATATCAAAATTCCCTGGTGTCTAGTGGGCTTTTCTGCCCCCCCCGGGGGCAGAAACGGACCGGAAGTGGACCGATCTGCCCCCAGGGGGGGCAGAAAAGTCTTTGCCAAAATTTAACCCCCAGGGAAGCGACCCTTGCCCAAGGGGTCGCTTCCAAATTCACCATTACGACATCCCTGGTGTCTAGTGGGCTTTTCTGCCCTCCCTGGGGGCAGAAACGGAACGAAAGTGGACCGATCTGCCCCAGGGGGGGCAGAAAAGTCTGTTACAATATTGTCCCCCAGGGAAGCGACCCTTGCCCAAGGGGTCGCTTCCCAAATGGCCGAAAACAACATCCCTGGGGTCTAGTGGGGGCATTCCTGTCCCACGATCGCGACGCTGTGCGCGATCGTGGAACAGGAATGCCCAGCATTGAGACATCAGGGGAGAGGAAATACTCTTTCCTCTCCCCCGATGCCTCAAGGCCCTGGAATTCCGCCCCCCCCCGCCACACTGCAGCAAAACACCTACCTTCCTCGTTGGACGCGCTGGAAGAAATGAATTCCAGCGCGTCCAACGCTTCCTGATGACGCCAGCGCGCGCTGTGCGCGCTGACGTCACCAGGAAGCATGGGGGGGCTCGGGGGTGGCAGCGGAAACTCTTCCGCTGCCATCCCTATCTGTGGGGGCACGATCGGTGCCCCAGGGGGGGAGCGCCAGCGCTTCCCCCAGGGGCTGTGCTCATGACGGAGCGGTTCCGTCATGAGCACAGCTCAACCGATGCTCATGACGGAACCGTTCCGTCATGAGCATCGAAGGGGTTAAGCAGCAATTTGGATTCAATCACTCCAGTTCCTTTCATCATAAATTGTGCCAGAATTGCGCTAAAAGAGAATTTTTTCAAATTCGAGGATCGTTTTTTTCTCCAGGTGTCAGGCATATCTATGGGGAGTATTTTTGCCCCCAGCCTGGCGAATTTGTATGTTCACTGTTTTGAACAACAATGTATCTTTAACATCAACAATCCATATAAGGATAATATCCGTTTATGGAAAAGATACATTGATGACGTGTTTGTTGTGGGGAGGGGGTCATCTACGTCCATTGTGGATTTTCAGTTGTGGTGAACAACCAAAATCACTTCTTAAAGTTCACATGTGAGTATAGCAAAACTCAGCTACCATTTCTGGACGTCTTGATTAGCCCTATGGAAGGAGGGCTGAGTACTGAACTATTTAAGAAACCCATGGCCAAAAATTCACTTTTAATGTATGACAGTTTTCATCCCCAGGCATGCGGGATAATTTACCTTTTGGTCAATTTTTACGCATTAAAAGAAACTGCTCCTCTGCTAGTAAATATCAGGAGCATGCTAGTAATTTGGCAGTTCAGTTACAAACACGTAAATATCCTAAAAAACTTGTGAAAAAGTCACTGAAAAGAGCTGCCAATAACAGCCGGGCGGCTCTTTTGGAACCAGGGGTCCCTAAAGCCTCTCAGGACAGACTGACATGTGTGCATACTTTTTGCAGCTTTTCAAATCAAATCAAAAAAAGCATTTTGGCTAATTGGAAGATTCTGAATATTGGGGGGTTAGCACTACCGCGTCCTTTGTTTGCCTTCAAACGGAGTAGCAACATGAAAGATCGTTTGGTGCATACACGTCCCCGTATTTCTAATATGAATCAACAGAACACTCTTTGGGGTTTATCCCCAGTTCAGGGTCATTTCCCCTGCGGGTCTTGCGCAGCTTGTCCGCACACGATTCACACGACTGAGATCGATATTGGTTCCCCTAGACCGTGGTCTTTAAAGAGTCACACAAACTGCAATAGCAACAACTTGATATACTTGATCACTTGTCCTTGTCCTTTTCGCTATGTGGGCATGACAACGCAGAAAGTTAAAACAAGAATTTTGGAACATAAGAGCACCATTAGGTGCAGAAAGTCCTCTACCAAACTGACCACACATTTTTTGAATGCTGCACATAACCCAGGTGATCTTAAATGGACAGTATTAGAGAAACCGTTCATTCCAACACATATCACAGATGTGGCATCATTTCTATTTAGACGTGAACAATGGTGGGTTCACAAGTTGAGAAGTGACAGTGGTGGGTTAAATGACGAGATCCCTTGGGCGTCACTTTGAATATTGTGTTTTTTACACTTTGGTGGATGAAATCCCTTGGCAACAAGTGTGCGAACTATCCAGCGGACTGGTATTTGTGGTCCCCCGATGGAAGTCAGGCGGTTTGAGGCCACTGAGGTACTTGGTTCTGTTCTAAACACCGCAGTTCCTCCCTTCCTTTATGGATCTTTGGATGGTACCCCATATGTGCCAACAAAATACTTTCTCTGGGCACATGGGCTACTGTTGATTAGTTGCACGGTTGGTCCGGTACTTTTTGGCATTAGCTGCTGGGCAATAGCATCTTTTTAATCACCACGCACACTGTGTTGTGGTTGCACCCTAGTTGCTACAGTTTGATGACATACCATGGATGATTGCACCCTAGTTGCTATAGTTTGAGGATATACCATGGAGGATTGAACGATTTGGGGTTCACTGTGCCTATATGTATGTGATAAATGGTCAGCACTCAGAACCCAGGTTGTAGTGTTGACCTGAACATTAGAAGGCCAATGGTTTTCCCCTAACTCCAACTAATTTTACATATTCACTTATGTAAAATTTTTGCTAGCTTTTTGAGGGGTCATTTGGTGAGGCTTGAATTTTTCCATGCATAGCAGGCTTAAATTGGGGTTTTTAACGCATTAGTTACGCGACCCCTAGTTGTATGTGAGCGGCATGCGTTATCCTCACAGCGCATGTGCGGGGGAGGAGTGTCTAAAATCAGCACAGTTTCCTTTTTTCTATTGGGTTGGGAGAGAAACTGTCTCCGGATGTTAACCATAGTTGGCCATGCAAATGCCTCCGATTATTCATGAAGTTTCTTGACATTGCACCATTTCGACTTTTTGAAAGCTTAGTCATTTTTTCGGCGCATGCGCAGGCAAGCAGTGTACCACTCTCCACACTTGCGCAGTCATGCAATTTTTGCATTCTATACTCGGAGAGTAGTGTTTGTCCCACGCGATGTTCTCAGCTGAGATGAATCTGGGCTATTCCGTGGAGTATTTAAGTAACATTAGCGTTGCTCCACTCTACCTCCGTGCCGCCGGCTCTACACAACGCGGAGTACCGACGGACAGATAAGAGTGGATGGGGCACGTTATTTTACTACTCTGGCCTCTGTCCAGTCAATAGGTCTGGTTTTCCTGACCTTAGCTTTGTATGATTCCAACAGCGCTGTTATTTTGAACGGGTTATTTTGAACTGGGTGGTTTTAGGTACTTGATCACTATTGTGTTCGTTTCCCCGGCCATTATTTTTAAACAGTGACGGTGATAGGCTGTTAAATAAATCGTCTATTGCTTTGTTGCCCCTTGGATCTTTTGCCGAGGATTCCTGTAAGTTAGGGGTCAGACCAATTTTAGATGCCTCTTCTCTGCTATTTTTAATCTGGCGAGATAAGAGGTCTGCCCGACACATATTTCCGTTCTTTTTTTGTGCTATACCAACGGCCCTTCTCCTTCATTGGCCGTTTGTTGGCATCATTATTGATTATTATTTATTATTAATCATGTTTGATTTTATGATTGTTATTGCTAAGAATTTGTCTACTGCGTAGCCCCCCCTTTTGACATTCCTAGTTTGTAGTCAGATATTTTCTGCCTTCACACACGTCTATAGGAGTTAGTTTTCCACCCACAGATAGGTGAAGGACAGGCTTATGTGCATCACAATGCACACCGTTCTCTTCTAGAGCGGTGCCCCCTTCCTGAGCGGCTGCCAGGCAGAGGTGGGATTGAGCACCCAGCAAGTGTGGGTAAGAAATCTAAATTATTTTATTCAGTGAGTCACGTGACACACCTGAGAATTGATGAACATTTGTTCTTTACTAATGAGTTTTTTCTGCATTGTAGGTATTTTCCTCTTCTATCCAAATGACAGACCGAAGAGTGACTGGATACATAGATTAAGTTATATCCGGTATCCTTTTTTGTTGCACTGTTTCTCACGTTGTTCACAGTAGCACCTGGTTGAGGTCCTGATGAAAGCCTGACCTAAGTTTTGGGTATTATGGCTGAAACATGTCGACCATTTTTCTTTTCACTGTCACCAGAGCGGTTTTAAATCCATACCGCTGGTGCTCTGTTTTTAATCCTGATAAAGGGTGTATACGAATAAATGTCTGATTGTACAACCCTTATTCAGTTTTAATTCACACTGTCGCACTTACATATTATTTGCGCTGCGCCTTCACTCACACCTTTTTTCTTCACATGAGGATTTAGGATATCCTAGTAGATATTCAAAACATCCCTGCGCTCCTCTCTCTAGTTGAGAGGGTTGTAGCCCTCCAAGGAACCAGGTTTTCCTTGGAGAGGAGAATCCCCATGATGAAGCATGTCACCTTCGTGGTGAGTGAGGGATTTGGTCCTAATAAGGGGAATGCCTTGTGGTGCGTTTAGGTGCGCATCTCGTGACTTTCTGAATAAATAAAATCCATCTGATTGTAGCTTTAGCACACTTTTTCCAGTTTTTCTTTTAGACCCTTGGATTTTGTACTGTTTTGTTGTAGCGATTGGGGAATAAATCCTTTGTGGTCTTTAAATTTCCCTAAGACCCTCCTGTTTTATCTGTTTTGGTTTGGTAGTAACAAAAAATTCCAATACCTTAGCCTTAGCTATGGCCACCACTTGTTGACTCTGATCAATATTAAGGTCGTACTTAATATCACGTGTTAGTGCGATTTCTGCCACCCGCAACTCCTCCATACGACACTTAGTCTGTTCCCGTATAGTCTTCCATCGATAAGCAGCAAAACCTTTAGTCTCACCGCGGAGTGCCGCCTTAAACGCATCCCAAACTGTACAATCAGAGACGGTTCTCCTATTGATATTTAAAAATTCCGTTATCCACTTTATCATGTGATCCTGATAAGATTGGTCCAAGAGTAGCTTCCTTTCAAATGTCCATGGTCTAGGGAATCTAACCTGCTGACCCCAAGGACACTCGGCAACCAATGGGTTATGGTCCGATAGGATTCTTGGGGATACTACAATAGAAGCTAGCCCTACCAATTGTTTAGAAATAAAAAAATAGTCCAACCAAACCATTTTATTATGGGGGGCAGAATAAAATGTATATCCATCTTCATCTTTGTTATGCCTTTGCCATACATTAACCAATCCATGTTCTAACACTAGAGTCTGGAGGGCCTTGAAAACCCTGGGTTTCCTACCAACATACTTTTGGTCGCTTATTAAATAAAAATTGCTAGCCAAATCGATATTCAAATCTCCACAAAAAAACATTGGATGCGGCCATGCTGCTAGTTCTAAATTTAAACATTTTATGACTTCAGGGTCATCCACGTTCGACCCATATATCGTACAGACAGAAAGAGATCTCCCATTAATCAGCAATTCCACTACAGCCCACCTGCCTGTAATACCCTCTCTGACTTTTTTACAGAATCCTACGCCTTGTTTTAGCAGAATGGCCACCCCTCTGATCATGGATGTCTGTCGTGAGCAAGAGAACCAGATCAAAACCCGGAACCTTCAAACATTTCCGCTTCCCCCAGGGTATATGTGTCTCTTGCAGACACAGGATCTCCTTTTGCATAGTTTGCACAGTTTTTGAGAACAGGGCCCGCTTTTTCCCATCATTCAGTCCACAAATGTTCCAAGAGCTTATACGCAATCTACCCTGCACCATTTATACACGAAATGAGACCTAATCTCCGCTCAAAGCAAATTTGCCTATTAGTTACAAATTTTAACGTGAATTCTAACATAAGAGAAAGACTACTATAGAAAATGCCACAACTATATTTTAAACTAAACACATTGACAACCCCTTGAAAACCCCACCCCTCCGACCCCTCCAACCCAACCCCCCCAACCATTGACCCTAGCTGCCCCCACCCCCAAACCTTTCCACACCCTTCACCCCCCTTATGAGGCAACAGGACCGAGGTCCTTATGATGAAATAAGCTGGTTCCCCCCACCCTCTCCCGGATCCTTCCCCCCCTTAACCAATATCGGAGGGTCTGGGCCGATCATAACCAAAAAAAAAAACTAAAGACAAAAACCCCCTAACGACCGGCTCAGCCCCCATCATAATGCCTCAAAAGCCGCTGCGATGGTTGACCAAGGAAACAGACATATTTGATTAAATAGAATGCAGAAACTCCTTCGCCTGTACTTCGGACACAAAAAATCTAGTTTGACCCTGGTGAATTATTTTCAGCTTCGAGGGATAAAGAAGGAAAGCTTGGGCCCCCTTTGCTTGAAATAAGGCTATTAGCTGGCGGAGCTGCCACCTCCGCTCAACGGTTGCTGGACATAAATCTGGCCTAACAAAGAATTCACAGTCCTTCCCAACCCTCTTCCTATCTGGCCTGGCTAAGTCATAGATCTTCTCCCTGGCCCAAAAATTATTTAAACAAATTAATATTGCCCGAGGCTTGCCGCCAACCGAGCCAGCATTCTGTCTTTGTTTAAAGGGGAAGCGGCACGCGTGCTGAACTTCCAGTTGCCAATCCCACTGTGTGATATATCCGGGAAGGCCTCAGAAAACAGTTCCACCACAAACTGTCTAATGTCAGATCCTTCTATTCCTTCTGGGATTCCCAGAATTCTTAAGTTATTTCTCCTGGCCCCGTTCTCTAAATTAGTCAGCTTCCAGACCATATCATTCCTTTCCAATTTAATCAGATCTGTAAGTCCTTTCTGTGTTGTCAGCTCATCCTCCAAGGTGGAGATCCTTTCCTCAGCCTCTACAATCCTGGCAGCGATATCCGAATATGTTTTAGCCACTCTTCGGATTGAGCTTTGCATCCTACGACAAGCACCCTGTGTACGAGCACTCTCCTGACGTGTCTCCTCACGATGTGCCATGATAGTCTGATAGATAATTGACAGCGTAATTTCCCCCGAGGGAGCATGAGAGGGGTTCACAGAGTTACCGCCGGCCACTGATGGAACGTTATCGCCTGCACCAGGCTGTATGGAAAAAGAATAGTCCCACATCATTGAGCCCAGTGATCCCTGGTCCTTGCTGGGAAGAAGAGCCACTAGATCTTTTAATTTCGCAGTTTTACGAACCGTACGAGGATCACACGGGGAATTTTCACCCTTAGAAAACTCATTGGGCCGCAGTCTACAAGATCACTATCATCGTCAGTCCATTCTCTATAAGGACCTTCATCCTCTGACGAGCCTGTATGATCAGACATTGAATAGAATTTGTCTCCCCCTTCAGGCTCTTTAATAAGACTCTTAATACCCAAAGTATGAGTTGAGGGTGCCCCTTGAAGGACTGGAGTTCCAAGAACAGTGTTCTGAGTAAGTAAATCAGAAGTTTGTTGGGTACCAATAGCCTGCGGGACTACAATTCCCATAATGCCATTTATCGGGAAAGGAGTAGTTGGCTGGGTTTCAATATTCCCCTCGTGGCCACTTTCCCAAAGTTTCTTGTTACCCCCAGACAATACAGCACTATTAGTAAGAATTTCCCCATTAAAATCCAGTGCATTTATTTGAGCCTGTTCCTGAAACAAAGAACCGTTTTCCTCAGGCATGGGGGCTGACGAGCTGCCCTTGTTCAGAACATTAGCAATAGATATATCTGAGGTTACACCTACCGGCTTTCCCGTATCCTTCAGCGTTTTCACTGGAATCGGCTGATCTTGCTTACCATCCACTGGGGTCTTGAGCCTCCCTGCTTGAAGTTCGAACAATGCCGGCAGGTTTTGCTTCCCCTTGCTCGCCGCAGGTACTGATTGCACGGTTGCGCTTTGGCCAGATCTCCAGACATAGCCTCATAACCCCCCCGAGAGGCATACAATTCTTTTATTCTGCCAGCATCTTTTGCGGGGGTGATTGTTCGTGTAGCAGGTGCCCGTGTTTTCCCACCAGCACTCTTTGCCTGCGCTTTTGGGGCCATAATTCCGAGAATGCTGTGAGACCAAAGGAAGCGCCGACAGCCACGAAGCGACAGGAATGAGCCGAGCCAAATCCAAAATACCTTGCGCGTGTAACTCTTCTGAAGTCGGGTGAGCTGCCTCAGCATGTCGTTCGCTTTTGTTTAACAGGTAGAATCGATAGATGAATCAGAATATATCCAGATTGCTGAAATTATAGCCATCACCATCACAACGGCGATGGTATTCTAGAATAGGAGGAATAATCCAGGAGAGCCCACAGGACCAGCTTACACAGCCGAGTGCCCGGCCGCCATCTTGCCCCGGAAGGCCCTGCAAAATTAAGCTATCTGTGCAAATTTCTGCAAATAAGGGTCAAAGATCTTCAATCAATCCACCTAGGAACCTGTTACATATTCAATGTCTACTGAATAATGTTATAAACTGCATAAATGCATAACTGAAAATATATTGTTTTATATCCGTTTGCCTTTATCTCCAACCCTAGTCCATAAGCATATACCTCTACTCAGACTGTTCACATGAAGTCTCTATGTGCAAAAAGCGGTTAATATAAAAGTGCTGTAAGTTACAATACGACATATACAACACACTGTGTTCTTAATTAAGTACAAAATATAAAACCTCTAAGCCTATACTTTTATAAAAAACACCCCAAGCTGTGCAAATAGTATAACAAAAATGGAAAACTGCCATAGTATGCTGTTACAAGTTGATCATAAACAGAACAGCTTCCGAAAATTACATCAGAAAATTACAGAAAAATGTCAGTGAAATCACAAAATCTACACTAATTTGTCCTGATTAGATATGCTACCACTCCGTAATCCAAAAATAGCCCAGTACTCTAAGACCACTGTAGAATCACATACATTTTGTATTGTGATGCGATTAAATTAATTACACCAGGGAAACCGCACTAATGGCCAATGTTCATAGGAAATTGTGCAAATCTTCAGTTGTATTCAACCCATTGGGACTCTTACTGTCAAGTTCTAAAGTGTAACGTGACTACAATTTTCTTAAAAGTTTGTCTCTATTGCCCCCCCTTCTAAGGGGGGCCACAGCATCAATCACAAAATAAGAAAGGCATCCCAGTTCGCCACCATGTACAGTTTTGAAATGTCTTGCGACCGGATATGCATTGTCATTGTTCACGATCGCCCCGAGATGCTGCAAAATTCTGACGTGCACCTGTACCCTAGTGCTACCAACATAACGCAAGCCACAGGTGCACGCCAGAACATACACTGCATACTCAGTTCTACAGCAAAAGTTTCCCTTGATGGTTACGCTCTTGTCTGAAAATGGAGTGCTATACTGGGTTGTGTTAATGCCAAACTTACACGCTCGGCAAGATGTGCATTTGTAAAAACCTTCTTTTGACTTTAGCCATGTGCTGCCTGAGCCTAGTTCTGGACTTATTTGAACAAATTGACTTCGCATGGATCTAGCTTTTCTACATGTGATGGTGGGCATTTCAGGCAGTTTACTGCCCAGTACACCATCAGTAAGAACAATAGGCCAATTCTTCCTGATGATTGACTTGATCTTTCTCTCCTGTTTACTGAATGTCGTGATGAGGCGGGGAATAACCTCCTCATCAATCTCAGTTTGATTTCTGGGTAGTAATAAAGACTCTCTAGGTCTTTCATGTGCTTTGCTGAGTGCCCTGGAAAGAACTAATGTACTGTATCCTCTTTCCTTCAGCCGCCCTACCATCTCTCTGGAGCATATTTCAAATTATTTTGGTGAACTACAAATTCGTTTTAATCTCAATAGCTCACCATATGGGATGCTTTCAATGAGGTGTCTTGGATGTCGACTGCTTGCATGTAAAACACTATTGCCAACAGTGGCTTTCCTGAATAAAGATGTTTCCAATTTGTGGTTTCTCACAGAAACGTGTACATCCAAAAAGTCTAATTTCACTTTGCTTATATTGGATGTAAAGATGAGGTTACTTGTGTTGTTATTTAAAGACCTTACAAATTCCTGTGCGCTAGTTTAATCTCCATCCCACACACAAAAAACGTCATCAATAAATCTTAACCAATGACGAACATGATTTATATTTGGAGTAGCTTTCAGGACCTGCTCCTCCCACCAGCCATCATGCAAGCAAGTATAGCTGGGGGAGAAACAGGATCCCATAGCCACGCCCCTCATTTGTCTCCAACTTTCTTTACCAAACATGAAGAAGTTGTTGTTCAGGCACCAATCAATCAATTCACATAACAATTTGTTGTACCATAGTATTGACATGATCTTTTTTCTAAAAAATACTGGATCGCTTTGAGTCCTGTTTCATGATTGATGCTGGTGTATAATGACTCAATGTCCAATGTTATGAGACACCAGCCATCCTGCCATTTCACAGCATTCAATTTATTCAAGAAATCACCAGTATCTTTAACATAACTGGGAAGATTCCTAACAAAATCTTGCAGGTAATAATCAATGTATTGGGAGATGTGTTCACTCACACTGTTTATTGCCTAAATGATTGGTCTACCCGGTGTTGGAGAGATCATCTTGTGTACTTTCTGGATTAGATACAAAATTGGAATAACTGGATTCTCTGTATGTAGGAAGTTGAATTCTGTAGAGGATATTAAGCCTTCTCTCTTGTACTTAAACAATAATTTTTTCAATTCTTCCTTAGCTTTCTTGCATTCCGTCCCATTAGATCTTTTGTAGCATTCATCATTATTTAATTGTTTCATAGCTTCTTTGATGTATTCTTTTTCGGCCACAAAACAATATTCCCTCCCTTGTCGGATTTGTTGATTATTACTTCTTGGTTGTCACTGAGCTTCTTCATTAAGTTTCCATATTGCAGTTCATTGTAAGATTTGTGACAATGACGTTGCTTAATTACTTTCCGATTCAGTTTCTTCAACTTCTCAGTTACGCATTCATGAAATATGTCTATGGCATCTTTTGGCATCATGGGGATGAAGGTGCTTCTTGGTTTGAACGGACTCTCTCCTGCTCCCTTTTGGGATATGTTGATTTTCTGTAGGCGATTTTGTGTACTGATTTCATCTGCATCATTTGTTTGTGGTGCATTGCCGGATGTTGTTCCCACATCATGTAGAGTTAAAAACATTTTGGCATCCGGGGCTTGAACTTCTGGATTTGTGGTCTCATCTTTATGCTGTTCCGTTGGTTCATTAAGACTGGCGCTGCCCGCTTTGATTGCAAAAAAATTCTTTAATTTTAACTTGCGAATGAAGCAAAAGATATCTACCCTTGTGCTGGCATAATTAAATGTACTTTCGGGACAAAAGTTGAGGCCCAAAGAAAGGAGCTGTTTGTCTGCTGCCGTAAGAGTAACGTCTGACAGATTTATGATGGTTAAATCTTCTACTTCTTCTTCCTGTAACATAGTTTTTTCTTTTGCTGCGTTTTGCTGTTTGTGCTTCATTCTCCTTGCTCTTCTCCTCGCATTCCTCCTTTTTCTGTTATGTTGTTCCGGGTTCTGGGGCGGAGCGTTTGTCTCCGGTCCTCTACTAAAAAATCAATTTCTTCACCCAGATCATGTACTAATTTGGAATTCAACCCTTAATTGCTACTGAAGTCAGACCCTGACGCACTTGTTAGCGATACCGTATCGCCTTCAGTTTCAAGTGTAATTTCAATGTTTCCTTGTTGTTGTAGTGGTTTGTTGGTGACGTTTCTGCCATTTAACTTGAGCTTTTTCGCATGCTCGAATTTACGCGAAAAAGTAAAAATTTGCCCTTGCTCATAATCTGTTTGGTCCCGGGCAAACTTATGCGCTTTACGGATTTTGATCCTGTCCTCATGTTTGCGTAGTCTTTCACTTATTTCTTTGCGTGTTTTGATAATTAAGTCTTTTTGCTCAGTATGGACCACTTTATCTAGTTCTTCATTGATTTTGTCTATTTCTTCCAGCAGGGTTCGGCGATCTATTATTGCATATTTGATCAAAATTCGAACTAAATTCATAGAAGCCAATAAGTTGCTTTCCCCCACTCTCTTAACATGGCGGGATTTGGTTCTTCAAAGCTTGGCGCCAATAGAATCCAGAGCCCCCTAGGGACTCGTCCAACTTCCTCATATTTAGTGAGGGACTTATGCTCCCACCGTTTCGTGATTTCACTCTTCATTTTCTTTTCTAAATATTTTAACAGTTGTCTCACATTTTGATTTGTGCCATTTTGACTGCTGTCCGCTTTTGCTGCATTGGTACTTATTTTTGGCATATTGCCAAACAGTTCTTCAGCTGCAGCTTCCCGCTCTTGTTCCAAACTGGCTGACATTGTTTTTCTTCAGTACGGAAAGGATTTGTCTACTGGAGTCAATATATATATATCCAAACTCCACTCCCCTGCTGAACAGAAGAGCACGCCCACGAAGACTGTAAGTATTCAAACTCTTTAATGTCTTGGGCCTGCCTCGAACCCGCAAGTTAAACAAACCATCACAGAGACGCGTTTCAGCTGTCTTGCAGCCTTTCTCAATCTGCCTTTCCCTCAATATGGAGGTGCTTTTAAAACATCTCTGATTAAATAAAATAAAATAAATTCTACATGTTTGGCAGTAACTAAATGAGTCACATGAATACAAATTACATTGAATACGTGAAGAGTCATCATAGTTACATGAACACATTGCATAACTCATTTCACATGAACGAGTGGCAGCAATTTTATAGCACTATATTTAAACAACAACAATTGATTTTAATTACTGCTGTCAAACATCAATTAATCTTGAGAATTTTAATAAATACCGATTGGTAATGACTTTTCACAAACTCTGATTTACTTGCAATGTGACCACAATGTGTCATAAACACCTAGAGCCTCACTGCCATAATGACAATCTAAGCTAAAATATAGCATTTTTACTCCTAAAATTAGAGAAACTAAATTGTACGGAACCGACTGTGTCCCACTCCTATTTTACCCAATAGGGGTTGTTGCCAAAAACACGAGGTGATCAGACAAATTTCATGTTTTTTAAATGTCACATAGTGTATATATATATATATATATATTCACTGAAAAAACCATAGGTTTCACACACGTTATAGTTAGGAATTAGCATTTAAAAAACCTTGCAAATTCACTGAAAAAACCATAGGTTTCACACATGTTATAGTTAGCTGGACATTTCACTCGTACAAAACCATTGAAATTCCCCCGTTATAGTTAGTTCAGTTAACTATAACTCGCGCGACCGCAATCCACTGCTGATGACGTCACATATTACATCACTCATGACATGGTCAGTGACATCACTCATGACATCACTGATGACATCTCAAATGACATCACTGATGACATCACTGATGACATCATCCAGTGAATATATGTCTTTCTGAAAAATAAATATTTTTTATATATGTATATCTAAAGGTTAATGGAAGAATAAATGGGTAAATAAGTGTCTAAATGGATGTTTTTTTTTTGAAAAATTAATTGTATAACTGACTTATTAACAGTATCTTAGTGAATACAAGTATTAGTGAGTAATGTTTAAATATTTAAATATCTGTATCAGTGTCTCACTTTGTGTAAGTGGCTGCATGGGTTGGTGAGAAGCTACATGAGTGTGTATATGGGTTATTAGTTCGTTTTTAGAGTATCAGTATGAGTGTCTGTATGGTTAATTGGGGAATGTTACTTAGCGTATAGATGCATGAATGAGTGACTCACTGTTTGTATGTGTTTTGAAGACAGTATGTGAGCAGGACAGTATGGGTAGATGAGTGTGTGTATGGGTGAGTAAGAGAGTGAATGACTGTCTCAATAGTGTCTTTATGAGTAAGTCCATATGTTTTAAACTAGTATATGTGAGTATTGATGTATATAAGTGAGGATATATGAGAGTGAGAGATTGGAAGACTTCCTGTATAAATAAGTATGTGTTTCTATAAGTGATTGTTTAAGAGAGTAAGTATGTGTACGTTTCTGTAGAAGTAAGTGTAGTGGTGTGTGTATAGCTGTATATGCAAGTAAATGGATGTTTATTTGCATGTGTGAGTATGTGTGTGAGTAACTCTGTGTATGAGTGTAGGTATGTAACAGGTTGTATAGGTGTATGAGTACATATGATGACTGAGTACATGTATGAGTGACTATATAGAAGTGTTGATGAATGAGTGGATGCGTATGTAGATTTTGGAATTACTGAATAGGTTGTTCTAACTGGTATTGGTATCTCTATAGTTTTCAAAACTTTAGTTTGTATTTTTCAATGTGTGTATCAAAGTTTATATTCGGATAAGAGGAGGTCTCTTACATAAGGATGATGTCATTAGTGATGTCATCAGTGATGTCATTTGAGATGTCATCAGTGATGTCATGAGTGATGTCACTGACCATGTCATGAGTGATGTAATATGTGACATCATCAGCAGTGGATTGCGGTCGCGCGAGTTATAGGTAGCTGAACTAACTATAACGGGGGAATTTCAATGGTTTTGTACGAGTGAAATGTCCAGCTAACTATAACATGTGTGAAACCTATGGTTTTTTCAGTGAATTTGCAAGGTTTTTTAAATGCTAATTTCTAACTATATCGTGTGGAAAACCTATGTTTTTTTTGTGAATTTGTAAGGTTTTTTAAATGCTAATTTATCTATGTATTATTATATTTTTTATATATTTAGTTTACAATAAACTACCTATGTATATAGTTATAGATTGACTGTATCCTGTAATATGGAATGGCTCAGCTCTTTTTTTTTTTATTTGGATAAAGTTGAACAGCATAGTTAATATCTTCTATAACCTTATAAACAGTTTAAAATGTTTTTTTTTTAATGGTTTTTCACGGTGCGCGCACCGTGCGCGCACCGGCGATTTCTTTTTTATTAAAGGAAATGGTTTTTTTGATTTACGAGGTCCTTTAGGGACCCCTAAGAAGGTCTAGGGGGTCAGGGAGTGTCTTCCCTGCCTCCTTTTCTTGTTTTAGAAATCGGGTTAAAAGTAATTTATTTCTGATGCGTGCGTGCACCGTGTGCGCATGCGTGCGAGCACCGTGCGCACACCAGCAATTTTTTTTTATTAAACAAAATGGTTTTTTTTGATTTACGAGGTCCTTTAGGGACCCCCTGAGAATGTCTAGGGGGTCAGGGAGTGTCTTCCTTGCCTCCTTTTCATGTTTTAGAAATCGGGTTAAAAGTAATTCATTTCCGATCTGTGCGTGCACCGTGCGCGCACGGCAAGTCATGTGATTACGAAACAACACTTTTCATTGGTTCATAGTAGTTTCTCTTCCAGAATCTTCAAACACCACACCCACTCCCCTCACTATTTCTTCTTATTTCCTGAGAGAAGGTTGCTGAACAGCTACTCGAGTGAAATCTTACTTGAAAATGGCAGAACAGCAGTCAACTTCAGGGAGTGAGGAGGAGACCTTTGTGGAACCACCAAGGAAGAGCAAACAAAACACTCTTTCATCTGGAATTATTTCACCTTTCCAGAGGGCCAAAAGAAGGTGAATGCGCCGAAGGTGACATGCACTATTTGCGGAAGTGTCTTATCTAGAGGAGATCCGAGCAAGAAATACTCCTTTAGTATTTATTCCATGCTGAGGCACTTCAAAACAGTGCATCCTATACGCTATGCTCGAGAAACAACTAGAGCCCTAAGGGACAACCCTCCACCTGCTCAGCCGAGCACATCATCTGCGGCCGCAGATTCACCGTGCACCAGGCCACTGGACATCCGCCCCCTTTTCCAGAAGGTGCACATACATTGCAATGTGTGCAATGCTGTTATTTGCTACGGAGAGAGCAGCATAAACTTGATTGAAAACAGAATACAGCAGCACACATGCTCCAGCCAAAAATGTTTTCTTCATTTTTTTTTTGTACCTGTTGAACAGTTTTTGATTACCAGTTTTTTTTTGGGTGCTCTAAAAAAATAAAAAAAAAATACAAACTTGTTAAAAACTAAAAAAAAAATACAAAACAAAAAAGACAAAAAAACCCAGTTCTTTTCAGAACTCACTTCACTTCTCCAAGAAGAGCTATATTCCTAATATACTGTGTTGTAATTTTATTGAATGAATGTGTAGTGTGTACATGAATGATTGAAATGATTGAAATGACTGAGTGAAGAGGAGGAAAGGACAGACAGAATGAGTGAGAAAAGGAAAGTATGATCAGTCATGAAAGGGAAGTGAAAGACTGACTGCAACAAAAGGACTAAGGGTAGAGGATACAGGTAAGAAGAGTGAATGAGTAAGGGAATGGCAGTGAGTAATGGAGAGTGATGGAGGGGAAGTGAGAAAAGGGGAGTAAGGGACGGCGATAGGAAAAGGGAGTAACAGATGAAGCGGATGAAGTACAGCAGGGTAAAGGGATTGAAAGTAAGATAAGTGGAGTGATGGTGAGATAAGGGTTATGAGGATTAGAAAAGGGGGTAAGGGAAAGTGAGAGATGGGGAGTGAGGGGATGGAGGGATTTAGGAAACTGGAGTGAGAGAAATGGAGTCAGGATTTCAATGAGCAAAGGAGAGTGAGGGAGAGTGAAGGAAAGAATGCGAAAAGATAAAGGGGTGTGAGATACAGACTGGAGGAAGTGAAGTAGGAGAATAGGAGTGACTATGAGTAAAGGATAGTGACAGTTAGGGAAGGTGAGGGAAGGAGAATGACGGAGAAGGTTAAAAAATTAACATAGATGGAAAATGAGTGATGGAGAGAGAAGGAGTGGTAGAAACAAAGGGGCAGATTTATGTTAGACTTGCGCCACTTTTACGCCGCCGTTGCGTCACTTTTGTGACGCAGCAGCGGCATAAACCCTGCGCCACGTTGCGCCCTATTTACATCGTGATGCATCTATGGAGATGCGTCATGGTGTAAAGCCCTGCGCCACATTAAACCTGCGTCAGGTTTAATGTATGCAGGGTGGGCGTTCCAGCGGAAAAAGCCTCGGAAAAGTGACGTAGTGAAATCTACAAGATTTCACTCAGTCACTTTTGTGACGCTGCTGCGTCAAAACCTTGCGCCTGCTTGAAGCAGGCGTAAGGCATGACGCAGCATGTTAGGTATGGGCAGCCCCTAAACATTGCTGGAGTTGCGTCGTGCTTGCGACACGACTCCAGCAATGCGCCGCCCTTACGCCATCAGATGCGTCACGCATCTGTTTATCCTTGCGCCACGATGCGCTGCATTGTAAATGCGGCGCATCTGTGGTGGCGCAAGGGTAAACTTGCGTGACGCATCTTTCCTGGCGCATCACTGCTGATTTGCAGGGATGCGCCAGGAATCATAAATCTGCCCCAGAGATGTTAAGGAAATTAAGGGTAAGACATACAAAAGGAGAGAGACAGAAACAGAGACAGAGAGCAAGGAACTGAGAAGGAGTAAGGCAGTTAGTATGACTGAGACATATGGAGACAGGGAGAGAAACATTGTTGAGAAAATAGTGATGGAGGCAGTAAACCTAGGGGAGTAGTAGAGAAGGAGTGAGGGAGTTACGAAAGAGCAGTAAAGGAAGAAGAGAGAGGGAAGGGGAATGAGAAAAGCAGAGTGAGGAGAAGTGAAGAAAAGGGAGCATGAAAGTGAAGGGGTGAGAAATACAGATATTTTAAACTTACCTGACCAACAAAATAACTTAATTAGAAATAAATGGGGTTTTTTAATTACAAGAAAAATGGATTCAATTTCCTAAATTTTCTTTCTCGATCTGAAAAAAAAGAAAAAAAGTAGTAATATTTAACAATACATTTTAGAATACAGTACACATATTTTCATATTTAACAAAGTAATGTTTTGCCCTTTTTTTGCTGTTTTCAGAATATATTGAATTTCACTGAAAATAGTGATATCAATTGCATTCATCACTTAACAGCGGGCCAAAAAATAAACAATCTGAAAGATTGTTTAAAAAAGCCCTGAATCTATCCTCAGCAAAACATACCTTGATAGAAATGTAACATATATATTAAAAATATCTTCTAAGAACAATAACTATTTGCAATAAATAACGTCTGTAAATCTTATTGCTTAAGCACATACACCAAAATAATATCTGTCAAAGAAGTCCACAATAGAAACATTTACGCCAAATGATAATTTTTAAATCATTTTTTGGTGAAATATCCAATGATAATCCTATAAAATCGAAATAATGTTTTCTTCAGATGCTGCAATTTGTATCTAAAATTTTGGTTTTGGAAAAATTAAGTAGGAATTTGGTAATTCTGCAGGCAAACATTGCTTGAAAATCAATTGAGAATCATTACACAGTCTCCAGCCTTTTTCACATTTTAGATAAACTGTGTAATGACCAGAAGTTATAGAAGGTCCATCATGGAAAATTATTGCAACTGCAACAAAAGTCTTTCCTGATATTGATAATTGATTTCCTACAAACTTCTTTATTAATGTGTCCAATTTTGTTCCATCAGATCTACAACGTTGCATCATTAAAATTATATACTGTCCCATATTTCTTTAAAAATAACGTTGATAACATTTCTGATTTACATTGAGAACATTCCATGTTGTGATTTGCATCTTTAACTAATTTACTAAAAGTCACTGATTTACTCACTGGTAATGTTAAATGTATGAACCTTTCAGAATCAACATTAGTGCTGCATGTGTTCATACAGTTTTCACAACAATGTTCCCATTTATAAGAGAGACCAAACATATTTTCTATTTCTACCCCTTCATCTTCCAGTACCATAAGCATATACATTAAGATTTCCTGTGCATCTTGCTGGACATTTTGTGTAAACTGTGTACATCCAGAACATACATCTAAAAGATTTCTAACATCAGAAGCACTTTCTATTTTAGTTTTATCATTACTCAACTTCTCATAAAGGAAACTCAGCAGAGAACAAAATCTTTTTTCATGATTTAGTATTATCTGCTCTTGCAAACTTTCAAGATAAAATACAACATTCAGCACTACATTAGCGTAGCAGTTGACACCAGAGCTATTTTCAAAATGACAACCAACAACCTCTTCAACATTGTCCTTTTTCTTTTTGCTTGCAATCACATCACTCTCCTTTTGTTTTCTCTTCTGTACATCCTCATTACAGATATTCTCAATTCTCCTTCACCGACAAACAACACGTTTTTCAAACACAGGATACTGACCTAAATGAGGAGCATAGCTTCTTCTTAATCTATTATACTCCTTTACACAATTTGCATCAGCACTAACTTTGGAGAAGTGGGGCTCAATGATTAGAGCGGCAGACCCTGATGCAGAGGTCTAGCCCGGGACCAGGGTTCAATTCTCCGCCTCGGCGGGTCTTGGGCTCAAAAATTCCACGGACCTGATAATTCTCACCTCGGTGCCTATTCCAATCATGGAGTCCCACTCTGCAACCCTGGGCAATAGCTTGCTTAATCTCCACAACGGCCCCCACAACGCTAAGGATGCCTGGCCTCCACCTTGGGGGTGCCCAGGAGTGGAAGCCTCACAGGGAAAGCCAGGATGGGTTCCACAGCGGTATTCGTACAAGTGCCTTGAGACCCTTGCGGGTGAGTAGTGCGCTATACAAGTATCAATTTACAATTTCAATTTACAATTTACTTTTGAGTCATCAAAGTCTATCATAAATAAACCAGATAATTTTTTCACTCGTGACAAAGCAACATATGCCATACCTTCTTTAAACACACTAGATCCAATGTTTACAAAAGCACTATCTACAGTTAATCCTTGAGATTTGTGAATAGTTACAGCATATGCTAGAGAAAACGGAAACTGCTTCCTACGTACATATAAGTCTTTCACAAGCAAAAAACGAACTGAACAACGACTAATGTCTTTAACGTCTTCAATCTGATCAAATTTTATTTTTAAAAATTCAATTCCATCTTTTTTCTGGTAATTAACAAAACCCACAACTTTACCCATAGCTACATTCACTAAACCTTTTTCTACATTCAAATTACGTCTTAAAATTACTCGACAGTTCATACATACATAAAGATTCTTTTCTAAACCAGCTGTTTTTGAAATGTTTTTCTCCAGAGAATCCAATTTAGTTTTCAATTTGCCTGTCAATGTAATAGTTATTCCTTCATGCTGTATTTTATCCACGGCTTCCATTTTCATAATCTATTCATTTTCCAATTTCAAAAGTTCTTCATTGAATATAGAGCATTCATGTAGTGTTGGCATTAAGCAGATTACAGTATTTTCTTCTGCAATGTTCTTGTATATTTTCTCTGGAACTATTTGTTCTGTTGGAAACAAATTACATAGCAATCGACTCTGTAAAGCTTTTCTGCCATTTTCTAGTAGTCCAATTCTGATATCTTTGAGAATACTTGCATAATCATCATCATTTGCTTGCCGCATATTGGTAATGAGTTCTTTGTACTGAAAGTATGACCAAATATTCACATTACCTATACTTCCTAATGACTTTTTCGTGTCTTAATGTGCAAGAGTATTAAATACTGGTTGTCCTTTAACTGGAGTGAGCTGCATTAGATCCCCAAAAACTATAACATGTTTTCCTCCAAATAACACGTCATAGTCTGTCTTTAGAATTTGCTGCATTCTTAAATGCACAAAGGCAAGCATTAAGTTTGATACCATGCTTACTTCATCAATAATGAGAACTTTCGTTTTCTTCAACACTCTTGAAACTTCAAAACATGCTTCTCCTGTTAGCTTGTGGTATTCTATTTTGTTCTCATGCTCTAGTGGTAACATTAGCAAACGATGTAAGGTGATTCCTTTTATGTTATATGCTGCTAACCCAGTTGGAGCAGTAACAACACAAGACAAAGTTGAATCAGTATTTTTCTGTAGGTAGCTTCTAATTACTTTAATTAAGAAACTTTTTCCAGTTCCAGCTTGTCCACTCACATACATTCTGATTGGTTCAAATGATGTGCATGAGCACTCTTTATTTTCATGTAGTAATCCATGATCAATTTGTTTTTGTGACTTCTTCATACATTTGTTGTTGTTCATCATTCAGTTGTTGTTCCATATTTGGTAAGTCTATTAAATCTTCCTGAGCTTGATTCATAGCTGTTTTCACTTCAGTCATGGCTATTGCAGCTTCATTTTCTACGATTGGTTGTCCTAGGGAATCTTGACTGAGCGTATCAGAACTTTGACTGTCTTGAAAACTGTCTCTAGCTACTTCAGCTGCAATTGTAGCTTCTTGTTCAATTTCTTCATTTAACATTTGTACATAATTTGTGAAAGTACTGCATTCTATTCTATCTTTACATGCATTAAAGGAATCTTCATAGCTCTGAAAATCTCCAAGTAATTCATCCTCTGAACGCCATGGTTTAAACAGCTGTAAAAGTGCTAAGTAGTAAAATTCCTTTTTGTCAGTAGTGTCGCAACTCAGCTTCCTGTGATTAATCAAACTTCCTTTTGTTTGTTTCACCAAACAACCTTCCTCAACAATGACTTTATATTTTCCATTGTTGATGTCTTCTGTGGCATTCCGTGTAAAAATGTAGTTCTGCAGCACTTCATAGAGACACATGTTCTCAAGATGATGACTTCTGTTTGGGTAATATGTGTCCAACATATTTGTTTTCAAAATGTCTGTACTTTCTGGTTCGTTCTCTGCTAAATATTCAATTTCTCGAATAGATTTCAGTACCCGATTTCGCATTCCTGCAAGGCCTAAACTTACCCAAATTATTCTTCTGGATTTGGAGTACAGACTTGCAGATGATAACCTATCTGAGCATTCGTATGACCCAATTTCTCGATGCGATAACATCTTTAAACTGAAACTGTATAGCTTTTTACTGACAGTCTTCTCGTGAGAAATCTCTTCCCACATTTCTTTCAATTCCGTTTTCTCAGATTTAGTGATGTAAGATGTGACATACCGAGCAACAGCAATAGAATTGTCAGCTACATACTGAATATCCATGTTAGCATTCCACATGGATAAAATGACTGGGTTGTAGTCATTTATATATTTTGACTCTTCTTTTCTTCTTAGGTTGTAAGTATTTTTCGGAGATTTTCTTGTAATGGTATGTCGCACAGCTGACATAAAACTGTTTACTCTTCCTTTTGAAAGAACAGGTCGTGGAAATCCAAATCGACATTTTGTGTAGAATTTATCTTTACTCTTGTACTTTCGTCGACAGTATTTTCCACACCGATGACTTTGGAAACGTAAAACTTGCTCTTTTAAGTTTTTTTCTTCTGTGCTTTTAGGTATAGCACATGTTGCATATTCTTCAATGAAAGATAAAACTACATCATCAGAATCTGTTTCAAATTTTAGGGCATCCTTGATCCACAACAGCTCTTTTCTCCAAAAGAAATCCACAACTTCTCCAAGAGGTGGATTTTTTTATTGCAGATAAAGGACATCATAGCCTCAAATCTATGTTTGAAATATCTGCAAACATTAACCGGATCCAATGAGCACACTTCTCCTGCTGTCTTGTATTGGATGTTTTCAATATTTGAATTTGCCTCTCGAAGAAAATCCAGTAAATCATCCCAAGCGTACTCAGCACAGCTTAGGGTAAGGAACCATGTAGGAGTTCCTAAATTCCGTAACATACATTTCAATTCTCCATGGCGTCGGTACCAATATTCATTAGTTCCATGCTGACAAGCCATCAGATTAATCAATTGAGATTCCAAATGATCATCTCGCTGTTGCACTTTGTTCATAAAATCCTTTGCAGACACATTATGTAGATGTACTCCAGTTTTTAAAATGTGATTTACTGCATAAGATAGTGCAGACAAGTCACTTTCAAATAAAAGATGGAACAAATAAGGAATACTTTGATGAAATCTTGGATCGTCTGCATATAATCTTGTAGTCCGATACTCAGAAGCAGGAATCTGTACTGGACGTTCATCATATCGTCCACCTTTTCCTGTAGGAAACAGCTGGGGAAAACAACGAGCTTCCAAGCTCTCCTCCCATACACTCACGGGAGTTCCTTTAGCTTTTTTCATCTGAAACAGATCAATAGTGTTTCCCATAACTTCTTTAGAATGAAGAGGATGTATGCTGAAATGTTCATAAATTTCTTCTTCTTTTGACATATCTACTTTTTCAATTTGCCCAGTTGGTATTCCTGTGTCTGCCAGTAAAACTTCTTCATCTTCATCCATATAAATTGATTCATAGTACTTATTATTTCTTTTCAAATATAAATTTGCTCTTTGTTCTTTTCGTACATCTACTAGCTCCTGCCAAATTTTCTTATTCTTTGTAGGTACACCATTAACCAGAATAACTAATGGTTCAGTTTCCAAACTATCTGCATCAATTGTTTCAATATTTTTTTTCAAATCTAATGGCAAATAGACAACTCTTCCTTTTAAACCTCTTTGTAAATCTAAAGGAGGTAATTTACCTGTTTTGGGCTCCATACGAACTATAGTCTGAAACGGATGGACACATTGAATGAGTATAGACTCATACGTATTTAAATCACTAAGTTCTGCAGGAATATCAACCAATTCTAAATTATTATGTACAGCTCTAGCTGGCATTTTATTTTCTTCTAACTTGTTATAACAGTATTTACAAATACGCTGATCTTCACCCAAATCAAAACAATTTTCCAGAAACAAATATGTAGCAAAATCCTTCCACTCATAATTATTTTCTTTTTCACTTTTTTTATAGAGATCAACATTCCTTGTTTGACTTTTATAATGGCTTCTCCGGCAACAAATACAAGTACTATTTGGTCTTTCATTAGAGATGATAGTAAATTTTGTCATTTGATCTTCAAAATTTTTACTAACAGTGGGTTCTACATTCTCTTCCACATTTTCTTCAATAACTGTGTCATTTCCTGCACTTTCTTGTTCTGGACCAAAGTAACAAAACTGAATATCATCAGTAACCTTCTCTACATCTGATACAGATCCACGCAACAGAGCCCTATTCAACTCATTTAACTGTAGTGCTGGACTTTTAGCAAAATACAATCTTCTCACAAACTTTCTCATTTCAGTATGATGTACTGCCAGCATCCTAAAATGGTGAAAAACACTTTGACAAGTTTCCTAGAAAGACAAGCCAGAGAATGTCCTTGCAAACCAGTATTCTTTCTCACTCTGCATGGGTCTAGTCTTTGAAGCACCTTTAATTTTCTGTTTAACACTTTTTTTTACTATATTCTCTTAGAAAGTCACGTAATTTATCAATAGATTCTTGTCGTACAGTACAAATACTACTACAATTCTTTAGGACGTTTCCCCATAACCTCATCAGCTAACACTTCTTCCTCATTTCTTGGAACCATTTTCTCCTTTTCCATTACACAACCATCTTTAACTTCATAAGTTCGACCACTGGTGTCAACTGCATACAGCAAACTATTACTTTGAAGATAACTCTCTTCATTAAAAAATGGTTCAGTACTTGAACTATGCTTCCATTCTCCTAAGAACACATTACAAAAGTTATTTTTTTTCAGTACTCTTTTCGTTTTGCTTTTTGACTTCATTACATTGACTATTTTATCTAATGTACGGATCCTGTTCAAAATTAAAATGAATAGTTTTCTTATTAATTCCAAAGCCTTTTCAACAATTGATTCAATATTAACCCTGGGCGTGACACTACGCTTCGCCCACGTCGTGTACGTAGCGCTGCCTGCTTCGCAGTTTTCGAAGTAGGCGAAGCAGGCAGCACTACGCACACGCCAGGGCGAAGCGTAGCTGCCTGCCACCCACCACCCACCTCCCGCCCGCCCTCCTTTTAAAACATACCCTAATTGTAAATTAAATAAAAGTAAAGACACTTACCTGAAGCGCGGCGTCTCCGGGGCTCCCTCTTCCTAGTTTCCAACTTGTTCTGACAAATGCGCATGCGCGGACGCCCGCGCATTTCTCGCAATAACGGGATAACGGACAGCATGATTTCCACCAGCAAAGACGTTCGGAGGCCCACTAAAGGCAATAATGACAATGACAATGACAAAATTCCAACAACAAAACAAAACCCAATGGAGGGTGTGATTTAAGACCGGGAACACTATGTCCCACAATGCAACAAATGTGAACTTACCTGAGTAATCCAATCAAGATGCAGGACACTATTTAAATGCACAGAAAATCGAGGCTGGTTGTTTTGCTGTTAGTCAATCCTGTGAACAAGTGCAATGTAGCACGAAACGCGTCAGGTGAAAGAGATTTAGTTCTGGATGTTAAAATGCTGGTGTATTGCAATGAAATGATTTGGCAAAGTTCGTCTGCTATCGAGTGCATTTCCGAAGCTCTTGGGCACCTTGAAATACAATAATAAAATGGCAGTCCTGTTGTGGAAGTGGCACCGCCTAGATTGAGGACCGCGGAGGTTGGAACTTTCCTTAACTCTATTGCGGGATAACGGACAGCATGATTTCCACCAGCAAAGACGTTCGGAGGCCCACTAAAGGCCATAATGACAATGACAAAATTCCAACAACAAAACAATACCCACTGGAGGGTGTGATTTAAGCCCGGGAACACTATGTCCCACAATGCAACAAATGTGAACTTACCTGAGTAATGCAATCAAGATGCAGGACACTATTTAAATGCACAGAAAATCGAGGCCGAGGCTGGTTGTTTTGCTGCTAGTCAATCCTGTGAACAAGTGCAATGTAGCACGAAACGCGTCAGGTGAAAGAGATTTAGTTCTGGATGTTAAAATGCTGGTGTATTGCAATGAAATGAACTTGGCAAAGTTTGTCTGCTATCGAGTGCATTTCCGAAGCTCTTGGGCACCTTGAAATACAATAATAAAACTGCAGTCCTGTTGTGGAAGTGGCACCGCCTAGATTGAGGACCGCGGAGGTTGGAACTTTCCTTAACTCTATTGCGGGATAACGGACAGCATGATTTCCACCAGCAAAGACGTTCGGAGGCCCACTAAAGGCAATAATGACAATGACAAAATTCCAACAACAAAACAAAACCCACTGGAGGGTGTGATTTAAGCCCAGGAACACTATGTACCACAATGCAACAAATGTGATCTTACCTGAGTAATCCAAACAAGATGCAGGACACTATTTAAATGCACAGAAAATCGAGGCTGGTTGTTTTGCTGTTGGTCAATCCTGTGAACAAGTGCAATGTAGCACGAAACGCGTCAGGTGAAAGAGATTTATTTCTGGATGTTAAAATGCTGGTGTATTGCAATTAAATGAACTTGGCAAAGTTCGTCTGCTATCGAGTGCATTTCCGAAGCTCTTGGGCACCTTGAAATACAATATATATATTATATATATATATATATATATATATATATATATATATATATATATATATATATATATATATATATATATATATAAAAAAACCAGTCCCGATAAAGACGAAGGCTGTCTGCTGGGCGGTCCGTGTGGGGGTAATTGGAAACCCCAATTATACAACACCATACACTTCTCCTCAAGGAAGTATACACGGACACCAAGGAGATTTGCAGTTTTCAAATTGGTTTAATGGACTGCACAAACAACGCGTTTCAGCTTTCGCCTTGCTCACGTTACAATGACGTTTTTTTGTGTAAAGTTAAATACAGTTCGTGAACACAAAATAAACAAAATAAACAACAGACTCTTAGCAACAGAGAATGTGCGGAGTAGCGAATTGGTAAACTTGGCGGCCATCTTAGCCTAGTGCAGAAAATCAATCAAAGGGTATCAGTTACCCAGTAGCATATTAAAAAAATACACTAAATACATGATGATTAATAACAAAATTCTATCAATTTACAGAATAAACATATCCAATGCAATATTAGATTAGGGTAGCGATTAGAATCGCACTGTCATGTTATGAATATAACATAAAGAAGTGTATTAAGCCCCAGTGGGCAAACCTCCATAAATGTTTCTGCTGAAATAATAAGCATTCACCCCAATCAAAATTATATAACTTCGTAAAGGATATGCCAACAATCTCGCCCCAGTGGGCATACTGAAAGAATAAATTGATGCTTGAAATATACATCGAAGTTCTGCAGTGCCACCGCATAATTCAATACCATTCTCTGAAAAACGAAATAAAATAAGATTTAGTATATTACAAAAGAGAACCACAGTAAACTGTCAAGAATTCCTGTCATACAAGGGAAACACGCCCTTATGTAAACAGGAGAGCTGTTACATAACTCAAGGGAAACACGCCCTTATGTAAACAGGAGAGCTGTTACATAACTCAAGGGAAACACGCCCTTATGTAAACAGGAGAGCTGTTACATAACTCAAGGAAAACACGCCCTATAAAGGGAGGAACCGGGAGGTACAAGGCTGTCGGATATTGTGTTTACACCGACGTACCTGCTTCGTGAAGAGCAGTGTTCCGGAGTGGTGCTCCAGTAAGGCAAGAACGGAGGTAGGTCGAGTCGTTACTCCCTGGGCCGTGTCTTGCCCCATGGTCACCTGTGAAGGACCCGGAAGCTCTACCGGTCAACCATTGAGCTTCGCTTTTTGACTCGGCTGAGTCCAAGCGCAGTGGCGCTTTTGCTGGTTGGAGTCGTAACTCCCAGCCCGACCAGAGACACAGGGACTGCCAGCTGTAACGCACACCAGGAGGTGTTTGCCGCGTTACAGACTCGGAAGTCCACAGGATCGATCGAGCGGCTGCTCTCGGTTCAGTCTTCTTGCTTGTGATTGGGGTATCGGTGACGCATCACCAGGAGGTGACTCCGCGTCCCGGTGCAGTCTGAGGAAGAGGTTGAGCGGCTGCTCCATTCAGGTAGAGACCCCGGCTGGGTGTTTCCCTGACTCCTCGATTCTCCCCAACACTCTTCGTGCCCCTCACAGCCTACCGATTGGCATTGTCGGCCATTTCATTTCTGCCCTCTGTTGGCATACGCCGGGATCGGCGTATATGCAGAGGACGGTTAGGACCATCCGTGCTGTGGGCTGGTAACGTACTTAGCCTGGAGGATTCCAGTGACTATAACTTTTGTTTGTTCTTTGTATTTTATTTGCCTTCATTAAAAGAACTAACCCTTCACAAGTGGTTGCGTCCTCATTGTCGTGTCTGTTAAACGATCCTGAGACGTTCAGGGCGTTACAAAATATCCGACCTTAATAACACTAACTGTCTCCCGGTCGATAACAGACATGGCAACACTTGATGATGTGCTGGCTGCTTTAGCGGCCATGCAAGTTGAAGTGGCTGCCTCTAGGCAAGAAACAGCCGATGTAAAAGCCAGACTGGATGCTATCCAATTGGACCCGCTCACGCCCAGCACCTCCCTCACGAACCAGACCCCTGCGGTAGTAGTGGAAATGCCGGTAGCCATCCCCTTGGCAACACCAGAGAGGTACAGTGGGGATCCTAACACAGTGCAGGTATTCCTCACACAAGTGGCGCTACATTTATCGTGCAAACCAAAGGCGTTCCCCACGAGTCAGGCTCGTGTGGCTTTCCTTATATCCTATTTGGCTGGAAACGCGGCACAATGGGCCGTACCTCTGGTGAGCAGGGACGACCCCCTCTTATGTGATTGGGGTGCTTTTCGCGAGGAATTCCTGAAGGTATTCGACAGAAGGGCTGACTCGTACACGGCGGACCGTGAAATGCTTGAGTTGAGACAGGGATCCAACGACCTGGTGCAGTATCTCAACGCGTTCCGAAGGCTGGTTGCGGAAACCAAGTGGCCTGTTGCTAAACAGACGGCGCTCTTCCATCAAGGGCTGTGCGATGAGCTCAAGGACGCCGTGGCTCATATTGACCCTCAACCCAAGACATGTGAGGGCCTTATCAACCTGGTATTACGGCTGGAACATAGGCTAAGTGAAAGAAAGGGGGATCATGGGAGAAAAGGAAAATCCCTTCCATCCTATGTGACGGTGGGAAGTCCTGAAACTTCCACCGCATCCAAGGGAGAACCCATGGACATCAGCGCAATACGAGCGAGCCTCACAGCCACGGAGAAAGAGTCACGCCGTAAACAAGGATTGTGCCTATATTGTGGCAAAAAAGGCCACTACGTACGTGAATGCCCTGCCAAACCGAAGACGTCACGTTATCGGGCCAACCGGTCGGTAACAGCCGTGGTGGACATACCGGCGGAAAACTAGAGGACTCCAAGACCAGAGAAGGGGCATCTCGGAGTCACTCATCCATCCCTTCACTTTCCAACTCGGTCACTAAGGGACAACGACACCTGTTTATCACGGTGCACGTGGGAGTGCATGACCAGTGGATACCCGTTGTGGCCATGGTGGATTCAGAGGCCACTGGCATGTTTATGGACCACAACGAGGCATGCAGGCTAGGGCTAGTGCTTCTTCCCAAAGCAGTACCCGAAGACGTCTATGCGGTAGACGGAAGGCGATTGGTGACGGGGCCCATCGGACAGCACACGGGGGTCCTTCCGATGAGATATGGGAGGAACCATTTGGAACAAATTGATTTTAACATCATCTGAGCGCCCCAATATGGCGTCATATTGGGATTGCCGTGGCTACAGAAACACAACCCCTTTGTGGATTGGCCAACACATCGCATCGAAATGACGTCACCGTATTGCATCCTGCATTGTGGAATAAGAACGGAATCCCTTGACGCAGATGAGAGCGGGAGTCAGACGGTGGCTACAGCGGCAGAAAAAGATGTGGCTCTCCCCCAGGCTTATCACAGTTTTGAGGATGTATTTGATGAGGTGAAGGCGGAAGTGCTACCACCACATAGACAGTTTGACTGCCAGATCGACCTGGTGCCAGGGGCCAGCGTTCCCAGCGGCAGGCTGTATGCCCTGACGGAGCCTGAAAACGTGCATCTCCGGGGGTACCTGGATAAACTCCTCAAGCTAGGATTCATCCGCCCGTCCAAGTCTCCGGCCGCCTCGCCACTCTTCTTCATCCCGAAGGCTAATGGGGAGCTGAGAGCCTGTGTGGACTTTAGGGCATTGAATGCGATAACCATAAAAAATCGGTACCCCTTGCCTCTCATCAGTGTACTTCTGGAACAGGTCAAGAAAGCTCGTATCTACACCAAGTTGGATTTGAAAGGGGCATACCATCTGGTGCGCATGAGGGACGGAGACGAGTGGAAGACCGCCTTTAAGACCAGGTTCAGCCTTTTTGAGTACCTCGTCATGCCGTTCGGTCTGTGCAACGCCCCGGCAGCCTTTCAGTACTTTTTGAATGAGGTATTCAGAGAGGAGTTGGATATCTACGTGGTCGTATATATCGACGACATCCTCATCTATTCGTCCAGTGTGGAGGAGCATGTACACCACGTCAAAGCTGTGCTCCAAAAGCTGAGGGAAAACATGCTGTTTTGTAAACTCAGCAAGTGTGACTTCCACGTCACATCCGTGGAATTCCTCGGAGTGATGCTGAGTCCAGAGGGACAGGAGATGGCAGAACGAAAGATCAAGGCGGTGAAAGAATGGCCGGTGCCCCAAAACGTGAAGGACGTCCAAAGTTTCATTGGCTTCGCCAACTTTTACAGGCGGTTTATAGATGGATTTTCAGGAGTGGTGGCCCCAATCACACAGCTACTGAGGAAGTCCAAGGAGTTTGTCTGGTCCCCTGAAGCGAACAAAGCCTTTGAGGCCCTGAAAAGCGCCTTTGGTAAGGCGCCGGTGTTGGCTCACCCCGATCCGGATCTCCCCTACGTGGTGGAAGCGGACGCGTCGGATGTGGCGCTGGGGGCTATCTTGTCCAAACGCAACCATGACACAGGGGTGCTTCATCCCGTTGCGTACATGTCCCGCAAACTCAACGACGCCGAACGCAACTACCATATTGCGGAGAAGGAGCTTCTCGCAATCAAGGACGCCTTCACCGAATGGAGGCATTGGTTGATGGGGGCAAGACATGTGGTATCGGTGTACACGGACCATCGGAACCTACAGTTCATGACGGCCACTAGACACCTTTCTCCCAGGCAGCTGCGGTGGATGATCTTCTTTGCGGGGTTCAACTTCCGCATCACATATCGGCCGGGGGACGGAAAACCGGAAGGCGGACGCCCTGTCCCGTCAATCTGCAGTTAAGGAACCATTGCCTGCAACCGAGCGTTCCATCATTTCCCCGAGGATGGTATTGGGGGTTATCCAACCGGATACTTTCCTGAGGGGAATAAAGAGAGGGATCAGGTCATTCGCATGGCGGAGGTGGCTCCTCAGTCACAGAGAATGGCAGCTGAAGGACGGGATACCCCTGAAGGGCAGGTGCCTATTGATACCCACGCCTAGGCTAAGGAAACAAGCATTCATCTGGTGCCATGACTCTCCATGCGCAGGTCATTTGGGCTTTGAAAAAACGGTGGCTAGCATGGGACGGCATTTCTGGTGGCCAACCATGAGAGTGGATGTCAGGAGGTGGGGACAGGAGTGTCCTACGTGTGCTACCATGAAGGCCGACCATGGCCGAACCCAAGGGCTCTTACATCCACTTCCGACCCCGGATAGACCATGGGATAGCATATCACTGGACTTCGTGGTGGGCCTACCGGTAGACCAGGGGATGACGGCAATACTGGTGGTAGTGGATTACTTGACGAAAATGGGGCACTTCATCCCCTGCAAGAGAGTCCCTACGGCCGGGGAATTGGCGTCACTACTCCTAAAGAATGTGGTACGACTGCATGGATTACCTGGGGTGATCATGTCGGACCGGGGGTCGCAGTTTACTGCGCAATTCTGGAAGACTTGGTGCACTGCGCTGCATGTTAAGACCGCCCTGTCCACCAGCTACCACCCTCAAACGGACGGCCAAACCGAGCGCCTGAACCAAACGCTCAAACAGTATCTGCGATGTTTTGTGGACCAGGGCAGGGAAGAATGGGTCGACTTGCTATGGGTTGCAGAGATAGCCTATAACAACGCCACTCACAGCTCCACACAGTCATCTCCGTTCTATAGCAACTATGGCCAACATCCCAGGTTCTTGCCATTTCTACATCCGTTCAGAGAGGACAGGATTCCCGCCACAGCGGACAGGGTGGCACACATAAAAGACACGTTGATGCGCTCAAGGGCTGTCCTAATAGAGGCCAAGAGAAGATACAAGGCTGCGGCAGATAGGAAGAGAAGGCCCGGGCCACTGTACCGCACTGGAGACTACGTCTGGATATCCACAAGAAACATGAGGTTTCGAAAGAACAGTGTGTTCCATCCCAAGTACATGGGCCCCTATCGAATTACCAAGTGTATGGGTCCCGTGAACGTGAAGGTGTGCTTGCCCCAGTCATTGCGGATACACCCTGTCTTTCATGTATCATTGCTCAAACCAGCACCCTCCAAGCCGTCTGGGACACCTAGGCCGGTATGCGTGGAGTCGGAGGTGGAGTATGAAGTGTCGGGCATACGGGCGTCCAAATGGCGCAGGGGGAAGCTGTGGTACCTGGTTGCGTGGAAAGGCTATGGCCCGGAGGAGCATTCATGGGAACCGGCTGAAGGGGTTCATGCTCCGCGCTTGGTCTCCTTGTTCCATCGGCGTTTTCCTGCCAGCGCTGGACCCGTGGGGAGCCGCTGAGAGGGAGGATGTACTGTCAAGAATTCCTGTCATACAAGGGAAACACGCCCTTATGTAAACAGGAGAGCTGTTACATAACTCAAGGGAAACACGCCCTTATGTAAACAGGAGAGCTGTTACATAACTCAAGGGAAACACGCCCTTATGTAAACAGGAGAGCTGTTACATAACTCAAGGAAAACACGCCCTATAAAGGGAGGAACCGGGAGGTACAAGGCTGTCGGATATTGTGTTTACACCGATGTACCTGCTTCGTGAAGAGCAGTGTTCCGGAGTGGTGCTCCAGTAAGGCAAGAACGGAGGTAGGTCGAGTCGTTACTCCCTGGGCCGTGTCTTGCCCCATCGTCACCTGTGAAGGACCCGGAAGCTCTACCGGTCAACCATTGAGCTTCGCTTTTTGACTCGGCTGAGTCCAAGCGCAGTGGCGCTTTTGCTGGTTGGAGTCGTAACTCCCAGCCCGACCAGAGACACAGGGACTGCCAGCTGTAACGCACACCAGGAGGTGTTTGCCGCGTTACAGACTCGGAAGTCCACAGGATCGATCGAGCGGCTGCTCTCGGTTCAGTCTTCTTGCTTGTGATTGGGGTATCGGTGACGCATCACCAGGAGGTGACTCCGCGTCCCGGTGCAGTCTGAGGAAGAGGTTGAGCGGCTGCTCCATTCAGGTAGAGACCCCGGCTGGGTGTTTCCCTGACTCCTCGATTCTCCCCAACACTCTTCGTGCCCCTCACAGCCTACCGATTGGCATTGTCGGCCATTTCATTTCTGCCCTCTGTTGGCATACGCCGGGATCGGCGTATATGCAGAGGACGGTTAGGACCATCCGTGCTGTGGGCTGGTAACGTACTTAGCCTGGAGGATTCCAGTGACTATAACTTTTGTTTGTTCTTTGTATTTTATTTGCCTTCATTAAAAGAACTAACCCTTCACAAGTGGTTGCGTCCTCATTGTCGTGTCTGTTAAACGATCCTGAGACGTTCAGGGCGTTACATAAACACATGATGGCAATTCCATATTCTACTTGTGTAAGTGTACAGAAAGTTCTTCACTTGAATTCAATCCTCTAGGGAACATTGTATCGAAATCTACGATGTATCTGGATTCCAATTGTCTCAGATGGAGCAGTCTGTTGCCCCCACGTGCAGTGTCAATAACAGCATCAATCACCACCATTTTCAACAGTCCTTCATTCTGTGCATGTTGTTCAAAAAAGTGTCGGGCAACAGGATATTGTTTGTTGTTGTGGCGTAAAGCCCTTATGTGTTCTAACACTCTCTTTTTGGCGCGATGAATTGTGCTGCCAATGTATGCCTTATTGCATGGACAAGTTAACGCGTAAACACAGTACATTGTATTACAGGTTAAAGCTTTTTTGATAATGAACTTGCTATTCATGCTGGAAAATTGTACCTCCGTACAATCCACGCTGTTTCTACAAGCCTTGCAGTTTTTGCAACAACGGAATCCTGGTCTACCAACAATCTTTAAAGGTGTTAGGCTCGATATTACATTGGGACTTAGCTCATCTCTCAGAGAATTGCTTCTCTTGAATGTAATTTGTGGATGGCTGGTCAGATGTTTTTTGAGATTGTTGTCCGTTAATAGGACATGCCAGTGTTTGTCTAGAACACGGCGCACATCATGCGCTCGTCCTGAGTATGTGGTTATGAAACGTAAACTCTCGGTTTCTGATGTTCGTGGCCCAGGATGCAGTAAGTCATTACGTGCAACTCTATCTACTTTAGTACACGCTTCTATCTTTGAAGCGTTGTATCATCATGTTTTTTTCACTTTCATAACCACTGTCAGTACTACAGTTGCGCTTAGCACGCAGTAATTCCCCATATGGAATACTGTGTACTAGCTTGCGGGGGTGTGAGCTGGAAGCACTTAAAATGCTATTACCAGCGGTCTTTTTACGGTACAGCTGTGTGTGCATAGATTGGTCTTTGATCTCCACAGTGACGTCGAGAAATTCAACAGAAGTTCTGCTGACGTGTTCAGTGAACACCAAGTTATATGGATTGTCATTCAATGTGTTCACGAATGCTGTAGCAGAGTTTAAATCACCATTCCAAATTAAAAAGATGTCGTCAATATACCGGAGTCACAGGACACAGCTGGAGAAATCATCCAACTGTGTGGCCACCTGCTCCTCCCACCAGCCCATGACAAGATTAGCATAGCTGGGGGCGAAGCAGGTGCCCATCGCTGTGCCCTGCGACTGCCGATACACGACATCATCAAACAGAAAAAAATTGTTAGTCAGACAATATTCGATCATGGCCATGATCATTTCTGAGTGACGCAGGTAAGAAATAGAGCGGGTCTTTAGAAAATGTTGTACAGCCTGCAAACCTAACTGATGTTGTATGCTAGTGTACAGGCTGCCAACGTCCAGGGTAACCAAGGTGTAATCAGGTTCCCAGTGTATCCCATCAATGATCGTTAAAAAGTGGGTAGTGTCGCGAAGATAAGCTGGTAAAGCAACAACATAGGGACGTAGGTAGTGATCGATGTAACGGGAGGTGTTTTCCAAGAGAGACCCAATTGAAGACACTATAGGCCTACCAGGGGGGTTAACTGGGTCCTTGTGCAATTTGGGAAGTAAGTATAGCACAGGTATCCGAGGGTGAGGGCATCTGAGGTAGTTATATTCCTCCCACTCTAGCAACCCCTTCTCTCTCCATTCTACTAAAAGTTCCCCGTATTTCACATTAGAGGCTGCTATGGTCTTTCTGTCTGACACTGCATAACATGTCTGGTCACTCAATTGTCTCATACCCTCATGCAAGTAGGCTGTTTTATCCAAAATCACAACATTGCCACCTTTATCCGATTGACGGATAACGATGGTATTGTCAGTCTTTAAATTTTGTAATGCTTGAATTTGATGCCCCTTAAGATTTTTCTCACAGGTTGCTTATTATTTCAGCAGAAACATTTATGGAGGTTTGCCCACTGGGGCTTAATACACTTCTTTATGTTATATTCATAACATGACAGTGCGATTCTAATCGCTACCCTAATCTAATATTGCATTGGATATGTTTATTCTGTAAATTGATACAATTTTGTTATTAATCATCATGTATTTAGTGTATTTTTTTGATATGCTACTGGGTAACTGATACCCTTTGATTGATTTTCTGCACTAGGCTAAGATGGCCGCCAAGTTTACCAATTCGCTACTCCACACATTCTCTGTTGCTAAGAGTCTGTTGTTTATTTTGTTTATTTTGTGTTCACGAACTGTATTTAACTTTACACAAAAAAACGTCATTGTAACGTGAGCAAGGCGAAAGCTGAAACGCGTTGTTTGTGCAGTCCATTAAACCAATTTGAAAACTGCAAATCTCCTTGGTGTCCGTGTATACTTCCTTGAGGAGAAGTGTATGGTGTTATATATATATATATATATATATATAACCTACTGGTCACCAGTAGGTATTTATAGTTAGGACCAAGAGCATTTTGTGTTTTGCTTATAACTTTGGCGGCGTTTGATGAATCTTCATGAAAGTTTCCAAACTAATTCTTTGTTCATATCAGCTCCTATGTGGGAAGTTTGGGGGTTATTCATCAAGGGGGGGCTGAGAAAAAAGGGGGGTCCCAAAACGTGTTTTCTCCATGTTAATTTCCATAGGAAACTTTAGACAAGGCTGCAGGTCGAACGGGTGAACGGAATTACCCCAAATTTGGCAGGGAGAAGGGTCTTGGTCTAGAAAGCACGCTTTTATTTATTTGGTGTAAATCCATCCAGTAGTTTTTGAGAAATATCGAAATGTACAGATCTCAATATTTGGGAATTCTGCCATCTGATTGGCTGAGGCGTTACGAGCATGAGCTTGCTGCTTAATGGTAGGGAGCGCTGCGAGCGGTTGCAACTAGGAAGTGTTGGCTGCCATTTTGTGATTCCGTCGAAGCGAGTAAGGGGAAAAAAGGGTGAAAAAAGTAGGAAAGAGGACGGTAGGAGCACTCATAGCTACCGGTCTGAAAGTGCTGGGTACGGAAATTAAGTGAGGTATTCCGTAGAGTCTGATGCTGATAAGGTGAGCTGGTGCGGGAGTAGGGGATGAAAGTGTGAGCCTAAACTATGTGTCTTATGGTGTGAAGTCATGTGCCCTGGCCGCTGTGCCACACCTGTCTAAGTAGTGTCAGTAATATTTTATACGAAGTAGGAGGAAGTTTTGTTTGGAACACGGTAATTTATATATGGTGCTTAGGTGGTGTTATACAAGGAGTGCGAAGGTAAATCAATACGGTATTTGTAAAGTGCAAACTACACAGAAAACGATAATTGATTGGAAGATAAGAAGCATTGGGTACTAAAAACTAGGGTGCATATTAGTTGCGTGAAAAAGCATGTTTGTCAATGGTTAATAAAGAGCAGTCTAAACGTGGAGTACATACGATAGGATGAAATGTGCAAAGCTCAATCAGACGTGCTACTTGCATTTGGAAGGTACATTTGTAACTTAAAACAATGGTGAACTTTTAACCCGCAGGTGGTGTTAAATGTTTGAGAATATGCTGGAAAAAAAAAAGGTTACATTTAAAAAAATCATGAACTTTTAACCTGCAGGTGTTGTAGAATGTCAGAAAGTGTGGTGATAAAATAGGTTGAACTTCTGACCTCTGTGTGGCGCGGAATATTAAGTAGCTTTTCAGATGCAAAATTCAAAAATAACAAATGGAGATAAGTTTTGGAATGTCGATTAAGGAATGAAGTATTCTGATTTGTTGTTTACATGTATTTATATGTGGAGCGACAGAGAAATTGTGCCATTGCTGGTTTCATTCTTGATGAAAGCAGTGCATTACATGTACTGTGTGAGAAAGAAAGAATTGCGCGTGTGTGTGACATTTGAAATCTTCATACCAACTACAAAGGTGAGGTAGAAATGAACAAGGTGTGTTATGTGTTCTGTAGTAGTGATTAAGTATTTGAGGTGATATTTTTAAGATTGAAAGTATTTTTTATTTCAAAATAATATCCTGTTAGTAAAGTATGGTGTTTCATATTGGATATAAAATATGCATAAAGTTTGACCTGTTGTTATATATGTACTTTATATATGTTTAGGAATTTTTCACAAAGAAGAAATGCAGTTTGTCATCTTTAAAGGACTGTATGGTTTTGAAAATGAGATACAGCGTTAATTTAGGTTTGTTAATGTATTCAGGGGAGATAAACAAAATGTTCCACGTTTGCAAATTATACTTTTTGTGGAAGTAGTGGGGAAGGGGGGGGTAGGAGATGTATGTGTTATTAAGTTAAAAGCGATAAAACGAAACCCAGAAATGTTATATGGACAGGTTGTGGTCTCATTTTTGACAGTGAGAGGTAGATTTGAATGTAAGTCGAGGTAGGTTGTTGTACTGTGAGGCCGTCTACAGTGTTTTGAGATTACATGGAGAGAGAGATGGAGATACTAAAAGTGATACGCTCCTTTTATATGTATGCATAGTTTGAATCATTTGAATATAGGTTGAGATAAAATATGAACATGGTTTCTGGTTTGCATTTGGGTAGAGTTAATAGTTTTAGTAGTTTGTGGCTAATGAATAATAAAAAGGTAGATATACTAAAATATATGGTAGTAAACGTATTAATTATTGTCTGTTCTGATGAAATAGAAGTGGTTGGGGAGTGTTTCTTTAGAGGAGATGTTTTATAAATGTGTGAGAGATAAAAAAGAAATGAAAATGTTCGGTATATTTTCTGTATGACTTTCTTGACATTAGTAAACTACATGTCATTACAAGTGAAAGTAATTGTCAGGCTGTGTTCCTGTGCTGAATATACGTAGGTGTTTAAGTGGTCCAGGTTTTACCGGTGCTCAGTTTCACTATCTCTTTTGAGACACTCGTCAATTTTTTCATTCAATTTAATGTCCTTCATATACATACAGCAAAGGGACGGTATACCAAAGGTGGGGAATTACAACTTTGTTTACTCTCCCCATCCTCTACTATACACTGTACAGAGTGTTTAAATGACTTCATTAACATACAGATGTATAGCTAGTAAAGTTGGTGTAGTGCCACTGGGCCCATTTATAAACCGTGCTATGGGATGGTTTATGTTTTACCCGCCAATTTGCATGTTTTAATATGTTTTGCTGATGAGTGTTTCGGGAGATACCTGTTGAAATTAAGCCTCTGTACGGCTATAGTGGCTCTTCCAGGTTTGCTAGGGCTCTTTGTTTTATTGCGTAAAGTTAAGCAAGGGCGGGTGTGGAGGTGGTGTAGTGGTACTGGGACTATTTATAAAGCGCCTTATGGTATGGTGTATGTTTAACTTGGAAAATTGCAGGTTTCAATACCTTTTGCTGATGAGCGTTCCGTCAGACACCTCTTGAAATTAAGGCTATCTATGGCTATAGTGGCGCTAACGGGAGTGCTGGGGCTTGTTGTTTTGATTTCGTAATGTTAAGCAAGGGAAGGGGTGGGAGAGGTGGGTATGTTGCTGACTATAACACGGACATTTGTAACATGCATATGTGTAGCTAGTAAAGGTGATGTAGTGCCACTGGGTCAATTTATAAAGCGCTCTATGGCATGGTATATGTTTTATCCGGAAATTTGCATGTTTTAATACCTTGTGTTGCTGGGCGTTCCGGCAGAGACTTGTTCAAATTAAGTCCCTGTATTGCTATAGTGGCTCTACCAGGTTTGCTCGGGTCTTTCTTTGATTTCGTAAGGTTAAGCAAGAATGGGGATGAGGGTGGTGTAGTGTCACTGGGCCCATTTATGAAGTGGTTTATGGTACGGTACACGTTCTTCTCTCAAATTTGCATGTTTTAAAACCTTTTGGTGATGAGTGTTCCAGCAGACAGCTACGCAAATCAAACAACATTTCTGTGGATAACAAATCTTCGTGTTGATAGACACTCTTGCACTGTGGTAGAAGGCTGCCATGGTTGATGGCAAATTATGAAACTTGGTGCCATTGTACATTTAAATGGAAGCTTGGATCATTTCTTTGTTAGTATGGTGCAGTGAGGGCTTTAAGTGGGAAAAAACTGGGGGTGCTCTAAAAGGGGCGGGGCAAACCTGTTACAGGGGTGTGGGCATCCAAGTAGGGGCATGGTCTACATGAAGATAACTAGCATTGTGTGCTTAAGAAAATCCTCTCGAATTATCCTACGTTCAGGAAACACGCTCTTTAAAGGATTGCCCTTCCTCCTACAACGTGGCTCATGTAGCATGATGTCTCCACTTCTCAGTAGTGAGCAAAATGAGCATGCGCACATCGATGTGCATGCTCTGACTGCAGTCCAATAAAAAAAAAGAAAACTTGACTACCTTTGCAAGGGCCAAAAATAGAGCCCGATAGAGACCCGTTTCGAGTTTTTCTGAAAATAACTGCCGGTGCTCAGAGCCGTCCCACTTAAAGCCCTGCATCCATTCATCCTAAGCACTTCACCATCCAACCATCTTTCAATTCATTCAGACATTCCTACCTACATACATACATACATCTGTCCCTGCAGTTATTCTAAGTATCTATCAGCCCACTCGCCTATGGTAAGCACTGTGCCATCCATCCAGTTATATGCCCATATATTCATGCATACATCTGTCCCAGAACCAATCCTACGGGTCTATCAGCCCACTTGTGTATCCTAAGTACTGGTCCATGCATCCATTTATCCTTCCATTCATCCATATATCCATATATCCATCCATCCATCCATCCATCCATCCATCTAGCTATCCATTCATCCATCTGGCCATCGATCCAGTCGCCCTTTATTCAAATATCCGTCCTTATTTTCGTGCACTCTCCGCCGCCGATCATAAATACTGCGTATTATACTCATCCACCCAGCCTCTTAAGGGGCCGAAAAGGCTGGCGATAATCATTGAGAGGCAGATGAAGTTTCTGATAAAGAACAAGAAAGATTTGAGTTGCTCTTTGTGGACCAGAGTTCACCACCCTTCTCTGGTGGTGTTTTAAACAAAGGTTGATGTAGGGAAAGAAATGTAAAGCAGCTTTTCAGTGTAAGACATTAATTTAGAAAGATAACAGGGCATATTATCAAGTACGGCGTTATAATTATTACCGCTTTAGTGGCAGGAAACTGCCGCTAAAGCAGCGATAATGGGCTTGATAATATGCCCTTGTCAATTCCCACAGCCGGCCAGGTTGTGGTGTGAAGCTGGGCTTCTATGGAAATTCACAAGGGCATATTATCAAGCTCATTATCGTCGCTTTAGCGGCAGTTTACTGCCGCTAAAGCGGCTAAAATTTTAACACCGTTCTTGATAATATGCCCCTAAGTGAGCCAGGCAAAGCGTGTGTTTTCGTAGCTCTACAACAACACCCTGTGAAAGGTGAGAGCAGGGTTGTGTTGGAGTTGGCTGCGTATGGTCGTCTTCAAAGGCGCAACCAGAGCGAAATTTCGGGGGAGGCTAGTTCTTTCAGCAATAGGCAGAGTGGGGATGTAGGGGCTCTAAAAAGGGGTGGAAAAAAGCAGAGAGTCATTTACAAGCAAATGGTCTTCTGAAGACCTGTGAAGTACTCGGGAGCGGCCCTGTGTGTGCTATTGGGAAGCTGTCTCAGGGAGTCCGGGGCAATGGGCGCTGTGCACCTGGTGGTCTCTCTGCTAATCACGCCACGATGATGTTGCTCCTGCGCTGCAAAAAGAGAAGGGAAATCATGAGAGAAAATGGCTCTCTTTAAAGGATTTCTTTTCTCCTACAACGCGACTCACCTCGCATGATGTCTCCACTTTTTAGTAGTGAGCAATGTGCATGGTCTCACTGTCTCACTACAGTCCAATAATAAAAAAAACAACGGACTACCTTTGCGAGGCCCGAAAATAGAGCCCCATAGAGATCCGTTTCGAGGCCCCCAAAAATAAACTGCCGGTGCTCAGACTCCCTCCCCTCCAATTAAAGCTTTGGGTGCAGTGTTATGTTTGCGAAGTTGTAGATAAAATTGTTAGGCAAATAATGGTAATTTTTCTGTGTGGCGTTTGGTTGGTAATATCATCCTAAGTATATAGATGACAATTTTTTTAAATATTATCTATAAAGTTGTCTGCGGTGGGTTGCAGAGGGAGTGTGTGAGGTGTTGGCGTACGGTGGAGAGGTGAAAAGTACGAGGTAGTGCAGTTACATGTAAATTGTAAAGGTGTAGGTAAATAATTAAATAAATACTTGCTGTATGTTCTTTGGCACTACCCGTCATCCTACTGTTCCCCTGCCATGCTCCATCACGTTGCAGCACTGCCCCTGGAAGCCGTCAGTAGAATTTATGTAATTATATGTTATTATTGTAATATATTGAACTGATGTAAAAATAATTGAATCTATTTTTTTTTTCAGAAAATTATTTCGTTTGGATAAAAATTTGAAAATGCCTAGAAAAACTGAGAAAAAAAGACAAGAAAAGAAGCATTTATATTTGCAGAAAAGAAAAGATTTTGAATTACAAAAAAATGAGAGCACTACACAAACAGTTTCTTCTGGTAAAAACACTAGACAATTTCTGAAAAAAATATTACAGACTTGCAAAGAGGGCTGAAAGGAAGAGTGGTGTATTTACCTTTGGATTTTAAGAAAAATATTGAAACTATTGCTGGAGATGAGGCAGTAGTCATTCTAGTAAATGGTGTACCAACAAAGAGTTGGAAAATATGGCAAGAATTTGTGGATGTTAATAAAGTTGAAAAGGCTACCTTATATCTTATAGAGAACAATATTTATTACAAAACTGTAAATGTGGATGAACAGGAAATAAATTTAGAAGATGAATGTGAAATTTCAAGTGGTCAAATAGAGAAAGTGGACAAGTCAAGGACTGAAGAGATTTATGAACATTACACAATATTTCCTTTGCATTCAAAAGAAGTAATAGGAAGCAGCATTGAGTTATTTCAAATGAAAAAAGCACAGGGAACTCCAATGAGTGTATGGGAGAAGAGCTTGGAAGCTTGTTGTTTTCCACAGCTGTTTCCTACTGGAGAAGGTGGATGATATGATGACCGACCTGTACGTATTCCAGCTTCAGAATATTGGTCAACAAGATTATATTCTGAAGATCCTAGATTTCGACAGTGCATTCCATACATATTTCACCTTTTGTTTGAAAGTGATTTATCTTCTCTGTCGTATGCAGTGAACCACATACATAAAACTGGAGTTCATCAATCACTTATTTCTGCGAAAGAATTTGTGGAGAGAGTTGAAAAAACAGATGAAAATTTAGAAGCACAGTTAATCAATTTGATGGCATGTCAACGTGGAACAAATGAGTATTGGTAACGTCGTCATGGAGAACTCAAGTGTATGTTACGAAACTTAGGTACACCAACATGGTTTGTCACACTTAACTGTGCAGAGTATGTATGGGAAGATTTGCTTGAGTTTCTAAGAGTAGTGAATTCCAATACTAAAAATGTTGAAATAAAGACTCCTGGTAAACTGTGTTCATTGGATCCTGTAAATGTGTGCAGATATTTTAATCAAAGGTTTCAAGCTATGATGTCTTTTATCTGCAATAAAAAGAATCCACCTCTTGGAGAAGTTACCAATTTCTTTTAGAGAAAGGAGTACCAAGCAAGAGGTGCACCTCATATACATATGTGTAGGAGAGTAGGATCTGCACTTATGTTGCCTCCACTTTTTTTCTGATGTTAACACTGGTTTCGGGCTATAGTCTGGCTGGGACCCTGTTAATCAGGGCCCCAGCCTCTCTGTTCTCTCTAAACAACTTGGAGTGCATATTAGATGCACTAGTGATTGGATACTGTGGTACCTTATGAGCCCCTAGTATATGGTACCTTAGGTACCAAGGGCATAGGTACTTCACAGGCCTACCAGGGGCTGAACGATGTATTATGCCACCCCTGGGATGCAGACTAAATCTGGCACCACAGGCCTGCTACTGCAGCCTGGGTGAGGTAGTGTTAGCACTCCTCACTGAGATATAGGTTCCCTATATCTCACCAAACACACACTTATAAACCTATCAGTCACCCCTAAGGCAGCCCTATCAATCCTGAGGGCAGGGTGCTTGGTTTACATGTGAGGGGGTGCCTCTGCCTGATCAGGGCCCCTCTGCAGCCCTCAGAGTCTATTCTCTGTGACTGTTTGTGGATGCGGTTAAACCATATACTCTTAAGTGCATTACAACCTCACTGTAAATAATAACTCTGGGATGACTGCATCAAAACATGTCATGTTTGGTGTCAAACACTTTGGAATCATACCCCCACACCAGTAACTGGTGTGGGAGTATGATCCCACCCTTCTAGAGGGGTAGACATGTACCCACTGTGGAAACACGGTAGATTCCTGAAAGAGCCCTGGCATCACAAACTGGATGCCACCAGCACAGACACTGGGCTGCCCTACTGCTGCTGACCGAAACTCGCAGGGGAGGAGGCCCAACAATAGGCATCCTGTCACAGGGAGGTGTCACCACCTTCCAGACAGGATTTAGTGTATTGGGGCTGGTGGGTGCATTTCCTAGAGTGCTTTGAAGTCCTGCACTGGGGGAGCAGTATGCTCCTCTGTGCATATGCCAGCTCAAACTGGTTCAGGGGCTACCTGCCCCTGCTCTGGTGTGAAACTGGACAAAGGGAAGTGGGTGTAACCACCCACTCCCCGACCCTCCCAGAGGAGTGGTCATAGAGCTAGTCCCTCCCTTTCTTTTAGTATAAGTTAGGGAACCATTGCCATTGCAAACTAGATATCCCTGGATGATGCTCGAAAGAAGAGTCCTGGACCTTCGACGTTCCACTACCTTTGGAAGACTGAAGAATCTCCCTTGGAGTCAAGGAGTGACTCCCCTGCTTGGCAGGCACCAAGACTTTGAATCAATGGTCGCAAACTTTCCCGCTCCCGCTGGAGTCCGAAGTCCCTGCAGCCCTGGAAGTAGATTTCCTCACCTCTCGACAGCCATCGTGAGTCCCCAGCAGAGCTGAGGCAAGTGGACCCCACGAGTGATGAGGAAAAGCAATACCCGGGTACCGTGCACTATTGTCGAGTGCAACCCCTTCACGACGTTCTCTGAACTTGTACATTGGACCACGTGTGGTCCAAGCCTCCAGCAGGATTTCCATTGAAGATCAGAGGCCTGCCTTGTCCTGAGTGACCGTGGGCTCCTGTGAAGTGAATCCTCCCAAGGCGTCTTTGCGATCCCTTGCCGGTTGGCTTGTGGGTCCCCAGGAGACTTTTCTACAGAACCAAAGGGCTCCCTTGGTTGCTTCAGGCCTGCCCTGACTTACCTTTGCTGGGTGAGTCCCTCAGACCTTGCTGGTCTGCACCGCTGACTTTCTTCACTTTCCACAAGACTTGCTGGTGCCAAGGCTTGTTGGCTCCAATTTGGTTGCCGATACCTCAGTATCGCTTCGCACTGAGAGCTGGAGAGATGTAATTTTCAGCAGATCGTGTAAATCACCCGACTGACTGAAAGAATTAACTACTTGGACTTTTGCCAAACCTCTTTGACTCGTGTCTCTTGTGAGGTCAAACATAAATCAACCCCGTTTTTTGGAAATAGAAGCATAATACACGCGCAGTGATTAATGACTCTTGCACAGGGCTACATACACTCCTCCGTCCCGAAGAAGACCCACCGTGACACTTATTAAAAATGTTTGCGCCTTACATAGGGTCGAAACGTGGACGCATACTAAGAGTCTAAGCAACGTCTCAGTTCAAAAGCCTATTCACATATGAACAGGAGGCGTATGCGATCAATCATATGGACTTTACCAAAAATCACACTTTCCCAACTATTCCTTTATCTGTTATACTAAGTGTACTAAGTGTATTGTCTGTATTTACTTCTACATGTCACCCTTCTTTCACAATTCTTTCAATTGTACCATTGTAGCCCAATTTATTTGTTACTTCTTAAAATATTGATTGAAACTTTTGCTTGTGTGTTATTCTTTTCTCTTCCTGAATCATGGATACATGTTACATGTAATGTATTTATATTGTGAACATCCCAAAGCAATTGTATTTCCCCGACAGAACCATTATAGCCATATAATACAAATACCCAGGTTCTGAGGGACACAGGGTCACCCCATTATTTTTCATAAATGACACCTCAGTAAGCTGCAGTCTTTGTGAGACACTCCGAATCCAGCTCCTGTTTGTCATCGATGCCTCCTGGACCTCGTGGCTGAAGAGTCAAGACACCCGTGATCACCTGAAATCACCCGACTTCCGTGGGCATCCATCTTCCTGGCCCCGGGTCACTGGCAAGTCACTTTGAACACTGTCCCTTCTGCTTTCAGGTCTTCTTTCTTCAGAATCCAGACTTGGATTCCACCGGACACTTCTCCTGTATTCACAAGCAGCAAGTCTTCTTTGGCTCCCATTGAAAACGGCGCCGCGACCCGACACCAAAAGACACCTATGCACCCGGCTTCCCTGGGTGAGGTAACTCCAGCACTACGGTGCTCCTGTGGGTTTTGGCTCTAGAACTACTTACCTTGTAAGTGACTTGCTTGTAGACTCTCCCGAAGTATCCTAAAACTTTAAAATTCCAACCGCGACTTGCTCCATTGAAGTCTATTGGGATCCGCGGCTGTGTTCTCACACTGCATGCGTCTCCCGTGGGTCCTTTACTTACCTTGCCAATATTGACCCCGGGGACCCCATTCCCCAAGGCCCGCCCAGTAAATGATGGATGCCCTGGTGCCCACCCAGAGCACTCACTACATCTGCAAATGGAGAGGGGGCCATGCAGACTCCCTCCCCAATATTGGCCCTGGGGACCCCATCCCCTGGCACATGGACATTATAAATGGGGGAGGAGGGTTGCAGAACTCCCCTCCCTGGGCCGATTTGGGCCTCGGGGACCCCATCCCCCAGGGGCCAACTAATTATTGAAGGTGCTCACCCAGGGCACTCATTTCCTTTTTGTTAAAGGCCCGGGGGAGCCCCAATGCCCTTGCGGCCCAAGCCAGCTTCCCGCCTCCAGCAGGAGCTGGCATTGCTCCAACCTCCAGGGAGCACCAAACAAACAGCTCTCTGCAGGCAGGAGCATTTTTTGTATCTGTTTCCCAAGCCCACTTTAGTGTGGGCAGGGGAACAGATGTTTTCGCTTGGCAGGAGATTTAAAATTGCTCCCGTCAAGTGACAGCAAGCATGATATGTCCCAGGGTGGGCATCCCAGGATATAGCAGGAGCCCAGCCCTGGGGATGGGGTCCTCAAGGCCCCTACTGGCTTGGGAGGGGTGCCACGAGGCCCCTCTCCTTTTCGTATGCATGGCCGGGACCCCGGGGGATGTGGTCCACAAGGCCAAAATTGATCTGGGAAGGGGGCAGCACAGCCACTCTCCCCATTTTTAAAATTGTCAGATCCCTTAGGGGTGGGGTCCCTGGGGCTGAAATTGGCCTGGGATGGGGGCTACACAGCCCCCTTACCCATATTTGAATGTGGCTGGGCCCTGGGGGATGGGGTTCCCGGTGCCGAAATCAACCAGTGAAGAGGGACCACGCAGCCCCCCTCCTCATTTATGAAATTTTCTGGGCCCCAGAGAATGGAGTCCCCGGGGCTGAAATCGGCCTGGGGAGGGGACCATGTGCACCCCGCTTTGCTTAATATAGGAGGTAGTTCCCCGCCGGGACCTAGCTCTCGCAGGGGGCAAAGTGAAGTAAGTGCTGGAAACCGAATAATTTTTTCCCCATTTTTCTGCAGATTAGTGCATCCTATATGAATTTGCTGCAAATTATATTTACTTGTGTGCGTGTGTCATCTGGTGGCCAGTCTGGTGTAGAACAGGCCATCGTACCTCTCAGGAAAGTGATGAGATTCAGATGGGCTAGAAATCAGGAATGGTGCAACCACAACAATCCATAGAAATGCTCCCCTGCTGAACAAAGGATTGGTGCAGTTTATATAATAAAACTAGGCTAATTTGTTCTATGCATGAGCTCAGGTCAAACTGTCATTGTTGATTGTACCCACCCAGAGCTGCCGCTAAACAGACAGCAACAAACAAGGACAGTTTGCGCAGTGTACCCATTCCATGGACAGAATGTTCCAAGGTGTGATAGTATGCCTACAAAGAAATGTTTTATAAGTAAACCTTTTCAGAGTACACTATCTCATATGTGTGTGCAAGCAAATGTGTGCTAAAAATAATCATTTAAAAGATGTTAACTTTAAACATGAACATGTAAAATGCAAGAGTGTCTGTACAGGGCCTATTTACCCCATGATATTGGGGGCAACCAATCAAATCTCATTTTGAAATCTAAGGGATCCGCGGACCCTCCAAGACCCTAGATATCTATAAATCTTTTTACTTTAATAACTCTAAAATTACTGAACAGATTTACACCAGATCACAAAAAGAGATCTTTCTGGACCAAGATCTAGCCTTCTGTGAAAGTTGGTGTTATTTCGTCCAGCAGTTCAGCCTGTAGTCGTGTCTAAAATCCATATGAGAAATGGCAATGAAAACACGCTTTTTTCGACTCCCCTTTTTCCTGGCCCTGCGTGAGGAATCACCCCGACACTTTCCATGCACAAGTAAAACCAAATCTGTATATGTAGCGGTGCGGATCCTCAACAAATCTTACTAACCTCGTGCAGAGATGTCATTGGCTGCCAACACTACAACCAGGAAATGTTGGCAGCTATCTTGGGTCTCGGATTCAGCCGAGGCCCAAACAAAAAAATTGTGTAAAGGAGAAGGGGCAGGGTAGAAATACCCTGACCCACTCTGCCTGGAGGTTGGGTCCCCCAGGGAAAAAAGCATGTTTTGAGGTGAAGGTTTGCGAATCCCAGCGAAAAACATTTATAAAAAGAAAGAGCAGACTGCTGCGCTTGTTTGTATTTAAGCACAAAAGGGGAGGGGGCACATGTGTCCCCCTCCCCCACCTCCTCGGGGTTTATTTAAAAAAATAATGCGATTGGGCTGCCTGCCCTTCTCCTTTGGACATTAAAGGCTCTAGGAACCATCTTCATGTGAGCATAAAAAAATGAGGGCCATGTGGATCCCCCTCCAATGTTTAAAATTGCCCCAGGGATTGCCACCTCCACAGGTAAGTGGGGGGCATGCAGTCCCCCTCCTGGGCTGTTTTCAGCTCCAGTGACCACAACCTCTCCAAGGCCGGCCCTGGGCAAACTAAAGGAGGGGAGCTGCACGGCCCCCCTCCATGGACCCCTAAATGGCCCTGGGGACCACCACCCTCAGGGCCGGCTCCCTATCTCATGAGGTGCCCAACCTTCGCTTGGCAGGATCTTTGACAGCACTTGCCAAGCGAGAGCAAACTGTAAATCTCCTCCCTCTGGGCAGCAACAGAAAACCTTCTCCCGTCAGCTAGGAGCGGACCTTTCATTTATTTTCTTGACGGCTGTCAAGTGGGCAGAAAACCAGTTGAAAAAATTTCTCTCACAGGCAGGGAGTAGCCTTTTTGCTGCTCCCTACATATGGAAGCAATGCTGGCTCCAGCAGGATGTGGAGAGTACGTAGAGACCACGGGGGCATTGAGGCACACCTCGTGGTCCCCAATAGTGCAGACTGGGTGCACTGGGTGGGTTACAAGGAGCCCAGCATCAAGAGGTCCCTGGGGTCGAAATTGGCCCAGAGAGGAGGGCCGCACTGCCACGCTTCCCTTTACTTAATAAACTAAAGAGGAAGTTCCCCTGTTTGGTGGCGATTCACCTCTTTGAAGTCTTGTCATCTTCTCTTGATGAGGATTCATGTTATCAGAGATTTGTGGCTGAAGACGCTCAGAGAACAATCACATTGCCAAAATTACATGCTCACAAGGTCACTGGAGACATTACCTTGTGGTTCTTTCCGCAGATGAAGTGTAGAATATGCACTAGCCATTAATACAATGTGGTAGCACTTACTAATTAACCAGTAGAAAGTATTCCAGTTGGGTAGACATTCTCTGCAAAACTGTGGACTCTTCTTGGAAAAAAAGGTCTGTTATGGCCCTGATGCTCATTTCACAGAAGTTAAGCCTCAGCATGAAACACTTCGAAATATAAACATAGCAGGTGCCTGAGTTGAAGTTCCACCTCTGTAAAGCACAAATGATCCTATCTTCTTGGGTTTGGCGAAGGCAAAGCAAGTGTGTGTCCTCTTGTATTTCATGTTGAAAACAGTCTGAAATCCTTAATGCATCATCTGTAGTGATGGTAACAAGTGGTTTTTTTCTTGTCTTGAGAGCAGAGTCCATGGTCGTCTCTTATAATGACCCTAGTATGCAAATGCCTGAAATCATGTGCAAGGCCCGCCCATTTGGACCTGCCTCATTTTCCTTAGTAGTATGCAAAGGTCTTCCCGCCTTTTTCCGCGTTGATGGACAGCTTACAAAAAAGCCTCCGAGTGTGTTTCCCATTGATTTCGTTGACGTATCCTTGATGCAGAGGAATTTTGAGGACATCTCTACCAAATAGAGAAGCACTTACTTCATATAGTTAGGAGGAAGTACCCTTGTTTGGTGGAGATTCCCCTCTTTGTAGTCTCGTCCTCCTCTCTAGATGAGGATTCATGTTATCACTGATTTGTGGATCAAAACTCTCAAGAAACAATCACTTTACCGAAATTACATGCACACAAGAATACTGGGGCCTTTTTCTTATCGTCCATTATGCAGCTGTAGTGTAGAATATGCATTAGTTGTTACCCAACGAGCTAGCATTTTCAGTAGAAGGTACTCCAGTTGTGTGGACATTTTCTGCAATACTGTGGACTCTTGTTTGATAAAGGGGAAGGTGAAGTTCTGTTCTGGCCCAGTCACTCACACAGCTACTGATTAGACCTGGGTGCGAAATTCTGCTCTGCTCGCTGTGTTTGCAGAGCTTTTGCCACTTCAAGCTCCGTGTAGCGCATGGGCTCTTGAAAAACTCAGCAGAGGGGAGTAGAGTGGAGCAGAATTTTTTCCTTGCTCGCAGTCGTTAACATTAAGTTGGCGAGTGAGGAAAATCTTAGCCCAGATCACCTCCTGGGGAGTTTTCTCAATCTGGGTGTTCGCAGATGGTCGCTACTGCTTGCTTTGAGAAATTTTCCATTCGCGTTGAGGAAGCTGCTGTTCGAGTAGGACAACTACTTGAGCGTCGGAAAGAAGCAGCATCCTCTTGCGCTGCATGTGGTGCTGTTCACGCTGATTTTACAGCGTGGGACAAACACCTGGTGCTAAAAATCAGTGTGAATGGTGCGACTTGATGCACTCTGTGTGCTTGCGGAACTCTGCATAGCGCAGGGTAGTTTTTTGGCAATGTAGCAAAGTTCTACTCTGCCCAGGCCTATTGCTGATACACCCACACTGACACTCACACACCCACTGACATACCCATTCAGCCACTCTCACATACACTCACAGACCCACACAGCCACTCACACAGCCATTCACACACCCATACAGCCACTTACACACACACTCACACACCCACAGCCACTCATATACCCAGTCTCAAAGGTTACAGGTTACAGTTAGGAAATACAATTTAAAAATTTTAAAAAATTCACTATAGAAAACAAAGGTTACAGGGACATTGTAGTTAGAAAATAACATTAAAAAAATGTAGAAATTCAGTAAAGATAAAACAAAGGTTACAGGGACATTATAGTTAGAATATGACATTAAATATCCATAGAAATTCACTGAAAAAAACAAAGGTTGCAGGGACATCATAGGTAGAAAATAGAAATAAAAAAACCTTAGAAATTCATTGAAAAAAACAAAGGTTGCAGGGATTTTATAGTTAGAAAGTAGAAATAAAAAAAACCTTTGAAATTCACTGGAAAAAAAACAAAAGTTACAGGAATGTTATAGTTAGGAAACAACATTACAAATCCGTAGAAATTCACACAAATAAACAGTTAGGAAATACAATTTAAACATTTTTAAAAATTCACTATAGAAAACAAACGTTACAGGGACATTTTTGTTAGAAAATAACATTAAAAAATGTAGAAATTCACTAAAGATAAAACAAAGGTACAGGGACATTATAGTTAGGATATAAAATTAAAAACTGTAGAAATTCACTGAAAAAAACAAAGGTTACAGGGACATTACAGTTAGAAAAGAAGAAAAAAACTGAGAAATTCACTGAAAAAAACAAAGGTTACAGGGATGTTATGGTTAGGCGCAAATTTCATGTGTATAAAACCAGCAAAATTCAGCAGTTATAGTTACCTGACCTACCTATAACTTACACCCTTCCCACGATGCACTACTTATGACCTCACATGTTACATCACTCATGGTATGGTCAGTGACATCACTGGTGACATTGCAAATTACATCACTGATCACATTACTGATGACATCCTCCACAGAACTACTCACACACCCACATAACCACTCACATACCCATACATTCACTCACACGCCCACACAACCACTCACTCACACACCCACTCACACACTCCAACAACCACTCACACACCCACATACACAACCACTCAAATACCCACTCACACACCCACTCAGATACCCACACAACTACTCAGACAACCACTCACACACCCATACAACCACTCACATACCAATATACCAACTCATACACCCATACAACCCCTCACACACCCACTAACACATCCATACAACCACTCACACACCCAATCACACACCCAGAGAAACACTCACAAACTCATTCAGAGACCAATACAGCCACTTGACAGACATATACAGCCACTCACATACCCAGTGACAGATTGATACAGCCACTCACACATCCACTCACACAACCTTACAGCCACTGAGAGACACACACTGATACAGACAGTCACAAAGCCACTCAGATCATATATGTTCGAAACAGTATCACTCAATAGTAGTAGAGAAAGAATAGTAATTTAACATATGCCTTAGCTTAGTATATATCTTTAAGTTTCAGAAATGTTTATGAATCACTTACACTCACTGGATGATGTCATCAGTGATGTAATTTGAGATGTCATCAGTGATGTCATCAGTGATGTCACTGACCATATGTGAGGTCATAAGCAGTGCATTGCAGGAGGTGTAAGTTATAGTTAGCTCAGGTAACTTTAATTGCTGAATTTCTATGGATTTGTACAAGTGAAATCTGACCCTAACTTTAATATACATATATGTATATGTATAAAAGAGAGCGAAAGACAGATAGATAATTGAGTTTTGAATAGGAGCCACAAGGAGTTTTAAGGGTTAAAGAATGGGAAGAATAATGGGGAAGCAGGAGTTTTTAGAGTACCTGGATGGGTAGTATATAGAGGTATTAGGGAGATTTTAGGGTCCAAGGATTTGTAGGGTATTGGTAAAGAAAAGAGAATTTAGTATTTAGGGAATGTCAGTGTATAGGAGTCGTGAGGAGTTTTTAGGGTATATGGATAGGTAATCTGAATAAATAGTAGGCTTTTTTTAGGGTTCTGGACTGGTTATTGTATGAGGCAGTAAGGAGTTGCTACAGGTCGGGGAGGAGTAGTTTAAAATAACATTACATTAAGAAAATGATATATATATATATATATATTTATATATAATCCCAAAAGCGTCCCAATTTCGAGAATGCACTCAGGAACAGGCAGACTTCGTTATGCACCACAAAGTCTTTATTAGGCTGAACTGACTCGACATCAGGCTTTGAAGTTCTGCCATACGCGTTTCGGAGCCCTGTGCTCCTTGTTCACGGGCTGTTTGTTGAGTGGCGAAACGAGCACAAACGTCATGCTTGTTAAATAACGCCCTCCAATGGGCGAATCAAAGGAGCCTCATGGAACTTGTAGTGCTCCAAGTAAAATCCATGATGAATTTCGCCAAACAACAAAATTAATAAAAATCTCAGACCCTCAGTGGGCCCCCAATAGTGTCCTCAGTTCATGTACTGCCACCTCTTCCTCTGTTAGCGGTCGCCGTGTATCTGCGATCACAGTCCACTCGTTTAATGTGGCGGTGCACTCTCCCGACCTGGACAGGCCGGTATTATATCATCCCAAAAGCGTCCCAATTTCGAGAATGCACTCAGGAACAGGCAGACTTCGTTATGCACCACAAAGTCTTTATTAGGCTGAACTGACTCGACATCAGGCTTTGAAGTTCTGCCCTACGCGTTTCGGAGCCCTGTGCTCCTTGTTCACGGGCTGTTTGTTGAGTGGCAAAACGAGCACAAACATCATCCTTGTTAAATAACGCCCTCCAATGTAGGTTGGCTGAATTTGGACTTGCACTGCAACCGGGGGGCTCTATCAAGAGCTTTGAACATACAAACGTTGTGAGGCGGAACCTATTAAGGTAATATTTCAGCAGGACTACAAGTCTCAACAAGCCTTAAGACTATTCACGCCCACCTGAGGGCGATATAAGGGCCATTAGAGACTTGTTTTGTTTCTGCTTCCGCCCATTTTCATGCCCGTGATCAAGGGGAAGGGATCTCCGAAACGCGTAGGGCTGATGAAATTACCCTGCTGCTGATGCCGGTTTGCCTAATAAAAAGGATTCTGCTTTGCGGAATTTCAACCTGCACTGAGTGCGTCTTCATCTGTGGGCAACCTTGTTTTTGAAAATATTCCGGCCAGTCCAGGTCGGGAAGACTGCACCGCCGCATGATGTCAAGTGGACTGCTGACACGGATACACTGTGTCATTATGCAGATTGTAGGTTGGCTGAATTTGGACTTGCACTGCAACCGGGGGGCTCTATCAAGAGCTTTGAACATACAAACGTTGTGAGGCGGAACCTATTAAGGTAATATTACAGCAGGACTACAAGTCCCAACAAGCCTTAAGACTATTCACGCCCACCAGAGGGCGATATAAGGGCCATTAGAGACTTGTTTTGTTTCTGCTTCCGCCCATTTTCATGCCCGTGATCAAGGGGAAGGGATCTCCGAAACGCGTAGGGCTGATGAAATTACCCAGCTGCTGATGCCGGTTCACCTAATAAAAAGGATTCTGCTTTGCGGAATTTCAACCTGCACTGAGTGCGTCTTCATCTGTGGGCAACCTTGTTTTTGAATATATATATATATATATATATTATCTACTGGCGGTCGCCAGTAGATAGTTATAGTTAGGACCGTGTTTCCATAGGAAATCCGCAACATTCTATTTGGAATAACTTTGGCGCCGATTGACGAATCCTCGCGAAATTCTCAAAATAGATGGGGCGCTCCGCTCCGCTCCTTCCCTGAAAGTCTCGGGGGGATTCGTCAAGCGGGGGCTGAGAAAAAGGGGGGGTCCCAAAACACGTTTTCCCCATGCATTTTTCCATAGGACCTTTAGTCCGAGCTACAGCCCGAACGGCTGAACAGAATTACTTGAAATTTGGCAGAGAGGTAGCCCTCAGGTCAGGGATTTGCCTTTTGAAAATAGCATTTAAAACAATATATATATCTATAGGCGCGCTCCGAGCGTGTACCGTAAGCTTACCGTACGCGCACGCCGCCGTGCACAAGCGCGATTCTGATTGGTTGTTAGATCTTAGTAAACATTCGAATCGGTCGAAACCAGGAAGTGTCGGCCGCCATTTTGTCTCTCGCAGTCTGAGGGGGTGAAAAACAAAGGTGGAGAACGTGAAAAGGGGGCAGAGTGGACAGTTCCTGACCCCCAAGCCTTGGTCAGGGGGTCCCAGAAGGACCCCCAAGGGCAAAAATAAATGTTTTCGCGCACGGCGTAAACGGAAAAATTCCGCGGGAAAAATTCCGCGAACTTCGCGTAACTATTCCGCGATTACGCGTACCGAGCGCGCACGGCAAAAAAAAAAATTTCAAAAAGGAAAGCTTAAAAAAAAATTAAAAAAATTGTGAGGTAAGGTTGGCTCTTAAAAGAGCCGTTGGGTTAATACAGGGATAGAGGAAAGAAAGAATGGGAATATTATGAACGTCTACAAACGTGCTGGTCTATCTTATTGTTAATAAGGGAAACACTGGTCTCCCCAAAAACAATAAGACCACAACACGTTGTACACCTCATTGAAGCCCTCTGAAATCGAGGGTTAATGTCCAGAGGAGCTGAAAAAGGTGATGCTCCTGTCACGTGGTTTTAGGCCACTCCCTATTTACAGTGCTAAGTTAGCTCAATCACGTTAGCTGTTGGAAAAACATCTTGTTGCTTATGCTGCCTTTGCACCCGACACTGTTGTTACATGTTATTCATTTAAGAAATGCAGACTCGTCTCAAGTGAATGTTATTTATACATCCTTAACAGTTGCTAGTGCCCTTGGTCTGTACATCGAGTAAAGAACTGTTCTAGGACACTAGACGGTGCCGGCTGATTATGTTCAGGGTGATCGTACCACTGTTTAGTCACAACATGCACGCAGCCGCAAATACCAGAATGTCGTGGGCTTTAATATCACAGCGCAGCATATTGTTAAGGCATTCGATAGAAGAGCTGTTGCAGAGAACACTGAGCTGATCCTGTGATGTGATACACCCGAGCTGATCTATACGGTATGGGGTCCCCTATGCAAGCCTATGAGACCTTCTAATAGTCTAATAATATATTATTAGTTGCTAGAGAAAGGAGGGTGGTTGTTTTCCACTGTCATTACAATATGATCGCTCCTTTCATTTTCTATGGTATTGTAACAATGCTAATGGTAATGATCTTAACCATTTGTCTGCTTATGTTAGCCAAAGTACTGTATAACAGGACTCGAGGTTTATGAATAAATTCTTTAAACTTTACTGTGTCTTAGTTATTCTGTTGTGGACTAATATATATGTGCAAACGGGTATTTCGGGTTCCCACCATTCCTGAGAATAACTAAGTCGCATGTTCTGGGTTGTCTATACATTGGGACCGCCGAGCTAAATCTCGGATAACGAATGTGACACTAAGCTAGTCGGATAAGGGGTTCTTAGTTCTGAGGGGAGTTTCTGGTACACCACAATTCTCTAAGGTTCTGGTTTCCTGCGCATAGTTCTGTGCATACGCAGAATCCCTACAACATGGCGCACCTAACGTTTGGTCTTAATATCTGAGATGCCTTAGTAGTGCTTTTTATTAGTCCATAACGCCCTCACTCTGGTTTCCGGATAACGGGAGTGACGGTTTAACCTACCTAGGTTTTAGGCTATAGGTTCTTTCAAGCTTGATAATAAAAAAGGTTACACTAATCTAAGCCCAAGTGCTACTAAAGATATCGTTGTATCTTCTTTTTCGTCCTAATGGCGGTAGAAATTCCCGCTCATAGTAGGCTGTCTCTACGTGCTCATTTGAGGACGTACGGGGTGCCTGATGACGGGATGGCAGTGGTGTTTGTCGTAAGTGCAAGTGCCACTTACCCTTATGAGTTGTTTTACTCTTGGGTTACCTTTGAGGCTGTGGAAGATGTCGATAAAACGTTCCACAAATACACTGCCACGCCGGTGCCTCTACATTATACCCCATATATGGCTTTAGAAATTCCTATTTCAACCTGGCAGCACACTATTTGGTTTAATGGCGCCCTCCCCCACACGGTCACCCCGGCGAGACTGGGTCCTTTGTCTATTGAAGGAGCTACTTGGCCGGTGCTGGCCGGACATACACCTCATCCACGCTACCTTACGGTAGGAGTGGATAGCTTACGTATACTACACACGACCCTGATTACGGTCCATAGGGCGTTAGTGCAGTATGTGTCGCGCACTGTACAGGTGGGGGCACCTGCAGTTGCGGGACACGGGGCTGATCACCATCATGCGGTTGTGATTAGTCCTGTAATGGTAAACGCGGTTGTTGGCAAGCGCCCCCAGAATAAGGATGAGTATCCTTATTGGCTTGCCGAAAAATTCGATCAACTAGAAGCCGTGTTTCCTAACACTAGTCCTGTGGATAAACACAGGATACTCACTATTACTTTGCCGAAAGAACTGGTCCCAGACATTGTCGATTGTGACAATTGGGGCAAGGTCTTTGCCGCGACCTATTCGAAGTGCTTCGGCACTACGTCTATGTCGGTACTACCTTCCGTTATCAAGAAAGTCCAGGAGGACCATGGGGCGGAAGCAGCTATTGAATTGGGAATGCGGCTTATCGACAGCTTCGATATAGTATGTTCCATGATAATGGGAAATCTCAAAGGAGATGCCATGCAGTTTCAAGTGGGAAACATGATGGCACTTATTGCGGATGACGATAAGCCGAGGGAGTTTGCAAAAGTTATTGCGAAAGCCTATAGGATGGTTGGACGTAGTGCCCTAGGCGTAAAACCCGTCATCAAAATTCCTGATGTAGTACAGCACACTAAAGTGAGTTCGTCTACAAAAGACGATAAGCCCAACTTTCCAAAACAAAATTGGCGAGCTAAAAAACAAGATAAACAGCAACAGAAACAGGAGACTCGTCCTGCGTCCCCAGTTCAGGCTTATGTTGAACGCACTTATGATTTGCGTGATCGTTCTCGTATTAAGTCACCTGATAGGTTTCAGGTACCTGACCAGCGCTCTCCTCGTTCTTCACAGGAAACAGCGGCTTCACACTTTGGTGGAGGAGACCGTGGGAGAGGCCGGGGTGCTCAAGGTCGAGATCAGCCCCGACAGGAGGACAGAAAAGGCAAGCAGGAGGATTCTGCACGTCCACGTCCCCCGTTTCAGAAAAAGAAGGTTGCTGCAATCTCAGCGAAGTATGCCTCAGATGGTACGGACACAGCTTCTGAACATGAAATGGGCGCTGACGCTGCTAGACAGCGCGGCGGAAGTTCCAGTAGTGCGGGGAGCACTGCGTCCATTTCTGGAGGCGACAGCAACTAAAATCTATGTAACAGTAGAAACTGCTGATACTCGCGTAGCCCCCCCTGAGAGATTATTTGACATAGTCCTCAATATTGAGGGTGACATACAACGAAAAATTAACGCGGTATTTTGGGATGATCTAACGACCACCTATGATATACTATTGGCGGAGAAAGATTGGCCCCCGGCTTTCGTTCTAAACGCTCCAAGGGGGGAAGAAGTTATTCTTCCTTCTTTTGGACACGTAGTGCCCAAGGAGGAGTCTAAGAAGTTGGCCGAGGAGTGGGCGCGGGTACTTGCGCCTGCGTTGTATCGTAATCAGGTAGGGTGGGATAAAAGTTCTACCCTCCACGAATTTCCATTGCGGTCCGACCCCCAGCCTCAGCCCCAATACCCTATGCGTCGTGAGGCTAGGTCTCACGTCGCGGCTATCCTTGAACAATTGGAATATCAGGGAGTAATTGAAACATGTGTGTCATCCATGAATAATCCTTTATTCACTGTAACGAAGCCTGACGGATCGTACCACCTAGTTTTGGATTACCGGCACTTAAACTCGCACTGCCGGAATTGTGCGGTGAAAAATACCCATAGTTCAGCCCTCGTAGATAGTCTTGTGAGAAAAAGGTTCAAAACCACACTCGACTTGTCCAATGGTTTTTATTGCCATAACATATCCCCTCATAGTTATGAGTGGACAGCTTTTACTTCGGGTGGTAAACAAAAAGTGTTCAAAAGGCTCCCAATGGGCTATAAAAATAGTCCTGGGGTATTTGCTGCCCGTGTGGTCTCTCTCTTAGAGATGGTAGACCCGGAGGCGTACTCGTACGTTGATGACATCTACTTAACAGACGACGAGTTGCTTCCACACCTTGCTCGCGTGGACAACATAATTTGTATGTTTGCGGACTTTGGTTACAAGTTTAACTTTAAGAAGTCCCACATTGCCGAGTACACAGTTTTATTCTTGGGGTACGAACTCAACAACGAGGGCCGAGGCTTGGCTCCGCAGTTCCTAGAGAAATGCGCACGCCTTCGTATCCCTACGACACTGAAACTACAATCATTGCTGGGCTTTCTGAATTTCGGTCGTACCTACATTCCTGAATATGCCCAGCGTATCAAGACATTATTTGCCTTGGTGCAACCAACTTTTACCAAATCTTGCTGGCTGCCAGAACATTCGGCTGCATTACACTCTTTGCAGTCTGACCTTCTTACTGCAAAATATTTACAAACTCGTGATAACCACACAAACCTGGTCATAAGAATTGTACCGGGTGTGGAGGGGTTCACGTACTTAACATACAATGAAGGCGACACTGTCCCCATTGCTTACAAATCTCATTTATATACTTCGGCTGAAATGCGTTTCTCCACTGTCGAAAAAGTTTTGACAGCAGTTCAGATGGCAATCCTGAAAGAACGAGCGCTATCACAGGGGAAGCACATGATGGTGGTAACACCATTTCCTGCCCTAGAGGCAGTCACTAAAGCAAGTGTGCCGAATTCTAAAGCTTTGCATCCAAGGTGGATACAATGGGCGACCTCCTTAGCCTCGCCTGATGTCGAATACATTTTTGACGCAGGACTTCAGACTCAGGAGAGTTTGGAGTATGAATTAGTTCATCCGGCTCCACTTACATTGCGCCCGTTAGAGGAATTCAATTGTGTCATATACACTGATGGGTCCGCGCAGCCCGCAACTGGATCAAGGCACGCTTATTCAGCGGCTTGTGCAATTGTTGTTGGTACTTTCGTGAATGGTGAATTCGTACAGGATGCGGTGCATACGCAGACTTTGGGTGATTGTACCGCACAATTGGCGGAGCTTAGAGCTCTAGTGCTTGCACTGGAGTTTGCTGATTACAGAGTCACAACTCTTATAGTGAGTGATTCTTACTATTGTGTTCAATCTTACAACGACAATCTGATGTTTTGGATTGCGAATGGATTTCGTGATTCAAAAGGTAGCACAGTGAAGCATAAAACGCTTTGGGCTAGGGTGGCTGAACTAAAATGCATTCGACCCCTTGTGAATGTTATTCACACTCTTGGTCACCAACGAGTTGGCGTCCATGCTGTCGGTAACAGTTTGGCTGACGAGGCAGCTAAAACAGCAGTGGCAACATACTTAGTAGCAGCAGTTACAAGATCCAAAAGTAAGATCGATGATGACATCTTGGCAGCTATTGCTGCATCAGAGACTGGGACGGACTTCCCTAGAGGTTTCCCTTCTCGATACCATTATCACTTAAGTCCTGATAACGTCCCGTTAGTGAGAATTAATGATGTTGGGGATAGGGTTATTTCCAATTCGGACTGCAGGCCCGCATTGGTACAAGCTGCGCACGAGGGTGTTGCGTCTGCGCATGCCGGAGTGTCCGCAACGGTGTCCCTGTTGCAACAGCGTTATTGGTGGTACGGTTTGTACAAACATACACGGACTTATGTCCTCAATTGTGGGATTTGCCAACAGATAAAGCCATCTACGGTGGCGCGTCCACCACAAACGCAGCTGCATATTTCTAATCAACCACTAGCGTGTGTTTATTTAGATCACTGCGGTCCTTTTTCCTCGGACACTGCGTACAAGTATATCTTGGTTGCAGTAGATTCGTGCACACGTTTTCTTTGGGTGTGGCCACACAGGAGTGCTGACGCCCGGACTGTCATCAAAGCATTGCGTGTCTTTATAGGGAGTTTTGCATGTGGCACCCTTCACTCTGATCAGGGCCCTGCGTTCGCCTCTAAGGCTTACGAAGAAGCTATGAGAAGTTTGGGGGTCCAAGTCAAATTTTCGTCTCCATACCGGCCTGAGGGCAATAGTGTTGTGGACCGAATGAACCGTGACCTAAAGCAATCATTGACAGCCAGGGTGTTAGGTACTGGCAAAAACTGGCTAGCCCATTTGTATGACGTCCAACGTGCACTTAATAATCTCCCTAGAAGGTCTCTGGGTGGGAGGACCCCGTACATGATGCTCTTCGGAGTTCGAATGTTTGTTCCTGACCTTGAGGGTCTCGACATGGCGGCGGCAGCCGCGCCTTTTGACTTAGATGACCACTGTACTGTCTTACAGAATCTTCAAGAAACAAGGGACACTCTAGCAAAAGAACACGTATCCTCTGCGACCGAAGCTGGACTTCAGATTCCGGTAGTCGGCTGGCTACCCAGAGTTGGTGATCTGGTCCGTGAGAAGGTGGAGAAGAAGAAGGAGTTTGGCCCCTCTTATCGTGCACCAGTGCCGGTGCTTGGAGTTGAGGGTACCCGCACAATTGTTTTGCCTCCACTTCCCGGTCACAGAGACAACAGGTACATTTCAGTTGACAATGTCAAGCTACACAGGGTGGCCGATACTCCATAGTCTGACACCTTCAGTTTCTTGCCCTTCAATGAAGCGCAGTTCTGTAGCGGTTCCACCATCTGACATCGTGCCTACGGTTGCCATTGAAATGCAAGTACTTTCTGATTCTGCTGTTTCACCTGCGGATGGTGCTTTGCCTGATGATGCTGAGTATTCTTATCCTGCTGATGTCCCTTTGTCCCTTTTGCAATCAACTGACATTGTCCAGTCTAATTCTTCCTTTGGAACTGAATCATTGACTTCCACTGCCCCTTCCAAATTTTCAAAATTTTTTGCCTGGTTCAAGAGACAATTTTTGGTTCCCCCCTGGATTTACATTTGGCTGGTGCTCATTTGCATTTTTTTGTTCATGTCCATTGGTTTTGTGGTGGTGTTTTTTAGGCTGATAAATGGACACTACCTGGATGAACGTTCTACAATTAGTTTAATTAATGGAACTTTGGCCCCACATTCATCGTCGCACATCATGAAGAGGGACCTGACTTTTGTAAATATCACCGCCTGGCCTGTCCGTGATGGGATAGCATGGGATGCAGTTAAATTTCAAATTCATGGGCCGACGGAAGTGATTATTGTGCCATCTGTATATCGTGTTTCTATGGGAGATGTGGTGAAACAAGACATTCGGTCTGATGATTGGGATGTTAAAACTATAGAGACACTGTTTTCTGATTTGAAATACTATGCCGCATTTGATGCTGAGGATTTGTATTTGAATAATGAAAACTATGCAGAACAGTTTTGTTATCAACATTATGGCACACATTTTCTTCATAGGGCAAACACATTTCGTAGTTTCGTCAACTTTACACAGTGGGAACATTGCCCAGCGCCAAAGATTAGTAGTTCAAAAACATTGATCGATAAATTTTCGTATTTTTCGGATTTCAGTGTATCCAATAATGCATCTTTTTATTTTAAATTTAGAGATGAACCTATTTCAAAGGTGCGTTTGACCCACACTAAATTGTTGTTTTCTAAGTCCTTCATGGACGATTTGGCTGTTGGTGGGTATGACGTTTGGAAACATAATATTGATCTCAAATCGGTTTGGGGAACTAAATCTTGGCAAGTACAAGGTACAGAAGCTTTACATCGTGCCTGCCTCATCCCAAACCACATGTTATTTTTAAATTCTACAATTTTTCAGACAACCTGTTTAGGATTGGCTATTTCTAAAAAATTAAATTCCCCCTCGATCCCGGATCTGAGAGCTTACCCTGGTTGGGAGAATCACACAGATCTGTCCCTTACTATGTTGCAGTCTTTTATTTCCAATTCCACCTTCAATATTAGTGCCTTAGACCCTAAAGGTTGGTTGGTATGGCAGAAAAGTTCGGATAACTGTCAACGTAGATTTTTGGGGTTAATTCCCGGGTATGTACAGGATAGAGTAGACCCACGTTTTCTGTCCTCACACACTGTCACTACCTACTCGGTAGGTAAATTGTGCCAGACATGGTTGCAACATTCCACATTAGATTCAGTTAAGATTCACTTGTCACGTTTGCATGACAAAATTGATTTGAATGATTTTGTTAAGGGTCCCGCTTTGGGTAGATCCAAAAGATGGGTGTATGCTGTTTACAACGAGGTCTGGAAGTTGTCGCAGATTGATGCTGCTTCCAGACTCCGTGCTATTGACCAAGCCAATATGGAAAAAGTATTGGCTGTAATAGATAATAGTATTAATACCTTATCTTCGAGAATATATATATTGGATAACATTGTTTCATCTGTTGTAGATATTGTCCAGGACGATGTGTCTGTATTGTATCATGGTCAAAATCAATTGCGTTCGATAATGCAATTTGCTTGGACTTTGCAGACGTTAAAGGCGGGGAAAGTGCCGTGGGATTACATGAATATTTCTTCTTTATTCCGCCCATTTAATCTGACATCAAAGCAGCAATTCATGTCCATGAAAGATGCTACGTATTCACTACTGCATATAGAAAAGTTAGAACCTTTGCCTTTTTCTGTTGCTGAGTCGGATTATGCTGTGTGGCTTGTCCATGGGATGGTCACTCTGCCAATTTCTATGTATAGGTTTAGTTCATGCATGAAACATTATGCCTTAGGCAGATACGAAAAACTTGGTTCTGCATTCTTGCATGAGGTATGGTCTCTCCCATTTACATATCGATGTGAGAGAGACGGCAAAGAAGTTTATTTGAAAGGTGAGGAGTGTACGTCTGCTCCTGATCATTCTGTAGTATATAGACATATCCAATTACATGGATCGTGTAATATGAATGCCCCTAATTTAGCTTGCGTATTGAAGGGCATTCCTGTGCCAGTTATAACACCGTCATTTATGCTGCTTGCTAATGGTAGTTATTTGCTTTTAAATAGTGAGGCTTGCTGTGGGATGTTAGCTGGAATTCCCTATATTGTTTCAGTTTCACGGAGAGTAATTTGCTGTAATAACGTGCTGTTCCCACCCCCGCAAGGCCGACTGGATATATCCATCTGGCCAACGATTCCGACCTTGAAAGCAGAGTTCAATAGGATGAGCAGAATAAGGGCTCTTTTGTCTCAAAAGGAGGTTGCGTTGACTTCGTCACGTGAAACATTTCTCCTTCAGGTGGCGAACGCTCGCACGGAAGTTCAAGCACTTTTGAATACTGACCTCCCCCTCCATTTTGGCACACTAATACACACTATCTTCAATGCTTCTTCTACGACTGGTCTGGTCCATTTTTTTAAAATTGTAGGCTCTGGCCTTGTGACGTCTTTCCAGTCTATTTTTGGTATAATACCAGCTATTTTTCATTCTATTTTTTCTGGTGTTTTCGGAGGGTTTCCTCTGATACTCGCATTAGTTGCTGGCATACTACTGTTGGTCTGCGCACTACGCTATGGCTGCACAACTTGCGCTTCTCGACCACAGATTCAGCCTGTTCCATCTGCGTAGCCAGATGTGGGAAACTTATGGGACTTTACCACTGGCTACCTTGAGTATCGCTTATGGATTATCCTTCCGGTTCCCGTATTTCACGTGTGTGCAGCCTGTTTTTCACTGTCTCGAATGTCCGTTCCAATGGGCTCTGGATGTGTGTCTGTCAAACTTGGTGTCACCTGACCTGGATTTTGATCGACTGATGTATCCCTTAGTGGTTCATGAGTTTGACTGTTCTGGAGTCGGGTTTATGGCCTTGGGTGCGGCGCATGGAGTCCTTGGATTATGGGATATCGAGAAAGCAGCAGTTGACTTCCTGGCACAAAGTTACATCGAGATGCCTGCTTCTTGTCCACGTGGAGGGCTTGATGCTCATTTCCCGGTGGAACACGTGTGTTCTTTTTCATTGCTGAATTGGATGACAGCCAATTTTGCGGATGACTCCAATGATTTTCTACTGGAAGCTGCAGCTACATATGCTGCTTATACCTTCTTAAATTGACTGCCGGATGGCGAGTTCATTGGAGTGAAATTTTTTCTATCTTCCCACATACGATCGTTGGCCTCTATGGACGATGGATTGTGTTTTTACATTTTTTTCTGTCTCTCTCTACTCTTCGAGATTTTTTCTTCCTCTGACTTTCTGAACTCACATTTCAAGTTCTTTAGTCTGCATCGTTGATCTTGAACTCTGCGTTCTGCTAAAATTGTTCGCCCCTGGTTACACAGTGGTTCGATCAAAGGGGGATGTCACGTGGTTTTAGGCCACTCCCTATTTACAGTGCTAAGTTAGCTCAATCACGTTAGCTGTTGGAAAAACATCTTGTTGCTTATGCTGCCTTTGCACCCGACACTGTTGTTACATGTTATTCATTTAAGAAATGCAGACTCGTCTCTCAAGTGAATGTTATTTATACATCCTTAACAGTTGCTAGTGCCCTTGGTCTGTACATCGAGTAAAGAACTGTTCTAGGACACTAGACGGTGCCGGCTGATTATGTTCAGGGTGATCGTACCACCGTTTAGTCACAACATGCACGCAGCCGCAAATAACAGAATGTCGTGGGCTTTAATATCACAGCGCAGCATATTGTTAAGGCATTCGATAGAAGAGCTGTTGCAGAGAACACTGAGCTGATCCTGTGATGTGATAGACCCGAGCTGATCTATACGGTATGGGGTCCCCTATGCAAGCCTATGAGACCTTCTAATAGTCTAATAATATATTATTAGTTGCTAGAGAAAGGAGGGTGATTGTTTTCCACTGTCATTACAATATGATCGCTCCTTTCATTTTCTATGGTATTGTAACAATGCTAATGGTAATGATCTTAACCATTTGTCTGCTTATGTTAGCCAAAGTACTGTATAACAGGACTCGAAGTTTATGAATAAATTCTTTAAACTTTACTGTGTCTTAGTTATTCTGTTGTGGACTAATATATATGTGCAAACGGGTATTTCGGGTTCCCACCATTCCTGAGAATAACTAAGTCGCATGTTCTGGGTTGTCTATACATTGGGACCGCCGAGCTAAATCTCGGATAACGAATGTGACACTAAGCTAGTCGGATAAGGGGTTCTTAGTTCTGAGGGGAGTTTCTGGTACACCACAATTCTCTAAGGTTCTGGTTTCCTGCGCATAGTTCTGTGCATACGCAGAATCCCTACAACACTCCCACCTCAGAGGAAGGGCTCAGCTGAGCTGCCGATGATGTACTCGGCTGAGCTTCTGAGGTTGGGCTCCGGTGACTTACTGAAGAGTTTTCTTCAGTATGTCGAGCAAAGGTCCTGGGATGTTTATCCCTAAGGTGTCTCATCATAGAGTGATTTCCAAAGGAATACTTCTTCCTTGGATCTCCTCTAGATAAAACACGCTCACAAAGTCTGCAAGTGACCAATGGAGCATTTACCTTTTTCTGCCCCTCTGGAAAAGTAAAATACTCCCACACAAAAGAATCCTTTTGTTTCCTCCTTCTCTGTCTGATGATGGTGCTGCTAGGCTCACTCTCAGAAGAGGACTGCTGCTCTGCCATTGTATCTCAATGTCAATTCAGCTCCTTCTCCTAGGGGATCTCAAGCAGTAATGAGGGGAATGGGTGTGGTGTGGGAAGTTTCTGGAACTGAAAGTAGTTTCAACCAATGAAAAGTGTTCTTTGTGGATCACATGACCTACCGTGCGCGCTCCGTAAGCTTACGGTACGCGCTCATAAACAAGTACGCATGTGCAAACGTGACGCTTACGGAGCGCTTACGGAGTGCGTACGTAGGACGCACTCGCGCATGCGCATTACACGCACCTGCATAACCGCGACGTTGCTTCCACGCAACGCGCATGCGTGTACGCGTACGTCACGTACGTATCACGTAAGCGCACCGTACTTATGACGTACGGAGCGCGTAGCGTCAGCTTACCGTACGCGCATCGTATCACGTAAGTGCCCCGTACTTATGACGTACGGAGCGCGTAGCGTCAGCTTACCGTACGCGCATCGTATCACGTAAGCGCACCGTACTTATGACGTACGGAGCGCGTAGCGTCAGCTTACCGTACGCGCACGGCAAAAAATGCATAAAGAAAAAAAAATACAAGTTTCAAGAGTTGTAGAAGATAATAACTGTGATGTACAACTGTATGTAAACATTAATTTTTAAAAAATTAACCATTCCATAATGCAGGATATAGTACATATATTATTTTATACATAGGTTGGATATTATTTTTTACCAAAAATCTCAAAAAAAAATTTGCATTTAAAAAACCGTACAAATTCACTGAAAAAACCATAGGTTTCACACACGTTATAGTTAGGAATTAGCATTTAAAAAACCTTGCAAATTCACTGAATAAACCATAGGTTTCACACATGTTATAGTTAGCAGGACATTTCACTCGTGAAAAACCAATGAAATTCCCCCGTTATAGTTAGTGCAGGCAACTATAACTCACGCGACCGCAATCCTCTGCTGATGATGTCAAATATTACATCACTGATGACATATGTGTCTTTCTGAAAAAAAAATATTTGTAATATATGTATAGCTAAAAATTAATGGAAGAAGACATGGGTAAATAAGTGTCTAAATACAGTGATGTAATATTTGACATCATCAGCAGAGGATTGCGGTCGCGTGAGTTATAGTTGCCTGCACTAACTATAACGGGGTAATTTCATTGGTTTTTCACGAGTGAAATGTCCTGCTAACTATAACATGTGTGAAACCTATGGTTTTTTCAGTGAATATATATATATATATATATATATATATATATATATATATATTACCTACTGGCGGTCACCAGTGGGTAGTTATAGTTAGGACCTATTTTCCATAGGAAATCCGCAACATTCTATTCCCAATATCTTTGGCGGTGGTTGACGAATCTTCGCGAAATTTTCAAAACTTTTGGCCAGCTACGGTCCACTCCTATCCTGAAAGTCTCGGGGTGATTCGTCAAGCGGGGGCCGAGAAAAAAGGGGGTCCCAAAACGTGTTTTCCCCATGCAATTTTCCATAGGAACCTTTAGTCGCAGCTACAGCCCAAACTGCTGAACGGAATTACACCAAATTTGGCAAGAAGGAAGCCCTTGGTTCAGAGTCATGCCTTTTGGTTAAATGTTGTAAATCCGTTCAGTAGTTCCTGAGAAAATCAAAAGTAAAATCACATTTATATCTGAGCGGAGCCTAACCACACATCTCATCGTGAGATCTGATTGGCTGTCAGCACTTCATCCAAGAAGTGTTGGCAGCCATCTTGGGACCAATATACATGATAGCACCTCATTAAAAGCATTGCAGTTAATAGAAGGTTTTAAGACTTTAGTTACATTATAAATCATTTGTTGATGGTACCATACTCATTTTAGGAATTGTGGTGTGTTCTAAGGTGATTTTACCATGTGAAAATGCCTTCTGCTGGGATATCATGAATCATGCTTGAGAGAAAACTGTTTTCTCATGCTTTTCCCACAGAGGTTTGGAAGGTGATCTATAAGCTAAACTGAGAGCATATTTTCTGTAAATTCACATTATCTTTCTCAGTCATGTGAGAATGAAGTCTGACATTCTCAGTAAAACATGCACATCCAACAAGGGCAGAGACTGTCAGTTGATGCCTTTGTGATCTACTGCAGCTTCCCAGTGTGTTCTAAAGAACAACTAGAGCGCTAACAGTCCTACTAATGGCAAACGTATTGCACACCTGAAGCCATCTTGATTGGAATAAAGTGGTAACTCTTAAAACATTTAATTTAAAAAGGAACACAATGAGGGGGTTCATTTTGCCATAGAAAGAATGATTAGTGCTGCAGAAAGAAAAATGAGGGCACATTTTGAGTGACTTCTCAAATCCTCTTCTATTTCATTAAACAATTCTGGCATGCAGACTGAAACATGCACTTTCAATAGCAGCAGCAGACTTCCCTGGTGAGAAGTAGCTTTACTACAGTGATCTAATGGGCAACTAGAGTGCTAACATTCTGAATTTATGGCAAATGTGTGACACATCTGAATGCCTTCTTGATGGAATCAAAGTAAAAAACTGAAAGTATTTCCTACTGAGCAGACTGTAGTAAATGAGGAAACTTCATAACAAATAAGTCTCCCAAGATGGCCATCAGAGACAAAAGAGCCCAAATGTAGCACAAATATCACCCAGATGTAGCCCAAGTATAGCCCAAAGACAGAATGTCCCAGAGTGTTCTAAAGAACAACTAGAGCACAAACAGTCTTACTTATGACAAAAGTATGGCACACCTGAAGCCATCTTGAATGGAATAAAGTGGTAACACTTAAAACATTTAATTTGCAAAGGAACAAAATGAGGGGGTTCAATTTGCCATAGAAATTAAGATTAGTGCTGCAGAAAGAAAAATTAGGGCACATTTTGACTTCTCAAATCCTCTTCTATTTCATTAAGAAATTCTGACATGCAGACTGAAACATGCACTTTGAATACAAGCAGCAGACTTCCCTGGTGAGCAGCAGCTTTACTACAGTGATCTAATAAGCAACTAGAGCGCTAACATTCTGAATTTATGGCAAATGTGTGACACATCTGAAGGCCTTCTTGATGGAACCAAAGTAAAAAACTGAAAGTATTGCCTACTGAGGAGACTGTAGTAAATGAGGAAATTAGGAAACTTCATAACAAATAAGTCTCCCAAGATGGCCACCAGAGACAAAAGAGCCCATGTAGCACAAATATCACCCAGATGTAGCCCAAGTATAGTCCAATGGCAGAATGTCCCAGAGTGTTCTTAAGAACAACTAGAGCGCTTACTGCCTTACTTATGACAAAAGCATGGCACACCTGAAGCCATCTTGATTGGAATAAACTGGTAACACTTAAAACATTTAATTTAAAAAGGCACACAATGAGGGGGTTCATTTTGCCATAGAAATTATGATTAGTGCTGAAGAAAGAAAAATTAGGGCACATTTTGAGTGACTTCTCAAATCCTCGTCTATATCATTAAAAAATTCTGATATGCAGACTGAAACATGGACTTTTAATTCCAGCCTCAAACTTCCGTGGTGAGCAGTAGCTTTACTACAGTGATCTAATGAGCAACTAGAGTGCTATCATTCAGAATTTATGGCAAATGTGTGACATATCTGAATACCTTCTTGATGGAATCAAAGTAAAAAACTGAAAGCATTTCCTACGGAGGAGACTGCAGTAAATGAGGAAAATAGGAAACTTCATAACAAATAAATCTCCCAAGATGGCCACCAGAGACAAAAGAGCCCAAATGCAGCACAAATATCACCCAGATGTAACCCACATGTAGCCCAATGACAGAAGTGTGCAAAACACTTTTTATTTTTTGTGTTTTTGCAGTTTTATATAGTGCAGACTTTTCAGGTATTGGAGTGCTTTACATGAGCATTGGTTACATCACACAAGAACAAATTCATTTTGGTTGTAGACATGGGGAGATTAAGTGATTTGACCAGAATCACAGAATGTCGAGCTGAAGCAGAAACTCCAACCTGGTTCCCCAGTTGCAAAGTCTGCAGCTCTGGAAGTAACACCACATCCTCTCCTCTAAGTGCCACATTGACTCAAGTGGTCAACTGGATACAAAAACATAAAGATAACAAATAATTGCTTCGTCGCTATTTGAAAACTCCGAAAATATGTCCTCATTTTAATTTTTTAGAGCACTAACCATAATTTTGATGCAAATAAGACAGTCTCCTTTATGTAATTTCTAAAGGAAATGCTCTAGGTATTACAGTTTTGATTACATCAAGATGACGTCAGGATTCCACACTTTTGTTATAAATATAGAATGTTAGCAATCTAGTTGTTCATTAGGATACTGTTGAGAGGCAGAGGCCAGGGGCACGGACTCTGAAAATTGAAGGCAGGTAGGAGAGTGCAGAGGCAACAATTTGACCACACTGGGCAGGCAGGAAGGGCAGTGGCAGCACAACAGACTATGGACGGCAGTGGAAAGGAGGGCACGGGCAACAAACCAACAATACAGGACTGGCAAGAGAGGCTGTGGCAATATAATAGACCATTGTGGGCAGAAGGAAGAGGCAGTGGTAGTACAACTATACATGCCAACAGACCCGATTCAGCCAGGAAACGTCCAATGTTTTTAAGCTCAAATGGGCTTTATTTGATCTGTCTCCTGTCTACAATCTCCTCTTTTTCAACGCAACTCAAAGGGAAAAATCAATTCCCCAGTTTTTTTTTCAAAATCTCCCTCTTACCAAGTTCAAAATGTTCACAAGTATGGTACATTGGATCATGGAAGGCAGGAGGAATTGGGGTAGGGGCATGGACTCGGATAACAGAGGACAGGAGGGACATGGAGAGGTGCACCGAACTGACCCTACAGGGCAGGCATCAGGGTTTGCAGCAGCACAATACACCACACAGGGCACGCGGGACGGGAGTGCAGCACAACAATCCATAGAAAGCAATAGGGAGGGGACAGGACCATGCACATGGACAACAGAGAACAGAGGGGAAAGAGGCAATGGTAGCTAGCTGACCATAATGGACAGACAGGAGAGAAAGCTGCAGCATAACAGACCATAAAGGGCAGGAGGGATGGATCAGGGGCATTACAATGGAACAGACAAGCCAGGAGGGAGGGAATAGGGGTCTGTGGAAACAGAGGGCTGGGGGCAAGGGGGCAGGGCAGGAGCAGCAAGATGACCATGGAGGCCAGGCAGGATGGGCACTAGAAGCAAGACACACCATGGAGAGCAACAGTGAGACTATGATGGCATACACACAGACCATGGAGGGAAGGTGGAAGGGGGTCAGGGGCAGCTAGCTGACCACACAGGGAAGGTGGGAAGGACTGTGGCAGCACAGAAGACCATGCATGGCAAGCGGGAGGGTTAGTGGCAGCACAATGGCTATGATGGGCAAGAAGGAGGGTGCAGGGGCATGCACAAAGGACCATGGAGGATAGAAGGGAGGGTCAGGACCTGGGCACAGACAAGAGAGTTCAGGGGAAGGGCCCTCACAACAGACCACATGGGGCAGGCAGGAGGTGCAGTTGCAGCACACCAGACCAGGGAGGGCAGAAGGGTGGGGCAGTAAAATGGACCATGGAGGACAGGAGGAAGGGGATAGGGGCATGGAATGTGGACAGGCAGGGTGGAGATGTCAGGGACAGGTTACAGTCATCTGACAATGCTAGGCAGGTGGGAGGGGAGTGAGAGCTCAACAGAACACTCAGAGTACATAGGAGTGGCAGGTCCATGGAACATGGTGGTCAAAAAGGATGGAGCAGGGGCATGCACAAAGACATCGGAGGGCAGGGGGAAGGAGAATAGGGGCAGCAAGCTAAGCACAGAGGCTAAGCAGGAGGTCAATGATGGGGCATAGAATTGGGCAATGGAGGGCAGTAGGAGTGGACTGGTACATCATGCTAAATGGAGGGCAGTGGCAGCACACCAGACCATGCATGGCAGGAGGGAGGAGGCTAGTCCATGGATTCAGACAACAGAGGATAGGGAGGAGGTGGATGGGGCAGCAAGCTAACTGTTCAGAGAAGGTGGGTATTAGGAACTTTATTGTTTTTAAAATGTGTGTCTGTGCGAACTACTTAAAATATGAACAAGTATGCAGCATAATCTCACTTTTATTCAGGAAGAAGAGGACGTTTGTGACTGTGACTCCAGGCTCACTTGGCAGAAACACCCCCTGACCCTCCACCCCCATCGCAAAATGTAATGCCCGTGAAAAGGGTAGGTGGACGCAGTGTTATATAGAACATAGTCCTGAGAGCACGATTGAAAATGAAAACTAGATATAGTATATGGTATAAACTATGCACCAAAAAGTGTGATATAAGATGAACCGGGGCGTGAAATATAATATGCAATACATTGTGCGCAATGACAGATTCATTGGAGAGTGCTAGATAGCACAGGCACTAGCGCGTGCTTTGTGATATGCACCTTGGAGTGTAATATGCACAGGGCAGTGTTGTGTAACCTAACTAGTCTCTAAAGTTGTAATATAAAATATGTGCTGGGGAGTGTAACGTTGTGTATGCACTGTAACAAAGATATGGATCCCAGATTGTAATATGTATGGCATAGCGCTGTGCGTTATAACATAGGCATTGAGGAAGGCACGTTAGATGGGGCAATATAGCCTGTGTGAAGGCAAGTGTGGCATGACATATTCACGGGGTGGTGTTACAGTGCACATGGGCTAGAGAGTGTCATAGCATATGTACTAGCTGGTGGAATACAACACAGAGGTGTGTGGCACTCGGCGGGCACTGGTGGGTTTAACACAGCATTGGGCTGAGCCAGGAGCGCGCTGTGACTCTCAAGTGAGGTTTGTCTACTTTCCAGAGAGTAAAATAAAAAGTATTACACATCCGGCGGTGGATGTGTGTTTTATTAATCGTGAGGGGGGTTTCTTGCATAGTTTTGGTCGAATTTTTGTCGAATCCCCTTTGAATGGCTTGGTGTGCGTGTGTATTAATGTGCCCGTCAATAGCTACCCATGTTTGTATAAATAAACGACAAGGGTGTCTACTTGGAGAGTACCCACCGGCAGGGGTGCCGGGATTAGGCATGGTAGGGCGTCAGACACGTCAGAGCTTCACTAGCGGTGTAAATACATTCCACGTGGATTCATTGTATGCATAGTCGCCTTTTAATGAATATCACGCAAATCGTCATGGTGATAGGTACGTACGGTTTGTCCAGCATGTCCTAGGTGTTTCTATAAATGTATTAAAAAAATAAATAATAAAAAACAAAGGCCGTCCCCGGGGGATGGTATCCCCGGGGCCATAAGTGGCCTGAGGAGGTGGGCAACGCAGCCCCCCTCCTAAAGATTTTTTTTTAAAAATGCCATGCCCCAAGGGTTGGGGTCCCCGGGGCCGATTAAGGCCTCGGGATGGGGGCCACGCGGCCCCCTTCCAAATTTATTTTTCCCCCAAAAAAAGTAGGGGGCAGGCCCTGGGGGATGGGGTCCCCAGGTCCAATAAATAAGAAAAAGAAGGGGGGCCACACAGTCCCCCTTCTTAAAAAAATTAAATAAATAAAAGACCGGCATCGTGCCGGAGGCCACGCCCCCTCCTTGCAGCACTCTGCAAAGGCGCCCCCTGGCGAGTTGTAAGCTGGGGAATTAATTCCCCTTCAACACTGAGGGTCCCTGAGGGCCAACTTGCCCAACAGGTATCTCCAATATGCGCCTGGGAGCTGCGTTGCAGACATGTGTTCTGAGACCATGCCCCTTTTTACAACTCTCTACAACGCAGCTCTGTGGCGCTTACTAGTGGGCTAGTTTGACCCTAAGGACCCTTAGAACGGCCACAGGGCGCGTTTACAGAGTGGTGAAGGGAGGGGACGGGGCCTGAGGTGACGTGTGCAAACACGCCCTGTGGCGCGTATTAAGTTGGGGAAATAATTCACTTTCAATCCTGAGGGACCCTGGGGGCCAACTAGCCCACCAGGTGCTTCCAGTAAGTGCCACTGCGCTACGTTGCAGAGAGGTGGTCTAGGCCGTGCCCTTTTTTACATCTCTCTGCAACGCAGCTCTGTGGTGCTTTCTGGAGATACCTAGTGGGCTAGTTGGACCCTAGGGACCCTCAAGATTCAAGGGGACTTAATGTCCCAACTTAAAACGGCCACAGGGCGTGTTTACACAGTGGGGAAGGGAGGGGACGGGGCCTGAGGTGACATGTGCAAACACGCCCTGTGGCGCATTTTAAGAGGTAGTTTTAATCCCCCTGCCCTATTATATACTAGGGGCTTACAGAGGAGGTCATGCTAATCCCAGGGGACCCCAACGCGTAGTGTTACCTAGTGTATGTAGGTGCTTTCACTGTATTCTAAGTGTCTTTTAACATAGCACTGGCTCTAGGACTGGTTAGTCAGACTCAGTTGCCACCAGTATCCGTCTGAAAAATTTGAGGGTACAGGATGATTATGCAACAAGGCTTCTTTCTGCTCTTCTGTTTGTTCTTTCTGCACATTATCCTTCCTCCTGCACTTTTCTTCGTCTTTAAGGACTTCTGTTGCTTCTTTCTACATTTCTTTTTTTTCTTTCTGTGCGTTTTTTCTTCTTTCTTCACATGTCCTATCTCTGTAGGCATAGTTAGAAATTAGCATTTAAAAAACCTTTGAAATTCACTGTAAAAACCATAGGTTTCAGGCACGTTATAGTTAGGAATTAGCATTTAAAAAACCTTAGAAATTCACTGAAAAAACCATAGGTTTCAGGGGCGTCATAGTTAGCTGGACTTTTCACTCGTACAAAACCATTGAAATTCCCCCGTTATAGTTAGTTCAGCTAACTATAACTCGCACGCCCCCAATGCACTGCTGATGACGTCACATATTATATCACTCATGACATGGTCAGTGACATCACTCATGACATCACTGATGACATCTCAAATGACATCACTGATGACATCATCCTTGTGATAGAGTGGCAGGCCTCCTCTCACCCTAATATAACCTTTGATACACACATTCAAAAATAGAAACTAACATTTTCAAAACAATGGACATACAAGTTACCAGTTACAACAACCTATTCAGTAATTCTAAGATCCACATACACATCCACTCATTCACCAACAGTCCTATACAGTCACTCATACATGTACTCACTCATCATATGTACTCATACACCTTTACATCCTGTTACACAACGCCACTCATCCACAGAGTTACTCACACACATAGTCACTCATGCTGATAAAGAATCAAACATCCATTTGCTTGCATATACAGTTATACACACACCACCACACTTACTTCTACAGAAACTTACTCATACTTAGCCTTTTAAACAATCACTTATAGAAACACATACTTATTCATACAGGAACTCTTCCAATCTCTCACTCTCACATATACTCACTTATATACACCAATAGTCACATATACTAGTTTAAAACATATGTAGTTACTCATAAAGACATTATTGAGACAGTCATTCACTCACTAACACACCCATAAACACACTCATCCACCCATACAGTCCTGCACACATGCTGTCTTCAACACATACAAACAGTGAGTCACTCATACATGCATCTATGCACTACGTAATACCCCCACCGAACCATACAGACACTCATACTGATACTCAAAAAACCAACTAATAACCTATATAGACACTCATGTAGCTACTCACCAACGCATGCAACCACTTATACACAAAGTGAGAGACTGATACAGATATTTACATATTTAAACATTACTCACTAAGCCATGCATTCACTAAGATACACTTAATCAGTCAGTTATACAATCAATTTTTAAAAAAAATCATCCATTTAGACACTTATATACCCATTTATTCTTACATCGACCTTGAGATTCACATATATAAAACATATTTAATTTTCAGAAAAACACACATTCACTGGATGATGTCATCAGTGATGTCATCAGTGATGCCATTTGAGATGTCATCAGTGATGTCATGAGTGTTGTCACTGACCATGTCATGAGTGATGTCATCAGCAGTTCATTGCGGGCGCGTGAGTTATAGTTAGCTGAACTAACTATAACGGGGGAATTTTAATGGTTTTGTATGAATGAAAAGTCCAGCTAACTATAACGCCCCTGAAACCTATGGTTTTTTTAGTGAATATATATATATAAAATAACATTAAAAAATAATAATATACATCTTTAATAATTATATTAATTTAATATTAATTTTATATATTTGAATCTAATTTAAAATACGTTATTAATTACTACAAATACATTAAATTATAAATGGTAAATGATGAGATTGAAATACAAATAATACATGTATGTAAATTACTGTACATAATAATTATCAAAAATGCATAATTTAAATATCATTTTACATTGTCAATTATTAAATGTATACATACATATATGTAAAGGCATGTAAATCCAAGCAAAGTAACGACAGACATTCATATACAGGGAGGTTTTTATTTTGCTTTAATATTCATATATTTCCCAACCCTCTTGGGTGTCATTGAGGTACCCATTTGATTTAAAGATTTGAAAAGATGTATCTTCTAACAGCCACCCTCAACCTCGTCTCCGCCTTCAATATCTTGATGTCGAACATTATGGTCCTGCTGGTCTCTATTAAGTCCCCTTGCTGCTCCTCTGTGGTAGACAAGTTGCACAACAGCTGTGAGACGTTCCGTCCTCACCAAGGGCCTGCCATACACAGTCATCAAAACAAGAACCCATGACCCTGATCTATCGTCCCAATCCTTATTAATTTATCAAATATAAAATGTGGACATACCTATTTGTCCTATAGTCCAGTTTCAGTTTTCCGTAGGGATAAGAAATTAATCAGTATTATTTGGATTTCCGTCATTGTTTTCTAGTGTGTTCCATAATGAAAATTATTTCTTTAACATATTTATAAATAGTTGATGTTGTTTTTTTAAATAGATTTTGTTTTATATGGACTAAATATGTTTTTTAAATGTTTTTTTACATGTTGCAAAAATACAAAATAAGCAATTAATAAATCGAAAAATAACATTATTGCAAAAGCTGTTATGGTCAGCGCTTGACTTTCTGCAGCCATAGTCTCCCATGTCTGCTACTCCAGGTTTCAGTTCAAGCCAGAAAAATATGCCTTCTTTCTATAATGACACAAACGACTTTCTCAGCAAGAGAGACAGTTAAATGTTTTACAAAAGAACTGATAGCAACAAAAGGAATATCCAGATTTTGCAATGGCTGGTGACTCCCCGATTACTTACCATTAATGGACACCACACAGAGTTTCCTTTTCCATGTTCTAGTACTTAGTGAAGAAAATGATTCATCTTGTGGAGGTAGGTTTATTGTGCCTCCCACCCCTTCCTAAACAAGTATTTGCAATGCAATAGGTCTCGCATTTACGCGAGTTTAATCTATTGGCATTGCAAATGACAATGCCTTTTATTTATGTTTTAAAAACGAAAACAAAAATAAAAGGCATTGTTACTTTCAATGTCAATAGCTCAAACTCATGTAAATGCGATACCCATTGCATTGCAAATGCTTGTTAGATTAGTGAGTAGAAACGCTCCCTCTCGTCCCGCGCGGCAAATTTATTAAATAAACAAGCGCAGCCGCTACAGTCCTCATGGGAGGTAACAAATTGCGACAGGGTGGTAACAAGGAGGGACTAACAAGCCTCATTATCAATCATTTACCAAGGACAATGACACCAGCCAATCACAAATATGGGCGGAGAGAAGGCGAGGCTTCCACAACATACTTGACTACTGCATACCTCACAGAGCGAGTAGTGCATGCGCTCTGCTGCTAGGCTAGACCTAAAAAGTACCTTCCTGGCATTTGTTGGACATGCAACTTTGCTGCAGGCGGTGTTTACACAATAGTCTGCTCTGTCATCTGGTTTGTGGCCCATTTGAATATATCTCTATGTATAGAAGCACGTTATGCTTCATTCAAATGTCTTGGCCAGGGTTCAACATGATGAAGTGTTGTGATAGAGTGGGAAAGCTCTCTGCCATGGTTCACCTGGGGGAGGGGCTCTTACTGTAAGGCTCTTGTGATGGTCACCATCCATGTAAGTAAGTACATTCTACTCTGCATCTAGTATGCTGGACTTCTGTTAGCTTTTTGTTTTATAAAGCACTTGTAGTTTTGCTGTTTCTAGCGCTGTAAATAACAATTGCGCTATTAGCCAACTTAACGGTAGGCATTCTCACTTTTTTCTTATGCTTCTTTCTTTCTGGTAGTTTTCTAAGGTGATATGATCTATCTGGCGATTTCTAATATATAAGGATCACATCCATCTTTGTATAACTTATATGTGTGCTTTAAGCACCTAGTTTCCTCCTGAGTTGGGTTGGTAAGATCAAAAATGAAACTTTTCAGTTGTAAAAATCGAGATTACAAATGTAGTAATTTAGCAGTCATTGAATTTCAGAAATACTGACAGCACCAGCTTTCAGGAGTGTATTTTAATAACAATTTGACTTGTAATGTCTTTCCTGCTTCTGTGGACAAGGAGGGGAGTGAAAAAACACTTACTTTCCTGCTTAACACTACAGATTACAATCTCTCTTAGTTATTACTGAAGAACAGCCAAGAACTTGTACTGCGGCCCAGCATAACGTCTGTCCCTGCTCTGAGGATATGTAATGATTAAGAAAAACATGTATAGACAAATAATTTCAGTATAACAGGCACTTTGAAAACAGTTCTAATCCATAAAATTAAAATATTGATTCATTAAAATAATTTCGTTTCTAAAAACAGTTTTGGCCATCACTTTGTAATACTGAATTATGAGGGTAGTTCACAACTAAATCGAACTAGAATATATTATATAAAAGACTAGAAGATGTCACAAGGTATATAGTTTGCAACCCACACAATTCTTAGTGCTGTCCTATTTCATTAGCTTTACAATCTTACACTTGGCTTTTTACTTTCTTCTTGTAAAGTTTTATACCATCCTGGTGGTTGGCCTGCGTTCATTATCCCATCCCTTGCATTAGCTTCTGTTTTCACTGCCCTGCTGATTGCTGTTAATGTCAATCTAAACTACTTTCATTGGCTTTGCCATCTGCTTTCAATGTAGATTTATTTATATTATGCAAGACACTTGCAGGCGCTGAAAATTGAGAATTGTGGGACACTCATTGTGGTTCATAACTAAGTTTGCACGGTGTCAGGTTATACGCAAGAAGGCGTGGATTGAGTATATTTTTCAGGCCTGCCTGGAGAAACCTTTGACACTGACATGTTTAAATGAAAGAGCGTGTAAACGTGCAAAGGTTTTGTTTGTAACCCACGCAAAGTTATATTAAAAAAACTTTGCAACATTGCAGAGTTTTTTGGGGTGAAATTCAAAAATGTTGATACAATTTAGATGCAAAAGGTAAACTTGTGGAGACAAACTCTGCAAACAGTTTGCAATTGTGCATAAAACACCTTTACAAAGGACACTTTTGTAGAGAAGAAAACTGTATACAATTTAAAGTTAAATTTGTCTTGCAGTCTGCTGAAAATTTGCACTGGTGAAAGCAAAGTTAAACCAGATATTTAGCAAATTATGTGAAGGCCGTCAATCAGAAACTTTACAAAACTTCGGATGATTAATAAAACATTTTCTCTAGTTTAAATCCGGTTGGACTTGTGGCAGTTTAAAACACGGAACACAGCAGTCGGCTGTGTTCAGCAGAACCTATGGGTGGGCCTGCTAGTTTGGGATTTGTTTCCAAGCTGATCTAAAAAAGCATCGCGGCACCAATGCTTTACTTTTAATGTTAAAAGTAAAGCGCGGGTGCCGCGATTATACCAAAAGTAAAGAAATAGATTTTTTTTCTATTTCGTTGCTTTTGGTATAATCGCGGCAACCACGCTTTACTTATAACATTAAAAGTAAAGCGCGGTTGCCGCGATTATACCAAAAGTAAAGAAATAGAATAAGAAATCTATTTCATTACATTTGGTATAATCACGGCACCCGCGCTTTACTTTTAATGTTAAAAGTAAAGCGCGGGTGCCGCGATTATAGCAAAAGTAAAGAAATAGATGTTTTTTTCTATTTCTTTACTTTTGGTATAATTGCGGCACCCCCGCTTTACTTATAACATCAAAAGTAAAGCGCGGGTGCCGCGATTATACCAAAAGTAAAGAAAACAAGCGGCACTGAAAGCGATCGATGTGATCGCTATAGTCTACAACTAGTGGTGCGCGAGCACCACAAAGGAGTGGGGGGAGCGCGGCAGCGACAGCAAGGCGAACGCGCGCTGCTGCGCGTGCTGGCCACCGTCAGGAATGGGCGTTTCAAAGGCGGGACTTTGTCCCGCCTTTGCCCAATCGAGAGCTGTTTAAAAAAAAAAAAACACGCGCAAGCCAATGCCAGGCGGGGAAAGCAAAACCACACGCACGAGCGTGTGGGTAAGTTTCTAAACCCCATACAAGAGGTCTTGTGCTGCGCGAGCAGTGCTACGCAGTGCAGCGCTAGGCACGAGACCTAAAAACAGCCCGACAGAAACGTCAGGGATTTATAACCTTATGCCGCCTGGCTGACAATGTGTGGTAAAAGCAGCAAGTGAGAGTAGGCGAAGTAGAAACAGGGAGAGGAGATTCTGGACCGGCTTTATTATAGCTTTCACAAGTCTCAAAGTGACTTAAAGTAACACAAATTGATGCAAAGTAACAGCATGGGTATTTACTTTGAAGTCCAAGTAGCATTTTCTCAGTAAAGGTTCCCTTTTCTGATAATAAAAAAACACTTTGCTCTGCATTAGTCACTTTATGTTACTTTGTATCAAGATAGCGTTATTAGGTTGGTACTTGGGCACCCGGTGCAACCACTCAACGGTTGTGACATGAAACCCAAATCTACTAAAATAGTCACGCTAGGTTTTGCACCATAAAATAACATTTCTTTGAAGCAGGCGATAACAGAGCAAAATATGTTTACTTCTCAAGAAAACAGCACATTGCACAGCAGACATCCAGTGCTTGGGATCTGTATGAGTTTGTCTAGGCAGAGGAATTTGTATTGCAATAGTACACTTACAGTAAAAATCCTATGCCAGACAGAGCACTCCCACCTCTACACCCTGGTGAGAGCCTGTGCGTCGCTCAAGGCAAGCTTATTAGAGTGAAGGAATGAATTAAATGAATTTCACTGTAGTAATTAATTAAAATCATTACAAAGAGCAGAGGAAGTGGTGAAGCAGCAGGCCGCTTCCCACACCAAGCTACATCGCCTCACCTAGGGCTACATATTACATGTGTTAAAAGTGCAGGTGATTACAACAGTAGCTGGTCAACCTTTAGTAGATGTGGCTCTGATGTCCCCTGTAGAGCACAGTGCACACAGTACAGTAAATAAGGTTGCTGCACAACGATGCATAAGAATAATACATCTGGCTCTCTGTGTCATAAAGATAAATGTTAATTAATCAGGCCTTAAAAGCGCCATCCATCTTACTCATCGGAGCCCTTAATTACTGAAAAAATTCATGTCAGAAATACCAAATTCAGATTCATTAGTGTCTCTTCAGTTCTCAACCTCAAGCTGCTTTTTTCTTTGTATACATTGGGAGCTATTCATAAACGTAATTTACACTTCTGAGTGACTTACATGTGTAAGTTTAACACTTTGCAGTAACTTTTCCACTTTGGCCTATTCACAAAATCGGAGTGTAACATTTCTACAAAGTGTAGATTTACATATCATTACCCTAGTGGAGTGGTGTGGTGCAGTGGCCAGGGCAGCTGACTTCAAAGCACACGGTTCGATCCTCGGCTGCAGCTTAGTTCAGCATCATGTGACTCTGGGTAATAGCTCACTTAATTTCCACGACGGTCCCAGCGCCTTGAGACCTTAAGGGTAAGTAGTTTGCGCTTTACAAATAAGTATTTACATTTAATAGGGTAATACTAGTAGACCTAGTAATACTTGCCCGTGTGTAACTCTGACCTTGATACTACTTCCTATTTCGTACTCATTTGTCCTGCCTATAGGTCCCCATGTAAGAAATGGATTATCCCAGTGTGCTGCCTTCTGGGTTTTTGGTCCCTTGGGGAAGCATTAAGGATAGTGAAATCCGACACAAGGGAAGTGATTATGGTCAGTATGGCCAAATTCTGACATGCAGCATGGATAATTTGCAAATGGGCAGATATAATGTCCTTGCCACTCCTGCATCAGCTTTGCTTTAATTTTTAGTAGTCAACCTGAACAACTGAAATACTGGAACTTATACTATTGTCCAGATCGGATAACTGTGCTATGTTCACTTTCCATGGTGACTGTACGTATTGTTCATTTGGATCCATATCCCTGTGTCACTTAGGTTTTTACTAGATAACCAGCTTGACTTATTATTGCCACATAAGAGGGTTCTTAATATCTTGTTTTACCAGGAAGGGGATTATTACTGTTATACTTGCAACATCACAAAATAATTATGCTTGACCATGTGTAGATTCAATAAACACTTTAGTGCAATGTTATCAAGACTGCTGATAAAATGCGTATTTTACACAATACGGATCTCGTACTATCCGGCTCAGAGGGTGGGCTTCAACCCTGTGTTTATTAGGAGAAAGAATGTGTACAGCCCTGGTCGACTTTGCATAGAATGAATAACACTTTAGTGAAAAGCTATTGAAATGCTTATTTTGCACAACAAGGGTATCCTATTATTTGGTCTTTTTTTCTCTGTTCTGTTTTTAGGGCTTACGCCCTGTGTTGCACTGTGCAGCAGTGCTCGCGCAGGTGAGAGCCCTTTTGTGGAGGGTTCCAAATGGACCCTGTAATCGCACACGCTCGTGTGTGTGCGATTCCTTTTAAGCCACGGTATTGGCGTTTGCGGTCGTATTTTTTTAGAAAGACAGCACCAATAGGCCAAAGGCGGTTGCGTTGCTCCGCCCATGGCCTATTGGTGTCTGTTACCCGCACGCCGACCTCTGTTTTCAATTATCGTGCCCCGACACAGGCGCGATAATTGAAACAGATCGCTCGCTGTGGCGCACCGCGCGCACCAGTTGTTTTTTTGCATCTTTTATATAGCGCGAACTCGACCCGAAGGTATTGAGCGCTGTACATGAGCACCGTATTTACATTATATATTCAGGCACAGAGAGATGAAGTGATTTGCCCAGAATCACAGGATGTGGACGCGACCCCGAGGCTCGAACCCTGGTTTCCAGCACCAAATTTGGCAGTCTAGCCGACGGACCACATCCTCTCCCCCAAGTAGTGGGGGTGGGGGAATGCTCGACTGGCTTCTGCATGTCACACTTGACAGCAGGGACTAATACTTCAGAGACTGCCCTGTGTATCGGAGTATATGGCTGGGGGTTGGATAGGGGGAGGGGGAGTGAAGAACCAGGGCCTTATGGGCCTGGCGGCGCAGGGCACGCCTTAATCTCCTGAGTTCACCTGCTTTGTTGAACAGAGACACAGGACATTCTGTTGAGCGTAGAAGATCAGGTTTATTAGCTGCAGCTAAGTACAGTTGCCCCAGAAGTACACTCAGTATGTTCTTAGGAGACTGCCACTTTACTCCGTGGTGCACAATCTTTTATAGCACATAGATTCACCAAGAACACTCCCAATGCATACATGGTTATCCAATGAGAAGAGTTTGAAAACAAGATATAACCAATGAGAAAAGTTTGAAAACAAGATATCAAGTAACCCAAATAAACCTCTCTTCCAACTGTTTTTGTCACCTCTCCCCACAAGTTAATCAGTGGTAGTGTCTACTACTCAACTTGCAGGTGGCAGGACATATTTGTATGCTTTGGAGGACAGTTGTGAAATGAGAGAATACAAGTAGAGAATAGCGAAGGCCAGAAGATAAGATAAAGTCAGGAAAGAATGGTGTGAACCGACAGACAGTTGAGACAGGGTTTAGTCAAACCAGACGAGGATTAGTGGACTCAGCCAGTCCCTGACATCAGTCTCGTAAACAGAGGCAGAAGGTTATTTGACACGTCGCAGTAAGATCAGCAGAAAAACTTTGTTCATTGTGCTGCCTGAGTAAGGGCAACACTAAATGGCGGTGGAACACAAAAAAAAGGTGGCTGAATACAAGCGAGAACGAAAATCGAATTTCCTCAGACCCTCCTTTTGCCATAACTCAGGCAAAACACACAGATTCACGTTAATCTGAATCAATGTCAATAGCCATGAGGTCGTCAAACTGTTGCTGCAACATCATTTTAATGTTCTCTGTTTTCTGTGACTCAGGTCTTGGGACACACAGAGTGGCACAAAGACCGCAGATGGCGGGGCCACACTGCATACAGAGACAACAGGAAAAAATGATGGCCAAAACCACTCCAAGGAAGGTTAGTACCTTCCACCCCCATTTAGATAGTAATCCCCAAAACCCTCCTAATAAAGACCAATCTCCTTCGTCTTGATGAATCGATTCGGAGATCATGTGTAATTTGGAGATGGCTTGTATACCGTAGGGGCGTCGTCAGGTATATAAATACAACAGCTAGATCCGATCAATTTACAGACTCCACCACGATCTGCAAGAATAACATCTAGTGCAATCCGGTTCTGCAAAGTCATGAGACGATCCGCCTGAAGTTCAGCTGTGAGATTACTCAAGGCTCCCACAGTGACATCTATGGTAGTCTCAACAACTCGAACCAGCTGTCTCATGTTTCTGCTGTTGGCCATTGGGCCCCAAAAAGGAAGAAATCATTTGAGGAAATCACTTCCCTCTTGTCCTGCCGTGTCTTTAGAATCAATAATCCCTCTGCCATATCTGTTTCTATGATGGCCTGAAGGAGCAGTGTATGTAGGAGGGAGAAGAAAAGCTATATAGCATGTTCCTGAAAAATCTGTTGGTAGCCACATGTAAGCTCTATCGTGGCAGACAAAATTTGTGCCCTGGGATGGCACTAACGGCGGTGAATTCTGAGACGTGTAGATGTATGTATGGGAACAAAAGCTTTTTCTTTGTCCAGTGTCAGTAGTCTGGCCATTCATTTGTAAACAGATATTACCTTGATGAGGGACAGTCCAAATTGGTGGAGATTTTCCCTGTTTAGTTTTATCTGTAAGGCTAGTAATGTAACGAGTCACGTTCCAATTAGTATATGTTTGTCTCTCGTCAACAGGAACCTTATTATTCTCCACAATTTTAGTCATAGCCACCATTCCCTTTATCAGAGAATTATGACTAAAATCTGGCTTACTACCATAGGAACCAACTGGACGTCTAAATCGGCTCTGATATGCATTTGAAAATATTACAAAATAGGCCCAAGCGGAACCTTCATAAGAAAATGGAAGGACTAAATATGGCATCCCTTTATCTGTGGTATGAGGCATAAGTCCACACAACCAACAGTCGGTTGTGTTGACTACCAATTGGTGTTGGTGCAACAATTGGATAAATGAATTATTAAAATATTCTGTTCTCCTGATTAGTTCATGTTGGGGAAGTGTATATAATTGATGTGGGGAGATAGTAGAATGAAGAGGCAAGGAGATAGAATTAGGGACAACTTTTTGCTGCATAGCATGAATAACCCAACCTACACAAGCCTACACAAGCCAATAAGATACACAAAAATATAGAAACACACAATGTTACGCCACATCGACTGTACAATATTTTACAATATTTCTTTCCCATCTCTTTCCTAATTTAACATCCATCCTCTAAAATTGTTGCTCACGGCAATCTTCCTTACTCACTTGGCTGTGATTATTAGCCGTCCTATGACACTTTAAGTCCTGGGGGCCTAGCCATTATACAGGTCACAAACCAAGACTCCTACCGTGACCCTGCAACCTGGACAGATGATAAATGTAGCAGAAGAGATGGAAATCTCAGGTGTCCTTGACCAATCTAGGTCTTAAATTGTATCTAGTCCTTGTTGGTACAGTTTGGTCTTGAAATAGGGTCTGTGGCTCTGTAGTGTTTAATCGGAGATGAGAAGGTACGGCTTCTTGTAGAATGTCGTCATCTTCTTTCTCCGATCGAGTTCCATCCAGGTGTGCACTACTGAAAGGTATGAATCGGGGGACTTTTTCTCCTTCAGAATCACCTATACCCTTACAAACCCACTAATCAAAAGGCAAGGGCAAGGGCACTTTCTTGCAGTGCACGCCGTGGATCCAGTTCTTTTTCCCTTCAACTTTTACTGCTGTGCGAGTTGTCAGAAGAACTTGTCGAGGCGCCTTCCAGCGAGGTTCCAAATTCTTTGTCCTCTGAACATTTTTCACACAGACCCAGTCTCCAGGTTGGATAGAATGACCTGGGTCTGTGGAAGCTTCTGGTAAAGCGTTTTGAACCTGTTGGTGAAGAACACGTAATTTAGTGGTGAGGTCATGTAAATAGTCAATCAGCATTGGATACTGTATATCAGAATACTTTCTAGGGCGAGGGACTCCCCATACATTAGCTGGGCGCCCGAAAACAATCTTGTATGGGCTGAGTCCCAAACGGGAATGTACAGATGTTCTAGTGGACAGGAGAGCCAAAGGTAAAGCATCGGGCCAATTAGGACCTGTGCTGGCTTGTACTTTTGCAAGCTTAAGTTTGAGAGTGCCGTTATAGCACTCTACCAAACCCGCGGACTGAGGATGATTTGCCGCATGAAACTTCTGCCTTATACCAAGACCGGTACACACTTTTGCATAATTTGGCCTACAAATTCACTTCCATTGTCACTCCAGACAATGCGCGGCAAACCAAACCAAGGGAAGAACTCTTTTAGAAGAACCTTGGCAGTGGACAAAGCAGTGTTGTCTTTCAGGGGGTAAGCCTCTATCCATCTGGAAAAGGCACATACCACTACCAGAACATATTTAAGATTGTTACTTCGATCCATGTGAATGTAGTCGATTTGCAACACCTCAAAAGGATATGTTGGGGGAGCAAAATGACCTGCCGGAGTTGGGGTTCCCTTTCCCGGATTGTACATCAAGCAAATGATACAATGCTTCACCACATTATCTGCACATTTTGGAATCCCTTCGTTCAGCCACACTGGAGCCAGAAGCTTACATATTCCTTTTGCACTGATGTGGGCTGGACCATGCGCCATAGTAACTACAGGCAGTACGTAGGCGTCTGGTAACAGCCAACGCTGGTGTTCTGACAATTCTATCCAACATCCTGTTGCGTCTAACATTCCTGTACTCTCTTTCCACTTTCTCAACTCTTTCTCTGTAGCATCTCCCTGAATCGATCTCACACTTTCTATTGTATCTCACACATCCCTCTTTCCCTGACCCAATTCGCAGGGCCCGCAACATACATGCGACTTGTAGCATCTCTGGCAGTTCTTTTTGCTACCTCATCCGCAAAAGCATTTCCGCGACCAACATCATCAGTAATCTTCTTATGCGCACTACATTTCACAATTGCTATCTGGGTAGGCAAAACAAGTGACTCAAGAAGATCAGTTACCAATTGACCATGCTGTATTTTAGTACCTTGGGAGGTAAGGAATCCTCTTTCCTTCCACAAACGACCGAAGCTATGCGCCACACCGAATGCATACTGGCTGTCGGTATACACATTCACTCTCTTTCCTTTAGATAACACACACGCTCTGGTCAAAGCTATCAGTTCAGCTGCCTGAGCTGAATTATGTCTGATGCGTGCTGTCTCCATGATTGTATACAAGGTGGTAACAGCATAAGCTGAAGTTGTCTCACCATTTGGGAGTTTCAAACAAGACCCATCCACCCATAGGATCCCATCTGGATCCACTAATGGCGTATCTTTCAAATCAATCCTGCCTTTTGTCTCCTCCTCAGTATGGAGAAAACAATCATGTTGTTTCCGAATATCTTTCTCTTCTGGAAGAGGTAACAGTGTGGCTGTATCATCGTTTGATGTGCACATGACTAGCCAAGAGCGTCAGCTCATATCCAGACAATCGAGCACTTGTAAGATGTTGTGTTTTCATCCTATTTAGCAAGGTATCCACTGCATGTGGTACCATAACAATGAGAGTATTATCTAGCACCACTCCAGCAGACTGACGAATAGAAATCGCTGCTGCTGCTGTAGCTTTAAGACAACTAGGCAATGCCTTGGCTACTGGGTCTAACGTAGCTGAAAAATAGGCACATGGCCACTGTTTGTCTCCAAATTGTTGTGTTAAGACTGACAACGCACAACCCTCTCTTTCATGGACATAGAGCGTGAAGGGCTTACTGTAATCTGGAGTACCAAACACAGGAGCAGAACACAGAGCAGTACGTAAATCAGAAAAACTCTTCTGACATTCGTCAGTCCAAGGAAGGGGTTGGGGTGTGTCTTTCAAAGTGAGTGCTAACAAAGGTTTGGCCAACAAAGAAAAATTCGTAATCCACTGTTACAATAAGAAGTGATGCCCAGAAAGGCGCGCACCTCTCTTTGTGTAGATGGCACAGACATTTGCGCAATTGCTTGAATTCGTTCTGGGGTTAATCGCCTTCCCTCCTTTGATAAGAGATGACCCAAATAGGTAACCTCTCGACGGACATATTGTAGTTTAGAAGGCGAAACCTTATGATTAAGATCAGACAAGTGACGTAACAGTGCAACAGTCACATTCTTGCAGACATCCTCTGAATCAGCAGCAATCAACAAATCATCCATATATTGAATAAGAGTAGCACCTGGGGGCAAAGGAAAAACATCGAGCTGACATTTCAGAGCTTGACTATAAATGGAGGGGCTTTCACAATAGCCTTGGGGTGCGTGCTTGAACCGGAAACTTCGGCCTCCTAGAGAGAAACCAAAAATATCCCTACTCTCTTTGGCAATGGGCATGCTGAAGAAAGCATTTTTCAGATCAATAACAGAAAACCAAGCCGCTGAGGCAGGTATCATAGTTAACAGGGCAGTGATATCTGGAACAACAGGAAACTGTGGTACAACAATTTTATTTACCTCCCGAAGATCAATCACAAAACGATAAACAGGAGGCTTAGAAGGATCAGTGCGTTTAAGAACAGGAAGAATAGGACTATTACATACATTTCCTCTCGTTTCCTCAATCACACCCTTCTAAACCAAATCATAAATGATATCCAAAAGCGCTCTTTCACCTTCATTGGAAATTCTGTATTGAGGAATGCGTGGCAAATTAGCATTGGGCTTGAGAGTAACAACATAAGGCGGGATCTCAAGACAACCAACATCATTTGGACCCGTAGCCCAGAGGGTTGCAGGAAGAGAGAGCAATTCAGGTGGGAATTGATCGTTAGACAAATACATTGAAGAAGTCAATTTCTGCCCTAAAGTAAGATGCACACCAGAAGGAGAACAATATATCGTTGCATGCATTCTTTGCAATAGATCCAAACCCAACAGATTCTCGTTGCAACCAGTCGTTAAAAGAAGAGGAGCTTCCATATCATAAGGGCCAATTGAAATAGGCAAAGGACAGGAGACCGGCTTACGAACTGGGGCGCCAGAAAATCCTACCGATACATTTGTTAAGCCAGACAAAGGTGCCCCAGGGAGTTTAGAGTGAATGATAGAACTTCTCATCGCACCAGTATCTAAAAGAAATGGCTCTGAAACACCCATTGTAGTGACATTGACATAAGGCCCATCCTGATTTACTGGAATCGATACAACTCCCTCACTTTGTCTATGGCTGTCCTAGTTAGCGTGAAGGCTTTCATTTTCACCTTCAACATGATAATCATCATTGGGGGCTGCTTGCACGTCTTGGACACTTGGAACGACCTGCTTGTGCTTACCTGTGTACCTCCTTGGTTCTTGGGGTTGCTGCCTTTCCTGCTGGCGATTGTCTCTCCCTCCCGCTGTCGCTTTGGTGACTACCGCGACCGCCGTGCGAAGGGACCCAAGACTACATTACCCAGGCTCCTTCGCTCCAGCTCACCGGAAGTGGACACATTCTATTTCGTGCCCGAAGGCGCTTTAAAATCAGCTCCACCCCCGGCAAAGCGGGGGAAGCTTGCATGTCTTGGACACTTGGAACGACCTGCTTGTGCTTACCTGTGTACCTCCTTGGTTCTTGGGGTTGCTGCCTTTCCTGCTGGCGATAGCCTCTCCCTCCCGCTGTCGCTTTGGTGACTACCGCGACCGCCGTGCGGAGGGACCCAAGACTACATTACCCAGGCTCCTTCGCTCCAGCCCACCGGAAGCGGACACATTCTATTTCACGCCTGAAGGCGCTTTAAAATCAGCTCCACCCCCCGCGTCGCGGGACCGCGCGCGGGGCTAGCGCCGGGCTAGGCTCGGGCAAAGGGCGGGCCGTCTACGGCCGTCCAAGGCTGACAGAGGCTGGGCTGGGCCACCCCCCCATACTACTGGCTGCTGAGACTTACGTAAGACTCTTGTGTTGCTTAGGTTGTCCACTGATTTATTTTAGCTTGCATTGTCATATTGTGCAGTCTCTCAGTGCCCCGCTCATTACTGTTACAACATGACCACCCGTTCCAGCCAAAGTAGGAAATCTGCCGTGGGGGGTTCAGTGAGTGGGACCTTAGATCTTTTTATCACTAGGGCTGCTACTGTCTTAGAGCAGGAGATAGCTATAACAGAGCGTCGCCTGTCTCTGGATCCACTCTTTCATAAACGTTCGTCCTTAGGCCATATCGAGAATGTCCTTTCACCTCCGACGACTTCTAAATCCGTCATGGATACTGCACTTGATACGGATTCTATTCTGCAGCCCCATGACGCAATAGACACTCCGTTTGCTGCTAAGGTTAACACTAGGCTCACTTCAGGTCCTCAACATATAACGGATACCTCAACTGAGGACCCAATCCCAACTAAAGTCGCAAGGAAGACTAAGAAAAAACCCCTTAGAAGTAAACCTATCGCCGTCAAAACCTTAGTTAACCCTACATTGCAAACAACAAAAGGGAGGAAAAACTCTCATCCAGCGTCCCCCAAACCTATTCCTCAAACTCAGTTGATTTCCATATTTGCAGAACCCCTGCACAATCACACTCAGACAACTATGTCATATCCCTCTAATTTACTATCCGACATAGAGCATTTAGTGAAATCATTACTTTCCCCATTAGTGGAGAGGATTAAAAATATCGCCATACAGTTAACATCCTTGGAAACATCTATTGCTTCACTTACTGCATCTAATAGGGACTCAAACATCAGTCTCTTAAAAAACCCTATTCCTCCTTTAAATACTGGGCATACTTTATTAGATCAAAAACTTAGCCAGCCAATATTATCACCTAGAAAGGCGAATCTAACCGCCGCTACACCTCTATTAGAGAACAGTGCCCCCGGCGTAAAACATAGCAGAATTATGCAAATGCATAAACCTGCCGATTCTCATCGTGACAACGTTAATATGCAGTCACCCCAGAATCGTAAAAAAGGAATGATTGAACACATTGACCTGCCTCCAGAAGCAGCCCCATATGTGGTGATACTTACTGGTGTCCCGGAACTGGTTACGGGTAAATTAGAGGGGTTCCAAGAACTTAAAAACAAGGTGGCCCACTGGATGAGTAAAAATCGGCCACTTCCCAACGACATCAACGGTGAAATACTCCATGTAAGAAGACTGGGATGGGTGGGTTACAGACCAAAGGATATTAAGGGAGATGTGATTATTATAAATTTTAGAGACCGTAGAGTACTCCGCCATATTGTTGACTGGTATACTCCACCCAGTGGCGCAGGTATTTCGACACATGCCCTAAGTTACTTTTACCCCCGCTCTCTTCTGTTAAACTCCCCAAAATTACATTCATTATTCATGACTAACACAGAACTTTCTTATTCGTCCCTCCCAACCTCAAATAGATATGCCATTCTCTCTGGTCTGGATGATCTAGATTGACTCCCAAATGTGGAAAATGAGCTTGGTAAAAATGTTACTTGGAGTCCTCTCCAAACCACTCTAGATTCTAATCCTGTACATCATAAGATTAATTTTATGAATTCCGGTAAATCTGAAACGAAGACAAAAATATCTATCGATCACCACTCCTCAAACTCTGAGTATAACCCACCAAGTGATGGTTTAATACCCATCCCATCCTTGAACCAACATCAGGCTACCAATACTTTATGCTCCCTAGTTTCTTGCCAGCCACAGGAAACTACTGAGAATCTTAAGGGCGCCATGAGTGGTAATATCGGCATTAAAAATAGCTCACTGGCCGAAGGTCTGTTGTCTTGGAACGTGGCAGGTCTCCTCGACAAACTGACAAACCCTCTATGGGTCCAAATTGTTTCCACCTATAGTATCATTTGTCTACAGGAAACATGGAATATTAACGAACTCCACCTTTTGGGATATAAGACCCTACATACTCCAGCTCTCATTAGCTCACACGGTAGAAATAAGGGCGGATTAGTGACCTATATATCTGTAGAATCCGGAATACTAGATATAAACTTCATTGGGACCGAAAATTTCCAGATTATTTCTTTAATTGGCGGCTCCTTTAAAAATATCACCCTGGTGAACTTTTACAATAACATTCCTAGTCCCCGCCACGACCCGGTCCTTAATGGCTTAAAGACCGACTTAATTAAAATTGAGTCCCACCTTAAAACCGACATGTTGCTTATCGGGGTAGGGGACTTTAACTGCTCTTTGTGTTCACTGAGCAATGGAGGTACCTGTGGTTTGGATCCTATCAGAGGTGACACCACTCCCCATTTCTCGCACACCAAACTAAGAGACCTACTAAACGGCTTAATATTCCATTTTAATTTATCCTTTATGAATGAGCTGTGCAATCCACCGAAGTGTTTCAAATCAACCTTCAACGGGAGAGGTTGCCATTCTATAATTGACTATACCTTGATATCCACCAGGTACCCAGAGATTATATCAAACTGGGAGACACTTGACTGTGCTATCAGTGATCACTATCCTTTAGCGGTTACCTTAAAATTAACTTTAACTATCGATGATGATGCAAGGGTAAATTCGTTCCACACCCCGCCACTCACTCTGGGAACCACAACGGGGCTATACCTTAAATGGGATAAAGTAGTTCCCCCAGTCTTTCTCAGTTCTTTGATTAATCACACATATGAGCATATACAGACATGCCTGTCCACCTCAGAAAGCCCCCAGGCAATCAGGCACTCTTTCTCCGCTATTTCGGCGGAGATTAAGAAATTACTCTCCAGAGCACCGAGGAAAACTTCACAAGGTAGTACAGGCTGGTTTGACAGGACCTGCTCAAAAGCCCTGAAACATTTAAAAACTACCCTAACAACTAAACCAAGAAACCAGCTGGAAATACGGCAAGCCAGACAAAAATATCGTGCAGCACGGCTGACAAGAAAAAAGCAGCTGAAAGCAGAGGCTTGGCTAGCTTTACAGGAAGCCTCTAATAATAGGGACAATACCGCTTTCTGGAAAGGGGTCAATGCACCCTTTTTGCAGTGTACACAGGCCGTGAATATTGAGATGGCTATAACCGCTGAAACCTGGGTTAGCCACTTTGGCACCTTATATGATCTAACAGACCATACAGTGCACATAGACACTTGGACCCTTATTATAATCACCATAATGAGCAGAATGCCCTTACCCCTTTCCCTTTAGACCTTACCTTTGATTGCACTGAGGTGCTTATGACACTGATAGAAAGCCCTGCTGGGAAGGCTCCTGGTCCTGACTGTGTACCCATCGATGTTTTTAAATCACAGTTGGACTTGTGGGCTCCTTTGCTCACTAATGTCCTAAATTCTTTTAATAAAATAGGTTTTATAGACACATGGCCTGAAGCGGTCATTGTGCCGATCTTCAAGAAAGGTGATAGGAACAACCCTTCTAAGTTGTAAAATGAATTCCGAATCTGAGAGAAGATATCTCGGGAAAGAGAATAATCTTTTGTCTTGTTTTCTTGAAACTGTGCGGAAAGTAAAAAGAATGGGATTATGATCTGAAGTGAGTCTTGGGCATATATCGATCGTACTAGATTCTAAAATCTTATCAGAAGCCCAGATCATGTCTATCCGAGAACACAATTTATGAGGTGCGGAATAGTACGTATAGCCTGGTATTTTAGGATTTTAGGAGTGTTTGCCAACCATCTTTTAGGTTATGTATCCGACCTATTTCTAAAATAGCCGCGCGTGTCTTCCGCATACGTTGAAAACCACAATGTTTGGTAGTATCTATAGCATAATCGATTATACAATTAAAGTCACCTCCGATTAAGAGTTCTCCTTCCCATTCCAATAGTTCAATATTTAACCAATCAAAAATATAAGGGTCGTCAACATTAGAACCATATACACAGCATATAACATATTTGCAATTTTCCCAGTCACCTTGAATAATTATCCATCGACCCCTTTTATCTACGGCTGTTTTAATAATGTTTAGTTTCAAATGTCTTTGTTTTAGAATGGCAACCCCTCTAATAGTAGCGTTTAGGGTTGTACATGCAATAACCTCATACCCTGATAGCCTTAACAGATTCCTATCTTTATAAGAAATATGTGTCTCAGTGAGTAAAACTAAGTGGGGATTGTACAGTTTAAGCTCTTCCTGTACTAATCGTCTCTTATTCTTACAGTTAAGGCCAGCGACATTCCATACTAAGCAGCTGAGTTGAAACATTTAAAGAGTGTTAGAAAGTCAGCAATTCTAATGATAACTACTATATATATCAGCTTTTTCTTTTTTTCTATTATTTCAGTAAGTGTTGTTAGTGTGTTGTCATTTTTAACATTATTTACGACCACCCGTGAACCCCTACTCCAGACCCCCCCCAGCCGGGACCTTCCCCCAGACCACCCGGGGGAGAGCACCCCCTTGTTGCATGCTGCCGTTGTTAGGTAGCCTAGTTGAGGGGCAGCATCGGATAGCTCCCTCTAGCCCCTCTAAACCCCCCCACTCCTAAAATAAAAATAAAATAAAATAAAAGAGAACTTGAGAAACATCACAAAATGAATTCCATATTGATAACCCAGCTCTTATAAACACATTTCCCAGTGCGGGATTACTAAATATAACAACCATTCTATTAAAGCAAATAGTACCACATAAAGGAGCAGAATCTTAACCAAATTTCGTTAGTGCTATCTCGGCTTCCCTAAGATCAGTAAAAGTATATGTATGGCCTCCCTTTATGACTTTTAAACGAGCAGGTTCCTGCAGGAATACCTGCCCACCCAGAGATTTGAAAGGGTCGATAAGCTGTCGTAGCATCCACCGTTTGTCCATAGTAGCTTTGCTCAAGTCAGATCTGACAAAGAACGTAACATTGTCGACCTTGATAGGGGAGTGAGGCTTGGCTTTAGAGGAAACCGCCTGCCTTTGTAAATAATTGCCGAAATACATCAAAAAAGGCCGTGGAAATTTATTCTCCTTATTTCTCTGAGCCAGTGGAAGCCTATGGACCCTTTGTAATTGGGAGTCCCAATCCCAATCTGATAAATCAGGGAAAGCTCTTTGTAAAAGGTTCACTATATAGGCCCGTGGGTCAGATCTTTCTGAGCCTTCCGCAATGCCAAAAAGTCGGAGATTTTGCCTTCTTTGGCGATTTTCCATATCTTCGAGCTTGTTTTGAAGGGTAGTTATCTGCATGTCGTGTTGGCTAGTTAAAGTCTCAGCCCAGACAGATGATTCCTCAATGCCTGCAACCCTTTGCTGCAGCTCCGCCATTTCCTGAGTAATTATTCCAAACTTGTTAGTAGCTTCTTCTAAAGACCTCTGTAGTTGACAATTGTCCTCTCTAAGCTGTAAGAAATGTTGCTGCGCTTCGTTTCTATGATCGGTCAGAATCTTTAAAATCTGATCAAAGGAAGAGAGGTTGCACTCCTTATTCCCAGTATGGTCTTGGGGAAGCAGAACACTTGAGGCACTTGAAGTACCTGCAGGAGTTGAAGGTAATTGTTGAGAATCCGTATCAATAGTTGCAGTTACTGCAGTGGAAGCCATAGAAGTATGAGAGACAGCAAGTAAAATGCCTGAAGCAGATGCAGATGCAGCATTCGAAGCAAGTGGTATTGTTTTATCTCCAGCCATAACAGAGCCCTCCTTTAAATGTGCTTCCGCTTCAACCAGGTTGGTACCTGAAAGACGTAGGGCCATAGTTTTAACCCCACCTTTAGCCTGTATCCACCTTCATAGGGGACTTTCATCCGAGATAACTTTACCCCGTGTTTTGAGGACTGAGCTCTGAGCGGACAAAGCGGAAGTATTAATAATTTTCCCTTTCTTTATTTTATATTTCGCTTTTGATTTCCCCTTTTTGAGGCCAGAGTGTCGTGTGGGAGACCTAAGCGTCTCCTCTTCTCTTTCTTCAGCAGAATCCGCATCTTCATCGACCAAACAATCCTCAGTCTCTGCACTCTCCTGATGATTAATTTCGTCTTCAGTTGATATAATTTGAGCCCCCGTAGTGGGTGATATCAGTGTACCCGGGCTCCTCTCAGTAGATGCATATATCTGACTAGCCCCTTGTACGCTTACAGGTGATTTCAAAGTGTCAGCCATGTCAGCCATGAGTTTCTCCTGCCCAGCCAATATAGGAATCTCTGACCGACTCTTATTAAATACATTAGAGTTTGTTTCATTCCCGTTAGCTCGGTGATTATCCGTTTGCTGATTTATATTTTGCCCACATCCAATACCAATGCCGGTTAAAGACAAAATTGGAGACAGAGCATCATTAGGCATCAAAGGCAGAAGAGGCGAGAAGGGCATTAGGGGGCTAACAGAAATATTATTATTGCTCCCAGAACTAGATGCAGAGCCTGAGTTGCCTTGAATATCTACTGGAGATGATGAGACTCGAGTAATCTGCTTACCGGGAATCGCAGCTGTTTTCTCAATTTTTCCCGCGTGTTCAGCTGAAGCCTCCGAGACCGCCGGAGTATCTGCCAAGGGAGCCGGAGTCGTAGCAGCAGCAATGTTTCCCCTGGAAGCAGTGTTTTCGGCAATGGGACCTCTCCCGGTCCGAGCCGATCTGTGAGCGTTCTTAGGGGCCATGGCACAAGTGACTGAAGTCAACCGTGTCTCTTTCCCTGACCCGAAGCAGAAGTCGTGCGCAGAGCCGAAAACGGAGAACACAGCAGGTCCAAGGCCATAGCAGTCAAGTAAAGAGTCCTGCACGGCCACGGCTCCAGCAGTCCCGAGAGTGATCGTTGGTCGAGTGAAGAGAAGCCTCCGCCTGCAGCGACCCAGCAGAAACCGCAGCATCCGATGTTCGTTGGAGAGTGGATTCAGCAGACGAAAAAAGAAGTGGCGGGTAGGTTTTTTCTCTTGCTTACACCAATTCAGCTCTTTTCTCAGATAATTCTTAGGTTTTCTCCGGTAGTTCTAATACGGCATAGAACAGAGTGAGGGAGGGAGAGGGAGCATCTTGCAGCGCTGCCGCTCAGTGGCGTATTCAGTCCGCCATCTTGTCCCAGCCGAAAGCCGGTTCTACATCCAATGCAGTGAAGAATCATATTACTGAATTTATTGATATTAACCTTCATTCCACATCTCTAATTTATGTATGGGACGCCTGCAAGGCCAGCATAAGGGGATTTACTCAACAATTTATCTTTACACAAAATTCCAAATCTCGCAAAGAAAATAAGACCATTACTACTAAAATCTTGTCGCTTGAAAATCAACTAGCTGACGCTTTTATACAAGGTACCTCAGATTGGCATAAACTAAGACTAGAGCTAATCAGTCTTAGATCTGCCACCAAAAATGTCCTTAGAGAACGAGCCTCTGCAAAATTACATAAATTTAAAATTTCTCAATATGAGAGTGGCGATAAAATTGGTAAGATCCTGGCTTACAAAATTGCGGATGACAAAGCCAACACTATAATCAAATATATTAAAGGACCTAATAATTCTATTTATGATCAATCTAGAGACATTATAACACAATTCGTAAAGTACTATAGCGATCTATACACTCCGGAAAATACTCCTACTTTGCATAATATTCAAGCATACGTTGGTAATAATGTTACTAACACCATAACAGCTGAACACAACAGGCAATTAGCGGAGGATATTACCACCACTGAAATCAGAATGGCTATTGCTTCTCTCCCCTCTGATAAAGCCGCAGGGGAAGATACGCTTCCTATAGAATTCTATAAAATCTGTATTGATGAAATACTTCCCCTTCTCTGTTTAGTATTCAATTCGATTGGTCAAACAGGGAAGGCCCCAGCGTCTTGGAATTCTGCTAAAATTGTCTTTTTTCTTAAAAAAAATAAACCGGCTGAGGACTGTGGCTCTTACAGGCCTATCTCTTTAATCAATGTCGACGCCAAAATATTTTCTAAGATTCTCGCACTTCGATTGGCTCCTTATATGCCTGAGCTAGTTAATCCACAACAACATGGATTTATTACTGGCCGTGATACTACGGCACATGTCAATATGGCAATTACAGCTTTTGACGTAGCTGCGGTTAATTCCACCTGACTCGGTATGATACTTTTACATGCTGAAAAGGCATTTGACCGAGTCGGGTGGGATTATCTCTGGGCCGTAATGAGGGAGTTTGGTTTTAATGGCCGATACTTGAGATGGATACAGGCCTTATATGATTCCCCTTCTGCTAAAATTAGTTATGCAGGCATGATCTCCCCAGGCTTTTAAAATACGCAGGGGTACAAGGCAGGGGTGTCCGCTTTCACCCTTGCTATTCGCACTCTCCATGGAACCGTTTATAAATTCATTATCGATTCAACCTCATATTATCCCATTTGAATTCGGCTCTAACTCTTTGAAATTTACTGCTTACGCAGATGATATTGCTATATATTCCACTGATGTAGAAAAAGCTCTTACATCGATTATAGAAGAATCTACTGCTTTTGGAACAATTTCAGGATACAAATTAAATTTAAGCAAAACACAGGTAATATTAAATTATAAACCACTGACCTCTGTTCAAGGTATTTGCCGGGTGGCGACGTATTTAGGTGTTAAAATATCTGCTAAAGTAAGCGACATAAATAACCTGAATTATGATGTCTTATTGAAAGAAATAGCTTGCTCACTAAAAAAATGGCACAAAATACCTCTAAGTCTTATAGGCCGGATTAACTTAATAAAGTTGAAAATTTTGCCCAAATTTATAACTCTTTTTTCAAGAAACTAGATGGGATCCTAAGTAGTTATATCTGGGGATATAAGAAAGCTAGAAGGTCGCTTCTCCTGCTTAAATTACCAACCAATAAAGATGGTTTAAATTTCCCCGATTTTAAATTATATTGTTTGGCAACTTTTTTCGGCCGCCTTCGTAGTTTATTTTTACCAAATAGTCAATATTACTACCACCAATTCATGTTGGGTAATGATTCTAATCGATTTCTCGCAAGAGTTAACGGCCCTAACTATTTCAAAAGGGTCAAGTTTAAGACTGCGAGAGAAACAGTTGCGGTATGGAAAACTTTATTAACTACATGTCAAACCTCTTTTTTCCATCCGAAGTTGGCTCTGTGGGGCAATCCTGGATTACCAGAAATATTCAATGATGGACTTGGAACTGTCTGGGCCAATTCTGGAATTAATTTTTTGGGGGATTTGTATGGCAATCAGGGATTTCTAAATTTTACAACGCTTAAAACTCTCTTTAATTTAACTGATGTTATGCGATTCAAATATATGCAAATTAGAGATTTTCTGGTTAGTAAAATGAAAATTAGGCAAATTTCGGACTCAGATCTATGGACATGCTTCTACTCAGAAAATCAGAAATCATTAATTAGTAGGGGTTATAAATGCTTAAATTATTTTAAAGAGGATAACTGCCCAAAAATTGCTCTGAAATGGGCTTCTAGACTAGGGATTAACATCACTCCTACTAAGATTTCGGCGTCATTTTGTAATATTAATAAAGTGGTACAATCTTCGAGCTTGAGAATTCAGCTGTATAAAACCATCTGCTTTTTATATTATACACCGTTTAGAATCTCTAACTGGTCTCAGAATTTCTCATTAAGCTCACGTTCTAAGTGCCCCAAATGTGATCTTGTTGCCGCCGATATTACTCATATTTTTTTTTCATGTCCAGCTCTGTCTGAGTTTTGGTCTGGTTTCGAAAATATTCTATTGCAAAAACAAATTGTCTTTGGCCCTCTTTCATCATTGTCTGTATTATTAGACATACAAACTGAGAATTGCCCACACAAAGATTTACTAACTGTATTATTTTCTTGTGCTAGACTGACAATTGCTAGAGTATGGATATCTCAGAAAACCCCCACATATCTTGGAATGGTGGTTTTTAGTCAATGAAATTCATACTATGGAACGTGCTATTGCCAAAACGAAGGGATTGAAATCAATGAAAAAATTTGATAACATTTGGGGAACTTTTGTTTAATTTTTTTTTTTTTTTCTCACTTCTAGTCTCTACTGTATTTATTTGTATGGCCTATTGGATATCAAATGTATATGTTACTATTATCAGCTAATCTTTGGTTTCTGCCTTATTTGTGTTGTCAATAAAAAAATTATTTAAAAAAAAAAATTTAAAAAAAAGGAACAACTCTTCTAATTACCGCCCTATTTCATTGCTCGACTCTCTTATGAAAGTCGCAGGGCGAATCATTTTAAACCGGATTCATGCTTGGCTGGGCGAACCAGGATATAATCTCCAATTTACAATATGGCTTCAGACAGGGCAGAGGCACCATCGAGAAAGGTTTGAATTTGACCCTTATTATTGCCAAGTATACTCAGGCAAAAAAGGGGAACCTCTATGTGACTTTTGTAGACCTCAGCTCTGCATTCGACTGCGTCGACCATGAGCTTCTTTGGGAATCCCTCGTCGAGATTGGCATAGAGCCCCCTATCCTTGCATTTATTAAAGAGCTCTATAGGGGAGCATCAGCACGTGACAGATATGGTAGACAGGGAGAGTGTTCCGATAGGTTCTACATCAGAAGAGGTGTAAGGCAAGGATGCATTTTAGCCCCCTTACTCTTTACCCTCTATATAAACTCCGTCGGCCACTATCTTAATAGAAATTATCATGACTATCCTACCATAAATGGGAAACCCATACCTATACTTCTTTATGCGGACGACGCAGCTATTATGTCACAGACCCGTATGGGCCTTCAAAGAGCAGTAAAAGATTTCACTGAGTTCATGTCACAGAGAGGCTTAAAAATCAACGCGTCCAAAACTTTTACAATGTCTTGTGGCCTAGGAATTGGGAAAAAACAATGCTCCGTCTTTATAAACGGCAGTACACTTGAAAGTGTCGACAGGTTTCCCTATCTGGGCATCACTTTCGAGAAGAAGGGTTCCTGGCGGGCTGCTGCCCAAGCTAGAGGAGCTGCATTTTCTAAAGCCATAGGCGCATTGACCAATTTCTCGAAAAAACTGGGGGGACGTCCGATCACCCCCTTATTACAGATTTACAGTGCTAATTGCGTCTCGACTGCCATATATGGATCGGGGATTTGGGGAATTGAGCCGGCAGTTCACATTCAGCGGTCTGAGAATTTATTCCTGCGCTATCTCTTGGCTACCCCACGTGGTACTTCTACTTATGTAATGCACAATGAACTTGGCTTGACATAGATCACGGACATTATAAAATCTGCTCCTATCATTTTATGGCATAAAGTCTGGACCACCCCCGAAACACACTTTAATAGGGAAATTATCACCGATTGTCTTAGTTCGAACAAGGCTGATAGCCTCAAATGGCTAAATTACGTTAGAGACTTGTCATGTGACATAGGGCACCCAGAATTTTTCACTGACCCTTCCACATTAAATAACATACCCAGAGTCACCTTAAAACGATTAGTCGCCACTCATCTGGCTAATCGCCGTTGGTCCTTTGAAAATTCTAAGTGTACGGTTGTGGAGAACCAACTCTCTACCACCACAGAAGGGAGGCAACAATATCTATCCTTAATTCCATCCCCTTTTTCCCCGCATGCTTGTGACTCATTTCCGTACCGATACCTTCTTCAGACTGTTGACATTCCCTAATCAGAATTGTTGGTCCAGAAACTTGGAGAAATGTCCATGTGATGGTTTGTCATCACAATCCAATATTCATTGCATTCTATTTTGTAAGTTTTACCAACTGCCAAGGGTCACTTATTTGAAACCACTGCTTAAATCATGGGGATTACGTTCTTGCAGGACAGCTTATCTCAAAATGAAAGCACTAGATAGCCCATTAGCCATTGCAGTGGTCTCTTTTCATCTGAAAAGGATTGTAAGAATAAGGGCCTCCATGCAGCCTTAGACAATGAACGTTTTTCCCTATGCTATGTACTTTTTCCCTCTAAATGAATTTGACAGGGCTGTCTTAAAACTGAAATGATGTTAACTATCACCTTTCTTTTTAAACTTTTATGTCATTTATGATATTTTAACTATGATTTTATTGTACTTTTATGATAATGTTTTTACACTTCGAATAAAGAAATTGAATCGAATTGAATCATTGTAATACTGTGTAGACTGAGTATTCTGCTGATCGAAGTAGTTCGTAGAATTTGGAGGGGGTAAGGAACGCTGTTCTTGAGGCATCACACCTCGACCTCTACCCCTGTATATTATCTGGAAACCACCACAGCCTCGTGGAGCAGATAGTTCTCCCTTACGTTGCAATAAAACCGGGCAGCTATTCTTAAAATGACCTTCCTCTCTTCAATAGGCACATTGGTTAGGACCTAATAAAGGTCGCGGAATAAAGGGCTCAGGCTTTTGATACACCCTCTGAAACTGTGGAGGCTGTTGAAACTGGCGCTCAGTATAACGTGGAGGATAAGCTTGTTGCAGAAGAACCTTCGTTTTTAATTCTTTCGTCTTCTTCTCTTACTTATCTTTCTCCTCTTTATCCCTGTTCTCATAATATTGAGCAGTAGCCAATATCTGGGCAGAAGAAGAAACAGCCCATGAACTCTCGGAGTCTTTCAACTTATGTGACAGTTCGGGAAGCAAATTAAATACGAATTTATCTACAAATAATTGCTATCCACCCTCCGTAGTCATATCCTGACCACTGTGATCAATAAACGTCTCCTCAAAACGAGTGAAGAAATCAGAGACACTCTCATCTTTCTTCTGCTTACATGCAGCTAATTTATCCCAATTAACTCGCAAGGCGGGCATCATCGTTTTCATTAAAGTAATAATCCTACCAGGGAGTTCTGAAGTCAAAACATCAGGCTTAGCACCACCCACTTGGGCTGCATCCGCGGCAGTTATAGCAGCCCAATCGCCACCCAATGCTTGGGCGTGATCCTCTCTACGAATCCGAACCCATAATGCTTGTGGGACTACATTTCCCATCAACATATCAATATCGGCTAAATTCATAATACAGGCATCAACAGTCTGGGACAACTCCTTATAATAGCCAGCAGGGTTTTTACGGGGATCCGGTAGAGACTGTTTAAGAGCCAAAACTTCAGATCTCTTCCAGGGGACATGTACCCATATACGCTGGAAGTGCGCTGGAACAGCTGGATTAGCACCTGCTTGTGCAACCGCTTCTCTCCACACTGGAGGAACCTCTCTCATGGGATAATGTTTGGATGTCAGCCTAACAGTAGGATCGGAATCAAAAAAAGTCTGTGAGGAAAATAAGGACCTAAAAGTGACAAGTGTCCTTACGGCATCCTCAACCTTAGAACCCACAATGAGTCCCTTATCGAAATTAGCCTGAACATCTAACAAACCCTGAGGAAGTAAACCCAAATCCATATCCTCCCATTCTTTAGCGAGAGTGTCACACATAACATTAAATACATATCTCTGCGTGGGCACCTCCCACTGATGAAAGGTGGTCATGATATCTTTCACACTATACTGGGGACCCTTCTCGATCCATTTGCGAGCGAGAGAGTCCAATACCACCCGTTCGTCGGAACCTGGAGGTTGACTACGAGACTGTCTTCGAGAAAAAGCCGGAGACATATTCAAAGTCTCAAAGAAAGGAGACAGAAACCCAGAGACAGTATCTGTGATTCGTTTGCGCACAGTAGGATAATTAGACATAAGAACAGGGGACAAGGTATTAGGTGAACTAACAGAAGAATTAACAGTTATAAGAGGAGCCAAAGGCAAAGGAGATTGATGTTCAGGAAACGGAGGCAAAGAAGTCGGTGGCAGAAGAGGTGGGGGTGGCACTACCGGAAGGGGCAAATGCGGAAGAGCCGGAGCAGGCGGAGGCGCAACTAATGGCTGAACTGGTTGTAACAATGGGGGTGCATTAGCACCTTGTACATAGGGAGGAGGCAATCTCAATAAGTGAGACATCAAAGGGTCTTCCTCCGGATCCTTACTTTTATCAGAAGGGGAAATAGGCAACACCGGATAGCATTTATCTATCGCCATACGATGCTGTCTCTCTGAAATTTCCATTTCATGATTAATCTCATCATCTTTAAACTGCTGGGCAGCCTGTATAATCGTCATACTTTGTGTTTTCTTATCTCATTTTGCCTGTTTAATTTCTCTCTGTGTGGCTTCCTTACGCCAGAGGCGGAAAGAGTCAAACATTGTCGGCCGGGCTTTTCTTTTAAACAAAATTGCTTCCAAATTATCTAATATGTCAGGCCCAAAGCTACCATTCTGTGGCCACTGTAGAACACCATCGTTCTTCGTGTATCGGATCCATGCCTCATTAAAGGCAATGGGGCCAACACCATGTTTAGAATAAAGCTCATAAGTGGGAGTTCCAACCGGAGGAATTGGACAAGAGTCCTCCAGCCGGGAAACCCTATCACAACCAAAACAACAAAACTTTCCAAACTTACTCAGACCAGGCATCGTTATTTCACTGGACTGTTCACAAACATCAAGGGGTTAAATCAAATAACACAGCACAATCTGTACTCACCCCTCGGCATCGGCTTTTGCAATAGCCGAATCAAAGGCCCAAACACAACAACAAAAAAAACGAAATAGTGGGAGCTACCCACCAATACTTAATTAAGTGTCTTCTTACGCCAACAGAGGCCCGTCTAACGTCTCGCGATACCATACATCACCAAAAGGGGCCAAAGCAAGGTGGCAGTCAGGGCAGCAGTCGTCAGCAGCCGTCAGGAAGGAGAAACCGCGCTGAAAAAGACCTTCGGACCACTTTGACATACAGGGGTCGCTTGACGTGGTTCGCGATCCCTCCAGAATTTTCTTGCGGGGTTCCTCATGACCCTCAGGCAAAATCGCTACCTCTGAAGCCGCCTCACAGAGGGCACCAATTGAGGAACCAGGGCCTTATGGGCCTGGCAGCGCAGGGCACGCCTTGATCTCCTGAGTTCACCTGCTTTGTTGAACAGAGACACAGGACATTCTGTTGAGCGTAGAAGATCAGGTTTATTACCTGCAGCTAAGTACAGTTGTCCCAGAAGTACACTCAGTATGTTCTTAGGAGACTGTCACTTTACTCCGTGGCGCACAATCTTTTATAGCACATAGATTCACCAAGAACACTCCCAATGCATACATGGTTATCCAATGAGAAGAGTTTGAAAACAAGATATAACCAATGAGAAAAGTTTGAAAACAAGATATCAAGTAACTCAAATAAACCTCTCTTCCAACTGTTTTTGTCACCCCTCCCCACAAGTTAATCAGTGGTAGTGTCTACAACTCAACTTGCAGGTGGCAGGACATATTTGTATGCTTTGGAGGACAGTTGTGAAATGAGAGAATACAAGTAGAGAATAGCGAAGGCCAGAAGATAAGATAAAGTCAGGAAAGAATGGTGTGAACCGACAGACAGTTGAGACAGGGTTTAGTCAAACCAGACGAGGATTAGTGGACCCAGCCAGTCCCTGACATCAGTCTCGTAAACAGAGGCAGAAGGTTATTTGACACGTCGCAGTAAGATCAGCAGAAAAACTTTGTTCATTGTGCTGACTGAGTGAGGGCAACACAAAATGGCGGTGGAACACAAAAGTGGTGGCTGAATACAAGCGAGATTGAAAATCGAATTTCCTCAGGAGAGAACTCAGAGAGGAGGCAGCGTGTTCCGAGGGTCTTAAGGATTCACTGACACAGTCTTGTCCTGAAGGATTAGCCAAGCTTCTTAGCCCTTTTACCGCCTTGCCGCTTCGGGGTCATTTCCTCCCCGATTTGGGGCTGGTAGAAGCCGTTCTGGGGCGCCTGTGCGTGCCCCCGCCCCTCCCTCCCCAGGCACACTACACACCGGCACAAAGACTGAGGGTGCAATATAAAAGCAAGGTTTCATCCCTCGCTTGGGGGGTGCTTCCTGCATAGATAGGGACGGTAAAGCTGCAGGCAAGAGTACCCCTGCCGAAGCTCGCGGGCCCTGACTGCCGTGGGTCAGGTCAGCAATGAGGCAGTGGGTTCAGCATTCCAGTCAGAGGACACGTCCGTCGCTGAGCCGGGGAGAGGTGGACTGCGATAGTTCACCAGGCCGCCGTTAATGCACCCTGAAAGGAGGCTGCGCTGGGCGCCAGGAGGACATTTTATGGGTCAACAGAAAACACGACCTGAGCACAAACGGCAGAACCGCGCTGATCGCAATACAATAAATACAGTGGTGCCTTCCCATGGAACTGAACACTAACACAGACGTACACAGGTGCGGAAACGGAACACATACAAGAGCACAAACAAGCAGAGAGAAACGTGGACACTTCCATCCACATAAAAGCACACACACGCTCGTCATATGTTATAAAACAGACACAAATACGCTAAACGCATATAGAGGCACGGCCACCTTTAGACAGACGCACTCACCGAAACACAAACCCGCACAAAGACACAAACATACTGAGGTACACACAGACACGCAAACGGCACAGAACAAATATCCGCTCCACGCATGGACGCATGCAGCCGTACGTAAGTACGTACAACACCTACATGGGCATGAAGACACACAGAAGCATTTGCAATACAATAGGTCTCACAGTTACGTGAGTTTAAGCTATTGGCATTGTAAATTACAATGCCTTTCATTTATGTTTTTAAAAAGAAAACAAAAATAAAAGGCATTGTTATTTGCAATGCCAATAGCTCAAACTCGCGTCAATGCGAGACCTATTGCATTGTAAATGCTTGTTATTCTTTGAAGCTGCCAGAAATGTTTGTCATTTGATTGTAATACGAAATAAACAACTTTGATGATGATGATGATAATATATCTCCACCACCTGAATTCAGGAGGCAAAGTCTGAAAAAACATAAAATATGACTGTAAACTTACTACTAGTGAAATTACGACTGTGATTTACATTCAGTACACATTGTGGGACCTTCACTATTGGAGTGGAGAAAACTGCACACCTTAAGAAAACTATCAGAGGCAGAGACCTTATCATGGAAGGGACTAGGAGAATTACATACACCTGAAAGCAATCCCATACGCATTGGTACCCATTCACTTCCAACAAGATACACAGTAGTCACACCATTGGATCTTGTTTTTTAGCTCTTCCAGTTCTTTAGCCTGCATGCAACCTGCCCAGGAAGAAGCATGCGTACCACCTTTATGAAGAGGAAAAATAATTTTACTGAGACTGAGGAAGAGACAGCCCTTGTAGTTAAGTTTGTTGTAAAACACCAACAACTACATTACCTACCATAATTAACTCTCAGTGGAACATAGAAGGGAGCCTTAATGCAGGAGGTGGCAGACTCTGTCAATGCATTGTGGGGAGGAGGCCTACACAATGGGGGGGCAAAGAAAAAGCAGGAAAAGAGGAGGAGGGTGAAGGAAAAGCTTTTCAGATTTCAGTTGGCTTCAGTACTGTCTGTAAATCCAACTGGATATCGTCTGTGTCTCAACCCCCTTGAGGAGGCTGTTCTCCCCACAACGCAGAACCACCTGCTAGATGGGCTGCCTGTTTTCATGAACAATAATGTAGTGCCAAGTAATAATTTAATTCCCCCTCTTTTCTCTCCCTTTCTCTCACTAAAAGCAAACCTACAATCAGGGCCGGCTTTAGCACTGGTGGCGTCCAGTGCAACAATAACTTTTGGCATCCCCTCACCCATTGAGGCCTCCTCAGATTCTCTCACTACAACCGGGCAAAAGTGCCCCTCATCTCTCCTATCATAAATTATTGCTAAACACAGCGCCCCATCCTAAGGTCTACACCCGCCACCTCCACAGGTCAGTGCCCAGTGCAGCCGCACCAGTCGCACTGTCCTAAAGCCGGCCCTGCCTACAATCACTCACCCATAGTGCTCCTTCATTCATGCTTGCATTGCTTGTCAGAAATCACATATGTACTACTCTAAAACACCCTATAACACAATTGCTACTAGTCTTATAATTGGTTGAGCTATATTTTTTTCATTTGTCGAAACAGCTACTCATTTTAGCAGTTTGGTAGCTTCAGCTGGGGCAGGAGTCATAACAGCAGGAGGATAGCCCATAGTGCAGGCCTGCAACTCATCCTATTTACACACACAGGTATGTCCTTAAGCTTACAAGCTTACTAAAACACTATAAGCTGCTTTTACCCTAAGTTTTATTAACTCCTCATAGTATAATTGATAACCTTTGCTTGAATTTCTTTGTATTGTTAGTCTAACGTAACCTTGACATTATTACTGTTACACTGTTGTGTACTTTAATCTGTTTAAAGCCCTGTGATGTTATCCAATCCACCAACTGCAACAATGAATTCTGCTCCTAGCACAGCTCCAAACCCATGAATGGCACCACAGAACAGAGGGATGGTGGAGACTGGTAAGCTACATCTCTTCTCTTTTTCCTTTGGTTCTAACTGCATTATTATTGACAGGGTTCTCTTATTTTGTTTGTTAGACATATCTATTGGTGAGATGCTCAACATATGCACCTGGGTTAGTTATTATCTACTGTCTTATCACATAGCCCTTAGATTTGACAATATAAGGGTTGTTTATATGTGTTACTCATGATCTTAACTTGATGGAATACCAAACTTTGTAGGTCTCCAAAATAGTATTTTAATCCTTCATGTAGGATCTTCTCGTATGTTTATGGATGATTTCCTACCTTAAGTATTTGTCTCTCTTCTGTCAGCTTCTGTCATACAGTAGCCCCTTTTGTCCAGCATCAGCTATGACATCAGTGGACATCCTGGCAGCAGTTATTTAGACCTCACAGTGGTCAGATAAGTCATTAAACTTATGTTTTTTCTTATTGTATCTCATAATTAATCCATTTAATAACTCATTGCCCTCAATTGTGTTATTATATAAAATGATAACAATCTATTTGTGTGTTATTTTTTCTTGTATGTATGTCAAACATGTCAGAATTAGTGCTTCTTGTGAATACTGTAAATGGATGCTACCCATTGCACCAAATGTATATTTCTCGAGTTACTAGGTCTGGAGATACTTTGCAAGCAACAACTACAAGGAACCTGGAGCAGCAGCTGATCTCAAACAGGCAAATCGCTCTGGTTGGAGCCGGTAAGTTCACCACCCTGAGCTATTAAAATTTTACTCCTGATTCCTCATTATGTATTTTTCAAGGTTGTAGCAAACATGGTACTTACTTTATAATATATTTACAGAACAATGTTTATGAAAATACAGACACAGCTAAAGTTGATGTACTTCAACTGGCAAACTCATCTTTTTCTATGCACTAGGGACACTCAGCAGGAAAAAACATCTATAATTGGAGGATAGCATGGAGTATGAGGAGTAAATGCAATCCTCCATTAAGCGACTATGTGTGCTGCCAACACTGCTCAACAGGAGGAGGAGGAGGACGAGGAGGAGCGAGTCCAGGATGAGGAGGACATTGTTGCCCCCACAAAGAACCCCTAGAAGGCAATTTCACAGCCAGACCTCAGTGTTCCTCCTCAATCCCTTCTGAGCATTGCCAATCCCCAGCCATTAGCAAAGCAGCCACATATGCCTGTTCCACCTATGCAAGACTCAACTCCACACAGCCTTAAACTAACGGGTACCAAAGTAAAATCTCATACACACTCCTCCCATGAAAGTACATCTCCAGATAACATGGAGGGTTATGCCAAAGCTCACAATGAACCCATAACAGGACACTTCTCTCAAAATACGAATTTGCACCTAAATGAATATTCCTATTAAATGTTTACAGGGTTTCTACAGCTCAAACTTTTCCAGGTAAATGTGGAGGGTTAGCCAGGCAACTTTCATGAACCTCTGGTCCAGAGGTGTCTTACGTTGGTGCTGTAAATGTGGCTTGGGGGACAAGCCCATAATGTCCTGGGACTTACTTCAGGCCTAGCGACAAAGGTCCTCGCAGCACTTAAGGTAGAAATTTCCTAGCCACCTACTGAAATGCAGCATGTAGCGATGTAGTTTCAGAACTGGGTCCCCACTGAATTGCTCAGCTGAGTCTCATGACCCCCATAAAGCTGAAGACACTAACTACCCCGGGCTAATAATGTCTAATTCAACCTCCAAATACAGGGGAGCAGCTTTTTCATCAACTCCCTCAGCCATTTTGGTAGGAAGCAGCTGGATGCAGTAACAAGTTGTGACAAAGAAAGAATGGCTCAGAATGATTTGAAAACTACCAACTTCCTCTTTCTGTACACCATTTCCTGTTTGTTACAGTAAACGTCGATATCTGCCCCAAGTGTGGAGTCTCTGCTCCGCGAGCAGGGCAGAGTCCGCATTCAGGGCAGCGAACTCTGCCTACAGGAGATTACTTTTTTCACTCAAAGCAGAGACCTCATTTGTGTGAGGGAACTCTCCTTATGCAGAGAATATACCATCACATTCAGAAGGGTTAGAAGTGCATGTGCCAAAGTGACACATTTTTAGAAAAAAAACCCACACATTTTGCCTACCTAATGTGTGTATGTCGCATCAAGTGAGAAGGAGTATCTGGCAAATGACAACCTTCCTATTCATGCCAAAGACGTTGAGCCTTTGCCAGTAAACTCTCTCTTTCCTTCTCTTCCAACTGGGTGGGTATCTCTATATGGTAAAGTATATGGAACTTTTACATATACTTTACCATGTGGAGATCTCCGCCATGAAAAAGGAGAATCCCGATGCTAAACTAAAAAAGTTTATTAAACTTGAAAAAAATAAGTACAGATATTTTTAGGATTAATTTTATTGTAAATTATATTTATATATTTATATTACATCAGACATCAAGGAGTTGCCCCCAGACGAAGTGCACTCTTTGAAAGAACCTTTATTTCATAGGAGCTGCTTCAGTAATTTGCACAACATGGCATCGCCTGACGCGTTTCGGAAAAACCTCCTTCATCAAAGGCTGCCTAGAAGAAAATGTCCACAATTAGCCACCAATAAATACTCTTTAAAACATCATAGTGCTCAAGTGAGTATAAAGCCAGTGCAAATTTTTATGGTATTGGTCGTCTTTAGTAATGCCCATGTGGGCAGCCATTCCATTACGTGTTCAAAGGTGCTTTTTTATTGTCGCGCAAGTCTCACCCAAAAGCGTGTTCCTTCACTCAGTCCTTCAATCCACAAAACGCCGCCCCAAAAAAGCCAGCTGCAGCCCGCTCAGATCCCACAGTGGTGCACTCCACAGCTGGGCCAAACATATTAATCAAACATCAAGGAGTTGCCCCCAGACAAAGTGCTCTCTTTGAAAGAACCGTTATTTCAGAGGCACTGCTTCGGTAAATTGCACTATTGCATCTAGAACAAAAAAATGCTACAGCATTAATAAGTTACGAAAACAACGAAAAAGCAACGGGGCTCCGGAACTGGAGAACTTTGTGTCTGTATCTAAAGGAGGAGCATGACCCACTCACGCGCCCAGCCTATTTAGGTGATGCCAATGGAGTGAAAATTGTACGCGTGTTGGAAGGGATTCAGGATGGATTACATCTATCACTGATCGTGCTGGCAAGTCGGAGTTTGTTCATGTCGTCTGATGAAACATATGAATATACGTGGTATACTAACTCACCTGGATGTTCTGAAACAATCCACACCAACAGCAGTGCTACCGCTAATGAAGTATGAACTTTTAACAATGAGAATACAAACGAGAACTTTCAGTTTGCATATTCTAATACAATCAGCGGTGCACTGTGGGATTTGTATTTTACATCTAGTCATGTGACTTCAAGAACTTTCAAAAGCACGTACGAGCGCATTTGACAATCAGAATCTTACCTTCCACCTGTGAGCAAGGCCAATTGGGGCCGAAACATTAGGTGACTGGAAGTAAGCTGTGCTACAAGACGCTGAATAAAAAGCCGTTTTGCAAGTATTGGGCCTCTGGTTTTTCGTTGTTTAAGTGAATGGGCTGCTCCGTGCCCATTGTTCAGAGGTCGCCCTGAAGGGTCGGGGGCTCCGGAACTGGAGAACTTTGTGTCTGTATCTAAAGGAGGAGCATGACCCACTCACGCGCCCAGCCTATTTAGGTGATGCCAATGGAGTGAAAATTGTACGCGTGTTGGAAGGGATTCAGGATGGATTACATCTATCACTGATCGTGCTGGCAAGTCGGAGTTTGTTCATGTCGTCTGATGAAATATATGAATATACGTGGTATACTAACTCACCTGGCTGTTCTGAAACAATCCACACCAACAGCAGTGCTACCGCTAACGAAGTATGAACTTTTAACAATGAGAATACAAACGAGAACTTTCAGTTTGCATATTCTAATACAATCAGCGGTGCACTGTGGGATTTGTATTTTACATCTAGTCATGTGACTTCAAGAACTTTCAAAAGCACGTACGAGCGCATTTGACAATCAGAATCTTACCTTCCACCTGTGAGCAAGGCCAATTGGGGCCGAAACGTTAGGTGACTGGAAGTAAGCTGTGCTACAAGACGCTGAATAAAAAGCCGTTTTGCAAGTATTGGGCCTCTGGTTTTTCGTTGTTTAAGTGAATGGGCTGCTCCGTGCCCATTGTTCAGAGGTCGCCCTGAAGGGTCGGGGGCTCCGGAACTGGAGAACTTTGTGTCTGTGTCAGCATTAATAAGTTATTTAATTTTTTTTATTTGATCATTTATATTGAATTTATTAAATTCAATGAAAGTTATATTTTGGAATTTCAAATTTCAAAACAGTGACACTTGAAATACATTTTTTTTATTAATTAATAATAATTATGAACAGAGATGTGTAGAAATAAGTAAACCAATTTTATTTTAATAGAAATTACTATAACATTAATGTTTACATTCAAATAAAGTTAATAAAATGGTGTATTATAATTGCATTTATACAGCGCTTACTACACCTGATGAGGCATTGAAGCTTTTATGTCGGGCAGCACTCTGCTTCGGGTCCCAAGGATCTCTGTTAATCCAGTGATTAATGGTTTTTGTTGATTATTTGAATTGGTCTTTTGCTCTGAAGGAGACCATTCCATGCGCTTACTCTAGTGTCTCTGTGGTTGACTAAATTAGTAGGAATTAGGTGTGATCATTAGTGGGGGAGAGGGGGTATGTGAGTTCAATGAGATGGTTATTCAGAATAGTAGATGAGCTAGAGAATACAGTTTTGCTAGTTTGCATGATATGAATTTCAAAAAAGTACTGACTGTGATCTTTGAGATGAGATGTGGGCAATCTGCAGAAATACTAAAAAGATTAAGATAAAAATGCATTTCATTTAGAGTAGGCTGTACTCAAGAGACAGAATGCACGGAGAGGATGGAAAGTGAGGAGACAATCAGAACTTTCAAGTCAAGTTCAAAATTTCATGAAGGGTTTGATGGAGTATAGGAGAGGAAATTCAATCTGAGAATGAAAGAGACATTGTTATTGTGAATGAAATAGAGCTATATTTGGTTCTTTTGATAGGCCCTAGAATCAGGGGAACAGTCTGTCTTCTGCTAGGCGGTGGCCAGACCACCACTTCTGCAAGTGTAACTGCTCAGCCCAGTGGGTTGAAAGTGTAAAGTAACTGCGGAACTCATATATAAGGAAATATCGAGAGGTTTAGGCTGCGCTCAAGGAAGCTATGACCTTATAATCATATCAGTTTGGGTATACACAGGGAAAACATTGCAAACATCAAAAAGGGGACTTTTCTGATGCTGGAGCTGATATCTTCCTTAAAAACTGGTACGCATTACTAATAACCAAAGCAAAGTGAAATTAATTTGGATGGCACTGGCTTAGCATGGCACAAGAAAGATGTGGTGACAGCCTTCCTAGACAGTGGAAGTGTATTGCTTGCATTCCCGTGACTAAAGACCCCGACACTGAAGTGAGGATGGAGACAGAGCTGCCTTTTGAGATTTTCCTGATCACTGCCATTTGAACCACGGTAGGGGTGAGGGTGGAACTGTAGCTCGCATTGTTTTAGGTGAGGAAGGTCCTACACCAAGCCTGCAATTGGTCTGCCCAGACTGCTGCTTCTGGAAGCATGATGATAGGCAGGTGCTGAGATCTCACACTTCACCGTACCCATGGTGTAGTTGCTCCATATTTAAGCCAGCCCCAGGGCCACCTGCAGGGGAAACATAATGTTACACAAAGGCTGTGTCTCAAGGGAAGCCTAAGAAGAACACTTGAAAGAGAACCATCCCAAACCAATTCTGGTGGAATCTGCAATACATCCACCTTCACTTTTAGAGTCCACATGCCACAGATAATACCCGAGTGAAGAATACAGGAGAAAAGGAAGGCAGCTGGTCTACCTCTCAGTACGTGTGCTCACAACATACCTCTGGATCCGATCTCCCCAGAACAAAGTGAGCAAAAGCCACAAAAAAATTGATTTCCCTGTTTTTATCCCTCAAATCACCACACATTCATATGATGCATCATACCTCATCATACGTAGTTTCTTTGTGTTATCTTGGTTTCCTGTCTTAACCATGTAATAACTGTATCCTTCTTTTACACTCTGAAAATGAGAACGGCTATCCCAAAAAAGAAACAAAAGATGGCAAGCTTAGGAGGTTTTCAATCGCCGCCTAATTGTAAGCCATGGAAAAAGAAGAGCTGCACACGAATCCTGGCTCCTCTGCCTGGACAATTTGTGTGACTTTATGCAGGTCACCGTCTCTGCTGGCTGTTCAGCTACCTTACCTGCATCAATCGGAATCTCAAATTCAAGCAACACTACCTCTTATCTGTTTGAGGGAGAACGCCCGTGCAGCTCCTCAAAAGACGTTTCTTCTCTGCAGACAAAAACCATCAAAAGCAAGAAAACTGCTTCATAATCCACTGCCAAGTGCAGCTTGAACACAAATCTTCTGTTTACCTCCATGTATATTGTTAATTTTATTGATATATTGTAATAGGAGAGATCTGTTATGTTCTCGACCGTGACTGAATAAAAATATTAGCCCAATACTAAACTAACTTAAAAAAATACCATCTATTCACACAGGCGTACAGTAGGGAATGGTACATCTTAACATTACTGAAGGGCAAGACAGTACAGAAACACTGGCTCACTTTCAACTTAATAGCAGAAGCAAGTGTGGTGGGCCCTTTTACAAACACAAGTTACTTATTAATCACCACCACATGGCCAAAGCAAAGCTGAAGTCTGTTCTTTCTGTATCAGGAACTAAGGGCCTGATGACGATGGTGGTCGGACGCGTATCCGACCACCATCATTTCAGGCAGGTGTCCGACCAACTATATATCGACAGTTCGACCTGCTCAATTATAATGCAACTGCCCATGAGGCAGTCGGAAACAAGCCCTTTTCTATTGCGTCTTGTGCTGCAGCCACAGCACAAGCCACAATAGAAAAGGCTATGTTTGTAAACATCCATACATCGTGTACAAGGCACCATGTGGTGCCTGGCACATGGTGCATGGATGTTTGGAGGGGATCATATCTGCCCCCGTGGGCCCATAGCGAGGCCCCCAAGTGCCAGGCCCCAAAAGTTACATTCCTGTTGCCTTTTCATGGCGATCGGACTGCCATGAAAAGGCAGTCGGAATGGGCCGTCGTAATCCCTACGGCAGTGCCTGCACTAGTACCGCCCCCATTGTAGGGAATACAAACTGACTGACAGGCCTATGGGCTCCTTGAGCCTGTCAGAAGCGTGGGTTGGGCCCTCCGCCTGCTGTGGTCCAACCGACCGCATCATAATTTGGCAGTCGGACCGCAATGTCAGATGGACCGCCACCGACATCCTCTCTGTTGCGGTCTATCCGACATCATAATCGGGCCCTAAGGGACTACACTGTAAACGTAATAGAAAATAAATCCATCCCTACCTTCCAACAGATTTGCAATCTTTCATAGCCAGTCTGCATGTTATATCCTTTGAATATGTCTTTCAGTAAGATATTTTTAAGTTCCTTTTATTCCAAGTTATGGTAAAAATATTTAACAAGCTTCTAGAAATTAAATGGCATAAGTAGTTTTTCAGGCCCTATGTGCACAAATTCACACTGTAATTTCCCAACAATCCCAATAGATGAACTTGTTTAAAGCACATCTTTCAAAAAAGCAGATCTTATATATGGCTGTAGACCAGCTGAAGTGTTGTATTAAAGAATGTTGAAATGGTGCATAAGCACAGAATTCATCTTTAACTTTTTAAGTTTTATTTTATCATTGAAAAACATGTGCTTAGCATCCTGTGAAGCAAAGATGCTAATGTGCTATCAACACTATGATGAACCCAGATGAAATAAAGAAGCGCAGTCACGCCAGCTCGTTTTGAGATGGCAATGACACTTAATTCTTGCCATACAAGACTTTGTGAAGTCACTGGACTTCAACAGTGATATTTCTGGAGGATATTTTATCTTCCAGCAGATTCAGCACCTTGTGAATATCTCCAGGTGCCCAACTGGATCTGGAATCATTTCAAGCAATAGCTCTCCAATCTACCTAGTTGGCACTACAGAACTCTCATGGTTCTGCCCTGTTAGGAAGTGACAACGTTGGAATATATATCTGGCACCGCATGGCTTGCTAGTGTCAGTTCTTATATTTTCCATTCTCCTTCCAGGTGTATGGAGAGGAATTTAAAAAGTTTAACAAGGGGAGGAGCCTAGCGCGCAACCAAGATGGCCGCGTAGGTGCGAGGCTCCCGAGGACCTCCGCGACCTCCTACGACTATCCTGAACTTATCCTGTCCCAGATGAGGGGACTGTGTTGGTGAGCCTGAGCTGAGGTGGCACCCGTTTTCCGCTTCCAAATCGGACCTCGGACACCGGCTTGAGCACTGATCGAGATTTGCGGCCTTCTCCTAGCCGAACCCCGGATTTGCGCTGTGGGGCGATCCAGTGACAAAGTGAACAACAGCGGCGGGCAGGGCTTGGTGACTCGCGTACCCCGCACTTTCACTTTCGCTTTCGCACCCCCCTTGCTGTCTATGCGAGGTTGGGTCGTGGGGCTTTGTGTGTTGGTGTGGCCTCGCTGGGGGACCCTGCCTGCCCGCCGGCTGTGATCCACCCCGTGGATCTGAGGTGGCCCACCCCCGGAGCCCGTGGACCGGCTTGCCTGCCCTTCACAACGTGGCTGGTGCGACCGGGAGACTGGGACCATGGCCACGAAACAAGATGGTGACCGGGCAAAGATAAAATCGACCCGGCGTGGCGCAGTCCATCAGTCCAACAGCATGGACCGCTATACCCTCCAGAAGGGATCTCCCGAGGTGCCACGCAGGTCCCCTGAGGGCCCTACTGATGCCCCCGATCTGCCCACGGATCTGACTCTACGGGATGTCATGGGCGCCATCGCCGAGATGAAGGCCTCGGTGGGCCAGCGTTTCGATACACTGGCGCAGAAGATCGACTCGGTCCTCGTGGATGTTGGCCTGGTAAGGGCCGATCTCTCCAAGACCAACGACCGAGTCGATTCTTTGGCCCACACCGCATCGGGCCTTACGACAGATGTGGCGGCCCTACAAACGGAGGTGCGCCGGCTTACTCGGGCGAGTGCGCTGATGGATCGCCGCCTGGAGGACTCCGAGGGTCGGGCCCGGAGGAACAACATCCGTGTCATCGGGGTGCCTGAGGGACGTGAGGAGGCGGCGGCGGACCTCTTCGTGGAAGACCTGATTGTTACCCATCTCCAGCCACGGGGGCTGCGTAAATTCTTTGCTGTGGAGAGGGCCCACAGGGTTCCCGGGGGAAGGCCTAAGGTCGGAGCCCCTCCGAGACCTCTCATTGCCCGGATTTTTAACTTTCGGGACAGAGACGCTATCCTGCAATCCTCCAGACTACAGGGACCGATTAGACTTGACAATATGGACGTTAATTTTTATCCTGATTTCACCCCCAGCGGTCCAGAAGCAGAGACTGAGCTTCCTCGGTGTCAAACGCCGTCTTCGGGACCTAAACCTCAAATATGCCATGCTTTTCCCAGCTAAGCTGCGAGTGGAGGTGGATGGTCGCACGCACTTTTTTGATCGTCCCGAAGCGGCCGGGGACTGGCTGGATACTCTGTCTGGGGATCGGGATCGGGGGGGCGGGGGGGGGAGCGGTGGGGGGAGAGGGCTCGCCGGATCAGGACTGAGGGACTAATATTAGGCCTTGCTCGGGACAAAAATGATGCCACTTTTGACCATGCGTCTGTTCGCTTAAGTTCCCCTTGTGTGGGGTCTCTTGGGGGTTCTCCCTCCTCCTCTGGGGGTCTAGTTAGTTTAACTATCTATGGGGCGACAGGCACACTGCACGTTGGGGGGGCTGTTTGGGCTCATGCAGGGGTGCAGGGAGGGGGGAGTTCTGTTGGGGTGGGTGGGCAGGGATGGGGTGTTGTTCGTTTTTATCACAAGGCAAACTTATTTTTGTGTTGGTTCTAAGGTGCTCTCGGGGGGACGAATGATGGTTTCTGTGTATGATGGGGGGTAGGGAATTAACTTTGTTGTCTTGGAACGTTAATGGACTGGGGGACAGGATCAAACGAGGTGTGGTCCTGCAGTTTTTGAAGCGACTCTCGCCCGATGTAGTCTTTCTGCAGGAGACACACCTTATTGGCAATTCCTTCTGTGCCATGAATCGGCGTGGCTACCGCCTCGTGGCCCACTCGGGCTTCACGTCAGGCTCAAGGGGTGTGGGTATCATGGTAAAGAACTCGCTCCCGTTAGAAATTGATGAGGTGCTCCACGATGATAGGGGACGTTACACTGTCTTGGTGGGGAGAATGGAGGGCAAAGTGGTTGTCTTCGTGTCAGTATACGTCCCACCGGGGCTGCAGTCGACCACCTTTGCAGACCTGGGGCGCCTCCTCCTTGGCCTTCCGGGGGGGGCTTCTGGTGGTGGGGGGGGATTTCAATGCGGTGGTTTCTGGGACTGTGGATCGTCACCCCCCTAGGGACCTCCCCCGGGCACAGGCGTGGCTATCCGGCCTCTTGGATACACTGGGATTGGTGGACTGCTGGCGCTTAAAACATCCCACGCAGCTGCAGTACACTTTCCACTCGGGGGCCCATGGTAGTCTCTCACGGCTTGATTATGTCCTTGTCCCGGCGGCCTATGTCGGGAGGGTGGGGGAGGTGCGCCATTTGGCACGGGGTATCTCGGACCACTCCCCGCTCCTGTTACATTTCGATGTCTTTCCGAGGGGTGAGGGCAGGGTGGTCCCAATCAATTCCTGGTACCTGCGCGACCCCACCATTCGCGCTGACTTGATTAAATCCCTCCAGCGATATTTTGATGAGAATGTGGGGTCAGTGCCTTCGGCTATCTCCCTGTGGGAGGCCTTCAATACAGTACTCAGAGGGGAGGCCCTATCCCTTATTTCCCACGCCTGGAGGCGCGAGCGGGAGGAGGTCACCCGGGTGGAGGCTGACATAGTCGAGTTGGAGGGTAATCTAGAAGATGGGGTGACGGATGCTGCGCTACATGTCCTCCAACTCAAACAAGCGGCCTATAGGGCCCTCGTCACAGAGGCGGCCAGGGGCCTTAGTAGAGAGCAACAGGGGCGACTGTATGATGTGGGTGATAAGGCTGGTAAATTGATAGCGTGGTTGGCTAAAAAGGAGAGAGCGAATCGTGTGGTCCCGCTGATTGAGAAAACGAATGGTGTGTGTGTAACTGAGCCAGAAGAAATTGTCTCCTGTTTCGCGGATTATTTCCGCGAGGTGTATTCCCCGGTCTCTTCCTGCTCTGAAGAGGATTCCCGTGCCCTACTCAGGGATATCGCGCTGCCGTCCCTTTCCGGGGAGGACAGGGTGTCGCTGGACGCCGCTCCCACCTCCGACGAAATCGCCCTTGCCATACGCTCGGTCGCTTCTGGCAAGGCCATGGGCCCGAATGGTATCCCTATCGAGTTGTATAAGTTGCGACCGGATACACTGGCGCCCCACCTCCGCGCAATGTTCCTGGCGGCCCACTCGCTGGGCTCCCTCCCGCTTGACCAGCGTCTGGCTACAATCGTGGTGATCCACAAGGAAGGGAGACCTCGGGACCGGGTAACTTCCTATCGGCCTATCTCACTACTGAATGCGGAGCCCAAAATTCTCGCCAAGGTACTGGCCAATCGGCTGGTCGGTGTGGTGGGCGATCTGGTTCATCAGGACCAGTCCGGCTTTATTCCCCATCGCAACACAGCCCTTAACCTGCGGCGTTTGCATGGGGTGCTCGCACGCGTCCCATTTATACGGGAACCGGCCATTTTGGCGTCCTTGGACGCCACCATGGCGTTTGATACGCTTGAGTGGCCATACATCTGGGCGATGCTTGCGAAGTTTGGATTTGGCCCAGGATTCATCAGTTGGGTCAAATTGTTGTATTCGGGCCCATTGGCGCAGGTGGTGGTGAACGGAAGAGTATCGGCCCCGTTCGAGCTGGGCCGGGGCACGCGACAGGGCTGTCCCTTATCGCCGCTTCTTTTTGCGCTTGCCTTGGAGCCCCTGGCGGAGTGGCTGCGGTGGGAGCCTTCCATCCGTGGTCTCCGTTGGACCCCCGAGTATGAGGACCGCGTATCCCTATACGCTGATGACATCCTTCTGTACCTAGCCTCCCCACGTAAATCACTTATAGTGCTGGTTGATGTTTTACATTCATTTGGTCGTAACTCCGGTCTCGTCATCAACTGGGCTAAATCGTGCGTGTATGTTCTCTCTGGGGAGGCTCCTATTCTCCCGCGGGGCTGTCCGATCCAGATCGCCCCGCAGGGATTTCGGTACCTGGGTGTCTTCATTACTCTGGACCCGGAGGCCCGGTATGAACGGAACCTGCTTCCCCCCCTCCAGCGCCTGCAGGTAGATGTCGCACGCTGGCGGCGCCTGCCGCTTTCGCCGCTCGGCCGGGCGGCATTGTTCAAGATGATGTCTCTGCCGCGTTTCCTGTACGCTTTGCAGAACACTATGGACTTAGTCCCGGCGCGCTACTTCCGTGAGGTGGAGAGTCTGCCACGCCGCCTGTTCTGGGACGGGAGGCCGCGTATTGCCCTGGCGAAATTGACGCTCCCATGGTATGACGGGGGGATTGCCCTCCCGGATATTAAACGGTACTATTGGGCCTCCCAGCTAGCTGCAATTAATCATGGCCTATATGGGCCCGCCTTAAACCCGGCATTCGAAATGGACAAGATGCTCCTGCCAGGTGGCGACTACAATCGAGCGCTCTATTCTAGCGCGCCCGACGCTCGTCTGACGGGCCCCACGCGTGTCATGGTGCAAGTGTGGCACGCGGCCAATGCAGCTATGGGGTGGAAGGACCGTTTGACCCGGGCGTCACCACTATACGCGTCTGAGCGGTTGGGCTCCCTGTGGACCTCTAAGGGCTTTGAGAAGTGGGACATAATAGGCATCAGTAAAGTGGGGGATCTCTGGACGAGGGGAGGATTTAAAACGTTCGATATGCTGCAGACGGAATTTCAGTTGCAGGGCAGTGAATACTTTCGGTATTTGCAGGTCCGTCATGCGCTGGGCTCCGTCTTTTCGGATGTTGCCTCCATCCCGGAATATTCCCCCCTGGAGGATAGATTGCTGGATGGGCACGTCCCGGACAGCACGATCTCACTGATATACAAAAAGCTGATAAACGACCGCTCGGGCCTGTTGACTGCCCTTCGTGCGGCTTGGGTTGCCGACGGGCTGGAGTTGGACGACGAGGACTGGACCTCCGCGGTGGCCTCCCCAAAGGAGGTGGCCATACCGGCTCGCCTTCGCTTCGTCCAGCTCAAGATACTCCACCGGGTCTACATGACGGGGCCAAAGCTTCTGCGTATGGGCTATGCTGGAGATGGGTTGTGTAAGCGTGGGTGTGGTGCTTTGGGGACCTTTCTGCATATTTTGTGGGAGTGCCCGGAGGTGGAGGGGTTCTGGCGTGGTGTACATGAGGTGCTGCGACTGGTTACGCATGTGGCGCTGTTGCCCGAAGCGAGGAGATGCCTGTTGAATGTGTGGGAACCGACTGATTACTCGGCGCCGCAGACGTGGTGGGTGACTCTGGGATATATGATAGCCAAGCGTGATATTGCTCAACTGTGGGGATCCCAGAGGCCCCCGACGGTCTCGGCCTGGAAAGAACACATGGACTGGTGCATGTTTCGAGAAAAAGTGGTGTATGTGGCGAGGGGTAAGCCTGGGACATGGATGAAAGTATGGGGCCCCTGGAACGCCTACCGTGGGGGTATCTGTGTACCACCGTCGCTGCCTGACACCTCGCCAGCCCCATCCCCTTAGCCGACTCATTCCCCCGCTGCCGGGCATTGGGTTCCCCCAGTCCTCGCTCTGCTCTCTTCCCCCTCTTTAGACTCCTGTGGATAGTTGGGGTCCCCCCTCTAGGGGAGCACGTGCTGCTATTTTCGATTGTGGGTTGCCTTGTGGGTGTGGTTTTCTTGTTGTTCTTAATTTAAAATGAAACCGTATAGTGGGGTCTGGATGATGTGGCTTTTGACGTTGTTACCTCCTGAGCATGCTCCTCCGCAACACCACATGTTCCATAAATGTATGTCGTATGTTCCTGTCATTGTTAGCGGCCGGCCGGAAGGTTGTAGGCCCATACCTGTATATTCTTGAGACTTGTAATAAACGGTTTCAAAAAAAAAAAAAAAAAAAAAAAAAAAAAAGTTTAACAAAATAACACTGTAGATCAACAGAAAGTCACATACTGAGTAACTTGGAACCTTTTTATGAACAGTCCTACTGCAGGAGGGGAGTAAGAATCTGCGGAAAGATATTTTACCTACATTTTCTTCTGATGGATATTTTTCATCTTATGAATGAATCTCAAAACATTAGGGGGTGGGAACAAGTAGTGTGAATTAACCAAAGAAATATCCACAATTCTTCGTATAAGCTGCCAGGCAATAATGCTTTGTGACAGTAAGCAACAAAAAAGAATTAGCTCCACAAACATCAGCCACCAAGCCACCCTGGTTAGGGCTGGATATTAAACCATGGCCCATACCTTAAATGCCAAGCTGAGGTTTCTTCCTGGCCAAGACATAACAGCTTTTAATACAAAGAGTGACCCAATGTGAAACAGTACACTTGGTCACTGCTGTGCATTTGTTAGTCCCAAGAAACAGCTGGTCATCCCGCCACTCAGATCTCACCCAATCCCCGTAGGAGGAGAGCGCTCACCTTAGGTCTAGCCTATGCAATGATTTCTCCTCCTTGGAAGGATGAGGAGGGGAAAATCAAAATGGGAGATTAAGCAACAGGCCCAAGAGGAAGGCTGCTATCACCTTTGGCAAAAAAGAAGAGCAAGTATGGAGAACCACTTTGTCCAGGAAATTGGGACTCACACTGACAGAACCTGTAACTCAACAACCCAAAGTCAAAGTAATTGTCCCCTAAATAGCTTGGAGGCTCAAAAGAGAAAAAGAAGAACTGTGAATCTGTTTTAATAGCAATGCCATGAGGAATTTCAGAATCAAATTTAAGCCCTGCTATCGAACACCATAAGGCGTATGTGCAAACATATACAGCAACCATGTTACAAACAAGCAACAAGGAGAGATCCTAACAAGGAAAGAACATAATGCAATAGATCTGCTAGAAAAGTCCCAAAGCTGTTTAAGCCTATAGTGTGGCACCAGAAACCCATCATCAATAGACTTTGGCAGCTGGGCCATAGGCAGCCAGCAGTACGTTACTTCCTGTGAAAGTCTAAGAGATTCTAACTGGCAATGCTCCATATCCAAGCATGCAAGGGTGTTCGAAGACTGGAGTGGAGGACCAGACTATCCTGCTGCAAAGGTAGATCTACTTCAGAATAGGAAGGAAATACTTCACATGGAGTTTCAACAGGGCAATAGAATCAGCAACCAGCAACTATTTCTCCCTTTTTTCAGAAGCCTCAAGAGCAAGAAGATAAAACATTTGCAGAAACCACTTGCTGGGAAATGCAGAAAACAGAACAGATAAGAGTTGTGGTTCAGAGCTGTGCCAAGGAAGGTGATGCAGGGAATCCCACCTCAGAGTATTGTTCCTATTTGTGGTTTTCTAAGATCATGTGACTTAAGGCATCCACACTGACATTCAGAGTGTCATGACTCGCTCCTTGCTCTCTTGTGCGCACCACCAGGGGCCTGAATTGTGGGACTCTCCAGTATTCTGATAAGCTTCTGGACCTTCCACTGCATGCAAATCCTCACTTCCAGCCATTTGGATGCTATTTGTAAATTGCTACCCATTCCCAAACCAATCTGGGTTTTGTGGAAGCCTGTCTGCTCATGCTTGAAACTCCATTAGCAAGAATCCCCTGCTCACTGCTCCCTCTCCACCCCTGCTGTTATGTGCCTGAGTTAGGTCCATGAAGCAATGCTGCACATTCTCACATTGTCCTCTCTCTACACAACAACATTTTACTGTACCCTTTTGCACACATATGGGTGCATGACAATGTTGGATACATTTTTCTGAAACTGCTTGGCTTACCTGTCTGGCTTCTTGCAACATTATCATGATGCCCGGAACTCCGAGTACAAGGTCTTTACGCACACTGTACAAATGTCGTTCTAGCTTCATCCACGGGGCGACAGGTCTATCTTCATATCAATAACAATGCTAATCTACACGTACATCACGAGGATGCATTTTATTATAAATAAATAAGCATTTCCAGGGTTAGCAGAGGAGACATTTCTGCTGATTTCGAAGGTCCCTGCATGCTGAGGCATTCACCAAGTAGACTCGTTCCCACATTCTTTCCCACCAGATAACAGGGTTAGATCATCCCATGGGGGTATTCATGGCTGTACACCTACATACACTCTAGACACATATAGAGTAGGGATTGCATAGTACGAATACATCTGATCACTGCACTGTATCATATACCTGCATATATACACTGTTTTAGCACCAAGGTGGAAATATACCTGCTATTTACTATTTTTTCTGCTTGTTAACACTTTTATATGCTTATGTCTACTGATTATCGCAGCACATGCATTCTATAAAAGAATAACATTGGTTCAATAAATATATTGAAAACATCTCATTGTGTATTCTCTGTATATTTCTCTTAGAAAATGAGAGCATGAGTGACTGAGCAAAAGGGTTCCAGATCTGTTACCACGATCAATGAAGGTACAGGGTTGTCATGTTCAGTGATTGCCAGAAGTCATTGGATCCCTGTGTGGATTAGAGGGGCTTATGGTGGCACTGTGAGCTAGCTGGTCTCTAGGCCAAGATATACTGCAGGGCTGCATGGAATCAGTCTAAACACCTCACAGAAAGTTTATGTTGTCCAACAATTGCACAGATTGGACTAGTAGGAACCACACGACATAGCGCCGCCAATGTTGGTTTGGTTGGTATTTTGTAGAGCACCTGAGTAGTTCAATAGTGCTTTTCTCAGAGACTCCTACTAACCTCCCAACCAGAGACGTCCGTGGAGGTAGGGAAATCCACCTCAGCTGAGTAGGTAGGCCCTAAACATTGGCTGTAGGTTATTCAAGCTGTTGCCTCTTTCTGCACTTCATTTGCTTCTTTCTGTACCTCTCTTGCCTCTTTCAGCACCTCTGTTGCTTCTTTCTGCATCCCTCCTGCTTCTTTCTGCACCCCTCTTCACTATTTGTCCAAATCTCTTGCCTCTTTCTATACCTCTCTTCTCTCTTTCTGCACCACTCTTGCCTCTTTCTGCACCTCACTTGCCTCATTCTGCACTTCTCATGCTTTTTTCTAAACCTATGTTGCTTCTTTCAGCAATTCTCTTGCCTCTTTCTGCACTTATCTTGCTTGTTTCTGCACCTCTGTTCCCTCTTTTGGCACTTCATTTGCTTCTTTCTGCACCTCTCTTGCCTCTTTCAGCACCTCTGTTGCTTCTTTCTGCATCCCTCCTGCTTCTTTCTGCACCCCTCTTCACTATTTGTCCAACTCTCTTGCCTCTTTCTATACCTCTCTTCTCTCTTTCTGCACCACTCTTGCCTCTTTCTGTACCTCTTTTGTTTCTTTCTGCACTTCTCTTGCCTCTTTCTGCACCCTTTGTGCATCTTTCAGCACCACTATTGCTTCTTTCAGCACTTCTTTTCCTTTTTTCTGCAACACCCGGGCCTCCTTTTGCACCTCTGTTGCTTCTTTCTGCACTTCTCTTGGTTCTTTCTGTACTTTCTTGCCTCTTTCTGCACCCTTTGTGCCGCTTTCAGCACCTCTGTTGCTTCTTTCTGCACTTCTCTTCTTTCTTTCTGTACCCATCTTGCCTCTTTTTGCAGCTCTGTTGGTTCTTTCTGCACATCTATTGCCTCTTTCTGCACCTCACTTGCCTCTTTCAGCACCTCTGTTGCTTTTTTCTGCAGATCTCTTGCCTCTTTCTGCACCCCTGTTCCCTGTTTCTGCACCTTTCCTGCCTGTTTCTGTACCTCTGTTGCCTCTTTCTGTACCTCTGTTGCCTCTTTATGCACTTCTCTTGCTCTTTCTGCACCCTTCACACCTATTTCAGCACCTCTGTTGGTTCTTTCTGCACTGCTCTTGCTTTTTTGTGCACCTCACTTGCCTCTTTCTGCACTTCTCTTGCTTTTTTCTACACCTCTTTTGCTTCTTTCAGCAATTCTCTTGCCTCTTTCTGTACTTCTCTTCCTTCTTTCTGCACCCCTCCTGCCTCTTTCTGTAACACTTTTGCCTCTTTGTGCACCCCTCCTATCCTTTTCTGCAACCCTCTTGCCTCTTTTTGCACCTCGGTTGGTTCTTTCTACACTGCTCTTATTTCTTTCTGCACTTCACTTGCCTCTTTCTGCACCCCTGTTCCCTGTTTCTGCACCTTTCCTGTCTGTTTATGCACCTCTTTTGCCACTTTCTGCACCTCTGAGTTAGAGGTAGTTTTAATCCCCCTGCCCTATAATGTACTAGGGCCTTACAGGGGAGGTCATGCCAATCACAGTGATACCCCAACCCATTGTGTACCCTAGTGTATGTAGGTGTTTACGCTGTATTCTAAGTGTCTTTCAGCATAGCACTGGCTCTGGGCCTGGTTAGTCAGAGTCAGTTACCACCAGTACCAGTCATTAAACAGTTGGGGACACACGATGGCTTTGAAATAAGGCCTGTTTCTGTACCTCGGTTGGTTCTTTCTGCATATCTCTTACTTCTTTCTGCACTTTTCTTCGTCTTTCTGGACTTCTGTTGCCTCTTTCTGCAGTTCTCTTCCTCTTTCTTCACATGTCCTACCTCTGTAGGCATAGTTAGAAATTATCATTTAAAAAACCTTTGAAATTCACTGAAAAAACCATAGGTATCCGGGACATTATAATTAGAAATTATCATTTAAAAAACCTTTGAAATTCACTGAAAAAACCATCGGTTTCAGTGACGTTATAGTTAGAAATTAGCATTTCAAAAACCATAGAAATTCACAGAAAAAACCATAGGTTTCAGGAACGTTATAGTTAGTTGGACATGTCACTCGTACAAAACCAGAGAAATTCAGCCGTTATAGTTAGTTGAGCTAACTATAACTCGCGCCCCCGCAATGCACTGCTGATGACGTCATATATTACATCGTTCATGACATGGTCAGTGACATCACTGATGACATCTCAAACGACATCACTGATGACATCATCCACATGATATTCTGATGCACCTCCTCATACCCTATGAATGATGTAATATGTGATGTCATGTTATTCTTTACTATATTTAATAGTTACTATAGAAATTCCGCCGTTATAGTTAGTTGAGCAAACTATAACTCGCGCCGCTGCAATGCACTGCTGATGACGTCATGTATTACATCATTCATGACATGGTCAGTGACATCACTGATGACATCTCAAATGACATCACTGATGACATCACTGATGACATCATCCACATGATAATCTGATGCACCTCCTCATACCCTACGAATGATGTAATATGTGACGTCATGTTATTCTTTACTATATTTAATATTTACTTATTAAATGTATGTATATTTAAAAAACAATATTATGTACAATGATATTGGGACAACAATAGTTTTTTTGCCTATTACTGCAAAATTCAAAAAGAATTAAAAAACATATCCATATAGAGACTCATATCTCTTAAAGCTTCACTAGAACCCCATAGGAAACTGTAACAAGAAAAAAATCATAATCCTTATCATACTAAGGATTTTGATTTATTTCTGGCAAATGTTCTTTTGTATTGACTTAAAAATATATGCCAGGGAACTTAAATAAATATTAATATTAGCATTGCCAGCATCAAGCAGTGTTTAGTTATAATTTTGGTCAAATAGGGGTCGGTTCTTTTAATGATAAACTTGATCACAAGGGCCCCATGGAGAATATTTGACAAAGGTGTGTACTGTATTTTTTCTGTCTTGTGTGGCTTTACATATAATGCTTCATACTGGGAGTTTGTTTATATATGTTTACATGTTGTTTTTAACTCGTTCCGTGCTCATGACGGAACCACGCCGTCATGAGCCACGGTTGCCGTGTGCTCATGACGGAGTGGTTCCGTCATGCTGCGGCCGTTGGCGGCCGCGCCGCCCACGCGGCGCTAATTCCCCGCCTGTGCGGGCGATTAGCGCTGTGGGCGGAGTCATGACGGAACCACTCCGTCATGAGCACCGCGCCACCGCGCTGCCCCCCCGCACCCCCCAGCGCTGCGGCGGAATTTCCGCCGCAGCGAAGGGGTTAATATTGTTATGGATGTTTTGTATCTGTTTCTATCAATGTAAGAATATGTTTTTGTAAACATATTGGCTAGTTGCTTTTAAGTCCATGTTTTATGTGTTTTTTAACAGCCCTGATAAGGTCCCTATGTTAAGGGATATAAAGCGTTGGTTATGTTTATGTTTGTCCTTTG